>NW_025421565.1:0-1246903 GCF_011764305.1 Mustela putorius furo | reverse complement strand
CTTGGTGTGAAGGTGTCGTTGCTACTAGGAAGAAGGATACATCAGCCCAGCCTTTGCTCATCAGACTGGGAGGATTTCTAGTTACGAATCCTCCAGGTCTTTCCTGTGTGGCTTCCGTGAAGGAATGGGATTCCCACATGGAAGTTCCTGTGCCCCTGAGGGCAGGGAGGCGGGCCCGCTAAGCAGTGACCCGCAATAATGCAGGGGGTCCCAGGAGGGTGCATGCACCTTCACCTCATGTGGTGAGGAATGGCCGCACCAGGCTGAGATGGTAAGCCAGAGACCTCCGGCCTGAGCCCCACCTTACGCTTATCCCACCAGGTATACAGCGGGTAGTGGTTCTCCTCGTGTGAAGATCTCCTGGTGTTGGAACGGACCCACTCTTCTGGCAGAAGGATCTGCTTCAGTGACTGGAGACACGGGGTTTTGTTTGGTTTTAACGGTTGTGTGTGATTTTTTGTGGTGGTGAGCAAAGTGATGACAGACACAGATTGTCGCTGCTCTGAGTTGTCTGGTGTCTCCAAATGTGAGAGCGGTGTATCTGTATCTACGGCTCTTCCATGTTGACCGCATTTGTTGGGGTTCCCACCGGTGTGGATCCTCGGATGCTTTGCTAAGGGTGTATCTAAACACTTTTCCCTGAAGATGGCATTCAGCCAGTTTCTGTTTTGTGGGAATGTGCCCTTGGCCTCAAAGTGATGCATGCTTCTGTGAGCTCTTGTGCAGCAATCCCAGCACATGGCTTCTACCCCCCTGTGTTGAGGTCCTGGGTGTGAGCAAGAGGAGAGCTCTCTGAAGTAAGTGTCTCCCACCTTCATTCCATCCCTAAGGTGCCTCTCCGGTGGTCTTGCTGTGTACAGAGGTGAATACTGCCCTGGAGTTGTTTCCCCCTTGCATGTCATGTCTACTCTTCTTGGAAGGGTGAGTTCTCCTGTGTCTCCAGAGGTTAGAGCCCCAACTAAAGGCTCTCCCACACTCGGAGTAGAGTGTGGTGCGGTTCCTGATGAATGAGCTCTGATGTCCCTGGCACCAGGGACACATGGCTGAAGCTTCTTCCACATTGTCAGGAAATACAAGGTTTGTCTTCCCAGGGCATAGCACATGTGGAGTGAGGTGAGGGACATGAGACATCTCTGTCCTGTGCCCTAGCATTGGCTGGATTCCTGTGCAGTGTGAACCCTCTTCTAATGGCCAGAACAGGAGGGGCTGTGGCAGGATTTCTCACTCATGTTCCTCCCTTCCTGACTCAACATACGTGTTACAGCCCCTTCCTTCAGGAATGGTCGCTGTGTCTACCTCTGCAAGTCACTGGTAGTCAGGTGTCATGTTCTTTTCCAGAATTCAGTTATGTCTTTCTACATGGTAACCTCACACTGACTTCAACTGCTGATTAAATTTTCGATGTTTCCGTTTCAAAAGACTATATACCTGTGAGTCGTGTTGAAGCCAGTGACTTTTTCCAGACACTCAGGTGATGCTTGACTTAAGGCCCATTTCAGCCGAGATATGAAACTCTTCAGGTTTCTGGTGGGACAGCCCTATGCTCAGGGTCTTGGAAGACAGGAGATTGTGGGGGAATGCTTAGCGTAGCCCATGTCTAGTTGTAGTGTGGAAGGCCAGGGTTCATAACCCTGAAGCTTCCTGTTGACTTACAGAGAAGCAGACCTTTGATATGCCACTGTTTACGTAACCCTTCCTCCTTTATAATAGGGAACATATTGCCATGAGCTCCTGGGTCTTGTACACACAGAATGAGTCCAGGAACACTAGGTGAAAAAGTACTAAAGTGCTGTCTGGGGACTAATAGAGCAGAATGAAAAAAAAAAAAAAAAGGGGGAGGAAGCAATACAAAGAACAAAAAGATAATGCTGGGAAGGAAGGAAGGAGGGAGGGCGGCTTGAAAAGGGGAGAAGAGAAACTGGTAGAGAGGCATTAGGGGAAAGAAGAATTTTGAAAGTTGTGAGACAAACATCTGAGAGTTAAGATTTGAGCTTGATGACAAAGGAAAGGAATGGAGCCCTCTACTCAGGAGCAGAAACCAGTTATAGGGAATTGAGAACCTATGGACCAGATAAACCTGCAAGACAAAGAAAGTGAGGATGGGATGCTGGGGAGTTTCAGATGGGCAAAGTCAACCACATCGAGGACAGAAAGAGGTGTCATGTGAGGGTTTCAGTGCAAGAATCACTGAAATGTCCTGTCCTCGGGGGACACAGAATGTGCAGTGGGTGAGGTGGATGGAGTCAGAAGAGTTGACAGAAATGGGCCCATGTTGAAGAGCTGTTTCCACAGGAGCCCTATAAGAGACAGGGCTGATGTAGGAAAGACATTGGCATTCAAGGCCGATGGTCAAGAAAGAAGTCTTGAGACGGCTTTGCTGGCAGAAGGTGATTTTTATTAAAGGACAGGAACAGGACCCATGGGTTGAAAATGTAGCTTTCTGGGGTCGTGACTGGATACTGACTCTTCAGGATGGCACTGGAAGGGAGGTTTTGCAAGAACGTTTCAGGAGACCAAAGGACACCCTGGATACAGGAGGTTTTGCTCTTGTCAAGTGAAGGTCTTTTTCCTTCTAGGAAGGCATTACTAGAAAGATGGTGGGGAATTTCTTGGAGAAATGTTACCTTCCTCCTCTCACCGGTCCTTCTCAAGGGATTGCAGGTTTGAAAAGAAATTCTATCTTATTGACATTTCCTTCGGCCTCAGCCTCTCTCAATTTCATGGAGGAGAGGGAGATGCTGGGGCTTCAGGAAACAGAGTTATGGGTCTCTGGAAGTTAGATAGCCTATTGGACAAGCAAGGCTCTTCCTGGCAATCACTTGGACATTTGTAAACCGAGGCAAACTCAGGTCTTGCAGTCTGTTGATCTCTATTTGTGAATAATGTGTTTTTTTTTCCCTTTCCTTGGCTTTAGGGAAGCCAGAGTGCACGAGGAATGTCACCCATAACACATGTTGTGGAGGGGAGGTGTGGCGTGCCAGTTCCTGCTTTGTCCTCAGCTAGCCTTTTCCTCTCTCCTCATGGCCTCCTGAATAGTTTAGACCCTTCAGTCATTAAAGTTGTTGAAGGAGGACCGTCTCATCTTCTGTAGCTTCTTACTGCTGAATAGTGGCATAGAGCTGTCCCTACCTATGGGTCAGTACTGGTTATTTGGGGGTCTCTATGTGTAAGAGTTATGAATTGTAGAGACCGCTGAGTGCAGGGGAAAACTTCTGGTTTGGATTTTCCTGAGTAGACAGGACGATCTGTCCTCTGGAAGCTACTGCAGTGAAGGATTTCTGGCACCACCCAGGGAATCTGTCAAATTTGGGCTCTTGTTTTTTGGGAGGTTTTTGATCACTGCTTCAATCTTATTACTAGGTATCAGTCTATTCAGGTTGTCAGTTTCTTCCTGGTTCAATTCTGGAAGTTTACAGTTTTCCAGGAAGGCATCCATTTCATCTAGGTTGCTTAGCTTATTGGCATATAACAGTTGATAATAATTTCTGATTATTGTTTCTAAATTCTTGGTGTTAGTTGTGATCTCTTTCTTTTCATTCATAATTTTATAAATTTGGGCGTTCTTTATTTTCTTTTGGATTAGTTTGGCCAATGGTTTATTGATCTTATTGATTCTTTAAAAAAACCAGCTTCTAGTTTCATTGATGAATTCTACTGTATTTCTAGTTTCTATCTCATTGATCTCTGCTCTAACCTTGATTATCTCCCTTCTTTTGTGCAGAGTTGGATTAATTTGTTGTTGATTCTCCAGTTCTTTAATATGTAGAGACAGCTGGTGTATTCTGGATTTTTCCGTTTGTTTTTGAAGGAGGCTTGGATGGCTATGTATTTCCCCCTTAGGACTGCCTTTGCTGTATCCCATAGGTTTTGCACCTAAGTGTTTCATTCTCATTGGCTTCTGTGAATTGTTGAAGTTTTTTCATTTCCTGGTTGATCCAAACATTCTTTTTTTTTTAAATTTATTATTTATTTATTTTCTACATTAACAGTATTCATTATTTTTGCACCACACTCAGTGCTCCATGCAATCCGTGCCCTCTATAATACCCACTACCTGGTACCCCAACCTCCCATGCCCCCGCCACTTCAAAATCCTCAGATTGTTTTTTTCAGAGACCATAGCCTGATCCAAACATTCTTAAGTGAGGTGGTCTTCAGCTTCCAGGTGTTTTAATTTCTTCCAAATTTTTCCTTGTAGTTGAGCTCCAGTTTCAAAGCAATGTGATCTGAGAATATGCAGGGAATAATCTCAATCTTTTGGTTTTGGTTGAGACCTGATTTGTGACCCAGTATGAGGTCTATTCTCGAGAAGGTTTCAGGTGCACTCAAGAAGAATGGATATTCTGTTGTTTTAGGGTGGAATGTTCTGTATATATTTATGAGGTCCATCTGGTCCAATGTGTCATTCAATGCTCTTGTTTCTTTATTGGTTTTCTTCTTGGATGATCTATTACTGAGAGTGGCATGTTAAGATCTCCTACTGTCAATGTATTCATATCAATATGGGTCATTATCTTGATTAACAGTATATATATATATATATATATATATATATATATATATATAATTGGCTGCTCCAATATTGGGAGCATAACTATTTACAATTGTTAGATCATCTTGGTGGATAGTCCCTTTAAGAATGATGTAGTGTCCTTCTGTATCTCTGACTACAGTCTTTGGTTTAAAATCTAATTTATCTGATATAAAAATCACTAGCCCTGCCTTCTTTTGAGGCCCATTGCCATGAAAGATGCTTCTCCATCCCTTTACTTTCTTTTTTTTTTTTTAGATTTTATTTATTTGCCCTTAGAGGCAGCGATGAGAGAAGCAGGCTCCCCGCCGAGCAAGGAGCCCGATGTGGGACTCGATCCCAGGACCTTGGAATCATGACCTGAGCCGAAGGCAGCGGCTTAACCAACTGAGCCACCCAGGTGTCCCCATCCCTTTACTTTCACTCTGGATGTATCCTTAGGTACAAAATGGGTCTCTTGTAGACAACATATGGATGGGTCCTGTCATTTTATCCAATTTGCAACCCTGCATCATTTTATGGGCACATTTCAACCATTCACGTTGAGAGTGATTATTGAGAGATACGTTTTTATTGATATGTTACTTGTGAAGATGTTGTGTCTATAGATTGTCTCCATATATTTCTGTTTAATGATATTCTTAGGTTTTTTCCTCATTTATAGGACCACCCCTCAATATTTCCTGCAGTGTCGACTTGCTGGTTACATACTCTTTTAAACCTTCCCAGTCTTGGAAGCTCTTTATTTCTCCATCCATTTTGAATGTCGGTCTTGCTGGATAAAGTATTCTTGGCTGCATGTTCTTATCATTTAGTGCCCTGAATACATCTTTCCAGCCCTTTCTGGCTTGCCAGGTTTCTGTGGACAGGTCTGACATTATTCTGATGGGCCTTCCTCTGTACAAAAGGAATTTCTTTGCCCCAGCTGCTTTGAAGAGCTCCTGTCTACAATTATGATTCATCATTTTCACTATCAGTTGTCTTGAGGTCTTTCTGGATGCTGTGATCTTGGGGATAAACCTTTCTGCCTCTAGCACATGAATGCTGGCTCTATTGACAAGATTGGGAAATTTTTCATGGAGAATTTGTTCAACTACATCTTCTAGTCTTCTTTCTTTCTCCTCCCCCTCAGGTATTCCATTAATTCTGACGTTGGAACTTTTCATGGCGTCATTTATTTCCCTAATTCTGTTTTTGCAGCTTCTAAGCTGTTTGTTCCAGGCTTCCTCCTGATCCCTTTTCTCTGTTTGTCCTCCAGATCACTAATTCTATCTTCTGCCTCAGTTACCCCAGCTTTTAGAGAATTTAGATTAGATTGGAACTCATTGAGAACATTGTGAACATCATCCCTGGTGTCTTTCACTTCTGCCCTAATCAATTCCATTTTGTCATCAAAGGCTTTTTCCAACCTAACTATTGCTTGGATAATTGTTAGCATGAATTCCCTTTCTGATATACTGTCTATATCCATATCCAATAGCTCTGATGCAGAAGGCCCAGTCTCTGGATTTTTCTTGTGTTGGGCATTCTTCCTCCTAGTCATTTTGTTGAGAGATGGCTGAATGGATGTGTAGCTGAATGTATTGACCGTGGTGCAGGCAAGGTGCTTCTGAGCAATCAAGAGTCTCCACCAAAAAAAAAGAAAAAAGAAAAAAAAAAGAGAGAGAGGAAAGAAAGAAGAAAGATAAAATAAAGGAGAAGGCCTAACCCAGATGGGCCCCGAGGTACGATTTATGAAGTATACAAACATAAAAAGACCATCAAAAGTAGATGACAAGAGAAAAAACAAAAAAAAGAACCTCATCAAAAAGAACCCCAAGTATAAGATTTATATACTACCAGGACAAAACCAAATTCATAGAAACACTGACAGAAGAAAAAGATGGGAGAGTGGTTATAAATTCTCAGTGTGGGCGAGGAAGGTCATTTTGATTCTTCCTGGATGTATCTTGATATCTTTGTTAAAGGACTTAATTTTCCTAAGATAAAAGGGGATTAAAACTGGTTTACTTATAGGGTAGCATAGATTGAGGAAAGGGAATTACCTTGAAGCTTATCTCTATATAAATATTTAAAAAAATAATGAATAAAATAAAATAAAATAGAAATTAAAAAAAGAAAAGCAAAAGAAAAACACAGGTATATGTATCAAAAAATTCAGGTTAAAAGGTTATTATGGGATTTGATGCACTGAACATCTCATTGTGATGGTAAATAGGTTAAAAAGTTATATATATATATAAGTAAAAAGAACCAGAATAGTGGGAACGAATTAAAAGTAAAAGTTATGTGTATGAAGTAGCAGTGGTTGTCCTCTTGTCTATTTTTGGGGGGAGGGGGTGGCCTCTGGGGGAGGGGCCTGCCACGTGGGTTTTCAGTCAGTGATGTTCCTAGAGTTATGTCCCCCTGGCCCCATCAAGGGGATGGGCTCTGAGGAAACCAGTTTTTCAGACTTTTGTTCTCTGTAGGTTTTTTTGTTTGTTCATTTGTTTTCTTTCCCCTTGGTGGCTCTTGATGGTTTTCGGTGGTTTAGAGGAAAGCAAACTGCACCCAAACCTCCCTCTCAGAGAGAAGCCTCAGTCTTTTCCCCTCTGGGTACTACAGAGCACATAAATTCACCCTCAGCTGCTGGCAGATCATGTTCCCAGTCATGGTCTCGGGTCAGAGGAACTCTGCTTGCACCCAAAACCACAAGAAATACCAGTCGCAATGTCTGGGCAGTTCCAGGCTGCCAGGGAGGTCCCAAGCAGGGATAGCGCACTGAGATTTTCACAATGGCCAGGCTGGGAGTGCTCAGACTCTCTGGTGTCTGAGAGAGTACCAGCTGGCGCCAGCTCACACCTCTCTCAGGGGAGGGCATAGGGGGCGATTTAGACTCTGGTAGCACAGCATAAGCGTGGAGAGTGCAAAAGGTTGTGGTTCTACCTGCTGGCTGGCGAAGCTCCCTCACCCTCAAGGGCTCTGCCACCCAGACACCCTCAGGCTCCTAGTGGCTCCTGGACCAAGACCTGGCTTCTTTGCTGCACTCTGTCTGGCTCAGTGCCTGCAGTGGCATCTTGGGTTTGCAGGCTTAAGCCCCAGCCCCTATCCGCCTGATTCCCCCAATTCCCCCCTACAATCTTTGTTCTTTTGAGTGCTTTCAACTGGACTCCAAGTTAATGCTGGTCCCCAATCACAAGGCACTCTTGCATCGGGGTATTACTTTCCAATGGGTGGCTTCTAGTGGTTCCCTCCCCCTTTTGATTATCTTCTGATATCAGTCTGATTTTCCCACTCCACTTTACCTGCCCACTGGTGTCTTCTGCCCCTGTAGAGATCCAGATATGTATAATTCTAATTTCAGGCTGATTTCATGGGCGATCAGAGTTCTTTGGTATGGTTATCAGCTCACTTTAGGGGACAGTTTGAAATGGTGGCACCTTCTACTTCTCTGCCATCTTGTCTCCCCTAGAATTGTCTAGTTGTATATTTTTAAAGAGCTAGTGTGAAGAGTGGTGTTTTTTTTTTTTTTGCATTTTTTCATTTTTTTTTTTACATTTATATTTTAGTTTTATTTACATTCAAGTTAGCCAACATACACTGTAATGTTAATTAGGGGGTAGTGATTCAGGAGGTCTATATAGCACCCAGTGTTCCTGACATCAAAGTCCCTCCTTAATGCCCATCCAGTAACCCTCAGTATATACCCTATTTAGTTAAGGGTCTCTAACGGTTTGTCTGTTCTCTCTGTTTTTAGCCTGTTTCATTTTTCTTTCCCTTCCCCTATATTCATCAGGATTTTGTATATTAAATTCCACATAGGAGTGAAATATTATGGTATTTGTATTTCTCTAAGTGCCTTATTTCACTTAGCATAATATCCTCCAATTCCATCCACACTGTTGCAAGGGAAAATATTTCCATTTTTTGTTTGTTTGTTTGCTTGCTTGTTTTTGGGTTTTTTTGTTGTTGTTGGCTGAGTAATATTCCATTGAGTATGTATACCAAGTTTTCTTGGTTCATTCATCAGTGAATGGACATCAAGGCTCTTTCCATAGTTTGGCTTTTGTAGACATTGCTGGAGTAACACCGGGGGCATGTGCCTCTTCTAATCACTATATTTATACCCACTGGATAAATACCTAGTACTGAACTGCTGAGTCATAGCGTAGTTTTATTTTTATCTTTCTGAGGAACCTCTGTACTACCTCTGTACTATTCCCAGAGTGGCTGCACCAGTTTACATTCCCACCAGCAGTGTAAAAGGTTCCCCTTTCTCTGCATCCTTACTAACATAGGTTCTTTCCTGAGCTGTTCATTTGAGCAATCTGATTGGTGTGGGGTGGTATCTCATGATGGTTTTGATCTGTGTTACTCTGATGAAGAGTGATGTTGAGGATTTTTTTCATGTGTCTGTAAGCCATTTATGTATTCTTAACTGATTTGTCTGTTTATTTCTTCTGGCAATTTCTTGATTGGACTTTTTTGGGGGTTGATTATTAGTTTGATGAGTTCTTCTTAGATTTTAGAGACTAGACCTTTATTTATAGGTCAGTTGCAAATGTCTTCTTCCATTCTGTATTCTGCCTTTCAGTTTTGTTGATTGTTTCTTTTGCTGTGCAATGCTTTTTTTCCTGATGAAGTCCCAGTGGTTCATGTTGGGTTTTTTTCCTTTGCCTCCAGCAAGGTGTTGTTGCTTGTGTTTTACTCTAGGATTTTGATGGATTCCTTCCTCACAGTTAGGTCTTTCATCCTTTTTGAGTTTGTTTTCATGTAGGGTGTAAGAAAGTGGTCCAGGTTTATGCTTCTGCCTGTGGCTATCCAATTTTCACAACATCATTTGTTGAAGAGACTGTCATTTTTCCTCCCCCATTGGATATTCATTCCCCTTTGTCAACTACTGGGAGACTATAGAGTTGAGGGTCCATTCCTGGGTCTTCCAATATGCTCCATGGATATAAGTGTCTGCTTTTGTGTGAGTACCGACCATACTGTCCTGGTAACTACAGCTTTGAAAATACAGCTTGAAGTCTGGAATTGTGAAGACTCCCATTTTCATTCTCCTTCTCAACATTCCATTGGCCTCTTGGATTGTTTTTAGTTTTACAAAAATTTTAGGATTGTTTCTTCCAGCTCTCTGAAAGATGTTGAGGGTATTTTGATAGAGATTGCATTGAATGTGTAATTTTTTTTTTTTTTTTTGCGTAACATAGATATTTTAATATCATTTGTTCATTTAATCCATGAGCATGGAATATTTTTCCAATCTTTGGTGTCTCCCTCAACTTCTCTCATAAGAGTTCAATAATTTTCAGAATACAGGTTTTTTTTACCTCTTTGGTCAGGGTCAATCCTGGGTATCATATGTTTTGTCATAAAATTGTAAATGGATTCAATTCCTTGATTTCTCTTTTTTTCTGGCTCATGGTTAATGTACAGATATGCAACTGACTTCTGCAAGTTGGTTTTATATCCTGGGACTTGCTGAATTGCTTTATAGGTTTTTAGCAATTTTGGGGTGGAGTCTTTTGGATTTTCTACATAGAATAGCTTGTCAACTGCAAAGAGGAAGAAAATTAAATTCTTTGTTGCCACTTTGGGTGCATTCATTTATTTTTGTTCTCTGATTGCTTAGGGTAGGATTTCCAGTACCATGTTTCACAATAGTGGAGAGAGTGGACATCCCTGTTGTGTTACTGACAGTAGGGGGGAAAAAATCTCACATTTATTCTAATAAGGATGGTATTTGCACGGTCTTTCATGACATTAAAGCATTTTCTTCTTTCCCTACATGGCAAGTTGTTTTTATCATGAAAAGGTACTGTATTTTGTCAAATGTTTTCTCTATATCTGTTGAGGGGCCATATGGTTCTTATGTTATATCAAACTGGTTGAATTACAGATGTGGAACCACCCCTCCATCCCAGGAACAAATCCCACTGGGCTGTGGTGAATAATCCTTTGAATGTACTTTTAGATCCTGTTAACTATTTTCTTTCTTTTTTTTTTTTAAAACATTTTATGAATTTTAACCATAGCAAATGTGTTTTAACAGTAGTCATAAAATCAACATTACCACATATACTAATGACAGGACACCATTTTGCCAATCAAAAATACCATATATTAAAATTGGGTTCATTGGAAAAACTCAAGTCTTGCTAAGACACCATCTACACCAGAGAAAGCAAGCAAGAATGCTTTTAAGACATTCAGATTTATAAACAGCTGCGTGATATCCCACTTCCAAAGTCAATTATTTAGCAACACTTGAAAAATATTTTCTACACAGCCCAGAAGCACATGTATCTATAGGGCAATTTGGCCCTTTAAAACAAAAGCCTCTAAAATAATCTGCATGACTGAATGAAAAATGTCAAGGACTTGAGTTAGCCACTCAGCAGCATTAATCTAGCCACTTAATCCTGGAGTATTAGCTCTTGAGAGGGCCAGGGAGCCCAGCAGTGGGACTGGAAGACCAGCGGGAACAGTGCAGTGGGGCTGCATGGCTTATGATGGGTGAGTCCGGACCCGCCCCAAGCTGTAAGCAGCCTCCCCACTCGCAACCGTCCATTGAGGCAAACAGGACCAGGTGATGGAATAAAGAAAGTATAATGACAACCACCAGAATAGACCATTTTCTTGGGGAACAGGTTTCCATCCATGTTAATCGGGGATATTGTTCTGAAATTCTCCTTTTTGGTGAGGTCAATGTCTGGTTTAGAGATAAAGATAATGCTGCCCTTCTAGAATGAGTTGGGAACTTTTCCTTCCATTTTTATTTTTGGAACAGTTTCAGAAGGATAGGTATTAATTCTTAAAAACATTTGCTAGAATTCTCCTGAGAAGCCATCAGGGCCAAGACTGGATGTTTGGGATGTTTTTTATTCCATTTCTTTGCTGACTATGTGTCTGTTTTGGTTTTCAGTTTCTTCCTGTTTCAGTTTTGGTAGTTTAAAGATTTCTAAAAAGGCATCGATTTCCTACAGATTGCCTAATTTCCCGGCATTTAATTGCACATAATATTTTCTTGTTTGTTCCATGTTGGTAGATAGCTCTCCTTTTTTCATTCAGGATTTTATTTATTTGGGTCTTTCTCTTTTATTTTTGAGAAGTCTGCCTAGGGTTTCATCCATCTTATTCATTCTTTCAAAAAACCAGTTCTTAGTTTCATTGATCTGTTCTATTTTTTTTAAAAAATTCTGTATCATTGATTTGCACCCTAATCTTTATTATTTCTCTTCACCTGCTGGATTTAGGATTTATTTGCTGTTCTTTCTTCAGATACTTTATGTTTGTATTTGAGAATACAATTTGTTTCTTTTTCTAATTTATTTTTTTATTTATTTTCAGCATAAGAGTATTCATTATTTTTTCACCACACCCAGTGCTCCATGCAATCCATGCCTTCTATAATACCCAACACCTGGTACCCCAACCTCCCCACACCCCACCCCCTTCACTTCAAAACCCTCAGACTGTTTTTCAGAGCCCATAGTCTATCATGGTTCACCTCCCCTTCCAATTTCCCCCAACTCCCTTCTCCTCTCTTTCTCCCCATGTCCCCCATGCTATATGTTATGCTCCACAAATAAGTGAAACCATATGATAATTGACTCCCTCTGCTTGACTTGTTTCACTCAGCATAATCTCTTCCAGTCCCGTCCATGTTGCTACAAAAGTTGGGTATTCATCCTTGCTGATGGAGGCATAATACTCCATAGTGTATATGGACCATTTTCCTTATCCATTCGTCCGTTGAAGGGCATCTTGGTTCTTTCCACAGTTTGGCGACCGTGGCCATTGCTGCTATAAACATTGGGGTACAGATGGCCCTTCTTTTCCCTCCATCTGTATCTTTGGGGTAAATACCCAGGAGTGCAATTGCAGGGTCATAGCGAAGTTCTATTTTTAATTTCTTGAGGAATCTCCACACTGTTCTCCAAAGTGGCTGCACCAACTTGCATTCCCACCAACAGTGGAAGAGGGTTCCCCTTTCTCCACATCCTCTCCAACACATGTTGGAGGATGTTCAGGAATGTTCCCTCTATCCTTATCCTGTCTTGTTAATTTTGGCCTTTCTAACTGGTGTAAGGTGACATCTCAATGTGGTTTTAATTTGAATCTCCCTGATGGCTAGTGATGATGAACATTTTTTCATGTGTCTGATAGCCATTTGTATGTCTTCATTGGAGAAGTGTCTGTTCATATCTTCTTCCCATTTTTTGATATGATCGTCTGTTTTGTGTGTGTTGAGTTTGAGGAGTTCATTATAGATCCTGGATATCAACCTTTTCACTGTACTGTCATTTGCAAATATCTTCTCCCATTCCGTGGGTTGCCTCTTTGTTTTTTTGACTGTTTCCTTTTCTGTGCAGAAGCTTTTGATTTTGATGAAGTCCCAAAAGTTTATTTTCGCTTTTGTTTCCTTTGCCTTTGGAGACATTTCTTGAAAGAAGTTGCTGTGGCTAATATCGAAGAAATTTCTGCCTATGTTCTCTTCTAAGATTCTGATGGATTCCTATCTCATGTTGAGGTTTTTTATCCATTTTGAGTTTATATTTGTTTACAGTGTAAGAGAATGGTCGAGTTTCATTCTTCTACATATAGCTGCTCAGTTTGCCCAGCACCATTTATTGAAGAGACTGTTTTTTTCCACTGTATATTTTTTCCTGTTATGTCGAAGATTAATTACCATATCTGGAGTCCATATGGAGGTTCCATATCTGGGCTCTCCACTCTGTTCCACAGGTCTATGTGTCTGTTTTTGTGCCAGTACCATGCTGTCTTGGTGATCACAGCTTTGTAATAAAGCTTGAAATTTGGTAACGTGATGCCCCCAGTTTTATTTTTGTTTTTCAACATTTCCTTAGTGATTCTGGGTCTCTTTTGATTCCATACAAATTTTAGGATTATTTGCTCCAGCTCTTTGAACAATACTGGTGGAATTTTGATAGGAATGGCATTAAAGTTATAGATTGCTCTAGGCAGTATAGACATTTTAACAATGTTTATTCTTCTGATCCAAGAGCATGGAATGGTCTTCCATCTTTTTCTGTCTTCTTCAATCTCTTTCATGAGTGTTCCGTAGTTCCTCGAGTACAGATCCTTTACCTCATTGATTAGGTTTATTTACAGGTATCTTATGGTTCTTGGTGCTATAGTAAATGAAACTGATTCTTTTATTTCCCTTTCTGTATTTTCATTGTTAGTGTATAGGAAAGCCACTGATTTCTGTACATTGACTTTGTATCCTGCCACGTTGCTGATTTTCTGTATGAGTTCTAGTAGTTTGGGGGTGGTGTCTTTTGGGTTTTCTATATAAAGAATCATGTCATCTGCGAAGAGAGAGAGTTTGACTTCTTCATTGCCAATTTGGATACCTTTTATTTCTCTTTGTTGTCTGATTGCTGTTGCTAGGACTTCTAATACTATGTTGAACAAGAGTGGTGAAAGTGCGCATTCTTGTCTTGTTCTGATCTCAACGGGAAGGTTGCAAGCTTTTTTTCCATTGAAGATGATATTTGCTGTGGGTCTTTCATAAATGGATTTGATGAAGTTCAGGAATGTTCCCTTTATCCTTATACTTTGAAGCATTTTAATCAGGAATGGATGTTGGATTTTGTCAAATGCTTTTTCATTTTTTTAAATTTATTTTTTATTTTCAGCATAACAGTATTCATTATTTTTGCACCACACCCAGTGCTCCATGCAATCCGTGCCCTCTATAATACCCACAACCTGGTACCCCCACCTCCTACCCCATGCACCTTCAAAACCCTCAGGTTGTTTTTCAGAGTCCATAGTCTCTCATGGTTCACCTCCCCTTCCAATTTCCCCCAACTCCCTTCTCCTCTCTTTCTCCCCATGTCCTCCATGCTATTTGTTATGCTCCACAAATAAGTGAAACCATATGATCATTGACTCTCTGATTGACTTATTTCACTCAGCATAATCTCATTCAAATGCTTTTTCTGCATCAATTGAGAGGACCATGTGGTTCTTCTCTCTTGTCATATTAATTTTTTCTATCACCTTGATTGATTTGCGAATGTTGAAACATCCTTGTAGGCCAAGGATGAATCCCACCTGGTCATGGTGGATAATCTTTTTAATGTGCTGTTGGATCCTGTTTGCTAGGATCTTGTTGAGAATCTTAGCATCCATATTCATCAGTGATATTGGTCTGAAATTCTCCTTTTTGGTAGGGTCTTTGCCTGGTTTGGGGATCAGGGTAATGCTGCCTTCATAGAAAGAGTCTGCAAGTTTTCCTTCTGCTTCAATTTTTTGAAACAGCTTCAGGAGAGTAGGTGTTATTTCTTCTTTGAAAGTTTGGTAGAATTCCCCAGGGAATCCATCAGGTTCTGGGCTCTTGTTTTTTGGGAGGTTTTTGATCACTGCTTCAATCTCATTACTAGATATCGGTTTATTGAGGTTGTCGATTTCTTCCTGGTTCAATTCTGGGAGTTTATAGTTTTCCAGGAATGCAACCATTTCATCTAAGTTGCTAAGCTTTTTGGCATATAACTGTTGATAATAACTTATGATGATTGTTTCTACTTCTTTGGTGTTCGTTGTGATCTCTCCCTTTTCATTCATAATTTTATGAATTTGGACTTTCTCCCTTTTCTTTTGGATTAGTGTGGCCAATGGTTTATCGATCTTATTGATTCTTTCAAAAAACCAGCTTCTAGTTTCATTGATATGTTCTACTGTATCTCTGGTTTCTACCTCATTGATCTCAGCTCTAATCTTGATGATTTCCCTTCTTATGTGTGGAGTTGGTTTGATTTGTTGTTGAATCTCCAATTCTTTAAAGTGTAGAGACAGCTGCTGTGTTCTGGATTTTTCCATTTTTTTGAGGGAGGCTTGGATTGCTATATATTTCCCCCTTAGGACTGCCTTTGCTGTATCCCATAGGTTTTGGACCAAAGTGTCTTCATTCTCATTGGTTTCCATGAATTGTTTCAATTCTTCTTTGATCTCCTGGTTGATCTAAGCATTCTTAAGCAAGGTGGTCTTTAGCTTCCAAGTGTTTGAGTTCTTTTAGAACTTTTCCTTGTGATTGAGCACTAGTTTCAAAGCATTGCGATCTGGAAATGTGCAGGGAATAATCGCAGTCTTTTGGTATCAGTTGAGTCCTGATTTGTGACCCACTTTGTGGTCTATTCTTGAGAAGGTTCCATGTGCACTTGAGAAAAATTAGTAATCTGTTGTTTTAGGGTGGGATTTTCTGTATATATCTATGAGGTCCATCTGGTCCAATGTGTCATTCAATGCTCTTGTTTCCTTACTGATTTTCTGCTTCAATGGTCTGTCTATTCCTGAGAGAGGCATGATAAGATCTCCTACTATTAGTGTATTCATATCAATATGACTCTTTATCTTGATTAACAGTTTTCTTATGTAATTCGCTGCTCCCATATTGCGGGCATAGATATTTACAATTGTTAGATCATCTTGGTGGATAGTCCCTTTATGGATTATGTACTGTCCTTCTGTATCTCTGACTACAGTCTTTAGTTTAAAATCTAATTTATCTGAAATGGGAATCGCTACCCCAGCCTTCTTTTGAGGCCCATTGGCATGAAAGATGCTTCTCTATCCCTTCTCACGTTCAGTCGGGGTGTATCTTTAGGTTCAGAATGGGTATCTTGTAGACAACATATGGATGGGCCCTATCATTTTATCCAATCTGCAACCCTGTGCCATTTATGGGCACATTTAGGCCATTCACATTGAGAGTGATTATTGATAGATACATTTTTATTGACATCGAGTTACCTTTGAAGTCTTTCTTTCTGTAGATTGTCTCTATATTTCTATTCAATGCTATTCTTAGGATTTTTCCTCTTTTATAGAACCCCCCCCTTAATATTTCCTGCAGTGTCAGCTTGGTGGTTGCATAGTCTTTTAAGCCTTGCCGGTCTTGGATACTCTTTATCTCTCCATCCATTTTGAATGTCAGTCTTGCTGGATAAAGTATTCTTGGCTGCATGTTCTTCTCATTTGGTGCCCTCAATATATCTTGCCAGCCCTTTCTGGATTTCCAGGTCTCTGTGGACAGGTTTGACGCTATTCTGGTGGGCTTTCCTCTGTAAGTAAGGAGCCTCTTTGTCCTAGCGGCTTTCAAGAGATTATACCTACAATTATGATTCCTCAATTTGAATATCAGGTGTTGTGATGTGTTCTTTGGAATGTATAATCTTGGGTGGAGACCGTTCAGCCTCTAGTACAGGAACGCTGGTTCCATTCACGAGATTGGGAAAATTTTCATGAAGGACTTGTTCCACTAGATCTTCTAGACTTCTTTCTTTCTCCTGCCCTTCAGGGATTCCAATAATTCCGACGTTGGAAAGTTTTATGGCATCATTCATGTTTTCGTGGTTTCTAAGCTGTTTGTTCCAGGCTTCCTCCTGATCCTTTCTCTCTGTTTGTCCTCCAGATCACTAATTCTATCTTCTGTCTCAGTTACCCTAGCTTTGAGAGAATTTAGATTAGATTTCTCTCATTGAGAGCATTGTGAACCTAAGTCCTGGTAGTTTTTAGCTCGGCCCTAACATTGTAAACATCATCTCTGGTCGCTTTCAGCTCGGCCCTAATCAATTTCATTTGGTCATCCACGGCTTTCTCCAACCTAGGTATTGCTTGGATAGTTGTTAGCCTGAATTCTCTTTCCAACATATTGTCTATGTTGATAGCCATTTGCTCTGTTGCAGAAGGTCCATCCTCTGTATTTTTCTTCTGTGGGGCATTCCTCCTCCTAGTCATTTTGGTGAGATATGACTGAACAGATGTAGCTGGATATATCGACCGTGGTGCAGTCAAGGTGCATCCTGGAACACTTCTGAGCAATCAGGATTCCCCACCCAACAGAGAGACAAAAGAAAAGAAAAAGAAAGAGAGAGAGAGAGAGAGGAAAGAAAGGGAAGATGAAATAGAAGGTTCAACCCAAATGGGACCCAAGGTAAGATTTATGAAGTATACAAACAGACACAGACAAACAAAAGTATATGACAAGAGAAAAAAATATATATGCAAATAAAGGAAGAACCTCATCAAAAAGAACCCCAAGTGTAAGATTTATATACTATCAGGACAAACACAAAAACACAGAAACAGTGGTGGAAGAAATAGATGGGAGAGCGGTTATAAATTCTCAGTGTGGGCGAGGAAGGTTGTTTTGATTCTTCCTGGATGTATCTTGATATCTTTGTTAAAGTATTCAACTCTCCTAAGATAAAGGGGTATTAAAAATTAGTTTACCTAAAGTGGTAGTATAGATTTGGGAAAGGGGATTACTTTGAAGTTTAACTCTAAATGAATATTAGAAAAAAGGAATAAACTGGACTAAACTAAACTAAAATTTAAAAAAAGAAATTAAAAAAATAGAAATGCAGAAGAAAAACATAGGTGTAATATCAAAAATTCAGGTTAGAAGGTTATTATGGAATTTGATGTGCTGGACAGCTCACTGTGATGGTAAATAGGTTAAAAAATTATCTATATAAAAAAAATAACTAGAATAGTGGGAATGAGTAAAAAATATAAGTTTTCCTATGAAGTAGTGGTGGTTGTTCTCTTGTCGTCCTTTTTTTTTTTTTCCTTTCTTGGTTTGTTTTCTGGGGGAGGGGCCTGGTTTTCAGTCAGTGATGTTCCATGAGTTAAGTCCACCCACCCCCCTCAAGGGGGGGGGGCTCTGAGGACACTGGTTTCTTTCAGGCTTTTGTTCTCTGGTGGTTTCTTTGTTTGTTCACTTTTTTTTTTCTCTCACCTTGACCGCTTTTGATGGTTTTTGTAGTTTTACAGGAAATCAAATTGCACCTTGACCTCCCTCTCAGAGAGAAGCCTCAGTCTGGCTGCAGAGCCCAAATAAGTTCCCCCTTGGCTGCTGGCAGAGAAGGTTCTGAGTCGTGGTCCCTGGGGACACAGGATCTTTTGCTTGTACCCAAAGTCACAGCAATGGCGGCTGTCTGGGCAGCTCCAGACCGCCAGAGAGGTTCCAAGCAGCGATCGCACACTGAGATTTTCCCACTGGCCCAGGCTGGGAGTGCCTGGTCTTTCTGGGTCTAAGAGCGCCCGGCTTGTGCACACCTCTTTCAGGGGAGGCTGTGGGTCAGGCGCAGGTCTCAAGCTCTGAGAATGGGGCGCAGGTCTGCAAGCACCAGCCTGGGCCTTCACGCACCTCTCTGTGGGGAGAGTTTGGTGCATGCTTCTTAGGCTCTGAAACAATGGCGCATGTCAAAGGGCACCGGCTTGGCCTTTGTACCTCTCTCAGGGGAGGATGAGGGGCGTGAGCATCTCAGGCTCTATAGCAGGGATCCTGCGTTCTGCCCTCCAGCATGGCTCCCCGCCCTCACAGGAGCCAGACCTCACTCCTTCTCGGGTGCGCTGGTGGCTTAGGGACCAAGACCTGATTTCTCTGCCACACTCTCTCTGGCTCAGCGCCAGGGGAGGCTTTCCTGGGACCAGGGACTTAAGCCCCTGTCCCTAGCCACGCTGATTCCCACAATTTTCCCCCCACGATCCTTTGCTCTTTTGCAGTGCTTTCAACCAGTGTCCAAGTTAATGCTGGTCCCCAGAGGCAGGGCACTCTCGCTTGTATTGGGGGTACTACTTTCCAACCGGTCACCTCTGGAGGGTCTCTCCCCCTTCTGTTTATCTTCCAATATCAGTCTGACTTTCCCACTCTGCTTTACCTGCCCGCTGGCGTCTTCTGCCCCTGTAGAGATCCAGATTGTATAATTCTGATCTTAGGCTAATTTCATGGATGATCGGAATTCTTTGGTAGGTAATCAGCTCACTTTAGGGTAGAGGTTGAAAAGGCGCCTCCTCCCACTTCCCCGCCATCTTGTCCCCCTATAATTTCTTTCTTAAGAAAGGCTTTTATTGTCATTATCTCCCACTTGGAACCTCCTTTGCTGCATCCCAAAGACTTGGAGTTGTCCTACATTTATTTCCATTTGCTTCCATGTATTTTTAAAATCTTGTTCAATATCCTGATTCTCCATTCATTCTACAGTAGGATATTCTTTATCCTCCACATAGTTATGGTCCTTCCACATTTTTTCTTGTAATTAACTTCAAGATTCATAGTACCGCGGTCTAAAAATATTCATGCTATTATGTCAATATTTTGGTACTAGTGAGACCTAATTTCTCAGCTAGTATGTGATCTCTTCTGGAGAATGTTCCATGTAACCTCCAAAAGTATGTTTTTTCTGATGTTTTCAGAGGCAGTGCTCTGCATATCTCCGTGAAGTCCATCTGGTCCAGTGTCATTCAAAGCCCATGTTTCCTTGTTGATCTTCTGTATAGATGATTTGTCCATTGCTTTGAGTGGGTTCTTAAAGTCCTCTTGTATTACTGTATTCTTATCAAGGAGTTTCTTTAATTTTGTAATTCATTGGTGTGTATATTTGGTGGCTCCAAGTTAGGGGCATACATGTTTACAATCGTTAGATGTTTTCCTTGGGTACATCCTTTTTATTATGTTATAGTGTCCTTCTTCATCACGTATAATAGTCTTCAGTTTAAAATCTATTGTGTCTAATATAGAAGGATGGATCCTCCAGCATCCCTTACATGCCCACTAGCATAATAAATGATTCTCCATGCCTTCAATTTCAATCTCGATGTGTTCTTGCCTCTGCAGTGAGTCTCTTGTAAGCAGGATATTGATGGTTCTTGTTTTTCTTTTAATCCATGTTTATACACTCTATCTTTTGATCGTGGCATTGAGTCCATTTGCACTCAGAGTGATATTGAAAGGTATGAATTCAGTGCCATTGTATTACCAGTAAAGTTGCTGTTTTTGTAGATTATCTCTGTTCCTTTCTGGATTTTTGTTACCTTTGGGATCTCTCTACACTCAGAGGATCCCCAAAAATGTTTCTTTCGGGTTGGTTTAGTGTTCACAATCCTTAAGTTTTGTTTGCCTTGGAAAACTCTTTATCTCTCCTTCTACTCTGAATGAGAGGCCCCCTGGACTACATATTCTTGGCTGCACAAATTACCCATTTTGCACATTGAATATGTCATGCATTCCTTTCTGGCCTTCCTGATGTCTGTGGACAGGTGTGCTGCCAACCTTATGTATCTACCCTTAGTGGTTAAGTTTCTCTTGTCCTGAGCTTCTTTCAGGATTTTCTCTTTGTCACTGCACTTTGAAAGCTTGACTCTGATATGTCAAGATGTTGACATATTTTTATTGATTCTGAGAGGAGTTCTCTGTACCTCCTGGGCTTGAGTACATGTTTCCTTCTAGGTGGGAAAGTCCTCAGCTCCAATTTGTTGAAATAAACCTTTCCTCCTTCTGTCCCTCTTGTCGTCTTCTGGCACCACTATTATCTGGATATTATTTCAATTTATGGAAGTGCTGAGTTCTCAAAATCTCCCTTGGTGATCCAATAGTTTTCTTTCTCTCTTTTTTAGCTTCCTTATTTTCCATTATTTTATCTTCTGTATCACTGACTTCCTCTTCTGCCTCACTCACAGTCCTTCCCATAGTCTTCATTTGGGACTGAATCTCTGTAATAGCACTTTTAATTTGGGTCTGTCTAGATTTGTGTTCTTTTATTTATACAGTGATGGATTATCTATTGTCTTCTATGCTTTTATTAGCCTGTCTAGTATCTTTTGAATTATTGTTTTAAGTTCTAGTTCAGATATTTGAATTATATCCATAGCGATACAATCCCTGCTAGTGAGTACTACCTCCAGTTCTTTAACTTCAGGTGAATTTCTCCATCTCATTATTGTGTCCAGAAAAGACAAGAAGAAAGAAAAAATAAAATATAAAGAGATGAATAAAACTAAATAAAAATTTAAAAGACTAAAAATTATTAAAAACATGAAAAATAAGAAAAAACTGAAAAAATAAATAAGAGGCTAAAAAATAAAAATACAAAGAATGCTACCTAGTGTTTTCCCTTAAAGTTGAAGCTTTGAAGCCCTCTATGATAAGTAAACTTGACAGGAGTGTGACATTTGTGATGGTCTTCTGGGGGAGGGGTCTGTCGCCTGATTCTCAGGTATGCCTCAGCTGGAGCAAATGCACCTCTCCTAAGCAGAGGCATACCTCCAGGTAATCCACCCAGGATTCCAGTATGTGCCTCTGTATTACTCCCTGAAGGCTTACAGCACCAATGTGTGGGATGAATATGGCTTCATCCTGCCTTCAACCCAGAAGCTGAAAATTTGCACCCAACTCTTCAGTGAGCTGTCACAGGAAAGCATTCCATCAGTCTTATCTCCTTGGTTTTTGTCAGAATTCTGTGTTCACCCAGCTAGTGACAAAGCATTTTTATCTCAGGCATGTGACTGAATTAAAACTCCAATTTCTATGGGTTTCTGTGGCAAAGAGTCATGCTATACCTCCTGGAAGTTAGAGGTGTTGCCATGCTTCTGCTTTTTTTTTTTTTTTTCCTTTTTTTTGTAGACTCCTCCCAGGAATGTGGTTGCCCAACTATGCTGTGATTTGAAGTTTAGGACAACATAGAGCAAAAAGCCAGCACCTAGCCTCACGGTTTTCAGCCAGCTTTCCCCAACTGATATCTGAGGACTCTAAAGCATTCAGGCCTCAACTGTTCTTGTGACCCCCAGGATCCTCATGCTGCCACACCTGGGATTCTACCTTGCTTCACCACATGAACACCTTTAATCCAGAAACATCCCCCACAGTAGTAAACTTAAAAGTTTCAGTTGTGTATTTCTTTGCTGATAAAACTTTGTGGTAGCCTCCTTAGCCCAGGTTCCTCCTCTCTGCTCTATCTGCAGCTGTATCACCCACAAAACTTACTCCCACCCATGCCACTCAAACTCTGAAGCTGCAGCACGCATCTCAGTAGGAGATGGGGGTAGCTTTTGAAGTGTATCAGGATCGTGTTCTGGGGCTAGTGCTGTAGCTTCATGAAGAGAAAGGATCCACACCATGATTGACCTTTTGTGTCCTTCTAAATAAAGGAAACATTTCCCATCACTCAATGTTGTCTGAGCCCATAAAGGAATCCCTGGGAGGTCTCTCCTGATGGCTGGTCATGGGCACAGGGATCTGAGTTTACTCATTACTCCCGGCCTACCACCATTGGTGGAGACTTGCTGTTTGGCCCAAGCTGTTCCAGTCCATATGAGGCACCCCTTGTCCTCCTCACCTCAGCAACTCTCTGGTTATGCTCCCTCTGCAACTTCCCCCTTCTTGTTTTCTTTTCTCTCTAATAAATAAAATCCTAAAACAATTAAAGATTGAGCATAAAGGTGTATATTTAGACCTTCAAAATCCAAATGGAAACAACCTCCTATGTGTATTTGTCATCTTTCCCCTAGTGCTGATGGTGTCAGAGATGCAAGACAACCTATGGAGTGAGAAGGCCCATGCTGGAAGGACTCTTGTTCCTGAAATACCACACGAATAACATGAACCAAAAAGGTGAATGAAAAGAGTATTTGCCCATAAGAAAAAATTTGTCTCCAAATTGAAGATTCACTCAGCATTCTCATGTGGGGAAATTTATGGTGATAAGCTACCAAAGTTTGGGGAGTTATTTGGTAATTCAACATAACATAATATACCTACAACATATTGAAATCAACAAGTAAACTTCAATTGTTACCAGCCTAGAACCTGTAAAATATGACCAGAGAAGCATCTGGCTTCCTCAGCCAGTAGGGCATGTGGTACTTGATCTCAGAGTCATGAGTTTGAGCCCAACATGGAACACAGAGTTTCCTTAGGGCATGGGGGAAAAGGCCTTACACATGACGATAATCAAATAGCCTTTGGCAATAGAGCTGGTCAAGGCGGGCTGGATCCTCTAGTCTTTTCATTCAGCCACTGGGCCCTGAGCACTCAGATAGTGCCAGTATTTATCAGGCAACCGGTTTCTCTCTCTAAGAGCTCAGGGTCTAGAGGGGAAGATGAAAAAACATGAACCAAAAAGGTGAATGAAAAGAGTATTTGCCCCATAAGAAAAGAGGAAGGGATTTTAACTGGGTCCTGAGCTCCACCTGGTGAGGGGTGTGAGAAGGCTATGCTGAGATAAAATTGAGAATTCCTGTGGCAGGAAAAGAAGGAGACAGCCCTGCACAATTCAGAGTATATTTAGCCTGGAAGAGGGCACCATGGTGCAGAGGATTGGAAAAAATATGACATTCCTGCAGTGGAGTTAGAAATAAGGCCCATGGGATTGGCAGAAGCTGAAGAGAGGAGCAAGGAGGAAGGGGAGGAGGGCCAAGGCCTGGAGCAGGTGAACAGTATCAGTACCCCGCTCTTAGTTCTGTGTGACCACATTACCCCACATTCAGAGGCTTAACCAACAAACAATTTCACACAGTCTTAGAGGATCAGGGATCCATGAGTGCCCAGCTAGAGGCCCCTGTCTGAGCTTCTCAGTACTTTAGGGCTATTGAAAACACCAAGGCACGACCTGATTCACTGAGAACCTGAGCTTACTTAGGGTTGTTGGCAGGATTCAGTCTGTCTCAAAGGCCTGAGGTCTCCTGTCTGTTGTTGGCCCTCATTGGGATGTAACGTGCACATGTCGGGGTCATGGTTCAACATAGGGGCTTATACTCCTGAGTGAAGATCTGAGAGAGAATAGCGGTCACAGTCAGCATGGGACTGGGCAATGAGCTTTTATAACTAAATCTCAGAGGGGCCTTGTGGGTCATGTTGCTATGTTCTGTGGAATGGTAGGAATCACTAAGTCCAGACCACACTCCTGGTGACAGGGTTACACAAAGATGTATAAACAGAATATGGGATTTCAGGGAACCACTGATAGGAGAAGGTGAAGACCTCAACAGGGTTAGGGAATTGCCCAGAATGGTTAGAAGGCTGAAATAGGCATGAACCCAGCTCTTTGAGTGTCATCAAAGTAGGGACCCTGGATGCACATAGCCATTTACCAGAGGGCTCTGGGAAAAGTTGTGTTGAAAGAAGTGGCCACAGACATGGAGATGGTATAAGGGTAAGTGGGAGCCTTGATATCCTAGATAGGAGGCATTCCAGCAGGCTCTTGTCTGAGGGGCAGCCCAGCTCATGGCAACACACTGAGTGGACCCCTATCCACATCACACCCAATGGAAATAACTTAATGGCTCTCAGTACAGGGTATGCAGTCTCGAGGCATAGGGGTGAATTCTGAATTTCAGAGGCCAAGGCTCCAATCCCTTCTTGCTTTTAAAATTAGAAAGCATATGTTCTTGGGAAGGTATCACCCTCTGCAGGTGAGGCTGTCATCTTCTGGGACTCCAGAATTTGAGCACTGATGAACACATGTGCACACACATGAGAGAGGGTGCATGTGCGTGAATGCACACACACACACACACACACACACACACACAATCAGTATGAACTGAAGAGTGAGATCTGACCAATAGCAGACCCAGAGAAGAGGAGAAGAAAATATGGTTGGAGCTATTTCTTGAATGTGATACCCCACAAATGCCTATGGATATCTGGAGTAAGTCCATGCTAGAGTCATCTGTATTGTACAGAGAAGATGCAGACCACCCCTGACAAGGATAATATCTTATCCAGGGACAAAAACGGGTAAGATTGGAGAGCTGTTTCTGAAGACATGTGTGCTTCCAAGCTGGGGCCCTGGCTGCTGCCAGACCTTCCTTAGGGGCCTGTGGAGAGAAGTGTGTTGGTGTCACTGTGTACAGATGTGGCCTTGCATGCAGAATGGGGATAAGCAGACGGCAACCCTGAGTACTGTTTGTGTAGGTGTAAATCCATGAGTGGACTTGGGAAGGTGATCTCAGGCAGTGAAGTTACTTCCTTGATGACAGACTCTAACAGATTTGGAACCCCTGCAAATAGGCTTCCACATTTTAGTGTAGTCTAGCACCATGGTTTCTTGGCTAGAGACATCCAATATTGAAAGATGTTCTCCTGATATTTGCTTACTTCCAAAGACTCTGGCTCCCAGAAAACCCAGGGGAATGACTTTTTCATATGCTGCATATATTGGCTCAAACCTCATGGGCAAAGCCTCAGGGCATTTGACAGGAGGTTCGATAAGGTAGTACAAAACAGCTTATGCCAGGCCAAGCCACACTTCTGAGACATCCCAGGGCAACCTTGTCCTCTCCTCTGGAATTTCTGGCAAAGAGGGGTATGTGGGGTTCCTGCCACTGGGATGGAGGGGGTTGCAAGATAATGGATACCCTGGTGATCCTTTTATGTTTACAAAAAAGTGATGGTGGGCAGGGTGGAAAGGATTCCTGAGGTGCATCTTACCTCTCTCGGAGCTCATCCAAGGCCCTGAAGCTGTGTCACATTTCTCTCCTTGGTTGAGCTGTGTGCATACTGGGGTTTGGTGTGTCTGGAATGTAGTGCCCTGGGTCTGAGGACCAGAAAATGCAGCCAGATAGGGCTCTGAGGCCTCCTGCCTTGTTGCTGGGCACTTTCTTAACAGAGCTCCACACAGGAGATCGGGCAGGAGCTGAATATTGAGATCCTCTGCTCTACCTCCTTGAAGGACAAAAGGTGCCCCCAAATGCCAACAGAGTCCAGTGCTGGCTCAGGGTGAGTGCAGGTGCTGGGGACATCCATCCCCCAGCTTCCCAGTGGAGCAGAAAGGGACCCATGTCCCAGAAGCCAGCCTAGTACTGCCGTGGGCTTCCTCCTACAGTTCTGAACCCACATGAATCTGCATCAACATCTCCTTTTCAAACCTGCCCTCATTGCCCTGTCCCTACTTTGGCCAGATGTAGAGTGATTGTCCACATATTTGTAACAATACCAGAAAAGAGACTTTAAACTATGTCTCATGTCATTCATCTAGAATCCTTGTGCTCCCAAGTGTCCCCACTGACCTGACAGTCCTCCCCAAGTTCTGCAGGTCTTGCACATGATCATGGTGAGTTGGGAGACTTTTACCCAAAGGAACATGTTGCCAATGGTACTATGTCCCTTGCTCTGCCTTTTGGTTTTGAGGAAACACATCCCTGGGGACCCTCCAGGGTCAGGATCAAGGACTTCATTGTGCTACACAACATTCCAGAAGGCCAGTCATTTGTCACAACCACTGATACAGGACTTTGATGTGGTTCTCTTTTGTTGCTAAATCATAGTGCTAGACTAAATATCTTACATGCCATAATATCCTGAGCTGCCTCACTTAAGAAAATGTCTCTGTGTTCTCCTCTCAAGAATGGAATCTGTTATCAGAAACCACAGTATCAATGCTGTTCCTGCAGGGGGTTGCTATCAATACTCAGTTCACAACATGACCTGAGATACTATCAAGGTCAGACTTCACGGACTTCAGTTCTTTGTATGTCCACCAAGAAAGGTTTTTCTTTTTCCTTAAAGATTTGTTAATTGATTGGTTGGTTGACTTATTTGAGAGAGGCAGGGGGAGAGTGGGGAGAAACAGAAGTGGAGACAGTATTCTCAAGCCAACTCTGCCCTAAGTCCGCAGCCCTACAAGGAGTTCCATCTCAAGAAATTGAGATGATGGCCTGAGCCAAAACCATGACTCCTAGGATTAAGCCAAGGAACCACCCAGTCACCTGATTGTTTTTATGACTGTGGGACCTCTTGTCCCACCTCTTGCCATAAGACACTGGCATCTTGGGGTTTCGATCTGTGCCCCAAGCCCTAACCCTCATGGTGGCTACAGAACTGACTCATGTCTCCTCCGTTTCACATCAGGCGAAATAGGATCACTGATGAGGAGGAGTGAGACCTATGTGCTATGGACAAACCAGGCCAACCTGCTAAAGAAGCAAACACAACATCTGGTGCCTAATTTCCTAGGAAGAGACCTCAGCACTGCCTACATGTTCCTGGGCACATAAAGAGCCATTGCCAATACCCAGGAGGTGTTGGACTTCCTATTTGCAAGATGAGTACCCTGTCCCTAATGGCCCAGTTGGATTTGGCCACCACTTGCTGTGAGTCATGGAAATGTCCCCAAATTTCCTGAGCCTCAGTTTGCTCTTTTGACTGGGCCAGAGTTATGTTAGGGACTCACGAAGTCTTGAAAGGAAAGTGCACCTGGGTGCCTGGGCCTGTGCAAAGGTATGCTAGAGAGCTTGTGCTTGTACTCATTTATTATTGTCCTGATTGCCATGATGAATCCTCTGCCTCATCCCTCACTATCACTATGATCTTGAGTTGGGCTGTTTTTCCATTTGAAAGAGTGATCCGAACCTCCATTTGGGGTCTGTGTCTGGGGATACCCAGGGTTCAGAGGTGTTCCAAGCCCCACTCAGATACCTGTGATGGGCTGGTTGGGGCCCTTTCATTCAGCAAGTATTTGGGAAGCCCCACTAGGTGCGGGTGCTTCTCTAGGACTTGACTGAGAACGCTGTGCAGAGCAGACGGCAGCCCTAGTCTCCAGAGCAGTTGGGAGTCATTGTGATATTGGGCACAATGAGAGGTAGCATCTACAGGACATTTCATGTGATGCCCCCTGGCCTCCTCTAGATATGGGTGCATTTCCTCCAGCTGTGATGTCCCAGGAGCAGTGAAACATGAGTGATCTTCAGCTGATGCAGGAGGGCCTTCCCTCTCCACCAGAGCAGCAAGGGGACTGTGATTTGGAGGGATTCTTGGATCCTCATCACACACATCTGTGATTCATCCTTAAGTGTGAAGGTCTGAGTTTCTTCTGGAGAAAGGAAGGGGCCCATGGGAGCTGTGGGTGTAGGTACTGTAGGGTGTAGGAGGGCAGAGAGGAAGAGAGGACAGCTTTAGCCCCTAAGAGAGTCATTCCCCATAACCGCACCCCCCCCCGTTTCTCTATCCCAATACTGGGACCTAGAGGAGAGTCTGTGGAACCAGCACACTCAGCAATATGTTGGAACCTGGTCACTGGGTGCTCAGAGGGTGCTCAGGAGACCCAGTGAGAGGATAGGCACCAGATATTCCAAACCCTGTGGGAGATTAGTGTCAGTAGAAGGAGACCCACTCATGGTATCTAGTGAATAAGGAAGCACATGGGCACAGGAGGTAACTTTTGAAGCATTGGGAAGGTCCTGGGAAGGCCTGGCTAGAGACAGAATCCCTTTGCTCCCTCCTTGGTTGTATCTTCAGAAAGAAGTGGCATGTGCAATCAGGGTAATTAAGAGGCCAGAAGCCACCCCTCCCTGGGCACATGCAGTTTAGTTCAAATGGCAAGTGCACAAGGAGACTGACTGAGGAGTGTGTCCAGATCTGCCATGAAGGACAGAAATGGTCCCATCATTCATCAAGATCTCCCACTCATTGAGGCTCTTGCCAGCCTGTTTTCTGTAACCAGGCCTGTCTCAGGCAGGATTGCCAGATCACATGTGGACAAGGAATAGGACTGGACTCTGAAGGAAGCTGGATGCCCAATGACCCAGGTTCCCACAGGGTTCCCTAGGATATTCATTTGGGAGGGTGCCCTGTCCCCTGATTCCTCTTCCTAACTGTCTATCCCCAGGGCATCTCCTCCATCTTGAACACATGGCTAGAAAAATATTCTGAACATTTTTACAGCCCCCAGAATTTTCCAGCCTCAATATGCTGCTGGCATACAAGGGGCTCAGTATGCCAGGCTCAGACCAGGAACACTGTGCCCAGCTTCTGTTCACACAGTTGCAACACCTTGAGCCCGCGGAGCCAGAAGCTGTGGGTGAGAAGGACTGATGGTGACTGATGTGGGCCTGAGGAGGGTACAGGGTGGGCCACACCGAGCAAGCCTCCAGAGAGTGCAGTCAGTAGGAGAGCAGTAAATAGTCTCAGATCCCAGCCCCGGTGGTCTTCAGTCATGGAGACTTCACAGGGATTGGTTCTTGGATGCAGGCAACATTGAGTGGTGGGTAAAGTTTCCTTTATTTAGAAGGGACATGGGAATTCAATCATGCTGATACTTTTTCTTCGTGGAGATACAGCACCATGCCCAGAGCAACATCCTACATCAGGAACTCGCCCCAACTCACACTCTGGCATCCACTGTATCTTTGGAGACAAAGGTGGCCCTAACACTGCCTGGTGGTGGAGCTTTCACGTTAAGAAGAGTGTTGACTCCATCTGCCCTATTGGGACAAGTGTGGGTGGTAGTCAGGTCTCTAATTCACTCTTCTGAGATGGAAGAGCCACCAGCTCCTTTTCCTGACCTGGAGGTCCAGCAGGGTCTAGCTCCTGCTATTGAGGTTGAGAAAGGCTTGAGCAAGCACCTGTCTCAGTGGAACCACCACCCTCAGCCCCCAAGCAGCAGCTCTTTCTGACTGGAACCCTAAGTATGGTTTCCCCTCCTCTGTCAATGCTCTCTGTAATTCTTGTAATGGCTTAATGGATTTTGTTCATTAAATAAAGTAGAATTTGAGTTTACATAAAATTTTACTCTGATCCTTTTCAGCGGTATATGGAGGTGTCATTAAGCACTTTAAGAATGTTGCACAACCTTTTACTTGAGGAATATTTCCATCACAGAGAAACCTGTGCTATGTATCACTCACAGCTCATTCCCTCACCCCAGTCCTAGCAACCACTGCTTTTCTTCATTTGGGACTTTCATGTGCCTGGTATCCCACATTATTGCTTTCTTTGGCTACAGAACATAGGAAAGATACAAAAATCTTTTTTTTTTCCAATTTTTTATTAAAAAAATAATTTTATTACACTGAATGTTTCTGAAACAGCAATGATCATGGGAAGTCCCACAATTAACTACTTTTGTTACCTGGAATTGTGTCCCTTTCATAAGGACACCTTGAAAAGCAGAAACCGGGGAAATGTCTGGGTCCATGAAACACCTTTAAATGATTTCATTTTCCTGCATAGGCCACATTTAAACTATTTTAGTGGGCACATTATAAAAATATTAACATTACATCTTAAATCTTCCCATTTTTTATTAACAAGTTGCGAAATAAAGTAAATAGTTCTTTAGGTTTAGGCAGATTATATTTATGTGGTAAAATAATGATTTAAATATGAATAAATGAATACACATTCCTTCTTCCATGGAATCACCCATAATGATGAGTTAGAGCACAAGGGGCTGGAGTGGCTAGAGCCTTCACCCATAATGGATGGTATCCAGTTTCCATGCTTTTCCCTCTGGATTTCGTGTGTGCTTGCTTGCACGCATGTGTGTCTGCAAAGGCTTGGGGGAGTGCGGCAGGGAGAGTTTAGGGTTGAGCTCTTGCTCTACCTGATATCCCTACAGTGGGTAGGCATGGTCGCTACTGTCCCCTTGACAGTGACAGCACTCAAAGCACCATCTGTTGAACAACTGAGCCATTTCCAATTGTTTGACTCACATCATTAAAATAATAAGTGCATCTGTGTCACAAATCTCTGTTCTTTATGTCTGATTCCTATAAGCATCTGTGTCACAAATCTCTGTTCTTTATGTCTGATTCCTATAAGCACCATTTCTGGAACACATGTTAACCACATTTTTGGAGGACATTCCACAGGCTCCTCCATCTACACTCTCTTTTTCCAGTGGCAGCCTTCCTTGGGAAAGGAGCAATCTGGAGTCTATAGATGAGACCTGAAACCATCAGGGGAAACCAGCAGTGTGTCCATTGGTAGTGGGAGTGACCACAGAGCAGGGAAGAGCTTTCCCACACCTCCCTCATGTGTCATCCCCCATACAAGCATCCCTGCCCCATATCTGGAATACATATCACCCAGGGCCCTGTCTGGTGATACGCTCCAGCCACTCCAGCCCCTTGTGCTCTAACTCAGATTCTAACCCGAGCAACCATGCCCTGCTCCTGGCCAGAAGGGGAGTGTAGACCAGGCCACTCCTATCCTCCATGTATTTCCTGGCTGGACCACATCCTCTGAGGGAAGAACCTCTAAGGGCAGTGCAGGTCCATGAATTACAGACTTGTGTTCATCCAGATGTAGTTTTATTGGCAACAGCAAAAGCCACTTGAACCTGTGTGAGCAAGAGAGGCCCTTACAATGCACACTGTCTGCTCATGGACTGCAGGATGGAGAGAGCATCTACAAAGGGTTTTGGCACTGGATATAGTTTGCCCATAGCCCTCAGGATCCCCTAGCCATGGCCACATATCCCTGCCTTCCCCAACCTTGGTATCCCTCAAATTCAGCTTGTGTGAGAGAGGAAGCTGTGCTTCCAGCTCAAGACACCATGTGAGAAGAAGGGAGAGATCCCTCTCTTGCCACATTGTTGGGTAAGGGGTGTCCAAATAATCTGAAGCTTCTGTAGAAGCCATGGTAGTAATCCCTGTCTTCTCTGCCACAAAATGTAGCTCACCAGGCACAGAAGGTACATCTTAGAGAGAGGACATCTGTGGCTCTCCCTGCAGGAAGAGAGAGAAACGCGAGTGAATGGGGACTCAGTGAGAAAGGAGAGCTCTGAGCACTAGGGGAAGGGCTGCCATGGGCTGGGGCACTTCCCTATTGGTCAGGAGCAGAGGTTTTGTGTAGGTTTGTATGGAGTGGTCAGGCTTCATCCTACCAAAAGTCCATCAAAAACCAATTCACCTGTCTCACGTTGAGGTCTTTTATCCATTTTCAGTTTATCGTTTTGTATAGTATAAGAGAATGGTCGAGTTTCATTCTTCTACATATAGCTGTCCAGTTTTCCCAGCACCATTTATTGAAGAGACTGTCTTTTTTCCACTGTGTATTTTTTCCTGTTTTGTCGAAGATTAATTGACCATAGAGTTGAGGGTCTATATTTGGGCTCTCTACTCTGTTCCACTGGTCTATGTGTCTGTTTTTATGCCAGTACCATGCTGTCTTGGTGATCACAGCTTTGTAATAAAGCTTGAAATCAGGTAACGTGATGCCCCCAGCTTTATTTTTGTTTTTCAACATTTCCTTAGCGATTCAGGGTCTCTTCAGATTCCATACAATTTTTTGGATTATTTGCTCCAGCTCTTTGAAAGATAAACTCAAAATGGATAAAAGACCTCAACGTGAGACAGGAATCCATCAGAATCCTAGAGGAGAACATAGGCAGTAATCTCTTCGATATTAGCCACAGCAACTTCTTTCAAGATATGTCTCCAAAGGCAAAGGAAACTAAAGCAAAAATAAACTTTTGGGACTTCATCAAAATCAGAAGCTTCTGCACAGCAAAGGAAACAGTCAAAAAAACAAAGAGGCAACCCACAAAATGGAGAAGATATTTGCAAATGACAGTACAGTGAAAAGGTTGATATCCAGGATCTATAATGAACTCCTCAAACTCAACACACACAAAATAGATAATCATATCAAAAAATGGGAAGAAGATATGAACAAACACTTCTCCAATGAAGACATACAAATGGCTATCAGACACATGAAAAAATGTTCATCATCACTAGCCCTCAGGGAGATTCAAATTAAAATCACATTGAGATATCACCTTACACCAGTTAGAATGGCCAAAATTAACAGGACACAATATGTGTGGAGAGGATGTGGAGAAAATGGAACCCTCTTACACTGTTGGTGAGAATGCAAGTTGGTGCAGCCTCTTTGAGAACAGTGTGGAGATTCCTCATGAAATTAAAAATAGAACTTCCCTATGACCCTGCCATTGCACTCCTGGGTATTCACCACAAAGATACAGATGTAGTGAAAAGAAGGGCCATCTGTACCCCAATGTTTATAGCAGCAATCGCCAAACTATGGAAAGAACCAAGATGCCCTACAACGGACGAATGGATAAGGAAGATGTGGTCCATATACACTATGGAGTATTATGCCTCTATCAGAAAGGATGAATACCCAACTTTTGTAGCAACATGGATGGGACTGGAAGAGATTATGCTGAATGAAGTAAGTCAAGCAGAGAGAGTCAATTATCATATGGTTTTACTTATTTGTGGAGCATAACAAACATCATGGAGGACAAGGGGTGTTAGAGAGGAGAAGGGAGTTTGGGTAAATTAGAAGGGTAAATTGAGGTGAATCATGAGAGACTATGGACTCTGAAAAACAATCTGAGGGGTTTGAAGTGGCGGGGGGGTGGGAGGTCAGGGTACCAGGTGGTGGGTATTATAGAGGGCATGGATTGCATGGAGCACTGGGTGTGGTGAAAAAATAATGAATACTGTTTTTCTGAAAATAAATAAATAAATTTAATAAAAAAAATAAAAAACAAACAAACAAAACAAAACAAAAAAACCAACTCGCCTGCAGAAAATACTTTCAACTCTGACTGTCAAAAGATTCTGGTATCCTGGCAAGCAAGGAAGCCCAAGATGCTATGTACCAATGATTATACGATAGGGTGAGGTAGGAGACAGTCGTGATGGAAGTGGGGGCAGCTCATTTGTCTGCTTTGGAGGGAAAAATCCCCATCACAAGGCACCCCAGCATTTGTTCCGAAAACAGATGAAAATTTAGGAAGCTCCAGACTGACAGTCTCCACATTGAGTATTGTCCATGTCCAGGACACAAGCTCTGGGTGAGATCCTTACACAGGTCTGGCCTGGGTCTGATGGATGAGGACCAGTGTTGTGGGATCCTTGCTGAGGAACAGGTCACCCATACTGGAGGGGATGAAAGCTTTCTGGAAAGACAATTGAGTCAGAGGGAGTCAGGCTTGCCAGGCAGAAGAGACAGAGTAAGGTAGAGTCCCAGAGCCCATGGAAGCAGTAGGCCTACAATGGGTAATCTAAGCAGGTAGAGCTAGGCATGACTGTGTGTCCTTTGATAACATGAATCATGCCAATCAATCTCTATAACAATTCCATGAGGAAGGTAGAAATGCTGTCTCTGTTTGATGATTAAGGAAACCAAGGCATTATGAAACTGCCCCTCTCCATACTCCACAGTGAGGCAGAGGCAGGAATTGAACCCAGGCCTTGCCTAACCTTGTTGGCCCCACCAGACATGAAGGCTGCATTCCAGATGCTTCAGAAAGGACTTCTCAACTCTTGAGTTTACACGAACTTTGGGCCTGGAAGAAACCTCATCCTGCCCAGACAAAGGCTGGATGGAACTAGGAGAGTCCTCAGTGCCAAGACCTGCCATTGTCATAAAAAAGACCCAGGCCAAGCTCCAGAGTGGTACCACTGTCACCTGAGTTCAGTGAGGTCTCTAGGCCTGGGGGTTTGCATATGGAGCTTTGCACAACTCTGAATTCCATGTTAGGACCGTGTGAATGGAGCACAGAGTCCAGTGGCAAAGAGACAGCAGTTCCAGCCCCTACTCAGACTCTTTGAAGCTGGGTGACCCCAGGCAGGGCTCTGAAGCTGCAGACCCCATCCCTAAATTAGAGATAGTGAAGGGTACAGATCAGCAGGATGTAGAGAGAAATGACTCCTACAGTTCCTACCTGGTGCCTGGGAGCACGTGGGGAGCCCACAGAAAAGGCAGTTGCGTTGGTGACAGATTTACCTATGTATCAGTTCTTCCCCTTGTTGATTCTGGCGTCATCCTTAAGAAACCGATGCTAAATCTAAAGTCAGGAATATTTCTTCTCAGGTGTTATTTCTTAGGTTTATAGTTTTAGCTCTTAAATTTAGGTCTGTGACCCATTTGGGGTTCATTCTGTGCCTCATGTCAGGGGAGGGTCCACCTTCATTCAGTCATTTATAACTTATATATTTGCATGTGAAAGAAGGGGCACCATTTAGTCACTCCAGTACCTTAGGTTGTCACTTGCAGGGAATTGTCAGTAGATCCAAAAGAATCTTTACAGTAAATAATCCTTGAAGAAGTTGTCTAAGACTGTGAGGGAAGTCCTAAAGGAAGGCTAACTTCTACCTTCTGCAGAGGTGGAGCCATGTCTTCCATAAGAGCACACACCCCCTCTGGTGGCCAAAGGAGAATTGCAGGAGTACCGCAGGGCTCCCTGACCTGTCTGCAAAAGAAGCCACATTCAACATCTTCAAGGATCCCAGAGAGATCAAAAGCGTACTTTTTTGAGAAGTATTTTCTGAGCAGCTGAGTCAGGCCCTGGGTCAAAGGACGGGAAGTAGGGAGAATGGTGGATGACTCCGAAGAGGCACAGCTTGTAGGATGGGAAACTGTGGGGGAATAAGCGGTCTAAGCCACAGCTCTGTATATCCGGTTGAAAGAAAAAGTAAATAGAAACAAGCCACCTTTATGGATTCCTTTGCTTAAATTAACCACAAAACATTTCAGACAATTTGTAAACAATATCTCAGCATAACTGTATTCTTTTTTCCAAATTAGATGACATCAACCTATATTCCCAGATAGTTTTTTACTTAATAGGAGAACATGATATGATATATGGAACCCAGAATGATTCTACAAAAATCCTCATAGAACTAACAGATGGATTATTCAAGCTTAAGGACACAGATTCAATATACGAAAATGAGTTTTATGTCTATACAAGAGTAACAAATTATCACTGAGAGAATGAAAAAAATGTTTAATTGATAATCACTTAAAAAATAAAATACTTATGAAGAATTTTAATCAATAAGGGAAAGACCTGTATGTTAAAAACCATAAATTAAGGAATTTGAAGAAGATAGAATGAAGTCTTTAGACATCCCATACTAATGGATCCCAAGAATATATGTAATCCAAAAGTACACACTGCAAAAAGCAATCTAAACATTCAGTTCTAACCCCATCAACATTTAATGGCATTTCCAGAAATAAGAACAGCAATCATACAAAGTGAATAATATCATGGAAGGCCTTGAATATCCAAAGCCATCTGGAGAAAGAACAAAACTGGAGGTGTCATGCTCTCTGAATTCGACGTGTATTACAAAGCTGTAGAAATCAAAATGGTATAGTATTGATATACAGACAGACACAGAGATGAATGGAACATAGTACAAATCCTAGGAAGAAACTGACACATATGTAGTCAATTCATTTCCAACAACAGCTCCAAGAATATAAAATAGGGTAGCAACTGTCTCCACAATAAGTGGCTTTGGAAACACTGGGCAACCTCAAGTAAAGCAATGCAACTGAAAGTCTATCCAACCCCATCCACAACAACAGAGTCAACATGTGACAAAGACTTCAACAAAACAGCTACACCCATAAAATACCTAGATGAAAACTGGACAGAATGTTATTACCATCCCCACTTTTTTAAAAAAATAATCTCCATGACGATTTTGAGATCAAGAGATAGATGCTTTGCTGACTGAATCAGTCAAGAACTCTTTAAAACTATGGAGCACAGAGGTGTTAGATCTATTCATTTAACCCTATTAACCCAATTTTTTGGAAGAATGTTTCTTGAAATCATTCTTTTTTTTAAGATTTTATTTATTTGAGAGAGATAATGTGAAAGAAAGAGAGTATGAGAGGGTAGAGAGTACAAGCAAGAAGAAGATTCCCCACTTAGCAGGGAGCCCAATAGGGAACTCAATCCTGGGACTCCAGTATCATGACCTGAGCTCAAGGAAGTTTCTTAACCACCTGAGCCACCCAGGCACCCAAGATCATTCTTGACTCTGATATTTTTAATTTTATATCAGAAGCAAAGGGTATAATAAAACAATAAACAGCTGGGACTACATCAAACTAAAAGCCTTCTGCACAACAAAGGAAATGTCCAATCATCAACACATCAAAAAGACAACATATTGAAGAGGGAAAATATTTGCAAACTACCTAACTGATAAAGGTTTCATATCCAAAATATTAAAGAACTCATACAACTCAGTAACTCAAAAATAAATAGCAGTTACAAGATCAGCAGAGTTCAGAATATTTTTCCAAAGAAAACACAACAGAGAGCCAACAAATACAAGAAGAGATGTTTACCATTACTCGTCACCAGGGAAATGCACATCAAAGGCCAAAGTGATGTCACCTAACCCTTGTCAGAATGGTTAATATCCAGAAGACCAGAAATAGCAAGCACTGGCCAAACTGTGGAGGAAAGGGAACTGTGCTCTGTTGGTGGGAATGTAAATGTGTGCAGCCACTATGGAAAATAGTATAAAGTTTTCTCAAAAAAAAAATCCACATGGGGCACCTGGCTGGCTCAGTTAGAATAGTGATTCTTCATCTCAGGTTCAAGAGGTTGAGCCCCACATTGGGGGTAGAAAATACTTTGAAAAAATTAGAAATAGAAATACCATATCATGAGCATCTGGATGGCTCAGTTGATTAGGCAACTGCCTTCAGCTCAGGTCATGATCCCAGAGTCCCAGGATCGAGTCCCGCATTGGGGTCCCAGCTCAATGGGGAGTGTACTTCTCCCTCTGACCTTCTCTCTCATGCTTTCTCACTGTCTCTCTCTTAAGTAAATAAATAAATCTTAAAAAAAAAAAGAATGACCATATCATCCCAAATTCCCCCTTTTATGTATTAGAAAGAAACAAGTCTTCTCTCCTAAATGAAGGTGTATAGTTTGATGTGCCCAGCTTTTTAATTCCAGCACTGAGAGACTCTGCTCCTTTGAAGTAGATTGTGAAGGGCCCTGGCCACAGATTAAGGTATAAATTCTCAGGTCAGCTTCTCTCCTTAGCTCTACTCAAACCTTCAGAATTTAGTCCTCAGTCTATTCCCCTTGTACCCACAGCTCTGTCTTTCCCCAGTGTCTCAAGGCCCAGCTTATCACCCCTAGGAATTTGACATAACTTGTGGTTTGGTTGACCCTGAGCCCAAAGCCATGACCTGAGCTGCCCCCTACAAGCATACCTGGGTCACAGAAACTTATTAACTACTTAGCAGAAAGCTCAATAGAGTCTCACAACCACAGGCCAAAAACCTGAATACTTGCTTATCAGGGAGCATCCCCCGACCATAGCAGACCCACTGATTCAATGTGCCATCAGGTGTTTTGTGCAAGTTCCTTCCACTCTTGTCCCTCACACTAGACTCTCACCAGCCGGTGAGAACAGGTTAAGTCACATGCACATGATCACCAGCATCTTACTGGAGTAAGGCCTCTGCTACTCATGCAGATGCTTCCTTCCCAGCTCAGCAGTATCTGGAAGTGAGCCAATAAAAAAAAAAAAAAAGTTCCCTCCCTGCAAGTAGACGTAGTTATGGGGCTCCATGCCCCAGTTTGCTGAGCCCTGAGGTAGGAGTCAGCACTTAGCTCAGATTTGGAACACCAGCCACCTGCTGCCCCTGGAACAGCCACGTTCCTCAACTCTGTATTGGATTTATCTCAAATAGAGACCTCTGTTTTGTCTGTCAATAGGTATGTTTCTGTGTGAAGCATGGAGTGGTGTGACTGACTACTTGTTCCTCCATGAAGTGTTGGAATCCCCTAACTCATAGATACAGATTCATTTCCCGCCCACTCTGAAGATCTGCCAGAGCACAGCTCCACCTCAGCTTGCCCTGTTACCCACAGCAAGCGTCAATGCTCCATATTAGTATCTAGGACTGATGTCTTTTTAAAGATCTGAACCTGAGGCTTAGCATGGTCAATTAACTTGTCTGATGTCATGTGGGTAGTAAATAGTAGAACACAAATTCCAACCCAGATCTCCTCAAGGAACTCAGAGATCTTCCCTCTAATGCAGGCCATTCTCAGGCACCTCAAGGCCCTGTGTGTTTCCCTTTCTCTGGCTACCTGTGAGAAGCATAATGAGAGGTGTGGGCTGACTGTCCCAAATGTAGCCCTGGTCAGTGGCAAGGGAAGATCCTAAGTAACAAGACTGATGTCAGGGTGCAGAGCAGGTCGGCAGGGCCTGTGAGTCTCCACCTGCGGGAGAGGCTGAGAGTGCCACTGCAGTGGTTTTCACCAGGCCTGCCATCAGGAGCTCCCCCTGGATTTCTGGATAATATCCCCAGAGAAATGGTGGGTGAGCAGAGGAGGTCAGAAGAAAATGTAGAGTCATTGAGGAAACCTGGTGGAACTAAAGGCAATCCTGAAGTGGCCTATAGTTGGGGGAAGAGGGTAGGGCAGCAAGAGGATGGGCTTGAAGAAGTCTTTTCAACTACTCTGCTCTCTGTGACAAATACTTCCTAATATTTTTCAGGTGCCAGTATGTTGCAGGGTGGCCATGTCAACTAGTGTGTAGGTCCAAACAGCCATCTTGAGGATGTGCCCCCTGTGCCTCCATTCAACCCCCTCTTGCAGGGCAAGTACTTACCTGAAGAGACTTGGTCTTTTCTCTGTAATTTCTTCTAAGACCTTTAAAGTTGAGTCACTTGTCATAGGAGATGTGTGGCAGGTGGCAGTAAGGAGGAGAGGTTAAAGACTGACTTTGTGGTGCCTGAGTCCATCTGCTCTGGGATCACCCTCACTCCCCTCTGAATTCATCAGGACTTCTGTCCTTCTCCAGTGCACAGTACCAGTGACAGAATAGCTGCTACCCATGGGAAATATGAACACACATGCAAGAATTACTATACACCTGGGATGTACGATGACGACATAAGAAATCCAACAGAATGAACGTTAAATATCATTTAAAATAGAATTATTGGAGTAGACAGACTCCAGAAAATTAATAAACAGAATAAATCTATCCTTCTGGATATAGGAAAATATCAGTAGCAATAAGACCCAAGAAAACTACAGGAAAGAACCAAGTCAAAATATTGCATATGAAAAAATAGAACGGTTGAATTAGATTGCACATAGATAGGGTAAATAATAGGATAAAAACAGATCAGAGAGGTGTGCAATTGGTACTTTCTGTGGACATAACAGAAGTATCGACTTTGGAGCTGGCAAACTTACGGTAGGACCATTTGTGCAATTTCTGTACCGAAGAACTAATTAGTGAGATATGGTTGGGGATACGGAGAAGTGGAAGCTGGTGCAGGATCCTGGCATAAGCAGCAGCAACAGAGCTTTTGTCATGCCTCCCATGCCCTTTTCACCCCCTTCCTCACTGTCCCAACCTCCCCCACCACTGCTAATCCTAATGGACAGTGGAAGGAAAATGAGAAGTAGAGATTAGCAGCTGACACAACTGACTGAGGAAGCCCCACAAATAGGGTTTTCATGGAAATAAAATGGGGCCACTCTAATCCCTTCCTCAGATCTTCCGCTGGGGCTCCCCACAGGCTGAACTCATCCAGCCAGAAAGCACAGATAACTGTCAGGCCTTTCTATCTACCACTTCCACACCACAGAAGGGGTGGAATGGGTGGAGACTGTGTCTTTAGGGACAGACAAGAGGTATCTGCTTTGGGCGGGTGGGTAGAAATTACTAGATTCCTCACTGATGTTTAAAAAAAAGAAATTAAAAGCATTCATTAAAATAATCTCCATGGTGCACCTGGCTGGCTCAGTTAGTGGAGTATACAACTTTTTATCTTGGGGTTGTGAGTTTGAGAATCGCATTAGGTACAGAGATTAAGCAAAAACAAACAAACAAACAAACAAATAAATAAAACTTGTATAGAAGGGCAAACCTAAAAGCCAACTCTCACTTATGGAGAGCAAACAAAATTACAGAGAACAAGCAAACCATTATAGAATGGTACCAGAGGACAGGTCGTTCATGAGTTCAATAGATGATGGTTTAAAGATGGTATCTCTTTGATGACCACAGGGTGTTGTATTGAAGTGTTGAATCTACTGTAAACCTGGAACTAATAGTACACTTTACTTTCAGTAACCAGAATTTAAATAAATACACACTAGACAAAACAAACAAACAAACAAACAACAATTAAAAAAACCCTTAAAAAAAAAGTCTACATAAAGGAATTGCAGAGGAAGAAAGAGAGCAGGAATGTAGAAGGCCAAATGCTGAGAAAGCCTGCATTTGAAATAAAATCAGAATATCTGATTCCCAAAGTTGTTTTTACTGCAAGGGCATTCCTGGCCTTCAACAGACATCTGCAAAGGACACAGGTAGGTACCTGTATTAGTCAGAGCTCTCCAGAGAACCAACTGGATGTCTAAAAGTAAATATATAGCATCTGTATCTATGTATATATCTATATATCTATGGGGAGGGAGGGAGGGACGGAGGGAGGGAGGGAGAGAGAGAGAGAAAGAGTTTTATTTTAAGGAATTGGATCATGATTATAGAGAGTAGCAATCCAAAGGCTGTAGGTTGGGCTGGAAGGCTCAGACCCTGGAAGAGCTAATATTGCAATTCAAGGCTATATTAATCATGTTTTTTGTTTTCTGTTTTTTATGGTGATGAGACATCTTTCTGGAGATAAGAAGAAGTTAAGGAAGCCAGGAGAAGTTGTTCTATTCATGGAGGTAATAATCACCTGGTTACATACCCTTTATATCCAAACCAACCAATCCCAGGGACCTACATCAACACTTCCTTTATCTCACTATCACAAACTAAAACCAATAGTTATCTCATTCTAAATCACAGCAAAGGTAGGTGTCAGACAACTAAAGGCCACCCTATACGTAAAGATGCTTGACATTATTCAAACTGGCCAGTCCTAGACTGTTTCTCCTGCTCTGCCTTGCTTTGTCCATGGAAACCCCTGTAAAGTCTCTGGGCTATGCTTTCACCTCACTCCGTCTTCTGTTTCCTGACCAGATTCCTGTGTGAAGTGGCATGCCCCCTCTTCTGGGGAAATGCAAATAACAAAAATACCTCAGTCCCATTTGCATCTTTGTGTCATCACACAGTCACCTCCATAAGTTAAAATCCCACAGGTATTTTAACACAATGTCCAAATGTCCTTAGGCTGGAGACCCGGAAGAGAAAATATTGCAGTTCAAGTTTGGAGCGGTCTGCTGGGATAATAACCATATTCCTCTGGGGCAGTTATTCCTTTGACTGATGAGGTGAGGCCGACCCACATTATGGAAAGTCCTATGTTTTACTCCAAGTCCATTGTTTCAAGTATTAATCACATCCAAAAAACACTCTCTCACAGAAATATCTGGGAATAACGCTGGACAAAATATATGGACACAATGAGATCAACCACGTCAATATACAAAATTAACCATCACAAGAAATTTATGGGGAATTCTGCACGTATTACTCTTGGACCCCAAAGAGCCTGACAAGATAAGACACACTGTTTTTCTCAAACACAGGAGACTGCAGGGAAGGAGTGGAAAGGAGACAGCAAAGGAACAGGACAATGTGCCCTTGCAGTCTGACTAGCTAGGGATCTGTCAACCAACATCAAACTATGAATGTGGTTTGAGGTGGTCTGTGACTGATAGGGCTCCAGCCTCATGGCAGACACAAATGCTGAGCTGCTCTAAAAGAGGATACAGTCATTCTTGGTATAAGGAAATTACTGTAGTTAGTTTTGCCAAGAATAAAAACCAGCATATGGTCAAAAAAAAAAATGAAAGGAAACAAAGCTCATGAAATAAGAAGCAGTTAGATATAAGAGAAAGCAGAAATGGACAAAGATTTCAGACTTTGTAAATGCCAAACTTTTCATAGACCTCTAATCATTTCCTTGTGTCTGTTATTTTTTAAATATCTCTACTCATTGTAATTGCATTCACTTTCATTTACTGAATAACAAACGATCTCAAAACTACAAGCTAGGACTATCATTTCCATCATGGGTCTCTTGACCAACTGCCTAGTGAAAGTGGTGAAGATGATTTTTTTTTTTAAATGAGAGAGTCCAAAAATGGCCCTATGTACATACAGCAAATGAAGAAAATGTATTCAAGGAAACCTACTTAGTAAGAATGGTAGGAGTCTGTGACACTTGAACCACAACCTTCTTCCTCCCTTTCCCATCCCCAGCTCAATATGAAACAAAGTCCACTCCACATGGCCGCAGCCAAGGACACAGTGCTCTTTTGTCTCCCAGTTCAAGGGTTACAGCATCCTCTTGGGAGAGGCAGGATGACAGTCTTTCTCATCCTTGACCCTGGCTGCCTGTTGTCAAGCGGAAGGTCCTGGAAAGTGTGGCCAAGAGATAGGGTTCTTTCTACCACTGAGGCCCTACTCTGGAAGAGGCTCTTCCTTGGGTGGTGCACTGGAAATACTAGAACCCCACCTGTCTTTCCCCTGGCCTGAAATGCAATTATCTAATACTCAATTTGGAAAGCTAAGATGACCTGAATCTACCACCTCCTTTCCCCCATATCATGGAGCATCTACCTGCTGACTCAGGATGACAGGGAAGATTGCCTAAGAGCGTAAGCTTCTTTGTCCTGGGCTCTTCCCCCGCTCTTTTCTTTTTTTTTTTTTTTAACCTAGCAGAAAAGATTGTATTAACTAAATCAGTTGATTTACTGTACCTTTTAAAATAAAATAAATGAAATGTAATATATAACCCTAAAATCAAAAGAATTAAATATAAAAAACAAAAAGCATCTTGGTTCTTTCCACAGTTTGGCAACCGTGGCCATTGCTGCTATAAACATTGAGGTACAGATGGCCCTTCTTTTCACTACATCTGTATATTTGGGGTAAATACCCAGTAGTGCAATTGCAGGGTCATAAGGAAGCTCTATTTTTAATTTTTTGAGGAATCTCCACAGTGTTCTCCAAAGAGGCTGCACCAACTTGCATTCCCACCAACAGTGGAAGAGGGTTCCCAATTCTCCACATCCCCTCCAACACATGTTGTTTCCTGTCTTGTTAATTTTTGGCCTTCAACAGACGAATGGATAAGGAAGATGTGGTCCATATACACTATGGAGTATTATGCCTCCATCAGAAAGGATGAATACCCAACTTTTGTAGCAACCTGGATGGGACTGGAGGAGATTATGCTGAGTGAAATAAGTCAAGCAGAGTCAATTATCATATGGTTTCACTTATTTGTGGAGCATAAAAAATAGCATGGTGGACATGGGGAGTTAGGAGAAGGGAGTTGGGGGAAATTGGAAGGGGAGGTGAACCATGAGAGACTATGGACTCTGAAAAACAATCTGAGGAGTTTTAAGTGGGGGTGGGTGGGAGGTTGGGGGAACCAGGTGGTGGGTATTAGGGCATGGATTGCATGGAGTACTGAGTGTGGTACAAAAACAATGAATACTGTTATGCTGAAAATAAAGAAAAAATAAATTAAAAAATAAAGCAAAGAAAATCCACAACTAGAATAAATTAAACTAAAAATTAATATGTATAAGAATAAATTACTTATTAAAAATAAGCCTAGAAGAAATTCTAAAATGGAATAATTTAAACAAATGTACATATTTGACAATCATTTTAATGTTAAATGAATCTGAAATTAGATAACCATGTAAAAGAGTGGCTATAGATTTGGGGAAGATAAAGGCAGTTATCCCTTCTAAGTTATATAGGCTGCTCACTACATTAAAGAACAGAACCAAAATGGCGAAGGACAGTTGCAGTAGAAGTAGCGAGAGAGCAGACCCTAATGAATGAGTGGTAGGGGGATACATCTAGAAAATCTCCAGAACCAAGCCATCATGGATTTGAGCATTTCAGAGCAACAATAGGAAAGAGAGAGAGCTCTGTGAGGCTAGAGGTCTGCTTAAGATGTAGTGCTTTCTACAAATCCAAGAAAACAAGTTTAGCGACAGAAAAATAGTGCTATGGACTCCCAGGCAGAGGGTTGTAAGAGGAAAGGGGAGTACCTTCATAATAGCTCCACTGAAGAAAATTAAGGCATAAATTCCTGACAAACTTCATCTACTTTCATGTGCTTTTTTCCCAAAATGAAGAAAAAGGCATTAGGGAAATGAAACAGGATAATGAATGACACCATAAATTAGAGTTAGAAAAACTCAGTGAGGAAAGTACAGACCTCAGGGAAGAAGCAGCAGCGTATCGAAACATTACTTCCTAAGTGAAATGGGAAGTAGTAAAAAAGGTAGCAGACAGTGCTGTATGAGAATGGGAAGGGAGAAGAGAAAAATGCTAAAAAAAGAAACTAAAAAAAGAGACTACAATATTTGAGAGAAAATACCAAAATGTGAAGTTATGGACAGGAAATGAGTATCTGGAATGCCTCTGGGAAAACCAAAGCAAAGACACAAAAACGTTAAAAGTCATAATACAGAATTTTTTGTAAACACAATAAATCCTTTCAAACTGTTTATTAACAGAGTACCCTGAACACTGACTCAGAATAACAAATGGAAGTTTAGTAAAATCATTGAGAGAAAAATGAAATTAAAATTGAAATGCAAAATTTAATTAAAATGTAAAGAAAAAAATGAAATCCTTGGTCATCTAGGGAAAAAGGTCATCTAGGGAGCAGATGACATATAAAGGAAAGGAAATGAGAATGTAATCCACATTTCTGAATGCCGTATTTTGTACCACAAGAAAATGGAGTAATGCATTGAAAGACACTGAAGGGAAGACACTGTGAACCATGGATTTTATAGCTAGAAAACCTGATTTATACAGAATAAAAGTCTTGGCCTTCAAGTCACTATGCAAGAACTCAGGCTATATTTCTCCCATGACCACTCGAAGAGGGATGACCAAACATAGGATAAGAAATGCCTTGAAAGAATGTAAGGACAGATGGTTAACAGGCAATCTATGATGACTTTGCATCACTAAGGTTCTGTGAGAGGAAGAATGACCTCAGTGGCAGTCCCTAGGGTAATTGTTTCATAATAATTCCAGAGCTTTCTTGGAAAAGAATACTTTTTATTTTATGTAAACATATTTTTAAAACAGCTGGAAGTTAATATTGCTTAATATAGACAGCTTATGTTAATTAATTGATTTTACATTTAAAAAATAGTAAACTTCCAACATTAAGTGCAATGGTATTCAACAAAACACATTCCAAGTCCACACAATTCAGGAAGGAAATAACTGGCACTACATGAGCTGACTTGGGAGAGAGGAGTGTTCATGGGGGAGCCGAGAGGCAGCTCTCTTGTTGGCCTCATGGCTGATGGAAGGCCCTGGAAATGGGCAATCTCCAGCCCCTCCAAGGCCCAGGCTGGCTGCTCTATTGAGCAGTGATAGAATCTACAGAACTAGCAGGAATCCGCAGGTGTCACAGTGATGGATGGAAGAGGGGCTCAGCAGGGTGGGTGTGTGGGTACCTGTCAGGCCCTGGAAGATGACCTTGAGCCCTACAGTGCACAAGGGTCAGATGCATAAGGTACTGGGGCCTGTTTGTTGCTCTGTGCTGGGGGGGTGATCTGTCAGCACACAGAGTCATTTCACGTGGGTGACAGGCAGGTCAGCTTTCAGGATCAGGTCCTCTGTACTGGGAAATAATGCAAAGGGAAGGGGAAGACTCTAGGTTTTCAGAAATGAACAGTCTGAGTTCCACAGATGTGGGCCGAGGAAGGAACTGGTTGTTTCAGGTCTCATGGAAAGGAGTAGAAGATGACCCTTTCTTTTCCCCCACTCCTCCACTCAAGTCAGTCCTGTCCTACTAAGATCTGCACCCCAAAAGCCGGCAGCTTTCTGGAGGGCTTCCTTTTTGCTCTAATAAAAATTTTTATTTCTAGCACAACCACTATACCTTGCCTGTGCTTTTCAATTAAAAAATCAAAAATTCAAAAAAAAAAAAAAAAAAAAAGATCAAAAATTATTATGCAGTGGTATTAAAAACATCAGAAAGCAGCAAAGTATATGTGAAACTTAACTTGCCTTCTCTGCTTCCTCTGCACACCTGTTCCACATGTCCATTTCCTCCACTTTATCATGCCATGGAAGTTCTATCTAGCTCACCAATCAGCCAACAAAAAGAATAAAAGGCATCTGAATCAGCAAAGAAGAAGTCTCTCATTCTTTGCAGATGACATGATAATGTATGGGGAAACCCGAAAGACTTCACTCTAAAACTGCTAGAACTCATACAGGAATTCAGTAAAATGTCAGGATATAAAAGCAATGCACAGAAATCAGTTCCATCTCTATACACCAACAAGATGGAAGAAAGAGAAATTAAAGAGTCAGTCCCACTTACAATTGCACCAGAAACCATAAGATACCTAGGAATAAATTGAACCAAAGAGACAAAGTATCTGTACCCAGAAATACTGAGTACTCTGTATTTATACAGTACTCGTGAAAGAAATTGGGGAAGACACAAAGAAATGGAAAAATGTTCCATGTTCATGGCTTGGAAGAACAAATATTGTGAAAATGTCTATGCTACATAGAGCAATCTACACATTTAATGGAATCCCTATGAAAATACCATTAACTTTTTTCAAAAAAATGGAACAAATAATCCTAAAATTTATATGGAACAAGAAAAGACCCCAAATAGCCAGAGAAATTTTGAAAAAGAAAACCAAAGATGACGGCATCACAATTCCAGACCTCAAGCTTTATTACAAAGCTGTAATCATCAAGATAGTATGATACGGGCACAAACACACACACACAGATCAATGCAAGAGAATAGAGAGCCCAGTAATGGATCTCAAGTCTATGGTCAACTAATCTTTGAATTAGTTGAATGTCCAATAGAAAAAAGAATGAAACTGGACCATTTCCTTATACCACACACAAAAATAAACTCAAAATGGATGAAAGACCTCAATGTGAGACAAAAATCCCTCACAATCCTTGAGGAGAACGCAGGCAGCAACCTGTTTGTCCTCAACCACAACAACATCTTCCTAGAAACATCGCCAAAGGCAAGGGAAGCAAGGGCAAAAATGAACTATTGGGAGTCCATCGAGATCCAAAGCTTTTGCACAGCAAAGGAAGCAGTCAACAAAACCAAAAGACAACCAACAATGGGGAAAGACATTTGCAAATTACATATCAGATAAAGGGTTAGTTTCCAAAATCTATAAAGAACTTACTAACTCAACACCCAAAGAACAGATATTCCATTCAAGAAATGGGCAGAGGACATGAACAGACATTTCTGCAAAAAAGACCTCCAAATGGCCAACAGACACATGAAAAAGTTCTCAACATCACTCAGGACCAGGGAAATCCAAATCAATACCACAATGAGATACCTTCTCACACCAGTCAGAATGGTTAAAAATCAACGAGTCAGGAAACAACACGTGTTGGTGATGATGTAGAGAAAGAGGAATTCTCCTAAACTATTGGTTGGAAATCAAGCTAATGCAGCCACTCTGGAAAACAGTATGGAGTTTCCCTGTAAAGTTGAAAGTAGAGCTACCCTATGACCCAGCAATCCCACTACTGGATATTTACCCTAATGATAGAAATGTAGTGATCTGGAGGGGCATGTGCACCTGAATGATTATAGCAGCAAAGTCCACAATAGCCAAACTATGGAAAGAACCTAGATGTCCACCAAGAGATGAATTGATAAAGGAGATGTGATATCGATATCTACATCTATATCTATCTATATGTATGTATCAATATATCTATTTAGATATATCTGTATCTATATCTATATCTGCAAACACACATACGCATTACACTTTTTTTTTCTTGGGGTCCTGGGATTGAGTCCTGCATCTGGCTCTTTGCTCAGCAAGTAGCCTGCTTCTCCTCTCTCTCTTCCTGTTTCTCTTCCTAAATGTGATCTTTCTTTGTCAAATATATAAATAAAATCTTAAAAAAATAAATCATTTAAAGAAACAATTAGGTTAAACAAATCATAATTAAGTAGCTTAAATTAAAATGTACTTAAATCCTAATCCAATCCTAACCAATAAGTCAGGTGTCCTTATAAGAATGGGAAGAGACACCAAGGATGGACCTGCATTGGGAAAGACCATGTGAGAACACAGCAAGAAGGTCCGGTCTCCAAGCCAGGAAGAGAAGCTTCAGGAGAAACCAAACCTTCTGATACCTTAATTTTGGAACTTCCATCTTCCAGAATTCTGAAAAAATACATTTCTTTTGTTTAAGCCACCCAGTATGGTGTCTGGCATTCTGTTAACACAATCCTAGCAACCTAATGGACATTTTGGCATTGAGAAGTAGGGTGTTGCTGTAACAAATACCTGCAAATATGGAAGTGACTTTGTGGAAGTGGATGGGGAAAGGCTGGAAGAGTTCCAAGGTGTATGTTAGAAAAGTCTACTTTGAGGAAAGAGACTGTCAGTAGAAGTATGAACCTTTAAAGGTGATGCTCATGTGGTTCCTGATGGGAATGAAGAATGTTATCAGAAACTGGAGGAAAGGAGATCTTTGTTATAAAGGGGTAAAGCACTTGGCTGAATTGTGCTTAGTGTTTTCTGGAAAACAGAACATATTTGTGATGAGCTTGAATGATTACCTGAGGAGATTTCAAAGAAAAAAAAATGTCAGGGGTGCAATCTGGATTTTTGTTACAGTTCATAGCAGAGTGCAAGAGCTTAGAGATGATTTTGACAAGGAATTGTTAAATAGTTGTTAAGGAAAAAGGAATCAGACTTTGAATACTCAGAAAACTGTTAGCCCATCCACACTGAAAAACACAATAAAAGCATGATCTGGAGAGAACAAGAATTGTTGGCTGGAAGAATACTTTGGTAAAGACATTATAGGTGTGACTCCTGGCCAGCAAGATAGGAATGTGCAATGTTGAAATTTGAATCAGGAATCCCCTTCTGGAATTTCAGCTTTTAACTCCAAAGCTCCCAACTTTCACACTTTCTTATTCACAGAATCTACCTCTCTATCCTGTACATTACACACACACACACACACACACACACACACACACATTACATGGGATACAAGTTTGGTACTTTCTCCATTCCCCTGTGGTACAGATTTTAAAAGACAAGACGGGAAGTTTAAGAGGAGTGACAGTACTATAAAAATCATAGTACCATACGATTTCAGTTATATGTGGAATCTGAAAAACACACAAAAACCAAACTCTTAAATACAGTGAACAAACTGGTGATTGCCAAAGGGAAAATGGGTAGGAGAATGGGAAAAACAGATAAAGGGGATAAAGAGGTAAAATCTTTTCAGTTACAAAATAAATAAGTTACAGAAAATGTAAAGTACAGCATAGGGAATATGTTCAATAATACTGTAACAATGCAGTGTGGTGACAGATGGTAACTATGTTTATCATGGTAAGCATCAAGTAATGTACAGAATTATCAAGTCACTCTATTGTACACCTGAAACTAATATAACATAGTATGTGATGGATACTACAGTATTTTTTCAAAAAAAAATTAAAAATAAAAAGAACAATACCAGTGCTATGGGTGATTGGAATGTCAAAGGGACATTTCTTAGCCTAATGAGTTTGTGTCTATAAACATAATGTGAAAATGTTTAGGATCTTGTGTTTTCTGGAGTGAGTTGAGCAGTAACTTCCATTTTCAAGAAAGGGGGGATCTTCCCATCCCACTGTCAATAGAGTTTTCATATATGAGGGCCAGGTATCATTGGAAAATGCAGATATCTGAAATAACTAAAAACTGAGAAGAAACATTTTACCTGTGGTAAGCCCATTGGCAGCTTCTAAGAAAGGCATTTATTTCAGTTGAATGTTAAGAAAGCTCCAGCTGACTGGAGCAATGTGTTAAAAGACACTTGTCAGATTTTCTTTACCAAAAAAAAAAAAAATGTGTTTTATGGGGCACCTGGGTGGCTCAGTTGTTTAAGCATTCAACTCTTCGTTTCAGCTCAGGTCATGATCTCAGGGTTGTGAGATCAAGACTTATGTGGGGCTGCCTGCTCAGCATGGGGTCTGTTTAGATTTCTGTTCCTCTCCCTCTGTCACTGCCCCTCCTCTAACTCAGGCACACACACATCCTCTCCCTCCTTCTCTAAAATAAAGGAAAATCTTCTAAAATGTGTTTTTTTAATTTTTGAGATTTTGTACATCTGGATTTTCCTATAAAATTGATAATTTTAAATGTTGGGAAGTAGTTCACATTAAGTATGTTGAAAACAAAGAAAGGTGTCTATGCACTGAGACCCAACACCTCATTTGTAATCTCTGGCCTGCACAAAGTGATGAAGAAGAAAAGAGTAACAAGTCTCATTACACACCAGCTAAGGCTGGATAACAAAATGTTTAGTGCAGCCAGTAAGCTTGGTCACAATTAGCAGTATGGGATTGGAGGAAAGGAAATAGATAGTGGTCACCAACATGGAAGTTTTGCTATGTGGGTTTGGCAGGCAGTCAAGAGATGGAAAGAAAGCTGTGTATGAAAAGAAGAACATTCATGACCCTATTGTTGGCTAGCTGAAATAGCCTGGAGATGCACTAATTTCTCTTTCAAGGATAAGTTTATAGAAAGAATAAATAATATATAAATTAACAGAGATACCAGAATGAGACAAGTGAGGCCCCTAGGGTACAAAATTGAAGGGGCCACTCACTTGCAGGGTCATGAAAGTTCATGGGTGAGGCTTGTGCAAACCTAGGTATGAATGTCTCCTGACATTGCGTGTTCTGGATGCATCAATTGCCTCACCTTAGTGTTGGTTCTGGTGTTTACACTACATCAAAAACAATTATTCTTTTCTCAGATGATATGGCTATTTTTCAGTTTGGGGAACAGCAAATCTTATTGAAAAACAGTAATGAAAGAGTAGTAAAAAGAAAAAAAAACTGGACACTAATGGCCCATTTTGTGATGACAAATGTGCAACCATTTGCTCCAATAAATCAAATTTTATTTTGTTTTTATAAATTTTCAATTGTACTTCCAAACTCTGATGCAACTTCATTTTCTTGGTTTACATATTTATTCATTCCAAGGTATTTATTGAGTTCCTACCCAATGTGTCATTGTGCTAGGCAATTGATTATATATTAGTGAATAAAACAGAAAAGGTGATTGACCTTTTGGAGTTGACAAGTGAGAGAGAAAAAGACATTTAATATGTATATAACTAAATTAGTAAGTACTTATTGTGGTAAGGACAATAAAAGAAACACGATGCAGGAATGCTTACTCTTATTGGTTCATTTTCGAGAACACAGTCAAAGGATCACCTCCAAGACCCTTGGCAATGCAGTAGTGGTTGAGGAAAATTCCTGCCAGAAGTCCTAAGACATTTGAGAAAGTAAATTATATAACATCTTTTCTTTCAGAAGATAAAATTAAAGGATAAAGACAAAATTGAAATAATTCATGCATGCTTTAAAAATAGGAAAATATTTTTTCAAGTGTTTAAAATAAAAACAAAACACATTTGGCCATAGCACAAAGATACTAACAAAGTAATTTCTTTTTTTTTTTTTTTTTAGTTTTGATTCATGCCACACTTTAGTAAAATTCATAATACTTCTTGACTACTCTTCCTCTGCTCTGGTCGTTCTTGTTTCTCTTCCTTCTCCTGTTCTTTCTTTTAATTCTTAAATACTTAGGATTGATCTAATTTTAATTTCTTCTCATTTAAAGCTATTCTTGGAGGGTAGCCTGGGTGGCTCAGTTGTTGAGTTTCAGCTCAGGTCTTTTACTTTTGAGTCCTGGGATCCTGCCCATAGTTGGTCTCAGTGCTCAGCAGAGCGTCCGTTTGAAGATTCTCTGCCTCTTCCCAAAACGTCCCCCCACGCTCTCTCTAATGCAAATTCCTTAAAAAGAGATGAAAAATAAGAAAAACCTGAAAAAAAAATAAAGGCTACAAAATAAAAATACAAAGAGTGCTACTTAGTGTTTTCCCTAACCTCTGAAGCTCTGCAGCCCTCTATTATCTGTAAACTTGAGAGGAGTGAGTTTTTTGTGATGGTCTTCTAGGGAAGGGATCCCTTGCCCTGATCCTCAAGTGTACTTCAACTAGCGCAGAAGCAGCTCTCCTCAGCAGCAGAAACAGGCCTCCATGTAAGCAGCTCTTGACTCCAGTATACGATGCTGTATCACTCCTTGAGGGCTTGCAGTGTCAATGGGTGAGATGAGTATCACTGCACCTGGCTTTCTACCCAGGAAATGAAAATTTGCACCCCAGTCCTTCAGTGAGCCCTCACAGAAGGAAAACAACAACAACAACAACAACAAAAAACAATCTGAACCACCCAGTCAGAACCAACTCCTATTTCTATGGATTCTTGTGGCACAGACCCACATCATACCTGCGGTGTGCTGGAGGTCTTGCCATGGTTCTGTTTTTTGCTGGACCCCTCCCAGGAAAGTGAATGCCCTACCATGCTGTGATTCAGAGTATAGGGCTACACATCAGAAAGCCAGGATCTAGCTTCGTGGTTTTCAGCCATTTTTCCCCAACTGATGTCTGGAAACTCTGAAGCATTCGGACCCCACCTGTTCTTCTTGGGATGCCTAGGATCCTGAGATCATACTGTCACACCTGGGATTCCACCCAGCTTCACCACTTGAACACTTTTTAAGCCAGGAGTGTCCCCCACAGTAGTAGACTCCTAAGTGTTTCAATCACACACTTCGTTGCAGTAGGCATCTCCAGATAGGTGCCTCCCCCCTGCTGTATCCACAGCCATATCATCTGCACAACTTATTCTCACCCACGCCACTCGAGCTCTGAAGAAGCCGCAGGTACCACAGTGGGAGCCAGAGGTAGCTCTGAGGTGGTTCAGGATCTTCTTCTGGCGCTGCTGCTGTAGGTCCAAGAAGAGAAAAGTATCATCACCATGATTGACTTTTCATGTCCCTCCTAAATAAAGAAAAAATTTCCCGCCATTCAGTGTTCTTTGAGTCCATGAAGCAATCCCTGCAAGGTCTCCTCTGATGGCAGGACATGCGCACAGGGATCTGAGAGTACTCACTACTCCCGGAATACCAGTCGATGGAGGCTTGCTCTGTGGGGCCTAAGCTGTTCCCTCCAAAGGTCTATATCAGAAACACCTGTTCTCCTCATCTCAGCATCTCTCTGGTTCCCCTCCTTCTGCTCCTCCCCCTCCTGCTTGTGCTCTTTTCCCTCTAATAAAGAAAATAAAATCCTAAAAAAATAAATACATGATTGAGTGTAAAAAAGTGTACATTTAGGCCTTCAAGACCTGGCTGGAAACACACCCTCCTGTGTGTTTTTTCTTTGTCATCTTTCCTCTTGTGTTGATGGCATCAGAGGTGCATCACAGCCCAGGGAAGTGAAAATGCCCATGGTGGAGGGATTCCGTGTCCCTGAAAGACCACATAAAGGATATCAGTCTCCTAATCTGAAAAGTCCCGCAGCACTGACATGGGGGGAAATCTGTGGCAAGCTACCAAACTGGGGGAGTTACTTGATAATTTAGCATAATGTAACGTACCTACAACATGTTGAAATCACCAAGTAAACTTCAATAGTTATCAGCCTAAAACCTTTAAAAATGACCAAAGAGGCACCTGGATTTCTCAGTCAGTAGGATACTTGATCTCAGGGTTAGGAGTTTGAGCCCCACATCAGGCATAGTTAACTTAAAAAACAAAAGAAAAGAAAACAAAAGGACTTACAGATGGCCAAAATGAATGAGGCTCAAACAATGGAGCTGGTCGGTATCGGGATGATCCTGTCTCCAGTTCATTCAGCCACTGGGCTCTGCCCACTCAGATGGTGCCCGTGCTTATCAGCCAACCAGGTTCTCCTTCTATGAGCTCAGGGTCTAGAGGAGAAGATGGAGAAACAAGAAACAAAAATGTGAATGAAAAGAGCAATTGCGTGTTGTAGCTGTCCTTTTAACCATTGCCGGTTCTCTAATGTTTGCTCTTCCAGACTAAGGAAACTTTTTTCTTTAGATGTCCATGACTTATAGAAATTTAAAAATATTTACTTATAAATAAAGCATTGAATTTTTCTCTGAAAAAAAAAAAAGAATAGAAAAGAGCAATTTCTCCATAGGAAAAGAGCAAGGGACTACAACTAAGTCCTGAGCTCCACCAGGTGAGGCGTATGACAAGGCTATGCTGAGATGACATTGAGAAGTCCTGTGGTAAGAAAGGAAGGAGACAGCCCTGCATGAATCTGAGTGTAGTTAGTCTTGCAGAGGGCACCATGCAGCAGAGGATTGGAGGCAGAATTTGATGTTCCCAGAGGGGAGGTTAAAAAGGAGGCCAGGGTGGCCAGAGGAAGCTGAGGAAGAGAGCAGAGATGGAGGGTAGGAGGGCCACGGCCCAGGGAAGTTTGACAGTATCAGTGCCCTTCTCCCAGTGCTGTGTGAACACATTTCCCCACACTCAGTGTCTGAACCCACAAACACTGTCTCTCGGTCTCGGGGGGGTCAGTAACCAGCAGTGCTCAGCTGGGTGGGGCTTTTGACAACACCAAGAGAGGACCTGCTTCACTGAGAACCTGACTCACTTAGGGGCACTGGCCAGATACAGCCCATCTCAAAAACCTGAGTTCTCTCTGTTGTTGACCCACAGTGCTAGGCCACGTGCATATGTCTGTGCTTGTACTCCAGTGTGAGGATCTGAGAGAGAACATGTGTCAGAGTCAACATGGGGCTAGGCAATGGGCTTTTAAAAATAAATCTCCGCAGGGCCTTTGGGTCATGTTGCCATGTTCTGTGGAATGGAAGTGAATCACTAAATTCAGACCACACTCAGGGGAGAGGGTTGCAAAAGGATGTATACAGAGGAGTTGGGGAACCAGTAGAGCCCCTGCAGGGAGAAGGTGATGATTCCTGCAGAATCCATGCCTTGCCCAGAATCAGGCTCGTAGGAAGGATTACTAGGCATGAACCCAGCTCTTTGAGTTTCCTCAAAGGTGGGGTCCTGGATGTACCTATTCATTCACTGGGGGCTCTGGAAAAGGTTGTCTAGAAGGAAGTGGCTGTAGACATGGAAATGGTATTGGGCTGAGGGTGATCACTGATGTCCTACATAGGAGACATCTCTCCATGTTCTTGTATGAGGAGGACCCCAGGTCATGGCAACTCAGTGAATGTACACCTATCAAAATCACACCAATTGGAAAGGAGGTAATGGCTTGCCTCAGAGGATAGGCAGTCTCTAGGGGTAAGGGTGGATAATGACCATCAAGGGTAGGCTCCAGTCCCTTCTTTAGGGTTTGCATTGAAAATTAGAAGCCTAAGGTCTTGGGAAGCTATTGCCCACCCCTCTGTATGTAGGGCTGTCATCTTCTGGGACTCCAGAATGTGAGCACTGATGATGAACACTTGCATGCACACAGGAGCGAGTGTCCATGTGCACACAAAAACACACAAACCAGTCGGTACAGTGGGGTGGGATCTGACTAGAAGCAGATTCAAAGAAGTTGATAAGAAGAAGGAAGTTTGGTTGGAGATATTTCCTACATGTGACACTACTCCTCTAACATCATAGACATTATCCAATCTATGCCTGCAGATATCTGGTAGAAGGGCTTGCTAGAATCATCTGTATTTTACAGAGAAGACCATTCCAGTTAGGCAAAATGTAACTGGAATCTAATTCCAGTTAGAGTCAAAAACAGGTAAGAATAGAAAAGAGGGATGTATTGTTGTCGCTGCTTTCAGATGTGGCCTTGCATGCAGAAAGGGTATGAGGAGATGGCAGACCAGAGCACTGTTGTGTAGGTGCCAAACAAAGAGTGGACTCCAGTACGGGAGCCCAGGCAGTGATGTCACATCCTTGACCAGAGACCCCAACAGAACCTAGTACCCTTGCAACCAGGCAACCACATTCTAGTGTAGTCCAGTATCATAGTTACTTGGCTGGAGACATCTGATATGTAAAGATGTTCTCTTGCTTCTTGCCTACTTCCCGGGGCTCTGGCTCCCAGAAACCCCAGGGGAATGGCACCTTACATGCTGGGGACTTTGGCTCAAACCTCGACCCCAATGCCTCAGGGCATTTGGCAGGAGGGGCTATAAGGTACTTAATACTGAGCAGACTAGAAGATGCCCACCTCTCTGAACCATCCAAGGGCAGCCCCATTCCTTCTTCTTAAGCTTTAGGGAAAGAGGGCTATGTGTGGTTTCCCGCCCATGGCCTGGAGGACGTTGAGCACAGTGGATGCCATGGTGATCCCTTCTTGTTCACACTGATGTCATGGTAGGCAGGGTGGAAAGAGGATTCCTGAGGTGACTTTTACCTGTGCCAGAGCACACCCAAGGCCCTGAAGCTGTGCCACGTTTCTCTCTCCTTGGTGGAGGTGTGTGCATACTGGGGTGTGGTGTGTCTGGAATAGAGTTCCTGAGATATGAAGACCAACAAAGCCATCCAGACAGGGCTCTGAGGCCTCCTGCCTGGCTGCCAGGCATTGCCTCTATAGAGCTCCACAAAGGAGATGAGGCAGAAGCTGAATGATGAGATCCCCTGCTCTACCTCCTTGAAGGACTAGAAGGTGCCCCACACTGCCAACAGAATCCAGTGCTGGCTCAGGGTGAGTGCACTTGAGTGCAGGTGCTAGGGAGAACTGACCCCCAGGGCACTGATGCAGCACAAAAGGCCCCACTTCCTAGAAGCCAGCCTGAGCTCCTAGAGCCCTGTACTCCCATGAATATGCATCCCATCTCTTCCCCAAACTTGCCCTCATGGTCCTGCCCATGCCTTGGATAGAAGCAGAGTCACTGTAGGAATAGAGACTTATTAAAGAGACTTTCAAACATGTCCCATCCCATTTATCTAGAATCCTTTTGCACTGTGCTATGGATTTTCCTAAATCATGCTCCCAGATGTCCCCATTGGCCCAACAGTCCTTCCCCAAATTCTGCAAGTCTTGCAAATGATCGTGGTGAGTTGGGAGTCTTTTATCCAAAGGGATCTCTGGCCCATGGTACTATGTCTCTTGCTCTGCCCTTTTGTTTTGATGGGACACATCTGTGGGCCCCCTCCCAGGGTCAGGAAGAGAGACATCACTGCACTGCACCCCATTCCTGAAAGCCAGTCATTTATCACAGCCATTGAGCCCTTTACTGATGCATGAATTTGATGTGATCCCCTTCTGACACCAACACACAGTACTGCATCCTACATCCTCCATGTCTTAATATTCTAAGCTCGCTCACCTAAAACATCTCTGTGTTCTCGTCTCAAAAATGGGATATGTTATCAGAAATCACAGGATCCATGCCATTCATGCAGAGAGGTTCTATCAATACTCAGCTCACAAAGTTACCTGAGATACTATCAAGTTCAGACATCATTTCCTTCAATTCCTTTAATAGATGACAAGAACTTTTTTTTTCTTTTTCCTTAAAGGTTAACTAATTGATTGGTTGATTGATGGATTTGAGAGAGAGGCAGGGGGAGATTGGGGAGAAGCAGAGGGCGAGACAGAATCCTCAAGCAGACACTGCACCATGTACACAGCCCTATGAGGAGCTCAGTGCCAGGACATTGAGACCATGACCTGGACCAAAACCAAGAGCCTTACGTTTAACCCAATGAAACACTGAGTCACCTTATTCTTTTTATGACTGTGGGCTCTCTTGTCCCACCTCTTGCCACAAGTCACTGAGTTCTGCGGGTTCAGTCTACCCTCCAATCCCCAACTCTCCTGGTGGCTATAGCACTGACTCATGTCTCCCCTGATTCACTTCATGGTAAAAATGGATCAAACAGGAAGGGAAATGAGACCTCCGTGCTATGGACCAACCGGGCCAACACGCTGGAGACAGAAATAAAACACCTGGTGCCTGCCTCCCTAAGAAGAGATCTTAAGTATGTCTACATATTCCTGAGTACACACCGAGCCTTTGCCACCACCCAAGATGTGCTTGGCCTCTTATTTGCAAGATGAGCATTCTGCCCCTAACTGCCAAGTATGATTGGGCCAATGCCTGGTTGTGAGACTTTGGCATGTCCCCAAACTTCAAAAAGCCTCAATTTGCTCCTACCTGGGGCAGAGTTATTATAGGGACTCAGCGAGGTCTTGTGGGGAAAGTACATCTGGGTGTCGGCTCCTGTGGAAAAGTCTGCTAGGGGGCCTGTGGTCAGGAAATTTTAGCATTCTCCTTCTACTCATGATGAAACCACTGCCTCATCCTTCACTATCACTATGGTCTTGTGCTGGGCTGTTTTGCCATTTAAAAGGAGATCTGAGACTCCATCTGGGGATCCTGGGTGTGAGTAAGGGTCCAGGCCCACTCACATATCTGTGATGGCTTGTTGGGGCCCCTTCATTCATCAAGCATTGAGGAAGCTCCACTCAGTAGAGGCATTTATCTAGGAGCTGAATGGGATCCCTACAGAGAACAGGCAGCACCCCAGGGCTACAGAGTAGTAGGGGGTCAGATGATGAGATGTAGCATCCTCATGTGGTGTCCCCTGGCCTCCTCTAGATATGGGTGCATTTTCTCCAGCTACGATGAGGTTGGCGGGGCCCAGGAGAAGCAGAATATATGAGTGAGCTTTAGCTGATAAAGGAGGGCTTTCCCTCTCCACCGAGCAAGCTAGGTACTGTAAATTAGAGGGGCTGCTGGACCTTCAACCACACATCTGTTATTCGTGCTTTAGGGTAAATGTCTGAGAGCTTCTTCTGGAAAATGGGAAGTTGTCCTGGGGAGATGTGGTTGGTATGTGAGCACTGTGGGAGAGCATAGGGGAATGGAGGACATCTTGAACCCCTAAGAGGGTCATTCTCCATCCCTGCCCTCTCCTGGCCCTATCTCTACCGCAATTCCGGGACCCTGAACTGAGGATTTAGGAACCATCACACAGCATTCTGTTGGAACCTGGACACTGGGTTCTCAGATGATTCTCAGGAGACCCAGTGAGCGCTAAGGGAGCAGACATCCCACACTCTGTGGTATATTAGTGTCAGTGGAAGGAGACCCACTCATGGCACCTAGTGAATAAGGCAGCAAATGCGTACAGGAGGTAACGTTTGAGGCATTTGGGAGGGTCCTGGGAAGGCCTGGCTAGAGACAAAGTCCCTTAGTTCCCTCCTTGGTTGGATCTTCACAGAGCAGTGGCATGTGCAGTGAGGGTAATTAGGAGGCCAGACCCCACCCCTCCTAGGCACCTGCAGTTGAATTCAAGTGGCAAGTGGGCAAGGAGACAACAGGGGAGCTGGACACACTCCTTGAGCTAAGGACAGAAATGGTCACACTGTTAATCAGGGACTCCCACTCACAGTGCCTTTTTGCCAGCCTGCTGTCTGTGACCAGGCCTGTCTTAGGCAGGACTGCCAGATCACAGGTGGACCAGGACTAGGACTGGACTCTGAAAGGAACTGGAAACCCAGGGGCCCAGTTTCCCACAGGGGTTCCCTGGGATATTGGTTAGGATGGGTGCCCTGTCCTCTGACTTCTCTGCCTACCTGTCTGTCCCTAGGGCACTCTATTCCATCTTGAGCACATGGCTAGAACCATATCTTGGGGATCTTTTCCAGCCCCCAGAATTACCCAGCCTGAATATGCTGCTGGCATACCTGGGGCTTAATATGCCAGGCTCAGACCTGGAGTGCCATGTCCAGCTTCTGCTCTCACAGCTGCAACAGCTTGAGACCACAGAGCCAGAGCCTGGGGGTGAGGAGGGCTGGGGGTGGCTCATGTGAGCCTAAGAAGGAGACAGTGTGGGCTACAGGTTGGGCCAAGTGGAGCGAGTAGTCTCAGATCCCTGTCCCCATGGGCTTCAGTTGGGGAGACCTTCCAGGAATTGGGTCTTGAATGCAGACCACACTGAGTGGTGGGAAAAGTTTCTTTTCTTACAAGGCAAAAGGGAAGTCGGTCATGCTGATGATACTTTCTTTTCTTGGAGCTACAGCACCAGCCCCAGAGCAAGGTCCTGATCCACCTCAGGAGCTCGTCCCAGAACCTGCTCTGGCACCTGCTGCATCTTTGGAGCCTGAGCTGGCCCACCCCATTGCTGCTGCTGTGGCTTACCTGTCAGGAGAAGCAGTGACAGCACTTGCCTTGTTGGGACCAGTGCAGGTGGTAGACAGGGCTCTAATTCACTCTCCTGAGATGGAAGAGCCATCAACCCCTTTGCCTGACCTGGAGGTCCAGCAGGGTCCTGCCCCTGCTCCTGGGGTTCCTGAAGAGCATAAACCACCATCTGCCTCAGTGGAGCAACCAGCCTTAAACCCTGAGCATTAGCTGGTGAAGGCTGCAGCCCCAAACAATGCCCTCCCCTCCCCTGTCATTGCCTTCTTTATAATATTTGTGTTTTGTATACAACTGTGTAATGCCTTAATAGATTTTGTTCATTAAATAAGTAGAATTTGAGTTTACATAAAGTTTTACTCACATATTTTTCAATGGGATATCGAGGTCTCATTAGGTACATTCAGAGTTTGGCACAACCACTTACTTCTACAACATTTCTATCAGAGACACCTGTGCTACTAATCACTCACTGCTCATTCCCTCACCCCAGTCCCTTAAACCACTCTTTACCTCGTCTTGGTTTTTCATGTGCCTGGAATCCTACAATATGGGCATCTGTGTCTGTCTGCCAATCATAAGAGTGATTCACATTTTCTAATTCTTTTATACAAATAACATTTTATTACATAGGAATGTTCCTGAAAGAACAAAGATCACAGGAAGCCTCCAAATGAACTATTTTCATTATCTGTGATAGGATTCCCTTTTACAAGGATGCCTTGAAACGCAGAAAGCACAAGAGAAATGTCTGGGTCCATGAGACACCTTTCAATTCTTTCATTTTCCTGGATAGTCTACATTTAAAGTATTCTAATGGCCATATTATAATATATTAAAATTGTATCTTAAATATCCTCATTTATTGGTAGTAAGTTAGGTAATAAGGTAAATAGCTCTTTAGGTGTTATCCAGACTATGTTTATTTAGTAAATAATGATTTAAATATGAAAAAAGGCACGTTCCTTCTACCAAGAAATAATTGCCCGTAAGACACAGTGTCCTTCTTCCCTGCCTTTCCCTGTAAGTGTAGTGTGTGTGTGTGTGTGTGTGTGTGTGTGTGTGTCAGAGTGGGTCAGGAAAGCTTCCAGGACTGAGCTCTTGTTCTACCGTATGTCCCCACAGTGGACAGGCACTGTCGCTGCTGTCCCCTTGGGCATTCTCAGTGACAGCACTCAGCAGACCTTATTATTGAATAACTAAGCCATTTCCAATTATTTGACTCTCATAATGTAAGTGATAAGCATGTCTGTGCTATAAATCTCTGTTTCTTTAGGAATGATTCCTATAAACACCAATACTGAAACACACTTTGACCACATTTTGGGGGCGGGGGCTGGCTGCTGGCTCCTCTATGCCCTCTTTATTAAGGAGAAGCATTGCTTTGAAAAGGAAGGAACCCATGTTCTATAGATGAGAACTGAAATCATGAGGAGGACAAGCCAGCAGTGATGCCATCGGGGTATTGGTAGTGACCATAGAGCATGGAAGAGCCTGCGCACAATGCCCCTCATATGTCCTCTCCCACAGGCTTCCTTGCCTTGTGTCCTGGAACCACCTCACCCATGCCCTGTCTGGTGACACACTCCAGCCCCTCCAGCCCCTCGTGCTTCGTAACTCAGACTCTAACTAGAGCAACCACACCCTGATCCGGGCCAGCAGAGGGGTTCAGGCCAGGCCACTCTTCTCAGCTTGATCCCTGTCCTTCCTGGCTGAACCCCATCCTTTCAGGGAAGAACCTCTAAGGACAGTGCATGTCAGTGTGTTATAGACAAGTGTTCATCCAGCTTTAGTTTTAGTGGCAACAGCAAGAACCACTTGAACTTGTGTGAGCAAGAGAGGCCTTTACAAAACACATTGGCTGCTTATGGAAGCTGTAGGATGGACAGAGCCTCAACTAGGGGCTTTGGCACTGGACACAGCTCATCAACACCCCTCAGGATCCTCTAGCTGTGACCCCCTGACCCTTCCAACCCCAAACTTGGCATCCCTCAAGTTGAGCCTGTCTGAGAGAGGGGGCTGTGCTTCCTGCTGAAACCCCTTTTCTCCCACAAAGTCGGGTAAAGGGGTGTCCACTTGATCTGATGCTGTAATAGAGACCATCGTCAGGAATTCCTGTCTTCTCTGCCATAACATGGAGCTAACCAGGCACAGAAGGTACATCTTCAGAGAGAGGACATTTGGGGCTCTCTCTGCAGGAAGAGAGAGAAACACCAGTGAGTGGGACTCAGTGAGAAAGGAGAGCTCTGAGCACTAAGGGAAGGGCTGCCATGGGCTGGGCACTGCCATATTGGTCCATGGCACAGGCTTTGTGTCGGCTTGTAGAAAGTGGCCAGGCTTCATCCTACTAATAGGTCCAACAAAAACCAAAATGATGCCCATAACATTCTTTCAACTCTAACTACAAAAAGGTTCTGGGACCCAGGCATCCAAGGAGGCCCAAGATGCTATGTACCAATGATTACACGGTGCAGGAAAAGCGGGACAGTCGTGATGGAACTGAGAGCAGCTCATTTCCCTGATTTGGGGAGAAAGAGCCCCATCACAAGGCACCCCAATATTTGTTCCAAAAACGGGTAACAGCTGTGGGGGCTCCTGCCTGCCAGTCTCCACAATGAGGATTGTCCGTGTTCTGGACACAAGCTCTGGGTGACATCTGGTCCCAGGGCTGGCCTGGGTCTGATGGATGAGCCCCAGTGTTGTGGGATCCCATACTGGAGGGGATGAAGGCTTTCTGGAAGGACAACTGAGTCAGGGGAGCCTGGACTGGCAGGCTGGAGGGACACAGTAAGGCAGAAGCCCAGAGCCCAGGACAGCAATGTGCTCCCAGTGGGCTAATTTTAACAGGCAAAGCTAAGGATTACCCAGTATCTTTTGAGAGAATGAATCATGTCAGTCAATCCCCCTAACAATTCCATGAGGAAGGTAGAAATGCTGTCTCGGTTTGATGAAGAAGGAAACGCAGGTTTTAAGAAACTGCCCCTTTCCATGCTCCACATTGAGTCCCAGGCAGGATTTGAACCCAGGGCTTCCAGCATTATGGGCCTGACCTCACGAGAAAGTTGCATGCAGATGCTTCAGAAGAGACTTCTCAACTCTGAGGTTACATGAGCCTTTATACCCAGGGAGAAACCTCCTCCTACCCAGACAAATGCTGGCTGGTAAACTGGGAGAGTCCTTAGTGCCAAGGCACAGCATCATCAGACAACAGATACGGGACAAGCCGCAGTCAGAGGTGGCACCGCCGCCCCTTGGATTCAGTGAGGTCTCCAGGCCTGTGGAGCTTTCTGCACTCTGAGTTCCAGGAGTGAGTTGTGGATGGAACACAGAGTCCAATGGCAGAGAGACAGCAGTTCTAGCCCCTGCTCAGCCTCTTTGTTGCTGGGTGACCCCAAGCAGGGCTCTGAAGCTACATACCTCTTCCCTAAATTGGAGAATGTAATGGGTACTGCTAAGTGGGATGTAGAAAGAAATGACTCCTACGGTTCCTGCCTGGTGCCTGGGAGCACGTGTGGAGCCCAGAGGGAAGGCATTCTTGTCAGTGACCAATGTACCCATGCACCTGTCCTTCCACTTGTTGATTCTGGTGTCGTCCTTAAGAAACAGATGCCAAGTCTAAGGTCAGGAATATTTCTTCTTAGGCGTTCTTCTCTGAGGTTTATAGCTTTAGCTCTTAAATTAAAATTGTGACCCATATGGGGTTCATTTTGTGTCTCCTCTGAGGGCAGGGTCCATGGACCTTCCTTCAGTCATTTATAATTTTATGTATTTGTATGTGTAAGAAGGGACTGGTCAATAGATCCACAAGAATTTGTAGAATAATATTTATTCTATCCTTGAAGAACTTCGCTGAGATTGTGAAAAGGAGGTTAACTTGTATCTTGTGTGGAGGTGGAGCAGTGTCCTTGTTAAGAGCACCCCCCCTCTAGTGGCCACAGGAGACATTGCAGCAGTTCCCTGATGTGTGTGCAAAGCAAGCCACAGTCAATGTTGGGCATCTTCAAGGATTCAGAGAGATCCACACAGTTCTGTAAAATTCAATGTTTTGGAGGGTGTCTTCTAGGAAATCTGTGGAAAAAGTGCACTATTTCGAGAAATATTTTTTGAGAAGCCTAGTCAGCCCTGAGTTCAGGATAGAAAGTAGGGAGAATGGTGGATGCTTCCCAAGAGGCACAGGGTGTATGGTGGGGTAGTCTGGAAGATAACTGGTCTACACCAAAGCTCCGTATATCCAGTTGAAAGATAAAAAGCCATATTTATGGATTCCTGTGCTTACATTAACCATAAATCATTTTAGAAAAATTGAAAACAATCAAACAGCATATCTGTATCCTCTTTTCCCAGTTAGATGATGTCACCTTATATTCCCAGATTATTTTTTACTTATTAGGGGAAGATGATGTCATATATTGAACCCTTAATGACTCTACAAAAATCCTTGCAGAACTAACAGATGGATTAAGTCCTAAACTTATTGACACAGATTTAATATACAAAAATGAGTTTCACCTCTATACAAGAATAACGTGCTGTCAAGAACAGAAATTAAGAAAATAGTTTGTAATTGATAATCACTCAAAAAGAATAAGATACATAGGAATTATTTTCACCCAGAGGTGAAAGACCTGCATACTGAAAACTTAAATCACTAATGAAAGAATTTGAAAAAGCCAGAATTAAGTCTGAAGATACCCCGTGCTAATGGATCCCTAGAATATATGTAATCCAAAGGTCCACAGTGTGTAAAGCAATCTAAATATTTGGTGAAAACCCCATAAAGATCTAATGGCATTTTCAGAAATAAAACTAATAATCCTACAAAGTGAATGATACCACAGAAGGCCCTGAATAGACAAAGCCATCTGGGGAAAGAACAAAACTGGAGGCATTATGCTTTCAGAGCAGAAAATCCAGCAAAAAAAACCCACACATATGTAGTCAATTAATTTAGAACAAAAGCTCCAAGAATATAAAATAGGGAAGCAACAGTCTCCACCAAAAGTGGCTTTGGAGGACATGGGTAGTTAGAGAGAAGTGGGTTGGGGGAAATTGGAAGGGGAGGTGAATCATGAGAGACTATGGACTCTGAAAAACAATCTGAGGGTTTTGAAGTGGTGGTGGGGTGGGAGGTCGGGGTACCAGGTGGTGGGTATTATAGAGGGCATGGGTTGCATGGAGCACTGGGTGTGGCGAAAAAATAATGATACTGTTATGCTGAAAATAAATAAATGTAAAAAAACAAAAAATAAAAATAAATAAAAAATAAAATAAAATAAAATCACACACACACAAAAAAAGTGGCTTTGGAAACACTGGGTTACCTCAAGTAAAGCAATGCAACTGAATGTCTATCCCACCCAATCCACAACAACAAAATCACAATGTGTCAAGGACTTCAACAAAACAGCTACACCCATGAAATACTTAGCTGAAAATTGGGCAGAATGTTATTAGCACCCCTGATTTTTTATAATAAATTCCATGAAAAAAATTTGAACACCAGATTCTGAGATCAAGAGTCAGATGATGTGCTAACTAAGCCAGCCAAGAGTCTATTAAAACAATGGGGCACAGAGGCATCAGCAGAGATCTATTCATTTATCCCCCTTAACACATTTTTTTAGAAGAATGTTTCTTGACTTCCCTCTTGACACTGATTTTTGGATTTGACATCAGAAGCAAAAGTTACAATGAAAAATAAAATGGGGGCGCCTGGGTGGCTCAGTGGGTTAAGCCTCTGCCTTCGGCTCAGGTCATGATCTCAGGGTCCTGGGATCGAGACCCGCATCAGGCTCTCTGCTCAGCAGGGAGCCTGCTTCCTCCTCTCTCTGCCTGCCTCTCTGCCTACTTGTGATCTCTCTCTGTCAAATAAATAAATAAAATCTTTAAAAAAAAATAAAAATAAAATGGGACTGCATCAAACTAAAAGCCTTATGTACAGCAAAGGAAATCTCCAGTCATCAACACACTGAAAATACAGCATACTGAAGAGAATAAAATACTTGCAAACTACCTAATTGTTAAAGGTCTCATATCCAAAATATTGAAGAACTCATATCATCAGGGAAATGCAAATCAAAGCCCAAAATGATGTCACCTGTCACCTGTCAGAATGACTAGTATCCAGTAGACCGAACAAGAAGGTTTGCCAAGATCTAGAGGAAAGGGAACTGTGCTCTTTTGGTGGGACTGTAAACAGGTTCTGTCGGTAGGACTGTAACTGGGTACAGCCACTATGGAAAACAGTATCAATTTTTCTTAAAAAAAAAAAAAATCAAAATAGGGCCACCTGGCTGACACAGTCAGAAGAGTGAGAGACTCTTGATGTCAGGGTCATGAGGTTGAGCCCCACATGGGGGCAGAGAGTACTTTAAAAATGGATATAGAACAACCATATCATCCAGAAATTCCCTTACATAGTAGAATGAATCCAAGTCTTCTCTCTTCTAAAATGAAGGTGTATATGGGTGCCTGGGTGGCTCAGTCATTAAGCGTCTGCCCTCAGCTCAAGTCATAATCATTGGGTCCTGGGATCGAGTCCAACATTGGGCCCCCTGCTCAGTGGAGAGTCTGCTTCTCCCTCTCCCACTCCCCCTGCTTGTTCTCTCTCTCTCTCTCTCTCTCTCTCTCTCTCTCTCGCTTGCTGTCTCTCTCTCTCTCTGTCAAATAAATAAATAAAATCTTTTAAAAAATAAAATAAAATGAGGGCATATATTTTTATGTGCCCCGCTGTTTCATTCCAGCACTGAGAGTCTCTGTTCCTTTGAAGTAGACTGTGAAGGGCCCTGGCCGCCAAGGCTCAGGTAAACTTCCCTTCAGAGCTCTACTCAGATTCTGACAAGTTAGCTCTCAGTCTATTCCCCTTGTACCCACAGCTCTGCCTCCCCAGTCTTTCAAGACCCAGCCCACCATCCCCTGGGAACTTGACATAAGTTTGTGGTTTGACTGACCCAGGACTTTCTGAGTCAGCACTGCCCCAAAGCTATGTCCTGAGCTGCCCCCTATAAACATGCCTGGGTCACAGGAACTTACTAAATACTTAGCAGAATGCTCTCACAAGCACAGGTTCCCAACCTGTATACTTGCTGATCAGGGAGCATGTCCTTGCCATTGCTGTGTCACTGTATCCAATGAGCCATAAGGTGTTCTGTGCAAGTTCCTTCCACACTTGTCCCTCAAGCAGCCAAGTCAGATGCACATGATCACCAAAATGTTTCTGGCTTTTAAGTCTTCTGCTACTCATGCAGCTATTTCCTTCCTACCTCAGCAGTATCTGGAAATGAGGACACTCTACTGAGTCTTCTGATCTTGAAACCTTAGACCCTTCATCTACCTCATGGTCTGATGTGCCTGGTGTCTTCCTTATGCTCTCAGGAATCTTTTTCTTCATAAGGTCCAGTCTTTGGCTCTGAGTGCTGCATTAACCCATGGAGTCCACCAGGTAACCTTCATGATCCTTAGAGTCTCCCTGTTTATGGCTTGGGAACAATAATCTAGAGTTTATGGATTTCTAGGAGTTTCTGGAGAGAATAAGTGATATATATCAGTCTAGCTGTCTCAGGTTTTGTTTTGTGGAGGGAAACATTGACGCTGACAGGGCAAACAAAGTCCATTCAAATGCAAGATATTTCATACATATACATGATCAAAAAGGAAAATCCAAACCATAATTTGTCTCATTTTATATTTATTCAAAATGATGACCTAAGTTTGTTTCCTTCAAAAGATCCACATAGGGGCGCCTGGGAGGCTCAGTGGGTTAAGCCTCTGCCTTTGGCTCAGGTCATGATCTCAGGGTTCTGGGATCGAGCCCCATATCGGGCTCTCTGCTCAGCGGGCAGCCTGCTTCCTCCTCTCTCTCTCTCTCTCTCTCTCTCTCTCTCTCTCCCCGCCTGCCTCTCTGCCTACTTGTGGTCTCTGTCTGTCAGATAAATAAGTAAAATCTTAAAAAAAAAAAAAGGTCCACATAAGCAAGCAAGAGCCTATTTTAAGTGGTCATTTTGGCAGAAATCTAGGTGGTGTTTTTCCTCTCCCATCACTGACCTTTTCTTCGTCCAACTTGCAACACATAGCCCATTCTTTCTTCCTCTTTGTAAGGAAGCCAGGTGACCACCTTAATGCTCAATCCCTAAAGAATAGGGTCTTCTGATAATCATACAGAAACAATAGCTGGCCCAGTTGAAGAAGACAGATTACCCAAAAGGCAACTGCATTTCCACTTTTGGCAACATTATCTGAGGTGAAATGTTAGATCCCAATTGGGGAAATTTGGAGCGAATTTTCCTCAACTCTTTCCAGAGATGAATGTGGGATGTGACTGCCCCAGGGCCTGACTGCCACAGCAAGGAACACTGCTCCAGAACTCCAGACTATGAAGACTATGGGAGGATTAACTCTGAAAATGCCTGTAATCAAAAAAGAGTTTGTGAGTGATGGAAGGAGAAACAGTGAAGCATCAGTGTGGGAAATACCCACTGGATGCTAAATGTACTTGAATGCTGAGCAAGGACTGGGCCTGATGTCTTGTACCTGGCATGTGTCCCCACAGGAGGCTCTCTCAAGCAAAGACTAAAGTCATATTTGATGCCAAAATCAGGAGAAATTTACAGTCCCTTCCAGGCAATGGAGATGTGAGAGAAAGTGCTTGGGCTTTGGAACCAGGGCACCAAAACTTCAGTGCCCAGTTTCTCATCTAGTAGTCCTCAAGTCTCTGTTCCTTCACACTGCACAGAAAGACCATGATGGTGCCTTTTCTTTTCTCATGCTTGTTCAAATGCCATGAGGGAAATCTAAAGCCTGATCAGAGGTGAGGTTTATTGCTAGATGAAGTTATTACTGACTCATTAACAGAGATTCTGAAGTGTGGTTTTGTTCATTTACCACCCTGTGAACATGTTTTTCTGTGGTCATGACATTTTCCCGCAGGTTTATTGAGGTGCTACTTGGTGTACAATAAACTGAGGCCCAAGAATCACCAGGCTTCCATCAAAAGAAGGCACAGGGTCCAAGTGGATGCTCATTGCTCACAATCCTTGTCTTGACTTCTGGGCGTTACCTGTAAGACTTGCCATTGGGGAAGTGCAGTCAACATGAGTTAAAAATTTGGCATACTAGCATCTGTAGGAACTTTCACATGATGACCCCATGCCAATGCTTAAGTGGTTCTTTAGATAAACAGAAAACAGAAGGGAAATAAATAGAAAAAGAGATAAATAGAAAGAGAATGAAAACTTCTCATCTCTGTCTATGAAGCCGGCATTAACCTGGCCCTCAAACTAGGCAAAGATCCCATGAAAAAGAAGAATTTCAGACCAATATCCCAATGAATATGGACACCAAGATTCTCAACAGATCCTAGCTAATAGGATCCAACAGTACATTAAAAGGATTATCCACCATGATCAGATGAGTTTGATCTCTGGGATGCAAGGGTCGTTCAATACTTGTAAATCAGTCAATATGACAGAACAAATCAATAAGAGAAGAGAACCACATGGTCCTCTCAATTGATGAAGAAAAAGAATTTGACAAAATACAGCATCTGTTCCTAATTAAAATGCTTCAAAGTATAGGAACAGAGGGAACATTCCTCAACTTCATCAAATCTATCTATGCAAAACCCAGAGCAAATATCATCCTCAATGGGAAAAACCTGACAGCCTTCCCTTTGAGATCAGGAACACGACAAGGATGTTCACTCTCACCACTCCTGTTCAACATAGTACTAGAAATCCTAGAAACAAGAGACAGTAAAAAGAAATAAAACGTACTCAATTTGGGAAAGAAGTCAAACTCTCTCTCTCTCTCTCTCTCTGCAGATGATGTGATACTTTATACCCCAAAGTCTCCACCCCCAAACTACCGGAACTCATATAACAATTCAGGAAAGTGGCAAGATACAAAATCAATGCACAAAAATAACTTGCTTTCTTATTCACTAACCATGAAAATACAGAAAAGGAAATTAGAGAATTGATTCCATTTACTATAGCACCAAGAACCACAAAATACCTTGGAATAAACCTAACCAACGAGGTAAAGCATCTGTACTTGAGGAACTAAAGAATACTCATGAAAGAAATTGAAAAAGATACAAAAAGTTAGAAAAGTATTCCATGCTCATGGAACAGAAGAATAAACATTGTTAAAATGTCTGTACTGCACAGAGCTTTCAATTCCATCCCGGTTCCATGGACCTTTCAATTCCATCTCGGTCAAATTTCCACCAGCATTGGGGTGCCTGGGTGGCTCAGTGGGTTAAGCCTCTGCTTTTGGTTCAGGTCATGATCTCAGGGTTCTGGGATCGAGCCCCGCATCGGACTGTCTGCTCAGCAGGGGGCCTGCTTTCCCCTTCCCCTCTGTCTGCCTCTCTGCCTACTTGTGATCTCTCTCTGTCAAATAAATAAATAAAATTTAAAAAAAAAATCGACCAGCATTGTTCAAATTGCTGGAACAAGCAATCCCAAAATTTGTATGGAACCAGAAAAGATCCCAAATTGCTAAGGAAATGTTCAAAAAGAAAAACAAATCCAGGGACATTATGTTGCTTGATTTCAAGCTTTACTACAAAGCTGTGATCACCAAGACAGCATGGTACTGGCACAAAAAAACAGACACACAGTGGAACAGAGGAGAGAGCTCAGGTATGAATGCAAAACTCTATCGTCAAATAATCTTTGACAAAACAGGAAAAAATATCCAGTGGAAAAAAGACAGACTCTTCAATAAATTGTACTGGGAAAATTGGACAGCTGTATATATATATATATATATATATATATATATATATATATATATATAATGAAGCTTGACCATACTCTTACACCATACACAAAGATAAACTCAAAATGAATAAAAGACCTCAATGTGAGGCAGGAATCTATCTAAATCCTAGAGGAGAACATAGGCAGTAAGCTCTTCGACATCATCCACAGCAACTTCTTTCAAGACATGTCTCCAAATGCAAAGGAAATGAAAGCAAAAATGAATTTTTCGTACTTCATCAAGATCAAAAGCTTCTGCACAGCAAAGGAAACAGTCAATAAAACAAAGATATAACCCATGGAATGGGAGAAGATATATGCAAATGACATAACAGACAAAGGGCTGTTGTCCAAGATCTATAAGGAACTACTCAATCTCAACACTCAACACTCAAAAAAGCAGATAATCCTTTCTGATGGAGGCATAATACTCCATAGTGTATATGAACCACATCTCACTTATCCATTCGTCCGTTGAAAGGCATCCTGTTTCTTTCCATAGTTTGATGACCATGGCCATTGCTGCTATAAACATTGGGGTACAGATGGCCCTTCTTTTCACGACATCTGTATCTGTGAGGCAAATACCCAGGAGTGCAATTGCAGGGTCACAGGGAAGTTCTATTTTTTAATTTCTTGAGGAATCTCCACACTGTTCTCCAAGGAGGCTGCACCAACTTGCATTCCCACCAACAGTGTAAGAGGGTTCCCCTTTCTCCACATTCTCTCCAACACATGTTGTTTCCTGTTTTGTTAATTTTGGCCATTCTTACTGGTGTAAGGTGATATCTCAATGTGGTTTTAATTTGAATCTCCCTGAGGGCTAATGATGATGAACATTTCTTCAACGGACAAATGGATAAGGAAAATGTGGTCCATATACACTATGGAGTATTATGCCTCCATCAGAAAGGATGAATACCCAACTTTTGTAGCAACATGGATGGGACTGGGAGAGATTATGCTGAGTGAAATAAGTCAAGCAGAGAGAGTCAATTATCATATGGTTTCACTTATTTGTGGAGCATAACAAATATCATGGAGGATGAGGGGTGTTAGAGAGAGAGAAAGGAGTTGGGGTAAATTGGAAGGGGAGGTGAATCATGAGAGACTATGGACTCTGAAAAACAATCTGAGGGGTTTGAAGTGGCGGGAGTGTGGGAAGTTGGGGGTACCCAGATAGATGGTGGGTATTATAGAGGGCACGGATTGCATGGAGCACTGGGTGTGGTGAAAAAAATAATGAATACTGTTTTTCTGAAAACAAATAAATTAAAAATATACATATAAAAAATAAATAAATAAATTTGCATTCCCACCAAAAAAAAAAAAAAAAAAAAAGCAGATAATCTCGTCAAAAAATGAGTAGACAGGAACAGACACTTCTCCAAAGAAGACATACAAATGGCTAACAGACACATGAAAAAATGTTGATCATCATCATCATCAGGGAGATTCAAATCAAAACCACTTTGAGATACCACCTTACACCAGTTAGAATGGCCAAAATGAACAGCACAGGAAACAAGTGTTGGAGAAGATATGGAGAAAGGGGAATCATTTTCCAGGGTCCTGTCCCTCGAGCTTTCCAATTGGGCAACCCTGAGTCACACCCCACAAGTCCACCTGCCACCCAGGCAGAAACAATGCCTTTCAAAGCTATGGAAAAGCCTCAGAGTGAGAGAAACCTTTGTGACCCAACAGGGCCATATCCAAACTCTGGCGCCACGGCGGGTCAAAAGTTGGAGGCTGACGCCTGGCCACAACTCCTCCCTCAACTCTGCTCCAGGAAAGCTCCCCTGCGCTGCGGCCCCCCCCGTGGGCCCCCATTGTCTCCACACGTTTTCCAGATGGCCAAGACAGGGCCTAGGCAAGAAAATGCTCCAGGCCACAGGGGACAGGGCAATCCGAAGGGTTGCCCAACACCGACCAATTCTCACGAGTTTTCTGCCCAAATCTTGATCAATTTGGGCAGAAAGCTCGTGGAGAATTGGCCAGAAAACCCCCAGCAAACTCATTTCATGTCTGCCTGGCCCGGGATCCAGAGTTGTCTGGCTCGAACCCTGCCAGAAAGCCCTCTGTGAGTCAGGTGCAGGCGAGGCCAATGCCTCCTGCTCCTCAGCCTCCAGGGGTCCCCTCCCTGGCGCTGGCAGATGGGACCTGTCATGCCCCTAGGCCCAGGCCTGAACCCTCACCTGGTTTTTCAGTCTTCCTTTTACAGGGTCCTGTCCCTCGAGCCCTCCAATTAGGGAACCCTGGGTCCCATGCCACAAGTCCACCTGCCACCAAGCCAGAAATGGTGCCTTTCAGAGCTGCGGAAAACCCTCAGAGGGAGAGAAACCTTCATGCCCCCATTGAGGTTATCCCCAAACGACAGTGCCACAGCAGGCTGAAAAGTTGAAAGCTGACACCTGGCCAAAACCCCTCCAACAACCCTGCTTTGGGAAAGCTCCACTGTGCCTGGATCCCAGGTGGGCTGCGTTGTCTCAGTGCATTTTCCCAATGGCTGAGACATGCACTGAGCGAGAAAGCACTCTAGGCCATGGGGGACAGGGCGGTCCAGAGGGCTGCCCAAATCAATTGGGCGGAAAGCTCGTGAGGAATGGGCGGAGTTGGGTGGCCCTCTGGACCACCCTGTCCCCCATTGATTTGGGTAGAAAGCTCATGAGAATTGGCTGGTGTTGGGCAGCAATTGGGACTGCACTGTCCCCTGAGGCCTAGAGCAATTTCTTGCTCGGTGCATGTTGCAGCCATCCAGAAAATGTGCCGAGATGACCCTGCCCACCCAAGGGACCCTACCCAGGGGAGCTTTCTAAGAGCAGAGTTAAGGGAGGGTTTGGGGCCAGGTATCAGCCTCCAACTTTTCTTCCCGGTTTGGTGTTGACTGTTGGGGATGGCCTCAGTGGGGGCATGATGTTTTCTCTTGCTCTGAGGGTTTTTGTGCAGCTCTGAAAGGCAGCGTTTCCTCTTGGTGGCAGGTGGATTCATTGGGTGTGACTCAGGTTTTCCTGAGTCACACCCAATTGGCGGTCTCGAGGAGTAGGACCCTGGAGAACGAAGACTGATAAACCGGGTGAGGGTCAGGGCCCTGGCCTAAGGACATGGCAGGCCCCATCTACCAGTGCGACCAAGGTTACCTCAGGAGGCTGAGTAGCAGGAGGTGGTGGCCTCGCCTGTGCCTGACACACTGTGGGCTTACTGGCAGGGTTCGAGCTGGGACAACTCAGGATCCTGTGCAAGGCCCAGGGGGTGGGCCCTGCAAACATGTGGCACATGAAGTGAATTTGCCACAGGTTTTTCAGCCAATTCTCATGCGCTTTCTGCCCAAATCGATATCGGTATCGATTTAGGCAGAGAGCTCGTGAGAATTGGCTGGCGTTGGGTGACTATTCAAACTGCACTGTCCCTCGTGGCCTAGAGTGCTTTCTCGCTCAGTGCATGTTGCGGCCGTCTAGAAAACACGACGAGAACACGCTGCCCACCCGAGGGCCCCTGCGCAGGGGAGCTTTCCAGGAGCACAGTTGAGGGACGGAGTGTGGCCGGGCGTCAGCCTCCGACTCTTCAGCCCAGTGTGGCACCAATGGTTGGGGATGGCCTCAGTGGGGACATGAAAGTTTCTGAGGGTATTCCGCAGCTCTGAAAGGAACCATTTCCTCCTGGTTGACATGTGGACCCATGGGGTGTGACTCAGGGTTCCTCAACCAGAGGGTTCGATGGACAGGACCCTGGAAAAGGAAGGCTGAAAATCTAAGTGAGGGTGAGGGCCCAGGTCCCATCTGCCTGAGCCAGGGAGGGTACCCCAGGAGGCTGAGTAGCAGAAGGCGGTGGCCTCACCAGCTCCTGACTCACTGAGGGCTTTCTCACAGGATTCAAGCTGCTGGAACTTGGGATCCCAGGCCAGGCCCAGGGGGTGGCACTGCAGACTTGTAACACATGAAGCGTGTTTGCTGGGTGTTTGCCGGCCAATTCACAGGAGCTTTCTGCCCAAATCCTTATCTCTTCACAGATGCATGAGGAGAAGTAAGGTGTTTAATGACCGGACTATGCAGAGAAATGAGACTGCTAATCCACCGTGGAGGAAATGGAGGGCATGTCTGTAGTATAAGAGATTCCTTTGATCCAGCAAGCCCTGATATGAAAGTCTGTGAAAAACGACAGCTGCCCAATCCAGGCAGAACTACTGGTAGTCCACAAAACTCAGGAATGAAATGTTGGATCACTCCACCAGATAAAGAATCATGTCCAGCTGAGGTGCTTGTTCACAGTGAATGTAATGTAGAACGAGCAGCCAAAGTAGCAGATAGAATACCAGCTATGACCATGTGACCAGTTACAGAAATAAGGACTCTAATTCTTTTTTTCATAAGACTTTGTTCATTTGTTTCTTAGTTCAGAGTGCAAGTGGTGGGAGGGACAGAGGCAGAGGGAGAGAGAATCTCCAGCGATTCCATGCTGAGCACAGAGCCCCATGTGGTGCTCAATCTCATGACACTGACATCATGACCTGGGCCAAAACCAAGAGTTGGAAGCTTAACCAACTCAGCCACCCGGGCATTCCAGGACTCTAATTCTTATGAGAATTTCTTCCTTATTTTGTTATGAGTATTTTTGTGTTGACCCATCTGTTTTCTTCCTTCTCTTGGTCCCTTATCAGAGAACGTACAATGCACATTTGTGATGGTTAATTCTATGTGACAACTTATGTAGGTCAGAGGATCCAGATAGTTGATCAAATCCATGTCTGGATGTAACTGCAGAGGTATTTTTTAATATGTGATTTTCACTTAAATTTTGAGAAAAGCAGATTATGCTCTATAACGTGTGTGGGCCTCATCTAATCAGTTGAAGGTCTTAAAAGAAAAGATTGAGGTCCCCAGGTGTGAAGGAGTTCTGCCTCCAGGCAGGGATCAGACTCAAACTGTCACATCAGCTTGGTCTGCCACCAATCTGCCCAATCTGCAGAGTTCAAACATGCCAGCTTTCACAGTCAGCAAATTCTTTAAAATAAATCTCTCTCTTTCTCTGTCTCTGTCCTTCTCTTTTTCTCTCTCAGTAAACACACACACACATTCTACAACCCTACTACAGAAAATACTTCACATTTGTAAATAAGAAAATGATGAATAAGGAATGGAAGATGGGCATCATATTTACTCAGAAATTATTGGCATGTGCCTTGGCTATTAATTATAAAAATTCTACCTGAAGTCTCTAGTAAATTCTCAACAAGCACCTTCAAAGAAAGTATAGAAAAGGACTAGGCTATCTACCAAAACCCAGAAAAAAACCAAACACAAAATGAAAATCCAGTAACTGCATGAAGTAGTAGGTAAAGTGATCGTAAGAATAAAATTAATCAAATAAGAAACATACACAACTGCAGCTAAGAAGGGACATATAGCCAGACATCAAAAAACATGAGCATGGGATTTGCTTCTCCTGGAGGCAATGGAGCCAGGATGCTGGGTTTCTCCAAACTCTGAGCAGGCCATTCTGGGTTTGATCCTCTGGCAGAGAGCTACCCACTGAAGAACTAGGCGTGGCTTTCTTTCCTTCAGAGAATTGATGACAGACCATCTGTCACACACTCAGCCTGAGCCTGAGCATAAAGAATAGCAGTGTCAGCCACAATTGTGATTCTTAAGAATGACTCTCACCCCCAACCTAGTGCAGTATCCTCTCACAGAGAAGAACCTGGTTAGGAAGCTCAGAAGCCAGGCGACTCACATGGAATTAACACTGGGCCAGGGCGCATGACTCTGGGGTCAGCTGTTCCGCAGACAGATTGGGAGATCTGACTAGCTTCTTGATCAGCGTTAAGAAGTGGGTCAGATTGAGCAGGGTGGAGATGTGTAACAAAGAAATAAACGTGGACACCCGTGGCTGGCTGATACTCAACTTGGATGGCTCAGTGGGTTAAGGGCCTGACTCTTGATTTCAGCTCAGGTCAGGATCTCAGGGTCAGCTGGGCTAACCAGCACTTAGCAGGGAGTTGGCTGGAGATTTTTTTTTTTTCTCTCTCTCTCTCTCTCCCCCCCCTGTTGTACTTTCTATCACTCTCTCCCAAATAAATATATATATCTTTTTTTTTTTCATGTTTAACAATCTTTAATTCAAATGTGAAAGTTCAATAAAAGCCATATGTAGAGCTTGGGACTTGTTCTTTTAAAAACAAGAATGGAGAAATGCAACAGAATGATCTTTCCACTTTTTCTTCAGAAACTTTCAAGGAAAGGATAGATCATAGGGCCATAAAGATCTATTAGTCATACCCACTTTCTCTCCCTACCAATAGTCTTTCACCCATTCCATCATCTTAATACACATTCCTGAAGGAGGAAGATTTACAGTTCAGCTTGTTTACATAACCATTTAAAAATACTTAGCACCAGCTTGCTTCCTATAAATGCCAAACAAATCAAATCATGAAACTACTTCAATATGCATTTCTTCTTTTTAAAACAAGGGGATACTTGTTTGTAGAAAGCAATACTTAGCCTACAGATACATTTCCCAGAAACAGCAGGTGCCATTTGAAGGCCTAGACATGCTCATGCTTTCAAAGTGGAATACCTAGCCTAATGTGCATAGAAGCATGAATGGCTAAGTTGAAGATCAATATTATAACTATTTTTTCTATTTATTTGAAGCACAGTAAAAAAAAAAAAAATGTACACTTTGGAAATTCAGTGGCACAAGGCACACTGCCATAACTTGAGGGACATTCTACAGTTAAAAAAAAAAAAGTAAATAAAAAGAAAAAATATTCCCGTTTGAAACACTGCATTACATAATTTTACCTGCCCAAACAGACCATTTACAAATATTAGGTCAATAAACTGCTAACATCCATAAAAAGGTAGCTTTTTTACTAAAATGCAAGAATTTAAAAGATTGGTATCTAAACAAGAAAAGACAAAAACAAACTGGAATGAAAACCTAGGTATTACATCTAAAATCAGGGCTTTTTGTTTGGGCCTTCATACTCTTCTCTCCCTCTACCATATCCTGCTGGAGTTCCAGGCCCCATTCCTCTAGGACCCTGTCCACCCACAGGTCCCGCACCTCCCTGCCCAAAGCGCTCAATACGCATATCGCTTCCCATCATGGAACCACTCATGGTTGCTGGTGGGACTCCAGGATTAGCTTCATAATCTATGCCACCTCCACCACCTAGAGGTGGAAATTTCTGGCCTCCTGAACCATAGGGATCTCCCATGTTCATTGCTCCTCCACCACCCATTCTCATGTCTCTTTCTCTTGGATCCATGTAGCCCATCCGGCTATAACTTTCCTCTATTTGGCGTCTCATTTGTTCTTCCATTTCACGCTGACGAATCATCATCTCTTCTTCCCTTCTACATCGTTCTTCTTCTTGCCTTAGTTGCATTTCTTTACGTTTCTGCATTTCTTGATTGTGAAGTTCTTCCATGCGTCTTAATTCTTCCTGGCGTCTCATCAGATCTTGACGCAGAAGATTTGCCTGATGCTCATGATAGGCATCTTCCATTTCACTTTCCAATTTGTCTTTTGCATCTTTCATGTTTTTTTCAACTTGTTCCCTTTGCTGTTTTTCCATTTAATCCAGGGATTTCCAACGCTGAGAATATTCATACTCAAATGTGCCATGTTGGGCAAAACGAGGAGGTGTTTCTCTCTCCTTTTGATACATTGGATTCTTCTGTGCAAGTTGTTCAGGAAGGCCATCTTCATCATCTAATTGTTCAAGTGGTTCCACAATGACTGGACGAGGAGTTGTTGTCAGTAAGAAAACACCTTCACTGCATCTTTCAAAGGCTTTTCCTGCTGCTGGTTTAGAAGCAAATTCAACAATGCCTTTCCCTGTAGATCTCCCACGATCATCCACAATTACAACAGCCCTTTCAATAGGACCAAATTGGCTAAAGGCTTCTTCCAACAGTTCATTGGAAACGTAAGGTGAAAGATTTCGAACGGAGAGAGCGGCAGCGTGTGTGGCAAAACGAACCCGAAGCTGTCTACCTCTCATGGGTGTATCATCAAGTTCAGCTTTGGCAATTTCAGCCAATGCCCTAGATTCAAGTTTAATAAACCCAAATCCTTTGCCTTTATTGATAAAAACGTCTCCTGGTTCTCCATATTTAGCGAAAAGTCTTTTGAATTCATCCTCTGTGATATCAGCAGGTAGATTCCCAACAAACAACCGACAATGCTGAGTGTAAGTTTTCTCTCCAGGCCTCCTCAAGAGAGACAAGTTGGCTTTAAATCCCTCTGAGTAGGAGATCTTCTCCTCGCTGCAGCCACCTGGCCCACCAGGCAGGGGACCCTGGTGGTGCTGCTGGTGGTAGGGCAGGTGGTGCTGCCGACCTCCGCGGGGCTCCCCGCCGCCTCGGTGCGGTGGCTTGGGGTGGCCGTGGCCGCCAGGAGTGCTTAGGCCCGGGTGACCGCGGGGCTTCGGGCGCCTGGCATTTTGCCGCCCTTCGGGCCTCCGGGTTCTGGGCCCTGCTTAGGCCCAGGGCCTGGGCCCCCTGTGGGTGGAGGCCTGGCCCCCGGTCTGAGGCGGGGTGGTGGGGGGACCCCGCTGCTTGGCGGCGCGCGGGAGGGGGCGCCCCGGGGGGGGGGGGGGGGGCAAAGATGACAGCGGGCGGCGGGGTCGGGGTGGGGCCCGGCCCCGTAGGGGCCCCGGAGGTCGGAGGAGTGGCAGGCGGTGCCGCGCCCAAGGCCAGCGGAGCGCTGCCCACTCCGGAAGCCCGGCCGGGTCCCTGAGGAACGACGGGCTTGGACGAGTCCTGTGGCGGCTGCGGCTGATGCGGTGGCAGCTGAAGCGGCAGCGGCTGCTGTGGTGGCGGCTGTTGCAGCTGTGGCTGCTGCTGTTGCTGATGCGGAGGCGGTGGCGGGATGGGGGGATGGGGCCACCCCTGGCCAGGGCCGGCCCCATGGGTCCGCGGTTCTGATTGAGGCCCATGCCGGGTGGCGGGGAGCGGAAGTCGTGGAGGCCGCGGGGGGCCGCCGCCTCCTCCGCGCCGCCGGGGGAAGCCGCCACCGCCAGGGCTCCGGAACCGGTCCCGAGACGTGTCTGTGATCAAGGGGCAGTCGAGGCAGAAGCGGAGAAGACGCTCAGGGCATGTGGAGGCCACCTTGCTTCACACAAGATGGCGGATGACACAGGCCTTTTTTTTTTTTTTTTTTTTTTTTTTTAAGAATGATAAGAAAGGCTGCAGGGCTAAACAAAGTGAAAGGCCAGTGAGTCATCATGGCATCTCAGATTTCAAAATTTTAATGAAGAAAGTGGAGAAAAACCCATCCTCCAAAACATGCCAGACTCCGGGGGGAAAAAAAATCTGTTGCCTTTAAAAAAATGTGCCCTTGGAAAATATTTCCAAGGACATCTTCTGTTACTCACTCATTGGGCTTCTTATATGAATATTTATGGCACAGGTATGGAATGAATGCTGTTACATAGAGCATGAACATGGAAACAGGCAGAAGCCATGAACCGGCATCAGAGAATGCATTGCTAAGGCAATTTCTGGTGCTTCAGGATTTCTTGTCAATTTGGCTGTGACTGTAATGGTATCTGTGGGGTGCTGTATACTTATGGACACGGCTCAGGGGCCAAGCCGTGGACTACAGCTTATCTTCCCAGGTCTGTTTAGAGAGAGGGCCAGAGCTCAGTATTGTTAAGTAAATTGCACATTTTTATTAAAGCAATAATCTTTGAAGAGTTTAAGTACTATTTTCCATTTCAGATGTTATGTACCACCTGAAGGGACAGTCAGCACTTAACATCATGGGAAAAACTGGGGGTGACCCATGGGTTTATGCTGTTGAATAAAGGTGCAAGAACCTCTAGGAGCTTCAGAAAAGCACACATTTGCTCAAAATAATTTTTTAACTGAAACTGTATTAGGAACTAGTTTCAGTCCCTTTCTGGCTCACATTGGCCATTTTTAAAAAGGGGTAGAGGGAATGTAGCCACAGCACAGATTTATCCATTTCCACACCAGACCTGAGGAGACTCATGCTCTGCATTCTGTGTTCTCCAGAGAAGGACGAGCACCACTGTGATCCACAAAGCGTGACCACACAGCATCCCCATACTTTCATGTAACCAGTGGCGCAAGTGGAAACACAGGTGACCAGCCAGTCAGGCAAGTGACTGTAGTTGGGGTCGCTGGGGCCAGGGAGTTAGTCCGAGTCAAGTCAGCCCACGGAAGTGCTTTTATATATATATTTTATTATTGTTTATTTTTCATTTATTTATTTTCAGCATAACAGTATCATTATTTTTTCACCACACCCAGTGCTCCATACAATCCATGCCCTCTATAATACCCACCACCTGGTACCCCGACCAGTGCATTTTAAAGGAAACTTGCTGTAATGGGGTGTAAACATTGGCAGAGAGAGGAGCCCTGTAGACTTCCTGCTCCTGCCGCCTACAAATACCAATGACTATCTCACTGTCAAGGAAGAGCCATGCATCATCTGTTTTCTTGTAAATGGCAGAATCAGAATCTACAAGTGCCTTTGTGTAACAGAACAGGTCTTATCAACTTGACATTCAGCACAATCCAATGTCCTAGTATAGTCTGCTTCAGATTCACTTCAACTTGCTTGGTCTTTTGAGGATCCAAGAAGCTAATTAGTACCATTTCATAAAAATTTCCTAATGGGGGGTCAGGGCTCAGATGATTAAGTGTCGGACTCTGTATGATCTTCAGATCCTGGGACCCAGCCCTGTGTTGGCATCCCAGCTCAGTGGGAAGTTGGCTTCTCCCTCACCCTCTGCCTGTCCCCTTGTTTGTACTCTCTGTGTCTCTCTGAGTGTGTGTCTGTCTCTCTCTCAATTGGATAAATAAAATCTTAAAAGAAAAACAAAAACAAAAAAACCCCTCCCAACATCATATCTCTGGGGAGGGACTGTCACTTCCTTGTCAATTAAAGATGACAATAACCCAAATTGTTGAAACTTTTGTGCATATCCCTCTCTGATCCTGGGATAATTTGGTAGGTTGTCTTCATCATGTTGATGGTTTCCTTTTCTGTGCGCCATACTTTTCAGTGCTCTGAGAACATGCACGTAAGCCCATTTTTAAAATTCAATAGCTCCTCCTGGAATATTCTGGAGTGGATGACCACCACTCACACCTCACCAGCACATATGAGAGCACCTGTGATTCTGCTCCTTCCCCAGCATCATTTTTAGCTTAGCCAATCTGATGATTGAAACACATTATCCTATCCTCCAATGTGTGCTGTTCACTCTGTCGATGGAAGACTCAGGTAGGAGGCAAAGTAGTTGCAACTTCACTAATCCTAGAAAGCTAAAAGGCTAGAGAGGATATGAGGCAGGAGCCTCCTCTGTGTAGTGAAAGGGACCACAAAAATCCTTCAGGTCTCACTGAACTGGCTTTATTTACAAAAATATTTATATTGGAAGCTAAATTCCTTCTCTAGATACTAACATAAATATTAAGAAGGTTTCATTGTAACTCTGGGAGATATGCAGAACCATTTGGGAGTTCTTGTCTATTTCAGGGAATGTTCTATAATCTGGGGCTTGTGTCTCTCCGCCCAGCATTTGGGCAGGAGGACCTCAACTGACCTTCCCGGATTTGAATAGATGACACTGAGGCACAGATCTGCTCAGTGCTACCACCTGGGCTGTTGAGTGAGCACTCCCAGGTAAAACATTTCTCAAACCTTGGCATTCATCACAGAAAAGGCAGGGTGGTCCTGTGTTCTAGAACACAGAATAAATAGATAGATAGAACACCCTGTGTTCTATCATTGGAGATTTTATTATGTATCAGGTGAAGCACAAGGGAGAGGAAAACAGGAGTGGAATCCATCTCTGTGAGCATCAGTGTCATGTAATAGTGCACTTCAGATGTCTTCCCAGCGTAAAATACATGGAAACACTGCTTTTCTTACAAAAAGATACATATTACACATAAATATGTAGATCAGTGTTTATAACTAAACAACCAAAATGTTCCAAACATGAAAGCCCCATCTAAATTTCTCCAAAAGCTGCTATATATCTCAAATGTTTACTTTTCCCTATGTTTTATTTATGAAAAGCTCCTTTTTTTCCATCACTTGGCAAACTCAGGGCTTGTTAGCTTGAATATCCCTGGCCTATATTCAAACACATTTTCCCTCCTCTTCTTTGCTTTAATAAAATCCATCCCCAAGTGTGAGGCCTGGTTCTGTTTTCTGTTGCGTCACGGTCACCTTGTTCCACGAGCCCTGGTGGTGGGCCAGCCAGACCCAGGCCCTGCTGCCTGGCACAGTCAGAATGCAGCCTGCTAACAGCCACAGCCCAATACCTTCATTTACTGCTGAAAATCTCCAGCCAGGAGGAATCAAATACCATCCACTGAGAATCAAAAGCCTGCATTTTCTTTTAGGTTTGAGAACCATCAGAAAGTGATCTTAGCTGGAATCAGCTTGTCATAAGAAGGGCAGTGGGGAGGTTTCAAAACTGAAAGTCTCACTGGGATCTTTAAGGTCTTGGCAGCAAAGACCCTTGTCGGGCACAAAGCATCTTACAGTCAGTTTTTCTCCTCCCTTCCTATCGGGCATTTAATTTTTGTTATGTCTGATTTTATTTCCAAAGGGGTTGTTTACATTAGAGTGTACCTTAGTGTTTAAAAGCTACAAGCTGACATTTATGAATTATATAGAAGATGTAAGGAATAAGGAAAAGAAGCCCATACACATCCCAACCATTTTAAGAAATGCGGTATCATCCACATCTTTGGAGTCGTCTGTACATCCCTCCCCCTGTCTGTCCATCAGTCCTGTTCACTATTCTCTGTGTTTACCTTATATTTTTACCAAAGTAAATGCATTGCTAAATCACATTTGATTTTGTATAGTTTCGAAACTAGAACAAATGCAACCATCCTGCACAATTTTTCTGCAAGTCGCTTTTATCTCTTCCTCAATAGCATGTCTAAGTAATGTACACTTACGATGTTTCACGGTAGTTCACTGTAACTTGAGCATGATACTGCAGAGCACATACCTTCCACTCAACAGGACTGGGTTGGTCCCTGTTTTTTATTACTACAAAATGGCAGGTTTTCTCTAGCTCTATCAGTAGAATAACTCTTTCAAAAGGCCTGCTCTCTTCAGCCTGGCCCAGGTCCTGGTGAAGCATTTTCAAAAGCGATGGCTCTAACTCACAGCCCTACCACAGTCAGAACCCATGGGCAGAGGCATGACATCATCACACAGGCAGCTTTCCGTGGTGTCAGTAGAACACTCCATACCGAAGACATTCTCAGAACTGAATCTACTTTCTAGACAGCACCGTGAATGTTGAGAAACTTGGGCTGCTGGGTAGCAGTTCGCTGCAAGCCTGGGAGAAATGTGAACTCATTTGGAAGTCCTTACGTTTACCTACTTCCTCGGCTTTGTAAATTTTGAATAATCATTAATTTTATAAGTCCCTCTAGCTGAAGTTCGTGAAGATTAATTGAAATAAAACATCTTAAGATGTTTTCAAAAAGTACATGGCTAAAGAAGCACAAAAGAAGTTTGAGTTTCTTTTGTACTAGGGTGATGCAAGGAAAGAACATATTATGTGGGGAGACTGGAGCTGCACACAGAGGACAAACGTTCCTGGAATTAAACAAAATTCCAAGGACAACTCCAGATTGTTTTCTTTTTTTTTTTTTTTTTCTTTTTTCTTCTTTTCAGCGTAACAGTATTCATTGTTTTTGCACCACACCCAGTGCTCCATGCAATACGTGCCTTCCCCAATACCTACCGCCTGGTTCCCCCAACCCCCCACCCCCTGCTCCTTCAAAACCCTCAGGTTGTTTTTCAGTGTCCATAGTCTCTCATGGTTCACCTCCCCATCCAATGTCCCTCAACTCATTTCTCCTCTCCATCTCTCCATGTCCTCCATGTTATTTGTTATGCTCCACAAATAAATGAAAGCACATAATTGACTCTCTCTGCTTGACTTATTTCACTCAGCAAAATCTCTTCCAGTCCCGTCTATGTTGCTACAAAATTTGGGTATTCATCCTATTTGATGGAGGCATCATACTCCATAGTGTATATGGACCGCATTTCCTTATTCATTCGTCCATTGAAGGGCATTTTGGTTCTTTCCATAGTTTGGCGACCGTGGCCATTGCTGCTATAAACATTGGGGTACAGATGGCCTTTCTTTTCACTCCATCTGTATCTTTGGGGTCAATACCCAGTGGTGCAATTACAGGGTCAGAGGGAATTTCTATTTTTAATTTCTTGAACAATCTCCACACTGTTCTCCAAAGTGGCTGCACCAACTAGCATTCCCACCAACAGTGGAAGAGGGTTCCCCTTTCTCCACATCCTCCCCAACACACGTTGTTTCCTGCCTTCCTAATTTTGGCCATTCTAACTGGTGTAAGGTGGAATCTCAACAGATTTTTAAAAGCTATGAAACTGATGGAACACAACTGGAGATCTCAAGGGGAACAGGTATTCTCTGAGCTTCGCGCAGGATGAAAGGCAAATTGACAAAGGTCTGTCTAGCACGGTGAGCGGGTAGCAGTGTCAGGCCTGGGCGGGTGGAGGGATGACAGAACTACAGGGCTAGCGGTGGAGAGGGGAGGTGGTCCGGCTACTTGTGTCCCTTACCTGCCCTCAAGGGCCCTTTGTGACCAGACCACAGCTCTGTGATGTGGGCATGAGGCTTGTGTCTGCATGGACACACCCAGAGCTCAGTTGCCAGAGGGCAGCAGTGCGATCGGTCACTAACTCTCAGGGCTCAGTTACTACCTGAGGGCAGCAGTGCGATTGGACATTACTACTTTCTAGAGGGAAGAGATGGAGAATTATCTCTTCCCTCAGGAATTCCTTACTGATGGTTGGCTGAGCCCCAGTCCCACTCTCTGGGCCGTTAATGCCATCTTTGCCTTTGTGTGTGGACTGGGGCTCTTTGTCTTTTTACTTTCCTACTTCCACCCTGATCCGTCCTCACCACAAGGCAAGAAACACAGGAAGAGCGGGAAGGTAAGGAACCCTTGGCCCAGACCCAACAGAGTGTAACTCGATCATCTTTTCTATTATTCTTTCCACTTTTCCAAGTCACTGGAAAGACCCCTGAAATGGGAAAGAATAGAATGGGTATTCTCAGGAGAGAGTAGACCACCCCATCCATCCAGGATAAGCCAGACCAGGCAAGGGTTAGAGGGACATGAGGTTTTCTCCCTGAAGATCTCGGGCCGGAGTCCAGGTGTGGTGGAGGGGTTCAGGGCAGCGTCCCAAACACAGTGACTGGTGGCCAAGAACTGGAGGTTAAGAGCTGCCTCTCTAGCAGAGGTCAGGCCCCTGAGCACTGGGTCATCTGCTGCTGGGGTGGGGGTCCCAGCCTCCCCGTGTTCTCTTATCTCAGTACCAAGTGGAGCCACGGAGAAGGAGCAACAGAAGCAAAAAACATCAGACCGTGAAAGGTGCGTGTCCGCCACTCACCCCTGCGTGCCCCAGTTACACTGTGTCCCCCGCTCTGAAGGCCCAGTCCCACTGTCTCCAGGACACCAGGGCCTGAGCCCATCCCTCAGGAAGCAGAGCCCTGGGTGGGGGTTGGGGGCTCTGAGGAGGGAGAGTGAACCCGGAGGCTTCCCAGATTGTGCACCAGAATGAAGCCCTGAGGGGCTGGAAACTGGTATTCCCTAACCAGGCGCCTCAGGGCCTGGACTGGGGGCAGGACCTCCTGCTCCCACTGTGGACAAGCTGTTCAAATCTGCTTAGATTCCTCTGGAGGCTACAGTAGTCCTTCCTCCCCCAGCAAGGTCATGAATGGGGAAGCACTTTGGAAAGACAAAGCGATCCCCATCATGAATCCTGTAGTCACCATGCGGGCATGTGGCCTTGGACAGTGCTATTTGGGGCTCCCGAGTTCAATCCCCCAAAGGTCTCCCCTAATGGGACATTGTACCCAGCCTCCCGTAAGATCCCTGGACCCTGTCTTCTGCTGTGACCCGGTCTCCTGTTTCCAGGTTTCAGAGAATTTCTGAAGAATCTAGAAGAGGTTCAAGACCTGTTCTCCTTTCTGGAAAGGTAAAGAATCTGCCCCTTCTCCCCTGGGTTGGCCTTCCTGAGTCTATGGTGTGACCCCTGGGCTGCAGGTAACAGCCTCTGGGGGGCTGTTTGTGGGGGCTGGGAGGAGCCATGGGGACAGACTGTGACCAAAGACTCAGGGTGAGGGACAGCAGGAGCATTGTGATGTGGGTGTGGGGCGTGGACGGCCGTGGGGACCGCTCCCAGACCCAACTGCTACAGCGGCAGCTCATGCCTCCTGTCTCCCACAGCCACCTGGAGAGGCTCTCTGACCAGGGGGGCTTTCACCAGTTCTTACATCAAGCAGCCCCTGGGCAGGTGCGCCGAGGGGTGCCAGCTGGAGCCCGTCAGCCATGCAGGGAGCCTCTGCAAGATGCTACTCCCGCTGTGGCCCCATCACCTGCCCTAACTCCACTGACGGGGTCTCCTCGGCCTCTGGCCGCCACCCTGCCAGCAGGACCAATGACCTCAATTTCCGTTGCTTCACACTCCTCCCTGACTACTTCCTGGCTAGTAGAGCCTTTCCTCCCCCCGGATGGCTTTCCAAACCAGCCACTTGCTCTTCCCCCTTCCCCGTCATGTCTCCCTCCTTCAGAGGCCTGCCCTGGGGCTCTGACAGCCTCCTTGGCCCCAGAGCGGCCAGACTCTCCTTTGACTCTCCCTCAGTGTGACTCAAGGGCACCCATGCCGTGCCCCATCCCACAGAGCTCGGCTCCGCACACGCCTTGGTCAGCTGACAGGTCAGCTTCTCCTGTCCCAGCCATCTCGGGGCCTGGGCCGCTCACACTGCCCCATTTCGGCCCTGTCCTGGTGGCAGGCAGCTGCCAATGCCTGGAACCTGTCCACCTCAACATGCTTGGAGTCCCGTCAAGCACCTCTGTCCCATGGCCCACCAGAAGCCTTGTTCTGGGGAGACCCCACACCCAGACAGGAAGAGACTAGGATCCCCCCTTCCATCAACCCAGACGTCCAGAAGCTTCTGGAGATACTCACTGCCAATAGAAAAGAACTGAGGTCTTGGAGGGAGAAGGACAAGAAAGAAAGGTCAAAATACCAGCTGACCTCTTTCGGGAGAATGTTCAAGTCCCCAGGTGACGGGCAGGACACCATGGGCCGCCCGTCCTTCTGGAGCATGAGGGGCAAAGCAAAACAGCTGCTTGGTCCTGAGAAGCCCCCACGTCCCAAGATTCCAAGGGACAATTTAGAGCAGAAATGCCTCCAGCTCTTCTGGGGTCTCCCCTTTCTGCACAGCGAGTCCCTGGTGGCCACTGTCAGGGTGACCGATCCCCCATTGGAGTTCCCGTCTGTCATATTCAATGAGCTCTCTCATGCCTTGCCACTGCAGATTCAGGGCAACGTGGTTCCACGCCTCTCCCTGACCCATGACTTACATGACCCTTCAGCCAGGCCCCAACCCTTGACCCTCAGATTGTCCCAGTCCCTGCCCCTTCCTCCATCTCACATGACCCTTCTGCTCAGCCCCAGCCCCCCCTTGACTCAGCCCCCCCTCCCCTCCCTTGACTCAGCCCCCCCTCCCCCAGCCCCTCCCTCTGACTCAGCCCCTTCCCCAGCCCATCCCTCTCACTCAGCCCCAGCTCCTCCCTCTGACTCAACCCCAGCCCCTCCCTCTGACTCCCCGGCCCCAGCCCCTCCCTCTGACTCAGCCCAAGCCCCTCCCTCTGACTCAACCCAAGCCCCTCCCTCTGACTCAGCCCCTGCCCCAGCCCCTCCCTCTGACTCAGCCCAAGCCCCTCCCTCCCTCCCCTCTGACTCAGCCCCTTCCCCAGCCCCTCCCTCTGACTCAGCCCCAGCCCTTCCCTCTGACTCAGCCCCCCCCAGCCCCCAACCCTCCCCCCCTGACTCAGCTCAGCCCAAGCCCCTCCTTCTGACTCAGCCCCTTCCAGCCCCTCCCTCTGACACAGCCCCAGCTCCTCCCTCTGACACAGCCCCAGCCCCTCCCTCTGGACCCCCCTGCCCCAGCCCCTCCCTCTGACTCAGCCCAAGCCCCTCCCTCTGACCCAACCCAAGCCCCTCCCTGACTCAGCCCAGCCCCCACTCCAACCCAAGCCCCTCCCTCTGACTCAGCCCCAAGCCCCTCCCTCTGACTCAGCCCCTCCCTCTGACCAGCCCCTGCCCCTCCCTCCCTCTGACTCAGCCCAAGCCCCTCCCTCTGACCCAACCCAAGCCCCTCCCTCTGACTCAGCCCAACTCAGCCCAAGCCCCTCCCTCTGACCAGCCCCTGCCCCCATCCCCTCCCTCTGACTCAGCCCAAGCCCCTCCCTCTGACTCAGCCACTGCCCCAGCCCCTCCCTCTGACTCAGCCCCAGCCCCTTCCTCTGGATCAGTCCCATCTCAGGCCTCTAACTGAGCCCCAGACCCAGGCAGGCCTTGCACCCTCTGTCCCAGTTGGACTCTCGTCTCTGCCACCCGTGATGGGGAGGTGCCAGGTGTCTTGCCCTGTAGCCCAGAAGACACCGTCTTACACGCCAACTGCTTTTCAAAACCTGGAATATCACTTTCTGGAGAAGCAACTAGAAAGGGGCAAGGTACCCCCTGTGATGAAAAGATCTCCGCAAGTCTTTAGCCAAGGTCCTCCTGACCTTCCGCAGGGTGGCCAGGCCCCCGAGGGCCATGGGTCAGTCCCTGTCCTTCCTGGAGAATTGATCGACTCTGAGCTCTGGGAGCAACCGGATTGGCACCTTTGGAAGAGGCTCATGAAGCAAGGAAGGGGCCCGTCCTGCAGGATCCAGCTATCCCTAGAGATACAGCCTCACCAAGAGTTCCAGAAGGTGCCCCAGGCACACAGCTGGCACAGTCCCAAGGCCAAGTCTGAGTCTACAAATGGAAGCTGCCAGGCCACACAGAAGACTGGGTCCAGGTACCCAGGAAGGACCGTGCCAAGAAAAAGACTGGGCAAGGATTCAAGGTCCAGTGCAGGGAGGATCCAGAAAGATCTACACAGGGGCTCAGCGAGCTCTCCAGAGAAGGCTCCAGGAAGAAATCGTGAGGAGTCAGACACAGACATGAAGCCCTCCACAAGCAGCACAGACAGGAAGCTCCTAGAGAAGGACCTGAGAGCCCATTTAAGGAAGTTGGGGCAGTTCAGAGAGGGTCAGATGCCTTTGGATGTTCATCCTTCCAGGCTTGCTGCCCACCACTCCTCGGACCTTCCCAGAAAGCCAACCCCTCACGGGATACCTGGAAAGCCAGCGTTTTCCAAGTGCTGGGAGCCCCCCCACAATTTTTCCATCCTCAGTCCATATGCTCAGCAGATGCTAGAAGCACATATCAAAAGGCTCAGGGTGAAGCACCGTTGGGGCCTCCCCCCAAGGTTCTCAAGGACAATAAACCTCTTCAAGTTAAAGAAGGGCTTCCTCCTCTCCCAGTCCTTCCCTTCCCTCTCAGCCACCTGCATATCCAAGGCTGGCTTGGGCACCAAGTTCGTGGGAAATCCTTCTCAGCCCTATCAAGGAGAGGTGATGAAAGAGTCTTACCCCACTTGGGGGGGTCCCCTCGGTGTTCCCCAGCCTACGTGTGAGGAAATCCAGCAGGCTCTGGAAGGGACCTCACCTGAGGGTGGCCCTCTAGCTGGAGAGGGGCCCAGGTCACCTTCTCGGACCTTCACATACAGCTTTGTGGGCAGAATCTGGCACAGTGAGACTGTCTCTAGGACTCTTATGAACAGCAGCTTGGAGTCAAGTCCAAGTCCAGCAATGGCCACAAAGGAGCTAAGGAGGGTGAATGGGGGTCGGGCCTCACGGGACATGACCATGCTAGAGCTCAACTTAGAGCACCAGAATCTGAGTGCCAAAGTGCCCGGGGAGGTGGGGGACTTCAAGGAGGCCCCTGCCTGGGGAGTCACCTTAGAACCCCGTGTGCTGGCCAACAACCAAGGCCTCCGTGGCAAGCTGAGAAGATCAGGGTCTGCAGAGAAAAGTGACAGTCCCTTGCAACGTACAAAGTTGGTCACCCGAGACCTCGAAGAGCTACGCCTTGAGGCACGGCGCAGGGGATCGGAGCCCCAGAAGTTGATGGAGTCAGAGAACCGGCTTCGTGATGCCACCCCCACCGTGTGCCTACAAGACTGTGAAACTGGGGTCCTCCTTCAAGACTGTGAGACGGAGAGTCTCCTTCAAGACTGTCAGTCCAACATGTTCCTCGCTGCTGACATCTTGGCTTCTCAGGGATCTCTGTCTAGCTTCCAGAGCAGGTCCAGTGAAGACACATCTACTTCTGAGGTGCTGCATGGCCAAAGATCCCGTGGCCAGAGCCCCCACAGGCAGCCAGGACCCCTGGGACTGGAGCACCAATGTAAGAGCCTGAGCAGTTCATGTGTCCCCCCCGTGGAGATAGAGAGCTCCACGAGGTCCCCCTCGAGAGAGCCCGCCAACGAGTGGTCAGAAATGAAGCTCCTCCAGATCAGTGAGGTGAGACATCCAGTCCAGAGCAAGGAGTCAGGAGAGGCCTCGGGAAGCAAGGCCTGTGAGATCTTGCTGAAGAAAGCGGAGGCGCCTCCGGAAAACTACTTCAGGAGAAGGATGACACACTTGCTCCAGTGGTTCTTTCCCAGTAAAGGCAGAGGACTGGAAGATTCCCTTCAAAAGGGAAAGTCTTCATCATCCCAGGGCCGGGGACAAGTCATGGGCAGGTCAGCCATGGACAGGGCTTCTGCCGAGGCTCAGATGGTCGTGAGGGCTGTGGAGCAAATCCTAGAGGAGAAAATGTTGCCCAACCAGGGACTCAGGGTCCCTAAGGTTGACTGGTGCAAAAAGGATCTCCAAGCTTCAGCAGACCCCAATGTCTGCGATCACAGGGTTCTCTCCTACCAAGAGCAGAGGAGAGTCATGAGGGAGACAGCCAGTCCACAGGGCACCCCCAGGGGCCACAACTATGCCAACAAGACCGAGTGGATCGGGTGGGGTGGCCCTTCCCCACCAGGGTGCCAGAGTGCCCGAGCAGACCCTGCCAGAACGGGTCCCTGGTAGGGGGCCCTTCAGGCCGCACCCTACAGGCCCACTGCCCCAGGCGCTGCCTCCTTAAAAAAGACAGTTCACCTGGCCAGCCACTGTGTGCTTCTCACGCCTTTCCTGGAAGAACAACTTTCCCCCAAGAAAAAAAAACGCAGACAGTGGAGAGAAAACCTTTTTGTTCTCACATTAGTACATCATCTATGGGCTAATGGCATCTTCATGCCACAGTTACTTTGCTTCCCCAAAATAAATGTGATTTCTTTTTTTCCCCCTCAAGAGTGGTGCTGGCCTCTGTGTGTGTCCTGCTGCGGTGGGAGGGAAGGATCAGGGTCTGCTCTCCCCGAGGACCTGCTTTGGTTTCCAGAATGAATGGGGCCTTGGAGGATGGTTTATCTCGGGGTCCACCCCCGCCCCCTTCCTCCCTCTCCTTCAGTTTCCATGACAAGGTGAACAAGACCCAGACCAGGACCTCTCCTGCTTTCCATCCACCTGGAGCTTGTGTGGCTTTAGGGAGGGTTTGCGAGGCAGAAATCCCGCGGAGGCTTTAGGAAGACGGAATCCTAGGTCAGAGTGGGGCCCGCAGTTGGGAGACACAAGACTGGCCTTGAGGGCAGAGGTGAGAAATCCTGTCCCACTCCCCGCAGTCTCCTGTGGGGAGTAGAGGAGGGCCACCCCCGGAGCCTTCTCACCCCAGGGAATCCCGTCTTAGCTCCCTCAGCCCCTCTTCTCACACTCAGATCCACAAGGGACAAGCTCGAACCCGGTACTGAGGGTGTGTGGGGCGTGCCACAGAGATCCCCAGGGTCCCACCTGCCCAGGCCCAGGGCACTGAAGGGGCCTGCCCACCAGCACCCCCTTCCCCTCTTGGGGGATTGAGGGAGTGTGGCTGTGGGCAGGGGCCCCTGTACTTAGGGTGGGACGCCAGGAAGGAGGCCAAGTGACAGAGTGTGCCCATGCCTGATGTGACGACTGAAGATCCTTGGTGTCCCACTGCCACCTATGGGTCCAGAGGGGAGAAGTTAGAGGCCCTGGGGCTGTCCCCGCAGGGTCTGTGCCCCACTCCAGCTGCCAATCCCAGGGGTGAGGGGGTGGGGGTAGTGGGGTGGGGGTTGTACAGAAGCCACCTGAGCTCCCACACAGACGGCCAGGTGCCCAGAGGCAGCAAAGCCTTCAGGCAGAGAAGTGAATTTCTGCACAATTTGATAAGCTTGTAGGACTGGGGTCCCCAGACGGACTTGTGGTCTGTGACCTTTACGTACACCTGTAGCTCCCAGGGGACTGGTGGGGACTCAGAGGCCAAGGGACTGGCCTGGCTCCTGGTCTTGGTTACCCCAGAGCCTGGAGGGGCAGGAGGCCCTCAGATGAGGCTTCTCCCGTCCCCGGCTGGAAGGGATGTGTCCAGAAGGAGGGTGGAGTCTAGGAGGGCGCCCCCTGCATGTCCCGCGCCCAGCCCAACATTGTCCTCCAGGGTCCCCCACACATCGCTCTGATGGGAGACCCACACAGAGACCCAACACAGAGACAGTGCACAGAGAGCTCTAACAGAGACCTCTGACAGACACCCACACAGAGACTCCACAGAGAACCCTCAGCACGACGCTACACAGAGATCTCTGCCAGAGACTCACAAGGGCAGGGGCTAAGTTTCTGCTTATCATGATACCATTACTTATGATCATGCATGTTGTAGACTGCAAGGCCTTCTCAGAAACACCCAGAGACCGAGCCCATCCCATACTGAGAGATACCCAGCAGCTGTTGCTGTTGGACTGTGACAAACACCATGGCAGGGGCCAGGAATGCCCTGGTGTGAACAGGGGAGTGGGGAGGGCACCCTGAGGGCAGGCATCCCGCACGCCGACTCCTATGATGGGGATCTCCCCCGGAAGCTTGTGTGCACACAACTATGGACCATGCCTCTCCCCGTGACAGAGGAGCTTTGCTACGCATCCTCGCAGTCCATTTCCAATGGTGTTTGGCCACTTATGTAATGGAAGACCATCGGTTTCCAAAATTTCATGAAATTTACATTAACTGAAAATTTTGTTTTCTAGACTCTATCTATTGGGAGGGGAGGGGCAGAGGGGGAGGAGTAGAGGAGGGAGGGAGAAGGACAAGCAAATTCCACACTGAGCGGTGAGCCTGGGCCCACCGGTTCTCAGGACCTGAGATCCTGACCTGAGTTCAAACCGAGACTTGGTGCCTTAACTGACTGAGCCAGCTGGTGCTCCTGAGATTCTTGAACTAACTTTTGAAGTACGCAAGAGAGGAGAAAATGCGTTACCAAAGTATTCACAAAATGCTAATGATGGTGATGTTCTGTGCTTGTGGAGGGTTTCCTCCTCATGAAGCCCTGACTCAGGACCTTGGCTCAGAGCACCTCGCTCACAACCCTAACCCCCTCCTCTAACCCCTCCCCTAACCTCTCTTCCAACCACTTGTCTAACCCCTCCTCTAGCCACTCCCCCCACTAACCACTCCCGCCTTCCCATGAATCAATCCATGTAACTGATGAAGAGCAGGAAAGTTTGTTGCTGTTGTCTGCTTTGTAAAGCAAGGTTGCTTGTTGCCACCTCTCTTCTGGATTATTTCACAGACATTAGACGAAGCTTTAGAAGAAAGTTCTCCCTCATCTAGGAGAGTGGGTCTTCCCACGTTTTATCACAAACTTTTCCTACAAACATCTCAGAAATGCCAATATAATACATAGTATTTTCTACAGATGAACAAAAGCAAAGATTTATCTCATTCATGTAAATGCTAAGAAAGCAAGACAGCGAATTAGTGATTGAAGCCTCACACCTGAGGCTTAAGCAGACGAGCAGAGACCTGCAATCGATCAGCTACAGAATAGGACGAAACACGTAAGCGACCTCGACTTTGCAATCACGGGGAAAACTAGGATGTAGGATTTTAAAAAGTCCTAGAAATGGTCACTGCCTTTCAAAACATCCCCCCTATTCTTCCCCACAGAGTCCGAGAGGCCGGCAAGGCCTCAAACTTTTGATTTACCATGAGTCATAAAAGCTTTTCAATCTGGAGAGGTCCCTTTCTGAAATGGAAACACCCTTTTGTGGCATTCTTTTAAGTCAGGTTCTTTCCTTTCATTTCTTCATCCAAATGTATTGGTTGAACAGGGTAGACATGGAGCCTGGAAGAGGACCCCCCATCAGTCTCTCTGCTGGCTTGAACCACACAGAGAGACAACTAAAGAAAAGGGCTCACCTGTGATGAGATCTGTTTCTAGGACACTAAATGTGATTTTTTCCATAAGCAGGATCTCAAGAAATCCATGCGTTGACCCTGTGTGTTAAGGTTAATCAGGCTGTTTTTTATGGAAAGAAAGAAAGAAAAACAGAGGTTGCGGTCTGGAAAGTTTCTTGGCCAAGGGGTCATCCCCCCCCGAGAGGCCTGCCCCTGAGACTGAGGGTGGGAGGTTTCTGGAACAATGTCCCCCACACTAGGGCATGTGCTGGGAGGAATCCACTTACTGACAGGAGGTTTTATCTACACATACTCCTTGGTTTTCCTACCAAATAGGACTGCTGAGTCATGGAATCACAAAGTAGGAATTCTCAGGGGAAACACCAAGAAACAAACATCAAGACTAGGGTGCTGAGTGACTGTCTGTCTTGGGTCAATCCTTCATCGGTCTCATGCCTTCAAACTACCCTTTGTCTCATGCCACAGCTACCCATGTCAGCATGTGGAGGGTTCGGACAGATGGGCTTAGTTAGAAGCCCTACAAACCCTGACTAAAAGAAAGACCCCATGGCAAGATTTCACCAATGCCCAGGAGTTTAAAGGACAGCAGAGAGAGCCAAGATTCCACATCAGAAGAAGCCAGGGACATCTGGAGGAGAAAGGTACAGCTTAGCCCCTCACAGGCCTGCTTCACATGGAAAGAAAGGCAGAAAATTCTGGCACTCCTTCCTGTGAGCATTGAATGACCATCCTTCCTTCATTCAAAACTTACCACCCCCCTCAAACAAACAAACAAACAAACAAACAAACAAACAAACGTAACATGTGAAAAGGCTGAGCCAGGGACAGTGGTTTCTACCCCAACTATTCCTGAGTTAGTATTATGGTCTTACAATACCTCACTTTTATTGTTTAACTGTCTCTGCTCTGAATACATTTCAGAGAAAATTCTGAAGTAAGCATTCAAGTGAAGCCATAAAAATGTTCTGTACTATGATCAAGTGGGCATTTTAACGACTTATAATTTCGCTTCTAATGTAGGAAACGCTCCATACCTCCCAAACTAAGCTTGTTAGGGGTCAGACAGATTCATGAATGTGTGCAGTCTCTATTAGATTTCTGTCCTGGGTTGTTTTTCTTCTTCTAAATGTTTATAGCTGCTTAAGCAGTGATTTAGAAAAAAATACTTTGACTACTTTTTTTCACTCTATGAACCCACCTCAAGTATTGTGGAAATATTAAAAGATATAATTCTCTCATTCCATTCTCATGCCTCGAAGCCTTTAGTTTGTGTTTTTGAGAACACTTGCACTGAACGTGATGTAAGTGTGCTTGCGTGTCCTGATACAAGGGTGGTGTTTTACATTAAATGCCTGTTTCTCGAAGGTTCACTTCAGCCCAGAGGAGCTGCTGACATGTTCTGTTGCTTCTGTGGGGATTCTGCCTGTCTCATCCCTGGGCTTACTGCCCTGCTCTGTGCCACCAACAGTTTACCAAACTGCTGGGGGTCTGTGTTCTGGGATCCTGGCTTCTCAGCTGGACCCACTGGGAGAGACCTGGAGACCACATGATCTGCCCACAGAGTCCTACCATGGCCCAGGGTAGTAACAGGGAAGATCAAGGGCTGTGAGAATGCTTAGCACTGCTTCGCGCCTGGGCTCCCTGCCCCCTCTCGCCAGGGCAGCACCCCACCTCAGCCCCTGGCCACCCACTCCCAGGACGCAGTGGTGGCTGCTACAAACTAGGGTTGTAAAAGCCTTCTGCCCACATGTGGCATACATGTCATCTTAGTGAAGCAGTGACAAACCAGGGAAGAAAACAGTATCTGTTAATTAGCTCTAATGCAGAGTTCGACTATCCTGCAGTGTCCGTGCCTACATCTTTGACTCTTCATGGACTTCCACTCTTTCCATGCAAAACCGAAGGGACAGTGATGCCCTGTCTAGCCCCCACCATGGAGGAGGGAAGGGGTGCTTGTGATTTATAGACTAAGAGGAAGGCACAGGAATCCCATGGGCAATGATTTGTGGAGCCAGGCCAGGTTGGAAGAAGTAAAAGGAGGAATGAAAACAGAAAGGTGCAGTGTCCTTTTCTTTCAGAGAGTAACAGATGAACAGCGTCTGAAAGGTGGCCAGGAGCTGGGGTCCAGGGCCCCTGAGCCTCAGCAGAACGCACAAATCTCAGTTCCACATCACCATTAATGAACTGAAATGTCTCCTCTCTGTCAGTTTCAGGTGATGAAAGACTGTTTATATATTTTGGAACTGTCCCAGGCAGTACCAGAGTCTTGGTTCTCTTACCTGAGAAGGAAAGTAAGGTTGAAAATGAGAATACAGGGTGAAGACTGATCATAAATTGTTAGCATTTCCTCTCTCCCTGATGACTCAACATCGCCAGGCAGAGGCTGTGAGCCCCCTCCTGGGCCCACCAGGGTGGTCAGGCTGGCTCCCGTCATAAGGTCCCCATCTTACCTTCCCCTATCTGTGACCCAGGGACTCCAAACATAACAGTGAAATCCCCTCAAGTCTTTGTGGCCATCCAAACCTGAAATACAGGGACCTGCCCAGGGGTTCTCAGTGATTCAGGTCTGCACCTGCTGGATACGGTCACCTCCTGGACCCGCCTGCCATGCGGCCACCAGCAAGGAGTGCCGGTTGTGCCTCCTGCCCTAGCACCTGTGAGCATAACAAGTCCGGTCATTTCTTAGCTTTCCTGTGCGTGACTTCCACAACCACGTTGGAATGTTCCTTAAAGACCCCACAAGGGGGACTAACCTCGCCCACTCACAACAGAGTGGTATTGGCAGAAAACAGAATCTTCATTACAAACACATGTGGTCTGGGAAAGCTAAGCGACTTACTAAACCTGCATCTAGAAGGTGTCCTGCATCCTAGATGCCTGATGAACTCAGAGAGCCCGTTTTGTGCACAGTGGATCACAACAGCTCAGTTCCTCTTCGCCCCAAATCCTTGCTTCCCTGCTCATGACTGACCCTGTTCTCATGACCATCAGCGGGGCTTGTGACTAGTCAATTCTGATTGTGTAAAATACACTAGAAGGAGGACCTTGCGTGAGAAATGATTGAGACAGGAGAAGTCCCTCACCCCGTCAAAATAAAATCTTTTAAAATAACGAAGTGGGATTCCAGAAGAAGAAGAAAGAGAGAGGGGTGCAGAAGGTATACTAGAGAGAATTATTTGGGGAGAATATCCCCAATATGGCAAAGGGAACTAGCATCAAAATTCAAGAGGTTCAGAGAATGCCCCTCAAAATCAATAAAAATAGGCCCACACCCCGTCACCTAATAGTAAAATTTACAATCTCAGTGACAAAGAGAAAATCCTGAAAGCAGCCCAGGAAAAGAAGTCTGTAACATACAATGGTAAAAATATTAGATTGGCAGCTAACTTGTCCACAGAGACCTGGCAGGCCAGAAAGAGCTGGCATGATATTTTCAGAGCACTAAATGAGAAAAACATGCAGCCCAGAATACTATATCCAGCTAGGCTATCATTGAAAATAGAAGGAGAGATTAAAAGCTTCCAGACAAACAATAACTGAAAGAATTTGCAAACACCAAACCAGCTCTACAGGAAATATTGAAAGGGGTCCTCTAAGCAAAGAGAGAGCCTACAAGTGGTAGATCAGAAAGGAACAGAGACCCTATACAGTAACAGTCACCTTACAGGCAATACAATGGCACTAAATTCATATCTCTCAATAGTTACCCTGAATGTTAATGGGCTAAATGCCCCTGTCAAAAGACACAGGGTATCAGAATGGATAAAAAAACAAAACCCATCTATATGTTACCTCCAAGAAACTCATTTTAAGCCCGAAGACACCTCCAGATTTAAAGTGAGGGGGTGGAAAAGAATTTACCATGCTAATGGACATCAGAAGAAAGCAGGAGTGGCAATCCTCATATCAGATCAATTAGATTTTAAGCCAAAGACTATAATAAGAGATGAGGAAGGACACTATATCATACTCAAAGGGCCTGTCCAACAAGAAGATTTAACAATTTTAAATATCTATGCCCCCAACGTGGGAGCAGCCAACTATATAAACCAATTAATAACAAAATCAAAGAAACACATCAACAATAATACAATAATAGTAGGGGACTTTAACACTCCCCTCACTGAAATGGACAGATCATCCAAGCAAAAGATCAGCAAGGAAATAAAGGCCTTAAATGACACACTGGACCAGATGGACATCACAGATATATTCAGAACATTTCATCCCAAAGCAACAGAATACACATTCTTCTCTAGTGCACATGGAACATTCTCCAGAATAGATCACATCCTCGGTCCTAAATCAGGACTCAACCAGTATCAAAAGATTGGGATCATTCCCTGCATATTTTCAGACCACAATGCTCTAAAGATAGAACTCAACCACAAAAGGAAGTTTGAAAAGAACCAAAATACATGGAGACTAAACAGCATCCTCCTAAAGAATGAATGTGTCAACCGGGAAATTAAAGAAGAATTAAAAAAAATCATGGAAACAAATGATAATGAAAATACAACGGTTCAAAATCTGTGGGACACAACAAAGGCAGTCCTGAGAGGAAAATATATAGTGGTACAAGCCTTTCTCAAGAAACAAGAAAGGTCTCAGGTACACAATCTAACCCTACACCTAAAGGAGCTGGAGAAAGAACAAGAAAGAAACCCTAAGCACAGCAGGAGAAGAGAAATCATAAAGATCAGAGCAGAAATCAATGAAATAGAAACCAAAAAAACAATAGAACAAATCAACGAAAGTAAGAGCTGGTTCTTTGAAAGAATTAATAAGATTGATAACCCCCTGGCCCGACTTTTCAAAAAGAAAAGAGAAAGGACCCAAATAAATAAAATCATGAATGAAAGAGGAGAGATCACAACTAACACCAAAGAAATACAAACTATTATAAGAACATACTATGAGCAACTCTACGGCAATAAATTTGACAATCTGGAAGAAATGGATGCATTCCTAGAAACGTATAAACTACCACAACTGAACCAGGAAGAAATAGAAAGCCTGAACACACCCATAACCAGTAAGGAGATTGAAACAGTCATTAAAAATCTCCAAACAAACAAAAGCCCAGGGCCAGACAGCTTCCTGGGGGAATTCAACCAAACATTTAAAGAAGAACTAATTCCTATTCTCCTGAAACTGTTCCAAAAAATAGAAATGGAAGGAAAACTTCCAAACTCATTTTATGAGGCCAGCATCACCTTGATCCCAAAACCAGACAAGGATCCCACCAAAAAAGCGAGCTATAGACCAATATCCTTGATGAACACAGATGCGAAAATACTCAACAAAATACTAGCCAATAGGATTCAACAGTACATTAAAAGGATTATTCACCAGGACCAAGTGGGATTTATTCCAGGGCTGCAAGGTTGTTCAACATCCGCAAATCAGTCAATGTGATACAACAACACATCAATAAAAAAAGAAAGAACAAGAACCATATGATACTCTCAATAGATGCTGAAAAAGCATTTGACAAAGTACAGCATCCCTTCCTGATCAAAACTCTTCAAAGTGTAGGGATAGAGGGCACATACCTCAATATCATCAAAGCCATCTATGAAAAACCCACCACAAAATATCATTCTCAATGGAGAAAAAAAACTGAAAACTTTTCCGCTAAGGTCAGGAACACGGCAGGGATGTCCATTATCACCAATGCTATTCAACATAGTACTAGAAGTCTTAGCCTCAGCAATCAGACAACAAAAGGAAAAATTAAAGGCATCCAAATCAGCAAAGAAGTCAAATTATCACTCTTCGCAGATGATATGATACTATATGTGGAAAACCCAAAAGACTCCACTCCAAAACTGCTAGAACTTATACAGGAATTCAGTAAAGTGTCAGGATATAAAATCAATGCAAAGAAATCAGTTGCATTTCTCTATACCAACAGCAAGACAGAAGAAAGGGAAATTAAGGAGTCAATCCCATTTACAATTGCACCCAAAACCATAAGATACCTAGGAATAAACCTAACCAAAGAGACACAGAATCTATACTCAGAAAACTATAAAGTACTCATGAAAGAAATTGAGGAAGACACAAAGAAATGGAAAAATGTTCCATGCTCCTGGATTGGAAGAATAAATATTGTGAAAATGTCTATGCTACCTAAAGCAATCTACATATTTAATGCAATTCCTATCAAAGTACCATCCATCTTTTTCAAAGAAATGGAACAAATAATTCTAAAATTTATATGGAACCAGAAAAGACCTCGAATAGCCAAAGGGATATTGAAAAAGAAAGCCAACGTTGGTGGCATCACAATTCCGGACTTCAATCTATTACAAAGCTGTCATCATCAAGACAGCATGGTACTGGCACAAAAACAGACCCATAGATCAATGGAACAGAATAGAGAGCCCAGAAATAGACCCTCAACTCTATGGTCAACTAATCTTCGACAAAGCAGGAAAGAATGTCCAATGGAAAAAAAACAGCCTCTTCAATAAGTGGTGCTGGGAAAATTGGACAGCCACATGCAGAAAAATGAAATTGGACCATTTCCTTACACCACACACGAAAATAGACTCAAAATGGATGAAGGACCTCAATGTGTGAAAGGAATCCATCAAAATCCTTGAGGAGAACACAGGCAGCAACCTCTTCGACCTCAGCCGCAGCAACATCTCCCTAGGAACAACGCCAAAGGCAAGGGAAGCAAGGGCAAAAATGAACTATTGGGATTTCATCAAGATCAAAAGCTTTTGCACAGCAAAGGAAACAGTTAACAAAATCAAAAGACAACTGACAGAATGATATTTGCAAACGACATATCAGGTAAAGGACTAGTGTCCAGAATCTATAAAGAACTTAGCAAACTCAACACCCAAAGAACAAATAATCCAATCAAGAAATGGGCAGAGGACATGAGCAGACATTTCTGCAAAGAAGACATCCAGATGGCCAACAGACACATGAAAAAGTGCTCCATATCACTGGGCATCAGGGAAATACAAATCCAAACCACAATGTGATATCACCTCACACCAGTCAGAATGGCTAAAATCAACAAGTCAGGAAATGATAGATGCTGGAGAGGATGCGGTGAAAGGGGAACCCTCCTACACTTTTGGTGGGAATGCAAGCTGGTGCAACCTCTCTGGAAAACAGCATGGAGGTTCCTCAAAATGTTGAAAATAGAACTGCCCTATGACCCAGCAATTGCACTATTGGGTATTTACCCTAAAGATACAAACGTAGTGATCCAAAGGGGCACGTGTACTCGAATGTTTATAGCAGCAATGTTCACAATAGCCAAACTATGGAAAGAACCTAGATGTCCATCAACAGATGAATGGATCATGAAGATGTGGTATATATAGACAATGGAATACTATGCAGCCATCAAAAGAAATGTAATCTTGCCATTTGCGACAACATGGATGGAACTAGAGTGTATCATGCTTAGCGAAATAAGTCAAGCGGAGAAAGACAACTATCATATGATCTCCCTGATATGAGGAAGTGGTGATGCAACATGGGGGCTTAAGTGGGTACGAGAAGAATAAATGAAAGAAGATGAGATTGGGAGGGAGACAAAACATAAGTGACTCTTAATCTCACAAAACAAACTGAGGGTTGCCGGGGGGAGGGGGTTTGGGAGAAGGGGGTGGGATTATGGACATAAGGGAGGGTATGTGCTTTGGTGAGTGCTGTGAAGTGTGTAAACCTGGTGATTCACAGACCTGTACCCCTGGGATAAAAATATATGTTTATAAAAAATAAAAAATATTAAAAATTAAAAAAAAAATAATGAAGTCTTTGCAGAAGGGCAGTGTGCTCTGCGCTGTAGAACACCTCCACCTAGTGGTCATGTGGCTTCATTACATAGCAGCCCAAAATGAACTTCACCACCTTAAAGAGAAGAGGTTTTTAAAAAAATCATTCACAACCTGCATTGCCTGGGTGGCTCAGTAGGTTAAGTGTCTGACGTGATCTCAGCTCAGGTCTTGACCAGCTAGTCACTGGAACTCTGCCAGACGCTTACTTCATGGCAGTTGGTTGGAAAAGAAGGGAAACCAAACAACGACAAAAGCCAGGCTAGCCACCAGGAGGCAAACCACCTTGCAACTTTCCAAGAACTGGTCTCACTCCATTTCATTCAATCCTGATCACTAATTAGCTCCATTTCAGATACAGTCTGTAAAGATAGATTCCCAGCCCAGGTTCACAGCAGCCCCACTCCCCTCCCCCACTCCAGGCCCTGCTGGATCATCCCACTGGAGCAGGTGCCGGTCTGCACCTGGAAGCCTCCCTGGGTTCCCCTTGCCTAGGGACCATGTCACCCTTCCTGGCTCAGACACTCAGTACCCCTCACAGTGCAATGTCCTTACCTGGTTTGCAGGCTCGTCCCCTGGCCAGCCCGTGTCCTAAACATCCTCCCGTGTCCTGGGGGCAGCCTGCCAGCCCCCAGTGTCCTCCTTCCAGCTCGGTTTCTTCCCTGCAAGTGTGCCCTGCCCACGTCGTCCCTGCTCTGGTGGCCTCCGTCTAAACTCTGTGCTGTGGAAACCCTGCATCCACTGCCTCCTCCTCCAGGGAGCACTCCCTGACTTCAGACCAGTGCACCTACTGCATTTCGCTGTGGACCCCAGGCTCTGGGGCTCCCGATCTGGTGGTGCTGGTTCCTGGCCCGCAACCCTGAGAGCCTGGCTCCGGCCCCTTGCACTTGGTGTTCGGTATGTTTTCTCACCCATCAGTCATTGGAATCTTGTAAGGAACGTATTTACTGCATTTTCAGGTGAAAGCAGCTGTCATCTCATAGAATCCCAGCTCCTAAAAAACCTTTTAAATGATTCTTTGTATATAGAGCATATTGTAGTTTTATCACTGGTGGCCGGGCAGGTCTGGTGTAAAATGTTTTACAGGATTCCTAGTGCCCAATCACCAAAGTGATGTGGAGAGCAAGGACAGCTATGACAGCTTCTACAGAATAATTTTGAATTCAAAAAACTAATTCATTATAAGACTGAAAAGTCGTGTATGACATAAGCCTATGGTGACATCTACAAGCACATTGTTCCAGGTCCCCTGCCCTTAGAGCCTCTCTGCACGGGTTAGCCTTTCAGCTGTATTCGGAACTTCTGAATTGCTCATGCTACAATATCCCATAGCTTTATGGTTCATCTCATTTAGTAAAATGAGGCTTAAATAACACACTTGAATACATATGGAGCAAAGGTCAAACTAACTCTTTTCTTAATTATAAAAAGATAACATCAGGAACTCTGTCCTTTTTGTAAAGCATTCCAAAATTATATAAGTTAAATTACGTTTACTTAGTACACACTGTCTTTTTAAAATCAGTCGTAGATGGTGAGTGATCTGAGGGACTGGCCCGCTCAGACAGAGCTGCATAGCCTCCTGTGCTAGGTATCCTGACATCTTCTGATTCAAGTTTTAAGAAGTTTCTTGGTATTTTAAGAGAGTGTGGCAGAAGTATGACTTCTCCTGTCTCAATCATTTCTCACGCAAGGTCCTCCTTCTAGTGTATTTTACACAATCAGAATTGACTAGTCACAAGCCCCGCTGATGGTCATGAGAACAGGGTCAGTCATGAGCAGGGAAGCAAGGATTTGGGGCGAAGAGGAACTGAGCTGTTGTGATCCACTGTGCACAAAACGGGCTCTCTGAGTTCATCAGGCATCTAGGATGCAGGACACCTTCTAGATGCAGGTTTAGTAAGTCGCTTAGCTTTCCCAGACCACATGTGTTTGTAATGAAGATTCTGTTTTCTGCCAATACCACTCTGTTGTGAGTGGGCGAGGTTAGTCCCCCTTGTGGGGTCTTTAAGGAACATTCCAACGTGGTTGTGGAAGTCACGCACAGGAAAGCTAAGAAATGACCGGACTTGTTATGCTCACAGGTGCTAGGGCAGGAGGCACAACCGGCACTCCTTGCTGGTGGCCGCATGGCAGGCGGGTCCAGGAGGTGACCGTATCCAGCAGGTGCAGACCTGAATCACTGAGAACCCCTGGGCAGGTCCCTGTATTTCAGGTTTGGATGGCCACAAAGACTTGAGGGGATTTCACTGTTATGTTTGGAGTCCCTGGGTCACAGATAGGGGAAGGTAAGATGGGGACCTTTATGACGGGAGCCAGCCTGACCACCCTGGTGGGCCCAGGAGGGGGCTCACAGCCTCTGCCTGGCGATGTTGAGTCATCAGGGAGAGAGGAAATGCTAACAATTTATGATCAGTCTTCACCCTGTATTCTCATTTTCAACCTTACTTTCCTTCTCAGGTAAGAGAACCAAGACTCTGGTACTGCCTGGGACAGTTCCAAAATATATAAACAGTCTTTCATCACCTGAAACTGACAGAGAGGAGACATTTCAGTTCATTAATGGTGATGTGGAACTGAGATTTGTGCGTTCTGCTGAGGCTCAGGGGCCCTGGACCCCAGCTCCTGGCCACCTTTCAGACGCTGTTCATCTGTTACTCTCTGAAAGAAAAGGACACTGCACCTTTCTGTTTTCATTCCTCCTTTTACTTCTTCCAACCTGGCCTGGCTCCACAAATCATTGCCCATGGGATTCCTGTGCCTTCCTCTTAGTCTATAAATCACAAGCACCCCTTCCCTCCTCCCATGGTGGGGGCTAGACAGGGCATCACTGTCCCTTCGGTTTTGCATGGAAAGAGTGGAAGTCCATGAAGAGTCAAAGATGTAGGCACGGACACTGCAGGATAGTCGAACTCTGCATTAGAGCTAATTAACAGATACTGTTTTCTTCCCTGGTTTGTCACTGCTTCACTAAGATGACATGTATGCCACATGTGGGCAGAAGCTTTTACAACCCTAGTTTGTAGCAGCCACCACTGCGTCCTGGGAGTGGGTGGCCAGGGGCTGAGGTGGGGTGCTGCCCTGGCGAGAGGGGGCAGGGAGCCCAGGCGAAGCAGTGCTAAGCATTCTCACAGCCCTTGATCTTCCCTGTTACTACCCTGGGCCATGGTAGGACTCTGTGGGCAGATCATGTGGTCTCCAGGTCTCTCCCAGTGGGTCCAGCTGAGAAGCCAGGATCCCAGAACACAGACCCCCAGCAGTTTGGTAAACTGTTGGTGGCACAGAGCAGGGCAGTAAGCCCAGGGATGAGACAGGCAGAATCCCCACAGAAGCAACAGAACATGTCAGCAGCTCCTCTGGGCTGAAGTGAACCTTCGAGAAACAGGCATTTAATGTAAAACACCACCCTTGTATCAGGACACGCAAGCACACTTACATCACATTCAGTGCAAGTGTTCTCAAAAACACAAACTAAAGGCTTCGAGGCATGAGAATGGAATGAGAGAATTATATCTTTTAATATTTCCACAATACTTGAGGTGGGTTCATAGAGTGAAAAAAAGTAGTCAAAGTATTTTTTTCTAAATCACTGCTTAAGCAGCTATAAACATTTAGAAGAAAAACAACCCAGGACAGAAATCTAATAGAGACTGCACACATTCATGAATCTGTCTGACCCCTAACAAGCTTAGTTTGGGAGGTATGGAGCGTTTCCTACATTAGAAGCGAAATTATAAGTCGTTAAAATGCCCACTTGATCATAGTACAGAACATTTTTATGGCTTCACTTGAATGCTTACTTCAGAATTTTCTCTGAAATGTATTCAGAGCAGAGACAGTTAAACAATAAAAGTGAGGTATTGTAAGACCATAATACTAACTCAGGAATAGTTGGGGTAGAAACCACTGTCCCTGGCTCAGCCTTTTCACATGTTACGTTTGTTTGTTTGTTTGTTTGTTTGTTTGTTTTAGGGGGGTGGTAAGTTTTGAATGAAGGAAGGATGGTCATTCAATGCTCACAGGAAGGAGTGCCAGAATTTTCTGCCTTTCTTTCCATGTGAAGCAGGCCTGTGAGGGGCTAAGCTGTACCTTTCTCCTCCAGATGTCCCTGGCTTCTTCTGATGTGGAATCTTGGCTCTCTCTGCTGTCCTTTAAACTCCTGGGCATTGGTGAAATCTTGCCATGGGGTCTTTCTTTTAGTCAGGGTTTGTAGGGCTTCTAACTAAGCCCATCTGTCCGAACCCTCCACATGCTGACATGGGTAGCTGTGGCATGAGACAAAGGGTAGTTTGAAGGCATGAGACCGATGAAGGATTGACCCAAGACAGACAGTCACTCAGCACCCTAGTCTTGATGTTTGTTTCTTGGTGTTTCCCCTGAGAATTCCTACTTTGTGATTCCATGACTCAGCAGTCCTATTTGGTAGGAAAACCAAGGAGTATGTGTAGATAAAACCTCCTGTCAGTAAGTGGATTCCTCCCAGCACATGCCCTAGTGTGGGGGACATTGTTTCAGAAACCTCCCACCCTCAGTCTCAGGGGCAGGCCTCTCGGGGGATGACCCCTTGGCCAAGAAACTTTCCAGACCGCAACCTCTGTTTTTCTTTCTTTCCATAAAAAACAGCCTGATTAACCTTAACACACAGGGTCAACGCATGGATTTCTTGAGATCCTGCTTATGGAAAAAATCACATTTAGTGTCCTAGAAACAGATCTCATCACAGGTGAGCCCTTTTCTTTAGTTGTCTCTCTGTGTGGTTCAAGCCAGCAGAGAGACTGATGGGGGGTCCTCTTCCAGGCTCCATGTCTACCCTGTTCAACCAATACATTTGGATGAAGAAATGAAGGAAAGAACCTGACTTAAAAGAATGCCACAAAAGGGTGTTTCCATTTCAGAAAGGGACCTCTCCAGATTGAAAAGCTTTTATGACTCATGGTAAATCAAAAGTTTGAGGCCTTGCCGGCCTCTCGGACTCTGTGGGGAAGAATAGGGGGGATGTTTTGAAAGGCAGTGACCATTTCTAGGACTTTTAAAATCCTACATCCTAGTTTTCCCCGTGATTGCAAAGTCGAGGTCGCTTACGTGTTTCGTCCTATTCTGTAGCTGATCGATTGCAGGTCTCTGCTCGTCTGCTTAAGCCTCAGGTGTGAGGCTTCAATCACTAATTCGCTGTCTTGCTTTCTTAGCATTTACATGAATGAGATAAATCTTTGCTTTTGTTCATCTGTAGAAAATACTATGTATTATATTGGCATTTCTGAGATGTTTGTAGGAAAAGTTTGTGATAAAACGTGGGAAGACCCACTCTCCTAGATGAGGGAGAACTTTCTTCTAAAGCTTCGTCTAATGTCTGTGAAATAATCCAGAAGAGAGGTGGCAACAAGCAACCTTGCTTTACAAAGCAGACAACAGCAACAAACTTTCCTGCTCTTCATCAGTTACATGGATTGATTCATGGGAAGGCGGGAGTGGTTAGGGGAGTGGCTAGAGGAGGGGTTAGACAAGTGGTTGGAAGAGAGGTTAGGGGAGGGGTTAGAGGAGGGGGTTAGGGTTGTGAGCGAGGTGCTCTGAGCCAAGGTCCTGAGTCAGGGCTTCATGAGGAGGAAAAACCCTCCACAAGCACAGAACATCACCATCATTAGCATTTTGTGAATACTTTGGTAACGCATTTTCTCCTCTCTTGCGTACTTCAAAAGTTAGTTCAAGAATCTCAGGAGCACCAGCTGGCTCAGTCAGTTAAGGCACCAAGTCTCGGTTTGAACTCAGGTCAGGATCTCAGGTCCTGAGAACCGGTGGGCCCAGGCTCACCGCTCAGTGTGGAATTTGCTTGTCCTTCTCCCTCCCTCCTCTACTCCTCCCCCTCTGCCCCTCCCCTCCCAATAGATAGAGTCTAGAAAACAAAATTTTCAGTTAATGTAAATTTCATGAAATTTTGGAAACCGATGGTCTTCCATTACATAAGTGGCCAAACACCATTGGAAATGGACTGCGAGGATGCGTAGCAAAGCTCCTCTGTCACGGGGAGAGGCATGGTCCATAGTTGTGTGCACACAAGCTTCCGGGGGAGATCCCCATCATAGGAGTCGGCGTGCGGGATGCCTGCCCTCAGGGTGCCCTCCCCACTCCCCTGTTCACACCAGGGCATTCCTGGCCCCTGCCATGGTGTTTGTCACAGTCCAACAGCAACAGCTGCTGGGTATCTCTCAGTATGGGATGGGCTCGGTCTCTGGGTGTTTTTCTGAGAAGGCCTTGCAGTCTACAACATGCATGATCATAAGTAATGGTATCATGATAAGCAGAAACTTAGCCCCTGCCCTTGTGAGTCTCTGGCAGAGATCTCTGTGTAGCGTCGTGCTGAGGGTTCTCTGTGGAGTCTCTGTGTGGGTGTCTGTCAGAGGTCTCTGTTAGAGCTCTCTGTGCACTGTCTCTGTGTTGGGTCTCTGTGTGGGTCTCCCATCAGAGCGATGTGTGGGGGACCCTGGAGGACAATGTTGGGCTGGGCGCGGGACATGCAGGGGGCGCCCTCCTAGACTCCACCCTCCTTCTGGACACATCCCTTCCAGCCGGGGACGGGAGAAGCCTCATCTGAGGGCCTCCTGCCCCTCCAGGCTCTGGGGTAACCAAGACCAGGAGCCAGGCCAGTCCCTTGGCCTCTGAGTCCCCACCAGTCCCCTGGGAGCTACAGGTGTACGTAAAGGTCACAGACCACAAGTCCGTCTGGGGACCCCAGTCCTACAAGCTTATCAAATTGTGCAGAAATTCACTTCTCTGCCTGAAGGCTTTGCTGCCTCTGGGCACCTGGCCGTCTGTGTGGGAGCTCAGGTGGCTTCTGTACAACCCCCACCCCACTACCCCCACCCCTCACCCCTGGGATTGGCAGCTGGAGTGGGGCACAGACCCTGCGGGGACAGCCCCAGGGCCTCTAACTTCTCCCCTCTGGACCCATAGGTGGCAGTGGGACACCAAGGATCTTCAGTCGTCACATCAGGCATGGGCACACTCTGTCACTTGGCCTCCTTCCTGGCGTCCCACCCTAAGTACAGGGGCCCCTGCCCACAGCCACACTCCCTCAATCCCCCAAGAGGGGAAGGGGGTGCTGGTGGGCAGGCCCCTTCAGTGCCCTGGGCCTGGGCAGGTGGGACCCTGGGGATCTCTGTGGCACGCCCCACACACCCTCAGTACCGGGTTCGAGCTTGTCCCTTGTGGATCTGAGTGTGAGAAGAGGGGCTGAGGGAGCTAAGACGGGATTCCCTGGGGTGAGAAGGCTCCGGGGGTGGCCCTCCTCTACTCCCCACAGGAGACTGCGGGGAGTGGGACAGGATTTCTCACCTCTGCCCTCAAGGCCAGTCTTGTGTCTCCCAACTGCGGGCCCCACTCTGACCTAGGATTCCGTCTTCCTAAAGCCTCCGCGGGATTTCTGCCTCGCAAACCCTCCCTAAAGCCACACAAGCTCCAGGTGGATGGAAAGCAGGAGAGGTCCTGGTCTGGGTCTTGTTCACCTTGTCATGGAAACTGAAGGAGAGGGAGGAAGGGGGCGGGGGTGGACCCCGAGATAAACCATCCTCCAAGGCCCCATTCATTCTGGAAACCAAAGCAGGTCCTCGGGGAGAGCAGACCCTGATCCTTCCCTCCCACCGCAGCAGGACACACACAGAGGCCAGCACCACTCTTGAGGGGGAAAAAAAGAAATCACATTTATTTTGGGGAAGCAAAGTAACTGTGGCATGAAGATGCCATTAGCCCATAGATGATGTACTAATGTGAGAACAAAAAGGTTTTCTCTCCACTGTCTGCGTTTTTTCTTGGGGGAAAGTTGTTCTTCCAGGAAAGGCGTGAGAAGCACACAGTGGCTGGCCAGGTGAACTGTCTTTTTTAAGGAGGCAGCGCCTGGGGCAGTGGGCCTGTAGGGTGCGGCCTGAAGGGCCCCCTACCAGGGACCCGTTCTGGCAGGGTCTGCTCGGGCACTCTGGCACCCTGGTGGGGAAGGGCCACCCGATCCACTCGGTCTTGTTGGCATAGTTGTGGCCCCTGGGGGTGCCCTGTGGACTGGCTGTCTCCCTCATGACTCTCCTCTGCTCTTGGTAGGAGAGAACCCTGTGATCGCAGACATTGGGGTCTGCTGAAGCTTGGAGATCCTTTTTGCACCAGTCAACCTTAGGGACCCTGAGTCCCTGGTTGGGCAACATTTTCTCCTCTAGGATTTGCTCCACAGCCCTCACGACCATCTGAGCCTCGGCAGAAGCCCTGTCCATGGCTGACCTGCCCATGACTTGTCCCCGGCCCTGGGATGATGATGAAGACTTTCCCTTTTGAAGGGAATCTTCCAGTCCTCTGCCTTTACTGGGAAAGAACCACTGGAGCAAGTGTGTCATCCTTCTCCTGAAGTAGTTTTCCGGAGGCGCCTCCGCTTTCTTCAGCAAGATCTCACAGGCCTTGCTTCCCGAGGCCTCTCCTGACTCCTTGCTCTGGACTGGATGTCTCACCTCACTGATCTGGAGGAGCTTCATTTCTGACCACTCGTTGGCGGGCTCTCTCGAGGGGGACCTCGTGGAGCTCTCTATCTCCACGGGGGGGACACATGAACTGCTCAGGCTCTTACATTGGTGCTCCAGTCCCAGGGGTCCTGGCTGCCTGTGGGGGCTCTGGCCACGGGATCTTTGGCCATGCAGCACCTCAGAAGTAGATGTGTCTTCACTGGACCTGCTCTGGAAGCTAGACAGAGATCCCTGAGAAGCCAAGATGTCAGCAGCGAGGAACATGTTGGACTGACAGTCTTGAAGGAGACTCTCCGTCTCACAGTCTTGAAGGAGGACCCCAGTTTCACAGTCTTGTAGGCACACGGTGGGGGTGGCATCACGAAGCCGGTTCTCTGACTCCATCAACTTCTGGGGCTCCGATCCCCTGCGCCGTGCCTCAAGGCGTAGCTCTTCGAGGTCTCGGGTGACCAACTTTGTACGTTGCAAGGGACTGTCACTTTTCTCTGCAGACCCTGATCTTCTCAGCTTGCCACGGAGGCCTTGGTTGTTGGCCAGCACACGGGGTTCTAAGGTGACTCCCCAGGCAGGGGCCTCCTTGAAGTCCCCCACCTCCCCGGGCACTTTGGCACTCAGATTCTGGTGCTCTAAGTTGAGCTCTAGCATGGTCATGTCCCGTGAGGCCCGACCCCCATTCACCCTCCTTAGCTCCTTTGTGGCCATTGCTGGACTTGGACTTGACTCCAAGCTGCTGTTCATAAGAGTCCTAGAGACAGTCTCACTGTGCCAGATTCTGCCCACAAAGCTGTATGTGAAGGTCCGAGAAGGTGACCTGGGCCCCTCTCCAGCTAGAGGGCCACCCTCAGGTGAGGTCCCTTCCAGAGCCTGCTGGATTTCCTCACACGTAGGCTGGGGAACACCGAGGGGACCCCCCCAAGTGGGGTAAGACTCTTTCATCACCTCTCCTTGATAGGGCTGAGAAGGATTTCCCACGAACTTGGTGCCCAAGCCAGCCTTGGATATGCAGGTGGCTGAGAGGGAAGGGAAGGACTGGGAGAGGAGGAAGCCCTTCTTTAACTTGAAGAGGTTTATTGTCTTGAGAACCTTGAGGGGGAGGCCCCAACGGTGCTTCACCCTGAGCCTTTTGATATGTGCTTCTAGCATCTGCTGAGCATATGGACTGAGGATGGAAAAATTGTGGGGGGGCTCCCAGCACTTGGAAAACGCTGGCTTTCCAGGTATCCCGTGAGGGGTTGGCTTTCTGGGAAGGTCCGAGGAGTGGTGGGCAGCAAGCCTGGAAGGATGAACATCCAAAGGCATCTGACCCTCTCTGAACTGCCCCAACTTCCTTAAATGGGCTCTCAGGTCCTTCTCTAGGAGCTTCCTGTCTGTGCTGCTTGTGGAGGGCTTCATGTCTGTGTCTGACTCCTCACGATTTCTTCCTGGAGCCTTCTCTGGAGAGCTCGCTGAGCCCCTGTGTAGATCTTTCTGGATCCTCCCTGCACTGGACCTTGAATCCTTGCCCAGTCTTTTTCTTGGCACGGTCCTTCCTGGGTACCTGGACCCAGTCTTCTGTGTGGCCTGGCAGCTTCCATTTGTAGACTCAGACTTGGCCTTGGGACTGTGCCAGCTGTGTGCCTGGGGCACCTTCTGGAACTCTTGGTGAGGCTGTATCTCTAGGGATAGCTGGATCCTGCAAGACGGGCCCCTTACTTGCTTCATGAGCCTCTTCCAAAGGTGCCAATCCGGTTGCTCCCAGAGCTCAGAGTCGATCAATTCGGGGGCCTGGCCACCCTGCGGAAGGTCAGGAGGACCTTGGCTAAAGACTTGCGGAGATCTTTTCATCACAGGGGGTACCTTGCCCCTTTCTAGTTGCTTCTCCAGAAAGTGATATTCCAGGTTTTGAAAAGCTGTTGGCGTGTAAGACGGTGTCTTCTGGGCTACAGGGCAAGACACCTGGCACCTCCCCATCACGGGTGGCAGAGACGAGAGTCCAACTGGGACAGAGGGTGCAAGACCTGCCTGGGTCTGGGGCTCAGTTAGAGGCCTGAGATGGGACTGATCCAGAGGAAGGGGCTGGGGCTGAGTCAGAGGGGAGGGGCTGGGGCTGAGTCAGAGGGAGGGCCTTGGGCTGAGTCAGAGGGAGGGGATGGGGCAGGGGCTGAGTCAGAGGGAGGGGCTTGGGCTGAGTCAGAGGGAGGGGCTTGGGTTGGGTCAGAGGGAGGGGCTTGGGCTGAGTCAGAGGGAGGGGCTGGGGCAGGGGCTGAGTCAGAGGGAGGGGCTTGGGCTGAGTGAGGGGCTTGGGTTGGGTCAGAGGGAGGGGCTTGGGTTGGGTCAGAGGGAGGGGGGCTTGGGCTGGAGTCAGAGGGAGGGGCTGGGGGGTCAGCTGGGGCTGTGTCTGTGTCAGAGGGAGGAGCTGGGGCTGTGTCAGAGGGAGGGGCTGTGGGGGGCTGAGTCAGAGGGAGGGGCTTGGGCTGAGTCAGAAGGAGGGGTTGGGGGCAGGGGCTGAGTCAGAGGGAAGGGCTGGGTTGAGTCCAGAGGGAGGGGGGGCTGGGGAAGGGCTGAGTCAGAGGGAGGGGCTGAGTCAGAGGGAGGGGCTGGGGCAGGGGCTGAGTCTGAGTGGGCTGAGTCAGAGGGAGGGGCTTGGGCTGAGTCAGAGGGAGGGGCTGGGGCCGGGGCCAGTCCAGAGGGAGGGGCTGGGGTTGAGTCAGAGGGAGGAGGCTGGGGCTGAGTGAGAGGGATGGGCTGGGGAAGGGGCTGAGTCAGAGGGAGGGGCTGGGGAAGGGGCTGAGTCAGAGGGAGGGGCTGGGGCTGAGTCAGAGGGAGGGGCTGGGGCTGAGTCAGAGGGAGGGTTTGGGGCTGAGATGGAGGAAGGGGCAGGGACTGGGACAATCTCAGGGTCAAGGGTTGGGGCCTGGCTGAAGGGTCATGTAAGTCATGGGTCAGGGAGAGGCGTGGAACCACGTTGCCCTGAATCTGCAGTGGCAAGGCATGAGAGAGCTCATTGAATATGACAGACGGGAACTCCAATGGGGGATCGGTCACCCTGACAGTGGCCACCAGGGACTCGCTGTGCAGAAAGGGGAGACCCCAGAAGAGCTGGAGGCATTTCTGCTCTAAATTGTCCCTTGGAATCTTGGGACGTGGGGGCTTCTCAGGACCAAGCAGCTGTCTTGCTTTGCCCCTCATGCTCCAGAAGGACGGGCGGCCCATGGTGTCCTGCCCGTCACCTGGGGACTTGAACATTCTCCCGAAAGAGGTCAGCTGGTATTTTGACCTTTCTTTCTTGTCCTTCTCCCTCCAAGACCTCAGTTCTTTTCTATTGGCAGTGAGTATCTCCAGAAGCTTCTGGACGTCTGGGTTGATGGAAGGGGGGATCCTAGTCTCTTCCTGTCTGGGTGTGGGGTCTCCCCAGAACAAGGCTTCTGGTGGGCCATGGGACAGAGGTGCTTGACGGGACTCCAAGCATGTTGAGGTGGACAGGTTCCAGGCATTGGCAGCTGCCTGCCACCAGGACAGGGCCGAAATGGGGCAGTGTGAGCGGCCCAGGCCCGAGATGGCTGGGACAGGAGAAGCTGACCTGTCAGCTGACCAAGGCGTGTGCGGAGCCGAGCTCTGTGGGATGGGGCACGGCATGGGTGCCCTTGAGTCACACTGAGGGAGAGTCAAAGGAGAGTCTGGCCGCTCTGGGGCCAAGGAGGCTGTCAGAGCCCCAGGGCAGGCCTCTGAAGGAGGGAGACATGACGGGGAAGGGGGAAGAGCAAGTGGCTGGTTTGGAAAGCCATCCGGGGGGAGGAAAGGCTCTACTAGCCAGGAAGTAGTCAGGGAGGAGTGTGAAGCAACGGAAATTGAGGTCATTGGTCCTGCTGGCAGGGTGGCGGCCAGAGGCCGAGGAGACCCCGTCAGTGGAGTTAGGGCAGGTGATGGGGCCACAGCGGGAGTAGCATCTTGCAGAGGCTCCCTGCATGGCTGACGGGCTCCAGCTGGCACCCCTCGGCGCACCTGCCCAGGGGCTGCTTGATGTAAGAACTGGTGAAAGCCCCCCTGGTCAGAGAGCCTCTCCAGGTGGCTGTGGGAGACAGGAGGCATGAGCTGCCGCTGTAGCAGTTGGGTCTGGGAGCGGTCCCCACGGCCGTCCACGCCCCACACCCACATCACAATGCTCCTGCTGTCCCTCACCCTGAGTCTTTGGTCACAGTCTGTCCCCCCATGGCTCCTCCCAGCCCCCACAAACAGCCCCAGAGGCTGTTACCTGCAGCCCAGGGGTCACACCATAGACTCAGGAAGGCCAACCCAGGGGAGAAGGGGCAGATTCTTTACCTTTCCAGAAAGGAGAACAGGTCTTGAACCTCTTCTAGATTCTTCAGAAATTCTCTGAAACCTGGAAACAGGAGACCGGGTCACAGCAGAAGACAGGGTCCAGGGATCTTACGGGAGGCTGGGTACAATGTCCCATTAGGGGAGACCTTTGGGGGATTGAACTCGGGAGCCCCAAATAGCACTGTCCAAGGCCACATGCCCGCATGGTGACTACAGGATTCATGATGGGGATCGCTTTGTCTTTCCAAAGTGCTTCCCCATTCATGACCTTGCTGGGGGAGGAAAGGACTACTGTAGCCTCCAGAGGAATCTAAGCAGATTTGAACAGCTTGTCCACAGTGGGAGCAGGAGGTCCTGCCCCCAGTCCAGTCCAGGCCCTGAGGCGCCTGGTTAGGGAATACCAGTTTCCAGCCCCTCAGGGCTTCATTCTGGTGCACAATCTGGGAAGCCTCCGGGTTCACTCTCCCTCCTCAGAGCCCCCAACCCCCACCCAGGGCTCTGCTTCCTGAGGGATGGGCTCAGGCCCTGGTGTCCTGGAGACAGTGGGACTGGGCCTTCAGAGCGGGGGACACAGTGTAACTGGGGCACGCAGGGGTGAGTGGCGGACACGCACCTTTCACGGTCTGATGTTTTTTGCTTCTGTTGCTCCTTCTCCGTGGCTCCACTTGGTACTGAGATAAGAGAACACGGGGAGGCTGGGACCCCCACCCCAGCAGCAGATGACCCAGTGCTCAGGGGCCTGACCTCTGCTAGAGAGGCAGCTCTTAACCTCCAGTTCTTGGCCACCAGTCACTGTGTTTGGGACGCTGCCCTGAACCCCTCCACCACACCTGGACTCCGGCCCGAGATCTTCAGGGAGAAAACCTCATGTCCCTCTAACCCTTGCCTGGTCTGGCTTATCCTGGATGGATGGGGTGGTCTACTCTCTCCTGAGAATACCCATTCTATTCTTTCCCATTTCAGGGGTCTTTCCAGTGACTTGGAAAAGTGGAAAGAATAATAGAAAAGATGATCGAGTTACACTCTGTTGGGTCTGGGCCAAGGGTTCCTTACCTTCCCGCTCTTCCTGTGTTTCTTGCCTTGTGGTGAGGACGGATCAGGGTGGAAGTAGGAAAGTAAAAAGACAAAGAGCCCCAGTCCACACACAAAGGCAAAGATGGCATTAACGGCCCAGAGAGAGTGGGACTGGGGCTCAGCCAACCATCAGTAAGGAATTCCTGAGGGAAGAGATAATTCTCCATCTCTTCCCTCTAGAAAGTAGTAATGTCCAATCGCACTGCTGCCCTCAGGTAGTAACTGAGCCCTGAGAGTTAGTGACCGATCGCACTGCTGCCCTCTGGCAACTGAGCTCTGGGTGTGTCCATGCAGACACAAGCCTCATGCCCACATCACAGAGCTGTGGTCTGGTCACAAAGGGCCCTTGAGGGCAGGTAAGGGACACAAGTAGCCGGACCACCTCCCCTCTCCACCGCTAGCCCTGTAGTTCTGTCATCCCTCCACCCGCCCAGGCCTGACACTGCTACCCGCTCACCGTGCTAGACAGACCTTTGTCAATTTGCCTTTCATCCTGCGCGAAGCTCAGAGAATACCTGTTCCCCTTGAGATCTCCAGTTGTGTTCCATCAGTTTCATAGCTTTTAAAAATCTGTTGAGATTCCACCTTACACCAGTTAGAATGGCCAAAATTAGGAAGGCAGGAAACAACGTGTGTTGGGGGGAGGATGTGGAGAAAGGGGAACCCTCTTCCACTGTTGGTGGGAATGCAAGTTGGTGCAGCCACTTTGGAGAACAGTGTGGAGATTGTTCAAGAAATTAAAAATAGAAATTCCCTCTGACCCTGTAATTGCACCACTGGGTATTGACCCCAAAGATACAGATGGAGTGAAAAGAAAGGCCATCTGTACCCCAATGTTTATAGCAGCAATGGCCACGGTCGCCAAACTATGGAAAGAACCAAAATGCCCTTCAATGGACGAATGAATAAGGAAATGCGGTCCATATACACTATGGAGTATGATGCCTCCATCAAATAGGATGAATACCCAAAAATTTGTAGCAACATAGACGGGACTGGAAGAGATTTTGCTGAGTGAAATAAGTCAAGCAGAGAGAGTCAATTATGTGCTTTCATTTATTTGTGGAGCATAACAAATAACATGGAGGACATGGAGAGATGGAGAGGAGAAATGAGTTGAGGGACATTGGATGGGGAGGTGAACCATGAGAGACTATGGACACTGAAAAACAACCTGAGGGTTTTGAAGGAGCAGGGGGTGGGGGGTTGGGGGAACCAGGCGGTAGGTATTGGGGAAGGCACGTATTGCATGGAGCACTGGGTGTGGTGCAAAAACAATGAATACTGTTACGCTGAAAAGAAAGAAAGAGAAAAAAAAAAAAAAAAAGAAAACAATCTGGAGTTGTCCTTGGAATTTTGTTTAATTCCAGGAACGTTTGTCCTCTGTGTGCAGCTCCAGTCTCCCCACATAATATGTTCTTTCCTTGCATCACCCTAGTACAAAAGAAACTCAAACTTCTTTTGTGCTTCTTTAGCCATGTACTTTTTGAAAACATCTTAAGATGTTTTATTTCAATTAATCTTCACGAACTTCAGCTAGAGGGACTTATAAAATTAATGATTATTCAAAATTTACAAAGCCGAGGAAGTAGGTAAGGACTTCCAAATGAGTTCACATTTCTCCCAGGCTTGCAGCGAACTGCTACCCAGCAGCCCAAGTTTCTCAACATTCACGGTGCTGTCTAGAAAGTAGATTCAGTTCTGAGAATGTCTTCGGTATGGAGTGTTCTACTGACACCACGGAAAGCTGCCTGTGTGATGATGTCATGCCTCTGCCCATGGGTTCTGACTGTGGTAGGGCTGTGAGTTAGAGCCATCGCTTTTGAAAATGCTTCACCAGGACCTGGGCCAGGCTGAAGAGAGCAGGCCTTTTGAAAGAGTTATTCTACTGATAGAGCTAGAGAAAACCTGCCATTTTGTAGTAATAAAAAACAGGGACCAACCCAGTCCTGTTGAGTGGAAGGTATGTGCTCTGCAGTATCATGCTCAAGTTACAGTGAACTACCGTGAAACATCGTAAGTGTACATTACTTAGACATGCTATTGAGGAAGAGATAAAAGCGACTTGCAGAAAAATTGTGCAGGATGGTTGCATTTGTTCTAGTTTCGAAACTATACAAAATCAAATGTGATTTAGCAATGCATTTACTTTGGTAAAAATATAAGGTAAACACAGAGAATAGTGAACAGGACTGATGGACAGACAGGGGGAGGGATGTACAGACGACTCCAAAGATGTGGATGATACCGCATTTCTTAAAATGGTTGGGATGTGTATGGGCTTCTTTTCCTTATTCCTTACATCTTCTATATAATTCATAAATGTCAGCTTGTAGCTTTTAAACACTAAGGTACACTCTAATGTAAACAACCCCTTTGGAAATAAAATCAGACATAACAAAAATTAAATGCCCGATAGGAAGGGAGGAGAAAAACTGACTGTAAGATGCTTTGTGCCCGACAAGGGTCTTTGCTGCCAAGACCTTAAAGATCCCAGTGAGACTTTCAGTTTTGAAACCTCCCCACTGCCCTTCTTATGACAAGCTGATTCCAGCTAAGATCACTTTCTGATGGTTCTCAAACCTAAAAGAAAATGCAGGCTTTTGATTCTCAGTGGATGGTATTTGATTCCTCCTGGCTGGAGATTTTCAGCAGTAAATGAAGGTATTGGGCTGTGGCTGTTAGCAGGCTGCATTCTGACTGTGCCAGGCAGCAGGGCCTGGGTCTGGCTGGCCCACCACCAGGGCTCGTGGAACAATCTGACCGTGACGCAGCAGAAAACAGAACCAGGCCTCACACTTGGGGATGGATTTTATTAAAGCAAAGAAGAGGAGGGAAAATGTGTTTGAATATAGGCCAGGGATATTCAAGCTAACAAGCCCTGAGTTTGCCAAGTGATGGAAAAAAAGGAGCTTTTCATAAATAAAACATAGGGAAAAGTAAACATTTGAGATATATAGCAGCTTTTGGAGAAATTTAGATGGGGCTTTCATGTTTGGAACATTTTGGTTGTTTAGTTATAAACACTGATCTACATATTTATGTGTAATATGTATCTTTTTGTAAGAAAAGCAGTGTTTCCATGTATTTACGCTGGGAAGACATCTGAAGTGCACTATTACATGACACTGATGCTCACAGAGATGGATTCCACTCCTGTTTTCCTCTCCCTTGTGCTTCACCTGATACATAATAAAATCTCCAATGATAGAACACAGGGTGTTCTATCTATCTATTTATTCTGTGTTCTAGAACACAGGACCACCCTGCCTTTTCTGTGATGAATGCCAAGGTTTGAGAAATGTTTTACCTGGGAGTGCTCACTCAACAGCCCAGGTGGTAGCACTGAGCAGATCTGTGCCTCAGTGTCATCTATTCAAATCCGGGAAGGTCAGTTGAGGTCCTCCTGCCCAAATGCTGGGCGGAGAGACACAAGCCCCAGATTATAGAACATTCCCTGAAATAGACAAGAACTCCCAAATGGTTCTGCATATCTCCCAGAGTTACAATGAAACCTTCTTAATATTTATGTTAGTATCTAGAGAAGGAATTTAGCTTCCAATATAAATATTTTTGTAAATAAAGCCAGTTCAGTGAGACCTGAAGGATTTTTGTGGTCCCTTTCACTACACAGAGGAGGCTCCTGCCTCATATCCTCTCTAGCCTTTTAGCTTTCTAGGATTAGTGAAGTTGCAACTACTTTGCCTCCTACCTGAGTCTTCCATCGACAGAGTGAACAGCACACATTGGAGGATAGGATAATGTGTTTCAATCATCAGATTGGCTAAGCTAAAAATGATGCTGGGGAAGGAGCAGAATCACAGGTGCTCTCATATGTGCTGGTGAGGTGTGAGTGGTGGTCATCCACTCCAGAATATTCCAGGAGGAGCTATTGAATTTTAAAAATGGGCTTACGTGCATGTTCTCAGAGCACTGAAAAGTATGGCGCACAGAAAAGGAAACCATCAACATGATGAAGACAACCTACCAAATTATCCCAGGATCAGAGAGGGATATGCACAAAAGTTTCAACAATTTGGGTTATTGTCATCTTTAATTGACAAGGAAGTGACAGTCCCTCCCCAGATATGATGTTGGGAGGGGTTTTTTTGTTTTTGTTTTTCTTTTAAGATTTTATTTATCCAATTGAGAGAGAGACAGACACACACTCAGAGAGACACAGAGAGTACAAACAAGGGGACAGGCAGAGGGTGAGGGAGAAGCCAACTTCCCACTGAGCTGGGATGCCAACACAGGGCTGGGTCCCAGGATCTGAAGATCATACAGAGTCCGACACTTAATCATCTGAGCCCTGACCCCCCATTAGGAAATTTTTATGAAATGGTACTAATTAGCTTCTTGGATCCTCAAAAGACCAAGCAAGTTGAAGTGAATCTGAAGCAGACTATACTAGGACATTGGATTGTGCTGAATGTCAAGTTGATAAGACCTGTTCTGTTACACAAAGGCACTTGTAGATTCTGATTCTGCCATTTACAAGAAAACAGATGATGCATGGCTCTTCCTTGACAGTGAGATAGTCATTGGTATTTGTAGGCGGCAGGAGCAGGAAGTCTACAGGGCTCCTCTCTCTGCCAATGTTTACACCCCATTACAGCAAGTTTCCTTTAAAATGCACTGGTCGGGGTACCAGGTGGTGGGTATTATAGAGGGCATGGATTGTATGGAGCACTGGGTGTGGTGAAAAAATAATGATACTGTTATGCTGAAAATAAATAAATGAAAAATAAACAATAATAAAATATATATATAAAAGCACTTCCGTGGGCTGACTTGACTCGGACTAACTCCCTGGCCCCAGCGACCCCAACTACAATCACTTGCCTGACTGGCTGGTCACCTGTGTTTCCACTTGCGCCACTGGTTACATGAAAGTATGGGAATGCTGTGTGGTCACGCTTTGTGGATCACAGTGGTGCTCGTCCTTCTCTGGAGAACACAGAATGCAGAGCATGAGTTTCCCCAGATCTGGTGTGGAAATGGATAAGTCTGTGCTGTGGCTACATTCCCTCTACCCCTTTTTAAAAATGGCCAATGTGAGCCAGAAAGGGACTGAAACTAGTTCCTAATACAGTTTCACTTAAAAAATTATTTTGAGCAAATGTGTGCTTTTCTGAAGCTCCTAGAGGTTCTTGCACCTTTATTCAACAGCATAAACCCATGGGTCACCCCCAGTTTTCCCATGATGTTAAGTGCTGACTGTCCCTTCAGGTGGTACATAACATCTGAAATGGAAAATAGTACTTAAACTCTTCAAAGATTATTGCTTTAATAAAAATGTGCAATTTACTTAACAATACTGAGCTCTGGCCCTCTCTCTAAACAGACCTGGGAAGATAAGCTGTAGTCCACGGCTTGGCCCCTGAGCCGTGTCCATAAGTATACAGCACCCCACAGATACCATTACAGTCACAGCCAAATTGACAAGAAATCCTGAAGCACCAGAAATTGCCTTAGCAATGCATTCTCTGATGCCGGGTTCATGGCTTCTGCCTGTTTCCATGTTCATGCTCTATGTAACAGCATTCATTCCATACCTGTGCCATAAATATTCATAAGAAGCCCAATGAGTGAGTAACAGAAGATGTCCTTGGAAATATTTTCCAAGGGCACATTTTTTTAAAGGCAACAGATTTTTTTCCCCCCGGAGTCTGGCATGTTTTGGAGGATGGGTTTTTCTCCACTTTCTTCATTAAAATTTTGAAATCTGAGATGCCATGATGACTCACTGGCCTTTCACTTTGTTTAGCCCTGCAGCCTTTCTTATCATTCTTAAAAAAAAAAAAAAAAAAAAAAAAAAGGCCTGTGTCATCCGCCATCTTGTGTGAAGCAAGGTGGCCTCCACATGCCCTGAGCGTCTTCTCCGCTTCTGCCTCAACTGCCCCTTGATCACAGACACGTCTCGGGACCGGTTCCGGAGCCCTGGCGGTGGCGGCTTCCCCCGGCGGCGCGGAGGAGGCGGCGGCCCCCCGCGGCCTCCACGACTTCCGCTCCCCGCCACCCGGCATGGGCCTCAATCAGAACCGCGGACCCATGGGGCCCGGCCCTGGCCAGGGTGGCCCCAAGCCCCCGATCCCGCCACCGCCTCCGCATCAGCAACAGCAGCAGCCACAGCTGCAACAGCCGCCACCACAGCAGCCGCTGCCGCTTCAGCTGCCACCGCATCAGCCGCAGCCGCCACAGGACTCGTCCAAGCCCGTCGTTCCTCAGGGACCCGGCCGGGCTTCCGGAGTGGGCAGCGCTCCGCCGGCCTCGGGCGCGGCACCGCCTGCCACTCTTCCGACCTCCGGGGCCCCTACGGGGGCCGGGCCCCACCCCGACCCCGCCGCCCGCTGTCACTTTGCCCCCCCCCCACCCCCGGGGCGCCCCCACCTGCGCCGCCAAGCAGCGGGGTCCCCACCACCCCGCCTCAGACCGGGGGCCGCCGCCTCCACCCACAGGGGGCCCAGGCCCTGGGCCTAAGCAGGGCCCAGAACCCGGAGGCCCGAAGGGCGGCAAAATGCCAGGCCGGCTGAAGCCCGGCGGTGGCCCGGGCCTAAGCACTCCTGGCAGGCCACCCCAAGCTGGGGCACCGAGGCAGCGGGGAGCCCCATGGAGGTCGGCAGCACCACCTGCCCTACCACCAGCAGCACCACCAGGGTCCCCTGCCTGGTGGGCCAGGTGGCTGCAGCGAGGAGAAGATCTCCTACTCAGAGGGATTTAAAGCCAACTTGTCTCTCTTGAGGAGGCCTGGAGAGAAAACTTACACTCAGCATTGTCGGTTGTTTGTTGGGAATCTACCTGCTGATATCACAGAGGATGAATTCAAAAGACTTTTCGCTAAATATGGAGAACCAGGAGACGTTTTTATCAATAAAGGCAAAGGATTTGGGTTTATTAAACTTGAATCTAGGGCATTGGCTGAAATTGCCAAAGCTGAACTTGATGATACACCCATGAGAGGTAGACAGCTTCGGGTTCGTTTTGCCACACACGCTGCCGCTCTCTCCGTTCGAAATCTTTCACCTTACGTTTCCAATGAACTGTTGGAAGAAGCCTTTAGCCAATTTGGTCCTATTGAAAGGGCTGTTGTAATTGTGGATGATCGTGGGAGATCTACAGGGAAAGGCATTGTTGAATTTGCTTCTAAACCAGCAGCAGGGAAAAGCCTTTGAAAGATGCAGTGAAGGTGTTTTCTTACTGACAACAACTCCTCGTCCAGTCATTGTGGGACCCACTTGAACAATTAGATGATGAAGATGGCCTTCCTGAACAACTTGCACAGAAGAATCCAATGTATCAAAAGGAGAGAGAAACACCTCCTCGTTTTGCCCAACATGGCACATTTGAGTATGAATATTCTCAGCGTTGGAAATCCCTGGATTAAATGGAAAAACAGCAAAGGGAACAAGTTGAAAAAAACATGAAAGATGCAAAAGACAAATTGGAAAGTGAAATGGAAGATGCCTATCATGAGCATCAGGCAAATCTTCTGCGTCAAGATCTGATGAGACGCCAGGAAGAATTAAGACGCATGGAAGAACTTCACAATCAAGAAATGCAGAAACGTAAAGAAATGCAACTAAGGCAAGAAGAAGAACGATGTAGAAGGGAAGAAGAGATGATGATTCGTCAGCGTGAAATGGAAGAACAAATGAGACGCCAAATAGAGGAAAGTTATAGCCGGATGGGCTACATGGATCCAAGAGAAAGAGACATGAGAATGGGTGGTGGAGGAGCAATGAACATGGGAGATCCCTATGGTTCAGGAGGCCAGAAATTTCCACCTCTAGGTGGTGGAGGTGGCATAGATTATGAAGCTAATCCTGGAGTCCCACCAGCAACCATGAGTGGTTCCATGATGGGAAGCGATATGCGTATTGAGCGCTTTGGGCAGGGAGGTGCGGGACCTGTGGGTGGACAGGGTCCTAGAGGAATGGGGCCTGGAACTCCAGCAGGATATGGTAGAGGGAGAGAAGAGTATGAAGGCCCAAACAAAAAGCCCTGATTTTAGATGTAATACCTAGGTTTTCATTCCAGTTTGTTTTTTGTCTTTTCTTGTTTAGATACCAATCTTTTAAATTCTTGCATTTTAGTAAAAAAGCTACCTTTTTATGGATGTTAGCAGTTTATTGACCTAATATTTGTAAATGGTCTGTTTGGGCAGGTAAAATTATGTAATGCAGTGTTTCAAACGGGAATATTTTTTCTTTTTATTTACTTTTTTTTTTTTAACTGTAGAATGTCCCTCAAGTTATGGCAGTGTGCCTTGTGCCACTGAATTTCCAAAGTGTACCATTTTTTTTTTACTGTGCTTCAAATAAATAGAAAAAATAGTTATAATATTGATCTTCAACTTAGCCATTCATGCTTCTATGCACATTAGGCTAGGTATTCCACTTTGAAAGCATGAGCATGTCTAGGCCTTCAAATGGCACCTGCTGTTTCTGGGAAATGTATCTGTAGGCTAAGTATTGCTTTCTACAAACAAGTATCCCCTTGTTTTAAAAAGAAGAAATGCATATTGAAGTAGTTTCATGATTTGATTTGTTTGGCATTATAGGAAGCAAGCTGGTGCTAAGTATTTTTAAATGGTTATGTAAACAAGCTGAACTGTAAATCTTCCTTCAGGAATGTGTATTAAGATGATGGAATGGGTGAAAGACTATTGGTAGGGAGAGAAAGTGGGTATGACTAAATAGATCTTTATGGCCCTATGATCTATCCTTTCCTTGAAAGTTTCTGAAGAAAAAGTGGAAAGATCATTCTGTTGCATTTCTCCATTCTTGTTTTTAAAAGAACAAGTCCCAAGCTCTACATATGGCTTTTATTGAACTTTCACATTTGAATTAAAGATTGTTAAACATGAAAAAAAAGATTTATATATTTATTTGGGAGAGAGTGATAGAAAGTACAACAGGGGGGAGGAGAAGAGAGAGAGAAAAAAAAAATCTCCAGCCAACTCCCTGCTAAGTGCTGGTTAGCCCAGCTGACCCTGAGATCCTGACCTGAGCTGAAATCAAGAGTCAGGCCCTTAACCCACTGAGCCATCCAAGTTGAGTATCAGCAGCCACGGGTGTCCACGTTTATTTCTTTGTTACACATCTCCACCCTGCTCAATCTGACCCACTTCTTAACGCTGATCAAGAAGCTAGTCAGATCTCCCAATCTGTCTGCGGAACAGCTGACCCCAGAGTCATGCGCCCTGGCCCAGTGTTAATTCCATGTGAGTCGCCTGGCTTCTGAGCTTCCTAACCAGGTTCTTCTCTGTGAGAGGATACTGCACTAGGTTGGGGGTGAGAGTCATTCTTAAGAATCACAATTGTGGCTGACACTGCTATTCTTTATGCTCAGGCTCAGGCTGAGTGTGTGACAGATGGTCTGTCATCAATTCTCTGAAGGAAAGAAAACCACGCCTAGTTCTTCAGTGGGTAGCTCTCTGCCAGAGGATCAAACCCAGAATGGCCTGCTCAGAGTTTGGAGAAACCCAGCATCCTGGCTCCATCGCCTCCAGGAGAAGCAAATCCCATGCTCATGTTTTTTTGTCTGGCTATATGTCCCTTCTTAGCTGCAGTTGTGTATGTTTCTTATTTGATTAATTTTATTCTTACGATCACTTTACCTACTACTTCATGCAGTTACTGGATTTTCATTTTGGTGTTTGGTTTTTTTCTGGGTTTTGGTAGATAGCCTAGTCCTTTTCTATACTTTCTTTGAAGGTGCTTGTTGAGAATTTACTAGAGACTTCAGGTAGAATTTTTATAATTAATAGCCAAGGCACATGCCAATAATTTCTGAGTAAATATGATGCCCATCTTCCATTCCTTATTCATCATTTTCTTATTTACAAATGTGAAGTATTTTCTGTAGTAGGGTTGTAGAATGTGTGTGTGTTTACTGAGAGAGAAAAAGAGAAGGACAGAGACAGAGAAAGAGAGAGATTTATTTTAAAGAATTTGCTGACTGTGAAAGCTGGCATGTTTGAACTCTGCAGATTGGGCAGATTGGTGGCAGACCAAGCTGATGTGACAGTTTGAGTCTGATCCCTGCCTGGAGGCAGAACTCCTTCACACCTGGGGACCTCAATCTTTTCTTTTAAGACCTTCAACTGATTAGATGAGGCCCACACACGTTATAGAGCATAATCTGCTTTTCTCAAAATTTAAGTGAAAATCACATATTAAAAAAAATACCTCTGCAGTTACATCCAGACATGGATTTGATCAACTATCTGGATCCTCTGACCTACATAAGTTGTCACATAGAATTAACCATCACAAATGTGCATTGTACGTTCTCTGATAAGGGACCAAGAGAAGGAAGAAAAAAAACAGATGGGTCAACACAAAAAATACTCATAACAAAATAAGGAAGAAATTCTCATAAGAATTAGAGTCCTGGAATGCCCGGGTGGCTGAGTTGGTTAAGCTTCCAGCTCTTGGTTTTGGCCCAGGTCATGATGTCAGTGTCGTGAGATTGAGCACCACATGGGGCTCTGTGCTCAGCATGGAATCACTGGAGATTCTCTCTCCCTCTGCCTCTGTCCCTCCCACCACTTGCACTCTGAACTAAGAAACAAATGAACAAGGTCTTATGAAAAAAAGAATTAGAGTCCCTTATTTCTGTAACTGGTCACATGGTCATAGCTGGTATTCTATCTGCTACTTTGGCTGCTTGTTCCACATTACATTCACTGTGAACAAGCACCTCAGCTGGTCATGATTCTTTATCTGGTGGAGTGATCCAACATTTCATTCCTGAGTTTTGTGGACTACCAGTAGTTCTGCCTGGATTGGGCAGCTGTCGTTTTTCACAGACTTTCATACCAGGGCTTGCTGGATCAAAGGAATCTCTTATACTACAGACATGCCCTCCATTTCCTCCATGGTGGGTTAGCAGTCTCATTTCTCTGCGTAGTCAGGTCATTAAACACCTTACTTCTCATCATGCATCTGTGAAGAGATAAGGATTTGGGCAGAAAGCTCCTGTGAATTGGCCGGCAAACACCCAGCAAACACGCTTCATGTGTTACAAGTCTGCAGTGCCACCCCCTGGGCCTGGCCTGGGATCCCAAGTTCCAGCAGCTTGAATCCTGTGAGAAAGCCCTCAGTGAGTCAGGAGCTGGTGAGGCCACCGCCTCCTGCTACTCAGCCTCCTGGGGTACCCTCCCTGGCTCAGGCAGATGGGACCTGGGCCCTCACCCTCACTTAGATTTTCAGCCTTCCTTTTCCAGGGTCCTGTCCATCGAACCCTCTGGTTGAGGAACCCTGAGTCACACCCCATGGGTCCACATGTCAACCAGGAGGAAATGGTTCCTTTCAGAGCTGTGGAATACCCTCAGAAACTTTCATGTCCCCACTGAGGCCATCCCCAACCATTGGTGCCACACTGGGCTGAAGAGTCGGAGGCTGACGCCCGGCCACACTCCGTCCCTCAACTGTGCTCCTGGAAAGCTCCCCTGCGCAGGGGCCCTCGGGTGGGCAGCGTGTTCTCGGCGTGTTTTCTAGACGGCCGCAACATGCACTGAATGAGAAAGCACTCTAGGCCACGAGGGACAGTGCAGTTTGAATAGTCACCCAACGCCAGCCAATTCTCACGAGCTCTCTGCCTAAATCGATACCAATATCGATTTGGGCAGAGAGCTCGTGAGAATTGGCTGAAAAACCCTGTGGCAAATTCACTTCATGTGCCACATGTTTGCAGGGCCCACCCCTGGGCCTTGCACAGGATCCTGAGTTGTCCCAGCTCGAACCCTGCCAGTAAGCCCACAGTGTGTCAGGCACAGGCGAGGCCACCACCTCCTGCTACTCAGCCTCCTGAGGTAACCTTGGTCGCACTGGTAGATGGGGCCTGCCATGTCCTTAGGCCAGGGCCCTGACCCTCACCCGGTTTATCAGTCTTCGTTCTCCAGGGTCCTACTCCTCGAGACCGCCAATTGGGTGTGACTCAGGAAAACCTGAGTCACACCCAATGAATCCACCTGCCACCAAGAGGAAACGCTGCCTTTCAGAGCTGCACAAAAACCCTCAGAGCAAGAGAAAACATCATGCCCCCACTGAGGCCATCCCCAACAGTCAACACCAAACCGGGAAGAAAAGTTGGAGGCTGATACCTGGCCCCAAACCCTCCCTTAACTCTGCTCTTAGAAAGCTCCCCTGGGTAGGGTCCCTTGGGTGGGCAGGGTCATCTCGGCACATTTTCTGGATGGCTGCAACATGCACCGAGCAAGAAATTGCTCTAGGCCTCAGGGGACAGTGCAGTCCCAATTGCTGCCCAACACCAGCCAATTCTCATGAGCTTTCTACCCAAATCAATGGGGGACAGGGTGGTCCAGAGGGCCACCCAACTCCGCCCATTCCTCACGAGTTTTCCGCCCAATTGATTTGGGCAGCCCTCTGGACCGCCCTGTCCCCCCGTGGCCTAGAGTGCTTTCTCGCTCAGTGCATGTCTCAGCCATTGGGAAAATGCACTGAGACAACGCAGCCCACCTGGGATCCAGGCACAGTGGAGCTTTCCCAAAGCAGGGTTGTTGGAGGGGTTTTGGCCAGGTGTCAGCTTTCAACTTTTCAGCCTGCTGTGGCACTGTCGTTTGGGGATAACCTCAATGGGGGCATGAAGGTTTCTCTCCCTCTGAGGGTTTTCCGCAGCTCTGAAAGGCACCATTTCTGGCTTGGTGGCAGGTGGACTTGTGGCATGGGACCCAGGGTTCCCTAATTGGAGGGCTCGAGGGACAGGACCCTGTAAAAGGAAGACTGAAAAACCAGGTGAGGGTTCAGGCCTGGGCCTAGGGGCATGACAGGTCCCATCTGCCAGCGCCAGGGAGGGGACCCCTGGAGGCTGAGGAGCAGGAGGCATTGGCCTCGCCTGCACCTTACTCACAGAGGGCTTTCTGGCAGGGTTCGAGCCAGAACAACTCTGGATCCCGGGCCAGGCAGACATGAAATGAGTTTGCTGGGGGTTTTCTGGCCAATTCTCCACGAGCTTTCTGCCCAAATTGATCAAGATTTGGGCAGAAAACTCGTGAGAATTGGTCGGTGTTGGGCAACCCTTCGGATTGCCCTGTCCCCTGTGGCCTGGAGCATTTTCTTGCCTAGGCCCTGTCTTGGCCATCTGGAAAACGTGTGGAGACAATGGGGCCCACACGGGGGCCGCAGCGCAGGGGAGCTTTCCTGGAGCAGAGTTGAGGGAGGAGTTGTGGCCAGGCGTCAGCCTCCAACTTTTGACCCGCCGTGGCGCCAGAGTTTGGATATGGCCCTGTTGGGTCACAAAGGTTTCTCTCACTCTGAGGCTTTTCCATAGCTCTGAAAGGCATTGTTTCTGCCTGGGTGGCAGGTGGACTTGTGGGGTGTGACTCAGGGTTCCCCAATTGGAAAGCTCGAGGGACAGGACCCTGGAAAATGATTCCCCTTTCTCCATATCTTCTCCAACACTTGTTTCCTGTGCTGTTCATTTTGGCCATTCTAACTGGTGTAAGGTGGTATCTCAAAGTGGTTTTGATTTGAATCTCCCTGATGATGATGATGATCAACATTTTTTTCATGTGTCTGTTAGACATTTGTATGTCTTCTTTGGAGAAGTGTCTGTTCCTGTCTACTCATTTTTTGACGAGATTATCTGCTTTTTTTTTTTTTTTTTTTTGGTGGGAATGCAAATTTATTTATTTATTTTTTATATGTATATTTTTAATTTATTTGTTTTCAGAAAAACAGTATTCATTATTTTTTTCACCACCCCCAGTGCTCCATGCAATCCGTGCCCTCTATAATACCCACCATCTATCTGGTACCCCAACTTCCCACACTCCCGCCACTTCAAACCCCTCAGATTGTTTTTCAGAGTCCATAGTCTCTCATGATTCACCTCCCCTTCCAATTTACCCCAACTCCTTTCTCCTCTCTAACACCCCTCATCCTCCATGATATTTGTTATGCTCCACAAATAAGTGAAACCATATGATAATTGACTCTCTCTGCTTGACTTATTTCACTCAGCATAATCTCTCCCAGTCCCATCCATGTTGCTACAAAAGTTGGGTATTCATCCTTTCTGATGGAGGCATAATACTCCATAGTGTATATGGACCACATTTTCCTTATCCATTTGTCCGTTGAAGAAATGTTCATCATCATTAGCCCTCAGGGAGATTCAAATTAAAACCACATTGAGATATCACCTTACACCAGTAAGAATGGCCAAAATTAACAAAACAGGAAACAACATGTGTTGGAGAGAATGTGGAGAAAGGGGAACCCTCTTACACTGTTGGTGGGAATGCAAGTTGGTGCAGCCTCCTTGGAGAACAGTGTGGAGATTCCTCAAGAAATTAAAAAATAGAACTTCCCTGTGACCCTGCAATTGCACTCCTGGGTATTTGCCTCACAGATACAGATGTCGTGAAAAGAAGGGCCATCTGTACCCCAATGTTTATAGCAGCAATGGCCATGGTCGTCAAACTATGGAAAGAAACAAGATGCCTTTCAACGGACGAATGGATAAGTGAGATGTGGTTCATATACACTATGGAGTATTATGCCTCCATCAGAAAGGATTATCTGCTTTTTTGAGTGTTGGGTGTTGAGATTGAGGAGTTCTTTATAGATCTTGGACAACAGCCCTTTGTCTGTTATGTCATTTGCAAATATCTTCTCCCATTCCATGGGTTATATCTTTGTTTTATTGACTGTTTCCTTTGCTGTGCAGAAGCTTTTGATCTTGATGAAGTCCGAAAAATTCATTTTTGCTTTCATTTCCTTTGCTTTTGGAGACATGTCTTGAAAGAAGTTGCTGTGGATGATGTCGAAGAGCTTACTGCCTATGTTCTCCTCTAGGATTTAGATAGATTCCTGCCTCACATTGAGGTCTTTTATTCATTTTGAGTTTATCTTTGTGTATGGTGTAAGAGGATGGTCAAGCTTCATTTATATATATATATATATATATATATATATATATATAATATATATATCTGTCCAATTTTCCCAGTACAATTTATTGAAGAGTCTGTCTTTTTTCCACTGGATATTTTTTCCTGTTTTGTCAAAGATTATTTGACGATAGAGTTTTGCATTCATACCTGAGCTCTCTCCTCTGTTCCACTGTGTGTCTGTTTTTGTGCCAGTACCGTGCTGTCTTGGTGATCACAGCTTTGTAGTAAAGCTTGAAATCAAGCAACATAATGTCCCTGGATTTGTTTTTCTTTTTGAACATTTCCTTAGCAATTTGGGATCTTTTCTGGTTCCATACAAATTTTGGGATTGCTTGTTCCAGCAATTTGAACAATGCTGGTTGATTTTTTTTTTTAATTTTATTTATTTATTTGACAGAGAGAGATCACAAGTAGGCAGAGAGGCAGACAGAGGGGAAGGGGAAAGCAGGCCCCCTGCTGAGCAGACAGTCCGATGCGGGGCTCCATCCCAGAACCCTGAGATCATGACCTGAACCAAAAGCAGAGGCTTAACCCACTGAGCCACCCAGGCACCCCAATGCTGGTGGAAATTTGACCGAGATGGAATTGAAAGGTCCATGGAACCGGGATGGAATTGAAAGCTCTGTGCAGTACAGACATTTTAACAATGTTTATTCTTCTGTTCCATGAGCATGGAATACTTTTCTAACTTTTTGTATCTTTTTCAATTTCTTTCATGAGTATTCTTTAGTTCCTCAAGTACAGATGCTTTACCTCGTTGGTTAGGTTTTTATTCCAAGGTATTTTGTGGTTCTTGGTGCTATAGTAAATGGAATCAATTCTCTAATTTCCTTTTCTGTATTTTCATGGTTAGTGAATAAGAAAGCAAGTTATTTTTGTGCATTGATTTTGTATCTTGCCACTTTCCTGAATTGTTATATGAGTTCCGGTAGTTTGGGGGTGGAGACTTTGGGGTATAAAGTATCACATCATCTGCAGAGAGAGAGAGAGAGAGAGAGAGAGAGAGAGAGAGAGAGTGACTTCTTTCCCAAATTGAGTACATTTTATTTCTTTTTACTGTCTCTTGTTTCTAGGACTTCTAGTACTATGTTGAACAGGAGTGGTGAGAGTGAACATCCTTGTCGTGTTCCTGATCTCAAAGGGAAGGCTGTCAGGTTTTTCCCATTGAGGATGATATTTGCTGTGTGTTTTGCATAGGTAGATTTGATGAAGTTGAGGAATGTTTCCTCTGTTCCTATACTTTGAAGCATTTTAATTAGGAACAGATGCTGCATTTTGTCAAATTCTTTTTCTTCATCAATTGAGAGGACCATGTGGTTCTCTTCTCTTATTGATTTGTTCTGTCATATTGACTGATTTACAAGTATTGAACGAACGACCCTTGCATCCCAGAGATCAAACTCATCTGATCATGGTGGATAATCCTTTTAATGTACTGTTGGATCCTATTAGCTAGGATCTGTTGAGAATCTTGGTGTCCATATTCATTGGGATATTGGTCTGAAATTCTTCTTTTTCATGGGATCTTTGCCTAGTTTGAGGGCCAGGTTAATGCCGGCTTCATAGACAGAGATGAGAAGTTTTCATTCTCTTTCTATTTATCTCTTTTTCTATTTATTTCCCTTCTGTTTTCTGTTTATCTAAAGAACCACTTAAGCATTGGCATGGGGTCATCATGTGAAAGTTCCTACAGATGCTAGTATGGCCAAATTTTTAACTCATGTTGACTGCACTTCCCCAATGGCAAGTCTTACAGGTAACGCCCAGAAGTCAAGACAAGGATTGTGAGCAATGAGCATCCACTTGGACCCTGTGCCTTCTTTTGATGGAAGCCTCGTGATTCTTGGGCCTCAGTTTATTGTACACCAAGTAGCACCTCAAATAAACCTGCGGGGAAAATGTCATGACAACAGAAAAACATGTTCACAGGGTGGTAAATGAACAAAACCACACTTCAGAATCTCTGTTAATGAGTCAGTAATAACTTCATCTAGCAATAAACCTCACCTCTGATCAGGCTTTAGATTTCCCTCATGGCATTTGAACAAGCATGAGAAAAGAAAAGGCACCATCATGGTCTTTCTGTGCAGTGTGAAGGAACAGAGACTTGAGGACTACTAGATGAGAAACTGGGCACTGAAGTTTTGGTGCCCTGGTTCCAAAGCCCAAGCACTTTCTCTCACATCTCCATTGCCTGGAAGGGACTGTAAATTTCTCCTGATTTTGGCATCAAATATGACTTTAGTCTTTGCTTGAGAGAGCCTCCTGTGGGGACACATGCCAGGTACAAGACATCAGGCCCAGTCCTTGCTCAGCATTCAAGTACATTTAGCATCCAGTGGGTATTTCCCACACTGATGCTTCACTGTTTCTCCTTCCATCATCACTCACAAACTCTTTTTTGATTACAGGCATTTTCAGAGTTAATCCTCCCATAGTCTTCATAGTCTGGAGTTCTGGAGCAGTGTTCCTTGCTGTGGCAGTCAGGCCCTGGGGCAGTCACATCCCACATTCATCTCTGGAAAGAGTTGAGGAAAATTCGCTCCAAATTTCCCCAATTGGGATCTAACATTTCACCTCAGATAATGTTGCCAAAAGTGGAAATGCAATTGCCTTTTGGGTAATCTGTCTTCTTCAACTGGGCCAGCTATTGTTTCTGTGTGATTATCAGAAGACCCTATTCTTTAGGGATTGAGCATTAAGGTGGGCACCTGGCTTCCTTACAAAGAGGAAGAAAGAATGGGCTATGTGTTGCAAGTTGGACGAAGAAAAGGTCAGTGATGGGAGAGGAAAAACACCACCTAGATTTCTGCCAAAATGACCACTTAAAATAGGCTCTTGCTTGCTTATGTGGACCTTTTTTTTTTTTTTAAGATTTTACTTATTTATCTGACAGACAGAGACCACAAGTAGGCAGAGAGGCAGGCGGGGAGAGAGAGAGAGAGAGAGAGAGAGAGAGAGAGAGAGAGGAGGAAGCAGGCTGCCCGCTGAGCAGAGAGCCCGATATGGGGCTCGATCCCAGAACCCTGAGATCATGACCTGAGCCAAAGGCAGAGGCTTAACCCACTGAGCCTCCCAGGCGCCCCTATGTGGATCTTTTGAAGGAAACAAACTTAGGTCATCATTTTGAATAAATATAAAATGAGACAAATTATGGTTTGGATTTTCCTTTTTGATCATGTATATGTATGAAATATCTTGCATTTGAATGGACTTTGTTTGCCCTGTCAGCGTCAATGTTTCCCTCCACAAAACAAAACCTGAGACAGCTAGACTGATATATATCACTTATTCTCTCCAGAAACTCCTAGAAATCCATAAACTCTAGATTATTGTTCCCAAGCCATAAACAGGGAGACTCTAAGGATCATGAAGGTTACCTGGTGGACTCCAGCACTCAGAGCCAAAGACTGGACCTTATGAAGAAAAAGATTCCTGAGAGCATAAGGAAGACACCAGGCACATCAGACCATGAGGTAGATGAAGGGTCTAAGGTTTCAAGATCAGAAGACTCAGTAGAGTGTCCTCATTTCCAGATACTGCTGAGGTAGGAAGGAAATAGCTGCATGAGTAGCAGAAGACTTAAATCCAGAAACATTTTGGTGATCATGTGCATCTGACTTGGCTGCTTGAGGGACAAGTGTGGAAGGAACTTGCACAGAACACCTTATGGCTCATTGGATACAGTGACACAGCAATGGCAAGGACATGCTCCCTGATCAGCAAGTATACAGGTTGGGAACCTGTGCTTGTGAGAGCATTCTGCTAAGTATTTAGTAAGTTCCTGTGACCCAGGCATGTTTATAGGGGGCAGCTCAGGACATAGCTTTGGGGCAGTGCTGACTCAGAAAGTCCTGGGTCAGTCAAACCACAAACTTATGTCAAGTTCCCAGGGGATGGTGGGCTGGGTCTTGAAAGACTGGGGAGGCAGAGCTGTGGGTACAAGGGGAATAGACTGAGAGCTAACTTGTCAGAATCTGAGTAGAGCTCTGAAGGGAAGTTTACCTGAGCCTTGGCGGCCAGGGCCCTTCACAGTCTACTTCAAAGGAACAGAGACTCTCAGTGCTGGAATGAAACAGCGGGGCACATAAAAATATATGCCCTCATTTTATTTTATTTTTTAAAAGATTTTATTTATTTATTTGACAGAGAGAGAGAGAGACAGCAAGCGAGAGAGAGAGAGAGAGAGAGAGAGAGACAAGCAGGGGGAGTGGGAGAGAGGAAAAGACAGACTGAGCAGGGGGCCCCAATGTTGGACTCAGGACCCAATGATTATGACTTGAGCTGAGGGCAGACGCTTAATGACTGAGCCACCCAGGCACCCATATACACCTTCATTCATTTTAGAAGAGAGAAGACTTGGATTCATTCTACTATGTAAGGGAATTTCTGGATGATATGGTTGTTCTATATCCATTTTTAAAGTACTCTCTGCCCCCATGTGGGGCTCAACCTCATGACCCTGACATCGAGAGTCTCTCACTCTTCTGACTGTGTCAGCCAGGTGCCCCTATTTTGATTTTTTTTTTTTTTAAGAAAAATTGATACTGTTTTCCATAGTGGCTGTACCCAGTTACAGTCCTACCGACAGAACCTGTTTACAGTCCCACCAAAAGAGCACAGTTCCCTTTCCTCTAGATCTTGGCAAACCTTCTTGTTCGGTCTACTGGATACTAGTCATTCTGACAGGTGACAGGTGACATCATTTTGGGCTTTGATTTGCATTTCCCTGATGATATGAGTTCTTCAATATTTTGGATATGAGACCTTTAACAATTAGGTAGTTTGCAAGTATTTTATTCTCTTCAGTATGCTGTATTTTCAGTGTGTTGATGACTGGAGATTTCCTTTGCTGTACATAAGGCTTTTAGTTTGATGCAGTCCCATTTTATTTTTATTTTTTTTAAAGATTTTATTTTTTATTTGACAGAGAGAGATTGGCAGAGAGGCAGGCTCCCTGCTGAGCAGAGAGCCTGATGCGGGTTCGATCCCAGGACCCTGAGATCATGACCTGAGCCGAAGGCAGCGGCTTAACCCACTGAGCCACCCAGGCGCCCCCATTTTATTTTTCATTGTAACTTTTGCTTCTGATGTCAAATCCAAAAATCAGTGTCAAGAGGGAAGTCAAGAAACATTCTTCTAAAAAAATGTGTTAAGGGGGATAAATGAATAGATCTCTGCTGATGCCTCTGTGCCCCATTGTTTTAGTAGACTCTTGGCTGGCTTAGTTAGCACATCATCTGACTCTTGATCTCAGAATCTGGTGTTCAAATTTTTTTCATGGAATTTATTATAAAAAATCAGGGGTGCTAATAACATTCTGCCCAATTTTCAGCTACGTATTTCATGGGTGTAGCTGTTTTGTTGAAGTCCTTGACACATTGTGATTTTGTTGTTGTGGATTGGGTGGGATAGACATTCAGTTGCATTGCTTTACTTGAGGTAGCCCAGTGTTTCCAAAGCCACTTTTTTTGTGTGTGTGATTTTATTTTATTTTATTTTTTATTTATTTATATTTTTTGTTTTTTTTTCATTTATTTATTTTCAGCATAACAGTATCATTATTTTTTCGCCACACCCAGTGCTCCATGCAACCCATGCCCTCTATAATACCCACCACCTGGTAGGTACCCCGACCTCCCACCCCACCACCACTTCAAAACCCTCAGATTGTTTTTCAGAGTCCATAGTCTCTCATGATTCACCTCCCCTTCCAATTTCCCCCAACCCACTTCTCTCTAACTACCCATGTCCTCCAAAGCCACTTTTGGTGGAGACTGTTGCTTCCCTATTTTATATTCTTGGAGCTTTTGTTCTAAATTAATTGACTACATATGTGTGGGTTTTTTTTGCTGGATTTTCTGCTCTGAAAGCATAATGCCTCCAGTTTTGTTCTTTCCCCAGATGGCTTTGTCTATTCAGGGCCTTCTGTGGTATCATTCACTTTGTAGGATTATTAGTTTTATTTCTGAAAATGCCATTAGATCTTTATGGGGTTTTCACCAAATATTTAGATTGCTTTACACACTGTGGACCTTTGGATTACATATATTCTAGGGATCCATTAGCACGGGGTATCTTCAGACTTAATTCTGGCTTTTTCAAATTCTTTCATTAGTGATTTAAGTTTTCAGTATGCAGGTCTTTCACCTCTGGGTGAAAATAATTCCTATGTATCTTATTCTTTTTGAGTGATTATCAATTACAAACTATTTTCTTAATTTCTGTTCTTGACAGCACGTTATTCTTGTATAGAGGTGAAACTCATTTTTGTATATTAAATCTGTGTCAATAAGTTTAGGACTTAATCCATCTGTTAGTTCTGCAAGGATTTTTGTAGAGTCATTAAGGGTTCAATATATGACATCATCTTCCCCTAATAAGTAAAAAATAATCTGGGAATATAAGGTGACATCATCTAACTGGGAAAAGAGGATACAGATATGCTGTTTGATTGTTTTCAATTTTTCTAAAATGATTTATGGTTAATGTAAGCACAGGAATCCATAAATATGGCTTTTTATCTTTCAACTGGATATACGGAGCTTTGGTGTAGACCAGTTATCTTCCAGACTACCCCACCATACACCCTGTGCCTCTTGGGAAGCATCCACCATTCTCCCTACTTTCTATCCTGAACTCAGGGCTGACTAGGCTTCTCAAAAAATATTTCTCGAAATAGTGCACTTTTTTCCACAGATTTCCTAGAAGACACCCTCCAAAACATTGAATTTTACAGAACTGTGTGGATCTCTCTGAATCCTTGAAGATGCCCAACATTGACTGTGGCTTGCTTTGCACACACATCAGGGAACTGCTGCAATGTCTCCTGTGGCCACTAGAGGGGGGGTGCTCTTAACAAGGACACTGCTCCACCTCCACACAAGATACAAGTTAACCTCCTTTTCACAATCTCAGCGAAGTTCTTCAAGGATAGAATAAATATTATTCTACAAATTCTTGTGGATCTATTGACCAGTCCCTTCTTACACATACAAATACATAAAATTATAAATGACTGAAGGAAGGTCCATGGACCCTGCCCTCAGAGGAGACACAAAATGAACCCCATATGGGTCACAATTTTAATTTAAGAGCTAAAGCTATAAACCTCAGAGAAGAACGCCTAAGAAGAAATATTCCTGACCTTAGACTTGGCATCTGTTTCTTAAGGACGACACCAGAATCAACAAGTGGAAGGACAGGTGCATGGGTACATTGGTCACTGACAAGAATGCCTTCCCTCTGGGCTCCACACGTGCTCCCAGGCACCAGGCAGGAACCGTAGGAGTCATTTCTTTCTACATCCCACTTAGCAGTACCCATTACATTCTCCAATTTAGGGAAGAGGTATGTAGCTTCAGAGCCCTGCTTGGGGTCACCCAGCAACAAAGAGGCTGAGCAGGGGCTAGAACTGCTGTCTCTCTGCCATTGGACTCTGTGTTCCATCCACAACTCACTCCTGGAACTCAGAGTGCAGAAAGCTCCACAGGCCTGGAGACCTCACTGAATCCAAGGGGCGGCGGTGCCACCTCTGACTGCGGCTTGTCCCGTATCTGTTGTCTGATGATGCTGTGCCTTGGCACTAAGGACTCTCCCAGTACCAGCCAGCATTTGTCTGGGTAGGAGGAGGTTTCTCCCTGGGTATAAAGGCTCATGTAACCTCAGAGTTGAGAAGTCTCTTCTGAAGCATCTGCATGCAACTTTCTCGTGAGGTCAGGCCCATAATGCTGGAAGCCCTGGGTTCAAATCCTGCCTGGGACTCAATGTGGAGCATGGAAAGGGGCAGTTTCTTAAAACCTGCGTTTCCTTCTTCGTCAAACCGAGACAGCATTTCTACCTTCCTCATGGAATTGTTAGGGGGATTGACTGACATGATTCATTCTCTCAAAAGATACTGGGTAATCCTTAGCTTTGCCTGTTAAAATTAGCCCACTGGGAGCACATTGCTGTCCTGGGCTCTGGGCTTCTGCCTTACTGTGTCCCTCCAGCCTGCCAGTCCAGGCTCCCCTGACTCAGTTGTCCTTCCAGAAAGCCTTCATCCCCTCCAGTATGGGATCCCACAACACTGGGGCTCATCCATCAGACCCAGGCCAGCCCTGGGACCAGATGTCACCCAGAGCTTGTGTCCAGAACATGGACAATCCTCATTGTGGAGACTGGCAGGCAGGAGCCCCCACAGCTGTTACCCGTTTTTGGAACAAATATTGGGGTGCCTTGTGATGGGGCTCTTTCTCCCCAAATCAGGGAAATGAGCTGCTCTCAATTCCATCACGACTGTCCCACTTTTCCTGCACCTGGCTCACATGAGCCACCCCCAGTCCTCCTCACCCCCAGGTTCTGGCTCTGTGGTCTCAAGCTGTTGCAGCTGTGAGAGCAGAAGCTGGACATGGCACTCCAGGTCTGAGCCTGGCATATTAAGCCCCAGGTATGCCAGCAGCATATTCAGGCTGGGTAATTCTGGGGGCTGGAAAAGATCCCCAAGATATGGTTCTAGCCATGTGCTCAAGATGGAATAGAGTGCCCTAGGGACAGACAGGTAGGCAGAGAAGTCAGAGGACAGGGCACCCATCCTAACCAATATCCCAGGGAACCCCTGTGGGAAACTGGGCCCCTGGGTTTCCAGTTCCTTTCAGAGTCCAGTCCTAGTCCTGGTCCACCTGTGATCTGGCAGTCCTGCCTAAGACAGGCCTGGTCACAGACAGCAGGCTGGCAAAAAGGCACTGTGAGTGGGAGTCCCTGATTAACGGTGTGACCATTTCTGTCCTTAGCTCAAGGAGTGTGTCCAGCTCCCCTGTTGTCTCCTTGCCCACTTGCCACTTGAATTCAACTGCAGGTGCCTAGGAGGGGTGGGGTCTGGCCTCCTAATTACCCTCACTGCACATGCCACTGCTCTGTGAAGATCCAACCAAGGAGGGAACTAAGGGACTTTGTCTCTAGCCAGGCCTTCCCAGGACCCTCCCAAATGCCTCAAACGTTACCTCCTGTACGCATTTGCTGCCTTATTCACTAGGTGCCATGAGTGGGTCTCCTTCCACTGACACTAATATCCCACAGAGTGTGGGATGTCTGCTCCCTTAGCGCTCACTGGGTCTCCTGAGAATCATCTGAGAACCCAGTGTCCAGGTTCCAACAGAATGCTGTGTGATGGTTCCTAAATCCTCAGTTCAGGGTCCCGGAATTGGGGTAGAGATAGGGCCAGGAGAGGGCAGGGATGGAGAATGACCCTCTTAGGGGTTCAAGATGTCCTCCATTCCCCTATGCTCTCCCACAGTGCTCACATACCAACCACATCTCCCCAGGACAACTTCCCATTTTCCAGAAGAAGCTCTCAGACATTTACCCTAAAGCACGAATAACAGATGTGTGGTTGAAGGTCCAGCAGCCCCTCTAATTTACAGTACCTAGCTTGCTCGGTGGAGAGGGAAAGCCCTCCTTTATCAGCTAAAGCTCACTCATATATTCTGCTTCTCCTGGGCCCCGCCAACCTCATCGTAGCTGGAGAAAATGCACCCATATCTAGAGGAGGCCAGGGGACACCACATGAGGATGCTACATCTCATCATCTGACCCCCTACTACTCTGTAGCCCTGGGGTGCTGCCTGTTCTCTGTAGGGATCCCATTCAGCTCCTAGATAAATGCCTCTACTGAGTGGAGCTTCCTCAATGCTTGATGAATGAAGGGGCCCCAACAAGCCATCACAGATATGTGAGTGGGCCTGGACCCTTACTCACACCCAGGATCCCCAGATGGAGTCTCAGATCTCCTTTTAAATGGCAAAACAGCCCAGCACAAGACCATAGTGATAGTGAAGGATGAGGCAGTGGTTTCATCATGAGTAGAAGGAGAATGCTAAAATTTCCTGACCACAGGCCCCCTAGCAGACTTTTCCACAGGAGCCGACACCCAGATGTACTTTCCCCACAAGACCTCGCTGAGTCCCTATAATAACTCTGCCCCAGGGAGGAGCAAATTGAGGCTTTTTGAAGTTTGGGGACATGCCAAAGTCTCACAACCAGGCATTGGCCCAATCATACTTGGCAGTTAGGGGCAGAATGCTCATCTTGCAAATAAGAGGCCAAGCACATCTTGAGTGGTGGCAAAGGCTCGGTGTGTACTCAGGAATATGTAGACATACTTAAGATCTCTTCTTAGGGAGGCAGGCACCAGGTGTTTTATTTCTGTCTCCAGCGTGTTGGCCCGGTTGGTCCATAGCACGGAGGTCTCATTTCCCTTCCTGTTTGATCCATTTTTACCATGAAGTGAATCAGGGGAGACATGAGTCAGTGCTATAGCCACCAGGAGAGTTGGGGATTGGAGGGTAGACTGAACCCGCAGAAACTCAGTGACTTGTGGCAAGAGGTGGGACAAGAGAGCCCACAGTCATAAAAAGAATAAGGTGACTCAGTGTTTCATTGGGTTAAACGTAAGGCTCTTGGTTTTGGTCCAGGTCATGGTCTCAATGTCCTGGCACTGAGCTCCTCATAGGGCTGTGTACATGGTGCAGTGTCTGCTTGAGGATTCTGTCTCGCCCTCTGCTTCTCCCCAATCTCCCCCTGCCTCTCTCTCAAATCCATCAATCAACCAATCAATTAGTTAACCTTTAAGGAAAAAGAAAAAAAAAAAGTTCTTGTCATCTATTAAAGGAATTGAAGGAAATGATGTCTGAACTTGATAGTATCTCAGGTAACTTTGTGAGCTGAGTATTGATAGAACCTCTCTGCATGAATGGCATGGATCCTGTGATTTCTGATAACATATCCCATTTTTGAGACGAGAACACAGAGATGTTTTAGGTGAGCGAGCTTAGAATATTAAGACATGGAGGATGTAGGATGCAGTACTGTGTGTTGGTGTCAGAAGGGGATCACATCAAATTCATGCATCAGTAAAGGGCTCAATGGCTGTGATAAATGACTGGCTTTCAGGAATGGGGTGCAGTGCAGTGATGTCTCTCTTCCTGACCCTGGGAGGGGGCCCACAGATGTGTCCCATCAAAACAAAAGGGCAGAGCAAGAGACATAGTACCATGGGCCAGAGATCCCTTTGGATAAAAGACTCCCAACTCACCACGATCATTTGCAAGACTTGCAGAATTTGGGGAAGGACTGTTGGGCCAATGGGGACATCTGGGAGCATGATTTAGGAAAATCCATAGCACAGTGCAAAAGGATTCTAGATAAATGGGATGGGACATGTTTTGAAAGTCTCTTTAATAAGTCTCTATTCCTACAGTGACTCTGCTTCTATCCAAGGCATGGGCAGGACCATGAGGGCAAGTTTGGGGAAGAGATGGGATGCATATTCATGGGAGTACAGGGCTCTAGGAGCTCAGGCTGGCTTCTAGGAAGTGTGGGGCCTTTTGTGCTGCATCAGTGCCCTGGGGGTCAGTTCTCCCTAGCACCTGCACTCAAGTGCACTCACCCTGAGCCAGCACTGGATTCTGTTGGCAGTGTGGGGCACCTTCTAGTCCTTCAAGGAGGTAGAGCAGGGGATCTCATCATTCAGCTTCTGCCTCATCTCCTTTGTGGAGCTCTATAGAGGCAATGCCTGGCAGCCAGGCAGGAGGCCTCAGAGCCCTGTCTGGATGGCTTTGTTGGTCTTCATATCTCAGGAACTCTATTCCAGACACACCACACCCCAGTATGCACACACCCTCCACCAAGGAGAGAGAAACGTGGCACAGCTTCAGGGCCTTGGGTGTGCTCTGGCACAGGTAAAAGTCACCTCAGGAATCCTCTTTCCACCCTGCCTACCATGACATCAGTGTGAACAAGAAGGGATCACCATGGCATCCACTGTGCTCAACGTCCCCCAGGCCATGGGCGGGAAACCACACATAGCCCTCTTTCCCTAAAGCTTAAAGAAGAAGGAATGGGGCTGCCCTTGGATGGTTCAGAGAGGTGGGGCATCTTCTAGTCTGCTCAGTATTAAGTACCTTATAGCCCCTCCTGCCAAATGCCCTGAGGCATTGGGGTCGAGGTTTGAGCCAAAGTCCCCAGCATGTAAGGTGCCATTCCCCTGGGGTTTCTGGGAGCCAGAGCCCCGGGAAGTAGGCAAGAAGCAAGAGAACATCTTTACATATCAGATGTCTCCAGCCAAGTAACTATGATACTGGACTACACTAGAATGTGGTTGCCTGGTTGCAAGGGTACTAGGTTCTGTTGGGGTCTCTGGTCAAGGATGTGACATCACTGCCTGGGCTCCCGTACTGGAGTCCACTCTTTGTTTGGCACCTACACAACAGTGCTCTGGTCTGCCATCTCCTCATACCCTTTCTGCATGCAAGGCCACATCTGAAAGCAGCGACAACAATACATCCCTCTTTTCTATTCTTACCTGTTTTTGACTCTAACTGGAATTAGATTCCAGTTACATTTTGCCTAACTGGAATGGTCTTCTCTGTAAAATACAGATGATTCTAGCAAGCCCTTCTACCAGATATCTGCAGGCATAGATTGGATAATGTCTATGATGTTAGAGGAGTAGTGTCACATGTAGGAAATATCTCCAACCAAACTTCCTTCTTCTTATCAACTTCTTTGAATCTGCTTCTAGTCAGATCCCACCCCACTGTACCGACTGGTTTGTGTGTTTTTGTGTGCACATGGACACTCGCTCCTGTGTGCATGCAAGTGTTCATCATCAGTGCTCACATTCTGGAGTCCCAGAAGATGACAGCCCTACATACAGAGGGGTGGGCAATAGCTTCCCAAGACCTTAGGCTTCTAATTTTCAATGCAAACCCTAAAGAAGGGACTGGAGCCTACCCTTGATGGTCAGAATCCACCCTTACCCCTAGAGACTGCCTATCCTCTGAGGCAAGCCATTACCTCCTTTCCAATTGGTGTGATTTTGATAGGTGTACATTCACTGAGTTGTCATGACCTGGGGTCCTCCTCATACAAGAACATGGAGAGATGTCTCCTATGTAGGACATCAGTGATCACCCTTAGCCCAATACCATTTCCATGTCTACAGCCACTTCCTTCTAGACAACCTTTTCCAGAGCCCCCAGTGAATGAATAGGTACATCCAGGACCCCACCTTTGAGGAAACTCAAAGAGCTGGGTTCATGCCTAGTAATCCTTCCTACGAGCCTGATTCTGGGCAAGGCATGGATTCTGCAGGAATCATCACCTTCTCCCTGCAGGGGCTCTACTGGTTCCCCAACTCCTCTGTATACATCCTTTTGCAACCCTCTCCCCTGAGTGTGGTCTGAATTTAGTGATTCACTTCCATTCCACAGAACATGGCAACATGACCCAAAGGCCCTGCGGAGATTTATTTTTAAAAGCCCATTGCCTAGCCCCATGTTGACTCTGACACAATGTTCTCTCTCAGATCCTCACACTGGAGTACAAGCACAGACATATGCACGTGGCCTAGCACTGTGGGTCAACAACAGAGAGAACTCAGGTTTTTGAGATGGGCTGTATCTGGCCAGTGCCCCTAAGTGAGTCAGGTTCTCAGTGAAGCAGGTCCTCTCTTGGTGTTGTCAAAAGCCCCACCCAGCTGAGCACTGCTGGTTACTGACCCCCCCCCCCGAGAGACAGTGTTTGTGGGTTCAGACACTGAGTGTGGGGAAATGTGTTCACACAGCACTGGGAGAAGGGCACTGATACTGTCAAACTTCCCTGGGCCGTGGCCCTCCTACCCTCCATCTCTGCTCTCTTCCTCAGCTTCCTCTGGCCACCCTGGCCTCCTTTTTAACCTCCCCTCTGGGAACATCAAATTCTGCCTCCAATCCTCTGCTGCATGGTGCCCTCTGCAAGACTAACTACACTCAGATTCATGCAGGGCTGTCTCCTTCCTTTCTTACCACAGGACTTCTCAATGTCATCTCAGCATAGCCTTGTCATACCCCTCACCTGGTGGAGCTCAGGACTTAGTTGTAGTCCCTTGCTCTTTTCCTATGGAGAAATTGCTCTTTTCTATTCTTTTTTTTTTCAGAGAAAAATTCAATGCTTTATTTATAAGTAAATATTTTTAAATTTCTATAAGTCATGGACATCTAAAGAAAAAAGTTTCCTTAGTCTGGAAGAGCAAACATTAGAGAACCGGCAATGGTTAAAAGGACAGCTACAACACGCAATTGCTCTTTTCATTCACATTTTTGTTTCTTGTTTCTCCATCTTCTCCTCTAGACCCTGAGCTCATAGAAGGAGAACCTGGTTGGCTGATAAGCACGGGCACCATCTGAGTGGGCAGAGCCCAGTGGCTGAATGAACGGGAGACAGGATCCATCCCGATACCGACCAGCTCCATTGTTTGAGCCTCATTCATTTTGGCCATCTGTAAGTCCTTTTGTTTTCTTTTCTTTTGTTTTTTAAGTTAACTATGCCTGATGTGGGGCTCAAACTCCTAACCCTGAGATCAAGTATCCTACTGACTGAGAAATCCAGGTGCCTCTTTGGTCATTTTTAAAGGTTTTAGGCTGATAACTATTGAAGTTTACTTGGTGATTTCAACATGTTGTAGGTACGTTACATTATGCTAAATTATCAAGTAACTCCCCCAGTTTGGTAGCTTGCCACAGATTTCCCCTCATGTCAGTGCTGCGGGACTTTTCAGATTAGGAGACTGATATCCTTTATGTGGTCTTTCAGGGACACGGAATCCCTCCACCATGGGCATTTTCACTTCCCTGGGCTGTGATGCACCTCTGATGCCATCAACACAAGAGGAAAGATGACAAAGAAAAACACACAGGAGGGTGTTTCCAGCCAGGTCTTGAAGGCCTAAATGTACACTTTTTTACACTCAATCATGTATTTATTTTTTTAGGATTTTATTTCTTTATTAGAGGGAAAAGAGCACAAGCAGGAGGGGGAGGAGCAGAAGGAGGGGAACCAGAGAGATGCTGAGATGAGGAGAACAGGTGTTTCTGATATAGACCTTTGGAGGGAACAGCTTAGGCCCCACAGAGCAAGCCTCCATCGACTGGTATTCCGGGAGTAGTGAGTACTCTCAGATCCCTGTGCGCATGTCCTGCCATCAGAGGAGACCTTGCAGGGATTGCTTCATGGACTCAAAGAACACTGAATGGCGGGAAATTTTTTCTTTATTTAGGAGGGACATGAAAAGTCAATCATGGTGATGATACTTTTCTCTTCTTGGACCTACAGCAGCAGCGCCAGAAGAAGATCCTGAACCACCTCAGAGCTACCTCTGGCTCCCACTGTGGTACCTGCGGCTTCTTCAGAGCTCGAGTGGCGTGGGTGAGAATAAGTTGTGCAGATGATATGGCTGTGGATACAGCAGGGGGGAGGCACCTATCTGGAGATGCCTACTGCAACGAAGTGTGTGATTGAAACACTTAGGAGTCTACTACTGTGGGGGACACTCCTGGCTTAAAAAGTGTTCAAGTGGTGAAGCTGGGTGGAATCCCAGGTGTGACAGTATGATCTCAGGATCCTAGGCATCCCAAGAAGAACAGGTGGGGTCCGAATGCTTCAGAGTTTCCAGACATCAGTTGGGGAAAAATGGCTGAAAACCACGAAGCTAGATCCTGGCTTTCTGATGTGTAGCCCTATACTCTGAATCACAGCATGGTAGGGCGTTCACTTTCCTGGGAGGGGTCCAGCAAAAAACAGAACCATGGCAAGACCTCCAGCACACCGCAGGTATGATGTGGGTCTGTGCCACAAGAATCCATAGAAATAGGAGTTGGTTCTGACTGGGTGGTTCAGATTGTTTTTTGTTGTTGTTGTTGTTGTTGTTGTTTTCCTTCTGTGAGGGCTCACTGAAGGACTGGGGTGCAAATTTTCATTTCCTGGGTAGAAAGCCAGGTGCAGTGATACTCATCTCACCCATTGACACTGCAAGCCCTCAAGGAGTGATACAGCATCGTATACTGGAGTCAAGAGCTGCTTACATGGAGGCCTGTTTCTGCTGCTGAGGAGAGCTGCTTCTGCGCTAGTTGAAGTACACTTGAGGATCAGGGCAAGGGATCCCTTCCCTAGAAGACCATCACAAAAAACTCACTCCTCTCAAGTTTACAGATAATAGAGGGCTGCAGAGCTTCAGAGGTTAGGGAAAACACTAAGTAGCACTCTTTGTATTTTTATTTTGTAGCCTTTATTTTTTTTTTCAGGTTTTTCTTATTTTTCATCTCTTTTTAAGGAATTTGCATTAGAGAGAGCGTGGGGGGACGTTTTGGGAAGAGGCAGAGAATCTTCAAACGGACGCTCTGCTGAGCACTGAGACCAACTATGGGCAGGATCCCAGGACTCAAAAGTAAAAGACCTGAGCTGAAACTCAACAACTGAGCCACCCAGGCTACCCTCCAAGAATAGCTTTAAATGAGAAGAAATTAAAATTAGATCAATCCTAAGTATTTAAGAATTAAAAGAAAGAACAGGAGAAGGAAGAGAAACAAGAACGACCAGAGCAGAGGAAGAGTAGTCAAGAAGTATTATGAATTTTACTAAAGTGTGGCATGAATCAAAACTAAAAAAAAAAAAAAAAGAAATTACTTTGTTAGTATCTTTGTGCTATGGCCAAATGTGTTTTGTTTTTATTTTAAACACTTGAAAAAATATTTTCCTATTTTTAAAGCATGCATGAATTATTTCAATTTTGTCTTTATCCTTTAATTTTATCTTCTGAAAGAAAAGATGTTATATAATTTACTTTCTCAAATGTCTTAGGACTTCTGGCAGGAATTTTCCTCAACCACTACTGCATTGCCAAGGGTCTTGGAGGTGATCCTTTGACTGTGTTCTCGAAAATGAACCAATAAGAGTAAGCATTCCTGCATCGTGTTTCTTTTATTGTCCTTACCACAATAAGTACTTACTAATTTAGTTATATACATATTAAATGTCTTTTTCTCTCTCACTTGTCAACTCCAAAAGGTCAATCACCTTTTCTGTTTTATTCACTAATATATAATCAATTGCCTAGCACAATGACACATTGGGTAGGAACTCAATAAATACCTTGGAATGAATAAATATGTAAACCAAGAAAATGAAGTTGCATCAGAGTTTGGAAGTACAATTGAAAATTTATAAAAACAAAATAAAATTTGATTTATTGGAGCAAATGGTTGCACATTTGTCATCACAAAATGGGCCATTAGTGTCCAGTTTTTTTTTCTTTTTACTACTCTTTCATTACTGTTTTTCAATAAGATTTGCTGTTCCCCAAACTGAAAAATAGCCATATCATCTGAGAAAAGAATAATTGTTTTTGATGTAGTGTAAACACCAGAACCAACACTAAGGTGAGGCAATTGATGCATCCAGAACACGCAATGTCAGGAGACATTCATACCTAGGTTTGCACAAGCCTCACCCATGAACTTTCATGACCCTGCAAGTGAGTGGCCCCTTCAATTTTGTACCCTAGGGGCCTCACTTGTCTCATTCTGGTATCTCTGTTAATTTATATATTATTTATTCTTTCTATAAACTTATCCTTGAAAGAGAAATTAGTGCATCTCCAGGCTATTTCAGCTAGCCAACAATAGGGTCATGAATGTTCTTCTTTTCATACACAGCTTTCTTTCCATCTCTTGACTGCCTGCCAAACCCACATAGCAAAACTTCCATGTTGGTGACCACTATCTATTTCCTTTCCTCCAATCCCATACTGCTAATTGTGACCAAGCTTACTGGCTGCACTAAACATTTTGTTATCCAGCCTTAGCTGGTGTGTAATGAGACTTGTTACTCTTTTCTTCTTCATCACTTTGTGCAGGCCAGAGATTACAAATGAGGTGTTGGGTCTCAGTGCATAGACACCTTTCTTTGTTTGCAACATACTTAATGTGAACTACTTCCCAACATTTAAAATTATCAATTTTATAGGAAAATCCAGATGTACAAAATCTCAAAAATTAAAAAAAAACACATTTTAGAAGATTTTCCTTTATTTTAGAGAAGGAGGGAGAGGATGTGTGTGTGTGCCTGAGTTAGAGGAGGGGCAGTGACAGAGGGAGAGGAACAGAAATCTAAACAGACCCCATGCTGAGCAGGCAGCCCCACATAAGTCTTGATCTCACAACCCTGAGATCATGACCTGAGCTGAAACGAAGAGTTGAATGCTTAAACAACTGAGCCACCCAGGTGCCCCATAAAACACATTTTTTTTTTTTTTTGGTAAAGAAAATCTGACAAGTGTCTTTTAACACATTGCTCCAGTCAGCTGGAGCTTTCTTAACATTCAACTGAAATAAATGCCTTTCTTAGAAGCTGCCAATGGGCTTACCACAGGTAAAATGTTTCTTCTCAGTTTTTAGTTATTTCAGATATCTGCATTTTCCAATGATACCTGGATACCTGGCCCTCATATATGAAAACTCTATTGACAGTGGGATGGGAAGATCCCCCCTTTCTTGAAAATGGAAGTTACTGCTCAACTCACTCCAGAAAACACAAGATCCTAAACATTTTCACATTATGTTTATAGACACAAACTCATTAGGCTAAGAAATGTCCCTTTGACATTCCAATCACCCATAGCACTGGTATTGTTCTTTTTATTTTTAATTTTTTTTTGAAAAAAAAATACTGTAGTATCCATCACATACTATGTTATATTAGTTTCAGGTGTACAATAGAGTGACTTGATAATTCTGTACATTACTTGATGCTTACCATGATAAACATAGTTACCATCTGTCACCACACTGCATTGTTACAGTATTATTGAACATATTCCCTATGCTGTACTTTACATTTTCTGTAACTTATTTATTTTGTAACTGAAAAGATTTTACCTCTTTATCCCCTTTATCTGTTTTTTTTCCCATTCTCCTACCCATTTTCCCTTTGGCAATCACCAGTTTGTTCACTGTATTTAAGAGTTTGGTTTTTGTGTGTTTTTTTCAGATTCCACATATAACTGAAATCGTATGGTACTATGATTTTTATAGTACTGTCACTCCTCTTAAACTTCCCGTCTTGTCTTTTAAAATCTGTACCACAGGGGAATGGAGAAAGTACCAAACTTGTATCCCATGTAATGTGTGTGTGTGTGTGTGTGTGTGTGTGTGTGTAATGTACAGGATAGAGAGGTAGATTCTGTGAATAAGAAAGTGTGAAAGTTGGGAGCTTTGGAGTTAAAAGCTGAAATTCCAGAAGGGGATTCCTGATTCAAATTTCAACATTGCACATTCCTATCTTGCTGGCCAGGAGTCACACCTATAATGTCTTTACCAAAGTATTCTTCCAGCCAACAATTCTTGTTCTCTCCAGATCATGCTTTTATTGTGTTTTTCAGTGTGGATGGGCTAACAGTTTTCTGAGTATTCAAAGTCTGATTCCTTTTTCCTTAACAACTATTAACAATTCCTTGTCAAAATCATCTCTAAGCTCTTGCACTCTGCTATGAACTGTAACAAAAATCCAGATTGCACCCCTGACATTTTTTTTTTTTCTTTGAAATCTCCTCAGGTAATCATTCAAGCTCATCACAAATATGTTCTGTTTTCCAGAAAACACTAAGCACAATTCAGCCAAGTGCTTTACCCCTTTATAACAAAGATCTCCTTTCCTCCAGTTTCTGATAACATTCTTCATTCCCATCAGGAACCACATGAGCATCACCTTTAAAGGTTCATACTTCTACTGACAGTCTCTTTCCTCAAAGTAGACTTTTCTAACATACACCTTGGAACTCTTCCAGCCTTTCCCCATCCACTTCCACAAAGTCACTTCCATATTTGCAGGTATTTGTTACAGCAACACCCTACTTCTCAATGCCAAAATGTCCATTAGGTTGCTAGGATTGTGTTAACAGAATGCCAGACACCATACTGGGTGGCTTAAACAAAAGAAATGTATTTTTTCAGAATTCTGGAAGATGGAAGTTCCAAAATTAAGGTATCAGAAGGTTTGGTTTCTCCTGAAGCTTCTCTTCCTGGCTTGGAGACCGGACCTTCTTGCTGTGTTCTCACATGGTCTTTCCCAATGCAGGTCCATCCTTGGTGTCTCTTCCCATTCTTATAAGGACACCTGACTTATTGGTTAGGATTGGATTAGGATTTAAGTACATTTTAATTTAAGCTACTTAATTATGATTTGTTTAACCTAATTGTTTCTTTAAATGATTTATTTTTTTAAGATTTTATTTATATATTTGACAAAGAAAGATCACATTTAGGAAGAGAAACAGGAAGAGAGAGAGGAGAAGCAGGCTACTTGCTGAGCAAAGAGCCAGATGCAGGACTCAATCCCAGGACCCCAAGAAAAAAAAAGTGTAATGCGTATGTGTGTTTGCAGATATAGATATAGATACAGATATATCTAAATAGATATATTGATACATACATATAGATAGATATAGATGTAGATATCGATATCACATCTCCTTTATCAATTCATCTCTTGGTGGACATCTAGGTTCTTTCCATAGTTTGGCTATTGTGGACTTTGCTGCTATAATCATTCAGGTGCACATGCCCCTCCAGATCACTACATTTCTATCATTAGGGTAAATATCCAGTAGTGGGATTGCTGGGTCATAGGGTAGCTCTACTTTCAACTTTACAGGGAAACTCCATACTGTTTTCCAGAGTGGCTGCATTAGCTTGATTTCCAACCAATAGTTTAGGAGAATTCCTCTTTCTCTACATCATCACCAACACGTGTTGTTTCCTGACTCGTTGATTTTTAACCATTCTGACTGGTGTGAGAAGGTATCTCATTGTGGTATTGATTTGGATTTCCCTGGTCCTGAGTGATGTTGAGAACTTTTTCATGTGTCTGTTGGCCATTTGGAGGTCTTTTTTGCAGAAATGTCTGTTCATGTCCTCTGCCCATTTCTTGAATGGAATATCTGTTCTTTGGGTGTTGAGTTAGTAAGTTCTTTATAGATTTTGGAAACTAACCCTTTATCTGATATGTAATTTGCAAATGTCTTTCCCCATTTTGTTGGTTGTCTTTTGGTTTTGTTGACTGCTTCCTTTGCTGTGCAAAAGCTTTGGATCTCGATGGACTCCCAATAGTTCATTTTTGCCCTTGCTTCCCTTGCCTTTGGCGATGTTTCTAGGAAGATGTTGTTGTGGTTGAGGACAAACAGGTTGCTGCCTGCGTTCTCCTCAAGGATTGTGAGGGATTTTTGTCTCACATTGAGGTCTTTCATCCATTTTGAGTTTATTTTTGTGTGTGGTATAAGGAAATGGTCCAGTTTCATTCTTTTTTCTATTGGACATTCAACTAATTCAAAGATTAGTTGACCATAGACTTGAGATCCATTACTGGGCTCTCTATTCTCTTGCATTGATCTGTGTGTGTGTGTTTGTGCCCGTATCATACTATCTTGATGATTACAGCTTTGTAATAAAGCTTGAGGTCTGGAATTGTGATGCCGTCATCTTTGGTTTTCTTTTTCAAAATTTCTCTGGCTATTTGGGGTCTTTTCTTGTTCCATATAAATTTTAGGATTATTTGTTCCATTTTTTTGAAAAAAGTTAATGGTATTTTCATAGGGATTCCATTAAATGTGTAGATTGCTCTATGTAGCATAGACATTTTCACAATATTTGTTCTTCCAAGCCATGAACATGGAACATTTTTCCATTTCTTTGTGTCTTCCCCAATTTCTTTCACGAGTACTGTATAAATACAGAGTACTCAGTATTTCTGGGTACAGATACTTTGTCTCTTTGGTTCAATTTATTCCTAGGTATCTTATGGTTTCTGGTGCAATTGTAAGTGGGACTGACTCTTTAATTTCTCTTTCTTCCATCTTGTTGGTGTATAGAGATGGAACTGATTTCTGTGCATTGCTTTTATATCCTGACATTTTACTGAATTCCTGTATGAGTTCTAGCAGTTTTAGAGTGAAGTCTTTCGGGTTTTCCCCATACATTATCATGTCATCTGCAAAGAATGAGAGACTTCTTCTTTGCTGATTCAGATGCCTTTTATTCTTTTTGTTGGCTGATTGGTGAGCTAGATAGAACTTCCATGGCATGATAAAGTGGAGGAAATGGACATGTGGAACAGGTGTGCAGAGGAAGCAGAGAAGGCAAGTTAAGTTTCACATATACTTTGCTGCTTTCTGATGTTTTTAATACCACTGCATAATAATTTTTGATCTTTTCTTTTTTTTTTTTTGAATTTTTGATTTTTTAATTGAAAAGCACAGGCAAGGTATAGTGGTTGTGCTAGAAATAAAAATTTTTATTAGAGCAAAAAGGAAGCCCTCCAGAAAGCTGCCGGCTTTTGGGGTGCAGATCTTAGTAGGACAGGACTGACTTGAGTGGAGGAGTGGGGGAAAAGAAAGGGTCATCTTCTACTCCTTTCCATGAGACCTGAAACAACCAGTTCCTTCCTCGGCCCACATCTGTGGAACTCAGACTGTTCATTTCTGAAAACCTAGAGTCTTCCCCTTCCCTTTGCATTATTTCCCAGTACAGAGGACCTGATCCTGAAAGCTGACCTGCCTGTCACCCACGTGAAATGACTCTGTGTGCTGACAGATCACCCCCCCAGCACAGAGCAACAAACAGGCCCCAGTACCTTATGCATCTGACCCTTGTGCACTGTAGGGCTCAAGGTCATCTTCCAGGGCCTGACAGGTACCCACACACCCACCCTGCTGAGCCCCTCTTCCATCCATCACTGTGACACCTGCGGATTCCTGCTAGTTCTGTAGATTCTATCACTGCTCAATAGAGCAGCCAGCCTGGGCCTTGGAGGGGCTGGAGATTGCCCATTTCCAGGGCCTTCCATCAGCCATGAGGCCAACAAGAGAGCTGCCTCTCGGCTCCCCCATGAACACTCCTCTCTCCCAAGTCAGCTCATGTAGTGCCAGTTATTTCCTTCCTGAATTGTGTGGACTTGGAATGTGTTTTGTTGAATACCATTGCACTTAATGTTGGAAGTTTACTATTTTTTAAATGTAAAATCAATTAATTAACATAAGCTGTCTATATTAAGCAATATTAACTTCCAGCTGTTTTAAAAATATGTTTACATAAAATAAAAAGTATTCTTTTCCAAGAAAGCTCTGGAATTATTATGAAACAATTACCCTAGGGACTGCCACTGAGGTCATTCTTCCTCTCACAGAACCTTAGTGATGCAAAGTCATCATAGATTGCCTGTTAACCATCTGTCCTTACATTCTTTCAAGGCATTTCTTATCCTATGTTTGGTCATCCCTCTTCGAGTGGTCATGGGAGAAATATAGCCTGAGTTCTTGCATAGTGACTTGAAGGCCAAGACTTTTATTCTGTATAAATCAGGTTTTCTAGCTATAAAATCCATGGTTCACAGTGTCTTCCCTTCAGTGTCTTTCAATGCATTACTCCATTTTCTTGTGGTACAAAATACGGCATTCAGAAATGTGGATTACATTCTCATTTCTTTTCCTTTATATGTCATCTGCTCCCTAGATGACCTTTTTCCCTAGATGACCAAGGATTTCATTTTTTTCTTTACATTTTAATTAAATTTTGCATTTCAATTTTTTTTTTATTTTTTTTTATTTTTTTTTTATTTTTTTTTTTTTTATAAACATATATTTTTATCCCCAGGGGTACAGGTCTGTGAATCACCAGGTTTACACACTTCACAGCACTCAATTTTAATTTCATTTTTCTCTCAATGATTTTACTAAACTTCCATTTGTTATTCTGAGTCAGTGTTCAGGGTACTCTGTTAATAAACAGTTTGAAAGGATTTATTGTGTTTACAAAAAATTCTGTATTATGACTTTTAACGTTTTTGTGTCTTTGCTTTGGTTTTCCCAGAGGCATTCCAGATACTCATTTCCTGTCCATAACTTCACATTTTGGTATTTTCTCTCAAATATTGTAGTCTCTTTTTTTAGTTTCTTTTTTTAGCATTTTTCTCTTCTCCCTTCCCATTCTCATACAGCACTGTCTGCTACCTTTTTTACTACTTCCCATTTCACTTAGGAAGTAATGTTTCGATACGCTGCTGCTTCTTCCCTGAGGTCTGTACTTTCCTCACTGAGTTTTTCTAACTCTAATTTATGGTGTCATTCATTATCCTGTTTCATTTCCCTAATGCCTTTTTCTTCATTTTGGGAAAAAAGCACATGAAAGTAGATGAAGTTTGTCAGGAATTTATGCCTTAATTTTCTTCAGTGGAGCTATTATGAAGGTACTCCCCTTTCCTCTTACAACCCTCTGCCTGGGAGTCCATAGCACTATTTTTCTGTCGCTAAACTTGTTTTCTTGGATTTGTAGAAAGCACTACATCTTAAGCAGACCTCTAGCCTCACAGAGCTCTCTCTCTTTCCTATTGTTGCTCTGAAATGCTCAAATCCATGATGGCTTGGTTCTGGAGATTTTCTAGATGTATCCCCCTACCACTCATTCATTAGGGTCTGCTCTCTCACTACTTCTACTGCAACTGTCCTTCGCCATTTTGGTTCTGTTCTTTAATGTAGTGAGCAGCCTATATAACTTAGAAGGGATAACTGCTTTTATCTTCCCCAAATCTATAGCCACTCTTTTACATGGTTATCTAATTTCAGATTCATTTAACATTAAAATGATTGTCAAATATGTACATTTGTTTAAATTATTCCATTTTAGAATTTCGTCTAGGCTTATTTTTAATAAGTAATTTATTCTTATACATATTAATTTTTAGTTTAATTTATTCTAGTTGTGGATTTTCTTTGCTTTATTTTTTAATTTATTTTTTCTTTATTTTCAGCATAACAGTATTCATTGTTTTTGTACCACACTCAGTACTCCATGCAATCCATGCCCTAATACCCACCACCTGGTTCCCCCAACCTCCCACCCACCCCCACTTAAAACCCCTCAGATTGTTTTTCAGAGTCCATAGTCTCTCATGGTTCACCTCCCCTTCCAATTTCCCCCAACTCCCTTCTCCTAACTCCCCATGTCCACCATGCTATTTTTTATGCTCCACAAATAAGTGAAACCATATGATAATTGACTCTGCTTGACTTATTTCACTCAGCATAATCTCCTCCAGTCCCATCCAGGTTGCTACAAAAGTTGGGTATTCATCCTTTCTGATGGAGGCATAATACTCCATAGTGTATATGGACCACATCTTCCTTATCCATTCGTCTGTTGAAGGCCAAAAATTAACAAGACAGGAAACAACATGTGTTGGAGGGGATGTGGAGAATTGGGAACCCTCTTCCACTGTTGGTGGGAATGCAAGTTGGTGCAGCCTCTTTGGAGAACACTGTGGAGATTCCTCAAAAAATTAAAAATAGAGCTTCCTTATGACCCTGCAATTGCACTACTGGGTATTTACCCCAAATATACAGATGTAGTGAAAAGAAGGGCCATCTGTACCTCAATGTTTATAGCAGCAATGGCCACGGTTGCCAAACTGTGGAAAGAACCAAGATGCTTTTTGTTTTTTATATTTAATTCTTTTGATTTTAGGGTTATATATTACATTTCATTTATTTTATTTTAAAAGGTACAGTAAATCAACTGATTTAGTTAATACAATCTTTTCTGCTAGGTTAAAAAAAAAAAAGAAAAGAGCGGGGGAAGAGCCCAGGACAAAGAAGCTTACGCTCTTAGGCAATCTTCCCTGTCATCCTGAGTCAGCAGGTAGATGCTCCATGATATGGGGAAAGGAGGTGGTAGATTCAGGTCATCTTAGCTTTCCAAATTGAGTATTAGATAATTGCATTTCAGGCCAGGGGAAAGACAGGTGGGGTTCTAGTATTTCCAGTGCACCACCCAAGGAAGAGCCTCTTCCAGAGTAGGGCCTCAGTGGTAGAAAGAACCCTATCTCTTGGCCACACTTTCCAGGACCTTCCGCTTGACAACAGGCAGCCAGGGTCAAGGATGAGAAAGACTGTCATCCTGCCTCTCCCAAGAGGATGCTGTAACCCTTGAACTGGGAGACAAAGAGCACTGTGTCCTTGGCTGCGGCCATGTGGAGTGGACTTTGTTTCATATTGAGCTGGGGATGGGAAAGGGAGGAAGAAGGTTGTGGTTCAAGTGTCACAGACTCCTACCATTCTTACTAAGTAGGTTTCCTTGAATACATTTTCTTCATTTGCTGTATGTACATAGGGCCATTTTTGGACTCTCTCATTTAAAAAAAAAAATCATCTTCACCACTTTCACTAGGCAGTTGGTCAAGAGACCCATGATGGAAATGATAGTCCTAGCTTGTAGTTTTGAGATCGTTTGTTATTCAGTAAATGAAAGTGAATGCAATTACAATGAGTAGAGATATTTAAAAAATAACAGACACAAGGAAATGATTAGAGGTCTATGAAAAGTTTGGCATTTACAAAGTCTGAAATCGTTGTCCATTTCTGCTTTTTCTTATATCTAACTGCTTCTTATTTCATGAGCTTTGTTTCCTTTCATTTTTTTTTTTTTGACCATATGCTGGTTTTTATTCTTGGCAAAACTAACTACAGTAATTTCCTTATACCAAGAATGACTGTATCCTCTTTTAGAGCAGCTCAGCATTTGTGTCTGCCATGAGGCTGGAGCCCTATCAGTCACAGACCACCTCAAACCACATTCATAGTTTGATGTTGGTTGACAGATCCCTAGCTAGTCAGACTGCAAGGGCACATTGTCCTGTTCCTTTGCTGTCTCCTTTCCACTCCTTCCCTGCAGTCTCCTGTGTTTGAGAAAAACAGTGTGTCTTATCTTGTCAGGCTCTTTGGGGTCCAAGAGTAATACGTGCAGAATTCCCCATAAATTTCTTGTGATGGTTAATTTTGTATATTGACGTGGTTGATCTCATTGTGTCCATATATTTTGTCCAGCGTTATTCCCAGATATTTCTGTGAGAGAGTGTTTTTTGGATGTGATTAATACTTGAAACAATGGACTTGGAGTAAAACATAGGACTTTCCATAATGTGGGTCGGCCTCACCTCATCAGTCAAAGGAATAACTGCCCCAGAGGAATATGGTTATTATCCCAGCAGACCGCTCCAAACTTGAACTGCAATATTTTCTCTTCCGGGTCTCCAGCCTAAGGACATTTGGACATTGTGTTAAAATACCTGTGGGATTTTAACTTATGGAGGTGACTGTGTGATGACACAAAGATGCAAATGGGACTGAGGTATTTTTGTTATTTGCATTTCCCCAGAAGAGGGGGCATGCCACTTCACACAGGAATCTGGTCAGGAAACAGAAGACGGAGTGAGGTGAAAGCATAGCCCAGAGACTTTACAGGGGTTTCCATGGACAAAGCAAGGCAGAGCAGGAGAAACAGTCTAGGACTGGCCAGTTTGAATAATGTCAAGCATCTTTACGTATAGGGTGGCCTTTAGTTGTCTGACACCTACCTTTGCTGTGATTTAGAATGAGATAACTATTGGTTTTAGTTTGTGATAGTGAGATAAAGGAAGTGTTGATGTAGGTCCCTGGGATTGGTTGGTTTGGATATAAAGGGTATGTAACCAGGTGATTATTATCTCCATGAATAGAACAACTTCTCCTGCTTCCTTAACTTCTTCTTATCTCCAGAAAGATGTCTCATCACCATAAAAAACAGAAAACAAAAAACATGATTAATATAGCCTTGAATTGCAATATTAGCTCTTCCAGGGTCTGAGCCTTCCAGCCCAACCTACAGCCTTTGGATTGCTACTCTCTATAATCATGATCCAATTCCTTAAAATAAAACTCTTTCTCTCTCTCTCTCCCTCCCTCCCTCCGTCCCTCCCTCCCTCCCCATAGATATATAGATATATACATAGATACAGATGCTATATATTTACTTTTAGACATCCAGTTGGTTCTCTGGAGAGCTCTGACTAATACAGGTACCTACCTGTGTCCTTTGCAGATGTCTGTTGAAGGCCAGGAATGCCCTTGCAGTAAAAACAACTTTGGGAATCAGATATTCTGATTTTATTTCAAATGCAGGCTTTCTCAGCATTTGGCCTTCTACATTCCTGCTCTCTTTCTTCCTCTGCAATTCCTTTATGTAGACTTTTTTTTTAAGGGTTTTTTTAATTGTTGTTTGTTTGTTTGTTTGTTTTGTCTAGTGTGTATTTATTTAAATTCTGGTTACTGAAAGTAAAGTGTACTATTAGTTCCAGGTTTACAGTAGATTCAACACTTCAATACAACACCCTGTGGTCATCAAAGAGATACCATCTTTAAACCATCATCTATTGAACTCATGAACGACCTGTCCTCTGGTACCATTCTATAATGGTTTGCTTGTTCTCTGTAATTTTGTTTGCTCTCCATAAGTGAGAGTTGGCTTTTAGGTTTGCCCTTCTATACAAGTTTTATTTATTTATTTGTTTGTTTGTTTGTTTGTTTTTGCTTAATCTCTGTACCTAATGCGATTCTCAAACTCACAACCCCAAGATAAAAAGTTGTATACTCCACTAACTGAGCCAGCCAGGTGCACCATGGAGATTATTTTAATGAATGCTTTTAATTTCTTTTTTTTAAACATCAGTGAGGAATCTAGTAATTTCTACCCACCCGCCCAAAGCAGATACCTCTTGTCTGTCCCTAAAGACACAGTCTCCACCCATTCTACCCCTTCTGTGGTGTGGAAGTGGTAGATAGAAAGGCCTGACAGTTATCTGTGCTTTCTGGCTGGGTGAGTTCAGCCTGTGGGGAGCCCCAGCGGAAGATCTGAGGAAGGGATTAGAGTGGCCCCATTTTATTTCCATGAAAACCCTATTTGTGGGGCTTCCTCAGTCAGTTGTGTCAGCTGCTAATCTCTACTTCTCATTTTCCTTCCACTGTCCATTAGGATTAGCAGTGGTGGGGGAGGTTGGGACAGTGAGGAAGGGGGTTAAAAGGGCATGGGAGGCATGACAAAAGCTCTGTTGCTGCTGCTTATGCCAGGATCCTGCACCAGCTTCCTCTTCTCCGTATCCCCAACCATATCTCACTAATTAGTTCTTCGGTACAGAAATTGCACAAATGGTCCTACCATAAGTTTGCCAGCTCCAAAGTCGATACTTCTGTTATGTCCACAGAAAGTACCAATTGCACACCTCTTTGATCTGTTTTTATCCTATTATTTACCCTATCTATGTGCAATCTAATTCAACCGTTCTATTTTTTCATATGCAATATTTTGACTTGGTTCTTTCCTGTAGTTTTCTTGGGTCTTATTGCTACTGATATTTTCCTATATCCAGAAGGATAGATTTATTCTGTTTATTAATTTTTTGGAGTCTGTCTACTCCAATAATTCTATTTTAAATGATATTTAACGTTCATTCTGTTGGATTTCTTATGTCGTCATCGTACATCCCAGGTGTATAGTAATTCTTGCATGTGTGTTCATATTTCCCATGGGTAGCAGCTATTCTGTCACTGGTACTGTGCACTGGAGAAGGACAGAAGTCCTGATGAATTCAGAGGGGAGTGAGGGTGATCCCAGAGCAGATGGACTCAGGCACCACAAAGTCAGTCTTTAACCTCTCCTCCTTACTGCCACCTGCCACACATCTCCTATGACAAGTGACTCAACTTTAAAGGTCTTAGAAGAAATTACAGAGAAAAGACCAAGTCTCTTCAGGTAAGTACTTGCCCTGCAAGAGGGGGTTGAATGGAGGCACAGGGGGCACATCCTCAAGATGGCTGTTTGGACCTACACACTAGTTGACATGGCCACCCTGCAACATACTGGCACCTGAAAAATATTAGGAAGTATTTGTCACAGAGAGCAGAGTAGTTGAAAAGACTTCTTCAAGCCCATCCTCTTGCTGCCCTACCCTCTTCCCCCAACTATAGGCCACTTCAGGATTGCCTTTAGTTCCACCAGGTTTCCTCAATGACTCTACATTTTCTTCTGACCTCCTCTGCTCACCCACCATTTCTCTGGGGATATTATCCAGAAATCCAGGGGGAGCTCCTGATGGCAGGCCTGGTGAAAACCACTGCAGTGGCACTCTCAGCCTCCCGCAGGTGGAGACTCACAGGCCCTGCCGACCTGCTCTGCACCCTGACATCAGTCTTGTTACTTAGGATCTTCCCTTGCCACTGACCAGGGCTACATTTGGGACAGTCAGCCCACACCTCTCATTATGCTTCTCACAGGTAGCCAGAGAAAGGGAAACACACAGGGCCTTGAGGTGCCTGAGAATGGCCTGCATTAGAGGGAAGATCTCTGAGTTCCTTGAGGAGATCTGGGTTGGAATTTGTGTTCTACTATTTACTACCCACATGACATCAGACAAGTTAATTGACCATGATAAGCCTCAGGTTCAGATCTTTAAAAAGACATCAGTCCTAGATACTAATATGGAGCATTGACGCTTGCTGTGGGTGACAGGGCAAGCTGAGGTGGAGCTGTGCTCTGGCAGATCTTCAGAGTGGGCGGGAAATGAATCTGTATCTATGAGTTAGGGGATTCCAACACTTCATGGAGGAACAAGTAGTCAGTCACACCACTCCATGCTTCACACAGAAACATACCTATTGACAGACAAAACAGAGGTCTCTATTTGAGATAAATCCAATACAGAGTTGAGGAACGTGGCTGTTCCAGGGGCAGCAGGTGGCTGGTGTTCCAAATCTGAGCTAAGTGCTGACTCCTACCTCAGGGCTCAGCAAACTGGGGCATGGAGCCCCATAACTACGTCTACTTGCAGGGAGGGAACTTTTTTTTTTTTTTTATTGGCTCACTTCCAGATACTGCTGAGCTGGGAAGGAAGCATCTGCATGAGTAGCAGAGGCCTTACTCCAGTAAGATGCTGGTGATCATGTGCATGTGACTTAACCTGTTCTCACCGGCTGGTGAGAGTCTAGTGTGAGGGACAAGAGTGGAAGGAATTTGCACAAAACACCTGATGGCACATTGAATCAGTGGGTCTGCTATGGTCGGGGGATGCTCCCTGATAAGCAAGTATTCAGGTTTTTGGCCTGTGGTTGTGAGACTCTATTGAGCTTTCTGCTAAGTTAGTTAATAAGTTTCTGTGACCCAGGTATGCTTGTAGGGGGCAGCTCAGGTCATGGCTTTGGGCTCAGGGTCAACCAAACCACAAGTTATGTCAAATTCCTAGGGGTGATAAGCTGGGCCTTGAGACACTGGGGAAAGACAGAGCTGTGGGTACAAGGGGAATAGACTGAGGACTAAATTCTGAAGGTTTGAGTAGAGCTAAGGAGAGAAGCTGACCTGAGAATTTATACCTTAATCTGTGGCCAGGGCCCTTCACAATCTACTTCAAAGGAGCAGAGTCTCTCAGTGCTGGAATTAAAAAGCTGGGCACATCAAACTATACACCTTCATTTAGGAGAGAAGACTTGTTTCTTTCTAATACATAAAAGGGGGAATTTGGGGATGATATGGTCATTCTTTTTTTTTTTTAAGATTTATTTATTTACTTAAGAGAGAGACAGTGAGAAAGCATGAGAGAGAAGGTCAGAGGGAGAAGTACACTCCCCATTGAGCTGGGACCCCAATGCGGGACTCGATCCTGGGACTCTGGGATCATGACCTGAGCTGAAGGCAGTTGCCTAATCAACTGAGCCATCCAGATGCTCATGATATGGTATTTCTATTTCTAATTTTTTCAAAGTATTTTCTACCCCCAATGTGGGGCTCAACCTCTTGAACCTGAGATGAAGAATCACTATTCTAACTGAGCCAGCCAGGTGCCCCATGTGGATTTTTTTTTTTTTTTTGAGAAAACTTTATACTATTTTCCATAGTGGCTGCACACATTTACAGTCCCACCAACAGAGCACAGTTCCCTTTCCTCCACAGTTTGGCCAGTGCTTGCTATTTCTGGTCTTCTGGATATTAACCATTCTGACAAGGGTTAGGTGACATCACTTTGGCCTTTGATGTGCATTTCCCTGGTGACGAGTAATGGTAAACATCTCTTCTTGTATTTGTTGGCTCTCTGTTGTGTTTTCTTTGGAAAAATATTCTGAACTCTGCTGATCTTGTAACTGCTATTTATTTTTGAGTTACTGAGTTGTATGAGTTCTTTAATATTTTGGATATGAAACCTTTATCAGTTAGGTAGTTTGCAAATATTTTCCCTCTTCAATATGTTGTCTTTTTGATGTGTTGATGATTGGACATTTCCTTTGTTGTGCAGAAGGCTTTTAGTTTGATGTAGTCCCAGCTGTTTATTGTTTTATTATACCCTTTGCTTCTGATATAAAATTAAAAATATCAGAGTCAAGAATGATCTTGGGTGCCTGGGTGGCTCAGGTGGTTAAGAAACTTCCTTGAGCTCAGGTCATGATACTGGAGTCCCAGGATTGAGTTCCCTATTGGGCTCCCTGCTAAGTGGGGAATCTTCTTCTTGCTTGTACTCTCTACCCTCTCATACTCTCTTTCTTTCACATTATCTCTCTCAAATAAATAAAATCTTAAAAAAAAGAATGATTTCAAGAAACATTCTTCCAAAAAATTGGGTTAATAGGGTTAAATGAATAGATCTAACACCTCTGTGCTCCATAGTTTTAAAGGGTTCTTGACTGATTCAGTCAGCAAAGCATCTATCTCTTGATCTCAAAATCTTGAGTTCAAATTTTGGTCATGGAGATTATTTTTTTTTAAAAAGTGGGGATGGTAATAACATTCTGTCCAGTTTTCATCTAGGTATTTTATGGGTGTAGCTGTTTTGTTGAAGTCTTTGTCACATGTTGACTCTGTTGTTGTGGATGGGGTTGGATAGACTTTCAGTTGCATTGCTTTACTTGAGGTTGCCCAGTGTTTCCAAAGCCACTTATTGTGGAGACAGTTGCTACCCTATTTTATATTCTTGGAGCTGTTGTTGGAAATGAATTGACTACATATGTGTCAGTTTCTTCCTAGGATTTGTACTATGTTCCATTCATCTCTGTGTCTGTCTGTATATCAATACTATACCATTTTGATTTCTACAGCTTTGTAATACACGTCGAATTCAGAGAGCATGACACCTCCAGTTTTGTTCTTTCTCCAGATGGCTTTGGCTATTCAAGGCCTTCCATGATATTATTCACTTTGTATGATTGCTGTTCTTATTTCTGGAAATGCCATTAAACGCTGATGGGGTTAGAACTGAATGTTTAGATTGCTTTTTGCAGTGTGTACTTTTGGATTACATATATTCTTGGGATCCATTAGTATGGGATGTCTAAAGACTTCATTCTATCTTCTTCAAATTCCTTAATTTATGGTTTTTAACATACAGGTCTTTCCCTTATTGATTAAAATTCTTCATAAGTATTTTATTTTTTAAGTGATTATCAATTAAACATTTTTTTTCATTCTCTCAGTGATAATTTGTTACTCTTGTATAGACATAAAACTCATTTTCGTATATTGAATCTGTGTCCTTAAGCTTGAATAATCCATCTGTTAGTTCTATGAGGATTTTTGTAGAATCATTCTGGGTTCCATATATCATATCATGTTCTCCTATTAAGTAAAAAACTATCTGGGAATATAGGTTGATGTCATCTAATTTGGAAAAAAGAATACAGTTATGCTGAGATATTGTTTACAAATTGTCTGAAATGTTTTGTGGTTAATTTAAGCAAAGGAATCCATAAATGTGGCTTGTTTCTATTTACTTTTTCTTTCAACCGGATATACAGAGCTGTGGCTTAGACCACTTATTCCCCCACAGTTTCCCATCCTACAAGCTGTGCCTCTTCGGAGTCATCCACCATTCTCCCTACTTCCCGTCCTTTGACCCAGGGCCTGACTCAGCTGCTCAGAAAATACTTCTCAAAAAAGTACGCTTGGGAAGAAGCCTATTTTTTCATAGATTTCCTAGAAGACATCCCCCCAAACACTGAATTTTATAGAATTGCTTTTGATCTCTCTGGGATCCTTGAAGATGTTGAATGTGGCTTCTTTTGCAGACAGGTCAGGGAGCCCTGCGGTACTCCTGCAATTCTCCTTTGGCCACCAGAGGGGGTGTGTGCTCTTATGGAAGACATGGCTCCACCTCTGCAGAAGGTAGAAGTTAGCCTTCCTTTAGGACTTCCCTCACAGTCTTAGACAACTTCTTCAAGGATTATTTACTGTAAAGATTCTTTTGGATCTACTGACAATTCCCTGCAAGTGACAACCTAAGGTACTGGAGTGACTAAATGGTGCCCCTTCTTTCACATGCAAATATATAAGTTATAAATGACTGAATGAAGGTGGACCCTCCCCTGACATGAGGCACAGAATGAACCCCAAATGGGTCACAGACCTAAATTTAAGAGCTAAAACTATAAACCTAAGAAATAACACCTGAGAAGAAATATTCCTGACTTTAGATTTAGCATCGGTTTCTTAAGGATGACGCCAGAATCAACAAGGGGAAGAACTGATACATAGGTAAATCTGTCACCAACGCAACTGCCTTTTCTGTGGGCTCCCCACGTGCTCCCAGGCACCAGGTAGGAACTGTAGGAGTCATTTCTCTCTACATCCTGCTGATCTGTACCCTTCACTATCTCTAATTTAGGGATGGGGTCTGTAGCTTCAGAGCCCTGCCTGGGGTCACCCAGCTTCAAAGAGTCTGAGTAGGGGCTGGAACTGCTGTCTCTTTGCCACTGGACTCTGTGCTCCATTCACACGGTCCTAACATGGAATTCAGAGTTGTGCAAAGCTCCATATGCAAACCCCCAGGCCTAGAGACCTCACTGAACTCAGGTGACAGTGGTACCACTCTGGAGCTTGGCCTGGGTCTTTTTTATGACAATGGCAGGTCTTGGCACTGAGGACTCTCCTAGTTCCATCCAGCCTTTGTCTGGGCAGGATGAGGTTTCTTCCAGGCTCAAAGGTTCATGTAAACTCAAGAGTTGAGAAGTCCTTTCTGAAGCATCTGGAATGCAGCCTTCATGTCTGGTGGGGCCAACAAGGTTAGGCAAGGCCTGGGTTCAATTCCTGCCTCTGCCTCACTGTGGAGTATGGAGAGGGGCAGTTTCATAACGCCTTGGTTTCCTTAATCATCAAACGGAGACAGCATTTCTACCTTCCTCATGGAATTGTTATAGAGATTGATTGGCATGATTCATGTTATCAAAGGACACACAGTCATGCCTAGCTCTACCTGCTTAGATTACCCATTGTAGGCCTACTGCTTCCATGGGCTCTGGGACTCTACCTTACTCTGTCTCTTCTGCCTGGCAAGCCTGACTCCCTCTGACTCAATTGTCTTTCCATAAAGCTTTCATCCCCTCCAGTATGGGTGACCTGTTCCTCAGCAAGGATCCCACAACACTGGTCCTCATCCATCAGACCCAGGCCAGACCTGTGTAAGGATCTCACCCAGAGCTTGTGTCCTGGACATGGACAATACTCAATGTGGAGACTGTCAGTCTGGAGCTTCCTAAATTTTCATCTGTTTTTGGAACAAATGCTGGGGTGCCTTGTGATGGGGATTTTTCCCTCCAAAGCAGACAAATGAGCTGCCCCCACTTCCATCACGACTGTCTCCTACCTCACCCTATCGTATAATCATTGGTACATAGCATCTTGGGCTTCTTTGCTTGCCAGGATACCAGAACCTTTTGACAGTCAGAGTTGAAAGTATTTTCTGCAGGCAAGTTGGTTTTTTTGTTTTGTTTTGTTTGTTTGTTTTTTATTTTTTTTTTTATTAAATTTATTTATTTATTTTCAGAAAAACAGTATTCATTATTTTTTCACCACACCCAGTGCTCCATGCAATCCATGCCCTCTATAATACCCACCACCTGGTACCCCGACCTCCCACCCCCCCGCCACTTCAAACCCCTCAGATTGTTTTTCAGAGTCCATAGTCTCTCATGATTCACCTCAATTTACCCTTCTAATTTACCCAAACTCCCTTCTCCTCTCTAACACCCCTTGTCCTCCATGATGTTTGTTATGCCCCACAAATAAGTGAAACCATATGATAATTGACTCTCTCTGCTTGACTTACTTCATTCAGCATAATCTCTTCCAGTCCCATCCATGTTGCTGCAAAAGTTGGGTATTCATCCTTTCTGATAGAGGCATAATACTCCATAGTGTATATGGACCACATCTTCCTTATCCATTCGTCCGTTGTAGGGCATCTTGTTTCTTTCTATAGTTTGGCGATTGCTGCTATAAACATTGGGGTACAGATGGCCCTTATTTTCACTACATCTGTATCTTTGTGGTGAATACCCAGGAGTGCAATGGCAGGGTCATAGGGAAGTTCTATTTTTAATTTCATGAGGAATCTCCACACTGTTCTCAAAGAGGCTGCACCAACTTGCATTCTCACCAACAGTGTAAGAGGGTTCCATTTTCTCCACATCCTCTCCAACACATACTGTGTCCTGTTAATTTTGGCCATTCTAACTGGTGTAAGGTGATATCTCAATGTGATTTTAATTTGAATCTCCCTGAGGGCTAGTGATGATGAACATTTTTTCATGTGTCTGATAGCCATTTGTATGTCTTGATTGGAGAAGTGTTTGTTCATATCTTCTTCCCATTTTTTGATATGATTATCTATTTTGTGTGTGTTGAGTTTGAGGAGTTCATTATAGATCCTGGATATCAACCTTTTCACTGTACTGTCATTTGCAAATATCTTCTCCCATTTCGTGGGTTGCCTCTTTGTTTTTTTGACTGTTTCCTTTGCTGTGCAGAAGCTTCTGATTTTGATGAAGTCCCAAAAGTTTATTTTTGCTTTAGTTTCCTTTGCCTTTGGAGACATATCTTGAAAGAAGTTGCTGTGGCTAATATCGAAGAGATTACTGCCTATGTTCTCCTCTAGGATTCTGATGGATTCCTGTCTCACGTTGAGGTCTTTTATCCATTTTGAGTTTATCTTTCAAAGAGCTGGAGCAAATAATCCAAAAAATTGTATGGAATCTGAAGAGACCCTGAATCGCTAAGGAAATGTTGAAAAACAAAAATAAAGCTGGGGGCATCACGTTACCTGATTTCAAGCTTTATTACAAAGCTGTGATCACCAAGACAGCATGGTACTGGCATAAAAACAGACACATAGACCAGTGGAACAGAGTAGAGAGCCCAAATATAGACCCTCAACTCTATGGTCAATTAATCTTCAACAAAACAGGAAAAAATACACAGTGGAAAAAAGACAGTCTCTTCAATAAATGGTGCTGGGAAAACTGGACAGCTATATGTAGAAGAATGAAACTCGACCATTCTCTTATACTATACAAAACGATAAACTGAAAGTGGATAAAAGACCTCAACGTGAGACAGGTGAATTGGTTTTTGATGGACTTTTGGTAGGATGAAGCCTGACCACTCCATACAAACCTACACAAAACCTCTGCTCCTGACCAATAGGGAAATGCCCCAGCCCATGGCAGCCCTTCCCCTAGTGCTCAGAGCTCTCCTTTCTCACTGAGTCCCCATTCACTCACGTTTCTCCCTCTTCCTGCAGGGAGAGCCACAGATGTCCTCTCTCTAAGATGTACCTTCTGTGCCTGGTGAGCTACATTTTGTGGCAGAGAAGACAGGGATTACTACCATGGCTTCTACAGAAGCTTCAGATTATTTGGACACCCCTTACACAACAATGTGGCAAGAGAGGGATCTCTCCCTTCTTCTCACATGGTGTCTTGAGCTTGAAGCACAGCTTCCTCTCTCACACAAGCTGAATTTGAGGGATACCAAGGTTGGGGCAGGCAGGGATATGTGGCCATGGCTAGGGGATCCTGAGGGCTATGGGCAAACTATATCCAGTGCCAAAACCCTTTGTAGATGCTCTCTCCATCCTGCAGTCCATGAGCAGACAGTGTGCATTGTAAGGGCCTCTCTTGCTCACACAGGTTCAAGTGGCTTTTGCTGTTGCCAATAAAACTACATCTGGATGAACACAAGTCTGTAATTCATGGACCTGCACTGCCCTTAGAGGTTCTTCCCTCAGAGGATGTGGTCCAGCCAGGAAATACAGGGAGGATAGGAGTGGCCTGGTCTACACTCCCCTTCTGGCCAGGAGCAGGGCATGGTTGCTCGGGTTAGAATCTGAGTTAGAGCACAAGGGGCTGGAGTGGCTGGAGCGTATCACCAGACAGGGCCTGGGTGATATGTATTCCAGATATGGGGCAGGGATGCTTGTGGGGGATGACACATGAGGGAGGTGTGGGAAAGCTCTTCCCTGCTCTGTGGTCACTCCCACTACCAATGGACACACTGCTGGTTTCCCCTGATGGTTTCAGGTCTCATCTACAGACTCCAGATTGCTCCTTTCCCAAGGAAGGCTGCCACTGGAAAAAGAGAGTGTAGATGGAGGAGCCTGTGGCATGTCCTCCAAAAATGTGGTTAACATGTGTTCCAGAAATGGTGCTTATAGGAATCAGACATAAAGAACAGAGATTTGTGACACAGATGCTTATAGGAATCAGACATAAAGAACAGAGATTTGTGACACAGATGCACTTATTATTTTAATGATGTGAGTCAAACAATTGGAAATGGCTCAGTTGTTCAACAGATGGTGCTTTGAGTGCTGTCACTGTCAAGGGGACAGTAGCGACCATGCCTACCCACTGTAGGGATATCAGGTAGAGCAAGAGCTCAACCCTAAACTCTCCCTGCCGCACTCCCCCAAGCCTTTGCAGACACACATGCGTGCAAGCAAGCACACACGAAATCCAGAGGGAAAAGCATGGAAACTGGATACCATCCATTATGGGTGAAGGCTCCAGCCACTCCAGCCCCTTGTGCTCTAACTCATCATTATGGGTGATTCCATGGAAGAAGGAATGTGTATTCATTTATTCATATTTAAATCATTATTTTACCACATAAATATAATCTGCCTAAACCTAAAGAACTATTTACTTTATTTCGCAACTTGTTAATAAAAAATGGGAAGATTTAAGATGTAATGTTAATATTTTTATAATGTGCCCACTAAAATAGTTTAAATGTGGCCTATGCAGGAAAATGAAATCATTTAAAGGTGTTTCATGGACCCAGACATTTCCCCGGTTTCTGCTTTTCAAGGTGTCCTTATGAAAGGGACACAATTCCAGGTAACAAAAGTAGTTAATTGTGGGACTTCCCATGATCATTGCTGTTTCAGAAACATTCAGTGTAATAAAATTATTTTTTAAATAAAAAATTGGAAAAAAAAAGATTTTTGTATCTTTCCTATGTTCTGTAGCCAGACAAAGAAAGCAATAATGTGGGATACCAGGCACATGAAAGTCCCAAATGAAGAAAAGTACCAGAGACAGAGAAAAGCAGTGGTTGCTAGGACTGGGGTGAGGGAATGAGCTGTGAGTGGTACATAGCACAGGTTTCTCTGTGATGGAAATATTCCTCAAGTAAAAGGTTGTGCAACATTCTTAAAGTGCTTAATGACACCTCCATATACCGCTGAAAAGGATCAGAGTAAAATTTTATGTAAACTCAAATTCTACTTTATTTAATGAACAAAATCCATTAAGCCATTACAAGAATTACAGAGAGCATTGACAGAGGAGGGGAAACCATCCTTAGGGTTCCAGTCAGAAAGAGCTGCTGCTTGGGGGCTGAGGGTGGTGGTTCCACTGAGACAGGTGCTGGCTCAAGCCCTTCTCAACCTCAATAGCAGGAGCTAGACCCTGCTGGACCTCCAGGTCAGGAAAAGGAGCTGGTGGCTCTTCCATCTCAGAAGAGTGAATTAGAGACCTGACTACCACCCACACTTGTCCCAATAGGGCAGATGGAGTCAACACTCTTCTTAACATGAAAGCTCCACCACCAGGCAGTGTTAGGGCCACCTTTGTCTCCAAAGATACAGTGGATGCCAGAGTGTGAGTTGGGGCGAGTTCCTGATGTAGGATGTTGCTCTGGGCATGGTGCTGTATCTCCACGAAGAAAAAGTATCAGCATGATTGAATTCCCATGCCCCTTCTAAATAAAGGAAACTTTACCCACCACTCAATGTTGCCTGCATCCAAGAACCAATCCCTGTGAAGTCTCCATGACTGAAGACCACCGGGGCTGGGATCTGAGACTATTTACTGCTCTCCTCCCGACTGCACTCTCTGGAGGCTTGCTCGGTGTGGCCCACCCTGTACCCTCCTCAGGCCCACATCAGTCACCATCAGTCCTTCTCACCCACAGCTTTTGGCTCTGCGGGCTCAAGGTGTTGCAACTGTGTGAGCAGAAGCTGGGCACGGTGTTCCTGGTCTGAGCCTGGCATACTGAGCCCCTTGTATGCCAGCAGCATATTGAGGCTGGAAAATTCTGGGGGCTGTAAAAATGTTCAGAATATTTTTCTAGCCATGTGTTCAAGATGGAGGAGATGCCCTGGGGATAGACAGTTAGGAAGAGGAATCAGGGGACAGGGCACCCTCCCAAATGAATATCCTAGGGAACCCTGTGGGAACCTGGGTCACTGGGCATCCAGCTTCCATCAGAGTCCAGTCCTATTCCTTGTCCACATGTGATCTGGCAATCCTGCCTGAGACAGGCCTGGTTACAGACAACAGGCTGGCAAGAGCCTCAATGAGTGGGAGATCTTGATGAATGGTGGGACCATTTCTGTCCTTCATGGCAGATCTGGACACACTCCTCAGTCAGTCTCCTTGTGCACTTGCCATTTGAACTAAACTGCATGTGCCCAGGGAGGGGTGGCTTCTGGCCTCTTAATTACCCTGATTGCACATGCCACTTCTTTCTGAAGATCCAACCAAGGAGGGAGCAAAGGGATTCTGTCTCTAGCCAGGCCTTCCCAGGACCTTCCCAATGCTTCAAAAGTTGCCTCCTGTGCCCATGTGCTTCCTTAATCACTAGATACCATGAGTGGGTATCCTTCTACTGACACTAATCTCCCACAGGGTTTGGAATATCTGGTGCCTATCCTCTCACTGGGTCTCCTGAGCACCCTCTGAGCACCCAGTGACCAGGTTCCAACATATTGCTGAGTGTGCTGGTTCCACAGACTCTCCTCTAGGTCCCAGTATTGGGATAGAGAAACAGGTGGGGGGGTGCGGTGATGGGGAATGACTCTCTTAGGGGCTAAAGCTGTCCTCTCTTCCTCTCTGCCCTCCTACAGTACCTACACCCACAGCTCCCATGGGCCCCTTCCTTTCTCCAGAAGAAACTCAGACCTTCACACTTAAGGATGAATCACAGATGTGTGTGATGAGGATCCAAGAATCCCTCCAAATCACAGTCCCCTTGCTGCTCTGGTGGAGAGGGAAGGCCCTCCTGCATCAGCTGAAGATCACTCATGTTTCACTGCTCCTGGGACATCACAGCTGGAGGAAATGCACCCATATCTAGAGGAGGCCAGGGGGCATCACATGAAATGTCCTGTAGATGCTACCTCTCATTGTGCCCAATATCACAGTGACTCCCAACTGCTCTGGAGACTAGGGCTGCCGTCTGCTCTGCACAGCGTTCTCAGTCAAGTCCTAGAGAAGCACCCGCACCTAGTGGGGCTTCCCAAATACTTGCTGAATGAAAGGGCCCCAACCAGCCCATCACAGGTATCTGAGTGGGGCTTGGAACACCTCTGAACCCCGGGTATCCCCAGACACAGACCCCAAATGGAGGTTCGGATCACTCTTTCAAATGGAAAAACAGCCCAACTCAAGATCATAGTGATAGTGAGGGATGAGGCAGAGGATTCATCATGGCAATCAGGACAATAATAAATGAGTACAAGCACAAGCTCTCTAGCACACCTTTGCACAGGCCCAGGCACCCAGGTGCACTTTCCTTTCAAGACTTCGTGAGTCCCTAACATAACTCTGGCCCAGTCAAAAGAGCAAACTGAGGCTCAGGAAATTTGGGGACATTTCCATGACTCACAGCAAGTGGTGGCCAAATCCAACTGGGCCATTAGGGACAGGGTACTCACCTTGCAAATAGGAAGTCCAACACCTCCTGGGTATTGGCAATGGCTCTTTATGTGCCCAGGAACATGTAGGCAGTGCTGAGGTCTCTTCCTAGGAAATTAGGCACCAGATGTTGTGTTTGCTTCTTTAGCAGGTTGGCCTGGTTTGTCCATAGCACATAGGTCTCACTCCTCCTCATCAGTGATCCTATTTCGCCTGATGTGAAACAGAGGAGACATGAGTCAGTTCTGTAGCCACCATGAGGGTTAGGGCTTGGGGCACAGATCGAAACCCCAAGATGCCAGTGTCTTATGGCAAGAGGTGGGACAAGAGGTCCCACAGTCATAAAAACAATCAGGTGACTGGGTGGTTCCTTGGTTTAATCCTAGGAGTCATGGTTTTGGCTCAGGTCATCATCTCAATTTCTTGAGATGGAACTCCTTGTAGGGCTGCGGACTTAGGGCAGAGTTGGCTTGAGAATACTGTCTCCACTTCTGTTTCTCCCCCTCTCTCCCCCCTGCCTCTCTCAAATAAGTCAACCAACCAATCAATTAACAAATCTTTAAGGAAAAAGAAAAACCTTTCTTGGTGGACATACAAAGAACTGAAGTCCGTGAAGTCTGACCTTGATAGTATCTCAGGTCATGTTGTGAACTGAGTATTGATAGCAACCCCCTGCAGGAACAGCATTGATACTGTGGTTTCTGATAACAGATTCCATTCTTGAGAGGAGAACACAGAGACATTTTCTTAAGTGAGGCAGCTCAGGATATTATGGCATGTAAGATATTTAGTCTAGCACTATGATTTAGCAACAAAAGAGAACCACATCAAAGTCCTGTATCAGTGGTTGTGACAAATGACTGGCCTTCTGGAATGTTGTGTAGCATAATGAAGTCCTTGATCCTGACCCTGGAGGGTCCCCAGGGATGTGTTTCCCTCAAAACCAAAAGGCAGAGCAAGGGACATAGTACCATTGGCAACATGTTCCTTTGGGTAAAAGTCTCCCAACTCACCATGATCATGTGCAAGACCTGCAGAACTTGGGGAGGACTGTCAGGTCAGTGGGGACACTTGGGAGCACAAGGATTCTAGATGAATGACATGAGACATAGTTTAAAGTCTCTTTTCTGGTATTGTTACAAATATGTGGACAATCACTCTACATCTGGCCAAAGTAGGGACAGGGCAATGAGGGCAGGTTTGAAAAGGAGATGTTGATGCAGATTCATGTGGGTTCAGAACTGTAGGAGGAAGCCCACGGCAGTACTAGGCTGGCTTCTGGGACATGGGTCCCTTTCTGCTCCACTGGGAAGCTGGGGGATGGATGTCCCCAGCACCTGCACTCACCCTGAGCCAGCACTGGACTCTGTTGGCATTTGGGGGCACCTTTTGTCCTTCAAGGAGGTAGAACAGAGGATCTCAACATTCAGCTCCTGCCCGATCTCCTGTGTGGAGCTCTGTTAAGAAAGTGCCCAGCAACAAGGCAGGAGGCCTCAGAGCCCTATCTGGCTGCATTTGCTGGTCCTCAGACCCAGGGCACTACATTCCAGACACACCAAACCCCAGTATGCACACAGCTCAACCAAGGAGAGAAATGTGACACAGCTTCAGGGCCTTGGATGAGCTCCGAGAGAGGTAAGATGCACCTCAGGAATCCTTTCCACCCTGCCCACCATCACATTTTGTAAACATAAAAGGATCACCAGGGTATCCATTATCTTGCAACCCCCTCCATCCCAGTGGCAGGAACCCCACATACCCCTCTTTGCCAGAAATTCCAGAGGAGAGGACAAGGTTGCCCTGGGATGTCTCAGAAGTGTGGCTTGGCCTGGCCTAAGCTGTTTTGTACTACCTTATCGAACCTCCTGCCAAATGCCCTGAGGCTTTGCCCATGAGGTTTGAGCCAATATATGCAGCATATGAAAAAGTCATTCCCCTGGGTTTTCTGGGAGCCAGAGTCTTTGGAAGTAGGCAAATATCAGGAGAACATCTTTCAATATTGGATGTCTCTAGCCAAGAAACCGTGGTGCTAGACTACACTAAAATGTGGAAGCCTATTTGCAGGGGTTCCAAATCTGTTAGAGTCTGTCATCAAGGAAGTAACTTCACTGCCTGAGATCACCTTCCCAAGTCCACTCATGGATTTACACCTACACAAACAGTGCTCAGGGTTGCTGTCTGCTTATCCCCATTCTGCATGCAAGGCCACATCTGTACACAGTGACACCAACACACTTCTCTCCACAGGCCCCTAAGGAAGGTCTGGGAGCAGCCAGGGCCCCAGCTTGGAAGCACACGTGTCTTCAGAAACAGCTCTCCAATCTTACCCATTTTTGTCCCTGGATAAGATATTATCCTTGTCAGGGGTGGTCTGCATCTTCTCTGTACAATACAGATGACTCTAGCATGGACTTACTCCAGATATCCATAGGCATTTGTGGGGTATCACATTCAAGAAATAGCTCCAACCATATTTTCTTCTCTTCTTATCTTCTCTGGGTCTGCTATTGGTCAGATCTCACTCTGCAGTTCATACTGATTGTGTGTGTGTGTGTGTGTGTGTGTGTGTGCATTCACGCACATGCACCCTCTCTCATGTGTGTGCACATGTGTTCATCAGTGCTCAAATTCTGGAGTCCCAGAAGATGACAGCCTCACCTGCAGAGGGTGATACCTTCCCAAGAACATATGCTTTCTAATTTTAAAAGCAAGAAGGGATTGGAGCCTTGGCCTCTGAAATTCAGAATTCACCCCTATGCCTCGAGACTGCATACCCTGTACTGAGAGCCATTAAGTTCTTTCCATTGGGTGTGATGTGGATAGGGGTCCACTCAGTGTGTTGCCATGAGCTGGGCTGCCCCTCAGACAAGAGCCTGCTGGAATGCCTCCTATCTAGGATATCAAGGCTCCCACTTACCCTTATACCATCTCCATGTCTGTGGCCACTTCTTTCAACACAACTTTTCCCAGAGCCCTCTGGTAAATGGCTATGTGCATCCAGGGTCCCTACTTTGATGACACTCAAAGAGCTGGGTTCATGCCTATTTCAGCCTTCTAACCATTCTGGGCAATTCCCTAACCCTGTTGAGGTCTTCACCTTCTCCTATCAGTGGTTCCCTGAAATCCCATATTCTGTTTATACATCTTTGTGTAACCCTGTCACCAGGAGTGTGGTCTGGACTTAGTGATTCCTACCATTCCACAGAACATAGCAACATGACCCACAAGGCCCCTCTGAGATTTAGTTATAAAAGCTCATTGCCCAGTCCCATGCTGACTGTGACCGCTATTCTCTCTCAGATCTTCACTCAGGAGTATAAGCCCCTATGTTGAACCATTACCCCGACATGTGCACATTACATCCCAATGAGGGCCAACAACAGACAGGAGACCTCAGGCCTTTGAGACGGACTGAATCCTGCCAACAACCCTAAGTAAGCTCAGGTTCTCAGTGAATCAGGTCGTGCCTTGGTGTTTTCAATAGCCCTAAAGTACTGAGAAGCTCAGGCAGGGGCCTCTAGCTGGGCACTCATGGATCCCTGATCCTCTAAGACTGTGTGAAATTGTTTGTTGGTTAAGCCTCTGAATGTGGGGTAATGTGGTCACACAGAACTAAGAGCGGGGTACTGATACTGTTCACCTGCTCCAGGCCTTGGCCCTCCTCCCCTTCCTCCTTGCTCCTCTCTTCAGCTTCTGCCAATCCCATGGGCCTTATTTCTAACTCCACTGCAGGAATGTCATATTTTTTCCAATCCTCTGCACCATGGTGCCCTCTTCCAGGCTAAATATACTCTGAATTGTGCAGGGCTGTCTCCTTCTTTTCCTGCCACAGGAATTCTCAATTTTATCTCAGCACAGCCTTCTCACACCCCTCACCAGGTGGAGCTCAGGACCCAGTTAAAATCCCTTCCTCTTTTCTTATGGGGCAAATACTCTTTTCATTCACCTTTTTGGTTCATGTTTTTTCATCTTCCCCTCTAGACCCTGAGCTCTTAGAGAGAGAAACCGGTTGCCTGATAAATACTGGCACTATCTGAGTGCTCAGGGCCCAGTGGCTGAATGAAAAGACTAGAGGATCCAGCCCGCCTTGACCAGCTCTATTGCCAAAGGCTATTTGATTATCGTCATGTGTAAGGCCTTTTACCCCACGCCCTAAGGAAACTCTGTGTTCCATGTTGGGCTCAAACTCATGACTCTGAGATCAAGTACCACATGCCCTACTGGCTGAGGAAGCCAGATGCTTCTCTGGTCATATTTTACAGGTTCTAGGCTGGTAACAATTGAAGTTTACTTGTTGATTTCAATATGTTGTAGGTATATTATGTTATGTTGAATTACCAAATAACTCCCCAAACTTTGGTAGCTTATCACCATAAATTTCCCCACATGAGAATGCTGAGTGAATCTTCAATTTGGAGACAAATTTTTTCTTATGGGCAAATACTCTTTTCATTCACCTTTTTGGTTCATGTTATTCGTGTGGTATTTCAGGAACAAGAGTCCTTCCAGCATGGGCCTTCTCACTCCATAGGTTGTCTTGCATCTCTGACACCATCAGCACTAGGGGAAAGATAACAAATACACATAGGAGGTTGTTTCCATTTGGGTTTTGAAGGTCTAAATATACACCTTTATGCTCAATCTTTAATTGTTTTAGGATTTTATTTATTAGAGAGAAAAGAAAACAAGAAGGGGGAAGTTGCAGAGGGAGCATAACCAGAGAGTTGCTGAGGTGAGGAGGACAAGGGGTGCCTCATATGGACTGGAACAGCTTGGGCCAAACAGCAAGTCTCCACCAATGGTGGTAGGCCGGGAGTAATGAGTAAACTCAGATCCCTGTGCCCATGACCAGCCATCAGGAGAGACCTCCCAGGGATTCCTTTATGGGCTCAGACAACATTGAGTGATGGGAAATGTTTCCTTTATTTAGAAGGACACAAAAGGTCAATCATGGTGTGGATCCTTTCTCTTCATGAAGCTACAGCACTAGCCCCAGAACACGATCCTGATACACTTCAAAAGCTACCCCCATCTCCTACTGAGATGCGTGCTGCAACTTCAGAGTTTGAGTGGCATGGGTGGGAGTAAGTTTTGTGGGTGATACAGCTGCAGATAGAGCAGAGAGGAGGAACCTGGGCTAAGGAGGCTACCACAAAGTTTTATCAGCAAAGAAATACACAACTGAAACTTTTAAGTTTACTACTGTGGGGGATGTTCCTGGATTAAAGGTGTTCATGTGGTGAAGCAAGGTAGAATCCCAGGTGTGGCAGCATGAGGATCCTGGGGGTCACAAGAACAGTTGAGGCCTGAATGCTTTAGAGTCCTCAGATATCAGTTGGGGAAAGCTGGCTGAAAACCGTGAGGCTAGGTGCTGGCTTTTTGCTCTATGTTGTCCTAAACTTCAAATCACAGCATAGTTGGGCAACCACATTCCTGGGAGGAGTCTACAAAAAAAAGGAAAAAAAAAAAAAAAGCAGAAGCATGGCAACACCTCTAACTTCCAGGAGGTATAGCATGACTCTTTGCCACAGAAACCCATAGAAATTGCAGTTTTAATTCAGTCACATGCCTGAGATAAAAATGCTTTGTCACTAGCTGGGTGAACACAGAATTCTGACAAAAACCAAGGAGATAAGACTGATGGAATGCTTTCCTGTGATAGCTCACTGAAGAGTTGGGTGCAAATTTTCAGCTTCTGGGTTGAAGGCAGGATGAAGCCATATTCATCCCACACATTGGTGCTGTAAGCCTTCAGGGAGTAATACAGAGGCACATACTGGAATCCAGGGTGGATTACCTGGAGGTCTGCCTCTGCTTAGGAGAGGTGCATTTGCTCCAGCTGAGGCATACCTGAGAATCAGGCGACAGACCCCTCCCCCAGAAGACCATCACAAATGTCACACTCCTGTCAAGTTTACTGATCATAGAGGGCTTCAAAGCTTCAACTTTAAGGGAAAACACTAGGTAGCATTCTTTGTATTTTTATTTTTTAGTCTCTTATTTATTTTTTCAGTTTTTTCTTATTTTTCATGTTTTTAATAATTTTTAGTCTTTTAAATTTTTATTTAGTTTTATTCATCTCTTTATATTTTATTTTTTCTTTCTTCTTGTCTTTTCTGGACACAATAATGAGATGGAGAAATTCACCTGAAGTTAAAGAACTGGAGGTAGTACTCACTAGCAGGGATTGTATCGCTATGGATATAATTCAAATATCTGAACTAGAACTTAAAACAATAATTCAAAAGATACTAGACAGGCTAATAAAAGCATAGAAGACAATAGAGAATCCATCACTGTAGAAATAAAAGAACACAAATCTAGACAGACCCAAATTAAAAGTGCTATTACAGAGATTCAGTCCCAAATGAAGACTATGGGAAGGACTGTGAGGCAGAAGAGGAAGTCAGTGATACAGAAGATAAAATAATGGAAAATAAGGAAGCTAAAAAAGAGAGAAAGAAAACTATTGGATCACCAAGGGAGATTTTGAGAACTCAGCACTTCCATAAATTGAAATAATATCCAGATAATAGTGGTGCCAGAAGACGACAAGAGGGACAGAAGGAGGAAAGGTTTGTTTCAACAAATTGGAGCTGAGGACTTTCCCACCTAGAAGGAAACATGTACTCAAGCCCAGGAGGTACAGAGAACTCCTCTCAGAATCAATAAAAATATGTCAACATCTTGACATATCAGAGTCAAGCTTTCAAAGTGCAGTGACAAAGAGAAAATCCTGAAAGAAGCTCAGGACAAGAGAAACTTAACCACTAAGGGTAGATACATAAGGTTGGCAGCACACCTGTCCACAGACATCAGGAAGGCCAGAAAGGAATGCATGACATATTCAATGTGCAAAATGGGTAATTTGTGCAGCCAAGAATATGTAGTCCAGGGGGCCTCTCATTCAGAGTAGAAGGAGAGATAAAGAGTTTTCCAAGGCCAACAAAACTTAAGGATTGTGAACACTAAACCAACCCTGAAAGAAACATTTTTGGGGATCCTCTGAGTGTAGAGAGAGCCCAAAGGTAACAAAAATCCAGAAAGGAACAGAGATAATCTACAAAAACAGCAACTTTACTGGTAATACAATGGCACTGAATTCATACCTTTCAATATCACTCTGAGTGCAAATGGACTCAATGCCACGATCAAAAGATAGAGTGTATAAACATGGATTAAAAGAAAAACAAGAACCATCAATATCCTGCTTACAAGAGACTCACTGCAGAGGCAAGAACACATCGAGATTGAAATTGAAGGCATGGAGAATCATTTATTATGCTAGTGGGCATGTAAGGGATGCTGGAGGATCCATCCTTCTATATTAGACACAATAGATTTTAAACTGAAGACTATTATACGTGATGAAGAAGGACACTATAACATAATAAAAAGGATGTACCCAAGGAAAACATCTAACGATTGTAAACATGTATGCCCCTAACTTGGAGCCACCAAATATACACACCAATGAATTACAAAATTAAAGAAACTCCTTGATAAGAATACTGTAATACAAGAGGACTTTAAGAACCCACTCAAAGCAATGGACAAATCATCTACACAGAAGATCAACAAGGAAACATGGGCTTTGAATGACACTGGACCAGATGGACTTCACGGAGATATGCAGAGCACTGCCTCTGAAAACATCAGAAAAAACATACTTTTGGAGGTTACATGGAACATTCTCCAGAAGAGATCACATACTAGCTGAGAAATTAGGTCTCACTAGTACCAAAATATTGACATAATAGCATGAATATTTTTAGACCGCGGTACTATGAATCTTGAAGTTAATTACAAGAAAAAATGTGGAAGGACCATAACTATGTGGAGGATAAAGAACATCCTACTGTAGAATGAATGGAGAATCAGGATATTGAACAAGATTTTAAAAATACATGGAAGCAAATGAAAATAAATGTAGGACAACTCCAAGTCTTTGGGATGCAGCAAAGGAGGTTCCAAGTGGGAGGTAATGACAATAAAAGCCTTTCTTAAGAAAGAAATTATAGGGGGACAAGATGGCGGGGAAGTGGGAGGAGGCGCCTTTTCAACCTCTACCCTAAAGTGAGCTGATTACCTACCAAAGAATTCTGATCATCCATGAAATTAGCCTAAGATCAGAATTATACAATCTGGATCTCTACAGGGGCAGAAGACGCCAGTGGGCAGGTAAAGCAGAGTGGGAAAGTCAGACTGATATTGGAAGATAAACAGAAGGGGGAGAGACCCTCCAGAGGTGACCGGTTGGAAAGTAGTACCCCCAATACAAGCGAGAGTGCCCTGCCTCTGGGGACCAGCATTAACTTGGACACTGGTTGAAAGCACTGCAAAAGAGCAAAGGATCGTGGGGGGAAAATTGTGGGAATCAGCGTGGCTAGGGACAGGGGCTTAAGTCCCTGGTCCCAGGAAAGCCTCCCCTGGCGCTGAGCCAGAGAGAGTGTGGCAGAGAAATCAGGTCTTGGTCCCTAAGCCACCAGCGCGCCCGAGAAGGAGTGAGGTCCGGCTCCTGTGAGGGCGGGGAGCCATGCTGGAGGGCAGAACGCAGGATCCCTGCTATAGAGCCTGAGATGCTCATGCCCCTCATCCTCCCCTGAGAGAGGTACAAAGGCCCAGCCAGTGCCCTTTGATATGCGCCATTGTTTCAGAGCCTAAGAAGCATGCACCAAACTCTCCCCACAGAGAGGTGCGTGAAGGCCCAGGCTGGTGCTTGCAGACCTGCGCCCCATTCTCAGAGCTTGAGACCTGCGCCTGACCCACAGCCTCCCCTGAAAGAGGTGTGCACAAGCCGGGCGCTCTTAGACCCAGAAAGACCAGGCACTCCCAGCCTGGGCCAGTGGGAAAATCTCAGTGTGCGATCGCTGCTTGGAACCTCTCTGGCGGTCTGGAGCTGCCCAGACAGCCGCCATTGCTGTGGCTTTGGGTACAAGCAAAAGATCCTGCGTCCCCAGGGACCACGAATCAGAACCTTCTCTGCCAGCAGCCAAGGGGGAACTTATTTGGGCTCTGCAGCCAGAATGAGGCTTCTCTCTGAGAGGGAGGTCAAGGTGCAATTTGATTTCCTGTAAAACTACAAAAACCATCAAAAGCGGTCAAGGTGAGAGAAAAAAAAAAGTGAACAAACAAAGAAACCACCAGAGAACAAAAGCCTGAAAGAAACCAGTATCCTCAGAGCCCCCCCCCCTTGAGGGGGGTGGGTGGACTTAACCCATGGAACATCACTGACTGAAAACCAGGCCCCTCCCCCAGAAAACAAACCAAGAAAGGAAAAAAAAAAAAAAAAAGGACGACAATAGAACAACCACCACTACTTCATAGGAAAACTTATATTTTTTACTCATTCCCACTATTCTAGTTATTTTTTTTATATAGATAATTTTTTAACCTATTTATCATCACAGTGAGCTGTCCAGCACATCAAATTCCATAATAACCTTCTAACCTGAATTTTTGATATTACACCTATGTTTTTCTTCTGCATTTCTATTTTTTTAATTTCTTTTTTTAAATTTTAGTTTAGTTTAGTCCAGTTTATTCCTTTTTTCTAATATTCATTTAGAGTTAAACTTCAAAGTAATCCCCTTTCCCGAATCTATACTACCACTTTAGGTAAACTAATTTTTAATACCCCTTTATCTTAGGAGAGTTGAATACTTTAACAAAGATATCAAGATACATCCAGGAAGAATCAAAACAACCTTCCTCGCCCACACTGAGAATTTATAACCGCTCTCCCATCTATTTCTTCCACCACTGTTTCTGTGTTTTTGTGTTTGTCCTGATAGTATATAAATCTTACACTTGGGGTTCTTTTTGATGAGGTTCTTCCTTTATTTGCATATATATTTTTTTCTCTTGTCATATACTTTTGTTTGTCTGTGTCTGTTTGTATACTTCATAAATCTTACCTTGGGTCCCATTTGGGTTGAACCTTCTATTTCATCTTCCCTTTCTTTCCTCTCTCTCTCTCTCTCTCTCTCTCTTTCTTTTTCTTTTCTTTTGTCTCTCGGTTGGGTGGGGAATCCTGATTGCTCAGAAGTGTTCCAGGATGCACCTTGACTGCACCACGGTCGATATATCCAGCTACATCTGTTCAGTCATATCTCACCAAAATGACTAGGAGGAGGAATGCCCAACAGAAGAAAAATACAGAGGATGGACCTTCTGCAACAGAGCAAATGGCTATCAACATAGACAATATGTTGGAAAGAGAATTCAGGCTAACAACTATCCAAGCAATAGCTAGGTTGGAGAAAGCCGTGGATGACCAAATGAAATTGATTAGGGCCGAGCTGAAAGCGACCAGAGATGATGTTTACAATGTTAGGGCCGAGCTAAAAACTACCAGGACTTAGGTTCACAATGTTCTCAATGAGAGCAATCTAATCTAAATTCTCTCAAAGCTAGGGTAACTGAGACAGAAGATAGAATTAGTGATCTGGAGGACAAACAGATAGAGAGAAAGGATCAGGAGGAAGCCTGGAACAAACAGCTTAGAAACCACGAAAACAGAATCAGGGAAATAAATGATGCCATGAAACTTTCCAACGTCGGAATTATTGGAATCCCTGAAGGGCAGGAGAAAGAAAGAAGTCTAGAAGATCTAGTGGAACAAGTCCTTCATGAAAATTTTCCCAATCTCGTGAATGGAACCAGCGTTCCTGTACTAGAGGCCGAACGGTCTCCACCCAAGATTATACATTCCAAAGAACACATCACAACACCTGATAGTCAAATTGAGGAATCATAATTGTAGGTATAATCTCTTGAAAGCCGCTAGGACAAAGAGGCTCCTTACTTACAGAGGAAAGCCCATCAGAATAGCGTCAAACCTGTCCACAGAGACCTGGAAATCCAGAAAGGGCTGGCAAGATATACTGAGGGCACCAAATGAGAAGAACATGCAGCCAAGAATACTTTATCCAGCAAGACTGACATTCAAAATGGATGGAGAGATAAAGAGTATCCAAGACCGGCAAGGCTTAAAAGACTATGCAACCACCAAGCTGACACTGCAGGAAATATTAAGGGGGGTGTTCTATAAAAGAGGAAAAATCCTAAGAATAGCATTGAATAGAAATATAGAGACAATCTACAGAAAGAAAGACTTCAAAGGTAACTCGATGTCAATAAAAATGTATCTATCAATAATCACTCTCAATGTGAATGGCCTAAATGTGCCCATAAATGGCACAGGGTTGCAGATTGGATAAAATGATAGGGCCCATCCATATGTTGTCTACAAGATACCCATTCTGAACCTAAAGATACACCCCGACTGAACGTGAGAAGGGATGGAGAAGCATCTTTCATGCCAATGGGCCTCAAAAGAAGGCTGGGGTAGCGATTCCCATTTCAGATAAATTAGATTTTAAACTAAAGACTGTAGTCAGAGATACAGAAGGACAGTACATAATCCTTAAAGGGACTATCCACCAAGATGATCTAACAATTGTAAATATCTATGCCCGCAATATGGGAGCAGCGAATTACATAAGAAAACTGTTAATCAAGATAAAGAGTCATATTGATATGAATACACTAATAGTAGGAGATCTTATCATGCCTCTCTCAGGAATAGACAGACCATTGAAGCAGAAAATCAGTAAGGAAACAAGAGCATTGAATGACACATTGGACCAGATGGACCTCATAGATATATACAGAAAATCCCACCCTAAAACAACAGATTACTAATTTTTCTCAAGTGCACATGGAACCTTCTCAAGAATAGACCACAAAGTGGGTCACAAATCGGGACTCAACTGATACCAAAAGACTGCGATTATTCCCTGCACATTTCCAGATCGCAATGCTTTGAAACTGGTGCTCAATCACAAGGAAAAGTTCCAAAGGAACTCAAACACTTGGAAGCTAAAGACCACCTTGCTTAAGAATGCTTAGATCAACCAGGAGATCAAAGAAGAATTGAAACAATTCATGGAAACCAATGAGAATGAAGACACTTTGGTCCAAAACCTATGGGATACAGCAAAGGCAGTCCTAAGGGGGAAATATATAGCAATCCAAGCCTCCCTCAAAAAAATGGAAAAATCCAGAACACAGCAGCTGTCTCTACACTTTAAAGAATTGGAGATTCAACAACAAATCAAACCAACTCCACACATAAGAAGGGAAATCATCAAGATTAGAGCTGAGATCAATGAGGTAGAAACCAGAGATACAGTAGAACATATCAATGAAACTAGAAGCTGGTTTTTTGAAAGAATCAATAAGATCAATAAACCATTGGCCACACTAATCCAAAAGAAAAGGGAGAAAGTCCAAATTCATAAAATTATGAATGAAAAGGGAGAGATCACAACGAACACCAAAGAAGTAGAAACAATCATCATAAGTTATTATCAACAGTTATATGCCAAAAAGCTTAGCAACTTAGATGAAATGGTTGCATTCCTGGAAAACTATAAACTCCCAGAATTGAACCAGGAAGAAATCGACAACCTCAATAAACCGATATCTAGTAATGAGATTGAAGCAGTGATCAAAAACCTCCCAAAAAACAAGAGCCCAGAACCTGATGGATTCCCTGGGGAATTCTACCAAACTTTCAAAGAAGAAATAACACCTACTCTCCTGAAGCTGTTTCAAAAAATTGAAGCAGAAGGAAAACTTGCAGACTCTTTCTATGAAGGCAGCATTACCCTGATCCCCAAACCAGGCAAAGACCCTACCAAAAAGGAGAATTTCAGACCAATATCACTGATGAATATGGATGCTAAGATTCTCAAAAAGATCCTAGCAAACAGGATCCAACAGCACATTAAAAAGATTATCCACCATGACCAATTGGGATTCATCCCTGGCCTACAAGGATGTTTCAACATTCGCAAATCAATCAAGGTGATAGAAAAAATTAATATGACAAGAGAGAAGAACCACATGGTCCTCTCATTTGATGCAGAAAAAGCATTTGAATGAGATTATGCTGAGTGAAATAAGTCAATCAGAGAGTCAATGATCATATGGTTTCACTTATTTGTGGAGCATAACAAATAGCATGGAGGATATGGGGAGTTAGAGAGGAGAAGGAAGTTGATGGAAATTGGAAGGGGAGGTGAACCATGAGAGACTATGGACTCTGAAAAACAACCTGAGGGTTTTGAAGGTGCGTGGGGTAGGAGGTGGGGGTACCAGGTTGTGGGTATTATAGAGGGCACGGATTGCATGGAGCACTGGGTGTGGTGCAAAAATAATGAATACTGTTATGCTGAAAATAAAAAATAAATTTAAAAAAATGAAAAAGCATTTGACAAAATCCAACATCCATTCCTGATTAAAATGCTTCAAAGTATAAGGATAGAGGGAACATTCCTGAACTTCATCAAATCCATTTATGAAAGACCCACAGCAAATATCATCTTCAATGGAAAAAAAGCTTGCAACCTTCCCGTTGAGATCAGAACAAGACAAGAATGCGCACTTTCACCACTCTTGTTCAACATAGTATTAGAAGTCCTAGCAACAGCAATCAGACAACAAAGAGAAATAAAAGGTATCCAAATTGGCAATGAAGAAGTCAAACTCTCTCTCTTCGCAGATGACATGATTCTTTATATAGAAAACCCAAAAGACACCACCCCCAAACTACTAGAACTCATACAGAAATTCAGCAATGTGGCAGGATACAAAGTCAATGTACAGAAATCAGTGGCTTTCCTATACACTAACAATGAAAATACAGAAAGGGAAATAAAAGAATCAATTTCATTTACTATAGCACCAAGAACCATAAGATACCTGTAAATAAACCTAATCAATGAGGTAAAGGATCTGTACTCGAGGAACTACAGAACACTCATGAAAGAAATTGAAGAAGACAGAAAAAGATGGAAGACCATTCCATGCTCTTGGATCAGAATAATAAACATTGTTAAAATGTCTATACTGCCTAGAGCAATCTATAACTTTAATGCCATTCCTATCAAAATTCCACCAGTATTGTTCAAAGAGCTGGAGCAAATAATCCTAAAATTTGTATGGAATCAAAAGAGACCCAGAATCACTAAGGAAATGTTGAAAAACAAAAATAAAACTGGGGGCATCACGTTACCAAATTTCAAGCTTTATTACAAAGCTGTGATCACCAAGACAGCATGGTACTGGCACAAAAACAGACACATAGACCTGTGGAACAGAGTGGAGAGCCCAGATATGGAACCTCCATATGGACTCCAGATATGGTAATTAATCTTCGACATAACAGGAAAAAATATACAGTGGAAAAAAAACAGTCTCTTCAATAAATGGTGCTGGGCAAACTGAGCAGCTATATGTAGAAGAATGAAACTCGACCATTCTCTTACACTGTAAACAAATATAAACTCAAAATGGATAAAAAACCTCAACATGAGATAGGAATCCATCAGAATCTTAGAAGAGAACATAGGCAGAAATTTCTTCGATATTAGCCACAGCAACTTCTTTCAAGAAATGTCTCCAAAGGCAAAGGAAACAAAAGCGAAAATAAACTTTTGGGACTTCATCAAAATCAAAAGCTTCTGCACAGAAAAGGAAACAGTCAAAAAAACAAAGAGGCAACCCACGGAATGGGAGAAGATATTTGCAAATGACAGTACAGTGAAAAGGTTGATATCCAGGATCTATAATGAACTCCTCAAACTCAACACACACAAAACAGACGATCATATCAAAAAATGGGAAGAAGATATGAACAGACACTTCTCCAATGAAGACATACAAATGGCTATCAGACACATGAAAAAATGTTCATCATCACTAGCCATCAGGGAGATTCAAATTAAAACCACATTGAGATGTCACCTTACACCAGTTAGAAAGGCCAAAATTAACAAGACAGGATAAGGATAGAGGGAACATTCCTGAACATCCTCCAACATGTGTTGGAGAGGATGTGGAGAAAGGGGAACCCTCTTCCACTGTTGGTGGGAATGCAAGTTGGTGCAGCCACTTTGGAGAACAGTGTGGAGATTCCTCAAGAAATTAAAAATAGAACTTCGCTATGACCCTGCAATTGCACTCCTGGGTATTTACCCCAAAGATACAGATGGAGGGAAAAGAAGGGCCATCTGTACCCCAATGTTTATAGCAGCAATGGCCATGGTCGCCAAACTGTGGAAAGAACCAAGATGCCCTTCAACGGACGAATGGATAAGGAAAATGTGGTCCATATACACTATGGAGTATTATGCCTCCATCAGCAAGGATGAATACCCAACTTTTGTAGCAACATGGACGGGACTGGAAGAGATTATGCTGAGTGAAATAAGTCAAGCAGAGGGAGTCAATTATCATATGGTTTCACTTATTTGTGGAGCATAACATATAGCATGGGGGACATGGGGAGAAAGAGAGGAGAAGGGAGTTGGGGGAAATTGGAAGGGGAGGTGAACCATGATAGACTATGGGCTCTGAAAAACAGTCTGAGGGTTTTGAAGTGGCGGGGGTGTGGGAGGTTGGGGTACCAGGTGTTGGGTATTATAGAAGGCATGGATTGCATGGAGCACTGGGTGTGGTGAAAAAATAATGAATACTCTTATGCTGAAAATAAATAAAAAAATAAATTAGAAAAAGAAACAAATTGTATTCTCAAATACAAACATAAAGTATCTGAAGAAAGAACAGCAAATAAATCCTAAATCCAGCAGGTGAAGAGAAATAATAAAGATTAGGGTGCAAATCAATGATACAGAAATTTTTTTAAAAAAATAGAACAGATCAATGAAACTAAGAACTGGTTTTTTGAAAGAATGAATAAGATGGATGAAACCCTAGGCAGACTTCTCAAAAATAAAAGAGAAAGACCCAAATAAATAAAATCCTGAATGAAAAAGGAGAGCTATCTACCAACATGGAACAAACAAGAAAATATTATGCGCAATTAAATGCCGGGAAATTAGGCAATCTGTAGGAAATCGATGCCTTTTTAGAAATCTTTAAACTACCAAAACTGAAACAGGAAGAAACTGAAAACCAAAACAGACACATAGTCAGCAAAGAAATGGAATAAAAAAAAACATCCCAAACATCCAGTCTTGGCCCTAATGGCTTCTCAGGAGAATTCTAGCAAATGTTTAAGAATTAATACCTATCCTTCTGAAACTGTTCCAAAAATAAAAATGGAAGGAAAAGTTCCCAACTCATTCTAGAAGGGCAGCATTATCTTTATCTCTAAACCAGACATTGACCTCACCAAAAAGGAGAATTTCAGAACAATATCCCCGATTAACATGGATGGAAACCTGTTCCCCAAGAAAATGGTCTATTCTGGTGGTTGTCATTATACTTTCTTTATTCCATCACCTGGTCCTGTTTGCCTCAATGGACGGTTGCGAGTGGGGAGGCTGCTTACAGCTTGGGGCGGGTCCGGACTCACCCATCATAAGCCATGCAGCCCCACTGCACTGTTCCCGCTGGTCTTCCAGTCCCACTGCTGGGCTCCCTGGCCCTCTCAAGAGCTAATACTCCAGGATTAAGTGGCTAGATTAATGCTGCTGAGTGGCTAACTCAAGTCCTTGACATTTTTCATTCAGTCATGCAGATTATTTTAGAGGCTTTTGTTTTAAAGGGCCAAATTGCCCTATAGATACATGTGCTTCTGGGCTGTGTAGAAAATATTTTTCAAGTGTTGCTAAATAATTGACTTTGGAAGTGGGATATCACGCAGCTGTTTATAAATCTGAATGTCTTAAAAGCATTCTTGCTTGCTTTCTCTGGTGTAGATGATGTCTTAGCAAGACTTGAGTTTTTCCAATGAACCCAATTTTAATATATGGTATTTTTGATTGCCAAAATGGTGTCTTGTCATTAGTATATGTGGTAATGTTGATTTTATGACTACTGTTAAAACACAATTGCTATGGTTAAAATTCATAAAATGTTTTTTTTAAAAAAAGAAAGAAAATAGTTAACAGGATCTAAAAGTACATTCAAAGGATTATTCGCCACAGCCCAGTGGGATTTGTTCCTGGGATGGAGGGGTGGTTCCACATCTGTAAATCAACCAGTTTGATATAACATAAGAACCATATGGCCCCTCAACAGATATAGAGAAAACATTTGACAAAATACAGTACCTTTTCATGATAAAAACAACTTGCCATGTAGGGAAAGAAGAAAATGCTTTAATGTCATGAAAGACCGTGCAAATACCATCCTTATTAGAATAAATGTAGATTTTTCCCCCCTACTGTCAGTAACACAACAGGGATGTCCACTCTCTCCACTATTGTGAAACATGGTACTGGAAATCCTACCCTAAGCAATCAGAGAACAAAAATAAATGAATGCACCCAAAGTGGCAACAAAGAATTTAATTTTCTTCCTCTTTGCAGTTGACAAGCTATTCTATGTAGAAAATCCAAAAGACTCCACCCCAAAATTGCTAAAAACCTATAAAGCAATTCAGCAAGTCCCAGGATATAAAACCAACTTGCAGAAGTCAGTTGCATATCTGTACATTAACCATGAGCCAGAAAAAAAGAGAAATCAAGGAATTGAATCCATTTACAATTTTATGAAAAAACATATGATACCCAGGATTGACCCTGACCAAAGAGGTAAAAAAAAACTGTATTCTGAAAATTATTGAACTCTTATGAGAGAAGTAGAGGGAGACACCAAAGAATGGAAAAATATTCCATGCTCATGGATTAAAAGAACAAATGATATTAAAATATCTATGGTACGCAAAAAAAAAAAAAAAATTACACATTCAATGCAATCTCTATCAAAATACCCTCAATATCTTTCAGAGAGCTGGAAGAAACAATCCTAAAATTTTTGTAAAACCAAAAACAATCCAAGAGGCCAATGGAATGTTGACAAGGAGAATGAAAATGGGAGTCTTCACAATTCCAGACTTCAAGCTGTATTTTCAAAGCTGTAGTTACCAGGACAGTATGGTCGGTACTCACACAAAAGCAGACACCTATATCCATGGAGCATATTGGAAGACCCAGGAATGGACCCTCAACTCTATAGTCTCCCAGTAGTTGACAAAGGGGAATGAATATCCAATGGGGGAGGAAAAATGACAGTCTCTTCAACAAATGATGTTGTGAAAATTGGACAGCCACAGGCAGAAGCATAAACCTGGACCACTTTCTTACACCATACATGAAAACAAACTCAAAAAGGATGAAAGACCTAACTGTGAGGAAGGAATCCATCAAAATCCTAGAGTAAAACACAAGCAACAACACCTTGCTGGAGGCAAAGGAAAAAAACCCAACATGAACCACTGGGACTTCATCAGGAAAAAAAGCATTGCACAGCAAAAGAAACAATCAACAAAACTGAAAGGCAGAATACATAATGGAAGAAGACATTTGCAACTGACCTATAAATAAAGGTCTAGTCTCCAAAATCTAAGAAGAACTCATCAAACTAATAATCAACCCCCAAAAAAGTCCAATCAAGAAATTGCCAGAAGAAATAAACAGACAAATCAGTTAAGAATACATAAATGGCTTACAGACACATGAAAAAAAATCCTCAACATCACTCTTCATCAGAGTAACACAGATCAAAACCATCATGAGATACCACCCCACACCAATCAGATTGCTCAAATGAACAGCTCAGGAAAGAACCTATGTTAGTAAGGATGCAGAGAAAGGGGAACCTTTTACACTGCTGGTGGGAATGTAAACTGGTGCAGCCACTCTGGGAATAGTACAGAGGTAGTACAGAGGTTCCTCAGAAAGATAAAAATAAAACTACGCTATGACTCAGCAGTTCAGTACTAGGTATTTATCCAGTGGGTATAAATATAGTGATTAGAAGAGGCACATGCCCCCGGTGTTACTCCAGCAATGTCTACAAAAGCCAAACTATGGAAAGAGCCTTGATGTCCATTCACTGATGAATGAATCAAGAAAACTTGGTATACATACTCAATGGAATATTACTCAGCCAACAACAACAAAAAAACCCCAAAACAAGCAAGCAAACAAACAAACAAACAAAAAATGGAAATATTTTCCCTTGCAACAGTGTGGATGGAATTGGAGGATATTATGCTAAGTGAAATAAGGCACTTAGAGAAATACAAATACCGTAATATTTCACTCCTATGTGGAATTTAATATACAAAAACCTGATGAATATAGGGGAAGGGAAAGAAAAATGAAACAGGCTAAAAACAGAGAAAACAGACAAACCGTTAGAGACCCTTAACTAAATAGGTTATATACTGAGGGTTACTGGATGGGCATTAAGGAGGGACCTTGATGTCAGGAACACTGGGTGCTATATAGACCTCCTGAATCACTACCCCCTAATTAACATTACAGTGTATGTTGGCTCACTTGAATGTAAATAAAACTAAAATATAAATGTAAAAAAAAATGTAAAAAAAAAAAAAAAACCACTCTTCACACTAGCTCTTTAAAAATATACAACTAGACAATTCTAGGGGAGACAAGATGGCAGAGAAGTAGAAGGTGCCACCATTTCAAACTGTCCCCTAAAGTGAGCTGATAACCAAACCAAAGAACTCTGATCGCCCATGAAATCAGCATGAAATTAGAATTATACATATCTGGATCTCTACAGGGGCAGAAGACACCAGTGGGCAGGTAAAGTGGAGTGGGAAAATCAGACTGATATCAGAAGATAAACAAAAGGGGGAGGGAACCACTAGATGCCACCCATTGGAAAGTAATACCCCGATGCAAGAGTGCCCTGTGATTGGGGACCAGCATTAACTTGGAGTCCAGTTGAAAGCACTCAAAAGAACAAAGATTGTAGGGGGAAATTGGTGGAATCAGGCGGATAGGGGCAGGGGCTTAAGCCCGCAAACCCAAGATGCCACTGCAGGCACTGAGCCAGACAGAGTGCAGCAAAGAAGCCAGGTCTTGGTCCAGGAGCCACTAGGAGCCCGAGGGTGTCTGGGTGGCAGAGCCCTTGAGAGTGAGGGAGCTTCGCCAGCCAGCAGGTAGAACCACAACCTTTTGCACTCTCCACGCTCATGCTGTGCGACCAGAGTCTAAATCGCCCCCTATGCCCTCCCCTGAGAGAGGTGTGAGCTGGCGCCAGCTGGTACTCTCTCAGACACCAGAGAGTCTGAGCACTCCCAGCCTGGCCATTGTGAAAATCTCAGTGCGCTATCCCTGCTTGGGACCTCTGTGGCAGCCTGGAACTGCCCAGACATTGCGACTGGTATTTCTTGTGGTTTTGGGTGCAAGCAGAGTTCCTCTGACCCGAGACCATGACTGGGAACATGATCTGCCAGCAGCTGAGGGTGAATTTATGTGCTCTGGAGTACCCAGAGGGGAAAAGACTGAGGCTTCTCTCTGAGAGGGAGGTTTGGGTGCAGTTTGCTTTCCTCTAAACCACCGAAAACCATCAAGAGCCACCAAGGGGAAAGAAAACAAATGAACAAACAAAAAAACCTACAGAGAACAAAAGCCTGAAAAACTGGTTTTCTCAGAGCCCACCCCCTTGATGGGGCCAGGGGGACATACCTCTAAGAACATCACTGACTGAAAACCCACCTGGCAGGCCCCTCCCCCAGAGGCCACCCCCTCCCCCAAAAATAGACAAGAGGACAACCACTGCTACTTTATAGACATAACTTTTACTTTTAATTCGTTCCCACTATTCTGGTTCTTTTTAATTATATATATATATATATATATATATATATATATATATATATATATATATATACATATACATATATATATAACTTTTTAACCTATTTACCATCACAATGAGATGTTCAGTGCATCAAATCCCATAATAACCTTTTAACCTGAATTTTTTTGATACATATACCTGTGTTTTTTTTTTTGCTTTTCTTTTTTTTAATTCTATTTTATTTTATTTTATTTTATTCATTATTTTTTAAAATATTTATATAGAGATAAGCTTCAAGGTAATTCCCTTTCCTCAATCTATGCTACCCTATAAGTAAACCAGTTTTAATCCCCCTTTATCTTAGGAAAATCAAGTCCTTTAACAAAGATATCAAGATACATCCAGGAAGAATCAAAATGACCTTCCTCGCCCACACTGAGAATTTATAACCACTCTCCCATCTTTTTCTTCTGTCAGTGTTTCTATGAATTTGGTTTTGTCCTGGTAGTATATAAATCTTATACTTGGGGTTCTTTTTGATGAGGTTCTTTTTTTTGTTTTTTCTCTTGTCATCTACTTTTGATGGTCTTTTTGTTTGTCTGTTTATGTTTGTATACTTCATAAATCGTACCTCGGGGCCCATTTGGGTTAGGCCTTCTCCTTTATTTTATCTTTCTTCTTTCTTTCCTCTCTCTCTTTTTTTTTTTTTTTTTTTTTTTTTTGGTGGAGACTCTTTTTTTTTTTTTAATTTATTTTTTATAAACATATATTTTTATCCCCAGGGGTACAGGTCTGTGAATCACCAGGTTTACACACTTCACAGCTCAGAAGCACCTTGCCTGCACCACGGTCAATACATTCAGCTACACATCCGTTCAGCCATCTCTCAACAAAATGACTAGGAGGAAGAATGCCCAACACAAGAAAAATCCAGAGACTGGGCCTTCTGCATCAGAGCTATTGGATATGGATATAGACAGTATACCAGAAAGGGAATTCATGCTAACAATTATCCAAGCAATAGTTAGGTTGGAAAAAGCCTTTGATGACAAAATGGAATTGATTAGGGCAGAAGTGAAAGACACCAGGGATGATGTTCACAATGTTCTCAATGAGTTCCAATCTAATCTAAATTCTCTAAAAGCTGGGGTAACTGAGGCAGAAGATAGAATTAGTGATCTGGAGGACAAACAGAGAAAAGGGATCAGGAGGAAGCCTGGAACAAACAGCTTAGAAGCTGCAAAAACAGAATTAGGGAAATAAATGACGCCATGAAAAGTTCCAACGTCAGAATTAATGGAATACCTGAGGGGGAGGAGAAAGAAAGAAGACTAGAAGATGTAGTTGAACAAATTCTCCATGAAAAATTTCCCAATCTTGTCAATAGAGCCAGAATTCATGTGCTAGAGGCAGAAAGGTTTAGCCCCAAGATCACAGAATCCAGAAAGACCTCAAGACAACTGATAGTGAAAATGATGAATCATAATTGTAGACAGGAGCTCTTCAAAGCAGCTGGGGCAAAGAAATTCCTTTTGTACAGAGGAAGGCCCATCAGAATAATGTCAGACCTGTCCACAGAAACCTGGCAAGCCAGAAAGGGCTGGAAAGATGTATTCAGGGCACTAAATGATAAGAACATGCAGCCAAGAATACTTTATCCAGCAAGACCGACATTCAAAATGGATGGAGAAATAAAGAGCTTCCAAGACTGGGAAGGTTTAAAAGAGTATGTAACCAGCAAGTCGACAGGAAATATTAAGGGGTGGTCCTATAAATGAGGAAAAAACCTAAGAATATCATTAAACAGAAATATATGGAGACAATCTATAGACACAACATCTTCACAAGTAACATGATATCAATAAAAATGTATCTCTCAATAATCACTCTCAACGTGAATGGTCGAAATGTGCCCATAAAATGATGCAGGGTTGCAGATTGGATAAAATGACAGGACCCATCCATATGTTGTCTACAAGAGACCCATTTTGTACCTAAGGATACATCCAGAGTGAAAGTAAAGGGATGGAGAAGCATCTTTCATGGCAATGGGCCTCAAAAGAAGGCAGGGCTAGTGATTTTATATCAGATAAATTAGATTTTAAACCAAAGACTGTAGTCAGAGATACAAAAGGACACTACATCATTCTTAAAGGGATTATCCACCAAAATGATCTAACAATTGTAAATAGTTATGCTCCCAATATTGGAGCAGCCAATTATATATATATATTAAAAACTGTTAATCAAGATAATGACCCATATTGATATGAATACATTGACAGTAGGAGATCTTAACATGCCACTCTCAGTAATAGATCATCCAAGAAGAAAACCAATAAAGAAACAAGAGCATTGAATGACACATTGGACCAGATGGACCTCATAAATATATACAGAACATTCCACCCTAAAACAACAGAATATCCATTCTTCTTGAGTGCACCTGAAACCTTCTCGAGAATAGACCTCATACTGGGTCACAAATCAGGTCTCAACCAAAACCAAAAGATTGAGATTATTTCCTGCATATTCTCAGATCACATTGCTTTGAAACTGGAGCTCAACTACAAGGAAAAGTTTGGAAGAAATTAAAACACCTGGAAGCTGAAGACCACCTCACTTAAGAATGTTTGGATCAGGCTATGGTCTCTGAAAAAAACAATCTGAGGGTTTTGAAGTGGCGGGGGCATGGGAGGTTGGGGTACCAGGTAGTGGGTATTATAGAGGGCACGGATTACATGGAGCACTGAGTGTGGTGCAAAAATAATGAATACTGTTAATGCAGAAAATAAATAAATAATAATTTTTTTAAAAAAAGAATGTTTGGATCAACCAGGAAATGAAAAAACTTCAACAATTCACAGAAGCCAATGAGAATGAAACACTTAGGTGCAAAACCTATGGGATACAGCAAAGGCAGTCCTAAGGGGGGAATACATAGCCATCCAAGCCTCCTTCAAAAACAAACGGAAAAATCCAGAATACACCAGCTGTCTCTACATCTTAAAGAACTGGAGAATCAACAACAAATTAATCCAACTCTGCACAAAAGAAGGGAGATAATCAAGGTTAGAGCAGAGATCAATGAGATAGAAACTAGAAATACAGTAGAATTCATCAATGAAACTAGAAGCTGGTTTTTTTTAAAGAATCAATAAGATCAATAAACCATTGGCCAAACTAATCCAAAAGAAAATAAAGAACGCCCAAATTCATAAAATTATGAATGAAAAGAAAGAGATCACAACTAACACCAAGAATTTAGAAACAATAATCAGAAATTATTATCAACTGTTATATGCCAATAAGCTAAGCAACCTAGATGAAATGGATGCCTTCCTGGAAAACTGTAAACTTCCAGAATTGAACCAGGAAGAAACTGACAACCTGAATAGACTGATACCTAGTAATAAGATTGAAGCAGTGATCAAAAACCTCCCAAAAAACAAGAGCCCAAATTTGACAGATTCCCTGGGTGGTGCCAGAAATCCTTCACTGCAGTAGCTTCCAGAGGACAGATGGTCCTGTCTACTCAGGAAAATCCAAACCAGAAGTTTTCCCCTGGACTCAGCGGTCTCTACAATTCATAACTCTTACACATAGACACCCCCAAATAACCAGTACTGACCCATAGGTAGGGACAGCTCTATGCCACTATTCAGCAGTAAGAAGCTACAGAAGATGAGACGGTCCTCCTTCAACAACTTTAATGACTGAAGGGTCTAAACTATTCAGGAGGCCATGAGGGGAGAGGAAAAGGCTAGCTGAGGACAAAGCAGGAACTGGCACGCCACACCTCCCCTCCACAACATGTGTTATGGGTGACATTCCTCGTGCACTCTGGCTTCCCTAAAGCCAAGGAAAGGGAAAAAAACACATTCTTCACAAATAGAGATCAACAGACTGCAAGACCTGAGTTTGCCTCGGTTTACAAATGTCCAAGTGATTGCCAGGAAGAGCCTTGCTTGTCCAATAGGCTATCTAACTTCCAGAGACCCATAACTCTGTTTCCTGAAGCCCCAGCATCTCCCTCTCCTCCATGAAATTGAGAGATGCTGAGGCCGAAGGAAATGTCAATAAGATAGAATTTCTTTTCAAACCTGCAATCCCTTGAGAAGGACCGGTGAGAGGAGGAAGGTAACATTTCTCCAAGAAATTCCCCACCATCTTTCTAGTAATGCCTTCCTAGAAGGAAAAAGACCTTCACTTGACAAGAGCAAAACCTCCTGTATCCAGGGTGTCCTTTGGTCTCCTGAAACATTCTTGCAAAACCTCCCTTCCAGTGCCATCCTGAAGAGTCAGTATCCAGTCACGACCCCAGAAAGCTACATTTTCAACCCATGGGTCCTGTTCCTGTCCTTTAATAAAAATCACCTTCTGCCAGCAAAGCCGTCTCAAGACTTCTTTCTTGACCATCGGCCTTGAATGCCAATGTCTTTCCTACATCAGCCCTGTCTATAGGGCTCCTGTGGAAACAGCTCTTCAACATGGGCCCATTTCTGTCAACTCTTCTGACTCCATCCACCTCACCCACTGCACATTCTGTGTCCCCCGAGGACAGGACATTTCAGTGATTCTTGCACTGAAACCCTCACATGACACCTCTTTCTGTCCTCGATGTGGTTGACTTTGCCCATCTGAAACTCCCCAGCATCCCATCCTCACTTTCTTTGTCTTGCAGGTTTATCTGGTCCATAGGTTCTCATCACCAATTCCCTATAACTGGTTTCTGCTCCTGAGTAGAGGGCTCCATTCCTTTCCTTTGTCATCAAGCTCAAATCTTAACTCTCAGATGTTTGTCTCACAACTTTCAAAATTCTTCTTTCCCCTAATGCCTCTCTACCAGTTTCTCTTCTCCCCTTTTCAAGCCGCCCTCCCTCCTTCCTTCCTTCCCAGCATTATCTTTTTGTTCTTTGTATTGCTTCCTCCCCTCTTTTTTTTTTTTTCATTCTGCTCTATTAGTCCCCAGACAGCACTTTAGTACTTTTTCACCTAGTGTTCCTGGACTCATTCTGTGTGTACAAGACCCAGGAGCTCACGGCAATATGTTCCCTATTATAAAGGAGGAAGGGTTACGTAAACAGGGGCATATCAAAGGTCTGCTTCTCTGTAAGTCAACAGGAAGCTTCAGGGTTATGAACCCTGGCCTTCCACACTACAACTAGACATGGGCTACGCTAAGCATTCCCCCACAATCTCCTGTCTTCCAAGACCCTGAGCATAGGGCTGTCCCACCAGAAACCTGAAGAGTTTCATATCTCGGCTGAAATGGGCCTTAAGTCAAGCATCACCTGAGTGTCTGGAAAAGTCACTGGCTTCAACACGACTCACAGGTATATAGTCTTTGAAACGGAAACATCGAAAATTTAATCAGCAGTTGAAGTCAGTGTGAGGTTACCATGTAGAAAGACATAACTGAATTCTGGAAAAGAACATGACACCTGACTACCAGTGACTTGCAGAGGTAGACACAGCGACCATTCCTGAAGGAAGGGGCTGTAACACGTATGTTGAGTCAGGAAGGGAGGAACATGAGTGAGAAATCCTGCCACAGCCCCTCCTGTTCTGGCCATTAGAAGAGGGTTCACACTGCACAGGAATCCAGCCAATGCTAGGGCACAGGACAGAGATGTCTCATGTCCCTCACCTCACTCCACATGTGCTATGCCTGGGAAGACAAACCTTGTATTTCCTGACAATGTGGAAGAAGCTTCAGCCATGTGTCCCTGGTGCCAGGGACATCAGAGCTCATTCATCAGGAACCGCACCACACTCTACTCCGAGTGTGGGAGAGCCTTTAGTTGGGGCTCTAACCTCTGGAGACACAGGAGAACTCACCCTTCCAAGAAGAGTAGACATGACATGCAAGGGGGAAACAACTCCAGGGCAGTATTCACCTCTGTACACAGCAAGACCACCGGAGAGGCACCTTAGGGATGGAATGAAGGTGGGAGACACTTACTTCAGAGAGCTCTCCTCTTGCTCACACCCAGGACCTCACACGGGGTAGAAGCCATGTGCTGGGATTGCTGCACAAGAGCTCACAGAAGCATGCATCGCTTTGAGGCCAAGGGCACATTCCCACAAACAGAAACTGGCTGAATGCCATCTTCAGGGAAAAGTGTTTAGATACACCCTTAGCAAGCATCCGAGGATCCACACCGGTGGGAACCCCAACAAATGCGGTCAACATGGAAGAGCCGTTAGATACAGCTCTCACATTTGGAGACACCAGACAACTCAGAGCAGCGAAATCTGTGTCTGTCATCACTGGGGTTCCGCCTGTACCCAGAGCGCCCACCTTGCTCACCACCACAGAAATCACACAGTTAAAACCCCGTGTCTCCCGTCACTGAAGCAGAGCCTTCTGCCAGAAGTGGGTCCTTTCCCAACACCAGAGAGCTCACACGAGAGAACCACTACCGCTGTATCCTGGTGGGATAAGCTTCAGGTGGGGCTCAGGCCGGAGCTTCTGGCTACCATCTCAGAATGTGCGTCATTCCTCACACAGGAGTGAAGGTGCAGGCACCTCCTGGGACCCCCTGCATTATTGAGGCAGCTCAATGCATTATCGAGGCAGCTCAATGCTGAGGAAATCCATGTGGGAATCCCATTCCTCACGGAGCCAACACAGGAAAGACCTGGGAGGATTCGGACACTAGAAAATCCTCCCAGTCTGATGAGCAAAGGAATGGGCTGAGGTATCCCTTCTTCCCTAGTTAGCAACGACACCTTCACACCAAGGAATCACTGATCCCAACACAATGAGGGGAAATTCTTCCCCAGACACTCCCATCAGAGAATCACTGGGCAAATACCTCCCAAGGAATTCCTCGGGGTGACACTGAGATACAAACTCAGACACTGCAAACACATACAGCAGGGCCCCATTCTGAGGGATGCGGAATGCGCTATTGCAGTAACCAATAGCTAGAAATCAAGCACATCTGCTCTGATCCAGCAATACTTGCATAAAGGCCAGTCTCACCGAACAGGCGGGTCTCACAACACTGCACACTGTGCCAAGTAAGAATGGAGGACATTTCCTTTACGACCTCTCACAACTGACACAGGTACTGTCTCTTGCGAGGAAGTGGGATCACAGGAAGTAACACTGCCTGGGATCCATGAGAACATCAAATCGAGGATGAACTCAGAATCTCAGAACACAAGTTGTTCGATGGATATTCACGAAAACATGAACCTATCCATGTAGGTAGATCACAAGGATGAATGGCCACAAGATTCTACAAACACATGGCTTGTGATCTACCTCTCATGTGTCCTTAATTCTACTAATATAGTCCTCACAAAGTGCAAAGGATGTACAAATTAACTACACGCTTAGAAATATATCTATTTTCACTTATTGGAGAGCGACAGAGCTAGGGAGCAAGAACAGTCGGGGTCGGGCAGCGAGGAAGATAGAGAAGGGTGCCCAATACAGGGCTTGATCCCCCAGAATCCAGGGATCCTGACCCCAGCCAAGGGCAGATGCTTACCCAACTGTGCCACCTGGGGACTGGCAAATTAATTTCATCTTTTTCAAAGATGCTTTTCTGGAAGACCTGTTGGGACCAGGGCACGAAAACCTCCGCAGTTCAGCATCAGGAAGTGAGGGCTTACTCCCTGTCTAGGAGAACGTGGGAGCCAAGGGCTTTTCTCCACCACCAAAAACAGCTACATATCTCTGGGCCTGAGAGGGTGTACGACCACTGAAGATGTGAAAATACTCCATGATCCAATAGATTTTAGAACAGGAGGGAATGCCTTTGGTCCCTTCCATAAACACAAAGCCTGTCCAGGAATGCCTCCGACATTCTTTCAGTTAAGGGACCAACGTTTGGCTTTGGCTCAGGTTATGATGTCAGGGTTATGGGATTGAACCCTGAGTCAGCCTATGGAAGGTATGGGGAGCCTGCTGAAGGGTCTCTCTCATACTCTGCAACACCCACTCCCCCAAAAAAAGAAACAGGAGAGAGAGAGAGAGAGAGAGAGAGAGAGAGAGAGAGAGAGAGAGAGAGAGAGAGAGAGAATGTGTGCCGAAGTCCACTCAGACATCCATTTGTAAAGATGCCTGGGATTATTTGCTCTAGATGAATGACCCAATAAAGCAAGTGTGGGCAGAAAGTTGATCATCAAGAGAATGTCTATTTATAATGTCAGGCAGCAGTAACTCAGGATTCTGCTACCAGGGGCAAGCTCGTGTTCAGAAGTTTTGTGTGGGGCAGGGACTTGCAGAACCTTCTCCATATGTGCCACTAAGTCAGCTTCCCCAAGCAGCAAACTCTAGACATTCTGGTTAAGGGTACATCTCCACGTTAATCGACAAAAATAGGCTATCTTTCCCTCTGGAAAAAAAGACAGAAGCTGGCAAGAAAGACACCCAAGTCAAGACCTGAACCTCAACGCAGGTGAGAGGTTCAGAACCAAGACAACTTACCACTGCAATGCACGTCCACCAGGGAGATGACAGGGGTCACATTCCTGGACATGCTGCATTTCTACCTGCACTGAAGAGACAGAAGCCAGATGTTTTGGATGCTGCCCGGGAGGCCACGTCCCCTGAGCCTTGAAGCACCACCTGTAAAAACAAAGAGAGCATTCAGTCGAGGTGTCTGGACCTGCACATGGGGAGACACAGAGTCACCCATGATGGAAAGCAGGGCCCTCCCTCCCAGCAGGGAATGCAGGCTCAAGGAGGCCCCACCACCGGTCAAAGTCTTAGCATTGCTACAGGAAGACCTTCCCCTAAAGCATGCTTGGAGAATTGGCTGCCAGGAGGTCCATGAAGCTGAAAAGGGCCTCTGGTCCTTCCTTGCTAAGACATGACTCTCACAGACCCTGGAACTCTATGAGAAAAAAAAAAAAAAAAAAAAAACCAATAACAACTACCTTCCCCTTCCACAACACCCTTCCTCTTCAGGGTCATGGCTAAGGGAAGGTTCACACTGTGCACATTTTTCCCTGATAAGCATGAACCCTCCAATAAAGCACAGAGAAGAGAGCCAGGCTTGGGCATCCCGGCGACCTGGCTCGCTGCCATGGCTGCCTGGGCCTGCCTGCCTCCCTCCTTCCTTCCCTGGATCCAGTCCTTTCCTATGAGCATCTCTCTGGGCCCTGGGACTCTGGCACTTCCCCAGGCACAATGGGCCCTGGGTGTAGGCTGTCAAAAGTCAGTTGAGGGCCTACAGACTCCAGCAGGCCAGCGATGTGCTCCCATCAACACAACCACCATGGTGACCAACGTGGGCCCAGGTGCCAGATTGAACTGCAGCCCCCGCCTTCCTGCTCAAACAGAGGGGGCGCCTCGGAAGCAAGACACATTGACTCCAAATAACCTGACCGTAAGTCCCCACCACACTGGCCTGAATATCCCCTGGGGACAGAATCCCCAGACGCCAACACAACCCTACTCCAGGCAGCGCATTTCACTCATCCTCAGTCTTGCACAGGTTGTCTGATGGATCCAGAAAAACATGCCTACGATATGTCCATGTGCTGCTGTGATGTGAGGAACCCTTCACCTCCCCAGAGTTTGAAAGGTCACCTGACCCATTTCAGAGGGCTGTCCCAGTGACCACGCCCACTTCTCCTGCCAGCCTGGGACTCTGCTTGCAGAGGGAATGCCCCTCATGGCTGGCCAGAGGCAAGACACTCTAACTGCCCCAGCAGACCTGAGCAGGAGACCCAGCAGAGGAGGGGAGAAGGGACAGGGCCCTTGGCTCAGAGACGAGCCCACATGGCACTCCATGAGACATGACATCCCTCTGGGAGCCGCCAAAGAAGGGACAGTTAGGACAACAAACTCAGGGGCTTCATCGTATCAGAAAGGGCTATAAACAATTAGCCACAGGGTTTTCTCAGACCTGAGAAGGGGCTGTGACCAGCAGGTCAAGCTGACGTGGATATCGGGTTGCTATGGGCCCACCTGGCACTGTGGGCCACCAAGCACAGACTTCTTGGCAGAGGCCAAGGTCGGCACATGCCTGGATTCCCCAAGAGGCATTCCCTGTCTCTCTCTGGCAGCACATCCTGGGAAGCAGGAGATGCCTCCAGCTATGAAATAATCCCTCAGTTCTGAGGGCAAGACTGGAAGCATCTCTCTGTCCATTGGGTTGGCCCAGCCCTCCACAGATCTCCTCGTTTCCAGCAGGAACCTGGAAATCACAGTCTCCCCTTCCCACGGTTCCCTGCAACCAGGCTCCTCAACAGGAGCACGCTACCAGGCCCCTGAGAGAGGCAGCCCAGGACTCCCAGAGGGCAGGGGCACCCGGAGCACACCGGTCTCCCTCAAAAACACCTCCACGGCGCGCTAGATGGGCTCAGGCCGATGTTCTTGGAGGCCGCCAGGATGACCCCAAAGGGCCGGTATTTCTTTCGCACCTGGAGGTGGAAAGAGACAGGGATCAGGGGGTCGGGAACCACGTCCCTCTCTTGGAACCGCACTGAGCTTTTGCGGGCAAAGCCCCAGGCATCCCCAGAGGGTGTGTGTGGAGCGGCGTCCTCCTCCTTCCCTGACCGGGGACTTTCATCGACCCAGCACAACAGCAAACCCACCCGGGTCCTCTGCACTGAGGGTCAAGGGGACAGCATGCTCTCTTCCAGGGGAAGAACACAGGCGCCAGAACACAACGGCATGGGTCTTGCCATTCCTCCAGAATCTCTCTGTGAAAACGGATGGGGAAAGACCCCAGCATCAGAGCAAGAAATGCACTTTTTGGCCTCTTGAGTATTTTAAATCGTTATTGTCCAGTGGCTTCTACCTTGAGTTTCTCCTTGCAGTACTACTGAAAATGTCAAAATCAGTGTTCCTCCATGAATGCAAGTCAGCCATCAGGACTACCCAGAAATCATACCCTAAGTCCCATCGAGATGGACCGTCCTCAAGCCTTCTAAAGTCTGAAGACTCAACTAGCTTGGATGATCCAGGAACTAGGAAAATGCCACCTTCCAGGGGCAGAAGGGGCCTGAAGCAGGATGCCAGGGACCCAGACAGTGAGAAGGGATGGTAGGAAAGCACTCGGATCATTGCTGTTTTCCTGTTAGATGGATGGCAGAAAAGAGATGGAAGAGAATTCTCAAGGAAGATTCATCATGATGGGAGCTAGAGTGAAACTAGAGTGTGAAGGACAATCAGAACAACCAGAAAGGAAATCCTAGGCACATCTTCTGTGTCAAAAGTCCGAGCACCATGAACTTTTGACATCTGGCCCATGGACCTGCTCAGGGGCAGATCCCCCACCACCTGGTACACATCCCTCTACTCTGGACTGAAAGAGAAACAACACAATGCCTGTTAGCTGCCAGCACTCAAAATCCATCCAATTTCCTCCATCGTAGTCTCTAAGATACTCTAAATAGCTAGACTTGTCTTCACACCACCACCATCAAGGAAACCCTCGCCACATCATAAACTCCAATTAATCATTATCCGACATTTGCCAAAAGGACAGAGATGACTGGATATTATTCAAAACTTCACTTCTTAAAAGTACATATTTTTATAACATCATTAAAAAAGGTTTTCAAAACTGTGCCAGAAAAATGATCTATTTATATATCAATTGGGTAAAAGGGTATAATTGTATTACCTGAAGCAGCATGACGATTGTATTGTCATGTGTAAATACATGCTGTTACTAGTTTGGTTTTGTTCCCCCTCCCATTGTATTATGTTGCAGAACTCATAAAATATCTTCATTTATGTATCATTTCTATTAACTTGTTTATTTATATTGTAACGGTTTTACTCACTTTTTTGGCAGAGAGAGAGAGCATTCCCAAACAGGCTGAGTGACAGGCCGAGGCAGAGGGAGAAGCAGGCCTCCTTCCCAGAGCAGGGAGCTCAACTCAGGCTGGATCCCAGGGCCTGGACCTGAGATGAAGGCAACTGCTGAAGCGACTGAGAAACCCAGGTGCCCCAGGTAGAAACTACTGTAGAGAAATCACGTTATATTTGCTGCCTGTAAATACCTACATCCCGTGGGTTGTTGCCAAGGAGTTCTCAATGGTCACTTTCCACGATACCACAAGGCACTGGCCAGGCCCACAGGGACTTACAGTGGATGTGGCCCCCTTCATGCCAAGTTCCCGGAAGTGCACGCACAAGGGGTGAAACCAGCAGAGAGGCTTCGGGTCCAAACACTCCAGAGTGCACAGACTTACCTCAGCAGCTAAGAGGGTCCTACCAGCTGTCAGCTGCCTCATCCTCTGTGTCCATGCAGGGACACCACATGTGTGTGCCATGTATGCTGGCCCCGAAGGTGCCATCCAGTGCAGGAGACGACCCGCTGTCCACAAAGGGCGACCCACCCTGCAGACCGGAAATTGAGGATGAGGTGCAGGCAAGAGGGAGGTCAGTGCACTAAGGGCCTTTGATATCAGACACGCACAGAGAATCCAGGGTTTTCAAAGGGTATCTCTCTGTCCCCTGCAGAAAGGGCACCTTGTGATCTACATTAATGCAGCTCATTGAAAAATGACAGATGTATGTTTGAATCGATAGCTCCTGGCTCAGGCAGTCCACCCCACAGACAATATTAGGAACTGTCACCTTTGGCTCCAAGGGGCTCCTGGAAGGCACACAGGGCCCTCATGGGGAGGGGAGCCCCGCAGGAAGCCCTTTACATATTTTCATATTTTTAAAAATTATTTATCTATTTTCTATCTTTTCAGCGAAACAATATTCATTGCTTTTGCACCACACCCAGTGCTCCATGCAAAACGTGCCCTCCTTAATACCCACCATCTGGCTACCCCAACCTCCCACCCCCCCACCCCTTCAAAACACTCAGGTTGTATTTTTTTTTTTCAATTGTAGGGTCCTTTTTCGACACAGCAGGCATGTCTTGGGGTCGGGGCAGAGGAAGAAGCACTCCCCCTGAGCAGCAAGCAGGACCTGAGCTGATGGCCAATACTTAACCCTCTGAGCCACCCAAGAACTCATGGAGAGACTGTGAAATAATCTCATATAAATAGGAGTTTTCCAAAGTAGCAGATAGTGAAATGAACATTTCAGTCTCCTACATGCCCTCAGGAGTATCATTTTTTTAATGTCCAAAAATGCAGTTAGTTAACTTACAGTGCAGTATTGTGTTCTGCAGTACAACTCAGGGACTCATCACTTCTCTCCACCACTCAGAGCTGACCACAACAAGTGCCTTCTTCAATGCCCATCACCCATCGACCCCTCCCCAACCAACTTCCCTCCATGACCCCACAGTGTGCAGGGATGCCTTCACCCTGAGAGTTCTGTACTGAGCCATCACCACAGCGACGCAATGACACGCATCCAACCTTCCATTTCAACTGTCACTCTATGAGCCGAGCCCATCGCAGTTTGGTGAATGGGTGTAAAGGTTCCCACGAACCTACGGGTATGTGCCTATCGATTTTCTCAATTCTATTCTCTCAAGCTGGCTGCCTCCCTTTTACAGAGACTGGCTTCTTCTCTTTGGCTTTTCCTTTCCACCCTCTGATTTCTCCTCCTGGTTCGATGCCTGTTTGTTCATTTGTCTGGGTGATTTCATTGGGATTTTGTGGGGAAACTGCCTTCCTTAAAGTGCTTTGATGTTCGGAAAACCGTACTCTTTCTGAATACCCATTTCGGACACAGTCCTACAGGGACAACACACAGGACACAGGCCACACGGTTGTCCCTGGATCAGGATAATCTTGGTTCAACCCAGGCACATTTGAGGGGAACGAATTGCCAGTCACCTCTTCCCGATGGAGATGGCAAAATCAAAGAGGAACAGGCAGCAATCGAAATGCAGCTGTTTTTAGAACGAGAGACACTGGAGGATAGCGGGGTGGTCTTATGGGTTGATGTGGAGGGTTTCACGGGCCGTCTGCTTGATGCCTGGGAGTGCAGGCATCAATGGGCTGTGCCACCGGGTGGGTGGACCGAACACACGGCAGCTGCACAGTGGACTATCTGCTGGTCTCAAACATTACTGTGGGCTGGGTTCTCAAGGCCCGGCCTAGGGAGGGAGACAGGAGACTGTCCCTAAACCTATAGTCTCCAAAAGGGATCAAGAGACCTGAGAGTAGACAGGGGATGCTGGCAAGAGAGTATGGAGGGACTCACTCCAGCCAGGGTAGCCTCACTTCCATCCAGGCTCCTCAGAGCAGTCCGCACATCAAGTGCAGGCCACTCAGCATCATCCATCTCCTCCCTGAATCCAACCACCCCCAGCCCACATGGCCACCTGTATGTCCGTTCTTACCATCAACTGCCCCTCGGGACTGGTGAGCTCAAGGCAAGCGAGTTCTCAGCAGGGTCAAAGTGTGACATTTGGGAGCAGAAGGCAAGCGAGTTCTCAGCAGGGTCCTATGTAACTGTTGGGAGTTTGAATCAGCTTGGGAGTCAAGCAGAACCCCAGGAACCATGGGCTTCAACTGGCCTTCAGGATGGCCTTGAGCAACTGTGCTGACCTTGCAGAGAGGTGAGGGAATGTGGCCCATGCTACACGTTCCTGGTCCTTCACTAGGGCCCCACTGGGCAGAAACCACCATATAGTTGATGTCAGGGCCCCAAACACAGAGGTGAGTGAGGACTGAGGCTGGTCTCATAGCACTCGCTCTCCCCTACAGAAACATTGGCACAGAGGGATTTGAGATAATGAGGGCATCTCTTTGTTCAAGGCTTCAGGATGTTTTCTCAGGGGCCGTGGGTTGGTATTGGGGGCTCAGGGATCTCCAGCCACAGGGAAACGACGAACATTCCTGTCCCAGATCCATCCTTCATCAGAGTGGCTAACTCTGGATGGTCCATTCACCACCTTACATTTAAGGGCCCTCCACTGTCCAATGGGACTTCCAACACATTGCCACTCCCATCACTGCTGCTGTGGGAAGGACAAGACAAAGGCACACAGATGCTCTGTTGGCTGTCAAGCAACATTCTCATTGGTCTCCAGGGGGGGAAGGATGACACAGACGGGCTTCTGGGTCTTAGAGAGAATTGGAGATGGGAAGAGCAGATGGGTAACCAGAGACGCCTCTGTACTCTGCGGAGATCAAGCGACCAAGTCCAGGGAAGACTCAGAGCTAGGGACCCACCCCACTGAGGGCAGAGCCCAGCATCCCCAGAGCAGCAGGCCGTGGGTGGTCAGCTGCACTAAATCCCCTTTGTCCTCTCTCACCGCCACCCCAGCATCCTCGCTGCTCTCTGACCCAAAGGAGGATTCCATGGAAGACGATTCCGATGGGAGGAGCCACCTTGCACCTGTAATTCACTTCCACCCCCATTTCTTGGGATTCCTCTCTCCTCTGTCCATAAGTGCCTCCTCCCAGCTCTTCCCCTCCCCTGCTTTCACGACACCTACTCTGGAGGCCCTCCTCACCGGCAGGCACTCAGAATTTGCATCAGAACTGCTGCATGAAATCCCTGGACAGCCCTCCTCATCCTTTTCCTACCATCACCCTAACCCCTCACCACTGACTCTGGGAAGCAGCCCCAGAGAGCAGAGCAGGGAGGAGTGCTGGGAGTCAGCAGGGCATGGCTCACCTGGCTGGAGGGGCCTCGGGAAGGGAGGCTGGGCCTGGGTATCCCCATTGACTCTCTGCTGCTAGGGAGTCTGTGTGCTCATGCCCAGTTCTGCTCTTTCTCTCAGCTCTCAAGAAGCTTGCCTTCTGTGGACTTGACACAAACACCAAGGGAAGCAGAAGAAGAGGACGAATCAGGAACAGGGTGAGTTGGGCAGGAAAAGGGGCCCATGAACATGAACACATGTTCTCCTGCATTGCCCCGCCCTTGTTGTGGGCACCTCGGGAAACCACACAAAACCCGGGGTGCTGCCCTAGCCTCTGACCACAAAGAGGAGAGGAGAGGTGGTCCCATCCCTGCAGGCACTAGGAAGCCCTGAGAACATCCCACGGGGGTCCTCCACCTGATCTGTGCAAACTCCCTATGGTGGTTGGGCTCTGTCGTCCAGGAGCTGCTGATCTTGGAGAGAGGGTGCTCGCTGCCTGGAGGAACTGGACCCCAGGCAGCCCAGGCACGGTGCTCTTCTGGCAAAGGGCTCCACGCCCCATTGAGCTGCTCCATCTACCTTGCCCTCCCACCCTGCAAAAGTCAGCAGATGGCTCGCTCCCAGATGACACTAGTGGGGAAGACACAGTGGTGGGGTGGCCTCATCTCCCACTTCAGGCACCTGAGAAATGAGCAAACAAGGCAGGCCCCCAGGCTCACTGGAGCAGGAAAGCTCACCTGTCCCAGCGCTGCATCCCTGTGGGCACAGAGTCAGGTCCAGTCTCCAGCTGAGTCATGTCCGCCAGATACTCCCGTACAATCTGACCAACACCTCCAGTCCCCTGTGCCTCCAAGACGCCTTGTGGGAGGTAGTGGGTCCCCTTATGGCACCATTTCGCTATGTGAGTTTCAGACTCCAGAGACTCTCCTCGATCCCTCAGTCGACCCACCAGGGAAAGGCCACCCTGCCTGTTCCCACCTCGCCCACCACCTGCCCACATCTGTGGACTGTGCAAACTCAATTCCTGTGGGAGTCAGGAGCACGTCGTCTCTGCCATGCCACCACAACACTCGTGTGGGCAAAAGCACCCCCCACAGAGAAGGGCATGTCCAGGGTTTTCAGAGAGGCTGGGGAAGGGACAGCCCAGCAGGAGGAGGGCCCCACCGTTATGGAGGAGGACGGTGAGGGAAAGGGCCTGAGTGACCCTGGCAGTGTAGCCTTCATTCAGCCCCAGGGGCCCTTGGGAAACTTCCCTTTTCTCAGGTCACGCATGGGTCCTTCAGCGAAACCTCTACCTTAACACCTCAGAAGACACGTCCCGCAAAACCGCACAGACCTCTAGTAAGACCTGCCCCAAGCCACATGCTACTCGCTATCTCACACCACTCCACCCATTGTCTAAACAGCTGCGCCACAGGACAGTCTGCCCACGACTCCGAGGCACCAGAGGCTTTTGGGGTGCTCTGACAAAGGGAGCCAGGAGGACCCTGGGCCCCCACTTAAGGCTCCGATTTGGGTCCAGAGGAGGATTTGGTGTGAACATACAAGGAAACACACCTGCAGGAATAGCTCTCTTATGCCTGACCTCCGTAGGCTAAAGAGAAGACTTCTGGGCAGCCCACCAGAAGACGGCACTGGAACCCTAAGGACGAGACGAGAGGACCCTCTGAGTCTGCCACGAAACCCGAGTTGGTTGCCTGGGCCCTGCCGATGACTGACACTTGGAGCACAAGGCAACAAGCTGGACCCACAATAATCCATTGTCAGGTGACACTGGGCCCACTGGGAGTGGGCAGGACAGCAGCCTTCCTGTTATCACCCCTTTCTGCTGCAGGGGCTGCTACTCCTTCCACTGTCCCCTGCAGTCCCCAGCAATCCTGCAGAGCATGACACATGCAGGACGAAGAGGCACTGCCAGGGCCCATTGACTACCCTGGGATTGACTTGGGGGGCAGCAGCCCTACCCATGCAGGATTCCCCGAGGGTGCTGCCCCAGAACCAACCCTGTCACTTCCATGCACACGACCGTGACCAATGCTGGGCTCAACACTGGCAGTGGCCCCACAAAATGGGCCCCGCTCAGCCTGTGTGTTTGGCAGCAACAAGAGGTGTAGGGAGGAGAGGCTGTCCCTCATCTGAGCTCCAACTCTGGAACACCCAGACACCATGCCAGAGGAACTAGGGCCCCAAGCACCATGCTGCACCTCAGGGAAAACCTGGGCCTAAAGGATGGCAATGCTAGACATCTAGGAAGTACGAAAATGGGATCCAACATTCCTTCAGAAGCACGTTAAAGCATGGCACATTTGACTCTGCCTGAGTGCTCCAAGTCAAAAGGTCTCAGGAAGCATTTCCTCCCCATGGTAACCCTCATGATCTCCTGGTGTTCCATGAGAATCTCTTCTCCTTGGAACGGGGCATCAGTGGAAACATGGGTGATCTGACCAAGGTTTGGATGGGATTGTCCTACGGAGACAGCTAGGCTAAGACCCAGATGGGACCAAAGGGCTTTAAGGGACTGAGGCTGACTTTCAGGAGTAAGTGGCCAGCAAGCCCCTTGGGAATGCTGGCCTGACCCCTTGCCTCCAGACTACCCACCGCCTCCACAGGAGCGGAAAGTGTCACTTCCTGGCAGGAGCGGAAACCCCATGATCTATCAGGCACCTCAGGGAAAGGAACCTGCCCAAATCCACAGGTAACGCAGGCAAGTCTGATGGCAAGACCTTCCCTTGGCTTCTGGCCTCGAGAGACAAAGGTTAGAGATTCCTCGGCAAAGTTCCAGTGATGCAGATTCTAAATGATCACTCTGGATCGATCACAAGGCTTGCTGAGCTTAAGTCAATAAGGGGGCCACGTGGGTTCAAGTGGGGCTTGCTTTCCAAGGACATGAGCCCTAAGTTGGCTATATCTGGAAAGGACTGTTGTTTTGAAGAGGAAAAGTCGGTTTCAAGAACCCACCTTTGTGGACGTTCATGTCTAACTCTGGTAGCCTTTCCAAATGTGTTGCTTACCTAAGCTAGACAACTTGAGGTTACCCTGAGAAACATGGCCACATTAGCTTGTGGGCGAGCAGTCCCCTTGCTTCTTATTCTGTGTGCATAATACCGGGACCCCATGGGCTCAGAGTTCATTCAGCAACTGGAACATGCAATTGATTTCCCCATGACTATGGAACTCACCTAACACCTTGACGAGCTGGATGGGGCTGGGATGAGGAACACTTTCCCTCAAAGCCAGAACACATACCACTCCACAGGGTCCTCTGGGGACTTATGGGGACAATGAAGGACCCCACTCTCCACCTGGAGTGGAGGGTACTCTTGGGGTGCCCTTATCTCCTGGACAAGTTTTCTCCCACTTAACAGTGAATCTTACTAACAAGGATCTTCTGGCGGGACCTCCAATCAAAAGGGCTTCTTGGAATGGTTTCTTCCCTCCCAGTCCTACTGATCCAAGAAGCCACCCCTACTCAGGTACACTGGCAAATAAAGGCTTTAGCTAAGCATCCAACTGCCCTTCTGGGAAAAGGAACCTCCCAATTCATACAGGAATGGCCCCTGATTCTAAGGACTTGGCCTCAGCTCCAGAGCTTCAGAGAGAACAAAGGCCACCAAACCATGACAGCCAGCCAATGATATTATCAAGTACCACCTTACACTTCCAGATATGCCTGAACTAACACCCAAAAACCAACCCAACTGGACACCCAGTGACCCTTAGGCCTGGCCCCAACAACTCTACTCACATGGCTCCTAACTCTGGAAAGGTTTTGAAGTCCACCAGACTGAAGATGCCCCTACTAAAATGCAGAGGACAGGTGCTTTAGCAACAGCAACAGTTTCAGGGAAAGGGAGTAAAAAGAACCAGGTATGCTGTCACCAGTCAAACTCAGACTGCTGAGGCCAAAGCCTGTCAGCAAACATGTCTGCACCCAAAGCAGAGATCCTAGTGCCCACCTGTTGGTTCTCATTGGCAACAAATCATGCAAGCATTTATCCAGACTCCAACAGGCCTTCCTCGTCCTCTTCGCCCATGAAGCAATTTACAGAAAAGGCTCTTTTTCCCAAGCCAGAACCCGCCAACCCGATATGGGCCTGGAATGGTTACACATTCCAAGAATGTCCCTCCCAACCCGAGGAGCCCTTGAAAACCTGACTGTGGTTCAAGGAGACTTGGGATTCCATAAGGATCCCTAGCTGGGATGCAATGGCCATGAAGCTCTAACCTCGGCTCATGGCTTGCCGAAGCTCCAGAGGCCACCAGACATTTGGGCTGGGCCAAGTGCCTAGGTGCATCATGAAAACCATCACCGACGCTGTCGACCATCCCCATTTCAAGCAACGGTGCACGGGTGCTCTGTTCCACTGATGTGACCACCTAGCATCCATCGTTGTCCCTCTTTGGGAATGGAGGATGTCGTGGGGCATGGGGAAGTCCTTACTGAGTACACAGTCAAGGCCCTACATGACACCCCAAAAAGGGTTTCTCAGGGAAATACAGGAATGAACCTAACACATAAAGCATTTCTACAAAACACAAAGGCTTCAGAGGTTGTAACTGCTGCACAAGGTGGATCCTGTGCCCATCGAAAGACACAATGCTGTTCGTATATTCCCCATGATCACAGATAGATTTCTATGTGCCTACCAGACACCACTGCTCAAATCCCCACTTCCAAGGATCCCTCTCCTTAAGGACTAGCTCAACTCTTGGCCTGGGGAGGGTTCTCACCCACTATCAGAGGACTATTCATGGGGATTCTCCTTCTCTTTCTTCTTCTAACCCTGTTGTGTTCTTTCCCACCCCACGCCCCATCTCTGCAGGAACCTTTCACACTGCAGTAACTTCCAGAGGACAGATGGTCCTTTCCGCTCAGGAAGACCCAGTCACAAGTTCTACCCTGCACTCAGTGGCCTCTTCCTTTTACAACTCTGACAACAGAGGCCTCCCCCAGCTGGGCCTCTGCCACCTGACCAGTAATGACACACAGGGAAGGACAGCTCTATGCCCCTATTCAGCAGGATGAAGTTACAGAAGGTGAGACCGTCCTCCTTCAACAACCTTAACCACGCAAGGCTCTACACTTGTCAGGGGACACGAAGAAGGAGTAGAAGGCTAGCTGAGCACCAAGAAGGAGCTGGCATGCCACACCACCCCCCATCCTGTGATATGGGGGATATTCCTCAGGCGCTCTGACTGCCCTGAAACTGAGGAAAGGAAAAAACAGATTCTCCACAGATGGAGATCAAAACCTGGCAAGACCGGAGTCTCCCTCAGTTTGTAAAAGTCCTCGAGATTTTGCAGGAAGAGGCTCACTTAACGAGAGGCTAGTGACCTGCCAGAGGCCCGGATCTCCGTTTCCTGAAGTCTTGATATCTTCCTCCCCTCCACAACACAGAGGGAGGTTGAGGTGGAAGGAAATGTCCCTAAAACAGAGTTTCTTCTCAAACCTGAAGTCCCATGAGAAGGACCTTTGAGAGGAGGAAGGTAACGTTCTTCCTGGAAGCTCCCCACCATCTTTCAATTAATGCCTTCCTAGAAGGAAAAACCACATTCCCTTCACAAGAGCAACGCCTCCCATATCCTGGGTGCCTTCTGTCCTCCTGCAACGTTCTTGCAAAACCTCCCTTTTGCCTGACCTCCCCCAAAGCCCTCCCAGAGAGTCAGCCTCCCATCACTACCCCAGCAAGCAACCCTTTCTACCCAAGGGTCGTATCCCTGTGTTTTAATAAAATCACCTCCTGCCAGCAAAGCCATCTCAAGTGCACCCTCAATGTATGTTCAAGAAAACATTAACCTATCGATGTATGTAGATTACAAGGATGTATGGCCACAAGGTTCAACAAACACATGGTTTGTGATCTACCTCTCATGTGTCCTTAATTCTACTAATATTGCCCTCAAAAAGTGCAAAGGAATTACGAATTAGAAATATTCGCTTAGAAATATTTCTATTTACTTCACATACTGGAGAGCGACAAAGCTAGAGAGGGTGCAAGAACAGTTGGGGTCGGGCAGCGGGGAAGAGTGAGAAGGGTGCCCAATACAGGGCTTGATATCCAGGATCCAGGGATCCTGACCTCAGCCAAGGGCAGATGCTTACGCAACTGTGCCACCCGGGGACTAGCAAATTAATTTCATCTTTTACAAAGATGCTCTTCTGGAAGACCTGTTGGGACCAGGGCACAAAAATCTCGACAGTTCAGCATCAGGCAGTGAGGACTTCCTCCCCATCTATGAGAACATGGGAGCCAAGGGCTTTTCTCCACCACCAAGAACAGCTACATATCTCTGGGCCTGAGAGGGTGTATGACCACTGGAGACTTGGAAATAGTCCCCAATTCAGTAGATTTTAGAACAGCAGGGGGTTCTTACAGTCCCTTCCACAAAGACAAAGCCTGTCCAGGAATGCCTGTGAGGTTCTTTCTGTTAAGGGGCCAGCTTTTGGCTTTGGCTCGGGTAATGACGTCAGGGTTATGGCATTGAGCCCCGTGTCTTGCTATGCAAGGCATGTGGAGCCTGCTGAAGGGTCTCTCTCATTCTCTGCAACTCCCATTCTGCCCACAAAAAGAAACAGGAGATTATATATAAATATATATATCTATATATAGATATATATATAGAGAGAGAGAGAGAGAGAGAGAGAGAGACAGAGAGAGAGACAGAGAGAGAGAACGTGTGCCGAAGTCCACTCAGACATCCATTTGTAATGATGCTCATAATTCTTTGCTCTAGATGAATGGCCCAATAAAGCAAGTGTGGGCAGAAAGTTGATTGTCGAGAAAATGTCTATACAAGGTCAGGATGCAATAACTCAGGATTCTGCTACCAGAGGCAACCTGGAATTCAGAAGTTTTGTGTGGGGCAGGGACTTGCGGAACCTTCTCCATATGTGCCACTAAGTTATCGTTCCCAAGCATCAAACTCTAGACATTCTGGTTAAGGTTACATCTCCAAGGTAATTGACAAGAAGCAGCTATCATTCCCTCTGGAAGTAAGACAGAAGCTGGCAAAAAAGATACCATAGTCAAGGCCTGAACCTCAACCCTGGTGGGAGGTTCAGAACCATGACAACTTACTCCTGTGATATACATCCACCAGGGAGATTACAGAGGTCACACTCCTATATATTTTGCACTTGAATCTGCACTGAAGAGACAGATGCCAGACACGTTGGATGCTGCCAACGAGGTCAAGTCACCTTAGGTTCGAAGCACCACCTGTAAAAACAGGTAGAGCTTTTAGTTGAGGTCTCAGGAACCGCACTCGGGAAGACACAATGTCACACAAAACTGAAAGCATGGCCTTCCCTTCCAACATAGAGCACAAGCTCAAAGAGGCCAAAACCACAGAATCCTGAAATTTAAAGATTTAGCATTGCTGCTGGCAGACCTTCAAATGATTCATGCACGGTCAACTGGCTACCGAGAGTTTCATGATATCTTTGCCAGACCCAAGCAGGAGATGTGGGCCAGGAAATGGCCCAGAGGTCAATCACCATGTGCAACTAGTGACAGGAGTCTAAATAAAGCTTCTGCTGCTCCCAGAACCTGAACAGAAGATCTGCGTAAACCCTATTTCAACTGCATTTTGCATGACCGCCCTAGGGTTGCTTACTTCTCCTTGAATCTCTGTTCACCTTTGACATGCATTCTCATTCCTCTACCCTGTAAATTCAATGACACAGAACTCCCATTGGAGATATACATATACTCTTTCTTTTCAATGTCTTTTCTACTCTATGTGAGTGACTCTGTTAATCTTGCTTCTTTTCTTTTCTCACAACTCTATTTGGCTGAAATGATCCTCTGGTCTTTCCTTTTTAAGACATGCCTCTCATGGACCCTGGAACTCAAAAAAAGAAATAAAAAAAACAACAACTAATCACCACCCAATATGAATGTAACCTATGCCTTGGAGGTCAAAGTTGTTTCACTCCTAACCAGAGACTATGCTACTGAACTAAAGGGCAAGCCCTCCAACAACCAGCTTCTAGAGGATTCTGGGATGATTTGGGGTATGGTTTAGATAGGATTTTCCCAATCAAAGAACACTGCCACCCTCCAAAGTGAGGTCCCCAAACCTGATTGTGAACTAAACAGATTCAGAGCTTCACTGGACCCATTCATTGTGAGGCACAGAAACGCCTCACAGTGGCGGCAGCGGGTGCCAGTCCACATGGGTGATGGCTTTCAGTTCAACAGATTTGGGATGGTTTCTTAGATGCAAGGAGGCAGCCGCAAGCACACTTGGTTTCTTAGCATCTATTCTAACTAAGAATGGCAGGCATAGTGATGGACCGTTCCATATAGATTTTGAAACCCTGCTGTGCTGGAACTTCTCATGAGAAATCTCTAGAGTAGTATGTCCTAACTCTCAGTAGTGTGTCCAGGCCAAAGCCAAGCACAATACTCCCATCAGACTTGACTGCAATATCTGTCGATTTGGGTGGATTCCTCTTCTCGAGGTCCCCCAAATATCCTGAGCTTCCTCTACCTGCCAACAAGTAACATTCCCTACTCATCTGGCAAGGCTCCTGAGCACTGTGTCATCGAGGTGTAAAGCCGCTATTGCCAAGGGGCTCCACAAAGTCACCCTTAACTCCTGAAAATTGTCTCGTCATTATCTGAGTCTATTACTGTCAAATTGGACATTTCACTCAATCCCTTGGTAAAATAACCAATGTTTCCAGTGGTGTCCTGTTACAAGGAAAAGGCCCTTGTGCTGAACTTACGCCAATAATCCTAAGTACCTTGGAAGAAAGAATTCTCCCTGACAGTTTCTGAATGATGGAGGGTTCAGGAAGGGAGAGAAGTTAAATTCTCCCATTTGTTCACACAGAAATATTTCATCATATTTCTGTAGATCATGGATATTTTCAGATACAGTTTCCCTAAGTCTGGAAGAAGAAATATTAAAGAACCAGGAACGTTTCAAACAAGAGTTACAAAGGTAGGCTCATGTTCCTCAACTCACTCAGTGCCCCTTACTAATTCTTGCTTGGCTTGAATGCAGCTTTTCCAGGAGTTCTGCAAAGCCGTACCCAGTTGAGTTTTAGAATTTTCACATTCGGACACTGAGACCCCACAAGACACATCACCGTGTATAGTCACAGGCATTTAATGGCAGAGTAGGGATGAAAGGCCTGCGGACACACACTTAATGAGATATATTTTCACCAAACATAGAAGGCAAGACATCAACATGGAAGCAGAGAGGCCACAAGACCTGCATTCTGGTCGCTAGGGCATGGCGTATCCATGAGTTTCCATATCTCCAAACCAAATATGCTCATGTCTTCTGAGCCTAGGTTTCTGCTTCTAGAATTTTCTCCCAAGGAGAAAACCAGAGGCATTTTAAAGGATTTGTGGCAGTGTTTATGGAGGCTTCCTGGATAATGGCAAAGCCCTGCAGCTCACCGCCTTGACCAAGGCCCTCAACCCTGTTCAGTGCCGCCTTTGCATCCACCATAGTCAGGCAGGTCTAGCCCTTTATCCCCCAGTTGCACAGCACACCGTCTCCTGGTGTCTACCAAGTCGCCCAGCCTCTGTGTTCCATATCCTCAATGGATCTCTTTGGAAGAAGGTACCCCGCATAGTGGTGGAAAGAGCAAATATACTCCTTCCCACCCTTTCTTTCTCCTTGCACCCATCCACGTTTTGTGCAGGGGGAGCAGAGCTGCAAGGACATGCAGATGGGCTTCTTCTTCTGTGGCGCCTCCAAGAATCCCCTTGCACAAAACCTGAGCCTTTGCACTTAGCAGGCTATTTTCGTCTCTACCCCCACCACCTACCTCAGCCAGGGGCAGCATTCCACCTGCCAGCTTCCTCAGAAAGAACTCCCACACCCTAGCTAGCTGCTCTCCGTCCAACGCCCAGGTGCTGACCTAGGCATTTGAAAGGAGACTGGATGAGGAGACACGCCTATTGCACCCAGGTGCCTGAGTACATGTCACACCACACCATCTACTTCCGGTTTGTGGTGATGGCAGACTTCCCACTGTGTGCTTTTTTCCCTGAGACATGCCAACCCTCCAATGCAGCAGAAAGCACAGAGCCAAGCTTCAGTCCCCCAGTGACCTGGCTGGCTTCCGTGGCTGCCTGGGCCTGCCTGCCTCCCTCCCTCCCTGGCTCCAGTCCTTTCCTATGAGCATCTGCCTGGGACCTGGGACTCTGGCTCTGCTCCAGTCCCCCAAGCCTTGGGTGCAGGCTGACAACAGGCAGTTGAGGAACCACAGATTCTGGCTCGAAGGCCCTGTGCTCCCCTTAACCCAACCACTGTGGTAACCAACATGGGCCCAGGTGCCAGATCAGACTACAGACCCCGCCTTCCTGCTCTAACACAGGGGGCTCCTTGGAAGCAAGGCACGTCAGCCCAAAATACCTGCTACCTAACCCCCTAACCCCCCAGCCAAATAACCCCTAGGGGCAGATGTATAGAGAATGCAACATAATCTACACTCCAGGCACTGCATTTTACTCAGCCTCTCATGGTGCGCAGGTGGGTCAGAGGAAGATTCAGCAAAACAGCACAAATAATGCTTGAGTAGTGTGTTTCTCCCAGAGCAGTAACATTTCCAGATACCCTACAGCAGGCCTGTTTTCAGCCTACCTGTGCTCCAGTAAAAGCCCTGCTCTGAAATTGATGAGCAAGCCACAGACCAAGAATACCTCTGGAGATAAATGGGCCCAAATGTATCCTGGATCCTTTCATTTTGTTGTTTTGATTTTGCTCCAAGTCCAGGGAGATAGCTCTGGGAAACGGATGGGGTTCTCCATTCAAGAGCACAGGAGCTGCCCAGAGATTTCATGCAGCAGTTCCGATGCAAAGCCCGAGTGCCTGCCAGAGACAAGGGCCTCCAGGGTGGGTGTCATCCAAGCAGGGAAAGGGGAGGAGCTGGGAGGAGGCACTTATGGACAGAGGAGAGAAGAAGCCCAAGAGATGGAGGTGGAAGTGAATTACAGGCACAGGGTGGTTCCTCCATCAGAATCGTCATTTCCCGTTGAATCTTCCTCTAGGTCAGAGAGCAGCAAGGATGCTGGGGCGGCCGTGAGTGAGGACAAAGGGGAGTTAGTGCAGCTGACGACCCATGGTCTGCTGCTCTGGGGATGCTGGGCTCTTCCCTCAGTGGGGGGGGGGTCCCTAGCTCCGAGTACTCCCTGGCCTAGGTCTCTTGAATTCCACAGGGTACAGGGGGGGTCTCTGGTTACCCATCTGCTCTTCCAACCTTCGATTCACTCCAAGACTCAGAAGCCCGTCTGTGTCATCCTTCCCTGCTGGAGGCCCATGAGAACGATGCTTGACAGCCAACAGAGAATCTGTGTGTCGTGTGTCTTTGTCTTGTCCTTCCCACAGCAGCACCAATGGGAGTGGCAATGTGTTGGAAGCCCCATTGGACAGTGGAGGGCCCTGAAATGTAGGGTGGTGAAGGGACCATCCAGAGTTGCCACCCTGATGAGGGATGGATCTGGGACAGGAATGTCGTCGTTTCCCTATGGCTGGAGATCCCCGAGCTCCTGACACCAACCCACAGCCCCTGAGAAAACGTCCTGAAGCCTTTAACCAAGAGCTGCGCTCACTCTCTCAAATCCCTCTGTGCCAGAGTTTCTGTGGGGGAGAGCGAGTGCCACGAGACCAGCCTCAGTCCTCACTCACCTCTGTGTTTGGGCCCTGATATCAACTATGTTGCGGTTTCTGACCAATGAGGCCCTAGTGAAGGACCAGGAACGTGTAGCATGGGCCATGTTTTCCTCACCTCTTTGCAAGTTCAGCACAGTCACCCAAGGCAGTCCTGAAGGCCAGCTGAAGCCCATGGTTCCTGGGGTTCTGCTTGACTCCCAAGCTGATTCAAACTCCCAATGGTCACATAGGACCCCACCGAGAACTCACTTGCCTTCCGCTCCCAAAGGTCACACTTTGACCCTGCCGAGAACTCGCTTGCCTTGAGCTCACCAGTCCCGAGGAGCAGTTGATGGTAAGAACGGACATACAGGTGGCATGTGGGATGGGGGTGGTTGGATTCAGGGAGGAGATGGATGATGCTGAGTGGCCTGCACTTGATGTGCGGACTGCTCTGAGGAGCCTGGATGGAAGTGAGGCTACCCTGGCTGGAGTGAGTCCCTCCATACTTTCTTATTTTTTGCCAGCATCCCCTGTCTACTCTCAGGTATCTTGATCCCCTCTGGAGATTGTAGGTTTAGCGGACAGTCTCCTGTCTCCCTCCCTAGGCCGGGCCTGGAGAACCCTGCCCAGCAGTACCTTTGAGAGCAGGAGACAGTCCACTGTGCAACTGCTGTGTGTCTCTGTCCACCCACCCGGTGGCACAGCCCATTCCCATCCACCCCCAGGCATCAAGCAGATGGCCCATGAAAACCTCCACATCAACCCATGAGAACACCCAATTATCTTCCAGTGACTCTCCTTCTAACAACACCTGCATTTTGACCACTGACTATTCCTCTCAGATTTTGTCATGTCCATTTGGAAGAGGTGACTGGCAATTCATTCCCCTCAAATGTGGTGCCTTGGTCGCACCATGATTCTCCTGATCCAGGGAAAGCAGTGTGGCATGTGACCTGTGTGTTGTCCCTGTAGGACTGTGTCCAAAATTGGCATTCAGAAAGAGTAGGTTTTCTGAACGTAGAAGTGATTTAAGAAAGATGGCTTCCCCACAAAATCCCAATGAAATAACCCAGACAAATGAACAAATACAGGTATTGAACCTGGAGGAGGAATCAGAGGGTGGATAGGAAAAGCCAAAGAGAATAAGCCGGTTTCTGAAAAAGGGAGGCAGCCAGCTTGAGAGAAGAGAATTCAGAAAATCAATAGGCACAAACCAGCAGAACAGCAGTTGAGATTTCCCATCATGGGGACCTTTTACCCATTCACCCAAATGCCAGGGGCTCAGCTCACAGAGTGACAGTTGAAACAGAAGGATGGATGCGTGTGATCAGGTCACCATGGTGATGGCTCACGACAGAACTCTCAGGGTGAAGGTATCCGTGCACACTCTGGGTTCGTGGAGGGAAGTGGGTTGGGGAGGGATCGATGGATGATGGGCATTGAAGAAGGCAATTGTTATGGTCAGCGCTGAGTGGTGGTGAGAAGTGATGAGGCCCTGAGTTGTACTGCAGAACACAATACTGCACTGTAAGTTAACTAACTGCATTTTTGTACATTAAAAAAATGATACTCCTGAGGGCACCTAAGAGGCTGAAATGTTCATTTCACTATCTGCTACTCTGGAAAACTCCTATTTATATAAGATTATTTCACAAAGTCTCTTCAGGAGTTCTTAGGTGGCTCAGTGGGTTAAGTATTGGCCATTGGCTCAGGTCCTGCTCTTGGAGTCTGGGATCAAACTAGCATCAGGCTCCCTGCTCAGGGGGAGTGCTGTTCCCTCTGCCCTCACCTTAGTCATGCCTGCTGTGTTGAATAAGGACCCTACAATTGCACTAATGGGTATTTACCCCCAAAGATACAAATGGAGTGAAAAAAAGGGCCATCTCTACCCCAATGTTTATAGCAGCAGTGGCCACATTCACCAAAATGTGGAAAGAACCGGGATTCCCTTCAACAGACAAATAGATAAGGAAGATGTGGTCCATATATGCTATGGAGTATGATGCCTCCATCAGAAAGGATGAATACCCAACTTTTGTAGCAACATGGACAGGACTGGAAGAGATTATGCTGAGTGAAATAAGTCAAGCAGAGAGAGTCAGTTACCATAGGGTTTCACTTCTTTGTGGAGTATAACAAATAACATGGAGGACATGGGGAGATGGAGAGGAGAAGGGAGTTGAGGGAAATTGGAAGGGGAGGTGAACCATGAGAGACTATGCACTCTGAAAAACAACCTGAGGGTTGTGAAAGGGCAGGAGTGGGAGGTTGGGGGAGCCAGGTTGTGGGTATTAAGGGGGGCACATATTGCATAGAGCACTGGGTGTGGTGCAAAAACAATGAATACTGTTTCGCTGAAAAGAGAGAAAATAGATAAATAATTTAAAAATATAAATATGTAAAGGGCTTCCTGCAGGGCTCCCCTCCCCAGGAAGGCCCTGCGTGCCTTCCAGGAGCCCCCTGGAACCAAGGGTGTCAGTTTCTAATATTGTCTGTGGGATGGACTGCCTGAGCCACAGCTAAGGATACAAACATACGTCTGTCATTTCTCAGTGAGCTGCATTAATGTGGATCACAAGGTGCCCTTTCTGAAGGGGACAGAGAGATACCCTTTGAAAACCCTGGATTCTCTGTGCGTGTCTGATTTCAAAGGCCCTTAGTGCACTGACCTCCCTCTTGCCTGCACCCCATCCTCAATTTCCGGTCTGCAGGGTGGGTCGCCCTTTGTGGACAGCGGGTCATCTCCAGCACTGGATGGCACCTCCAGGGCTTGCAAACATGGCATGCACATGTAGTGTCCCTGCATGGACACAGAGGATGAGGCAGCTGACAGCTGATAGGACCCTCTTGGCTGGTAAGGTAAGTCTGTGCACTCTGGAATGTTTGGACCCCAAACCTCTCTGCTGTTTTCACCCCTTGTGCGTGCACTCCCGGGAGCTTGGCATGCAGGGGGCAGCACCCACGTAAGTTCCTGTGGGCCTGGCCAGTGCCTTGTGGTATCTTGGAAAGTGACCATTGAGAACTCCTTGGCAACAACCCATGGGATGTAGGTATTTACAGGCAGCAAATATAACGTGATTTCTCTACAGTAGTTTCTACCTGGGGCACCTGGGTTTCTCAGTCGCTTCAGCAGTTGCCTTCATCTCAGGTCCAGGCCCAGGGATCCAGCCCGAGTCGAGCTCCCTGCTCAGGGAAGGAGTGCCTGCTTCTACCTCTGCCTCGGCCTGTCATTTGGCCTGCTTGGGAACACTCTCTCTCTCTGCCAAAGAAGTGAGTAAAATTTTTATAGTGTAAATAAACAAGTTAATGAAATGATACATAAAGATACTTTATGAGTTCTAGAACATAATATGATGGGAGGGGGAACAAAACCAAACTAGTAACAGCATGTATTTACACAGGACAATACAATCATCATTCTGCTTCAGGTAACACAGTTAATTATACCCTTTTACCCAATTGATATCTAAATAGATCATTTTTCTGGTACAGTTTTGGAAACCTTTCTTAATGATGTTATGAAAATATGTACTTTTAAGAAATTAGGTTTTTTAAATTAATTTATTTATTTTCAGCATAACACTATTCATTTTTTTTTCACACACACCCAGGGCTCCATGCAATCTGTGCCCTCTATAATACCCACCACCTGGTACCCCAACCTCTCACACTCCCGCCACTTCACACCACTCAGATTGTTTTTCAGAGTCCATAGTCTCTCATGATTCACCTCCCCTTCCTATTTACCCCAACTCCCTTCTCCTCTCTAACACCCCTTGTCCTCCATGATATTTGTTATGCTCCACAAATAAGTGAAACCATATGATAATTATCTGTGGGAACGTGCCCATGGCCTCGAAGGGATGCATGTTGCTGTGAGCTCTTGTGCAGCAATCCCAGAACATGGTTTCTACCCTGTGTGAGTTCCTGGACATGAAGAAGAACAGAGCTGGGTGTGGTGCAAAAACAATGAATACTCTGAAGGAAGAGGAAAATAGATCCCACCCTCGTTCCAAATATTAGGGAGGTGAACTTTGAAAATGTGAGACAGATGGAGTTAAGATTGAGCTTGATGACGAGAGCCCACCCTCGAGCACTGCCCAGAGCTGAGCACTGCCCTGGGGTTTTTCCCCCCATGTGTGTCATGGCTCCATTCCTCAGAAAGGTGGAATCTCGTGTCTCCCGAGGTTAGAGCCCCAACTAAAGGCTCTCCCACACTGGGGAGATGGGTGTGCTGTGATCCAGGATGAATGAGCTCTGATGTCCCTGGCACCAGGGACACATGGCTGAAGTCTCTTCCACATTGTCAGCAAATACAAGGTTTGTCTTCCCAGGACACAGCACACATGGAGTGAGGTGAGGGACATGAGACATCTCAGTCCTGTGCCCCAGCACTGGCTGGATTCCTGTTCAGTGTGGACCCTCTGCTAGTGGCCAGAACAGCAGGGGCTGTGGCAGGATTGCTCACTCATGTTCCTCCCTTCCTGACTCAGTGAACACATTCCAGCTCCACCCTTCAGGAATGGTCACTGAGTCTACCCCTGAAAGCTCAGATAGATCTTTCTACACAGTAGCCTCACACCCACGTCAACTGCTGGTTAAATTTTCGATGTTTCCATTTCAAAGACTATATACCCGTGAGTCGTGCTGAAGCCAGTGACTTTTCCAGACACTCGGGTGGCGGCTTGACTCGAGGCCCATTTCAGCCGAGAAATGAAACTCTTCAGGTTTCTGGTGGGACAGCCCGCATGCTCAGGGTCTTGGATGACAGGGGATTGTGGGGAATGCTTAGCGTAGCCCGTGTCCAGCTCTAGTGTGGAAGGCCAGGGTTCATGACCCTGAAGCTTCCCGTTGACTTGCAGAGAAGTAGACCTTTGAGATGCCCCCGTGTGGGTCTTCCTTCATCCTTTATAATAGGGAACGAATTGCCGTGAGCTCCTGGGTCTTGTGCACACAGAATGAGTCCTGGAACACTAGGGGAAAAAGTACTGAAGTGCTGTGTGGGGACTAACAGAACAGAACAAGAAAAGGAAAGAGAGGGAGGGAGGAAGGAATACAAAGAACAAAAAGATAATGCTGGGATGGAAGGAAGGGAGGGAGAGAGGGAGGGAGGGAGGGAGGGCGGCTTGAAAAAGGGAGAAGAGAAACTGGTAGAGAGGTATTAGGGGAAAGAAGAACTTTGAAAATTGTGAGACATAGATCTGAGAGTTAAGATTTGAGCTTGATGACGAAGGAAAGAAATGGAGTCCTCTACTCAGGAGCAGGAGCCGGTTATAGGGTATTGGTGATAAGAACCTATGGACCAAATAAACCTGTGAGACAAAGAAAGTGAGTATGGGATGCTGGGAGTTTCAGAAGGGCAAAGTGAACCACATTGAGGACTGAAAGAGGTGCCTTGTGATGGTTTCAGATGGATTCTTTTCACATCAAGAATTACAGAAGTGTCCTGTCCTCGGAGGACACAGAATGAATTGTCGGTTAGGTGGATGGAGTTGGAAGAATTGACAGAAATGGGCCCCTGTTGCAGGGTTGTTCCCACAGGAGCCCTACAAGAGACAGGACTGATGTAGGAAAGAGGTTAGCGTTGAAGGCCAAAGGTCAAGAAAGAAGTCTTGAGACGGCTTTGTGGCAGGAGGTTATTTTTATTAAAGCACAGGGATACGACCCTAAATATCCTAATGTAGTGATCCGAAGGGGCATGTGCACCCAGATGTTTATAGCAGCAATGTCCACAATAGCCAACTATGGAAGGAGCCTCGATGTCCATCAACAGATGAATGGATAAAGAAGAGGTGATGGAATACTATGCAGCCATCAACATAAATGAAATCTTGCCCTTTGCAAGGACAAGGATGGAACTAGAAGGGTATTAGGCTTAGTAAAATAAGTCGATCGGAGAAAGACAGTTATCATGTGATCTCTCTGATATGAGGAATTTCAGAGGCAAGTGGTGGGTTTGGTGGGTAGGGAAGGAAAAAGTGAAAAATGATGGGATCAGGAGGGAGACAATCCATAATAGATGGTTAATCTCACAAAACAAACTGAGGGTTGTCTGGGAAGGGGGCAGGGAAAGGGTAGCGGGGTTAAGGATATTGGGTAGGGTATGTGGTATGGTGAGTGCTGTTAAGTGAGCAAGCCTGACAATTCACAGACCTGTAGCCCTGTGGCTCATAATACATTATATGTTAATTTTAAAAATGATAAAAAAATAAATATATGAGCATATTATTTTTGGTGCTTGAAACCAACATTTTAATATTTATGTGAGAGGTTAAAGTATGAAGACTAGCCACCTTGACTTGAGAGTGAAAAGGGATAGTTCACTTTCATTTTGTTGGTGAGAGTATAAATTGAGGAAAGATATCTAGAAATTCTAAATACAAGCATTTAGCCTAACAAAAAACTAAGTTTGTAAATAGAGCCATCCTAATAACACATACACATACCAATTCATAAAAACAATTCTTTACAGATTTCAAGGCAATTATATATATTATATTATATTATATATTATTATTACATATAATATATACAGGTTCTATTATATATGACATATTATTTTAAGACAATAATATATTTTAAGCCAACATATTATTTAAGACAATTATTTAAGACATAAAGATGCAATTGGCTATACAGTTGACCCTTGACCAACACAGGTTGGAACGACCTGAGTCCATTTATAACGTGGATTTTTTTCAATAAATATATTGGAAAAGTTTTTACAGATATGTGAAATTTTAAAAACTCACAGACAAACTTCATACCTTACTGAAAAAATTAAACAGGTGTTATTGTATGAATACAGTATATAATATATATACCATACAGAAATATGTGCTATTGACTATTTATGATGTCAGCAAGGCTTCCAGTCAACAGTAGGTTATGAGTAGTTAGTGTTTGGGGAGGCCAACAATCATACATGGATGTCTGACTGTGGGGAGTGTTGGTGCCTCTAATCCCATTGTGTGTGCATGTGTGTGTATCATGCTCTTTCCTACTAGACACATTAAAGGAATTATCTAGCACTGCCACAAAGAGAGATCATCCATCATTATCCATTAACTGACTTGGAATAATATCTACAGTATATTCTATGTGAAAAAGGGAGTGAAAATATTATGAACATTATAATGCAAAAGTGGATTTTTTCATAAAATGAGGAAATTTTATCTATTGGTAATCTCCTGGGACAGAGTTTCATGTATATTTGAGAAAAAATGGTTTAGAGTGTTGTAGAGCCATGAGGGTCATACTCGTGTAGCAGATGCTTGTCTTCAGAAGACGGCAGAGATTGTGAACACAGGAATTTAGTTCATCAAGATGGGTTTGGACATATTGATGATGGGGTATCAGCTCAGGAAGAACCAACCAAATCATTGTGTATAACAAAATAGAAATCTGAGTGATATCTGTTAGGAAGAGGCCAGATATGGGTGAAGGAAGTAGGGGAAGAAAATGAAGGTAGCTTTGTGATCCGGGTTGACACTGTACTTGTGGGAGAAAATAAATTGTCATGGGGGGTTTTAATGTTTTTTTTTTAATTGTGGGATGTGTGATATAAACAATTGCATTCATCTCCTCAGTGAAATCCACAGTAAGTTTTGGATATTTCACCATGAATAAGAGAGTATGTTTCCAAAGTGTGAATATGCTTAAATATGTATCCAGCACAGACACAGCCACAGAGATGCTGAAGTGAGAGGAACAGAGACCAGTGATGTGTTTGCACCTTGTGCAAAAGTCAAGAGGGACAAGTGCCGGAGCTCTCCATACAACACACCAAAGTGTTAACTGCCATTTGTTGCTTTCTGTTTCTTTATTTCAAATTATATATAGCCTAATCTTTCATAACAAACATGTGCTGATATCTAGGAGATATGTTGTTTTCATTAAAAGACCTGTGCTCATCTGGTGGCTTGTTCAGAGTTTCATCCATACTGATTGAGTGTGGATCATATGCCAGGTGTCATGTGTTTCTTGACTTACTCAAAACTCCCATCATCCTGACCAGGGTTTCCCTGCAACTGCATGAGTTCAAGGTGTTCCTTACAAAGCCCTTTGTCCTTCCTTTCTCTTGGCCCAGACATCACCCTGCATCACATCACAAAAGTGTCTCCACCTCCTCCCACTCCCTGGTAATACATCCTTTAGAGAGGGCGGGTGCACTTATCTTGTCCTGTCATCTGCTCCCAGAGGCCCTAGGTGATACTGCTGGTGACAAATAGCTTCCAAGTCTGAGCATTTGACATGCATCTTGCCTACATCCTGACTATCATGTCATGAAATGCCATTCAGTGATTCAGTCCTGCCTGATACTCAAACCAGAAAATACTGCTTAGTAGGAATCAAGTGAGTAGCATCTTGATGGCGACCAAAAATAGCCAACAACTCAGAGCATTTATTTGCTATGGTAGTTTTTGCTTTTGGTTCTGTTTGCTCCCCTGCTCCCAGCATGGAATCCCAACCAGAATCTCACTGAATCTCCAGAAACCTTAGTATTGGGTTCCCTGAAGCACAATTGCCTGTACCTGTGAGTTGCCTTCTTGGGTTTCCTATTAAATTTTGAGTAAGGCACATAAGCAAATATATTAATATATATCCTGTATATACCATTCTAATTTGGTCAATATCTGCCCAAGATTTTATGATATAACAGAAAAAAATGTGTAGTCTTATTTTTGCAGTCCTAGCAACAAATGTCAGTCTCAAATAATATTTACTTATTTAAGAGAATTTAATTAATAGAAATTATTAATTTAATTAATAGAAAATGCTGGAAGAAAGAGGTGAAAATGTTAATAAGAGTCGTTCTTGAGCGGTACATTCATCTATAGCTTTTAAAAATAAATTGCATGAATTTTATGTATTTGGCATACATATTAGTCAGAGATCAGTCCAGAGAAAAAGAGAACATGCCAATTATTTAAACAGATGTATTTTCTGCATGGAATTGTTAACCACATATTTCAGAATTGGAGTAGCAAAAAGAAAGCACAAAGACATTATGGAATAAGAACTGTAAAAAGCAGCTGATACCCTCAGAGGTCAGGGAACAAAACAAAGTGATTACAATTTTTATTTTTTAAATTTTTATTTATTTTTATTTTTTTATTAGACAGACAGAGATCACAAGTAGGCATAGAGGCAGGCAGAGAAAGAGAGAGAGAGAGGAGGAATCAGGCTCCCCGCAGAGCAGAGAGCCCAACGTGGGGCTCGATCCCAGAACCCTGGGGTCATGACCTGAGCCGAAGGCAGAGGCTTTAACCCACTGAGCCACCCAGGTGCTCCAAGAAAGTGATTATAATTTTTAAACCATGGATGTTTGCAGAGGGGCTGAGGGCTGGCCTATGTGTCTAGAGCTGAGACTGGCATACAAAGAGCTGTGCACTTAGTGTAAGTCCTTCTGCGGCTCAGAGGGATCACAGTGCTGCCATGTTGACCTAAGAGCATGGAGTCATTGCTGGTGTAACTGAAGAGAGTGAAGAAATGGGCAGAAGTCATCCTGTACCACTCCTCTCACCAAGACATATCCCTCTGGGGGCTCACTTTGAGCTGCCCCAAGGATGGAGTTGGAAGCTCAAGGGGGAATGTGGTTGTCTGAGATGACCCACAAATCCCAAAGACAGAAGGATGGGTTGAAGCTTAGGACAACAACATAATACTTGGCAGAGAATATATCACTTCAATGGGGATTAAAACCACCCCCCATGTTTTATTAAAGTCAACAGACCATTTAGTGCCTAGATGGGTGTCTATCCACAGTAGAAGATCATTGATTGAAGTCTAAGGTTACTTGGCCATTAACATGCTAATTGGAATTAGCAAAATGTGGTATAAAATCTCCTCACACTATGCCAAATTTATAAAAACAACAACAACAGCTCAATAGACCTTCACAAGAGTAGGAAATCTGGGAAATTATTGTGAGATATAAAGTTTGAGGACTTGGCCTCCAGAAGTTAGAGAAATAGAGTTGAATTCAGTAATTGCTTTTACATTTTCAGAGCTCAGATATTTTCTGATTAAAGCAGAAGCAGTTTGATCTTTGGGTGACTGTATTCCTGATCTGACCCATTTTTCAGTAAATGAGTACACACACGGAGAAAGTGATGATGCCTCGATTTGCACAGTGGTATCCATCAGGGTCCAGTAAAGAATTGGATTCCCTGGAATTATTCCAATGAGTAGAATTTATTGAAGGGGAGCAAGCATGGGTCTGAGAACCCAGAGATGAACTACTGGAAGCCACTGCATCCCCTGGGGTCAAAAAAGCAAGGGGATAATCTGAAGAGGAGGCAGAGCCTCTTGGAATTCTATAGTGTGGAGGAACATTGCAATTGCTCTCACTCCACAGCTACAACCAGGAGTAAGAAGGAGAAATTCTGCAGCTTCCTCCAGGGTAGGCATATTCTGCCAGTGCTCAGGTGGGCTAACCCTCACCTCTGAAAATCTGTTATGGTAGCCTAGTTTACGCAGAACAAGGCCATAGCCTTTCTGTGTAAAGGTCAAGGCAAGCATGAATTAAGGCAAGCATTAATTTAAAATGAGGATGATCAGCAGAAGAGCTCCAAACGGTTTTCCAGCCCACTGTTATAATGCAACTTGTGATGGAGTAGCTTTCTTTTTTTAATTAATTAATTAATTTTTTATGAGCAGATTTCTGTATGTAGTTTATGACTAGTTTACAGGATAAGAACTAGTTTGGATGACTGAGAGGTTTTATGTTCTGCGAACAGCTAAGATCCATACAGATTTCACACTTTTTAAAAAAATTAAATATCTTTTTTCCTATGATAATAATTATCTATTCATTTTTATTGAACTCACAGTGTCTATCATAAATTTTACACATTTCTTGTGAAGATAAACCATGACCTCCCATAATGGGGGACCCTAAAACAGGATCTTTGGTGAATCTTCCAATAGCAAGTGGTTTAAATGTCAGACAGTGAACAAGACAAATTATGGCAAATACAAGCAAGAGTAATAGAAACAAAATGCAAATATAAAACTTTTCCTTGTATTTTGTACAGAATATTATTTAGAAATGTGTTTGAGAGACGGTTAATACAGCTAGACTACATCAGAATGAAGTCTTTTTTAAATTAATTTTTTTCAGTTTAACAGTATTCATTGTTTTTGCACCACACCCAGTGCTCCATGCAATCTGTGCCATCTCTAATGAAGTCTTTTTAAGATAAATGTTTATCAGCTGCAATTTTGGCACACCTTGTGATGTTTATTAAAGTATTCCCAAATCTTTGTCTTCTAGGAAGGGGTGAAAGTGGCAATCCCCTTATTCTTTACTTTGGCCAATAAAATGTGAATGGCAGTGTCACGTTCATTCCTAGGGGCACTTGAAGACTCTCCCCACACTGCCACGGTTAGCAGCAATTCTGCAAAGACTGGCCACAGTGAAGGCTAAGGTCCTTAATGAGAAGAATGCAGGGATTCATAGTGACTATGTTGTTTGAAGCCACCATAATGTGATTTTGCTTTACTGCAGGGTGATTTTGCTTGTGTCGTTTGGTAGAGCAAGTGTTCAAAACAAAAGCAGCTCACACTTGCAAAGCCTGGCATCAACGAAGGATGTGGTAGTGATGATATGTTCAAGTTCTTCATGATGGTGGCTTCAGGGCTTGAGAAAATGGCTCCCACTTGCAAATCATCCCTTTGCTACATATTTTATATGAAAAAACAAAAACACCTGATGCCTGAGAGACTTTTGGTAATGGAGGTTATTTGTGCCTTAGAGGTCTGTTGGTGAGGTGCTTGGGGGAACACTACCCTCTGCACTGATGCCATCATGCAGCGCCTTGGTTGGTGGCAAACAGTGGGTTCCCAGATTTATGCAAAGGCTGAGCTTCACACAGCTCACACATCTGAGCTGTGGGGCCTCGTAAAAATAATTAAAAGCATACATCTGGAAAACACTGAATACTGAGGCATTCACAGCCTCAGCAACATTCTCTATGAATAACCAAGGCTTAGTTTTAAAAAGGGGGTGTATTTTCCACTTTGTTTTAAAAGAAGTTTATTGTCATGCATATGAAACACAAATACTTAAATAGGGAGAGCTCATTCTGAATTTTTTCTGAGAAATTTCAGAAGCAGAATGATTTCTCCAGAAAAGAGCATTTGGCAAGATCACAGTAGGCATTGCACAGTAGGCAGGTAAAGTTTTATGCCAGTGTTCATTCTGTAAATGTTTCCAGAGAACCTGCATTATGATGGATGGCTGTGCCAATTTCTGAGATACAAATGTAAATGACATTTTCTCCAGTCTAGTGGGATTGAGAAACAACATATCAGTGAAAACAGAGTGGTGCTCTAGTGGAAGCATGTACATTGTTGGTCCAAAGCAAATTTACTGGCTAACTTTTAGGGATAGATTTGATGCCATCTTGACTTTAATAAATTACCAAGAAAAAACTGAAAATATCCTAAATTCCTGCTCATTTTAAAACTTCGTTCTTTAATGTCTGGGTAGATGTGTGATAATTGGTTTATGGTAACTTCAAAGCCATCTGAGACCTAGATCTCCATCCAGCCTCCCTCCCTGAATGGTGGTAGTGCTGCTGAGGGACCAAATGGGATATTAAGAAATAGAATACTGCCTGATCTTACTGCGGAGAATGACACCTTCCAGTAGTGTTAACTGGATGCTAAATACACAACACTAATTATTTTCCTGAACTGGTGTCCTTCAGAGATTAAATTGTAGTCTATTTCCTGCCCACTCACCACTGTGTCAAGAATTCTCCAAGCAACGCAATCTAAGAACAGCAACCATGATAGAGAGTATTCCTTACATGCTGGTCCTTGAATATCTTTTGGGGGTACTTGAATTATGTTGCTAATTATTTCAAGCATTCACTTTCTTTTGCTGGTGTTGACCTGAAGAATGTATGGTTCTTTTCTCTAACATTACAGTGGGTGTCTTTGAGAGCAGGAAACACTCATCTGTGGAAGACAGAGCTGAGATGTGTATACTGTGAGAAGGGATAGTCATGCAGCGTTTATCAGACCCAAGAGCTGCCTGAGCTGGACTTCCCTCTGTTCACGTTTATTTCCTGGAGGTGATGATGAAAGTGAGACCCCAACCAGAGTCATTAAAATGAGTTCTTTGATCTCTGTATGGGAACAACTAGATTGCTTCTCCAAGTATAATGGCTATCAAGAGGAAAGACAGTTCTTTGAAAGTTTAGAGGAAAGCAAATTGCACCCAGACCTCCATCTCAGAGAGAGGCCTCAGTCTATTCCCCTTTGGGTGGCCCAGAGCACATAGACTCCCCTATCTGCCACCTTCCACTGGCAGAGCACGGCCCCAGCCATTGTCTCAGGGGTCACAGGAGCTCCAGCTTGTCTCTGCACCAAGGTGCTACTAAAACTGCAAGCAGTATTTGTCTCAGGAGACTGCTTTTTATGAAGCCAGAATTACCCTGATCCCCAAACCAGGCAAAGACCCAACAAAGAGGAGAATTTCAGACCAATATCCCTGATGAATATGGATGCCAAGATTCTCAACAAGATCCCAACAGTACCTTAATAGGATCCAACAGTACATTGAGAGGATTATGCACCACAAACAGGTGGGATTTATCACTGGGAAGCAGGGGTGGTTCTACATTTGAAAATCAATCATTGTGATACAACAAATCAATAAGAGAAGAGAAGAAAACCACATGGTCCTCTCAATTGATGCAGAAATAGCATTTGACAAAAACAACATCCGTTTCTGATTAAAACCATTCAAAGTATAGGGATAGAGAGAACATTCTTCAACGTCATCAAATCTTTCTATGAAAAACCCACAGCAAATATCATTCTCAATGGGGAAAAGCTGACAGCCTTCCCTTTGAGATCAGGAACATGACAAGGATGCCCACTCTTACCACTATTGTTCAACATGGTATTAGAAGTCCTAGCAACAGCAATCAGACAACAAAGAGAAATAAAATGTATTCAAATTGGCAAAGAATAATTCAAACTCCTTCACTTTGCAGTTGACATGATTCTTTAGATGGAAAACCCAAACTACTAGAAATCATACAGCAAATCAGCAATGTGCAGGATACAAAATTAATTTACAGGGCTACCTGGGTGGCTCAGTGGGTTAAAGCCTCTGCTTTCAGCTCAGGTCATGATCCCAGGGTCCTGGGATCGAGCCACAGACCTGCATTGAGCTCTCTTTTCAGCAGGGAGCGTGCTTCCTTCTTCCTCTGCCTGCTTCTCTGCCTACTTGTGCTTCTCTGCCTACTTGTGATCTGTCAAATAAATAAATAAAATCTTAAAAAAATCAATTTACAGAAATCAGTTGGTTTCTTATACACTAACAATGAAAATATAGAAGGGAAAATTAGAGAATTGATTCCATTTACTATAGCACCAAAAACCATACGATACCTGGGAATAAACCTAACCAAAGAGGTAAAAGATCTATAGTCAAGGAACTACAGAACACTCAGGAAAGAAATTGAAGAAGACACAAAAAGATGGAAAAGCATTCCATTTTCACAGATTGGAAGAATAAACATTGTTAAAATGCCTATACTGCCTAAAGCAATCTGTACTTCGAATGCCATCCCAATCAAAATTCCACCAGCGTTTTTCAAAGTGCTGGAATAAGCAATCCTAAAATTTGTAGGGAGCCAGAAGAGACACCATACTGCTAAGGAAATGTGAAAAAGAAAAAACAAAACTGGGGGTATCACGTTGCCTGATTTCAAGCTGTACTACAAAGCTGTGATCATCAAGACAGCATGGTACTGGCATAAAAACACATTGACCAGTGGAACAGAGTAGAGAGTCCAGAAATGGACCCACAGCTCTATGATCAAATAATCTTTGACAAAGCAGGAAAAAATATCCAGTGGAAAAAAGACAGTCTCTTTAATAAATGGTGCTGAGAAATTTGTACAGCTATGTGTAGAAGAAGGCACTTGACTGTGCTCTTGCACCATACACAAAGATAAACTCAAATGGATAAAAGAACTCAATGAGAGGCAGGAATACATCAGAATCCTAGAGGAGAACATAAGCAGTAACCACTTTGACATCAAACACAGCAACTTCTTTCAAGACAAGTCTTCAAAGGCAAAGGAAACAAAAGCAAAAATGAAATTTTGGGACTTCACTGAGATCAAAAGATTCTGCACAGCAAGGGGAACAGTCAACAAAACAAAGAGGCAACCTACGGAATGGGAAAATATATTTGCAAATGACACTACAGACAAGGGGCTGATATCTAAGATTTATAAAGAACACCTCAACCTCAACACTCAAAAAACAGATAGTCACATTTTAAAAAAATGGACAGAAGACATTAATAGACACTTCTCCAAAGCAGACATACAAATGCTAACAAACACATGAAAAAAAAAAATGCTCATCCTTATTAGCCATCAGGGAGGTTTCATCAGGGAGATCCTCCAGTACACATCTTTTACCTCTTTGGTTAGGTTTATTCCTATGTCTTATGGGTTTTGATGCCATAGTAAATGTAATCGATTCTCCAATTTCCCTTTCTGTATTTTCATTGTTAATGCCTAGGAAACCAACTGATTTCTGTACATTGATTTTGTATCCTGCACATTGCTGAATTGCTGTATGAGTTCTAGTAGTTTGCAGGTGGAGTCTTTGGGGTTTGTTTGTTTGTTTGTTTTTTGTTTTTTAAGATTGTATTTATTCATTTGACAGATAGAGATCACAAGTAGGCAGAGAAGCAGGCAGAGAGAGAGAGTAGGAAGCAGGCTCCCCACCTAGCAGAGAGTCTGATGCGGCGCTGGATTGCAGGACCCCAAGACCACGACCAGAGCCAAAGGCAGTGGCTCAACCCACTGAGCCACCCAGGCTTCCCTCTTTTGGGTTTTCCATATAAAGTATCGTGTTGTCTGTGAAGAAAGAGTATATGACTTCTTCATTGCTAATTTGAATACTTTTTATTTTTCTGTTGTCTGATTGCTGTTGCTAGGACATCTAATACTATGTGAACAATAGTGGTGAGAGTGGGCATCCTTTTCATGTTCCTGATCTCAAAGGGAGGGATGTCAGCTTTTCCCCTTTGAGAATGATATTCGCGGTGGGTTTTTCATAGATTTGATGAAGTTGAGGAATGTTCTCTCTATCCCTATACTTTGAATGGTTTTAATCAGGAATGGATGCTGTATTTTGTCAAATGCTATTTCTGCATTTATTGAGAGGACCATGTGGTTTTCTTCTCTTCTCTTATTGATTTGTTGTATCACAATCATTTGCGAAGGCTGAACCACCCCTGCATCCTAGGGATAAACCCCACCTGGTCATGGTGGATAATCTTTTCAATGTACTCTTTGATCCTAATAACTAGGATCTTGTTGAGAATCTTGGCATCCATATTCATCAGGGATATTGGTCTGAAATTCTCCTTTTTGATGGGGTGTTTTCCTGGTTTGGGGGATAAGGGTAATGCTGGCTTCATAGAAGGAGTCTGGGAGTTTTCCTTGTATTTCTATTTTTTTAAGGAATTTTCAGGAGAATTGAAGAAAGAATATTTAAGAGAATAGGTATTATTTCTTCTGTGAATGTTTAGTAGGATCCCCAGGGAATCCGTTAGGTCCTGTGCTCTTGTTTTTTGGGAGGTTTTTGATCACTGCTTCAGTCTCCTTACTAGATATTAGTCTATTCAGGTTGTCAGTTTCTTCCTATTTCAGTCTTGTAAGTTTATTTCCAAGAATGTATCCAGTTCTCCTAGATTGCTTAACATATTGGCATAAAGCTGTTGATAATTTCTGATGATTGTTTCTATTTCCTCAGTGTTAGTTGTGATCTCTCTCCTTTCATTCATAATTTTATTAATTTGGGTCCTCTCTCTTTTCTTTTGGATTAGTTTGGCCTTTGCTTTATTGATCTTATTGATTCTTTCAAAGAACAAACTTGATTTTTTTGATGTGTTCCACTGTATCTCTAGATTTTATCTCATTGATCATGGCTATAATCTTGATTGTTTTCCTTCTTATGCATGGGGTTGGCTTAATTTGTTGTCTATTTTCAAGTTCTTTAAGGTGTAAAGAGAGCTAGTGTTTTGGGGATTTATCAATTTTTTTTTTTTTGGGGGTGAGGCTTGGATGGCTATCTATTTCCCCCCTGAGGACCACCTTTGCCATATTCCATAGGTTTTGGACTGATGTGTCTTCATTCTCATTGGTTCCATGAATTGTTTAAGTTCTTATTTGACTTCCTAGTTGATCTAAACATTCTTAAGCAGGGTGGTCTCTAGTTTCCAAGCGTTTGAATTACTTCCAAACTTTTTCTTGTGGTTGAGTTCCAGTTTCAAAGCATTGTGGTCTGAGAATAGGCAGGCAATAATCTCAGTCTTTTGGTATTGGTTGAGCCCTGATTTGTGACCCAGTATGAGGTCAGTTCTGGAGAAAGTTCCATGTGCACTTGAGTGGAATGTTCTGTATATATCTACAAGGTCCATCTGGTCCAATGTGTCATTCAAAGCTCTTATTTCTTTATTGAGTTTCTGCATGGATGATCTATTACATGTGGCATGGAATGTTAAGATCCCATATAAATCTGAATATTTTGATTAACAGTTGGCTTATGTAGTTGGCTGCTCCCATACTGGGGGCATAAATATTTACAATTGTTAAATCATCTTGGTGGATAGACCCATTAAGAATGATGTAGTGTCCTTATGTATCTCTGACTACAGTCTTTAGTTTAAAATTGAATTCATCTGATATGATGATTGCTATATCAGCTTTCTTTTGAGGCCCTTTGGCATGAAAGATGTTTCTCCATCCCTTCAGTTTCAGTCTGGATCTATCTTTAGGTTCCAAAACGGTCTCTTTCAGACAGCATATGGACTGGTCCTGTCAATTTATCCAACCCTGTGCCATTTTATGGGAGCATTTAGGCCATTCACATTGAGAGTGATTATTGAAAGATACATTTTTATTGATATCATGTTGCCTATGAAGTCCTTGTTTCCATAGATTGTCTCTGTAAATTTCTGCTCTTTGTCACTCTGTGGTTCTTTGTTCTTTTATAGAACCCTCCCCCCTTAATATTTCTTGTGGTGCAAGCTTGGTGGTCATGTACACTTTTAAATCTTGCCAGTCTTGGAAGCTCTTTATCTCTCCATCTATTCTGAATGTCAGTCTTGCTGGATAAAGTATTCTTGGCTGCATGTTCTTCTCCTTTATTGCCCTGAATGTCTTGCTAGCCTTTCTGGCTTGTCAGGTTCCTTTGGAGAGGTGTGGTATTATTCTGATGGCCCTCCATCTGTATGGAGGGGTCTCTTCCCCCTACCTGCCCTGAAGACATATTCTGATTTTATAAATCAGGAATTTCACAATTCTGTGTCTGGAGGTCTTTCTAGCCTTGTTGTTCTTGAGTGGTGTCTTCTCTGCCTCTAGGACATGAACACTTGTTCCATTCTCTGGGTTAGGAAAAATTTTCAACCAGGATTTATTCAACTATATCTTCTAGTGTTCTCTCTTTCTTCTCCCCCTCATTCTTCCCAATAATTTTGACACTTGAACATTTCATGGTGTCCATTTATTAGCCTAAGTCTGTTGTCATGGCTTCTAAGGTATTTGTTCCAGGCCTCCTCCTTATTCTTCTTCTCTCCATCCATTATTTTCTAGATCAGTAAATTGATCTTCTGCCTTTTTTACCCTAGCTGTTAGAATATTTAGATTAGATTGGATCTCACTGATAGCATTTTTTACGTCTGCCAGATTTGCTCTCATTTCAGCCGTTAGAGATTCTATGTTGCCACTAGTGGTCTTCGAAACCTAGCTGGTGCCTGGATAATTGTTACTCTGATTTCCGTTTCCCACACCTTGTTTATGTTGATATCCAATAGTTCTGTATCAGAGGTCACAGTCTCTGAATTTTTCCTCTGTTGGGTGTTCCTCCTCCTAGTAATTTTGGTGAGTGGTGTATGAGGGGATGTACAGTTGAATATATCAACCATGATCCAGGTGCGGTACAATCTGGAACATTGCAGAGCTATCAGAAGTCACTACCAAAAAAAAAAAAAAAAAAAAAAAAAAGGGGGGGGGAAAAAGAAAAAGAGAAGGCCCAGACAAAATGAGCCCCCAAAGTAAGATTCATAATGTATATGAACAGAAATGAACAAATAAAAAGACTGACAAAAGTAAATGAGAAAAAAAGAAATAAACGAAATTTTAAAAAGAAATGAAGAGGTCTTTTATCCAGACCTCAATGTGAGACAGGAATCCATCAGAATCCTAGAGGAGAACATAGGCAGTAATCTCTTCGATATCAGCCACAGAAACTTCTTTCAAGATATGTCTCCAAAGGCAAAGGAAACTAAAGTGAAAATAAACTTTTGGGACTTCATCAAAATCAAAAGCTTCTGCACATCAAAGGAAACCGTCAAGAAAACAAAGATGCAACCCACGGAATGGGAGAAGATATTTGCAAATGACTGTACAGTGAAAAGGTTGATATCCAGGATCTATAATGAACTCCGCAAACTCAGCAAACACAAAACACACAATCGTATCAAAAAATGGGCAGAATATATGGACAGACACTTCTCCAAGGAATACATACAAATGGCTATCAGACACATGAAAAAGTGTTCATCATCACTAGCCATCAGGGAGATTCAAATTACAACCACATTGAGATATCACCTTACACCAGTTAGAATGGCCAAAATTAGCAATACAGGAAATCAACATGTGTTGGAGGGGATGTGGAGAATGGGGAACCCTCTTCCACTGTTGGTGGGAATGCAAATTGGTGCAGCCTCTTTGGAGAACAGTGTGGAGATTCCTCAAGAAATTAAAAATAGAAATTCTCTATGACCCTGCCATTGCACTCCTGGGTATTTACCCCAAAGATACAGATGTAGTGAAAAGAAGGGCCATCTGTACCCCAATGTTTATAGCAGCAATGGCCATGGTCGCCAAACTGTGGAAAGAACCAAGATGCCCTTCAACGAATGAATGGATAAGGAAGATGTGATCCACATACACTATGGAGTATTATGCCTCCATCAGAAAGGACGAATACCCAACTTTTCTAGCAACATGGACGGGACAGGAGGAGATTATGCTGAGTGAAATAAGTCAAGCAGAGAGAGTCAATTATTATATGGTTTCACTTATTTGTGGAGCACGACAAATATCATGGAGGACATGGGGAAATAGAGAGGAGAAGGGAATTGGGGGAAATTGGAAGGGGAGGTGAACCATGAGAGACTATGGACTCTGAAAAACAATCTGAGGGTTTTGAAGGGGCGGGGGGTGGGAGGTCGGGGTACCAGTTGGTGGGTATTATAGAGGGCATGGATTGCATGGAGCACTGGGTGTGGTACAAAAACAATGAATACTGTTATGCTGAAAATAAATTTAAAAAATTAAAAAAAAAAAAATAAAGAAAAGTAATGAATCCAAAATTAACTCCAAGAATAAGATTTATATAATACCAGAAAGAAAAAAAAAAAAATACGCAGATACACTGACAGAAGAAAAAGTTGGAAGGTGGTTATAAATCCTCAGTGTGGGTGAGGAATGTTATTTTGGTTCTTCCTGGGTGTATCTTGATATCTTTGTTAAAGGTTTCAACTTTCCAGAAATAAAGGGAGATTAGAACTGGTTTATATACAGTAATAGTATTGAATAAGGAAAAAGTAATACCTCGATGCTTATATCTATATGTATATTTTAAAAAGGGAAAAAAAGAAAAGAAAAAAAAAAACATGTATATGTATGAAAAAAGTTTAAGTTAAAAAGTTATTATGAAATATGTTCGATTAAACCTCTACTTGTAATGGTGAGTATGTTAAAAATTTAAAAAAAAAAAGAATCCTGAGAACGAATTTTTAAAAAGTTATATATGAAATTTACAGGTTTTAGGGAAATACCATTAGCTAATATATTGTGTTTTTTCCCCTGATATTGGAGTTTTATAGTTTTTGGAGACCTTATAGTAATTGTTTTCTCATTCTTTTGGCTTGCCTTATGGGGGCCCAAGGCAGGGTACGTTCAGACCCCAAGGTCACACAGTTTGTGGGAGGCTTCCATTGAGGGATCCTGACCAGAGACCATGCAGTGTTCTCTCAGGCACGGCCTGGAATCATTCAGACCCTTTGGCCAGTGACAGAAAGACACAGTCCTAGAGAGCACCAGCTGGTGCCCACATCACGCTCTCTCACACATGGGCGATAGTGCACACAGACCCCATGGTCCATGCAGGCATGAAGAGTGTGGAAGTCTGTGGACCTAGAGAGCACCAGCAGGACCCCGCACCAGACTCTCACGTGCGGGCAAGAGTGCACCCAGCCAAGTGGTGGTATTACTTTCCAATGGTGTTACTTCTCGTGGCTCCCTTCCCCTTCTGCTTATACACTGATATCAGTCTGAACTTTGTTGCACAGGCAGAAATTCTCAAGAATTTGTTTTCTTTCCTCTCAAGGAAGAAATCCAATTCTTCTTCTTCTTCTCTTAAGATTTTATTTGTTTATTTGACAGAGAGAGACCACAAGTAGGCAGAGAGGCAGGCAGAGTGAGAGAGAGGGAAGCAGGTTCCCCGCTGAGCAGAAAGCCCGACATTGGGCTCGATGGACTCATGGGTCCCAGGACTCTGGGACCGTGACCTGAGCCGAAGGCAGAAGCTTAACTCACTGAGCCACCCAGGTGCCCCCAATTCTTCTTTTTCTTAAGAAATTGCCAATGAAATTATTATTCTAACTCTAAAGTAGCCCAAAGAGAAAATAAGTAAAGAATTTATGTTTCAGTTGAGAACCAAATTGGAAAGGGTTCTACTATTTATAATTTCAATCACTAAATTAACAATAAATGTATAATCTGGTAACATTCCAAAATTCAGATAACATGCCCTTGAAAACCATGATGTTTCCTTGACATTGGGTCTGCAAAAAGCTCTAGAACCATAACTGTTACTATTACACTAGTTATATATAACTTTTTCAACAGGTGATGTCAATGAAAAAGTCAGGATGCTTGTAGGGCAGATTAATTTGGGGTGGAAGGAAAATGCTGAGAGTCAAAAAATGGTGTCTTCTTAGTCATGATTTAACTTCAAATAAAACTTGAAGATAAAACGTGCTTTTAGGGGCACCTGCATGGCTCAGTTAATTAAACATCTGTCTTTGGCTCAAGTCATGATCCTGGAGTCCCAAGCTGGAGCCCAGTGTCTTGTCAGACTCCCTGCTTGGCGGGGAGTCTGCTTTTTCCCACTCCCCTGCCCCTGCCCCTACTCATTCTCTCTTTCAAAAAAAAAAAAAGTGAAATCTTTAAGATGTCTTTTTAGTGAAGATTTGCCAAAGCAAAACAAATTCTGATCAGTGCAATATTTGATAAGGCTTGCTCTTTCTCCCCTTAGTTTTGTCATCCAAAACATTAAAGTCAAAGTGATATTTTTAGGGTCATTGTATGCATCAAATGAAACAATACACATGAAAGCACCTAGCAAGTTCACACACAATAAACTCAAAAAAGAGAACCATTTTTGATGATCTTTTTTTAAATTTTTTACTTTTTATAAACATATATTTTTATCCCCAGGGGTACAGGTCTGTGAATCATCAGGTTTACACACTTCCGAGCACTCACCATAGCACATACCCTCCCCAATGTCCATAATCCCATCCCCATTCTCCCAACCCCCCCTCCAGCAACCCTCAGTTTGTTTTGTGAGATTAAGAGTCACTTATGGTTTGTCTCCCTCCCAATACCATCTTGTTTCATTTATTCTTCTCCTACCCCTTAACCCCCCATGTTTCATCTCCACTTCCTCATATCAGGGAGATCATGTGACAGTTGTCTTTCTCTGCTTGACTTATTTCGCTAAGCATGATACCCTCTAGATCCATCGACGTCGTCGCAAATGGCAAGATTTCATTTCTTTTGATGGCTGCATAGTATTTCATTGTGTATATATAACACATCTTCTTTTTTTAAAAAATATTTTATTTATTTATTTGACAGACAGAGATCACACATAGGCAGAGAGGCAGGCAGAGAGGGAGAGGAGGAAGCAGGCTCCCCGCCAGGCAGAGAGCCTGATATGGGGTTCAATCCCAGGACCCTGGGATCATGACCTGAGCCAGTCAGAGGCTTTAACCCACTGAGCCACCCAGGTGCCCCATATACCACATCTTCTTTATCCATTCATCTCTTGATGGACATCTGGGTTCTTTCCATAGTTTGGCTATTGTAGACATTGCTGCTATAAACATTAGGGTGCATGTGCCCCTTTGGATCACTACATTTGTATCTTTAGGGTAAATACCCAGTAGTGCAATTGCTGGGTCATAGGGTAGTTCTATTTTCAACATTTTGAGAAACCTCCATGCTGTTTTCCAGAGTGGTTGCACCAGCTTGCATTCCCACCATCAGTGTAGGAGGGATTCCCTTTCTCCACATCCTCACCAGCATCTGTCATTTCCTGACTTGTTAATTTTAGCCATTCTGACTGGTGTGAGGAGAAATCTCATTGTGGTTTTGATTTGTATTTCCCTGATGCTGAGTGATATGGAGCACTTTTTCACATATCTGTTGGCCACCTGGATGTTTTCTTTGCAGAAATGTCTGTTAATGGCTTCTGCCCATTTCTTGATTGGATTACTTTTTTCTTTGGGTGTTGAGTTTGCTAAGCTCTTTATAGATTTTGGACACTTACCCTTTATCTGATATGTTGTTTGCAAATATCTTCTCCCATTCTGTCAGTTGAGTTTTGGTTTTGTCAACTATTTCCTTTGCTGTGCAAAAGCTTTTGATCTTGATAAAATCCCAATAGTTCAGTTTTGCCCTCGCTTCCCTTGCCTTTGGTGATATTCCTAGGAAGATGTTGCTGTGGCTGAGGTTGAAGAGGTTGCTGCCTGTGTTCTCAAAGGTTTTGATGGATTCCTTTCTCACATTGAGGTCCTTCATCGGTTTTGAGTCTATTTTCATGAATGGTGTAAGGAAATGGTCCAATTTAATTTTTCTGCCTGTGGCTGTCCAATTTTCCCAACACCATTAATTGAAGAGGCTATCCTTTTTCCATTGGACATTCTTTCCTGCTTTGTCAAAGATTAGTTGACCAAAGAGTTGAGGGTCTATTTCTGGGCTCTCTTTTCTGTTCCATTGATCTATGTGTCTGTTTTTGTCTGTGCCAGACAAAAACAGACACATAGATTACGTCTTGATGATGACAGCTTTGTAATAGAGCTTGAAACCCAGAATTGTGATGCCACCAACTTTGGCTTTCTTTTTCAATATTCCTTTGGCTATTCGAGGTCTTTTCTGGTTCCAGATATATTTTAGGATTATTTGTTCCATTTCTTTGAAAAAGATGGATGGTACCTTGACAGGAACTGCATTAAATGTGTAGATTGCTTTAGGTAGCATAGACATTTTCACAATATTTATTCTTCCAATCCAGGAGCATGGAACATTTTTCCATTTCTTTGTATCTTCCTCAATTTCTTTCATGAGTACTTTATAGTTTTCTGAGTATAGATTCTTTGCCTCTTTGGATATGTTTATCCCTAGGTATCTTATGGTTTGGGGTGCAATTATAAATGGGACTGACTCCTTAATTTCTCTTTCTTCTGTCTTGTTGATGTAGAGAAATGCAACTGATTTCTGTGCATTGATATTTTTTTCGTATCATTTTATTTTTTTTATTTATTTTCAGAAAAAGAGTATTCATTATTTTTTCACCACACCCAGTGCTCCATGCAATCCACGCCCTCTATAATACCCACCACCTGGTACCCCACCCTCCCACCCCACCCCCGCCACTTCAAACCCCTCAGATTGTTTGTGCATTCATTTTATATCCTGACACTTTACTGAATTCCTGTATAAGTTGTAGCAGTTTGGGAGTGGAGTCTTTTGGGTTTTCTACATAGAGTATCATATCATCTGCGAAGAGTGATAGTTTGACTTCTTCTTTGACGATTTGGATGCCTTTAATTTCCTTCTGTTGTCTGATTGCTGAGGCTAAGACTTCTAGTACTAAGTTGAATAGCAGTGGTGATAATGGGCATCCCTGCCGTGTTTCTGACCTTAGTGGAAAAGCTTTCAGTTTTCTCCATTGAGAATGATATCTGCAGTGGGTTTTTCATAGATGGCTTTGATAATATCAAGGTATGTGCCCTCTACCCGTACACTTTGAAGAGTTTTGATCAGGAAGGGATGCTGTACTTTGTCAAATGCTTTTTCAGCATCTATTGAGAGTATCATATGGTTCTTGTCCTTTCTTTTATTAATGTGTTGTATCACATTGATTGCTTTGCAGATGTTAAACCAACCTTGCAGCCCTGGAATAAATCCCACTTGGTCATGGTGAATAATCCTTTTAATGTACTGTTGAAACCTATTGGCTAGTATTTTGGTGAGAATTTTCGCATCTGTGTTCATCACGGATATTTGTCTATGCCAACTCTCTTTTTTGATGGGATCCTTGTCTGGTTTTGGGATCAAGGTGATGCTGGCCTCATAAAATGAGTTTGGAAGTTATCCTTCCATTTCTATTTTTTGGAAGAGTTTCAGGAGAATAGGAATTAGTTCTTCTTTAAATGTTTGGTAGAATTCCCCCAGAAAGCCATCTTGTCCTGGGATTTTGTTTGTTTGGAGATTCTTGATTATGGTTTCAATCTCCTTACTGGTTATGGGTCTGTTCAGGCTTTCTTTTTCTTCCTGGTTCAGTTGTGGTAGTTTATATGTGTCTAGGAATGCATCCATTTCTTCCAGATTGTCAAATTTGTTGGCGTAGAGTTGCTCATAGTATGTTCTTATAATTGTCTATTTCTTTGGTGTTAGCTGTGATATCTCCTCTTTCACTCATGATTTTATTTATTTGGGTCCTTTCTCTTTTATTTTTGATAAGTCCGTCCAGGGGTTTATCAAACTTATTAATTCTTTCAAAGAACCAGCACCTACTTTTGTTGATTTGTTCTATTGTTTTTTTTTTTTTTTCGTTTCTATTTCATTGATTTCTGCTCTGATCTTTATGATTTCTCTTTTCCTGCTGGGATTAGGGTTTCTTTCTTGTTCTTTCTCCAGCTCCTTTAGGTGTAGGGTTAGGTTGTGTACCTGAGACCTTTCTTGTTTCTTGAGAAAGGCTGGTAACGCTATATATTTTCCTCTCAGGACTGCCTTTGTTGTGTCCCACAGATTTTGAACCATTGTGTTTTCATTATCATTTGTTTCCATGAATTTTTTCAATTCTTCTTTAATTTCCTGGTTGACCCATTAATTCTTTTTTTTTTCCCCCAATGGGCGACTACAGTCTTTTATTTTATTTGTTTTGTCGGTGTTCCAAGATTCATTATTTATGCACCACACCTAGTGCTCCATGCAATGGGTCACTTCCTTAATACCCACCACCAGGCTCACATATTCCCCCAGCCTCCTACCCTCCAAAACCCTCAGTTTGTTTCCCGGAGTCCACAGCCTGTCATAGTTTATCTCCCGCTCCGATTTCTCCCAATTCAATTTCCCTTTCCTTCTCCTAATGTACATATGTTATTCCTTATGCTCCACAAATAAGTGAAACCATATGATAATTGACTCTCTCTGCTTGACTTATTTCATGCCGCATATTCTCCTCCAGTCCCGTCCATATTGATATAAATGTTGGGTATTTAACATTTCTGATAGAGGTGTAATATTTCTTTTTTAATTTTTTTTTCATTTATTTATTTTCATAAAAACAGTATTCATTATTTTTCCACCACACCCAGTGCTCCATGCAATCCGTGCCCTCTATAACACCCACCACCTGATACCCCAACCTCCCACACCCCTGCCACTTCAAACCCCTCAGATTGTTTTTCAGAGTCCATAGTCTCTCATGATTCACCTCCCCTTCGAATTTACCCCAACTCCCTTCTCCTCTCTAACACCCCTTGTCCTCCATGCTATTTGTTATGCTCCACAAAAAAGTGAAACCATATGATAATTGACTCTCTCTGCTTGACTTATTTCACTCAGCATAATCTCTTCCAGTCCCATCCAAGTTGCTACAAAAATTGGGTATTCGTCCTTTCTGATGGAGGCATAATACTCCATAGTGTATATGGACCACATCTTCCTTATCCATTCGTTCGTTAAGGGCATCTTGGTTCTTTCCATAGTTTGGTGACCGTGGCCATTGCTTCTATAAACATTGGGGTAAAGATGGCCCCTCTTTTCACTCCATCTGTATCTTTGGGGTAAATAGCCAGTGGTGCAATTGCAGGGTCATAGGGAAGTTCTATTTTTCATTTCTTGAGGAATCTCCACACTGTTCTCCAAAGAGGCTGCACAAATTTGCATTCCCGCCAACAGTATAAGAGGGTTCCCCTTTCTCCACATCCTCTCCAACACCTGTTGTTTCCTGTGTTTTTAATTTTGGCCCTTCTAACTGGTGTAAGATGATATCTCAATGTGGTTTTAATTTGAAACTCCCTGATGGCTAGTGATGATGAACATTTTTTCATGTATCTGATAGCCATTTGTATGTCTTCATTGGAGAAGTATCTGTTAATATCTTTTTCCCATTTTTTGATATGTTTATCTTTTTCGTGTGTGTTGAGTTAGAGGAGTTCATTATAGATCTTGGATATCAACCTTTTGTCTGTACTGTCATTTACAAATATCTTCTCCAATTCCATGGGTTGCCTCTTTGTTTTTTTGACTGTTTCCTTTGCTGTGCAGAAGCTTTTAATTTTGATGAAGTCCCCAAAGTTTATTTTTGCTTTTGTTTCCTTTGCCTTTGGAGACATATCTTGAAAGAATTTGCTGTGGCTGATATCGAAGAGATTACTGCCTATGTACTCCTCTAGGATTCTGATGGATTCCTGTCTCACGTTGAGTCTTTTTTTCCATTTTGAGTTTATATTTGTGCATGGTGTAAAAGAAAGGTCGAGTTTCATTCTTCTACATATCGCTGTCCAGTATTCCCAGCACCATTTATTGAAGGGACTGTCTTTTTTCCACTGTATACTTTTTCCGGTTTTGTCGAAGATTAATTGACCATAGAGTTGAGGGTCCATATCTGGGCTCTCTACTGTGTTCCACTGGTCTATGTGTCTGTTTTTATGCCAGTACCATGCTGTCTTGGTGATCACAGCTTTGTAATAAAGCTTGCAATCAGGTAACGTGATACCCCCAGCTTTATTTTTGTTTTTCAACATTTCGTTAGTGATTCAGGGTCTCTTCTGTTTCCATACAAATTTTAGGATTATTTGCTCCAACTCTTTGAAGAATACTGGTGGAATTTTGATCGGAATGGCATTAAAAGTATATATTGCTCTAGGCAGTAATAGACATTTTAACAATGTTTATTCTTCCGATCCAAGAGCATGGAATGGTCTTCCATCATTGTGTGTCTTCTTCAATTTCTTTCATGAGTGTTCTGTAGTTCCTCGAGTACAGATCCTTTACCTCTTTTGTTAGGTTTATTCCCAGGTATCTTATGGTTCTTGGTGCTATAATAAATGGAATCGATTCTCTAATTTCCCTTTCTGTATTTCCATTGTTATTGTATAAGAGAGCCACTGATTTCTGCACATTGACTTTGTAACCTGCAACGTTGCTGAATTGCTGTATAAGTTCTAGTAGTTTGGTGGTGGAGTCTTTTGGGTTTTCATATAAAGAATCATGTCATCTGTGAAGAGAGAGAGAGTTTGACTTCTTCATTACCAATTTGGATACCTTTTATTTCTCTTTGGGTTATTTCCAAATTTCCTGATTTTCTGATTGCTGTTGCTAGGACTTCTAATACTATGTTGAACAAGTTCAGAAGGAACTAAAAAACCTGGAAGCTAAAGACCACCTTGCTTAAGAATGCAGGATCAACCAGGAGATCAAACAAGAAAGAACTGAAACAATTCTTGGAAACCAATGAGAATGAAAACACTTCAGTCCAAAACCTATGGGATACAGCAAAGGCAGTCCTAAGGGGGAAATATGTAGCCATCCAAGCCTCCCTCAACAAAATTGAAAAATCCAGAATACAACAGCTGTCTCTACACCTTAAAGAACTGGAGAATCAACAACAAATCAAACCAACTCCACACATAAGAAGGGAAATAATCAAGATTAGAGCTAAGATCGATGAGGTAGAAACCAGAGATACAGTAGAATGTATCGATGAAACTAGAAGCTGGTTTTTTTGAAAGAATCAATAAGATTGATAAACCATTGGCCACACTAATCCAAAAGAAAATAGAGAAAGCCCAAATTCATAAAATTATGAATGAAAAGGGAGAGATCACAACGAACACCAAGGAAGTAGAAACAATCATCAGAAGTTACTATAAACAGTTATATGCCAATAAGCTTAGCAACCTAGATGAAATGGATGCATTCCTGAAAAAATAAAAACTACCAAAATTGAACCAGGAAGAAATTGACAACCTGAATAGACCAATATCTAATAACGAAATTGAAGCAGTGATCAAAAACCTCCCCAAAAACAAGAGCCCAGGACCTGACAGATTCCCTGGGGAATCTACCAAACTTTCCAAGAAGGAAATAACACCTATTCTTCTGAAGCTGTTTCAAAAAATTGAAGCAGAAGGAAAACTTCCAGACTCTTTCTATGAAGCCAGCATTACCCTGATCCCCAAACCAGACAAAGACCCTACCAAAAAGGAGAATTTCAGACCAATATCACTGATTAATATGGATGCTAAGATTCTCAACAAGATCCTAGCCAACAGGATCCAACAGCACATTAAAAAGATTATCCACCATGATCAGGTGGGATTCATTCCTGGGCTACAAGGATGGTTCAACATTCGCAAATCAATCAATGTGATACCACAAATTAATATGAGAAGAGAGAAGAACCACATGGTCCTCTCAATTGATGCAGAAAAAGCATCTGACAAAATCCAGCATCCGTTCCTGATTAAACTGCTTCAAAGTATAGGGATAGAGGGAACATTCCTGAACCTCATCAAATCTATCTATGGAAGACCCACAGCAAATATCATCCTCAATGGGAAAAAGCTTGCAGCCGTCCTGTTGAGATCAGGAACAAGACAAGGATGCCCACTTTCACCATTCATTCTTTAGAAGGATGCTGTTTAGTCTCCATGTATTTGGGTTCTTTCCAAATTTCCTTTTGTGATTGAGTTCCAGCTTCAGAGCACTGTGGTCTAAAAATATGTAGGGAATGATCCCAATCCTTTGATACCAGTTGAGACCTGATTTAGGACCGAGCATGTGATCTATTCTGGAGAATGTTCCATGTGCACTAGAGAAGAATGTGTATTCTGTTGCTTTGGGATGAAATGTTCTGAATGTATCTGTGATGTCCCTTTGGTCCAGTGTGTCATTTAAGGCCTTTATTTCCTTGTTGATCTTTTGCTTGGATGATCTGTCCATTTCAGTGAGGGGAATATTAAAGTCCCTTACTATTATTGTATTATTGTTGATGTGTTTCTTTGATTTTGTTATTAATTCATTTATATAGTTGGCTGCTCCCACGTTGAAGGCATAGCTATTTAAAATCGTTAGATCTTCTTGTTGGATAGATCCTTTGAGTATGATATAGTGTCCTTCCTCATTTCTTATTATAGTCTGTGGCTTAAAATCTAATTGATCTGATATAAGGATTGCCACTCCTGCTTTCTTCTGACGTCCATTAGCATGGTAAATACTTTTCCACCCCTCACTTTAAATCTGGAGGTGTCTTCGGGTTGAAAATGAGTTTCTTGTAGGCAACATATAGATGGGTTTTGTTTTTTTATCCATTCTGATACCGTGTGTCTTTTGATTGGTGTATTTAGGCCCATTAACATTCAGGGTAACTATTGAGAGATATGAATTTAGTGCCATTGTATTGCCTGTAAGGTGGCTGTTACTGTATGTTGTCTCTGATCCTTTCTGATCTACAACATTTAGGCTCTCTCTTTGCTTAGAGGACCCCTTTCAATATTTCCTGTAGAGCTGGTTTGGTGTTTGCAAATTTGCAAATTCTTTCAGTTTTTGTTTGTCCTGGAAGCTTTTAATCTCTCCTTCTATTTTCAGTGAGAGCCTAGCTGCATATAGTATTCTTGGCTGCATGTTTTTCTCACTTAATGCTCTGAATATATCATGCCAGCTCTTTCTGCCCTGCCAGGTCTCTGTGGATAAGTCTGCTGCCAATCTAATATTTTTACCATTGTATGTTACAGAATTCTTTTCCCTGGCTGCTTTCAGGATTTTGTCTTTGTCACTAAGACTTGTAAAATTTACTATTAGGTGACGGGGTGTGGACCTATTCTTATAGATTTTGAGGGGGGTTCTCTACACCTCCTGGACTTTGATGCTTGCTCCCTTTGCCATATTGGGGAAATTCTCTCCAATAATTCTCTCCAGTATACCTTCTGCTCCCCTCTCTCTTTCTTCTTCTTCTGGAATCCCAATTATTCTAATGTTGTTTCATCTTATGTTCTCACTTATCTCTCCAATTCTCCCCTCATGATCCAGTAGCTTTTTGTCCCTCTTTTGCTCAGCTTCTTTATTCTCTGCCATTTGGTCTTCTATATCACCAATTCTTTCTTCTGCCTCATTTATCCTAGCAGTGACAACCTCCATTTTTTATTGCACCTCATTAATAACTTTCTTTATTTCAACTTGGTTAGGTTTTAGTTCTTTTATTTCTCCAGAAAGGGCCTTTATATCTCCCAATAGGGTTTCTCTAATAATTTCCATGCCTTTTTCGAGCCCGGCTAGAACCTTGAGAATCGTCATTCTGAACTCTAGATCTGACATATTACCAATGTCTGTATTGATTAAGTCCCTAGCCTTCGGTACTGTCGCTTTTTCTTTTCTTTCTTTCTTTTCTTTCTTTCTTTCTTTTTTTTTTTTTTTTTGTGGTGAATTCTTCCACCTTGTCATTTTGTCCAGGTAAGAGTATATGAAGGAGCAAGTAAGATACTAAAAGGGTGGCAACAACCCCAGGAAAATATGCTTTAACCAAATCAGAAGAGATCCCCAATCGTGAGGAGGAGAAAGGGGATAAAAAGAGGTTCAGAAAGAGAAAACAAAAACAAAAGAAAAGAAAAAATTGAAAAACGAAAACGAATAAAGAAAAAGTATAAAAAAGAGAAAAATATATATATTAGATAAACTAGTTAAACAACATTAAAAAAGAAAAGGGTAAAAGTTAAAAATATTTAGCAGAAGAAGAAAAAAATTGAAAAAGAAAAAAAAATTAAATTAACTGCAAGACTAAAGAATCATGGGGAGAAAGCCATGAGTTCCGTGCTTTGATTTCTCCTTCTCTGGAATTCTGCTGCTCTCCTTGGTATTGAAACTGCACTCCTTGTTATGTGAACTTGGTCCTCGCTGGATTTCTTGTTGATCTTCTGAGGGAGGGCCTGTTGTAGTGATTCTCAAGTGTCTTTGCCCCAGGAGGAATTGCACCTCCCTTACCAGGGGCGGGGTTGAGTAATCCGCTCAGGTTTGCTTTCGGGAGCTTTTGTTCCCTGAGCGCTTTCAGTGGAGTTTTGGAGGATGGGAATACAAATGGCGGCCTCCTGGTCTCCGGCCTGGAGGAGCTGAGAGCTCGGGGCCCCACTCCTCAATGCGCCCTCAGAGAACAACGCCCATTTACTCCCATCTCCCTGGCCTCTGGCCACGCTCCTAGTGCACCGAGCCTGCGACCAGTTCAAGGTAATGCCGAGCTGAGAGCTCACTCCTCGGCTCTGTCTCTGTAGCCAGCTTCCCTGGTCTAATACCTGAAAGCTCTGTGACACTCAGACACCCCCAATCCTCCTGTGACCCTGCGGGACCTGAGGCCATGCTGACCCCACGTGGGCTTCACCCAGGTTTAGCCTCTAGAGTGATGTCCCTAAGCAGAACAGACTTTTAAAAGTCCTGATTTTGTGCTCCGTTGCTCCGCCACTTGCTGGGAACTGGCCCCTCCCCCCCAAAGTCTACCTTCCCGTCGCTTTGGATTCACTTCTCCACCAGTCCTACCTTTCAGAAAGTGGTTGATTTTCTGTTTCTAGAATTGCTGTTGTTCTTCTCTTTGATCTGCCGTTGGATTTGTAGGTGTTTGCAATCTTTAGATAAGCTATCTAGCTGATCTCCTGCTAGCTGAAGTAGTCTCAGCCTGCTACTTCTCTGCCATCTTGACTCCTCCCCATTTTTGATGATCTTACTCGATCAGGAAATAAGAAAAATTATACACCTTTCAGGGGTGTTTTACTCAGGCTTCAAATTCCCTCTCATTTCAATCTTGCTCTATTCAAAGTATAAATCATAAACTATAAGATGAAGGCAACAAAATGCCATTCATTTCTTGGAGCCACATTGCAGCTCTACACAAAATAATAATTCAGCTGCTGAGGTTTTAATATGGTCCGGGGTTTCTCAAATTTAGATTTTATACATCACTGTAAGGTGAAATTTCAAATGAACATTGGGTGAGTCTAATGTGTCTATTTTTCCACTGTACACAGGAATGTGTACATTTACCATTGGTAAATGCTGCTCAGCAAACATTACTACAGTTCTACTATGTGCCAGGTGTGGGAGGGATGCAGGATGAACTACTGTCCCAAAGAGGATCACTACAATAAGGTCAATATACTTTTCCTAATCACTCAAGGTTATTTGTGATTCAGGCATGGTATCCCAAATTAACCTCATTGGTGCAGACTCTGGTCATATTTAGAAAGTGTGTGCAGATGGCTGAATGTTCCCTGGCCAGGCAGTGGATCAGTACCTCACCAGACTCAGAAGTCAACTCCTGAGCTTTAACATCACAGATTAAGGCTCCAGAGAACCCATGAGAAGGAATTTTTGTTTGTACTTTTCCCTGTTCTTAATGAACAATTTTTCAGCAGTGGGTGGAAAGCACATAACAAGACCTGTGAAGAGCTTTCTATATAGAAGTCTAAAATTTTAAAGTCAGTCTTCATCTTCGTGGGTCTGTTAAAAAGAAAGCCATAGAGATGCCTGGGTGTCTCCATTGGTTAAGTGTCTGCCTTATGCTCAGGTCATGATCTGAATGTCCTGGGATCAAGTCACACTTAAGGATCCCAGATCTTCTCCCTCTGCCTGCTGCTCCTCTGCAGCAGGCAGAGGGAGAAGATCTGTGTTCTCTGTGTTTCTCTCTCTCTCTGACAAAAATAAAATAAAATAAAATAAAATAAAATAAAATATTTAAAAAAACAACCCTAAAGACCCAAAATGGCAACCTTTAACTTAAGGCCCAGGTCACTAAACCAAAACTTATTATCTAACTCAAGTACAATTTCAACCCCCAGAAGAGATGTTGAAGCAGTGAACATGGGAGTTTCCCATTCAGCCCCAGGAAGATTCCTGATTGATCCTTCTCATTCCTCTTAGGGGGAAAATAATACCTAATACAATGGATTTTTTAAAAAGATTTTACTCATTTATTTGACAGCAGAGACTGCAAGTAGGCAGAGAGGCAGAGGGCGGAGGAGGGGGGGGATGGGCTTCCTACTGAACATAGAGCCCAATATGGGGCTCCATCCCAGGACCCTGAGATCATGACCTGAGCCAAAGGCAGAGGCTTAACCCACTAAGCCACCCAGACATCCCACAATGGACTTTTTGTTACTGATTTTCTTTTTTCTTCTTTTCCTTTGCTGTAATCCTTTGGAGCTCACCTATACTTGCAAGGTGGGATGATGCTCACTCATGAATTGATTGATTAATACAGCCTGTGTATCTTTAACATTTACTTGGTTGAATTTTTGTTAATTAGTAAATTTGGTGGCAGCAATGGGATTAGAAGTGGACGTCCACGGACATTCAGACACAAGGAGAAACAGGTGTGGGAACCTTGAGTCCTTTGTGTTTTCTGTCTTTCCTGCTGTTTTCAAGTCCTCTTGGTTATGAGCTCCCCTTTCTTTCTATTCAGGCTCCTGATCTAATTGGCTTCCAGGTCAGCATGGGCCAGCCAAGGGTAATGCCCAGAGCCCTGCTGAGCTGGCGTGTTTGTCTAGAGCTCTATTGAGCTCGCATATTTGCCGAACCCAGTTGAACTGGCAGAAACATCTGCCCCAAGCCAAGCCGCTAAGCTGTCAGATCCCAGTTCCCTGGGTATAACCCAAGCATGGTTCCAGGGAAAATTGTCGGTGCACACAGAGCCTTCCTCGTCCAGAACACAGTAGTAGTATCTTTACTGCCCATAACCAAGGTGTACATTGTTCTTTTTCTTGTTTTGTTTGTAGATAAAGACTACTCCTAATAGGGATCTCAGAGGCAGAATAACCTACAAAAATTGGAAGGCATTGGTCAAGCATTCAGAAGCTATTTGAGCCCTTGCCACCCCAAGAACACCCCTTGATAATATAAGTTGGCCAGGATGTGGGTAGGCAGGACAATAAGTCAGCCATTAACTTCAAGAAAACTTGTGTACTGAGAGCTAACACTGTAACACACACACAATCCCCAACTCCAGGACACATCCCTGCAAGGTGTTAGCTCTGCTCAGAGAAGTCTTAGCTCCTAGGATCCTTAAATTATGATGAGTCAAGCTCACCACCTTCTAGTACACCTGCTTATTGTACAACTAACAGCTATTGTCCCAAATGTTACAGATATCTAGCAAAAATGGCAAGATCCTACTAAACTTGTTTTGTGTCCTAAGGAACTGGCTTGGTAATTGTCAGGTTGGAGATCCAAAAATAAGCCCTGACAGAAATGTGAACTACAACTTATTTGTCGATATATGGCTGGGCAGAAATGGATGTTAATTTCATTAGTGGCTAGTTTTCTACCGTTCTGCTGCCAGCCCTCAGGACAATTAGAACCTAGAAATACAATGTCCAAAATTGGGAACTTTTCAATTAGATAAGATCACTTAAGAAATACACTTTGAAGCAAGCAATTAAGCAGACTAAGAAACCTCTGTTAATTGGCAAGGAGAAGTCTCTAAAATGTTTAAAAATTCCAAAGTCATTGAAACATTCATTATAAAAGTTTAATGAAAAATTAAAGGTTGGAGAAGTACCTAAAATGGAAAAACCTATAGAAGACTGACATAACTCCTTATGCTCCTCTTTTTGCTCCTTTGAGCACTCATTCTAGTCTGAATTGTTTTTCCACTCTGCAGACTACACAGCCATAAACAGATGTCTGCCATGGTCAAGGCCTTAGACATACCACAGTATCTAACTTCATGGGAGGGACCCCAAATGAGCTCCTCCCAAAGCTGATGAAACTGGATGGTTTCTGGCAAGCTACTATATAGGTATAATACTATACCCTCAAACAGCCAAGTGGAAATTCTAGTAAAGTCCAGGGCCTGCAGAAGGGGTCCTGCAAAAACTGGCACTGTAGAGGGATGGGTACAAACCCTTAGCAGAATTAGCTCCTTCCAGATCTCTCTGTCTGCAGTGCTTGATCCAGAGAGGATAATAAAATTTTACATTATCTCATCCTTCCAAGTCCAGACCATTCCTATGGATCCCTTCTCTCACAGAGATAGGCTATTGCCTTCTTGCTGGTGGCATCCTGTGTAATTGTTGTTAGCTTTCTGCCTGCTGGGAAACTGCGGCTGGTTGGCTCCTTTCTTTGGCTCTCACGGTGAGTGACTCTGGATCTTGGGAGAGAGTATCGTTGCACCTTCTTTGGGAACCCATCTTATACCAAGGCGGTGTTATTCCATACTGACAGAAATCCTTAAAATTCAACTTACACACCCAGAGGGAAGGAAGAAAATTGAAGCTCAGATGCGGGATAGGTTGGATCAACAATATAGGGTGTCATTTCATGTAAACACAAATCTGTGAGTCATTGAGAGCAAATGTCCTCACAAATCTGAACAGAACTGTAGAAGTTCTGTAAACTGTAATAAATATGTAAAAAAAAAACTGTAAAAATTGCATTCTAAGAGTCATGTCTTTGGCTGAACTTACTTCCCTGGTTAGGGATAAATGTAGATGAAATATGATTGAGACCTTTTCCTTCATTCTTGAAATTGTTGCAGAACCCCTTGCCAAACCAATGTCTGCCCAACAAGAATCCTTACACTCTGGCCAAGGGAGTTCTTGAAAATAAGATAGCCCTTGGTTATCTCTTAGCTGAGCAAGGCTGGGTCTGTGCTGTAGACAACAGCATGTGCTAAACCCCGATGAACAGTTCTGGGGGAATTTGAAGCCCAATAACATCAGATTACTGAGGAAGCCACGTGGCTTAAAAGAGTGACTCCTTCAGCAGGGCTTTCTTACTCATTTGTTTTTAATTGCTTTGAGTCTTGGAGTACATAGCCTCAAATTGCACTCCAAACATTGAGAGTTATCTTGTCTATCATAATTAATATAATCTGTGTGGTGCTTTATGTTTTCTCAAATGCTCTAAGTGCAAAAGCAGAGACACTAACCTGCATACTAATGATCTTTCTAAGACTGGAACATCAGAAAAAGAAGAAGAAGAAGAAGAAGAAGAAGAAGAAGAAGAAGAAGAAGAAGAAGAAGAAGAAGAAGAAGAAGAAGAGGAGGAGGAGGAGGAGGAGCATGACCAATTCAAAAACGGTAAGACTGCAGTGGTGACCTGTGAACATCACAAGGGTTAATCAGAAAGGTCAAGAACTCTGAATACTATACTGAGGAGCAACAATTACTGAGCATTTCAGAGCAGTTGCTAAGAGTGATGTTAATGCCTTCAATTTAGATCTCTCAGTTAAGCTGAGAGTTTGACCAAAAGGTGGGGTTATTGAAAAGGAAAACCACAGGCTCAAAATGCCCTCACATTGCTTAAGGCCCCTAAGTTGGTAAGTTAAGACTTTTTTTTTTTAAGATTTCATTTATTTATTTGACAGAGATCACAAGTAGGCAGAGGGAGGGAGAAACAGGCTCCCTGCTGAGCAGAGAGCCCTATGCAGGGCTCGATCCCAGGACCCTGAGATCATGACCTGAGCTGAAGACAGAGGCTCAATCTACTGAGCCACCAAGGCGCCCCGGTAAGTTAAGACTTAAAACCGACCCACCTGCAGTGTCAACATCCAGAACTATATAACCTTTAGCCAGCCCATGTGGGTTGGCTAGCTGGTCAGCGCTAGGAAGTCTACTGATTGACCCTCTTTGTTTTCCTTACTTTGTTTCCCCTAGGAGGGTGATCTTGCCTAAAACAATGAATTCTTAGCTGATTATGTTTTATTTTCTCCCTTGCTGTCTTAATTTTAAGATTTATTTATTTGCAGGGGGGTCAGAGGGAGAGGGAGAGCAAAACACAAACAGGTTCTGTGCTGAGCATAGATCCCTGTGAAGGGCAGGATCCCAAGACCTTGAGATCAGGACCTGAGCCAAAGCCAAATGTGTGACACTTAACTGACTTTATCACCCATGCACTCCATCTCACAGGCTATCTTGGAAGTCTTTTCTTTCTTGTGGCCATTTGGAGTGCCCCTCTATCTACTGGATAGGATACTATCCAAGTCATTAGTAGATCGATTAATACAGCCCATTAGGTCTTAAAATTTACTGGGCTTGATTTGTCTTATTTCACAGATTCTTATTTTGTGCATTTACCTTTGTTTACCTTTTATATACCATATACCTTTTCTTTCACCTGGACTGTGATGAAGATCCCATGAAATTATGTGAGTGAAAATGCTTGCTGTGGAAAATATAACAAGGGTGAATTTATTCATATACTTATATTAGTGTACATCTTATCCTAAAAGTAACACAAGTATGATCAGAGTCAGCCCCAAGGTTTCAGTTCTACCGCTAACAGAGAGCAAATCATAAATTTAATATAACCACCGGCCTAAGTGTGCTGTTAAAATTGTGATTTTTCTGGTGATCAGAGGAAAGTAAAATGGAGAGTTAAGTTCCCCAGTGAGCATTATGGTAAGGGATAAGTTCTTGTTTACGATGTATTTCACTTGACATTTATTTCTCAATGAGTATCTCCCAAGGTCTTCTCATACAACAAAGCTAGTGAGGGCATTTCTGTTCATGCAATTCTACAGTGGACATCTAGTGCTGGTTCATGGGAGCTTTTTTTCCTTTTAGTTTTTGAGAAAAGCTTGTTCATATATATGTACACTATGCATGAAAGCCCAGAACAGTGAGTGATTTTGAAGACAAATAAAACTCATCTTTTCCATGATTTTGACCAGCCTTGGTTGAGAAAGAGCACTTAGACACATATACACATTTTATTATGCAAACTGTTTCCTTAATGTCTGTATGTTAATTGATGCATGATGTTAAAGGTTTTTACTTATCTTTTTTTTACAGTTTATATTTTCATTCCAGTTAGTTAACTTAAGATTATATTATTTTCAGGTGCACAATATGATAAATAAAGTCACTGTATGGAAAGGAAGGAGACATTGAAAGCACTTTAAATTTAGCTTTTTAGGCTATTTTAACACTTAACATAATTATGCTAACATTTTCCTTCTTGGAATTTACTCCTGTGCCTATACCTCAAACCCACTTCCAGAACACACCTGCCGCCAGCCCCTATGCAGAAATTCTCTTAGGGCCATCTCTCACTGACCTCCAGGGCGTGCCAGGGAAGTCGGAGCAGCCAGGCGGCCGCTGGGCAGCGGTAGAGTGGTAAGGAGGGCCTGTGTGTGGAAGGCAACAGTGGCAGGGTGGGAAGCAGCAGTGGGGAGGGGTGGCAGAAACCAGAGGGGTTGCAGTGGGGCAGTAGGGGCGACAGGGTGGGGCAGCGGGGAAGCAATGGTTTGGGGTGGTGGGCTGGTGGGCAGCGGTTGGGGTGAAGGGGTGGGGGGGTGGGGAGGCCATCACTAATACAGAGGGTAGAGGTGGGATGTACCTGGGCCTCAAGGGGGCGAGGGAATGAGGCGGCCCAAGGGAGGCATGGCGGCTGAGGCAAGGATTTGGCAGGGTAGCCAGGCAGTAGCAGCGGGGGACAGGAGGTGGGAACAGTGTGGTGGGAGCCCTTGAAAATGGGGAGGGCAGCAGGCAGGGAAGCACTTGGGGTGGGGAGGGATGCTAGGCAGTAGCTTGCAGTTAGGAGAGAGGACCTGTGAGGGGGATGGAGGCGAGTCCACGCCTGGTGTGGTGAGCAGGACAACAGGGCATGGAGGGGGGCAGGGCTTCGAAGCCAGTGCAAGGGCTGTGTGTGGACCTGGGACAGCAGCCATGGGCAGTGAGGTGGCGGTAAGGGTCACAGGGGCAGAGAAGTGGAGGGGGTAAGGGTTTGTTGGGGCCACATCGAAGGTAGGGTGTGCAATCCAGCCAGGTAGCAGTGGAGGGCGGGTGCAGCAGGGCAGCAGCAACAGGGCAGGGCAGCAGGAAGCAATGTCACTGGGTGGCAATCACAGCGATGTTGGGGAGGTGCAGTGGGGTGGCAGTGGTGTTGGCGGGGCATAGTGGGTCAGCAGCAGAGTGGGGGGGTGAAGCAGGATGGTATTGGGTTGGGGGCTAATGGGGGGGGTGGGCAGGATCAGCGGGGTGTCGGTCTCATGGTAGTGGGGCAAGGCAGCGGTAGCAGGGCAACCAAGGAAGGGGCGGTGGCCTTGGAAACCCTGGCAGCAGCACAGGCCAACGGGTGGCGGGGCGGGGCGGGGATTGGGGGCGGGGGCAGGGCGGCAAGAAGGGGCAACGTGGGCAGTAGCTTGGGGAGGGCTGCAGTGGCGCTGGGCGGATGTGCAGTGGGACAGCAGGTCCCTGGGAGGCGGTAGCTGTGGGGGGCGGGCCTTGGCAGCAGGAATCAAGGGCAACTCAGTGGGGCAATGGGGCTGTCATGGCATGGGGTGGTAGGTGGGGCCCTGTGGCTGCCCAGGCGGGAGGAGGTGGCAGCCAGGTGATGACCCTATGGTAGGGGGTTGGGACCAGTGGGAGAGGGAGCAGAGGTCACCAGAGCCAGGTGAGGGGACAACTGGGCAGTAGTGGCACAGGGAGCAGTGGCGGGCTGTGGAGGGGGAGCTGTGTGACAGCCAAGTGGGGTAGCCCTGCGGCAATTGTGAGGGGGGTATGGAATCTAGGCAGCAGCAACCAGGAGTGGGGTGGGATCAGCCCAGAGGCAGTGGCTCAGCAGCTGCATCAGCAGGGGGGGGGGGGGGGGGGCGTTGTGGGCACGTCAGGGGGGTGGGGCAGCAGCAGTGGAGCAGGCGTGGTGGGTGCGGGCCCACAACAGTTAGACTGGTGTGGTGGGCGGCCCCACAGTGCACATCAAGGGGGCGGGGCGGCATAGCACAGTGGAGGCTGGGGGCTAGGGCTGCCTGGAAACAGCGGCAGCTGAGGTAAGGGGGGCAGTGTGAGGGGCACAGCAGGCTGGCAAGGGTGCCTGTGGGGATAGCAATGTGCGCCACGTGGGGAGGGGAGCAGATATTCAGGGCAGAAGTAGCACGGTAATATGCCTGGCAGAGGGGAGGCAACGGAGCAGGGGGGAGAGGAAGCAGTTAGGCGGTAGTGGCACGTGGGGGGAGGCGGGACAATCTGGGCATCCTCAGGGCGTCAACGTTAGGGCACGGTGCGCGGGGCTACATGGGTCTGAGGAGTTGGCCGCCAGGAGACAACACTGAGGTAGGGGGACGGGATCACAGGGAAGGGAGTAGGGGTCACCAGAGGCAGGGATGGGGGCAGGCAGAAGTGGCCCAGGGAGTGGTGGGATCTGCGTGCCACCCCAGTGGGGCAGCCGTGTGGCACCTCTGGGGGATGGGTGGAATCTAGGCGGCAGCAGAGGGGTCTAGGGGGTGGGAGCAGCCCCAGGCAGCAGTGCAGCGACAGGATGGCTTGGTGGGTGGGTCCATCATGTGCTTCAAGGGGGAGGGGCAGCTTCAGCGGGGTGGGCGTGGTGGGTGACCCCACAGAGCACGTCAAGGGGGCGGGGACACATAGCACAGCGGAAACCCGGGGTGTAGGGCTGCCTGGGAGCAGCAGCAGTTGAGGTAAGGTGGGCAGCGTGAGGGGCACAGCAGGCCGGCAGGGGTACATGTGATGGTAGCAGTGTGAACTGGGTTGGAGAGGAGGGCAGATATTCACGGTGGACGTAGCACGGTAATGCATGGGGCAGCAGCAGCAGGTCAACGGGTAGGGAATCTGGAGGCACTGGAGCAGAGGTGGGACGACAGGCGGGAGCAGTTCGGGGGTGTTTGGTGGGACCAGCAGGGCAAAAGCATAAGGTTCATAGCTGTGTGGGCAGGGCAGGGGCTCTGCACAGCCGCAGCAGCAAGGGGAGAGTATGCAGTGAAGAAATGGCGGGGGGGGGGGGGCAGTGAGGCAGCAGTGATTTGAGGAAGGCAGTGACTTGAGATGGCAGCAGATGGGGAGGCAAAGCAGGGAGGCGAAGCAGGGAGGGATTGGCCTGGATGTGGTTGGGAGGGACCAGTGGCGCAGCAGCTACACGGCAATGGCACAGTATGGCTTGGGGGCTGGATGGGGCAGTGGAGATGGGCAGGAGCAGGGTGACCACGGTAGCAGTGGTGGTGCTGTTGGAAACACAGGTGCCAGGGCAGTAGAAGCACTGGAGGGTGGCACAGCAGGGTTGCAGAGTCCTGGGGGGTGCACAAGGGAGCGGTAAGGGCACTGGGGGTGGCACAGCAGGGCATCAGTTGCAATGGGCAGGGTGGCAGGGCAGCTATGGTGAGGGCAGAAAAGAGGTTAAGTAGGGGCACTGGGGTGGTTCAGTCATTGAAGCTTCTGCCTTTGGCTCAGGACATAATGGGATCGAACCCCAGGTCAGGCTCCCTGCTCAGTGGGGAATCTTCTCTCCCTCTCCCTCTGTCCCTCCCCCTGCTTATGTCCACCCCGTGACTCTCAAATAAATAATTAAATTAAAAAGGTAAGTTACTCGCTCAGTGTCATGATAAATATTAGAACTAGATATAGTCCTGAGCGTGTGACCCTGAAGAATGTGTTCTTTACTTTTTACATTTACCAAAAAATACCTAGCCCTCAAGATACCATAGATTAAATTAGTTTCCCCTTTCTCCATACATTGAGTATCAGAAGATGCTACAATTCCAGGATCCTGGCTGCCTGGATCGGTGGAGTGTCTGACTCTTGATCTCCGACTTATGAGTTTAAGTCATGTTGGGGGTACAGATTACTTAATTGAAAAAATATATATATATATATTTGGGATTGTTTTCTTTTTTCCTTTTGACCCCTTCACCAATTTCTCCCACCTCCAACCCCAAACTTCTGCCACCCCTCCATCTCTTTTGTCTGTGAGCTCATATTTTTGTTTTTGTTTTGTTTAAGATTCTACATGTGATTTCTAGTATTTGTCTTTCTGTCTGGCCTGTTTTACTTAGCATCATGCCTTCAAGGGCCACCATGTTGTAAATCAAAAGATTTCATCCTTTATTTTGGCTGAGTAGAATTCCACTGTGTTTATCAACCACAGTTTACTTATTCATTCATCCACTGATGGCATGATGGCATTTAGGTTGTTTCTTTTATTTCACTGTTGTAAATAATCCTGCAGTGTACACAGGGGTGAAATTGCTGGCTCCTTTGGTTGTTCTGTTTCTCATTTTTTGGAGGAACTTATGTACTGTTTTCCATAGTGGCTGCACCCATTTATTCTCCTAGTAATGGTGCACTAGAGTTTTCCTCTACTCCACATCTTCACCAAAACTTGCTATTTCCTGTGTTTTTGATAATGGCCCTTCTGACAGGTGTGAAGTGGTGTCTCATTCTGGTTTGATTTGCATTTCCCTGATGATTAATGATGTTGAGCATCTTTTCATGTTCATGTAGAACATCTGTATTTCCTCTTTAGGAAAATGTCAATTTGGATCTGCTGCTGTTACATTAGATTATTTGTGGTGCTTTTGTGTGTTTTGTTTTGTTTTGTTTTGCTCTTGAGTTGCATGAGTTCTTTATATTTTAAGCATTATCCCCTTACTGGATATATAATTTACAAATGTTTTACTTTAGGTTACTGTTTTATCTTGTTGATGGTTTCCTTTGTTGTCTAGACGTTTTTTAGTTTGATGTAGGCCTACACTTGGCTTGTTTGTTTGTTTTTACTTTGGTATCAGCTTAAAAGCACCACTACCAAGACCTATGTCAAGGACCTTTCCAAACCCTGTGTTTTCTGCTACAAGTTTTATAGTTCCAGGACTTATATTCAAGTATTTGACCCATTTTGAGTCAATTTTTGTGTATGGTGTAAGAGAATGGTGCAGTTTTGTTCTTTTGCATGTGGCTTTCCAGTGTTCCCAGCACCATTGATGACAAAGACTGTTTTTTCCCCCTTGTTTATTCTTGGCTCCTTTGTCATAAAGGTCCCAGACCATAGATGTGTGTGTTTACTTCTGGGCTCTCTCCTGTCTTCAGGTGGTGTTTGTGTCTGTTTTTATGACAATGCTAGATTGTTTTGATTCTCAAGCTTTGTCATTAGTCTGAAATGAGCAAGTGCAATGCCTGTAGTGTGGCTCTTCTTTCTCTAGGTTGCTCTGGTATTCAGATTTTTTTGTGGCATCCTGCAAATTTTTAGATATTTTTGTTCTCTTTCTGTGAAAAATGTCCTTAGAATTTTGATAGGAATTATAAAGTAGATGGTTTAGGGAAGTATGGACATTTTACCACTATTAATTCTTCTCACCCATGAATATGTGATATCTTTCAGTTTATGTGTGTTGCCTTCAATTTCTTTCCTTACTGTCTTGTAGTTTTCATTATACAAGATTTTACCTCTTGGTGAAGCGTATTCCTGGGTATTTTATTCTTTTTGATGCAACTTCAGGTGGGATGATCTTCCTAATTTATTTTCTGTGGATTCGTTATTAGTGTATAGAAATGCAGCAGGTTTTGGGGTAGTGATATTGTATCCTGTCCCTTTACTGAATTTAGTCATAGTTTGAACAATTTTTCACTTATATTCGGTATCATCTGCAAATAGTGACCATTTTACTTCTTTCTTTCCAGTTTTGATGTCTTCTGATTATCTTCTCGCATAATTGTTCTGCCTTGGATTTTTAATATTGTGTTCAGTAAAAGTGGCAAGGAAAGAGTGGCAGTGTTCCTAACTTCGGCGATCTTAGAGGAAATACGAGCAGCTAAAACTTTTCAGTATGGGATGTGACGTAATCTGTGTGGTTGTCACATATGGCCTTTTTTTTAAAAAGATTTTGTTTATTTATTTGAGAGAGAGATAGAGATCACAAGTAGGTAGAGAGGCAGAAAGAGGGGGAAGAAGGATCCCTGCTGAGCAGAGAGCCTGATGCAGGGATCGATCCCAGGACCCTGGGATCATGACCTGAGGCGAAGGCAGAGGCTTTCATCCACTGAGCCACCCAGGTGGCCCATATATGGTCTTTTTGGTGTTGAGGTATGTTCCTGGTCTACATACTCTGTTGAGAATTTTGATTGCAAATGGATATTAAAGTTTGTCAGATGCTTCCCTGCATCTCAAGATGATCACATCATTTTTATTCTTTATGTTGTTAATGTCCTATATCACATTGATCGATGTGCATCTGTAAACCATCATTGTATTCCTGCAATATTCCACTTGATCATAGTATATGATCATCTCAGCATATTGGTGAACTGTGTTTTTAGTATTTTGTTGAACATTTTTGCATCTATGGTTATCAGGGATATTGGACTGTAAGATTCTTTTCTTGGGGTGTCCTCATTTATTTTTGTATCAGAGTAATGTTGGCCTCAGCAAGTGGGTTTAGAAGCTTTCTCTCCTATGTTTTGGAAAAGCAGGCAAAGGACTGGTATGAATCCTTCCCTGAATGGTAGAATTTACCATGAAAGGCATCTGGTTCTGGAACTTGGTATTTTGGGAGGCTTTAAATGGCTAATATGATGAGTACTGGTGTTTTAGGAAGTATTGAATCACTAAGGATGAAACTGTTTCCATATCTTGGTGGTGGGATGGATGAAGGGGAATGAGAGTCATGGGGGCCCAGCACTCAGAGGCTCCATCTGCCACTGTGGCTGTGCCATTCCTCTCAGATGCTGGCAGAGGATGAAGGACATGGTGGAAACACGGCAGAGTGGTGGTGGCAGGAATGTGGGGTCCGAGCAGGGTGATGAGACTGATGCGTGGCCCTCCTGTCCCACCCATAGGGTATCAGATTGCTTACTGCCTGGCCAACAGCAACTCTAGCACATTCACCACAGATGGGTGCTATGGTGAGGCGATTCATGGCCACCAAGCTGGCCCCAGAGTCAGCATACATCTTCAGGCTGATGATCAAGATGAGGCAGGGCTGGGGGAGCCCCTAGAGGCCACCATCGTCACCACTGAGAAGCGAGGTAAGGCGAGAGACCCAGGTCCATTGTCCTGGTGATGTGGCAAGACAGCTGGGCCCAAGTGGGAGCCACAAACTTGCTGGGTAGACGGCTTCCTGGGGCAGGGCTTGCAGGGTAGTCTGTCTACATAGCCCGATATTTACCAGATAGGCAGGAATGTCCTTGGAGAGGAGGTTGTGTAACTGGATCAGGGTTGCTGAGTCACCATGTTGGAGGGAGGCTCCCTGAAGCCAGGTACTTTTTCTCTGATGTTCAAGACCACATGGTCACCTGAGCCAGGGGTTCCAAAACACGTTTCCCACCAAGCAATCCTAGGAAGATGTGTCTTCATGGATGGCGCTTCTGTTCCAAGCACTGGTAAGGTGCTTATTCATTGTCTTGGTTTATCCTCAGCCAATTTCTGGGGGAGCAAGTGCTCTGAGGCCCAGTTCTACAGAAGACATGGGGCACAGACAGATTCAGTCATTTTCCAGGGACAGAGCTGTTGAGGCAGTGATGTGGACACCCTCCAGAGACACTGGGCTCCCTGTTCCCACAGCAATCTGCTGTGAGTTCCCATCTCAGTGAGCCCCTGATATACCATCCAGCCTCATCCCGGGATCTTCCTCAGGGGGTTCCCTTCCCAAGGCCACCCCAACTACTATAGGCCCTTTTTATGCCACCTGACCTTGGAAGGACTGTAAGGGTTCCAGCTTAGGTCTGAGTCAGGACAGAGCAGGGGCAATCTGGAATGCAGAGCCCCACTGCAGAATGAAGCCCCACTCTGAGGCTTCCAGAAGCCTGTTTGGCTTTCAGGGCAGTGTGGTGCCTGCCAGTTTCAGTGCTACAACCAGCCCACATGCATAGTTCTCTTAGAGTTCTGGCTTCAGAATGTGTGGCTCAGGGACTGCATCCCTGTTCTCTCCACATCCAGGGAGCAGGCTGTGCTTTGGCCCTGCTGAGGCCACAGGGTAGCACACGGATTGTAGCTTGACTCGGCCTATCCCAGGAGTGGTGTTGAGGGGAACATATGGCTCATTTACTGCATGTGCTCTTGAACGGAGAGCCCCATCCATACCCCAGAGCTATCTCCCTGGACTTGGAGCAAAATCAAAACAACAAAATGAAAGGATCCAGATTACATTTGGGCCCATTTACCTGCATAGGTACTCTTGGTCTGTGGCTTTCTCATCAATGTCAGAGCAGGGCTCTTACTGGAGCACAGGTAGGCTACAACGAGGTCTCCTGCACGGTATCTGTAAATGTTGCCGCCCTGGGAGAAACACATTTGCTCGCTACTCAAGTGTTAGTTGCGCTATTATGCTGAATCCTCCTCTGACCTACCTGTGTACCATAAGAGGCTGAGTGAAATTCGGTGCCTGGAGTGTAGATTATGTTGACTTCTCTACACATCTCTCCCTAGGGGTTATTCGGCAGGTGGGGAGGCGGTTAGGGAGCAGGTATTTGGGGCTGACGTGCCTTGCTTCTAAGGAGCCCCCTGTGTTTGAGCAGGAAGGCGGGGGCTGCAGTCTGATCTGGCACCTGGGCCCACGTTGGTTACCATGGTGGTTGGGTTGAGGGGAGCACAGGGCCTGCCAGCCAGAGTCTGTGATTCCTCAACTTCCTGTTGATATCTTGCACCCAGGGGTCGGGGCACTGGAGCAGAGCCAGAGTCCCAGGTCCTAGGCAGATACTCACAGGAAAGGACTGGAGCCAGGGAGGGCGGGAGTCAGGCAGACCCAGACAGCCACAGCAGCCAGCCAGGTCACTGGGGGGCTGAAGCTCGGCTCTGTGCTTTCTGCTGCATTGGAGGGTTGGCATGTCTCAGGGAAAAAAGCACACAGTGGGAAGTCTGCCATCACACAACCCTGAAGAGGATGGTGTGCTGTGGCGTGCACTCAGGCACCTGGGTGCGATGGGCATGTCTCCTCATCCAGTCTCCTTTCAAATGCCTAGGTCAGCACCTGGGCGTTGGACGGAGAGCAGCTAGCTAGGGTGTCGGAGTTCTTTCTGAGGAAGCTGGCAGGTGGAATGCTGCCCCGTGGCTGAGGTGGGTGGTGGGGGTAGAGACCAAAATAGCCTGCTAAGCGCTAAGGCTCAGGTTTTGTGCAATGGGATTCTTGGAGGCGCCACAGAAGAAGAAGCCCATCTGCATGTCCTTGCAGCTCTGCTCCCCATGCACAAACCTTAGATGGGTGCAAGGTGGGAGAAAGGGTGGGAAGGAGTTTATTTGCTCTTTCCACCACCATGCGGGGTACCTTCTTCCAAAGAGATCCATTGAGGACATGGAACACAGAGGCCGAGTGACCTGGTAGACACCAGGAGAGGGTGTGCTGTGAAACCGGGGGAGAAAGGGCTAGACCTGCCTGATTATGGTGGATGCAAATGGGGCACTGAACAGGTTTGTGGGCCTTGGGCAAGGCGGTGAGCTGCAGGGCTTCGCCATTATCCAGGATGCCTCCATAAACACTGCCGCAAATCATTTACAACCCCTCTGGTTTTCTCCTTGGGAGAAAATTGTAGAAGTGGAAACCTTGGCTCAGAAGACATGAGCGTATTTGGCTTGGAGATACGGAAACTCATGGATAAGCCATGCCCTAGCGACCAGAATGCAGGTCTTGTGGCCTCTCTGCTTCCATGTTGATGTCTTGCCTTCTATGTTTGGTGAAAATATATCTCATTAAGTGTGTGTCCGAAGGCCTTTCATCCCTACTCTGCCATTAAATGCCTGTGACTATACATGGTGATGTGTCTTGTGGGGTCTTAGTGTCCGAACATGAAAATTCTCAAACTCAACTGGGTACGGCTTTGCAGAACTCCTGGAAAAGCTGCATTCAAGCCAAGCAACAATTAGTAAAGGGGGACTGAGTGAATTGAGGAACATGAGCCTACTTTGTGACTCTTGTTTGAAACGTTGCTGGTTCTTTAATATTTCTTCCAGACTTAGGGAAACTGTATCTGAAAATATCCATGATCTACAGAAATGTGATGAAATATTTCTGTGTGAACAAATGGGAGAATTTAACTTCTCTCCCTTCCTGAACCCTCCATCATTCAGAAACTCTCGGGGAGAATTCTTTCTTCCAAGCTACTTAGGATTATTGGCGTAAATTCAGCACAAGGGCCTTTTCCTTGTAACAGGACACCACTGGAAACATTGGTTATTTTAACCAAGGGATTGAGTGAAATGTCCAATTTGACAGTAATGTGTATAGACTCAGATAATGACGAGACAATTTTCAGGAGTTAAGGGTGACTTTGTGGAGCCCCTTGGCAATAGCGGCTTTACACCTCGATGACACAGTGCTCAGGAGCCTTGCCAGATGAGTAGGGAATGTTACTTGTTGGCAGGTAGAGGAAGCTCAGGATATTTGGGGGACCTCGAGAAGAGGAATCCACCCAAATCGACAGATATTGCAGTCAAGTCTGATGGGAGTATTGTGCTTGGCTTTGGCCTGGACACTCTACTTAGAGTTAAGACACACTACTCTAGAGATTCCTCATGAGAAGTTCCAGCACAGCAGGGTTTCAAAATAGGTATGGAATGGTCCGTCACTATGCCAGCCAGGCTTAGTTAGAATAGATGCTAAGAAACCAAGTATGCTTGTGGCTGCCTCCTTGCATCTAAGAAACCATCCCAAATCTGTTGAACTGAAAGCCATCACCCATGTGGACTGGCACCCACTGCCACCACTGCCAGGCGTTTCTGTGCCTCACAATGAATGGGTCCAGTGAAGCTCTGAATCTGTTTAGTTCACAATCAGGTTTGGGGACCTCACTTTGGAGGGTGGCAGTGTTCTTTGATTGGGAAAATCCTATCTGAACCATACCCCAAATCAACTCAGAATCCTCTAGAAGTTGGTTGTTGGAGGGCTTGCCCTTTAGTTCAGTAGCATAGTCTCTGGTTAGGAGTGAAACAACTTTGACCTCCAAGGCATAGGTCACATTCATATTGGGTGGTGATTAGTTGTTGTGTTTTTTATTTCTTTTTTGAGTTCCAGGGTCCATGAGAGGCATGTCTTAGAAAGGAAAGACCAGAGGATCATTTCAGCCAAATAGAGTTGTGAGAAAAGAAAAGAAGCAAGATTAACAGAGTCACTCACATAGAGTAGAAAAGACATTGAAAAGAAAGAGTATATGTATATCTCCAATGGGAGTTCTGTGTGATTGAATTTACAGGGTAGAGGAATGAGAATGCATGTCAAAGGTGAACAGAGATTCAAGGAGAAGTAAGCAACCCTAGGGCGGTCATGCAAAATGCAGTTGAAATAGGGTTTACGCAGATCTTCTGTTCAGGTTCTGGGAGCAGCAGAAGCTTTATTTAGACTCCTGTCACTAGTTGCACATGGTGATTGACCTCTGGGCCATTTCCTGGCCCACATCTCCTGCTTGGGTCTGGCAAAGATATCATGAAACTCTCGGTAGCCAGTTGACCGTGCATGAATCATTTGAAGGTCTGCCAGCAGCAATGCTAAATCTTTAAATTTCAGGATTCTGTGGTTTTGGCCTCTTTGAGCTTGTGCTCTATGTTGGAAGGGGAGGCCATGCTTTCAGTTTTGTGTGACATTGTGTCTTCCCGAGTGCGGTTCCTGAGACCTCAACTAAAAGCTCTCCCTGTTTTTACAGGTGGTGCTTCGAACCTCAGGTGACTTGACCTCATTGGCAGCATCCAACGTGTCTGGCATCTGTCTCTTCAGTGCAGATTCAAGTGCAAAATATATAGGAGTGTGACCTCTGTAATCTCCCTGGTGGATGTATATCACAGGAGTAAGTTGTCATGGTTCTGAACCTCCCACCAGGGTTGAGGTTCAGGCCTTGACTATGGTATCTTTTTTGCCAGCTTCTGTCTTACTTCCAGAGGGAATGATAGCTGCTTCTTGTCAATTACCTTGGAGATGTAACCTTAACCAGAATGTCTAGAGTTTGATGCTTGGGAAAGATAACTTAGTGGCACATATGGAGAAGGTTCCGCAAGTCCCTGCCCCACACAAAACTTCTGAATTCCAGGTTGCCTCTGGTAGCAGAATCCTGAGTTATTGCATCCTGACCTTGTATAGACATTTTCTCGACAATCAACTTTCTGCCCACACTTGCTTTATTGGGCCATTCATCTAGAGCAAAGAATTATGAGCATCATTACAAATGGATGTCTGAGTGGACTTCGGCACACGTTTTCTTTCTCTCTCTCTCTCTCTCTCTATATATATATAAAATCTCCTGTTTCTTTTTGAGGGCAGAATGGGAGTTGCAGAGGATGAGAGAGACCCGTCAGCAGGCTCCACATGCCTTGCATAGCAAGACACGGGGCTCAATGCCATAACCCTGACGTCATTACCTGAGCCAAAGCCAAAAGCTGGCCCCTTAACAGAAAGAACCTCACAGGCATTCCTGGACAGGCTTTGTCTTTGTGGAATGGACTGTAAGAACCCCCTGCTGTTCTAAAATCTACCGAATTGGAATCTACTATTTCCAAGTCTGCAGTGGTCATACACCCTCTCAGGCCCAGAGATATGTAGCTGTTCTTGGTGGTGGAGAAAAGCCCTTGGCTCCCATGTTCTCATAGATGGGGAGGAAGTCCTCACTGCCTGATGCTGAACTGTCGAGATTTTTGTGCCCTGGTCCCAACAGGTCTTCCAGAAGAGCATCTTTGTAAAAGATGAAATTAATTTGCCAGCTCCTGGGTGGCACCGTTGGGTAAGCATCTGTCCTTGGCTGAGGTCAGGATCCCTGGATCCTGGATATCAAGCCCTGTATTGGGCACCCTTCTCCCTCTTCCCCGCTGCCCGACCCCTACTGTTCTAGCACCCTCTCTAGCTTTGTCGCTCTCCAGTATGTGAAGTAAATAGAAATATTTCTAAGCGAATATTTCTAATTCGTAAATCCTTTGCACTTTGTGAGGACAATATTAGTAGAATTAAGGACACATGAGAGGTAGATCACAAACCATGTGTTTGTTGAACCTTGTGGCCATACATCCTTGCAATCTACATACATCGATAGGTTAATGTTTTCTTGAACATACATTGAGGGTGCACTTGAGATGGCTTTGCTGGCAGGAGGTGATTTTATTAAAACACAGAGATACAACCCTTGGGTAGAAAGAGTTGCTTGCTGGGGTAGTGATGGGAGGCTGACTCTCTGGGAGGGCTTTGGGGGAGGTCAGGCAAAAGGGAGGTTTTGCAAGAACGTTGCAGGAGGACAGAGGGCACCCAGGATATGGGAGGCGTTGCTCTTGTGAAGGGAATGTGGTTTTTCCTTCTAGGAAGGCATTAATTGAAAGATGGTGGGGAGCTTCCAGGAGGAACGTTACCTTCCTCCTCTCAAAGGTCCTTCTCAAGGGACTTCAGGTTTGAGAAGAAACTCTGTTTTAGGGACATTTCCTTCCACCTCAACCTCCCTCTGTGTCGTGGTGGGGAGGAAGATATCAGGACTTCAGGAAATGGAGATCCGGGCCTCTGGCAGGTCACTAGCCTCTCGTTAAGTGAGCCTCTTCCTGCAAAATCTCGAGGACTTTTACAAACTGAGGGAGACTCTGGTCTTGCCAGGTTTTGATCTCCATCTGTGGAGAATCTGTTTTTTCCTTTCCTCAGTTTCAGGGCAGTCAGAGCGCCTGAGGAATATCCCCCATATCACAGGATGGGGGGTGGTGTGGCATGCCAGCTCCTTCTTCGTGCTCAGCTAGCCTTCTACTCCTTCTTCGTGTCCCCTGACAAGTGTAGAGCCTTGCGTGGTTAAGGTTGTTGAAGGAGGACGGTCTCACCTTCTGTAACTTCATCCTGCTGAATAGGGGCATAGAGCTGTCCTTCCCTGTGTGTCATTACTGGTCAGGTGGCAGAGGCCCAGCTGGGGGAGGCCTCTGTTGTCAGAGTTGTAAAAGGAAGAGGCCACTGAGTGCAGGGTAGAACTTGTGACTGGGTCTTCCTGAGCGGAAAGGACCATCTGTCCTCTGGAAGTTACTGCAGTGTGAAAGGTTCCTGCAGAGATGGGGCGTGGGGTGGGAAAGAACACAACAGGGTTAGAAGAAGAAAGAGAAGGAGAATCCCCATGAAGAGTCCTCTGACAGTTGGTGAGAACCCTCCCCCAGGCCAAGAGTTGAGCCAGTCCTTAAGGAGAGGGATCCTTGGAAGTGGGGATTTGAGCAGTGGTGTCTGGTAGGAACACAGAAATCTATCTGTGATCATGGGGAATATACAAACAGCATTGTGTCTTTCGATGGGCACAGGATCCACCTTGTGCAACCTCTGAAGCCTTTGTGTTTTGTGTAACTGCTTTATGTGTTAGGTTCTTTCCCGTATTTCCCTGAGAAACCCTGTTCGGGGTGTCATGTAGGGCCTTGACTGTGTACTCAGTAAGGACTTCCCCATGCCCCACGACATCCTCCATTCCCAAAGAGGGACAACGATGAATGCTAGGTGGCCCGTCAGTGGAACAGAGCACCCGTGCACCATTCCTTGAAATGGGGATTGTCGACAGGGTCGTGATGGTTTTCATGATTCACCCATGCACTTGGCCCAGCCCAAATGTCTGATGGCCTCTGGAGCTTCGGCAAGCCATGGGCCGAGGTTAGAGCTTCATGGCCATGCATCCCAGCTAGGGGCCCTTATGGAATCCCGAGTCTCCTTGAAACGCTGTCAGGTTTTCAAGGGCTCCTCGGGTTGGGAGGGCCATTCTTGGAATTTGTAACCATTCCAGGCGCACATCGGGTTGGTGGGTTCTGGCTTGGGAAGAAGATCTGTTTCTGTCAATTGCTTCATGGGCTAAGAGGATGAGGAAGGCTTGTTGGAGTCCGGATAAGTGCTTGTATGGTTTATTGCCAATGAGAACCAACAGGTGGGCACTAGGATCTCTGCTTTGGGGGCAGACATGTTTGCTGACAAGCTTTGGCCTCAGCAGTCTGAGTTCGACTGATGACAGGATACCCTGTTCTTTTCACTCCCTTTCCCTGAAACTGTTGCTGTTGCTAAAGCACCTGTCCTCTACATTTTCATAGGGGCATCTTCAGTCTGGTGGACTTCAGAACCTTTCCAGAGTTAGGAGCCATGTGAGTAGAGCTGTCGGGACCAGGCCTAAGGGTCGCTGGGTGTCCAGTTGGGTTGGTTTAGGGTGTTAGTTCAGGCATATCTGGAAGTGTAAGGTGGTACTTGATAATATCATTGGCTGGCTGTCATGGTTTGGTGGCCTTTGTTCTCTGTGACGCTCTGGAGCTGAGGCCAAGTCCTTAGAATCAGGGGCCATTCCTGTATGAATTGGGAGGTTCCTTTTCCCAGAAGGGCAGTTGGATGCTTAGCTAAAGCCTTTATTTGCCAGTGTACCTGAGTAGGGGTGGCTTCTTGGATCAGTAGGACTGGGAGGGAAGAAACCATTCCAAGAAGCCCTTTTGATTGGAGGTCCGGCCAGAAGATCCTTGTTAGTAAGAGTCACTGGTAAGTGGGAGAAAACTTGTCCAGGAGATAAGGGCACTCCAAGAGTACCCTCCACTCCAGGTTGAGAGCGGGGTCCTTCATTGTTCCCATAAGTCCCAAGAAAACCCTGTGGAGTGGTGTGTGTTCTCTGGCTTCGAGGGAAAGTTCCTCATCCCATCCCCATCCAGCTGGTCAAGGTGCTAGTTGAGTTCCACAGTCATGGAGAAATCAGCTGCATGTTCCAGTTGCTGAATGAACTCTGAGCCCATGGGGTCCTGGTATTATGCACACAGAATAAGAAGCAAGGGGACTGCTCGCCTACGAGCTAATGTGGCCATGTTTCTCAGGGTGACCTCAAGTTGTCTAGCTTAGGTAAGCAACACATTTGGAAAGGCCACCAGAGTTAGACGTGAACATCCACAAAGGTGGGTTCTTGATACCGACTTTTCCTCTTCAAAAGAACAGTCCTTTCCAGAGATAGCCAACTCAGGGCTCATGTCCTTGGAAAGCAAGCCCCGCTTTAACCCACGTGGCCCCCTTATTGACTTAAGCTCAGCAAGCCTTGTCTTTGATCCAGAGTGATCGCTTAGAATCTGCATCACTGGAACTTTCCCAAGGAATCTCTAACCTTTGTCTCTTGAGGCCAGAAGCCAAGGGAAGGTCTTGCCATTGGACTTGCCTGCGTTACCTGTGGATTTGGGCTGGTTCCTTTTCCTGAGGTGCCTGATAGATCCTGGGGTTTCCGCTCCTGCCAGGAAGTGACACTTTCTGCTCCTGTGGAGGCGGTGGGTAGTCTGGAGGCAAGGGGTCAGGCCAGTATTCCCAAGGGGCTTGCTGGCCACTTACTCCCGAAAGTCAGCCTCAGTCCCTTAAAGCCCTTTGGTCCCATCTGGGTCTTGGCCAGCTGTCTCCATAGGACAGGTCCATCCAAGCCTTGGTCAGATCACCCATGTTTCCATTGATGCCCCGTTCAAATGGGGAAGAGGTTCTCATGGAACACCGGGAGATGATGAGGGTTTCCATGGGGAGGAAATGCTTCCTGAGACCTTTTGACTTGGAGCACTCAGTCAGAGTCAAATGTGCCATGCTTTAACGTGCTTCTGAAGGAATTTTGGATCCCATTTTCGTACTTCCTAGATGTCTAGCATTGCCATCCTTTAGGCCCAGGTTTTCCCTGAGGTGAAGCATGGTGCTTGGGGCCCTAGTTCCTCTGGCATGGTGTTTGGGTGCTCCAGAGTTGGAGCTCAGATGAGGGACAGCATCTCCTCCCTACACCTCTTTCTGCTGCCAAACACACAGGCTGAGTGGGGCCCGTTTTGTGGTTCCGCTGCCATTGTCGAGCCCAGCATTGGTCACGGTCGTTTGCGTGGAATTGACAGGGGCTGTTCCGGGGCGGCACCCTCAGGGAATCCAGCAGCAGTAGGTCTGCTGCCCCTCGAGTCGATCCCAGTGTAGTCAAGGGGCCCTGGCAGTGCCGCTTTTTTCTGCATGTGTCATGCTCTGCAGGGTTGCCAGGGACTGCAGTGGACAGCGGGAGGAGGAGCAACCCCAGCAGCAGACAGGGGAGATGACAGGAAAGCTGTTGTCGTGTCCAGTCCCAGGTGGGCCCAGTCTCACCAGACAAATGGATTGTGGTGGGCCCAGATGGTTGCCTTGTGCTCCAAGTGTCAGTCATCAGCAGGCCCTGGACAGCTAAATCGGGGTGTGGTGGCTGACTCAGAGGTTCCTCTCGCCTTGTCCTCAGGGTTCCAGTACCTTCCTTTGGTGGGCTGCCCAGAAGTGTTCTCTTTGGCCTACGGAAATCAGGCCTAAGAGAGCCTTTCCTGCAGGCATGTTTCTTGTGTGTTCATGCCAAATCCTCCTCCGGGCCCAAATTGGAGCCACAAGTGGGGCCCCAGGGCCCTCCTGGCTCCCTTTTTCATAGCACCCCAGGAGACTCTGGTGCCTCGGGGTCATGGGCATACTGTCCTGTGGCACAGCTGTGGAGACAACGGGTAGAGTAGTGTGAGATAGTGAGTGGTGTGTGGCCCAGAGAAGGTCTTACCAGAGGCCTGTGGGGTTTTGCGGGATTTGTCTTTTGAGGTGTTGAGGTAGAGGGTTCCCTGCAGAACCCATGTTTGACCTGAAGAAAGGGAAGTTTCTCATGGGTCCCCTGGGGCTGAATAAAGGCTACACTGTCAAGGTCACTCAGGCCCCTGCCCTGACCGTCCTCCTGCATGATGGCAGTCTCCTCCTCCTGCTGGGCTGTCCCTTCGCTAGCCTCTCTGAGAGCCCTGGACATGCCCTTCTTTGTCGGGGGAGCCTTTGCCCACACTAGAGTTGCAGGTGGCCTGGCAGAGACGACGTGCTCCCGACTCCCTCAGGAAGTGAGTTTGCACAGTCCATGGTCTGTGGGTATGTGGTGGGCAAGGAGGGAACAGGCAGGGTGGCCTTTTCCTGGTGGGTCTTCCCTGATGACTGAGGGATCAAACAGAGTCTCTAGAGTATGAAACTCACATAGTGAAATAGTGCCATGAGGGGACCCACTACCTCCCATGAGGTGTCTTGGAGGTTCAGGGAACTGGAGGTGTTGGTCAGATCATATGGGAGTGTCTGGAGGACATGACTCAGCTGGAGACCGGACCCGACTCCGTGCCCACAGGGATACTCTCTGGGTCGGTTGAGCTGTCCTGTTCCTGTGAGCCCGGAGGCCTGCCTTGTTTGCTCATTTTTCAGGTGCCTGAAGTGGGAGATGAGGCCACACACCACTGTCTCTTCCCAACTAGTGTCGTCTGGGAGAAAGCCGTCTGCTGACTTTTGCAGGGTGGTAGGGCAAGGCTTGTGTCGTGCAGAGGGAGGGGCTCAATGGGGCATGGAGCCCTTTGCCAAAAGAGCACCATGCCTGGACTGCCTGGGATCCAGTCCCTCCAGGCAGCCAGCGCCCTCCCTACAAGTTCAGCAGCTCCTGGACGACAGCGCCCAACCACCACAGCGAGTTGCCTGGATCAGGTGGAGGTTCCCCATGGGATGTTCTCAGGGCTTCCTAGTGCTTGCAGGGATTGGGACCTTCCTCTCCTCTCCTCTTTGTGGTCAGAGGCTATGGCAGCACCCCGGGTTTCATACGGTTTGTCGAGGTGCCCACAACAAGGACAGGGCAATGAGGGAGAACATGTTTCCATGTTCACTGGCCCCTTTTCCTGCCCGACTCACCCTGTTCCCAATTCATCCTCTTCTTCTGCTTCCCTTGTTGTTTGTGTCAAGTGCACAGAAGGGAAGCTTCTTGAGAGCTGAGAGCAAGAGCAGAACTGGGCATGAGCACAGACTCCCAGGCCGCAGAGAATCAAGTGGGGACACCCAGGCCCTGCCTCCCTTCCTGAGGCCTGTCCAGCAGGGTGAGCCATACCCTACCGAGTCACAGCCCTCCTCCCTGTTCTGCTGTCCGGGGATGCTTCCCAGAGACAGTGGTGAAGGGTCAGGGTGATGGTAGGAAAGGGGTGAGGAGGGCTGCCCAGGGATTTCATGCAGCAGTTCCGATGCAGAGCCCGAGTGCCTGCTGGAGACGAGGGCCTCCAGGGTGGGCGTTGTCAAAGCAGGGAAAGGGGAAGAGCTGGGAGGAGGCACTTATGGACAGAGAAGAGAGGAAGCACAAGAGATGGAGGTGGAAGTGAATTACAGGTGCAGGATGTCTCCTTCCGTTGGAATCATTGTCTTTTGTGGAATCCTCCTCTGGGTCAGAGAGCAGCGAGGATGCTGGGTTGGCTCCGCAGGGTGCAGAAGGGTCTCTGGTTGTCCACCTTCTCTTCCCACCTCCAATTCTGTCCAAGACCCGAAAGCCTGTTTGTGTGATCCTTTCCACCCCAGAGGCCATTACTGTCCCTAAGACAGCCTCTGCGGGAATTTGTCTTCCTCTGTCCTTGTTCCTATCTCTCCCTGCTCTGCTTCCTCCTCCTCCACTAGAAATGCTCCATGTCCTTCCCCCTGACAAGCTCCACCAGTCCTATTATTGTCCAGGAGGGGTCAACCAAGGAAAGACAGGAGATATCCTGGGTTCCCTGGAATCAATCCCCTGATCCCTCGGTGCAGGGAGCAGCTGTCATGGGTCTGGGATTTCTGGGGAAGTGCAGGGAGAGATGGCCCACCACCTGCCCACAGCCCATGTCTGCCCAAGGACTGAGATGACCTACCCAGGGAAGTGTTTCAGGGAACACAACACCCTCTGTTTCCTTAAGTGTTTCAGAGGTTGAATGGAGACGGGAGCACAGGAAAATGTGCAGGTGCCCTCAGCTTTGCAGGTCAGCCCTGGAAAACTTCCAGGGGGGGTGGTCACTCACACAACGGATCCCTGCCAGTGCTCATCCTGAGGCTAGCAGGGAATGGACAGGGTAGGGGTGTGTGTAGGGCCCTCGGCAGGCCTGAGGAACGTTTGCTGTTTGGGCATGCTGGCAAGGTGGGTTTGTGAGAGGAACTGTGAGTCCCTGGCCCTGCTCCCAAGAGGCTGTGTGCTATGGCTCGACACCAGCTAGTGAGAGGTAGAGTGGACCCGGGGCAGCAAGTGTGTGAAGCAGGTCCAGCAGCCCCTTCACACAGGCCTGGGGGACCGTGGCCCATGAAAGGGGTTCTCCAGGACAGCTGCATGGGGGCGTCCCACCCTTAGGAACACATCCACAGGTCAGACTCGGCCGGGGTGTGAAGGCTTGCAGAAGCTACGATTTACAGGAACCTGTGTAGTGAACCCAGGGGAAGTACGCTTTCCCTTCTGCAGCTCTGGGCATCCCCTTGAAGGTACAGCAGCCTGGAGAGAACCAGGATGGTTTGGTAGTGGAGGTTATGAGGGAGAGAATTTAGACCTGTCTTCCACCTCCTGGCTCATACCAGAATGTAGTATCCCGGTTCTCTTGCCTAGGAGAGTGTGGTTAGGGCCACCAAGTCCTGAGCATGACCAGGTCTGGGCCCATGCCAAGAAAGATGCAGAATCTCTTGTGCACCATTCCCGAGAAGCCATGAGCAAAAGAGACCAAGCTCTGACAGGTGGCAGCAGCCAAGGGAGGCATGAGCAGCTTTGATGGGAAAGATCCTTCAAGTAGCCACGCAAGGAGTCGAGTGGTGATGACAAACCCAGCCTACCCTAAAGGCCTGTGGACACCTTGACTGTTCTTTTCTTTCAGAAACTGTGACATGAGCAAATCATGCCTGTGCCAGAGCATCCCTTTCATTGGTGGTTTTTGACCCACCTTCTTCATTCTCTGGAGCGGCAGGGGCAACCCCATCTTCCCGGGAGCCCTGTCCCAGTGTTCCCTTTCTCGGTGCCTTTCCCTACCTGAAGAGACTGTGTCCTCATTGGTGGAGTCATCAATGCTCTCTACACGCAGATCTGTAGGAACTGAAAGAGGAACAATGCCGTTAGGAGAGAAACCGCCTCACCCTTTCATCCCAGGTGCATAGAGATGTCTCTGGGCCATGCAGCATCTGCCTGACCCTTCTGCTGTGCTGTCAGAGGTTCACGGGGCTGGTGGAGCCGGAGCCCTTGGAGGAGACAGGGATTGGAGTTTCATGCCTTCTAATGAGACCAAGATGCTGCAGCAGTCACCTCAGTGTCAGTTCTGCATGCCCATAACTGCTGTCCCCTCCCAGTGCAACCATCAGAAACTCCAGTTTTTATGCGACTCTTGACATGTGGCTAGTGGGAGTGAGCAACTGGACGTTTCCGTTCCCTTGATGATTTCCGTGTACTGCGCTGAGATAATAAATGACTGTGTACAATGGATACTATACAGACTATTTCCTGGATCGCTCAGCACTAGAAACCAACCAGGAGCGAGAGACAAGGCCTGCTTTCCTGCGTATTTCTCGGGCATCAGTGGCTGGCCTGACAGGGACGTTGATAGGGAAGATGTTCCCGGGCTCACACACACCCATGAGGTGCTGCTGGAGGTCTTTGGACCTGAAGAGATTAAGGTGAAGCCCCAGTTCCAAGATTAAATGGGGAACAGATTCCATGCAGCACTGACCAAAAGCACAATGTGGTGTTCTCAGAACAGAGAAGCTGCTGGGATAGATAAGGGAACCACAAAGGAACACAATGAGTCACGACGTTTCTGAATATGAAGAAGTCGGTGGCGGGTCCCTAGAAGATGTCCTTCCAATACCTTGGATGACTCCGCTGAGCCAACAGGAGGGTGCTGGCATACAAATAGGCAGGGGCACCTGGGAGCGGAAGAGAAATGCCCAAGGAAATGCGCTCATGTTGGCATCACGATGCTTGACAAGAGGACCACCCAGAAAAAGCATCCTCTTCTGAAACAGCGAGCAGAGTGAAAAGGCAGCCCACAGATTGGAGACACCCTTGGCAATCCTTATTTCAGAAAAGCTGTGTTCCCTGGCAAAAAGTAAAAACAAGAAAGAAAACCAACCAATCAAAAGAAGACCAGGATTTCACCAAATGAAAGAATTGAGAAGAAGACAGGAATAGTTTTTGCTGCAAAGGGAACCAATGTCGCAGCCAGTCATACAGATGTCGTACGAAAAGAGCTCAACATCAGCCATCATGAGGGCAATGCAAATCCAAAGGACGTTGAGCTGTGGCATTGTCAGTTAGGGTAGCAAGGACCCAAACCAGGAATTCAAACCCAAAACCCATGTTGGAAGGATACAGAAAACTGGAGACTTTGTATGCAATTCGTGGAATGCAGACTGGTGCAACTACCCCCGAAAAGTGTCCTCAGAGAGCTGCAAAAGGTACTCCTGTGGATCCTGCACATGCAAGTGAGGAAAAGAGATGTTGGAAAATCAGATTCTGTTCCAATACATGTTTCTCATGAGAGAAAGTCTTGTGTGCTGCCAAAGAATCCTGAAACCCTGATTTGGTTCTGTTTCCATTCCCAGGCACTGAGCTCCCTTAAGCAGTCTATTGGCCCAAAACTTCCATATCTAACAAGGCCCTCTTGCACGGACAGATGGCCAGCGAAATGGGTTGTGATTGTCCTGTCACACCTTTGAAGTGTGAGGTTCTCTCTGGCCACCTTGCAATGCACAGAGCACCCTTCATTCCTGCATGGAGGGTGCCCAGGTGCCCCCAGTGAGGCTCAGTCCCTGAAAACAACCTCATTCCCCCTTGGATAGGACACCTTTGGGGCCCACCTCCAAGAGCCCCAGCAAGGACCAGTGGTGGGTGTGAGGATTTCCCCTGGTAGAAGGCCAGTTGCATTCTTAGACACAGTATCTGTGGGGAAATCGGCAGATCTCCATGGAGAAACACGGAGTGAATTGGCTGCATCTGTTCCCTGGTTCTTTGTCCGGGTTTTCCCCGAATGGGCTGTTGCACGAGGCTGCCCCAGAAGCCGCCTGTAGAAGGGAGGAGTGTATCCCAGTACTCAGTGCTTCTGATGAGGTTGGGAAGATGCATCGTAGGGCCTCTGATGCAGAGACGTGTGTGTGAGTGTAGTGTCAAGAGGGAGGTACTGTGACCATTCAGAGCCACCCAGGCCCTACCTTGGCAGGAGAGCCCCTTGGACACTGACTCAGTAACAGGGATTGGAAAAGACACACTTGTGTCTTTGGGGCACAGTCTAGCCCTTCCTAGTTAGTGACGGGATTTGTTTTCTGGGGGAATTGATGTGTATTTGCAAGGAAAGAACACGTCTTTCAATTGTAGGTGTTGAAGAGTTTTCCCATGAATGGGCGTTCATGATGTGACAGTGATGGGAAGCTTCCCTAAGAACATGGACACCATTAATCGCCATTTTGAGGTGACCAGACACGTTTGAGAACATAGCATTCACCCACCTGACACACACACCAACCCTGAGAATCACAGCACATGGATTCTAATGGAAACACACCTCGTGCCCAGCACCCGATCCTACAGCACCTAAGAGCAGCACGGTAGCTTCTGGGAACAGGGTCAAAAGGCCTCAGGTCTCAATCCGGAACATGACCCTTAGTCTCGTTGCAACAGGATCTGGATTCTGGGTGGCTCTCAAGATGGAGCCTGCAAGGAAGACCCACCTTACCCATTGTCCAGGTTGCTCCAAACCAATGAGTGACTCTAGAGGACAGCATACTTACTACGCTCCCTTTCCAGCAGGGCCACCTGTGATTTCAGAACAGAAAACATGATGAACATCAAGTCATGCCTCATCCTGTGTGCACAGCTCTTTTGTTCTCTTGGTGATGGGCAGGGTCATGGGCAGTGATATGGAATCCACCTAGAGGTCGCATGCCCTGGGTCCATTAGGTGGCACAGCGGTGTCAGTAGTACCCGTGAAAAAGCTCACAATCCTGTGGACTGTAACTGATCCTGCTGTTTCCTGCAGGGTCTTTGGAATGGGGTCTCCATGGCTAAGAGACGCTCCCTCAAGAATCTCCCCACCAAGGACATTGTACGTGCTGAGGTGTTTGGATCTGATTGCGAGTATCAGAGAAAGAAGGGATGCTGTACCTCACCTGAAGAAAGGCTAACTTACCACCTTGGTGAAAAATGGGGCCTCTCCCTCTGTGCTGTCCACGTCAAGGCCATTGCACAGGCTAGCCAGGGGATCTAGGTGGATACATACGGAGAGTTTCAGGACCCTGACAGGACTCTTCGGAAATCGCTCAGGGAGTTTTGCCTGGTGTGCACATGCGGACAAGTGTGTGGAGGTGAGGAGCTCATTAGTATGGACTGAGCTGCAGTGGGCCCTTCCTGGATGGAGGATGAAAGGATCCTGGAGAGGAGCAGGGATGTGAATAGAAACTCTGCCTCCTGATGGAGCTACAGGGCCTGGAGTAGCTGTGAAGTAGTCCATCTCCAAGGCACACCTACTGCCTGCCCCCAAACCTGCACCACCTAAGAGCAGTGCAGTAGTTTCTGGGGACAGGGCCATGAGGCCACGGGTCTTTCTCCAGAAAAATCCCTTTCTGTTACTCTGACCCTTCTTCTCAGTCCCGCTGGACCTGGAATCAGGGTGGTTCTCATCATGGAGCCTGCGAGGAAGCCCCACCTTTGCCCTTTTCCAGGTTGTTGCAAACAAGTGAGTGACTCCTGAGTACAGAATACTTATTGCCGTCCCCTTCCAGCAGGGACACCTGTGATTTCAGAAAAGAAAACAGTATGAACATCAAATCAGGCTTTGTCCTGTTTGCATGGCTCTTTTGTTCCCTGGGGGATGGGAGGAAGCCAGATGGGGAAGTGTGCTAGAGGCCCGTGAGCCCCAAAGTATAAAGAGAGCAAAATGAGTCCTCCACAGATGCACCCAGTCTTCCTAGAGGTCCCACGTTCCGGGTCCCACTGGACAAAATAGGTGGCAAGGAGGAATAGCTGCTACCCGTACCAAAGCTCCCTGCCCTCCAGATGGTAGGTGATCCTTTTGTGGTTGTCCCTGCCCCGCCCCCACAATGCCTTTGGGATTAGGTAGCATTTTGTAATAGATTCTCACTCGAACTTCTCCCTACCCTGTCAATTGTGCATGCTGAGATTTTCTTTTTATGTGACCTTGATTAAAAAAGCCAGAAGACTTTTGTGTCTCCCACAAAGAAAGGCCAACGTGCCATGCTTTTGAAAAATGGGGCATCTTCCTCTGTCGTTCCTGTCGAACATTCACCCACCTGTCCATCCAGCCAAGCTAGGGAGAGATCCACAGAATGGTCAGTCCACTGGTGGGGCTCGGCAGGAAGAGCTCAGGGAGTTTCGCTTGGGGTGGGCATGCCCGGGAGTGTATGGCAACGTTGGGTTATGTGGGTATGGACGGAGCAAGTTGCTGCTGCATCAAGAGAGGTCAGATCAAGGAGCAGGAATGGAGAGAGAAATATTGACTCTGAACTTGAGCTACAGGGAATAGAATCTGGGTGACCTCTTCAAGCCAAAAGAGGGTAAACATTAAGAGACACAGTCCATTCTACTGACAGGCAAGTTCTTCCAACCAGCGACTGTGTCGTGGTCATTGTCAAGACCGTTTCTTGAACACTCCCACCTATCTCTCACCTCTTCTAGGAGATTGTATTTTTGCAGAAGAACACTGTGTGACAGGGTTGCATTAAATTCAAGCACAAGTACCCTAGAGGTTTCTATTTGTTCCTGATTCATGCAGCGTCAAGAAAACCAAAGACCCAGGATTTCTACGTACTGACATCTGAACATTCCAACAGAGTCCCCATCCACAAAGTGCTGATACTTCCCAGTCTTCCTTTCCTGTGGCATGCGGGTGTGTGCTTGGAGTCCACGGGACCCAGTTTCCCAGGACCCAGCTCCCCCAGTCAGGAACCAGGCGAGAGAAGGGCACTCTAACCTGGCCATGTAGCAGATTGTCAGGAAATCAGATCGGGCCCCAAGCTAGTGATGAAGCTTTCCTGGCAGTAGCCATCTGCCAGTGAGCCTTCCCTCTGTGCATTCAAGATGTCAGCATTTTTGTAAGGCTGGTGATGATGTTTTGGTCGACTAAAGTAGCTTTCTGACTCCTTTGTGTTTTGACCCTCTCTGAGAAACGTCTCGAGCTAGGACAGATGTGGGCCCCTTCCTTTCTCCCCATCCCTGTCTGAAGAAAGGGAATCCTGAGCAGCCCTCCACGTGGAGCTGTGTTCAGGGAGGAATGTGGTGTCCTAGGGGTGTGTGTGTAGCGTGGATGAAGGAGGTTTGGCTTTGAAACTTTGACCCGTGCCTTCAACTCCATTCAGCAGGAGATGCCCTCTGATTAAACGCATGCACTCAACACAACCACATGCCCAGTCCCGTCGCATAGACCCACGTGAAAACAAGCCCCAACCCTCAGATGCACCAAGCACACCTACTGGTGTGAATGTCCTACTGGTTTGCAGGGACTGTAGCACAGGGTCCTGGTTTTCTACAGGATGCTCCTGCTTGTTCAGTCCGCCCCAGCCTCCATTCCCAGGAGGAACTCAGAATGGGGGAAGCTCTCTAGACCAAAGGGGGAGAGAAAGCCCTTCCTTGTTCTTCAGCTAGATCTGTCCCCCTAAAGGGAGTGATGGGGGAATATGCATATGGGACACATCCAGTTGCTGTGTCATGCATGTGGAGAAAGGGAAACCCAGTGAAGATCCCAGCACCCTTTGCACACCATGTGCACACATCTCTGTGCCCTTGGTGTCGTAAGCAAGCTAGATGGGATGCAGTCATTTCATCTATTGATGAGGGAGCAGAAGGCTGGCTGAAGACAAAGCAAAAGCTGGCACCTTGCATCCCCTCTCCATCCACTCCCCCTCAGTAATATGTGCAGCATTCCTCAGGCACTCCTGACCAACTGCCATAAGAAACAAACAGTTAACTTGCAGAGATCACAATGCTGCAAGACAGAGTCTCCCTTGGTTTACAAATGTCTTAGAGATCCACAAACAAAGAAGTTACCTTATCAATAGCACAATTTCCAGAGGCAAATGACTCTATTCCTCAAGCCCTAAATAAAGTTAAATTTCTTCTAAACCAAATCTCACTAGCAAAGACTCTTGTTAGCAGAAGTGTGAACAGTTTGCCAAAAGACAACATTGATCAAGCCTCAAGGCCTCTGGTATGCCAGCACCTTGTAGGCCCTCTTTAGCATATTAAAGCTCCATTGAAACCTCCCTTCCCCTCCTGGCAAGGTACTTAACCTGCCATCTCTCCCAACCCAGGGCAGCAGCTCTTCCTGCCCACAGGTCCTGTCCCCGTGCTTTAATAAACCACCATTTTGCACCAAAGATGTCTCAAGAATTATTTCTTGGTCATTGGCTCCAGACTTCAGCCCACCAAATCTCACCCAGGTTCTAGAATTTCATCATATGGTGCCTGAACATGGGGCTATGAGTCTTTACATTTGGACTCTAAGCTTTGGTGCAAAATTGGTGAGTACTTTCTCTCCTTTTCCTTTACTCTCATTTCAGGGCTTTTCAGTATTCTTATTGGAACACTTTTCAGTGTTCTTATTGGAACACTTGCATATCAATTGCTCAGGCTGTAATCCTCTTGCCTCTGGCTGCTCTATGGGGAAGAGAGCGTCTGCCTTTTGGCTGTAAATTTGTATCCTGGACCGAATGACAATAAGACCCAGAAACTTGGTACCCTTTCTTTATTCCTGTTCTTATATAAAGTTGTCTCTCTTGGGCACGCACAGCCACCTAAGTCTCCAGGTCGGCTTCCAATCTTACACTCCCATGTGATGTTTCCTTCTGACTGATATCGTGTGATTCCCTCCACACCCCTGGCCTAGCCACTTCTGTCTGAGAGACCGCCACTGGGAGCAAGACAAAACCAGTACCCGATTGAATTGAAGCACAACCAGGGACCGTTTCCTAGGGAAACTGGCTGTAAGGACCACTTGTGTTGGAATGTCGCATAGACCATGATGGATTGCAGGCTTTACTGTTTCTTGCCAGTGTCTTCTACAGACTACTTATAGCTTTGAAATTCCCCTTGTAAAAACCTTCCTAGTATTTCCATGGGTTAAAATGGCAAAACAGTATGCAGTCGTCAGGACAGACGATGGCATGGCACAGTGTATTGGTTCATTCACCAGGCACCCATCGGCAGCCTAGGATGTGATGGGGAAGGGGAGGGATGCCGGAACCCCTCCAGGGCCTTTTATGGCAAGAATGTCTTCCCGGGGAAGGCAGGATGTTGATCAATAGCGATTTTTTTGAGGGATGCCTCTGGTCGCTTTTGACACACAGGAACCTCTGACATATCCTGGAGTTGGGGGGGATTTGGTAATGGACCTTCTTTACTTTTCTGGGAGCATGGCCTCAGTAGGCGTCTTCAGTTCCCAAGGACTCTACCTTGGGATGCCTTTTAACCCACTGGAAATAATTTGGATTGCAAAACCTAGGAAAGGACTGAGCTCCTGTAACACTGCATGGCCTCAGAGGGATCTATCAGTTAGGTCTCCTCTGCAGGAAACAGGGCAAATGGACCTAGGATACCTTCACTGCTCATACCTAGGCCTTCATTGCTCTGCACCAGGACCCCAGACCAAGGGGCTTTTGCAGAATGTGTTTTCCCAAATGAGTCAGCTAGTAAACTTAGTTTTGACATACTGGATGATAATTATGTTAGTAGGACTTCAGATAAGCCCAGTTTGCTGGGCAATCCCTAGCAAAGGGGACTCTGACCTTCTTTCTCTGTGTTTCTCCTAATAGATGTGGGGGCTTCTCCCTCACTCACTTCCTGTGTTAATGGCTATAACTGGAGCCAACTGGGGTTAGTCTAACTTGAGACAAAGACTGTAAGGAATATTCCCAAGCAGGTATGGAAACTCCCTTTGTTTCAGGAAAGTTTCCCTGTCTTCTCTGGCCCGATTTGGACTGCTTAGCCCCTTCCCCCTTGCTGGTGGGAAAGCATGGTGTCTGCTCCTCTGCTGGGGCTTATGAGCTCTAAAACTGGGAATCCTTTCTCTGCCTCCTGGCATCACCTTGTTTCCTCTGTTTCCCCCTACTCCTGTTTCTGTACCAATGTGTGTGTGGCCTGCATGACTAGCCTCTAAATCATGCACCATGGCTCCTTCTCTATTCGCTGTCAAGGAACAAGAAGAGCAGTCCTTGGACCTAACACCCCCCCCCCCGACTTCAGATCTTCCCACGCATGTCTCAGGTAAACATTCAAAGAAGTGGAGTGGGCCCAGGTGGAACGTAAATCAGTATTTGAACTAAGTTAAGTTTGTTGGTTTAATTAAGATAGACATGTCTTTGAAGTTACAGCAGTAAATGTGAAGCTTTTATTCAATCAAAGTTTACTGAAGGTCAAATAAGCTTGTGTTATTTGTTAAAATTTGTTAGCAAAGAGATGGCTAAACTGATGGTTAATTGTCTGTCTCAAAGTTTTAATGGATAATTGCTGAAGTAGCTTTCAAAGTCTTTGGTAACCTGAAAGTTTAAAGTTTTGCTTGGAAAACAAATGTAATTAAATTATGGGCATCTAGGTCTTAACCAAAGAGGATAAAATGCTAAGTCATTAATTAGTAGATGTAGGTTTGTGCTTTTGACTTCTTACTGCAAAGAAAGTAAGAGTATTTAAATCTATTAGTAAACATGTTTTGCGCTTAACGGATTCATAAATTTGCCATCTGAAGAATTCTGTTGTAACAGATCACAATTGGTTAATAACTAAATGTGTTTCTAAGAATTTAAAATTTGGCTTAGTGTAACTAAGACTGATGAAAATAAGGGAAACAACTCTGTATGTAGGAAAGTAGATGATATGTAAGAAAGATTTAAGGAATGGGAATACATTTTCTTGAAGGTAAGAGAAGGTAATTTTGTCCTAAATGAGATGGTGGTTTGGAAAGAAATGACTTGGGACAAAACCTGAATGCAAAAGAAAGTTGTAGGTTTGTGAAGGGAAATCTTCAGAAAATGAATTTTAGCTATGGTCAGGACAGACTAAGATTGAAATGAATGGGTTTTAAAAGTACATTGGTGTAAGACTGAAATTGTCTCTGTTCAAAAGGACAAAAATTTCTTAGATTAATTGATCTGCTGTTAAGAAAATGTAAAGGGTTTTCTCTTTACCTGCCCTGAAAACCCAATTTCTATGTTTTGTTTTATCACGTGTTTAACATCCCTAATTATATTGAGGCGTGTGCTTTAAAACTTTATAAGATTTTAGCAAATGCTGACAAGATTTAAGTTGTAAATCTCTTTAATTCAGGCTTTTCCTTGGTATCTCAGGCTTTTCCTTGGTATGCTAAGTTACTCGTGAAATACTGCTAAACTAATGATAAACCTTGAGTTATATTTGGCAAAATGCTATAACTATTCTAGAGATTATGCATTTCCTAATGTTTTAATGTTTTCAGAGATCATCACTTGATATTGTAATTACGGAAATGTTATGTGTCACAGGAATAACCTGATTTTCTTGCCAGCTAAATTGTAAACTCTCGTCTTTTCAGCTCTAACCATATCTATTCTGAGTTTTTGTCATTTATAATTATTTTAATTCTCTTGTAAAATGAGTTTTATCTTCAAGGAGATTCATATAAAGGACTTTCAGGACAAATACAGATATTTGATATACCTGAAAATCCTAAAACTGAAATGGGTAAGAATTTCCAAAACTAACTAAAGCTGCATTCACCAGATTTAGTAACATGGGACTAAATGAACTAAGAGATTATAGTGTTGTGTCTCTTAATGTTTTGTCTTATTTTCAACATTGCTTGTTCTCTAATGTTTGCTCTTCCAGACTAGGGATATTTTTTCTTAAGTTATCTGTAACTTACAGAGATGTAAAAGTATTGATTTGTAAACAAATTAAGGCATTCAACTTTTCTCTCTATCTTAACCCTCTGAAACCAAAAAGGCTCAGTAAGTATTCTTTCTTCCTTGGCAATCAGTCATTTGCATAAGTTCAATAAGAGTCTGTTCTCCTTGTAACAGGACAGCATTGGAAACATGGGTTATTTTACCAAGGCTTTGACTGGAATGTCATGTTTGAGAAAGACATGCATAGACTCAGATATGACCAGACAGCTTTAAGTAACTAAGGTTGACTTTATGAAACCTGGAGCCATAAAGCCCCTTGGGACTGTTGGCCTAATACCTTGCTTACAGAGTTCTCAGCAGCCTCACCAGGTGAGTCAAGAATGTTACTTCCTGGCAGGATACTTTGGGAACCTCGGGAAGAAGAATTCACCCAAATCAACAGGTATTGCAGGCATGCCTGATGGCAAGTATGTGGCTTGGCTTCTGGCCTGGAGAGGCTACTAAAAGTTCAACCTAGAGATTCCTTATATGAAGTTCCAGCAAAGCAGATTCTAAAAGATCTATATGATCACACTCACTGTTCTTGCTGAGCTTATGTAAATAATAGGCCAAGTTTGTTAAAACTGGACTTATCAAGTGAATTAGTCCTGATTTGGCTATCTCTGGAAATGAGGGTTATTCTAGAGAGAAAAACTATGTTTTAGTAACACACCTTTATGGTTGTTAAATTCTAGATTTGATTGTCTTTAAATGTTTTTTTATCTAAGCTAAACAATTTGTGGTAAACTTCAGAGAAGTTGCACAATAGCTTCTTTAGTCAATCTTGTTATTTTGTGGGGATATTAGCAGAACCCCTGGCACATGATTAAACAACTGGAAAATGGGATTGATTCCCCTACAATTGTATAACTTAACTAAAACCTTGTGTGTGGCTGGGATAATGAAGTTGCCTAAAAGCCAGCATGCCATGCTCCATAGGATTAACTATGGACTTGTGGAGATAATGGATGACCCCACTTTCTTTGAGTGGATTGGATGATGCATGTGGGACTCCCCTTATCTCCCCACGTGCCAGTTTTCTCCCACTTGCCAGTGATCCTCTGTATTCAGGATATTGTTAAGGCTGGGCCACTCAAAGGGCTCCTTAATGGTTTCATCCCTTAGTCATATTTATCCTAGAGGCCACCTCTGTTGAGGTACAATTGCAAATAGATGCCTTAGCTAAGCATAGAACAGCCTTCCTCGTATAAAGAGCCTCAAAACTCACTATGGGAAAGTCCCTGACTATAATGACTTCATATCAGGTCCAGATTTGTCTTAGAAGCCAAAGGCCACCAATGGATGACGGAGGCTGACTTATTCAATACTGGGCCATACTTACAGATATGCCAGAAATAGTACTTAAAAGTTGTCAAACTTTAAACCTAATTACCTCTATGCCTGAACCTGACCATTGTACCTCTTTCTCAATAGAGCAAAAACTTTTCAGAGGTTATTGATCTTGCTTACTCTATTTGGTCAGATTTAAGAAGCCCCTGTTGAAAATACAAATGACAGTTGGATTACTGATGACAATAGTTTTCATAAAAAGATTAAGAAAAGCTAGATATGCCATAGTGTTCACTAGCACTTTGTAATTGCCAAAGCCTTAAAAATAAACATGAACACTGACTCCAAATATGCCTTCCTGGTACTACATGCCCATGGTGCTATTTGGAAGGAAAGGGGATTGCTGTCAAGCCAGTTATAACTCCCAAACAAATATGGATCTAAGTTACAAATCCCTCCTTATCGCTATACTGAGGATAGCATATATCAAATCTGGGATACATATTTGTGGTTCACACCCATTATTGGACATCTCAGTCAAAAGGCAGTTTTCTGCTGGGAACAAAGAATCATATGTATGATACTTGGGCAAATAACACACGATATCTAGGATGGCTATCATTAGAAATGTGTTCCCAAATAATAGTACTCCAGGCTACTGACTGGTTTGCTACTGATTGAGTAAGGCAACCTGGCATGAGATGGTCAGCTTCAAATGGAACCCACTGGATATGTGGAACTAACCTGTGACCCTGCCTTCCTCCAGGGTGGGTGGGTAGGTCACTGTACTTTAGGATTTGCCTGGATTCATGCGCGTATTACTGAGACTATCACCACTCCAGCTACTCTCCCCAATTTAAAGCAAAGATGGACACGATCTGTTTTTAAATGGTATGATCACTTAGCATCCATTTTTGTTCCATCTGGGGGACTAGAGGATGTCATGTGGCATGTAGAAGCCCTTATTAAATATACGACAGAGGCACTCAGTGATTCACTAAATACCATCTCCCTAGTTAATACCAAAGTCTCACAGATATGCAAGGCAGTCCTACAAAATAGAATGGCCTTAGATGTCCTGACAGCAACACAGGGTGGCACATGTGCAACTACCAAGCAGAATGTTGCGTGTACATCTCAGACTATCACAAAAATGTCACAGGACTAATAAAAGATATGAATACTCAGATCAAGGCTCTTACAAGATCCTTCTCTCTCTCAGTGAGTGGTTTAAATTCCTGGATTGGAGGAGGACTATGGCCAACAATGAAAAATCTCTTTCTTGGGTTCCTCATTCTTATAGCCTTATTAATCTTTTTTTTTAAGATTTTATTTATTTATTTGACAGACAGAGATCACAAGGAGGCAGAGAGGCAAAGAGAGAGGAGGAATCAGGCTCCCTGGTGAGCAGAAAGCATGGCGCGGGGCTCGATCCCAGGACCCTGGGATCATGACCCGAGCTGAAGGCAGGGGCTTTAACCCACTGAGCCACCCAGGCGCCCCAAGCCTTACTAATCTTAATATGTTGCTTTGTTCAGTGTTTCTCTACTTGGTGCTGAGACTCCATTGCTGCAATGATTTCACCACGACAGATGATCCTGACCACGCACAGAGACACTTCTTCACTGACTGCGCTGGATTCAGCTGCCTCCACCTTTCATAACACCCCTATATGTTCCTCACCTGATCAATGTTGACTCGAGTAGGCAGGGATGACTCTACGCCCCTATTCAGCAGGAAGCAGTTACAGAAGAGGAGACCTTCCACCTTCAACTACCTTAAAGATTCTAAGGGTCAAAATTGTTCAGGGGGGAATAATGAGGGAGCAGGAGGCTGGCTGAAGACAAAGCAAAAGCTGGCACCTTGCACCCCCTCTCCATCCACTCCCCCTCAGTAACATGTGCAGCATTCCTCAGGCACCCCTGACTGCCATAAGAAACAAATAGTTAACTTGCAGAGATCACAATGCTGCAAGACAGAGTCTCCCTTGGTTTACAGATGTCCTAGAGATCTACAAACAAAGAAGTTACCTTATCAATAGCACAATTTCCAGAGGCAAATAACTCTATTTCTCAAGCCCTAAATAAAGTTAAATTTTTTCTAAACCAAATCTCAGTAACAAAGACGCTTGATAGCAGAAATGTGAATGGATTGCCAAAATGAAGCCTCAAGGCCTCTGGTATGCCAGCACCTTGTAGGCCCTCTTTAGCATATGAAAGCTCTGTTGAAACCTCCCTTCCCTTCCCCATAACCTACCATATCTCCCAACCCAGGGCAGCAGCTCTTCCTGCCCATGGGTCCTGTCCCCGTGCTTTAATAAACCACCATTTTGCACCAAAGTTGTCTCAAGAATTCTTTCTTGGTCCTCGTCTCCGGACCTCAACCCACTGAACCTCACCTAGGTCTGGAACTTCATCACTATGATTCAGAGAAGGAGAAAATGAAATTGCTCTGGCTTGTTATGTCAAAACTCCCACATCCCATTTTCTTCAGCAACCCATTTCAAAATCATTTCCCATAGAAAGAATGACCTGGTGGAAAATGCTCAGGACCATCCATTGCCTAAGCAATGGTGGTGATTTTTGTCAGTGCCCGTCTCAATCCGCTGTCCTTTCATGGTATAAACTCAAGGAAGGCTCTCAGCACCAAGGACATTGTCTCTCCCCTCTGGCGTGTCCATGCTCAGATGTTCATGGAAAGAGAAATCAAACACTGGTTGTCCCTCAGAAGCAAATAATGACGTTACCGAGGTGACCAAGTGGCTCAGACATTGAACCTTCTGCCTTCAGCTCAGGACCTGATCCTAGGGTCCTGAGGATGGAGGCCCACATTGGGCACCCTGCTGGAAAGGGGAGCCTGCTTCTTCCTCTCCCTCTGCTACTCCCCCTGCTTGCGATCTTGGCACTCTCTGTCTCTCCTCTGTCTTTCTGTCTTTCAAATAAATAAAATCTTGAAGAAAAATGTGTTTACCTGAGGGAGAGTGGGAATTTCCTCTATGTTGGGGCCTTGACATCAATTATGTGGTGGTTTCTGATCAATGGGGCCCAAGTGAAGGACCAGGAATGTGTAGCATGGGCCACGTTCCCTCACTTCTCTGCAAGGTCAGCACAGTCGCCCAAGGCTGTCCTGAAGGCCAGTTGAAGCCCACGGCTCCTGGGGTTATGCTTGGCTCCCAAGCTGATTCAAACTCCCAATGGTCATATAGGACCCCGCTGAGAACTCGCTTGCCTTCTGCTCCCAAAGGTCACACTTTGACCCTGCTGAGAACTCACTTGCCTTTGAGCTCTCCAATCCCGAGGAGCAGTTGATGGTACAAATGAACATGGAGGTGGCCATGTGGGCTGGGGGTGGTTGGTTTTAGGGAGGAGATGGATGAATGTGAGTGGCCCGCACTGGATGTGTAGACTTCTCTGAGGAGCCTGGATGGAAGTGAGGCTACCCTGGCTGGACGGAGTCCCTCCCTACTCTCTTATTTTTTGCCAGCATCCACTGTCTACTCTCAGGTCTCTTGATCCCCTCTGGAGGCTGTAGGTTTAGTGGACAGTCTCCTGTCTCCCTCCCTAGTCCGGGCCTGGAGAACCCAGCCAGCAGTACCTTTGAAAGCAGGAGACTGTCCACTGTGGAGCTGCCGTGTGTCCTGTCCATCCACCTGGTGGCACAGCCCATTCCCATACACTCCCAGGCATCAAGAAAAGGGCCCGTGAAGCCCTCCACATCAACCCATGAGAACACCCTGCTATCTTCCAGTGTCTCTCCTTCTAACAACAGCTGCATTTTGACCACTGACCATTCCTCTCCAATTTTGTCATGTCCATCGGGAAGAGGTGACCAGCAGTTCGCTCCCCTCAAATGTGGTGCCTTGTTCACACCAAGATTCTCCTGATCCAGGGAGAGAAGTGTGGCGTGTGACGTGTGTTGTCCCTGTAGGACTGTGTCCAAAATTGGCATTCAGAAAGAGTATGGTTTTCTGAACGTAGAAGCGATTTAAGGAAGGGAGCTTCCCCATGAAATCCCAATGAAATAACACAGACAAATGAACAAATACAGGTATCGAACCTGGAGGAGGAATCAGAGGGTGGGTAGGAAAAGCGAAAGAGAAGCTGGTCTCTGAAAAAGGGAGGCAGCCAGCTTGACAGAAGAGAATTGAGAAAATTGGTAGGCACATACCCATAGAACAGCAGTTGAGATTTCCCACTGTGGGGACCTTTTTACCCATTCACCCAAATGCCAGGGGCTCGGCTCACAGAGTGACAGTTGAAACAGAAGGATGGATGCGTGTCATCAGGTCACCGTGACGATGGCTCATGACAGAACTCTCAGGGTGAAGGTAGCCCTGCACACTGTAGGGTCATGGAGGGAAGTGGGTTGGGGAGGGGCAGATGGATGATGGGCATTGAAGAAGGCACTTTTTATGGTCAGCTCAGAGTGGTGGAGAGAAGTGATGAGTCCCTGAGATGTACTGCAGAACACAATACTGTGCTGTAAGTTAACTAACTACATTTTTGGACATTAAAAAAGGATACTCCTGAGGGCATCTAAGAGACTGAAATGTTCATTTTATTATCTGCTACTCTGGAAAACTCCTATTTATATGAGATTATGCCACAGTCTCTCCAGGAGTTCTTGGGTGGCTCAGTGGGTTGAGTATTGGCCATCTGCGCAGGTCCTGCTCTTGGAGTCCAGGACCAAACTAGCATCAGGCCCCCTGTTTGGAGGAGTACTGTTCCCTCTGCCCCTCACCTTAGTCATGCCTGCTGTGTTGAATAAGGACCCTACAATTGCACTACTGGGTATTTACCCCAAAGATACAGATGAAGTGAAAAGAAGGGCCATCTCTACCCCAATTTTTATAGCAGCAGTGGCCACGGTCGCCAAACTGTGGAAAGAACTGGGATGCCCTTCATCCGACGTATGGATAAGGAAGATGTGGTCCTATATGCTATGGAGTATGATGCCTCCATCAGAAAGGATGAATGAATACCCAACTTTTGTAGCAACATGGATGGGACTGGAAGAGATTATGCTGAGTGAAATGAGTCAAGCAGAGAGAGTCAGTTACCACAGGGTTTCACTTCTTTGTGGAGCATAACAAATAACATGGAGGACATGGGGAGATGGAGAGGAGAAGGGAGTTGAGGGAAATTGGAAGGGGAGGTGAACAATGAGAGAATATGGACTCTGGAAAACAACCTGAGGGTTGTGAAGGGGCAGGGAGGTGGGAGGTTGGGGGAGCCATGTTGTGAGGTATTAAGGAGGGCACGTATTGCATGGAGCACTGGGTGTGGTGCAAAAACAATGAATTCTGTTTTGCTGAAAAGATAGAAAATAGATAAATAATTTAAAAATAGGAAAATAAACCAGGTAACGTGATCCCCCCCCCGGTTTTTTTTTTTTTTTTTTTTTTTGTTTTTGTTTTTTTTCAACATTTCCTTAGTGATTTAGGGCCTCTTCTGATTCCATACAAATTTTAGGATTATTTGCTCCAGCTCTTTGAAGAATACCATGGAATTTTGATAGGAATGGCATTAAAAGTATAGATTGATCTAGGCAGTATAGACATTTTAACAATGTTTATTCTTCTGATCCAAGAGCATGAAATGGTCTTCCATCTTTTTGTGTCTTCTTCAATTTCTTTCATGAGTGTTCTGTAGTTCCTCGAGTACAGATCCTTTACCTCTTTAGTTAGGTTTATTTCCAGGTATCTTATGGTTCTTGGTGCTATACTAAATGGAATCAATTCTCTAATTTCCCTTTCTGTATTTTCATTATTAGTGTATAAGAAAGCCACTGATTTCTGTACATTGACTTTGCATCCTGCCACATTGATGAATTGTTGTATGAATTCTAGTAGTGTAGGGGAGGAGTCTTTCAGGTTTTCCATATAAAGAATTATGTCACCTGCAAAGAGAGAGAGTTTGACTTCTTCATTGCCAACTGGGATACCTTTTATTTCTCTTTGTTGTCTGATTGCGGTTGCTAGGACTTCTAGTACTATGTTGAACAAGAGTGGTGAGAGTGGGCATCCTTGTCATGTTCCTATTCTCAACAGGGAGGGTACAAGCTTTTTCCCATTGAGGATGATATTTACTGTGGGTCCTTCATAGATAGATTTTATGAAGTTCGGGAATGTTCCCTCTATTCCCTATACTTTGAAGCGTTTAAATCAGGAACGGAGGCTGGATTTTGCCAAATGCTTTTTCTGCATCGATTGAGAGGACCATGTGGTTCTTCTCTCTTCTCTTATTAATTTGTTCTATCACATTGATTGATTTGCGGATGTTGAACCATCCTTGCAGCCCAGGGATGAATCCCACCTGGTCATGGTGGATAATCTTTTTAATGTGCTGTTGGATCCTGTTTGCTAGGATCTTGTTGAGAATCTTAGCATCAAGCTTTACTACAAAGCTGTGATCACAAAGACAGCATGGTGCTGGCATAAAAACAGACACATAGACCAGTGGAACAGAGTAGAGAGCCCAGATATGGACCTCAACTCTATGGTCAAATAATCTTCGACAAAACAGGAAATAATATACAGTGGAAAAAAGACAGTCTCTTCAATAATGGTGCTGGGAAAACTGGACAGCTATATGTAGAAGAATGAAACTCGACCATTCTCTTACATTGCACACAAAGATAAATTCAAATGGATAAAATACCTCAATGTGAGACAGGAATCCATCAGAATCCTAGAAGAGAACATAGGCAGTAATCTCTTCGATATCAGCCCCAGAAACTTCTTTCAAGATATGTCTCCAAAGGCAAAGGAAACAAAAGCGAAAATAAACTTTTGGGACTTCATCAAAATCAAAAGCTTCTTCACAGCAAAGGAAATAGTCAAGAAAACAAAGAGGCAACCCACGGAATGGGAGAAGATATTTGCAAATGACAGTACAGACAAAAGGTTGATATCTAGGATCTATAATGAACTCTTCAAACTCAACACACACAAAACAGACAATCATATCAAAAAATGGATAGAAGATATGGACAGATACTTCTCCAATGAAGACATACAAATGGCTGTCAGACACATGAAAAAATGTTCGTCATCACTAGCCATCAGGGAGATTCAAATTAAAACTACATTGAGATATCACAGTACACCACTTAGAATGGCCAAAATTAGCAAGATAGGAAACAACATATGTTGGAGGGGATGTGGAGAAAGGGGAGCCCTCTTACACTGTTGGTGGGAATGCAAGTTGGTGTAGCCTCTTTGGAGAACAGTGTGGAGACTCCTCAAGAAATTAAAAATAGAACTTCGCTATGACCCTGCAATTGCACTCCTGGGTATTTACCCCAAAGATACAGATGGAGTGAAAAGAAAGGCCGTCTGTACCCCAATGTTTATAGCAGCAATGGCCACAGTCGCCAAACTGTGGAAAGAACCAATCATAAAAGATTTCCCTTCAACAGACGAATGGAGAAGGAAGATGTGGTCCATATACACTATGGAGTATCATGCCTCCATCAGAAAGGACGGATACCCAACTTTTCTAGCAACATAGACAGGACTGGAAGAGATTATGTTGAGTGAAATCAGGCAAGCAGAGAGAGTCAATTATCATATGGTTTCATTTATTTGTGGAGCATAACAAATAGCATGGAGGACATGGGGAGATAGAGAGGAGAAGGGAGTTGGGGGAAATTGGAAGGGGAGGTGAACCATGAGAGACTATGGACTCTGAAAAACAACCTGAGGGTTTTGAAGGGGCGGGGGGGTTGGGAGGTCGGGGTACCAGGTGGTGGGTATTATAGAGGGCACGGATTGCATGGAGCACTGGGTGTGGTGCAAAAATAATGAGTACTGTTATGCTGAAAATAAAAACTAAATATAAGGGACGCCTGGGTGGTTCAGTTGGTTAAGCAGCTGCCTTCGGCTCAGGTCATGATCCCAGCGTCCTCGGATCGAGTCCCACATCGGACTCCTTGCTCAGCAGGGAGTCTGATTCTCCCTATGCCTCTGCCTGCCATTCTGTCTGCCTGTGTTAGCTCTCTCTCCCTCTCTCTCTCTGAAAAATACATAAAAACCTATTTAAAGAAAAAAAAATAAATAAAAAAAATAGGAAAATATGTAAAGGGCTTCCTGCAGGGCTTCCCTCCCCATGAAGGCCCTATGTGCCTTCCAGGATCCCCTTGGAGGCAAGGGTGACAGTTCCTAATCTTGTCTGTGGGGTGGAGTGCCTGAGCCACAAGCTAAGGATACAAACATACGTCTGCCATTTTTCAGTAAGCTGCATTAATTTGGATCACAAGATGCCCTTTCTGCAGGGGACAGAGAGACACCTTTTGAAAACCCTGGATTCTCCCTGGGTGTCCATTTTCAAAGGCCCTTAGTGCACTGACCACCCTCTTGCCAGACCCCATCCTCCATTTCCGGTCTGCAGGGAGGTCGCCCTTTGTGGACGGTGGGTTGTCTCCAGCACTGGATGGCACCTCCGGGGCCTGCATACATGGCATGCACATGTGGTGTCCCTGCATGGACACAGAGGATGAAACAGATGACAGCTGGTAGGACCCTCTTGGCTGGTGAGGTAAGTCTGTGCACTCTGGAATGTTTGGACCCCAAACCTCTCTGCTGTTTTCACCCCTTGCGCGTGCACTCCCGGGAGCTTGGCATGCAGGGACAGAGACCCTTACAATGTAATGAATGTGGTAAAACTTTCTATCGTCAGTCAGACGTTAATGTGCATCAGAGAACTCACACTGGAGAGAATCCCTTTCAATGTAATGACTGTGGTAAAACTTTTTATCGGCAGTCAGATGTTAACGCACATCATAATTCACACAGGAAAGAAACCTTATAAATGTAATGAATGTGGGAAATCCTTTTATGAGAAATCATCCCTCACTCGACATGAGAGAACTCACACAGGGTAAAGCCCTATGAATGTAATGAATGTAGGAGAACCTTCTGCCAGAAGTCAGCCTCCACTCAACATCAGAGAACTCACACAGGAGATAGACCTTTTTGATGTAATGTATGTGGTAAAACTTACCGTCATCTGTCAGCCATTAATGTACATCAGAGAACTCACACAGGAGAGAAGCCCTTTCAGTGTCATGAATGTGAGAAATCTTTTCTTATAAAGTCGACTCTTATTAATCATCAGAGAACTCACACAGAAAAAAACCCTTTGAATGTAATGAGTGTGGGAAGAGTTTTCATCATAAATCTACCTTCACAACCCATCTGAGAATTCATTCAGGAGAGAAACCTTATAAGTGCTGTGAATGTGGAAAAACTTTTGGCTGGAAATCAGCCCTTACTAATCATCGAGGATTTCACCTAGGGCAGAAACTCTGTAGCAAAAATTTCCTGGGTTTTTCCTCATACCCATTTTTCTTTGTGGTTACCTACTAGTCAAGATTTTCTGGCTCTCCATTCACATGAGGCCATGTGACCTCTGGCATGAATTCCAAGCCTGTAAAGGACCTTGTCTGAAAGTTTTCCTACTTCCATGTTTCTTTCCGTATCAAAGGGCATAGGGATCATCCTCAGTGTACTTGGGAGCTAGTCATTAGAGATTATAGTTTCACAGGTTTGAAGGAACCAGGGTCCTCGGCAGAGTTCTGCCTTCTCTAACATTCCTTGTAAGTCTTCTCATGAACCAGAAATAAATTTCAGATTTGTTCAGACATTACAAGTTTAGGGCTTTTTGTTGTCATAGTATATCCTAGCCATCCCTTATTTCATATACCCTGTGAATCTAATGAAGGCATGAGAAACACTGTATGTCAGAGAATTCATTAGGGGGAAATTGCTCTCAGTATTCTGCATCTTAATAAACTTTGATGAACAAGTCAAGCATTTTGTAAATCAGAAGTTTACAAATTGAGACATCCTAAAATGAAATGAATGTAGGAGAATTTTCACAATCTGCTTCTGATTAGCCATCATATAATTGAGAATAGAAGCTAATAACTTGAAAAACACTTCAAAATTTATTTATCAGAGAATGCATAACAAAGGAAAATTGTGAGTTTAGGAAGTGAGGAAAACATCCTTGTCTAGAAATAATCTTATTCTAGAAGCAATGTTTTGGATGCAACACTAAATAATCATTAATAATCTACCATGGGATATTTATTTGACCACAATGGTCAACATGTGGTTTTGAGACTGCACAAGTGAGTTGAGACATCAAAGTAACAGTACTAAGTGTGTATGTGACTAAAATAGCAGCACTTTGTAAACATCAGCACTAAGTGTATATATGATTAAAGTAATAACACTAATTATATATGTGAATAATATATGTAAACAAAGTAACAGCACTAAGTGTCTCTGTGAATAAAGTAACAGCATTATGTGTTTAGGTGAATAATAAGCCTCTGAGCTTAATCAGGCTTAAACATAGGAGTGTGCCCTTCAACAGCTACATTCTGTATGCTTGATTTTTGTTTTAGGTTCCCAAATAGTTATAGTAGGAACAATGCACTCTTACCTAAGTAATATTTGTGACATACACTATGTTTTCTGACACCAACTGGTATTGTCCCATCACATACTTTTACCACAATATGTATTTTTTTAAAGAAATGTTGAATGTGTGAAATACTACATGTCATGTATGTTTTCTGCTTTCTGGTGGTACATTTAAATCAATACAGGCATTGTTAATAAACCATTCTTTTAGTAAATAAGCCAAATAATGACTGAAAAATCAAGATTTACTTGATGTATACAGTGATTCATTACACCTTTAAAATACACATCTGAAATTTTCAACATTGGTCTTGAACATTAGTTACTTATTATACTGTACAGATTGAAAGCAGTGCCCACTGAAGAAATTTTCCCCATTTATATTTGTGTTATGTTCAAAGAATACTTATATAAGTTTTAAGAGTGAAGTTCAAATTTTATGTGAGCAGAGAACTGTCTGCATTTGTATTTAGTGTGATAGAATGACACATGTTTCCTCCTACAGTTATACAAGGTCTTTTCAGACAAGCCGTTCTGTGTGTCACTTATTGTTTGAGTGACCTATGTAGCGATTTAATCTCTGCCTCAATTTTCTCATCTGAAAAATGGAGATAATATTATCTACCTCACAGATACTGTACAGTTAGGGTCAGAGTTTTCTGTTATTAGAATTAAAGGCATTTATGTTTAGAATTTGAACATTAGAAATAAAATGGTCTGTCATCCTGCAGTATGAAATGTGTTTCTGCTTCTTGAGTTGGTACGAGAAGATTCTTTTTTTTTTTTTTTACTATTACTTTATTCGTGTTTTATTATTTTTATTTTTTTTAATTTTTTATTTTTTATAAACATATATTTTTATCCCCAGGGGTACAGGTCTGTGAATCACCAGGTTTACACACTTCACAGCACTCACCAAAGCACATACCCTCCCCAATGTCCATAATTCCACCCCCTTCTCCCAAACCCCCTCTCCCCAGCAACCCTCAGTTTGTTTTGTGAGATTAAGAGTCACTTATGGTTTGTCTCCCTCCCAATCCCATCTTGTTTCATTTATTCTTCTCCTACCCACTTAAGCCCCCATGTTGCATCACCACTTCCTCATATCAGGGAGATCATATGATAGTTGTGTTTCTCTGCTTGACTTATTTCGCTAAGCATGATACGCTCTAGTTCCATCCATGTTGTCACAAATGGCAAGATTACATTTCTTTTGATAGCTGCATAGTATTCCACTGTGTATATATACCACATCTTCTTGATCCATTCATCTGTTGATGGACATCTAGGTTCTTTCCATAGTTTGGCGATTGTGGACATTGCTGCTATAAACATTCGGGTGCATGTGCCCCTTTGGATCACTACATTTGTACAAGAAGATTCTTATTAAAACCTTCTGTTTTGTCAGGTCTGTCCTTAAAACATACGAAACAAATGTGTTTAAGGTAAATGGAATAATCTGCTGATCTCTTTCTGTTGTCGATTAAATATGGTGTAAACTAAAAACCCCAACTTTGTTTTTTTTCCAAATGAATAGCCAATTGATCTTTCACCTTTTGATTCATTCACCCCTTTTTCACCGATTTGAAACCACTTTTTTATTGTATACAGATGTTTCCTTTGGTATGGCTGTTACATTTTTAGGCCCTGCATTCCTGTCCTCACTATTCTACTGGTGGTACACAATGTGGATGGGCCAACCATAGAACACCACCCTACTACCCCACACTGATGATTTCACTGTTCTTCACTCTCTGCTTTTTGCTACTGTGTATAAACTCAATGCGAATTTCAGTGGTTCTAGTAACATTTTGTCATGTCACGCTTTGTGCCTTATCCTGAGCACTATTCCTTTACTAAAACCAGCAAAATGTGGGCGCCTGGGTGGCTCAATGGGTTAAAACCTCTGCCTTCGGCTCAGGACATGATCCCAGGGTCCTGGGATCAAGCCCCACATTGGGCTCTCTGCTCTGCAGGGAGCCTGCTTTCTTCTCTGTCTCTGCCTGCCTCTCTGCCTACTTGTGATCTGTCTGTCAAATAAATAAATAAAGTCATTTAAAAAACCCCGGCAAAATGGTTTTGGGTTACATCCATGTTTATATATGTAGCTCTGACTACTTTTTAGCATCTTATATTCCATTCTATTAAAATAACTTAATTCTGTTGAAAGGCCTCTTGTTTCTAATTTTTCACAATTATGAACAATACTATTTTGGATATTGAGTATTTCATACAGAGTAGAGCTGAATCCTTAACCCACAGTGAGAAATAAGGTTTTAGTGACTGTAAATACAAATGTTTATTGATTCGATCAGTATTTATTAGTCACTTACTAAGTAGAGGGCATTGTACAGCAGTAAATAAAACAAAAGTTCTCCTCTTCCTGAGATTCAGTTCCAGTGAGACGTATCAGAGTTGTCAGAAGAGAGAAAACATAGCAGTGATTTGAACAAAAACAATATGATAAATGGCATTGTTAACTTGATGTACAGTTGTTAACTAAGGATCTGAAATGGTAAAAGGAACACTGAGTATCATGAAGATGGCAGCAATCTGAAAGGGGAGAATAAAAGTCAAGTGTACCACTCAAGTAGCAACTGCAGGCAGCAGCTACCAGATCTAGATTGGTCAAATGGAGGGAACGGGAGGATCCCTCAGAGCTGAAGTGCAGGCCACTGAAAGGAACTTGTTCCACTCATGTGGGTGTCCTAGCCCAGAGCAGGGGCCTCACGGGATTAGGGCCCATACTAGCTGAGGAGAGAGTGCTGGCTGCCTGGCACTGGTTTCTCTGATGGGGTATGATGACGCCAGTATCCACGTGTTACCAAAACCATAAACTGAATTTAGCTGCTGCTCTGGGAAGAACCTGTGCCTGACTGGCATGACACAGTATTGCTAAGGTGCTGATGGCTCAGGATGCTGATAGGAAGCCCACAGGAGACCAAGGGGAAGAAGCATGTCCCTTTGCCCTCCTCCATCCTTGCATCCCTCAAGTGAATACTGTTGGCCAGCATGACAGCCGGTAAAGCCCAAGTGTGGTTACAGTAGAAAAAGACGGGGGCCCAACCTAGTCAAGCGATTGAAATGAACATGAATAATACTGATGTTTGGTGTCACTCAGTAGTATTGAATTTGTGTGCCATCTAATAGGAGACAATGAGAATACAGCCAAAAGTGTATAACCTGAGTCTAAGCAGGAGGGACCATCAAACAAACTCACAGTGAGGTGCACTCCTTAAAATAGTGGCTCTTTGGGGCGCCTGGGTGGCTCAGTGGGTTAAGCCGCTGCCTTCGGCTCAGGTCATGATCTCAGGGTCCTGGGATCGAGCCCCGCATCAGGCTCTCTGCTCAGCAGGGAGCCTGCTTCCCTCTCTCTCTCTCTCTCCGCCTGCCTCTCCATCTACTTGTGATTTCTCTCTGTAAAATAAATAAATAAATAAAATCTTTAAAAAAATAAAATAAAATAGTGGCTCATAATCTCCAAACATGTCAAGTTCACGCAAGTCAAGAAAACTGAGAAAGTGTTCCAGGTTGAAGACTGAAGAGAGATGAAATCACAACGTGTGATCCTGGATAAATCATTTGGCTGTAAAGAAAATTATTTGGAGAATGGGTGAAAAGTGAATGGTGTCTGAGGATTAGGTGGTAGGTGTTAGTGTTAGTTTCCTGATTTTGATGTTTGAAATGTGATTATATATGCTTGTTACTAAAGTATTTGGAGCATGTCTACAACGTGCTCTCAGTAATTTGGAGAATAAAAGGTTATTTGCACTATTGTTGCAAACTTTTCCTAAGTTTAAGATTATTTTCAAAGAATTATATAGTTTGTACTTGATAGATAATTCACCTAATATTTGTTTCTTTAACTTCATTAATAATGTTAAGCTATGAATTAAAATTGGTTAATTTTAGGCTTGGTTAAAAATTAAACTGGTTCTAAGAGGCTTCTCTAGAGGAAGCTCAAGTATCCTGAACAGAAGAGCCTGGACTCTGAGCTGATTACTGTGTACTTAGAACTCATATCTCTTCCATGTGTTATTCCTCACACATGGGTATTTGGGTCACTTTTTAAATTATTTTTTAAATTTTTATTTATTTTCAGCATAACAGTATTCATTATTTTTTCACTACACCCAGTGCTCCATGCAATCCATGCCCTCTATAATACCCACCACCTGTTACCCCAACCTCCCACCCCCCTGCCACTTCAAACCCCTCAGATTGTTTTTCAGAGTTCATAGTCTCTCATGATTCACCTCCCCTTCCATTTTACCCCAACTCCCTTCTCTCTAACACCCCTTGTCCTCCATGCTATTTGTTTTGCTCCACAAATAAGTGAAACCATATGATAATTGACTCTCTCTGATTGACTTATTTCACTCAGCATAATCTCTTTTTTAAAAAAGTAAAGGGAGGGGCACCTCGGTGGCTCAGTGGGTTAAAGCCTCTGCCTTTGGCTCAGGTCATGATCCCAGGGTCCTGGGATCGAGCCCCACATCTGGTCTTTCTGCTCATTGGGGAGCCTGCTTCCTCCTCTCTCTCTCTCTCTCCCCCTCTCTGCCTGCCTCTCTGCCTACTTGTGATCTCTGTCTAAATAAATAAATACAGTCTTAAAAAAAAAGTAAATGAAATTGGAAGACATTGGCAGCTGTGACTGGTACCCATGTTTACTCCTGAGTTTTTGGTCTCTGGGCTCAGGCATTTTGTTCCTGGGCTGGCACCAGCCATTGTACTGGGAGGAAGAGGCATTGTGAATGTCCTGTGTGGATGAAGGGAGTGGCTGGGTTATCTAAGGTAACTGTCCCTCTCTGGACCCTCTGTATAGTGACTAAACATATGTTACTGAACACTTACTTCGTGTCAGGTCTTGAGCTAGAAATAGTCAAATTTAACTCACACTGAGCCAGTGAATGAATGGCTGTAGTAATGATGATGAGAATGTGAATCAGAGAGGAGAAACCACTGTCAGCAGCCTGTGGATGTAGGAGCTAAGGGTGGGAACCTCCTAGAATCCTTAAAGTGACCAAAAACTCTAGACCCATGTTGTATAATTGTACATCTTAGTTCATTCAGGCTGCTATGACGAAGCCCATAGACTAGGTGGTTTATAAGCAACAGATATTTATTTCTCCCACTTCTGGATGCTGGAAAGTCTAAGATCATGGCACTGGCAGAATTTGTGTCTGCTGAGGACCCACTTCCTGGTTCATAGAAGCCCCTTTTGTCCCTTTGTTCTCACAAGGCAGACATGGTAAGGGATCTCTTGGGATTTTTTCTTTTTAAAGATTTTATTTATTTATTTGACAGTGATCAAATGTAGGCAGAGAGGCAGGAAGAGAGAGGAGGAAGCAGGCTCCCCACTGAGCAGAGAGCCCAATGTGGGGCTCAATCCCATGACCCTGGGATTATGACCTGAGCTGAAGGCAGAGGCTATAACCCACTGAGCTACCCAGGCGCCCCAGGGGTTTCTTATATAAGGGCACCAATCCCATTCATTGAGGGTTCTACTCTCATGACCTAATAATACCCCAAAGCCCCACCTCTAAATATTAATACATTGGAATTAGTTTTGCCACATGATTTGTTTTGGAGGGAACAGCTGATATGGGACATAAACAATCTATAGTGTTATTTCTTCATTTTTATTATTTCTACTTTACAGATAATACTGGAGTGGGTTCTTTTTTAAAATTACATCTATTCATTTCTTTTCCCTTCCCTTCCCTTCCCAGCACAGGGACAGCAGTCCATTGGAGGTCAGTGAGGTCAAGACCTCTCTTGAGGTCTCTGAAGAGAGAATGTCCACACAGAGGAGCAGAGTAATACAACTGTTCCTATCACAGATACATGGGACACTGGGAGTTGGCAGCTAAGGAGATTATAGAGGAAATTACTGGCATGGTTGGATATGGATCACATTGAGGGGAAGATGAATGTATTGAAAATAGAAGCCAAGTTTCTTCCTGTTGAAAGTATTTATAAATATAGAAAGGCAGAAGACTGAACAGAACCCCGAGTTGTTGAATCAGAATTAGGTATTGGTAGGAGCTGATCATTTTTTAAATATACATGCACTGTTAGATCCACTTATGGGTGTATGTGTACATATGTGTGTAGACACATGCACATGTACATGCAGGTATACATGGGTGTGTGTGTGGGGGGGGGTGGGTGTGTGTGTGTGTGTGTGTATGTGTGTGAATGTCCTCCTTACACAGATTTCCTAGCTCTTTATGCTAGGAAATTGAGATTGCTTAGGAGCAACTCCATCCCAGTAGCAATGAGGCCTGGCTTTTAGAGTTTGGTTTCTAGATACTATTTTCCACTTGAAGGAAGCATACCCCTTAGTAAATGCCTGATTCCAGGCCTGGACTTGGAAAAGCTGATGAGCCTCAAGGAATAATGGGGGGCATAGCAAAAGCACATAAAAGCCATCTTGAAGATGCTTCTATTGGCCAAATATGGAACAACTGGATCATAAAAATGAATAGTAACTTTGGAATATAACCTGCATTATAAAACGGAAAGCTATGAATCCATATTGATACAGAAATAAGTGGGGAGAAGGGAAATTTCTTCCTTACTAGTAAATGTATGAGGAATAATGGAAATGGAAAACCAGTATTTGGTAACCATCATAGTGATTGATTCAGGTGAGATTATTAATAGATACTTAGATTTGTGAGTGAATGAGGAACGGATTATTGACAAAATCTCAGAATATATATCTCCACAATTACCAATTTCAAAGGGCTTAATGGTGCTATAATGGCAGGGAATTTTGGCAGGTACCAAAATGACAGGATGATCCTGGCTAATGACACCATGGTCATCAGCACTGTGTGGCCCCTGACATGGTATTGACTGGTCCATCTTTTCTGTGGTGACTACCGAGAAAGCATGACCTAAGTCTGATAATGAAGAAACGACAGGACAGATCCAGACTGCTGGAATCCAGGACTAGAAAGGAAAGACTTTGTTGAGACAATTGTCGAGATTGGAATGGGGTTTGTGGATTTGACAACGGTGTTCTGTCAAGGTTGATTTTCTGACTTGCTTATTTGGTTGGTGGTTTTGTATGACAGTGTCTTTGTTTTAGGAGCATGCCTAGTGGAGCCCTTTGGAAGTGTGGTGTATGACGCTTGCAGCTCTAACTAATATACTCAGGAAAAGAATAATGCTGATAGGATAGTTGATCAGACAGATATGAAACAAATGCAGGGAAATGTTAACAGTTTGGGAATGTGTTCTTGCAACTTTCCTAAAGTTTGAGATTATTTCAAAATAAACCATTAAATAATTAGTTCCTCTGGACCCCGCCTTATACATCAGTAGTCTTCTTTGCCGTAACCATTGCTTTTAGTTCAGTGTGTAACCTTTAACATCTTCCTTTCCTGTATATTTAAAACCCACATATATGTACATAGGAAGAATATATAATAAGAATACCATGTCTAAGATTATTTTTGGTATGCAAATTTTAAATAATATAGCAACATTCATGAAGTCTGGTATTTATTATTAGGAATGTTAAAATAATACAAATGCTGAATTATTAATTATTAATAGTTATTATAAAATGTTAAAACTAACTTCCCAAATGAAACTGTGCCTCTGGTTGCCATGCGGTAATGATATTTTAACTAATAAGCCTAAATTTTATAATTGTTGTTATCCTGTGAATGAGCCCCACTCTTACATAAGTGCATAGGAGGTTTCATGGGTGATTTAATGTTTTGGGCTTCTTTTAAATTACAAGTTAAAATTGAAAATATTTCTTAAAAATCTTTAAAAGTCATCTAAATGAAGGAAATAAGAAAGCCATCATAAGGCAAACCACACATCAATGATTACTGAAGACAGATGCTCATATTGAGATATTAGTTAAGTTTACAATGGGAAACGTAGTAACTTTACAGCAGAGGACCCTGGCAGACATAACTTTAACAGAGTGGTTAACATATCTTGTCATATGACATGGCAACATGATGAAATCCCTGATAGGATGCTCTGACAAGCACACATCTCTCAAGTGGTATATTGTCCCACACATACATCATCCCAATCACAAAAAAACATCAGGCAAATATAATGGGGGACATTCTACAAAGTAATCAGTAACTATTCATCAAAGTGTCAAGGTTGTGAAAGACCAGGAGGATTGAGGAGATGTCCCTTCAGTCAAGTGACATATCCTGCACAGATTGCTGGTGTCACGTCCTGCAGCTCCAGCGGGTCCTCCTTTCTGAACCTGGGATCATAGTCTTTGATGGCTTCTGAGAATGGCGACATCCTGCAGGTTTTGCCCACTTCTTGGGAGATAAATAACAAATTCTGATTACAGAAATGCAAGGTAAGTCCTTTTGGGGGGTTCTGTCTTTGTGATTTAACTCGAGAGAGAGAGAGAAGAGAGAACACTCAGGTAAGACAGTTTTATCTTCCAGGTTGGATTCCTGTTCATTGTGCTGGGACCTGAGTCTGTAGGAAAAATTCATTTGGCACAGAACCTTTATCCAGGTTCAAGGTCCACTCAAGATCTACTCTCTTCACACCTTTCAAAAGACAATGCAGTATTGTTAACTATGATTACCATGCCAGACATTATGTCCCACAGCCTTATTTATCTTGTAACTGGCAGTTTATAGCCTTTCAGCCCCTTTGCCCATTATACCCACTCCCCATACCCTGCGTCCAGCAACCCCTCATCTGTACTATGATTTGGGGTTTTTTGTTTTTGTTTTTGTTTAAAGATTCCACATATAAGTGAGATCATACAACATTTTTCTGTCACTGTCTGACTTACCTCATTTGGCATAATGTCCTCAATGTGTAGCCAATATTGTAAATGGAAGATTTCCCTTTTCGTGGCTGAATAATATTGGTGTGTGTGTTTGTTTATGAATGTATTTATATGTTTTGTTTGCCATCCATCTGTCCTAAGTGAGCACTCTTTAAGTTTTTTTTTTTTTTTTCCCAAGGCAAAAGGGACTGAGGCAGGTTTGCTGGCTCTGCTGGTTCTGCAGTTCTTAACAAGGTCTGCCTGCTTATTAATAAGTACACAGGTAGAGGAGACTCATTCTGGGTCTCCTAGCATATAGTGTTGGGTTCTACAACTACCACCAAGGCATTTTTGTTCATGGATGGATGTCAGATTAGTTGTTTAAAAAGAGAGAGAAAAAGGAGGAACCAACGTCTTATACTACAGCATCATGTTGATGTCACTCTCTAGAACATTTTTGTTTTCCACTTTTGTTTTAAGTAATCATTATGCCCAGTGTGGGGCTCAAACTCGATGACTGTGGTATCAAGAGTTGCCTGCCAAGCAGCCAAAACAAGCCAAGCACCCCTCTCTATGTTTTATTTTTAATGTGATCTTGTCTTAAATATTCTTATATAAACCAAATTCTTAATTTCAAGGTATTTTGTAATCAATCCCCTGTGTAAGTTAGTACACCTCTGCATTACCAGTTTCTTTTTTGTTGAACATCATAGCATCTTAGCATTCCACTATATGGTCTTAATTTTATTTTACTTACACAAACTAAAAGGACATTTTGTTTCTAGTATTTGCTTTTATAAATTAAGTTTTACAGAATCCTCTTAGTTATAGCTATGTCATAGCTTAGTTGCACTAAACCTAGAATTCTCTACTGTGCATTGGGATATTGGTGCTTGGACTGTGTAAACCACATTTTATACTTACCCTGATGCCTGTTAGGCTTTTCCCTAGGAGATCCTACAGGAATTTTGGAGGACAGGGTTACTGGAGGACCAACTTCTTTCTTCCTGTTTGCAGAATGATTCCTTAACAGCACCCCAGCAGTGGCTCTTCACCTTGGTCACTAGTGGTACACTACAGCTTCTTTTATTGGATTATTTAAAAATTGAGATATAATTCACAAATCTTTAAATTCACTCCCTTAAGAGCAGAAAATTCAGTGTTTCAAATATATTCACAAAGTTGTGCAACCAACACTAGTATCTAATCCCAGCAGGTGTTCTCACTCTCCAGCTTCTTTTAGCTCTCTCACATGTAGCCATATTGATCCCTCTCTGACAGGCAGCACCAGCTGAGCAGGATACCCCTCAGAGGTGTTATCCTCCCCCTCATACCTTTCTGACAGGCCTGCAGGAACTGGACGGCTCCCCTCTGAAGGTCTGAATTCCAGTTCTGCTGGTTCTTCTCTCCCTATGTATGATAACATGCCCCCGGCACCTCCCTGCTTCAGGTGTGGAATCCTCTCTTGAGGGCTAAGTTTGGATTCTTCAACTTCTTCCATCATGTTACCCTGGGGCGGTAGCTGTAGCTGCCATCTGCCATTATCCCTGTTACCCCGGTGTTCACTTTTGCCTTTAAAATACCTGGTTTTGGGGCACCTGGGTGGCTCAGTCGGTTAAAGCCTCTGCCTTCGGCACAGGTCATGATCCCAGGGTCCTGGGATTGGGTTCTCTGCTTGGGTGGGGAGCCTGCTTCCCCCTCTCTCTCTGCCTGCCTCTCTGCCTACTTGGTCCCTGTCAAATAAGTAAATAAAATCTTTAAGATAAAATCAAGATACCTGCTTTAATCTATTCTGTTAAATTTCCTCTCTTGGGGCGCCTGGGTGGGTCAGTTGGTTAAGCCTCTGCCTTCAGCTTAGGTCATGATCTCAGGGTTCTGGGATCAAGTCCCGCAGCAAGTTCTCTGCTTGGCAGGGAGTCTGCTTTCCGACCCCCACCCCCACCTGCTTGTGATCTCTCTCTGTCAAATAAATAAATAAAATCTTTTAAAAAATTTTCCCTCTCTTGTCATATTTGGTTTCTGTTCCCATCTGGACTTTGACGGATGTAAACATTCTTGTATGTACATCAGTGGAAATTAATTGCATTATTATAAAGTAATGTGTAGTTGTGGAACTGGAATTGCCAGATTAAAATTCCTTCAGAGGGGCGCCTGGGTGGCTTAGTGGGTTAAAGCCTCTGCCTTCTGCTCAGGTCGTGATCTCAGGGTCCTGGGATTGAGCCCCGCATTGGGCTCTCTGCTCTGTGGGGAGCCTACTTCCTCCTCTCTCTCTGCCTGCCTCTCTGCCTACTTGTGATCTCTGTCTGTAAAATAAATAAATAAACAAATAAATAAATAAATCTTTAAAATTCCTTCAGAATTTGATAAATATTAACCTCCAGTGAGTTTCCATGAATTAAACCCTCAGTAAAAGTGAGTAGGAATAAGTATTTTCTCAACTTGAATTTTCTCAAGTTGAATTATATCTCAACTCTTTTTAAAAAAAAAAAATATGAGTCTTATACTTCAAAATGGAATTTTACTTATTCATAATTTCCCCAGATTGGAAGTTAAGGTCACTTGGCTGGGGAAGAAATAAGTGAAGTGTGGTGAATTCATACCATGGAGTAGAACCTGGGAAATAAAAGTCAAAACTGTATTGGTATACGAAGCAACACTGATGAATCTTAAATGTATTGTATTAAGTAAAAGATAACAGATTCATAAGATTATACATGGTAAGATTCCATGTATGTGACTTTCCAGAAAAGGGAAACTGTAGGCATGAAGAAGAGATAGTAGCTGCCAAAGGAGAAGAGTGGTGAGAAAGTTTAATTTCAAAAGGGTAGCATGAAGGAATTTGGGGGGCTGTGATGAAACAGTTCTGTATTTTGACTGTGGTGGTGGTTACACAGACCTATGCATTTGTCAAAATTCATAAAACTACAGAATGAATTTTTCTGTACAGAACTTTTAAAAAATTAAATGTCAATGATATCTTTCATGTTTCTATTTAAGCATTTGCATTGTTTCAATTCTGATAATGGACTTTTATATACATTTGTCATTCATTTTCACTTTATATATTGTCATTCATTATATTAGTGCTTAGTTCTGTATCCTGTTTTAAAATTTTCTTTCTGTTGATTTAAAGATCTCTCTTTAAATTAATACATCTTTTCTTTCAAATAGTAAATAGAATTTCCTGGTTTATTTGTTTTTAGCTTTTAAAAAATAGAACTGAGTTGTTATTTTTCTAAGGTATCAGATACTTAATTTATGGTTTCTAATTTTGGTGACACAACGTGTCACCTCTATTTTTATTAACTTAGTGTTTTATTTTAAATCTTGAATCCATGTGAATTGTACCATGTGTGATCTATGTACATAACTTTACACCAAATTGTTAGGAAGGGATTGCTGTTTGGAATGTTCCATTGTTTCCTCAGTACTTTGAAGTGCTACATTTATTATACTACATTCAAAACAAACACCTAATCATGGCTTTGTTTCCATGAAGTAGATGGCAAACTATCTTTAGTCGAGTAAAATTATGCATATTGATACTTATTAGGAATTCTTCTTTTTGAAATGTTTTCTGTTACTTTGGATTTTTACTTATTCCAGATGAAGTTGAGAATGTTTTTTGTGAAGTACACTTAAGGTATACAAAATCAAAGAGAAAAAGATGTATATAAAAGTTTATGAGATTCATAGTGGAATGTTTTCAAAGAATATTGATTCTCTGAAAGGGTAGATCTTCATTTATTCAATAACCTTAATGTCGCAGAGGAAAGAATATGTTTATGTAAATAAATATATATATTTTTGGACTGTTTTATGATTTATCTACAATTTTCGTTTCTTGCTTTCATGATTTTGGATGAACTAGCTTTCTTGACCCCACCCTCTCCTCCTGGCTTTTCATTTTCTGAGAGAATCGCTGATGGTGTCAGATACAATTTTTTTAAGCATTCTTTTATGGGGTTTTTAAAAAAGATTTTGTTTATTTATTTGACAGAAATCACAAGTAGTCAAGAGAGGCAGACAGAGAGGGTGGGGGAAGCAGGCTCCCTGCCAAGCAGAGAGCCCGATGTGGGGCTGGATCTCAGGAACCTGAGACCATGACCTGAGCCGAAGGCAGAGAGGCTTTAACCCACTGAGCCACCCAGGCGCCTGTAAGCATTCTTCTACTGTATTGGTGGAATCTACTTTCTAGCATTGAAAAAGTGAACGTTATGTGCAGGTTTCCGTTCCCTGACAGCTCTAAATTGCACACTTGCAGAGAACTCAGCTATAATATGTAAGCCGTGGGGAGTCCCTGACGGGCTCTTACTGCTTGGAGAGCTATCTCAAGAGCCCCAAACTTTCTCGTGCTCGATAGAAGATTGCACTCTCAGCCAATCTCGCACCAGGGGTAGTGGGGAAAGGTAGTTCAATTGGTAGCACTGATTGCCCGGACTGCCAGGTTCTGACCATGCCTGTTTCTGCGCATGCCTAGTTCCGCCCTCTGCCTCTGTGCACTTCCTTCCACCGCTCCGTCCCGCCCCCACCTTCTATTCAGGTCTCGCGTGGGAGGCGATTCCTGCGCCGCTGAATGTCCGCGCTTTTCCCGGGCCAGTCCCTCCCAACGAGGAAGCGACAGGTGAGCCCGGAACAGCTGGACAAAGGCCGAGGTGTGGCGCTGCGCTGCCCGGGGCGGGGGGGGGGGGCGGGTCACGAGTCGGTAGGGGGTCTGTGCCCAGTAGTGTGGAGGAAACCTGCGGCCCGCCCGCGGCAGGACGGGGACGTCTGCATCAAGACTAGGGGTCGGAGACCCCCATGATCGGCCCCTGCGGGGAGCGTGTGGGGCTGTTTGTGGAGCCCCATTTTGGAGGCCGAAGGAGGAGGGCGTGTGCGCGTGCACGGTGGGTGTGCGGAACCCTTGGGTGGGGGACGGCGCTGCGGGGAGGACGTCTTCGCGTGCGCGGTGGGTGCTTACGTGCGGTGGTCGGGGAAGCGGGGCGCGCCCACCCGGGCTGTGCGGTTACCGCCATGGCGGTGCGGTTACCGCCCGGCCTAGGGGAGACCCGTTCCCTCCGCTCTCCCTTTATTCTTCCTGGAGGCTGAGCTGCCCACTAGCCGTGCCCATCACTGCACCCCGATGTGCGCTGTTAATCAGTCCTGACTTGCTCTGGCATTCACGAAGTGTCTTCAAGAATTCTCTGCTTTTGTCTTATTTAACGGAAAAAAAATTAAAAAATTAAAAAAAAAATAATTCCCCTCTTGAAGGTTAGCGACTTGTTCAGAATCACCCTGTTAGTGGCAAAGACTAAAAGTGACTCCTGACTCGTGAGAGAGAACTGTTTGCTTTTACACGCAAGGAAAAGCAAATTACATTTACAGTTCCTTTTGAAAAATGGCAACAAACAAACAGAAATTGAAACCTAGACCTTTCCTTAAAGCACTGCTTTTTATAGCTTTCTGCGGAATCACTAACCAAGGGTTTAGTAACAGTAGGGAAATTGATAAACGGGTTAGTCGGAGTATTTTTTGAACAGTTTTGGTGAAGAGTTAATGTTATTTCACTGGGTGTATTGTTTGGTCTGAACTAGTTTATTTAAACATTTTTGTGTGTGTGAGCATCAGGGGAGGCTTAAACTGTTAAATCCTCAGGGAGCAAATATTTACATTTACCCAGTGAAAAACGTTATGTCCAGGAGCTACTACATGATGATATCAGAGTCATGTTATATAAGGGGTGTTTCAGCATCCGAAGGTCGGAGGTACTGACGTTCTTCCTGTCTGTTGGACGTGTGTAGTTTCTAGGGCAGGAGGATTCTGGAGCTGCTAGGCACGCCAGATCTTCCATGGCCCCTTCCCTCTTGTAACCCAGCACATCTTCAGAGTTGTCTGCTTTTATCCAAGACAGCAGAAAATCAACAAGTCCCAGGTAAGTTATTTGTTCATTCCCCACCTTTTTTTTTTTTACAGTGGACTTTGTGAGATTTGTAGGATTCCACATGTTAAGATGGGGAAAATTAGTAATTGATAAAAATCTAACTTTACAGAAAAATATAAAGTAACATCAGGAGCAAGGCCAGGTTGGCTTATCGATGCATACTGATCATTATATATCTTAGAGTTTCTAAGGTGATCCACAAATACATCTCTGCTGTTTCTGATAACCATGGAAAAAGGAAGACACTGTATTTGGATACACACAGGCATTTTTTTTTTAAACACTAGAAGTTCTTGAAAGGTATAATTTTTGGTCTTAACATAGGGCCACATAGTGGATAACCTTCCAGTGACATGTATATATAATATAATATAACATTATATTATATACAATATATATTAATATGTATAAATTATCTTATATATTATATATATAACTATATATTATTAATATGTATAAATCATCTTATATATAATATATAACATAATTTATACATATTAATACATATATTAATATATGTATTATTACATATATTAATACATATATTATTAATATATACATTTATACATATTAACATATAATATATAATATAATCTATACATATTAATATATATAAAATATATAATTTTATATATTATATAATGTATATATATTAATTATAATTATTTTAAAATAAATTATATAAATATATAAATATAATATATAAATATTATATAAATATAAATTATATAAATCATATAAATATATAAATGTATAATTTTAATATATTAATTTATATATTAATTATATAATTTTATATTATATTATTATAGATTATAATTATATTTTATATATAATATATATTATATATAATTATATATTTATATAATAATTATATAAATATTTATATATTATAAATATAATTATGTATAATATAATTGTATGTATTATAAATATAATTATATAATATAATTATATATTATAATTAATATACATATTAATATGTATAAATTATCTTCATGAATCCTGCAGGGATTGCCTAAAGCCATTCCTCACTGAGAGTAAGAGGGTGCAAGAGATAGTTAAAGTAGTGCATTTATAATAGTCCTATTTGGTCCTGCTATAAAAGCTGGTATGTTCAGAGGAATGAATGGCCTGCATGCCTGTTAGAAAAACTCTCCGTGAGGACTTTAGCCAGCTTGTGGCAAAAGGGACTGAGGCAGGTTTGCTGGCTCTGCTGGTTCTGCAGTTCTTAACAAGGTCTGCCTGCTTATTAATAAGTACACAGGTAGAGGAGACTCATTCTGGGTCTCCTAGCATATAGTGTTGGGTTCTACAACTACCACCAAGGCATTTTTGTTCATGGATGGATGTCAGATTAGTTGTTTAAAAAGAGAGAGAAAAAAGGAGGAAACCAACGTCTTATACTACAGCATCATGTTGATGTCACTCTCTAGAACATTTTTGTTTTCCACTTTTGTTTTAAGTAATCATTATGCCCAGTGTGGGGCTCAAACTCGATGACTGTGGTATCAAGAGTTGCCTGCCAAGCAGCCAAAACAAGCCAAGCACCCCTCTCTATGTTTTATTTTTAATGTGATCTTGTCTTAAATATTCTTATATAAACCAAATTCTTAATTTCAAGGTATTTTGTAATCAATCCCCTGTGTAAGTTAGTACACCTCTGCATTACCAGTTTCTTTTTTGTTGAACATCATAGCATCTTAGCATTCCACTATATGGTCTTAATTTTATTTTACTTACACAAACTAAAAGGACATTTTGTTTCTAGTATTTGCTTTTATAAATTAAGTTTTACAGAATCCTCTTAGTTATAGCTATGTTATAGCTTAGTTGCACTAAACCTAGAATTCTCTACTGTGCATTGGGATATTGGTGCTTGGACTGTGTAAACTACATTTTATACTTACCCTGATGCCTGTTAGGCTTTTCCCTAGGAGATCCTACAGGAATTTTGGAGGACAGGGTTACTGGAGGACCAACTTCTTTCTTCCTGTTTGCAGAATGATTCCTTAACAGCACCCCAGCAGTGGCTCTTCACCTTGGTCACTAGTGGTACACTACAGCTTCTTTTATTGGATTATTTAAAAATTGAGATATAATTCACAAATCTTTAAATTCACTCCCTTAAGAGCAGAAAATTCAGTGTTTCAAATATATTCACAAAGTTGTGCAACCAACACTAGTATCTAATCCCAGCAGGTGTTCTCACTCTCCAGCTTCTTTTAGCTCTCTCACATGTAGCCATATTGATCCCTCTCTGACAGGCAGCACCAGCTGAGCAGGATACCCCTCAGAGGTGTTATCCTCCCCCTCATACCTTTCTGACAGGCCTGCAGGAACTGGACGGCTCCCCTCTGAAGGTCTGAATTCCAGTTCTGCTGGTTCTTCTCTCCCTATGTATGATAACATGCCCCCGGCACCTCCCTGCTTCAGGTGTGGAATCCTCTCTTGAGGGCTAAGTTTGGATTCTTCAACTTCTTCCATCATGTTACCCTGGGGCGGTAGCTGCCATCTGCCATTATCCCTGTTACCCCGGTGTTCACTTTTGCCTTTAAAATACCTGGTTTTGGGGCACCTGGGTGGCTCAGTCGGTTAAAGCCTCTGCCTTCGGCACAGGTCATGATCCCAGGGTCCTGGGATTGGGTTCTCTGCTTGGGTGGGGAGCCTGCTTCCCCCTCTCTCTCTGCCTGCCTCTCTGCCTACTTGGTCCCTGTCAAATAAGTAAATAAAATCTTTAAGATAAAATCAAGATACCTGCTTTAATCTATTCTGTTAAATTTCCTCTCTTGGGGCGCCTGGGTGGGTCAGTTGGTTAAGCCTCTGCCTTCAGCTTAGGTCATGATCTCAGGGTTCTGGGATCAAGTCCCGCAGCAAGTTCTCTGCTTGGCAGGGAGTCTGCTTTCCGACCCCCACCCCCACCTGCTTGTGATCTCTCTCTGTCAAATAAATAAATAAAATCTTTTAAAATTTTCCCTCTCTTGTCATATTTGGTTTCTGTTCCCATCTGGACTTTGACGGATGTAAACATTCTTGTATGTACATCAGTGGAAATTAATTGCATTATTATAAAGTAATGTGTAGTTGTGGAACTGGAATTGCCAGATTAAAATTCCTTCAGAGGGGCGCCTGGGTGGCTTAGTGGGTTAAAGCCTCTGCCTTCTGCTCAGGTCGTGATCTCAGGGTCCTGGGATTGAGCCCCGCATTGGGCTCTCTGCTCTGTGGGGAGCCTACTTCCTCCTCTCTCTCTGCCTGCCTCTCTGCCTACTTGTGATCTCTGTCTGTAAAATAAATAAATAAACAAATAAATAAATAAATCTTTAAAATTCCTTCAGAATTTGATAAATATTAACCTCCAGTGAGTTTCCATGAATTAAACCCTCAGTAAAAGTGAGTAGGAATAAGTATTTTCTCAACTTGAATTTTCTCAAGTTGAATTATATCTCAACTCTTTTTAAAAAAAAAAAAATATGAGTCTTATACTTCAAAATGGAATTTTACTTATTCATAATTTCCCCAGATTGGAAGTTAAGGTCACTTGGCTGGGGAAGAAATAAGTGAAGTGTGGTGAATTCATACCATGGAGTAGAACCTGGGAAATAAAAGTCAAAACTGTATTGGTATACGAAGCAACACTGATGAATCTTAAATGTATTGTATTAAGTAAAAGATAACAGATTCATAAGATTATACATGGTAAGATTCCATGTATGTGACTTTCCAGAAAAGGGAAACTGTAGGCATGAAGAAGAGATAGTAGCTGCCAAAGGAGAAGAGTGGTGAGAAAGTTTAATTTCAAAAGGGTAGCATGAAGGAATTTGGGGGGCTGTGATGAAACAGTTCTGTATTTTGACTGTGGTGGTGGTTACACAGACCTATGCATTTGTCAAAATTCATAAAACTACAGAATGAATTTTTCTGTACAGAACTTTTAAAAAATTAAATGTCAATGATATCTTTCATGTTTCTATTTAAGCATTTGCATTGTTTCAATTCTGATAATGGACTTTTATATACATTTGTCATTCATTTTCACTTTATATATTGTCATTCATTATATTAGTGCTTAGTTCTGTATCCTGTTTTAAAATTTTCTTTCTGTTGATTTAAAGATCTCTCTTTAAATTAATACATCTTTTCTTTCAAATAGTAAAAATAGAATTTCCTGGTTTATTTGTTTTTAGCTTTTAAAAAATAGAACTGAGTTGTTATTTTTCTAAGGTATCAGATACTTAATTTATGGTTTCTAATTTTGGTGACACAACGTGTCACCTCTATTTTTATTAACTTAGTGTTTTATTTTAAATCTTGAATCCATGTGAATTGTACCATGTGTGATCTATGTACATAACTTTACACCAAATTGTTAGGAAGGGATTGCTGTTTGGAATGTTCCATTGTTTCCTCAGTACTTTGAAGTGCTACATTTATTATACTACATTCAAAACAAACACCTAATCATGGCTTTGTTTCCATGAAGTAGATGGCAAACTATCTTTAGTCGAGTAAAATTATGCATATTGATACTTATTAGGAATTCTTCTTTTTGAAATGTTTTCTGTTACTTTGGATTTTTACTTATTCCAGATGAAGTTGAGAATGTTTTTTGTGAAGTACACTTAAGGCATACAAAAATCAAAGAGAAAAAGATGTATATAAGTTTATGAGATTCATAGTGGAATGTTTTCAAAGAATATTGATTCTCTGAAAGGGATCTTTCATTTATTCAATAACCTTAATGTCGCAGAGGAAAGAATATGTTTATGTAAATGAATATATTTATTTTTGGACTGTTTTATGATTTATCTACAATTTTCGTTTCTTGCTTTCATGACTTTTGATGAACTAGTTTTCTTGACCTCACCCTTGTCCCCTGGCTTTTCATTTTCTGAGAGAATCGCTGATGGTGTCAGATACAATTTTTTTAAGCATTCTTTTATGGGTTTTTTAAAAAAATATTTTATTTATTTATTTGACAGACAGACATCACGAGTAGAGAGGCAGACAGAGAGGGTGGGGGAAGCAGGCTCCCTGCCAAGCAGAGAGCCCGATGTGGGGCTGGATCTCAGGACCCTGAGACCATGACCTGAGCGGAAGGCAGAGAGGCTTTAACCCACTGAGCCACCCAGGCGCCCATAAGCATTCTTTTACTGTATTGGTGGAATCTACTTCCTAGCATTTGAAAAAGTGAAGGTTACATGCAGGTTCCCGTTCCCTGACAGCTCTAAATTGCACACTTGCAGAGAACTCAGCTGTAATCTGTAAGCTGTGGGGAGTCCCTGACGGGCTCTGACTGCTTGGAGAGCTATCTCAAGCGCCCCAAACTTTCTCGGGCTGGATAGAAGATTGCACTCTCAGCCAATCTCGCACCAGGGGTAGCGGGGAAAGGTAGTTCAATTGGTAGCATTGATTGCCCGGACTGCCAGGTTCTGAGCATGCCTGTTTCTGCGCATGCCTAGTTCCGCCCTCTGCCTCTGTGCACTTCCTTCCACCGCTCCGTCCCGCCCCCCCACCTTCTATTCAGGTCTCGCGTGGGAGGCGATTCCTGCGCCGCTGAATGTCCGCGCTTTTCCCGGGCCAGTCCCTCCCAACGAGGAAGCGACAGGTGAGCCCGGAACAGCTGGACAAAGGCCGAGGTGTGGCGGGTGGCGCTGCGCTGCTGCCGGGGCGGGGGGGGGGGGGCGGGTCACGAGTCGGTAGGGGGTCTGTGCCCAGTAGTGTGGAGGAAACCTGCGGCCCGCCCGCGGCAGGACGGGGACGTCTGCATCAAGACTAGGGGTCGGAGACCCCCATGATCGGCCCCTGCGGGGAGCGTGTGGGGCTGTTTGTGGAGCCCCATTTTGGAGGCCGAAGGAGGAGGGCGTGTGCGCGTGCACGGTGGGTGTGCGGAACCCTTGGGTGGGGGACGGCGCTGCGGGGAGGACGTCTTCGCGTGCGCGGTGGGTGCTTACGTGCGGTGGTCGGGGAAGCGGGGCGCGCCCACCCCGGGCTGTGCGGTTACCGCCATGGCCGTGCGGTTACCGCCCGGCCTAGGGGAGACCCGTTCCCTCCGCTCTCCCTTTATTCTTCCTGGAGGCTGAGCTGCCCACTAGCCGTGCCCATCACTGCACCCCGATGTGCGCTGTTAATCAGTCCTGACTTGCTCTGGCATTCACGAAGTGTCTTCAAGAATTCTCTGCTTTTGTCTTATTTAACTGAAAAAAAAAAAAAAAAATTAAAAAAAAAAAATAATTCCCCTCTTGAAGGTTAGCGACTTGTTCAGAATCACCCTGTTAGTGGCAAAGACTAAAAGTGACTCCTGACTCGTGAGAGAGAACTGTTTGCTTTTACACGCAAGGAAAAGCAAATTACATTTACAGTTCCTTTTGAAAAATGGCAACAAACAAACAGAAATTGAAACCTAGACCTTTCCTTAAAGCACTGCTTTTTATAGCTTTCTGCGGAATCACTAACCAAGGGTTTAGTAACAGTAGGGAAATTGATAAACGGGTTAGTCGGAGTATTTTTTGAACAGTTTTGGTGAAGAGTTAATGTTATTTCACTGGGTGTATTGTTTGGTCTGAACTAGTTTATTTAAACATTTTTGTGTGTGTGAGCATCAGGGGAGGCTTAAACTGTTAAATCCTCAGGGAGCAAATATTTACATTTACCCAGTGAAAAACGTTATGTCCAGGAGCTACTACATGATGATATCAGAGTCATGTTATATAAGGGGTGTTTCAGCATCCGAAGGTCGGAGGTACTGACGTTCTTCCTGTCTGTTGGACGTGTGTAGTTTCTAGGGCAGGAGGATTCTGGAGCTGCTAGGCACGCCAGATCTTCCATGGCCCCTTCCCTCTTGTAACCCAGCACATCTTCAGAGTTGTCTGCTTTTATCCAAGACAGCAGAAAATCAACAAGTCCCAGGTAAGTTATTTGTTCATTCCCTACCTTTTTTTTTTTTTAATAGTGGACTTTGTGAGATTTGTAGGATTCCACATGTTAAGATGGGGAAAATTAGTAATTGATAAAAATCTAACTTTACAGAAAAATATAAAGTAACATCAGGAGCAAGGCCAGGTTGGCTTATCGATGCATACTGATCATTATATATCTTAGAGTTTCTAAGGTGATCCACAAATACATCTCTGCTGTTTCTGATAACCATGGAAAAAGGAAGACACTGTATTTGGATACACACAGGCATTTTTTTTTTAAACACTAGAAGTTCTTGAAAGGTATAATTTTTGGTCTTAACATAGGGCCACATAGTGGATAACCTTCCAGTGACATGTATATATAATATAATATAACATTATATTATATACAATATATATTAATATGTATAAATTATCTTATATATTATATATATAACTATATATTATTAATATGTATAAATCATCTTATATATAATATATAACATAATTTATACATATTAATACATATATTAATATATGTATTATTACATATATTAATACATATATTATTAATATATACATTTATACATATTAACATATAATATATAATATAATCTATACATATTAATATATATAAAAAAATATAATTTTATATATTATATAATGTATATATATTAATTATAATTATTTTAAAATAAATTATATAAATATATAAATATAATATATAAATATTATATAAATATAAATTATATAAATCATATAAATATATAAATGTATAATTTTAATATATTAATTTATATATTAATTATATATATAATTTTATATTATTATATTATTATAGATTATAATTATATTATATTATATATATATATATATATATATTTATATATTTATATAATAATTATATAAATATTTATATATTATAAATATAATTATGTATAATATAATTGTATGTATTATAAATATAATTATATAATATAATTATATATTATAATTAATATACATATTAATATGTATAAATTATCTTCATGAATCCTGCAGGGATTGCCTAAAGCCATTCCTCACTGAGAGTAAGAGGGTGCAAGAGATAGTTAAAGTAGTGCATTTATAATAGTCTTATTTGGTCCTGCTATAAAAGCTGGTATGTTCAGAGGAATGAATGGCCTGCATGCCTGTTAGAAAAACTCTCCGTGAGGACTTTAGCCAGCTTGTGTATTTAAAGTTGCACAGCCAGTGGTTCAGAGCTAAATTCTCTGGTAAGTATGTCTGAGCTTCCCAGTCAAATTCTTCCCATAGAATTCTGTCCTGGTCTTTTCCCTCTGCTATTGGGATCTATCCAGGTAAAGGTGGCCAAAGATTTAATTGTAATTGCTTTCCTCGAAGAACTGCTGCATTACTCTACTGCAGCTCCTGGGGCAAGTCTTCTTGTATCAGTCTTCTAATGCCTCTTTCGTGGAGTCTTCCTCATTGAGCCGTATGGTTCGGTTCCAATTTTTTATCCTTTGTATACTAGATTTATCATCATATCAATACGCAAACATTGAAAAGATAGGTAGAGAGTTGAATAGTACTGTTCATTGTTTTGAATACTTCTAGAAATGTATAAATTATCTTCATGAATATGCAATGGTCATTTCCCCCCTCAATTGACCAGTAACTTGGGATCTATTCATATATAGTTTAGCCCTTTTATTGCTCTATTTTTCCCACTGTACAGTACCCTATATTCTAAATACTATATTTTATTGATAGGCATTTAGGTAATTTCCACTTTTCATTAATATAAATGCTGCTGTGAATATACTTGTTCTCTCTGGATAGATGCAAGTGTGTCTCCAGACTCTGGAGCAGTGCTTCTCAAAGTTAGGTTCTTTGGCCAGAAATGGCAGTATCACCTTGAAACTCGTCAGAAATGCAGATGTTTATGTATGCTCCCAGACCTTCTGGAAGAAAAATTTGAGGGCGAGGCCCAGCAACCCATATATTTTTAAAAGATTTTCTTTATTTATTTGACAGACAGAGATCACAAGTAGGTAGAGATTCAGGCAGAGAGAGAAGGAAGCAGGCTCCTCGCTGAGCAGAGAGCCCAATGGCGGGGCTCCATCCCAGGACCCTGGGATCATGACTTGAGCTGAAGGCAGAGGCTTTAACCCTTTGAGCCACCCAGGTGCCCCAGAAATCCCTATTTTTAACAAGGTGTGCATATGATGCTCATACACATCAAGTTTAAGAATTACTCCTCTATAGTACAATGATTAGAATTTTTGAGTTACAGGATATGAGCATTTCTAATTTTTCTAGGTAAACTTATTCATTAGAAGACTACTTTTCCTCTCTTCTCTCCAGATATAAAAAGTATTTTTACACTAAGGGGTGAAAACTTTAATTTCCATTTTTCTGGTTGTTGAGTTTTTTTGACTTTCATAAATCTGGCTTTTTAAGTTCTTTCAGGCTATGGAGTTTTGTAAGAATTCTTACGTATTTTAGGTGGTAATCTTTTTTTTTTTAAGATTTTTTTTTATTTATTTGACAGAGATCACAAATGGGCAGAGAGGCAGCCAGGCAAAGAGAGAGGGGAAATCAGGCTCCCTTCTGAGCAGAGAGCTCGATGGTGGGGCTCAATCCCAGGACCCTGGGATCATGACCTGAGCTGAAGGCAGAGGCTTTAACACACTGAGCCACCCAGGCGCCCCTAGGTGGTAATCTTTCATGATAATTTTTATCAATTTTCTTCTCTCCATATGCTTTGTCTTTTAATATAGTAGTATTATTTCTGGAAATTTTACATTGTGATACAACCCTTTTGCCTCTTCTATTTTTTATTATTGTTTTCCTGACCCTGGGGGCCTGATGACATTTTTCTGTTTTCTGTCTTTTTTCTAATAAGACTTTTTAAAAATATTTAGTAACTTAATCTAGAATTTTTTTTAGTATAATGTGATAAGGGATCTGATTTTATATTTGAGCATCTCTAAAAAATAAGCAGAACAATAAAAGGACTAACACAATGCACATGAGTGGGAATGCCTGCCATGTTTCTTCTCCATTATGCACGTTGCTGACTTTGGACTGGGTGGTTTTTTTCATGTTCACAAAGTATCCTTGGAGTCTTATTTTATTGAAAATTAGAATAATTTTTCCAAAGTCTTTCTTAACATTTAATGGGAATGATGATATAATTTTTTTAGATCTATTATTTTTCCATATGTCTTAAAAACTAATCTTTATTTTTTAAAAGAAGTCCTACTTGGTCAAAGAGTGTTACTCTTTTGATGATAACTGTAATTCTGTTTGTCAGTATTTTTTTCCATAACCTTGTCTATAGTATTCTTAATCATTTAAAAAATATTTAATTTGATTTCACTCATATGTGTAATTTAAGAAACAAAAGAGATGAATATATGGGAGGGGGGAAAAGGAGAGGGAAACAAGCCATAAGAGACTCTTAAGGACAGGACAGACAGGGCTGGTGGAGGGAGGTGGTGGGGATAGACTATATGGGTGATGGTATTAAAGAAGGCATTTGTGATGAGCACTGGGTGTTGTATGCAAGTGATGAATCACTGAATTCTGCTCCCGAAACCAGTATTTCACCGTATGTTAACTGACTAGAATTTAAATAAAAATTTGGAAAAAATATTTAATTTGTTCCGTATTATTCCTAATGGCTTTTCTAATTTGTTTGGACTAATATTTATCACAGATAGTATTTTATTCTTCATGGATCAGCTCTTGGTTTTATTGATTTTCACTCTGTTTTTTTCCCTTTAAAAAAAAAAAGATTTGGGGTGCCTGGGTGGCTCCATGGGTTACGCCTCTACTCCTGCTCTGGTCAAGATCTCAGGGTCCTGGGATCAAGCCCCACATCGGGCTTTCTGCTCAGCAGGAAGCCTGTTTCCTCCTCTTTATCTCTCTGCCTTTCTCCCTCCTTGTGATATCTCTCTCTGTCAAATACATCAGTAAAATCTTAAAAATTTTTTTTTTTATTTATTTGAGAGAGTGATCATGGGCATGCCTGAGCCCAGGAAGCCGGGCACAGAGAGAGGAAGAGGGTGTCTTACACAGATTCCATGCTGAGCCTGGAGCCCAATGTGGGGATCAGCCTCACAAGCCTGAGATCATGACCTGAGCAGAAATCCAGAGACTGATGCTTAACTGACTCTAGCACCCAGGCGCCCCTCCACTGTTTTTTTTTTTTTTTTAAAGATTTTATTTATTCATTTGAGAGATCGCAAGTAGGCAGTGGGTGGGGCTGGGGGTGGAAGCAGGCCCCCATCAAGCAGAGAGCCCGATGCGTGGCTCAATCCCAAGACCCTGAGATCATGACCCGAGCCGAAGGCAGAGGCTTAACCCACTGAGCCACCCAGGCTCCCTTCCACTGTTATTTTTATTAACTCCTGCTTTTACCTTTATTCTTTCCTTCAGATATCTTTGGTTATAGGATGTTTTTTGTAACTTTTTTTTTAAAGATTTTATTTATCCATTGGACAGACAGTAGTAGTAGACACAAGTAGCCAGAGGGGCAGGCAGAGAGAGAGGAAGAGAAACAGGCTCCCCGCTGAGCAGAGAGCCCGATGCGGGGCTCGATCCCAGGAGCCTGGGATCATGACCCAAGCTGAAGGCAGAGGCCTTAACCCACTGAGCCACTCAGGTGCCCCTTTTGTAACTTTTTTTGAAGATGAGTTTATTGTAAAGCTCTTTGTTATGTCCATGTAAGGATATAATTTCCCTCTACTACTACTTTGGCTGCAGAATCAGTACCAAGTATCAATATGTGGTGCTTTTTTTTTTTTTTTTTACACAGGCTTCCGTTTCCTTTCTGATGCCTTCTTTGATCACTAACCTAAAATGTATTTTATTTTTTAATCTTATTTTTTAATAAAGATTTTTATTTATTTATTTGACAGACAGAGATCACAAGTAGGCAGAGAGGCAGACAGAGAGAGAGAGAGAGGAGGGAGCAGGCTCCCCGCCAAGCAGAGAGCCAGATGCAGGGCTTGATCCCAGGACCCTGAGACCACGACCCAAGCCGAAGGCAGAGGCTCAACCCACTGAGCCACCCAGGTGCCCCTTTAATCTTATTTTTATACATACAACAAATGTATTAAAAAATCCACAGATTGTAAGTGTAGAGCCCAGTGAATTACCACAAATCTAATGCCCGCATAACTAATACATAGGTCAGAGCAAACACTGGCAGCACTTCTAAAGCCTCCCTTGTGCTCCTCTCACAATCCCTACCTGTTACTACGCTGGTCATTCATTTGTGTGTAATCAGTGGCTTCAGTGGTAGCATTAAGTAGTGAAATGATGAAGACCATCTGGCCCTCAAGACCTAAAGTATTTGCTGTCTGGCTCTTTACAAGGAAGACTTTCCAGATCCTTGGATTAGTTTATTAAATTTATTAATGTTGCCATCTTTTGTGTCCTGTTTAAAATTAATTTTCCTACTCTAAGGCCAGATAGATAATCTCCTCTGTTATTTTTTAATTTTTTTTTTGGCTTTCACATTTATGCCTGTTTTAATTGACTTGATATTTACTTTTGTTTGTTTAGAAATTTTTTTTAATATTTATTTTTTTGACAGAGATCACAAGTAGGCAGAGAGGCAGGCAGAGGGGGGGGGGTAGGCTCCCTGCTGAGCAGACAGCCCAATATGGACCTCAATCCCAGGACCCTGAGATCATGACATGAGCCAAAAGCAGAGGCTTAATCCACTGAGCCATGCAGGCACCCTGTTGAGAAATCTTTTTATCATTAGGGCATTGCATCTTTTTCAGAACAAGTATAATTTACAGAAATTATAGACGGCAGCTTTTTATCAAATACCAATGTTTAGCAATGTTTTGTTTTGCCAGAATATTATTTCAGTTGTAAAAACCATCTTCAGTTGCAAAAAGTAATCAAAAACCTTACTAGAGGGTGCTTAAGCGGTGCATCTGGTTAGGTGTCTAACTCTTGTTTTCCACTCAGGTCATGGTGTTGAGGTGGGGAGATTGAGCCTCACATTGGGCTCTGTGCTTATCACAGAGTCTGCTTGAGATTTTTTTCTCCCTCTGCCCCTCCTGCTTGTGTGCTTGCTCTCTCTAAAATAAATAAGTAAATCAAGGGGCGCCTGGGTGGCTCAGTGGGCTAAAGCCTCTGCCTTCAGCTCTGGTCATGATCTCAGGGTCCTGGGATGGAGTCCCACATCAGGCTCTCTGCTCAGCAGGGAGCCTGCTTCCTCCTCTCTCTCTCTGCCTGCCTCTCTGCCTACTTGTGACCTCTCTTTGTCAAATAAATAAATAAAATCTTTTTAAAAATAAAATAAATAAGTAAATCTTAAAACAACAAACTCTTTGGATTTAACTTGGTTTTACCAATATCCTAAGAAGTCTTAAGCTGAACAATATTTTAAGTAGGAAAACACGAACTTTTTAATAGTTTGGTATACTCTTTCTGTGGTTATAAACATATATCGACTGGTTTCTTTTATAGGAAATCTGATGAGTTTATCACATCAAGCATTACATAATCCAGGATAAGAGCTCATTACCTTCTAACTATAGTATTCTATGTAATAATTGCAAATATCAAAGGTATTTACTGGCTAATAAGTGCTACAAAATTTGAAACAAAATATGTTTACTGGATTGTTTTTCAGATTGAAGCTGCTCCTTAAGGATTTCCTGTAAATAAAATCTCCAAAGCAATTCATGTAGGGCTTAGTTTAGATCAGTACTTTTTTTTCTCGTTATCACTCCCCTTCCCATGCCCCACCTCCCTGCAGTTGCACCATATTATTAAAAACATTAAGTGCCTGGGATGTATGCTTCAGAAAGACAGTGATTGAGTGATTTCAAATAACGTGGAGTTCTTCATGTAAAAAAAGATGTGTTTTTTTTAATTTTTAATTTTTTATTAGCATAGAATGTATTATTAGCCCCAGGGGTACAGGTCTGTGAATCGCCAGGTTTACACACTTCACAGCACTCACCATAGCACATACCTTCCCCAGTGTCTGTAACCCAAACACCCTTTCCCTAACTGCCCCCCGCCAGCAACCCTCAGTTTGTTTTGTGAGATTAAGAGTCTCTTATGGTTTTTTTCCCTCCCGATCGCATAAAAAAGATGTTTTGTAGTCACAATTACTTCAAAAAGTAATTCTATCCAAATAGCCTGGCATGCTATGCTTTAGCAATTAGAGTACCATGGTTTTGACACCTGGCAGTTTATAAGTTATTCAAATGTGAAATGCTAAACGATGTGAACAGCTCTTCTCTCTTTGGAGTGCTACAAAGTTCCAGGTTGACTTTATTTTTCAGATAACATCTTAAGCCCACTTTATAGCATACTAAGTCATAAAGGACAAATCCAGGGAAGGTAATACCTTTCCTAAGACAAAACTCCAGGGAAGGTAATTTTTTATTTTTGATAAACATATATTTTTATCCCCAGGGGTACAGGTCTGTGAATCACCAGGTTTACACACTTCACAGCACTCACCAAAGCACATACCGTCCGCAATGTCCATAATCCCACCCCCTTCTCCCAAACCCCCTCCTCCAGCAACTCTCAGTTTGTTTTGTGAGATTAAGAGTCACTTGTGATTTGTCTCCCTCCCAATCCCATCTTGTTTCATTTATTCTTCTCCTACCCACTTAAGCCCCCATGTTGCATCACCACTTCCTCATATCGGGGAGATCATATGATAGTTGTCTTTCTCTGCTTGACTTATTTCACTAAGCATGATATGCTCTAGTTCCATCCATGTTGTCGCAAATGGCAAGATTTCATTTCTTTTGATGGCTGCATAGTATTCCATTGTGTATATATACCACATCTTCTTGATCCATTTATCTGTTGATGGACATCTAGGTTCTTTCCATAGTTTGGCTATTGTGGACATTGCTGCTATAAACATTCGGGTGCACGTGCCCCTTTGGATCACTACGTTTGTATCTTTAGGGTAAATACCCAATAGTGCAATTGCTGGGTCATAGGGCAGTTCTATTTTCAACATTTTGAGGAACCTCCATGCTGTTTTCCAGAGTGGCTGCACCAGCTTGCATTCCCACCAACAGTGGAGGAGGGTTCCCCTTTCTCCGCATCCTCGCCAGCATCTGTCATTTCCTGACTTGTTGATTTTAGCCATTCTGACTGGTGTGAGGTGATATCTCATTGTGGTTTTGATTTGTATTTCCCTGATGCCGAGTGATATGGAGCACTTTTTCATGTGTCTGTTGGCCATCTGGATGTCTTCTTTGCAGAAATGTCTGTTCATATCCTCTGCCCATTTCTTGATTGGATTATTTGTTCTTTGGGTGTTGAGTTTGCTAAGTTCTTTATAGATTCTGGACACTAGTCCTTTATCTGATATGTCGTTTGTAAATATCTTCTCCCATTCTGTCAGTTGTCTTTTGATTTTGTTAACTGTTTCCTTTGCTGTGCAAAAGCTTGATCTTGATGAAATCCGAATAGTTCATTTTTGCCCTTGCTTCCCTTGCCTTTTGCCTTTTTCCTAGGAAGATGTTGCTGCGGCAGAGGTCAAAGAGGTTGCTGCCTGTGTTCTCCTCAAGGATTTTGATGGATTCCTTTCGCGCATTGAGGTCCTTCATCCATTTTGAGTCTATTTTTGTGTGTGGTGTAAGGAAATGGTCCAATTTCATTTTTCTGCATGTGGCTGTCCAATTTTCCCAGCACCATTTATTGAAGAGGCTGTCTTTTTTCCATTGGACATTCTTTCCTGCTTTGTCGAAGATTAGTTGACCATAGAGTTGAGGGTCTATTTCTGGGCTCTCTATTCTGTTCCATTGATCTATGTGTCTGTTTTTGTGCCAGTACCATGCTGTCTTGATGATGACAGCTTTGTAATAGAGCTTGAAGTCCGGAATTGTGATGCCACCAACGTTGGCTTTCTTTTTCAATATCCCTTTGGCTATTCGAGGTCTTTTCTGGTTCCATATAAATTTTAGCATTATTTGTTCCATTTCTTTGAAAAAGATGGATGGTACTTTGATAGGAATTGCATTAAATGTGTAGATTTCTTTAGGTAGCATAGACATTTTCACAATATTTATTCTTCCAATCCAGGAGCATGGAACATTTTTCCATTTCTTTGTGTCTTCCTCAATTTCGTTCATGAGTATTTTATAGTTTTCTGAGTATAGATTCTGTGTCTCTTTGGTTAGGTTTATTCCTAGGTATCTTATGGTTTTGGGTGCAATTGTAATTGGGATTGACTCCTTAATATCTCTTTCTTCTGTCTTGCTGTTGGTGTAGAGAAATGCAACTGATTTCTTTGCATTGATTTTATATCCTGACACTTTACTGAATTCCTGTATAAGTTCTAGCAGTTTTGGAGTGGAGTCTTTTGGGTTTTCCACATATAGTATCATATCATCTGCGAAGAGTGATAATTTGACTTCTTTGCCGATTTGGATGCCTTTAATTTCCTTCTGTTGTCTGATTGCTGAGGCTAGGACCTCTAGTACTATGTTGAATAGCAGTGGTGATAATGGACATCCCTGCCGTGTTCCTGACCTTAGCGGAAAAGCTTTCAGTTTTTCTCCATTGAGAATGACATTTGCGGTGGGTTTTTCATAGATGGCTTTGATGATATCGAGGTATGTGCCCTCTATCCCTACACTTTGAAGAGTTTTGATCAGGAAGGGGTGCTGTACTTTGTCAAATGCTTTTTCAGCATCTATTGAGAGTATCATATGGTTCTTGTTCTTTCTTTTATTGATGTGTTGTTGCATCACATTGACTGATTTGTGGATGTTGAACCAACCTTGCAGCCCTGGAATAAATCCCACTTGGTCGTGGTGAATAATCCTTTTAATGTACTGTTGAATCCTATTGGCTAGTATTTTGTTGAGTATTTTCACATCTGTGTTCATCAAGGATATTGGTCTATAGCTCTCTTTTTTGGTGGGATCCTTGTCTGGTTTTGGGATCAAGGTGATGCTGGCCTCATAAAATGAGTTTGGAAGTTTTCCTTCCATTTCTATTTTTTGGAACAGTTTCAGGAGAATAGGAATTAGTTCTTCTTTAAATGTTTGGTATAATTCCCCCGGGAAGCCGTCTGGCCCTGGGCTTTTTGTTTGTTTGGAGATTTTTAATGACTGTTTCAATCTCCTTACTGGTTATGGGTCTGTTCAGGCTTTCTATTTCTTCCTGGTTCAGTTGTGGTAGTTTATATGTTTCTAGGAATGCATCCATTTCTTCCAGATTGTCAAATTTGTTGGCATAGAGTTGCTCATAGTATGTTCTTATAATGGTTTGTATTTCTTTGGTGTTAGTTGTGATCTCTCCGCTTTCATTCATGATTTTATTTATTTGGGTCCTTTCTCTTTGCTTTTTGATAAGTCTGGCCAGGGGTTTATCAATCTTATTAATTCTTTCAAAGAACAAGCTCCTAGTTTCGTTGATTTGTTCTATTGTTTTTTTGGTTTCTATTTCATTGATTTCTGCTCTGATCTTTATGATTTCTCTTCTCCTGCTGGGCTTAGGGTTTCTTTCTTGTTCTTTACAGCTCCTTTAGGTGAGGTTTAGGTTGTGTACCTTAGACCTTTCTTGTTTCTTGAGAAAGGCTTGTACCGCTATATATTTTCCTCTCAGGACTGCCTTTGTTTTGTCCCACAGATTTTGAACCGTTGAATTTTCATTATCATTTGTTTCCATGATTTTTTACAATTCTTCTTTAATTTCCCGGTTGACCCATTCATTCTTTAGAAGGATGCTGTTTAGTCTCCATGTATTTGGGTTCTTTCCAAACTTCCTTTTGTGGTTGAGTTCTAGCTTTAGAGCATTGTGGTCTGAAAATATGCAGGGAACGATCCCAATCTTTTGATACCGGTTGAGTCCTTTTTTAGGACCGAGGATGTGATCTATTCTGGAGAATGTTCCATGTGCACTAGAGAAGAATGTGTATTCTGTTGCTTTGGGATGAAATATTCTGAATATATCTGTGATGTCCATCTGGTCCAGTGTGTCGTTTAAGGTCTTTATTTCCTTGTTGATCTTTTGCTTGGATGATCTGTCTATTTCAGTGAGGGGAGTGTTAAAGTCCCCTACTATTATTGTATTATTGTTGATGTGTTTCTTTGATTTTGTTATTAATTGGTTTATATAGTTGGCTGCTCCCACGTTGGGGGCATAGATATTTAAAATTGTTAAATCTTCTTGTTGGACAGACCCTTTGAGTATGATATAGTGTCCTTCCTCATCTCTTATTATAGTCTTTGGCTTAAAATCTAATTGATCTGATATAAGGATTGCCACTCCTGTTTTCTTCTGATGTCCATTAGCATGGTAAATTCTTTTCCACCCCCTCACTTTAAATCTGGAGGTGTCTTCGAGCTTAAAATGAGTTTCTTGAAGGCAACATATAGATGGGTTTTCTTTTTTTATCCATTATGATACCCTGTGTCTTTTGACAGGGGCATTTAGCCTATTAACATTCAGGGTAACCATTGAGAGATATGAATTTAGGGCCATTGTATTGCCTGTAAGGTGACTGTTACTGTATATGGTTTCTGTTCCTTTCTGATCTACTACTTGTAGGCTCTCTCTTTGCTTAGAGGACCCCTTTCAATATTTCCTGTAGAGCTGGTTTGGTATTTGCAAATTCTTTCAGTTTTTGTTTGTTCTGGAAGCTTTTAATCTCTCCTTCTATTTTCAATGATAGCCTAGCTGGATATAGTATTCTTGGCTGCATGTTTTTCTCATTTAGTGCTCTGAAAATATCATGCCAGCTCTTTCTGGCCTGCCAGGTCTCTGTGGATAGGTCAGCTGCCAATCTAATATTTTTACCATTGTATGTTACAGACTTCTTTTCCCAGGCTGCTTTCAGGATTTTCTCTTTGTCACTGAGACTTGTAAATTTTACTATTAGGTGACGGGGTGTGGGCCTATTCTTATTGATTTTGAGGGGCGTTCTCTGAACCTCCTGAATTTTGATGCTCGTTCCCTTTGCCATATTGGGGAAATTCTCCCCAATAATTCTCTGCAGTATACCTTCTGCTCCCCTCTCTCTTTCTTCTTCTTCTGGAATCCCAATTATTTTAATGTTGTTTCGTCTTATGGTGTCACTTATCTCTTGAATTCTCCCCTCGTGGTCCAGTAGCTGTTTGTCCCTCTTTTGCTCAACTTCTTTATTCTCTGTCATTTGGTCTTCTATATCACTAATTCTTTCTTCTGCCTCATTTATCCTTGCAGTGAGAGCCTCCATTTTTGATTGCACCTCATTAATAGCTTTTTTGATTTCAACTTGGTTAGATTTTAGTTCTTTTATTTCTCCAGAAAGGGCTTTTATATCTCTCGAGAGGGTTTCTCTAATATCTTCCATGCCTTTTTCGAGTCCGGCTAGAACCTTGAGAATTGTCATTCTGAACTCTAGATCTGACATATTACCAATGTCTGTATTGATTAGGTCCCTAGCCTTCGGTACTGCCTCTTGTTTTTTTTTTTTTTTTGAATTTTTTCATCTTGTCATTTTGTCCAGATAAGAGTATATGAAGGGGCAAGTAAAATATTAAAAGGGTGGCAACAACCCCAGGAAAATATGCCTTAACCAAATTAGAAGAGATCCAAAATCGTGAGGGGGGAGAAAGGGGATAAAAAGAGGTTCAAAAAGGAAGAAAGATAAAAAAGAAAAAAAAAAGAAAAGTATTTTAAAAAAGAAAACACCTAAGAAAAATGTAAAAAAGCAAAAATATATATATTAGATAAACTAGTAAAAAATCGTTAAAAAAGAAAAAGGTAACAGTTAAAAAAAAATTACCCGAAGGCGAGAAAAAAAAAATGAAAAAGAAAAAAATTAAATTAACTGCAAGACTAAAAAAAATCACAGGGAAAAAGCCATGAGTTCCATGCTTGGCTTTCTCCTCCTCTGGAATTCTGCTGCTCTCCTTGGTATTGAAGCCACACTCCTTGGTAGGTGAACTTGGTCTTGGCTGGATTTCTTGTTGATCTTCTGGGGGAGGGGCTTGTTGTAATGATTCTCAAGTGTCTTTGCCCTAGGCGGAATTACACCGCCCTTACCCGGGGCCGGGGTGAGTAATCTGCTCAGGTTTGCTTTCAGGAGCTTTTGTTCCCTGAGCGATTTCTGTAGAGTTCCGGAGGACGGGAATACAAATGGCGGCCTCCAGGTCTCCAGCCCGGAGGAGCCGAGAGCCCAGGGCCGCACTCCTCAGTGTGCCCTCAGAGAACAGCGCCCAGTTACTCCCATCTGCCTGACCTCCTGCCGCGCTCCGAGCTCACCGAGCCTGCGACCAGTTCAAGGTAACACCGAGCTGCGAGCTTACTGTCGGCTCTGTCTCTGTAGCCGGCTTTCCCGTTCCAATACCCGCAAGCTCTGCGACACTCAGACACCCCCGATCCTTCTGTGACCCTGCGGGACCTGAGGACACGCTGACCCCGTGTGGGCTTCGCCCCGGTTTAGCCTCTGGAGCGATGTCCCTCAGCGGAACAGACTTTTAAAAGTCCTGATTTTGTGCGCGGTTGCTCCGCCACTTGTCGGGAGCCGGCCCCTCCCCCCAAGGTCTATCTTCCCGTCGCTTTGGGTTCACTTCTCCGCCGGTCCTACCTTTCAGAAAGTGGTTGTTTTTCTGTTTCCAGAATTGCTGTTCTTCTTCTCTTCAATCGGCCGATGGATTTTTCAGGTGTTTGCAATCTTTAGATAAGCTATCTAGCTGATCTCCGGCTAGCTGAAGTAGTCTCAGCCTGCTACTTCTCTGCCATCTTGACTCCTCCTCGTCACTTCAGTTTTTATATGCAGTTTGTGTGTACGTGTAGTTCTGTGAAATTTTATCACTTAATAGTTTGAGTAACCATCAACATAGCTTACAGAATTGAAAAGGAATCTGGAGTTTCTGTTGCATTAGAATTACAAGGGAATCACGATTTCATCACAAGAAGTTCCCTCGTGTTAATCATACTGCAGCCCCCATTCTGGCAATCATGTGAATATGAAGCTTTTTAAAAGCAGAAATAAACTGAGTAACTAGGGCCACAGCCTTAAATCCTTATGTGAAGCGTCCCTCAAGTGTACAGGATTTGCATATCCACATACAATACCTTATATAAACTCTATGTGCTTCATATGCATTATGCAACTTAATCTAGTTGTGAACACAGAACAGACACTCCTAATTTGGCAGTTGTTACCATATCAGGCACATCGCCCATGTGTGTAAGGGCTGAGCAGTTTGTAAAAGGAGGCCCACAGAGCTAGCTTGTAACCCTTTAGAATGTATAAATCAAAATAGCAAAGTGGCAAGTAGAATGTATTCAGTACAGAGGGATATCTAGTTCCTAGTCTCGTTTTCCCCATTCATTCATGGTTCATGTCAAACCAGGAGGTGCCTTGAGTGTACATATGTGAGTCCTCTAGTCCTCAGCCCAAGTTTTATACAAACCCTCTGCAAGTAGCTGCCCTCTGAGGCAGAGGCCTGTGTAGCCAGAGACAGATCTGAGCCCTTTGAGATTTTTGGCTCTGTGAGAAGGTGGGTTGAGACTGGAGTGGGTGGAGCTGGAGAGGAGCATTTATTGACTAACAGGGTATAAAGGTGGTATAATAAATTACAGCATCAGTGAGATTACACAAACCAGGTTACAGAAACAAGTGATCTTAACTTGCACAAAGAGTCTAAGCTTACATCTTAGGAAACTAGGAAAAGGAGCTGATTAAATCCAGCATAAACAAAACAAAAGAAATAATACTTTGAGCAGAAAACAGTAGAACCAAAAGATAGTTATTTGAAAAGGTCAATGAAACTGATAAACATCTTTGCTAAATTATCTAAGAAAAAGAGAAGAAACAAGGTGCTGACAATAGAATGAGGGAAAGCCATAACAACTGAGTCCATGGATATTAAAAGGATACTAATACTATGGGCTGCTCTCTGTCCACAAATTTCACAACCTAGATGAAATGAAATAGACCAGTTCCTTAAAAGACGCAATCTGCCAAAACTCACAGAAAGATCTAACTAGGCATGTAGCTGTTAAAGAAATTGAGTTAATACTTGATCTTCCAAATCAGAGAGTGTCAGGCCCAAATGTGTTCGTTAGTGAAGTCTACCAAACACTTCAGGAAGAAGTGATACCATTTCTCTACAATCTCTTCTAAAAAGTAAAAGCAGAACTACTTCTTAACTCGTTCTGTGAGGCCAGCATTGCTGTAATAGCAAAATGAGGTGGACATTACAAGAAAAGGAAACTGCAAACAGAAGTCTATGTCTTGGAACATAGGTACAGAAATCCTCAACAAGTCATTAGCAAATTGAATCCAACAGTATACATTTTCACACCATGACCAAGTGGGGTTTATTCCAGGTATGCAGTCCTGGTTCAACATTTGATAATCAGTTCATGTAACCCATCATATCAACGCAAAAGAAGAAATTACCATATGATCATACCAATAGGTGCAGAAAAGCATTTCACAAAATCTTAACCCACATTCACAATAAGAAATCTCAGCATACTAGGAATACAGGGAATTTCTTTTAACTCGGCAAGACACGTCTTCAACAGCCGTATAGCTAACATTGTACTTAATGGTGAGAATAGATGCTTCCGCGGTAAGGCAAGAAGGAAGGGGGCCCCTTTGACCACTCTTTTTCAGCCTCCTTCTGGAAGTCTTTGCTAACACAGTATTACAAAGAAAATAAACTTGGATTTGGAAGGAAGAGATAATAAAACTGTCTATATTCACACATGACATGATTCTGTAGGTAGAAAATTCCAAGGAGTCAACAATAGAATACCTTGACACTGGTAAGCAATTATAATAAGGTTACAAAGTACAGTGATTGAGTGAGTGGTAAAAAGAAATGAACTCTCAGGAATAGAAGACATGGAGGAAACTTACTTACAGTTGCTAAATGAAGAGAGCCAATCTGAAAAGACTTTACACTTTGGTTTCCATCTATAGTGCATTCTGATAACAGCGGAAGCATATGGAGACAGTAAAAAAGATGAGTGATAGCCAGGGGTTTGGGGCAAGGCAGGGAAGGTTGAATAGGTGGATTGTAGAGGATTTTTAAGACAGTGAAACAATTCTGTAGGATATTATAATAGTAGATACATGTCATTTATTTGTCAGTTCCCATAAAGTGTAAAAGACAAAGGGTAAACCCTGAGGTAAACTGTGGACTTTAGTTAGTAGTAATGTATCAATATTGGCTCATCAGTTGTAACAAATGTACCACACTAATACAATATTCAAATAACGGGACTGTAGCAGTGGGTAGAAGTGACGGGGGTATATAGGAACTCTGTACTTTCTGCACAATTTTTTGTTAACTCTAAAACTACTCTAAAAAATAAAGTGTATTAAACAACCCTGCCTGCATGTAGCAGTGTAGATGAATCTGTGAAGCTGCTTTCTTCTATACTTAAAAAAATTAAGAACTCACATTATTCAGTACCAGTTTTCCCATGGTGGGAGGCAGAATGCATTATCAGAAATTGCATATTGACAGCCACTAAACCTATTTTCAGTTATAGCTTTTCTGCTCTTGAAAGCCGTATTATCTTTCTTGGAAGTATCATGAATTTCTTACCTCTCTTCATAACATCTTGTTTCTATATTACGGTTTTTGTTTGTCATAGATTTCTGCACTGAAAATATAATCAACATTAATAAACATTTGAGATGTTTTTATAGTATTTGGAATATTCTAAATTATAGTAACTGTGGCCTGAAATTAAGGCCTAGTATAATGGACTCTTTTACCTCTGAAACCAAGATGGAATCCCACCACCAACTGAGTGAGTAGGAGACAGTTAATACACTTATCGTAATGAAGAGGATGGTCCATCCAAGATGAAGATCACCATCTAAGATGTAGTTCATCTAGTTATCATTAACTAGTTGTTCTTGACTGACTAAGTGGTTCTGTGATATGACAACGGCCCCTTGGGATAGAGCTGCCAGTTGCTGCCAGTCCTGCCTTTTGACCTGCACTGTACTGCCACCTTTTGGAGTGTCACTGTGTCTTCCCACCCTAAAAAGCTCTTGTTTCTAAGAGAGAATTGTTAATTGGCCTTACCCCAGGTGACTTCCCTTTGGGTTCAGTGTGGCTGGGAAGCTCCTTCCTATAAAGGCAGTGACAACACTGTTCCCTAACTGCATTTGCACCCCACCTACCAAAGATCTGGCTAGAACCCTGTGGTTACTGCATAGTCTGGTGACCATCCCTGACTTCTCAGGGTACCCATGCATAGCATGGTTTGTTATTGTGTACTGCTGGGATGGCATGCAGCTGTCCTTTGTGAAATTTCGGGAAGGTAAGACAACCAGCTCCAGGAGGATAAGCATGCCATTCCAGTTGTCTAATGAGCTATTGCTCAGGTAAGGGCAGGAGCCTCCCCTCTTTCCTCTGCTAGTCCTTCCCTTGCTGCCATTGTGCACACATCTGATGCCCGATGGTGTTGAGGTGCAAATTTATGGTATCCTGTGGCTCAGTTGGTGATAAGAGATCCCTTCCAAATCGCCAGAGAAAGGAGCTCAAGTGTTCTTCTGATGCAAAACCTCTAGCCAGTGAACCTGAGGTCTGCTCAGCACTGCTGTTTTATCACTACTCCAAGGGTCTAACCTTGGAATTATAGAGTTTAGTGACTTTGAATGGGGCTATAGACAAATGACCTTACTGTTTGTGAACCCTGACCCCCTGGAGATTGACTGGCATTCCCAGGAGGAAGCGACAACTGCCAAAGAGGCCAACTGCTGGGCTGTGGTGCTTTCCTTTCTGACCACCCAGGTCCATGCTACAGGTGACAAAAACAGAAACCTGTGACTTTACATGGCTAGAAGTCCAAAATATTCTGAGGGAATTTGTACAGAGAGAAAGGAGAGAGAGAGAAGATGATGGGCATGGTAGAAAAAAAGAGACGACCATACAGGAGATGATCCGTCAACCACTGAGTAATGGGCCAAGCACACTCATGCTACTCCAGTCTTCTCCCTGTGCCTGTGTTGGAAAGAAATTCTCATCTTCTTGTTTAGGGAGGAAAACACCCACTCTGTGCCTCAGCAAAGGGGATTATTCGAATGCGACTTAAGCCCAGGATCTTTAATCTGTAAGAAGCGACTATTGCCATGGAGCAGACCCATAGTCCTGAAGATCCTGCCTGGAGGATCTCTGGGGGGGGGGGGAATTTGTAAATTTGATCAGAGTAAAGAAAAAAAAAACCTGAGGTCTGTCTAGTGACAACAAAAAGGAAAGATGCAGCAAGAAAGAATGAGGAGGTGCCTGGGTGGCTCAGTGGGTTAAAGCCTCTGCCTTTGGTGCAGGTCATGATCCCAGGGTCCTGGGATCGAGCCCCGCATCGGGCCTGCTTCCCCACCCCCCCCACACCCCTGCCTGCCTCTCTGCCTACTTGTGATCTCTGTGTCAAATAAATCTTAAAAAAAAAAAGAATGAAAGAATGAAGAAGGGGGAGGGACTTGGATACAGGAAGAGGAGACCACAAAATGATGGAAATGAAGGTCCACAGATTGACCCAACTGGGGGAACATACTTAAATAATTTATACAACAAAGATAAAAGGGCATTGATTGGCTTTTGTACCTCTACTATTTAGTTTCTGAATTGACTTAAATATCTGCTGAAATGCACCATTGGCAAATTTCCATGGCCTTAAAACAGGGCTCAGATTATGGCCATATCTGGGCATTCCACTCAATTTAGTCATGTTACTCCTTAAAATCTTGGAGGAGCTACTGAATATAAAATAGAAGTTCCATAGATTAAATATTGGTATTTTCCTTAAAATTCACTTGTTGAAATATAAACCCCAGTGTGATGGTATCTGGATAAGGTTTGGTTATGAGGATGGAGCCCTCATGAATGGGAGTAGTGCCCTAATAAGATTCCAGAGAACTCCTTGGCTTTTTGCCTGCGTGAGGACAACTCAGAAAGACAGCTGTCCGTGAACAAGGAAGCAGGCCCCGACCAGACCCTGATACTGCAGGGCGCCTTGCTCTTGGACTTGCCAGCCTGCAGAGCTGTGAGAAATAAATTTCTGTTGTTTATAAGCTACCTGGTCTCTGATACTTTGTTTTAACAACCTGAACAATCTGAGACATTCAGGATAAATAGGTTCATTTTACCTTAACCAACAGAACTGTAGCCAAAGTTCTCCATGGTATAGCACCCTTTGACTTAAAGCACCATACCACAGTAGGTTCTGATCCCGTGAATATAAACTGTGGGCACTTAATCAGTTGACAAAATGGGACCCCTCATGTACCGTACACCTTTAGCTGAAACAATTGTAAAGTCCTGTTCAGAGAAGTGATTATCACTACAGCTTCTCCAATTAATAGCCCAGTATAGTCTCTTCTTAAACCTGGAAATGCTGATGGCACTTCACAATGCCATCGGTGCTATGACCCATCTGTTCAGGACCCAACACCACTTTGCTGAAATTACTCCTTCTATCCCAATAGCCACCACTACGGATTTTGTTCTCACAGATTTGGCTACTATATTCTGTTCAGTGCCCTCTTCAACAGCCTTAGCCACAATTTGCCTTCACCTCCGAATGGGGCACAGTACAACTTTTCCAGGCTACCAGTGGGATATCTCAGCACCTCTGCCTCTGCACATAGTCTTTGCAGGCAGTATCTTAATTGCATCCACATTTCTTCAGAAGCACAGGTATGACATTATACTGATGACATCCTCTTCTGAGGAGATATTTCACACATTCATTGGTTACATACACATACAAGAGAATCACAGAAGTGGATAATTCATTTCCCTATACATAACTGCAAAGATCTGGCTCAGTATTGGTAAACCAAGGGCTGCTCCATCCCTGGCACTGTCAAGAAATAGCTATTGATGATTCTCTCTGTTGTGTGTTCTTTGCACACAGAATGTTAATGCAAATACATCATTTAGTCCTTTTTGGGTTCTGCAAGCGACTTGTTCTCCACTTACAAGGTTCACTTAATTCACCAATGCTGTTACTTTCAAATTGACTCAACTTGTATAGGACCTTCTCCAAAAATAGACTCTAGAATCAATCCAAATTGAAATCGACAGGCACTGCTGTCAATGCCCTTCCGTCCCTCTAGAGACCTTAGCAATCTCCTCTAATGCCTCCTGGAGTTTGTAGACATCATCGCCATTAATGGCCTGTGAGCTTCTGGAATGAGAAACTAACTTCTTCAGCCCTGCCGTATACACCACTGGAGCATCAGTTGTTGGTCATATACTGGGCACTCGGTACATAGAGCCTGAGCTCTTTCTTTCTCAGTCAGCTGGTCGTAAACTTCTCATGAGACTATAGCTGTGAACTGAAGACAGTAAGAGGGTAGAATATAGGAGTTAGTAGAGGTCATGGGCATACTTGAGATTTCAGAACCTGCTGGAGACTAATCTTGTATATGCTGTTTCATTAAATGATGAAGGGCTGCTTGAGTACTCAGTTGTATGGCTTGGTGGATCATACAACACCTAGTTCTTGATGGGCAGTTCAGGATACATGGTAACTTGGTAGCCTGGGGTTAAGTGTTCAGTCTTAACACTGTGGCCCGCCAGGCATGCCAAAAGCTGTTTCTCAAAAGAATAGTTGTTTACAGAGGATGCATGGCTTTGCTTAAAGAATTCTAAGGGTATGCACTGTGATTCACATATAGTTGCCTGCCAAAAGCTCTAAGCAGGACCCTCCACTACCAATACTTCAAGCAATGTTAGATCTGCTGGTTAATACAGCCCTAATGGCACAGCAGTGTGCTTGGCAGCTCGGATCTGTTGCAGAACAGTCTCCTGTTCTGGACCCTACTCAAAATTGGTAGCTTCTCTGTTCACTTAGTAAATGGCTTGGAGTAGCAGACCCAAATGTGGGGTATACTGTCTTCAAAATCCAAGGTGGCCCAATAATGGTTGTACCTCTTTCCTATTGGTAGGAGGATCAACTCATTCTTTATCGTAGAAGGAATACCTTGGCATGCCCTACAGCACTGGACCCTTAGAAATTTTACCAGGTGGCATTCCCCTGCCTTTCTGTGGGATTAGATCCCACCCTGAAGCAGACAAGTGTCTTAGCAATGTGTCTTGAGTATTTGCTAATTCACTAGCACAGTAGGTTGAACCAGCATTATATCACCAGTATAATGAATCAGCAAGACATCGGGTGGAAGATAAAGACAATCCAGCTGTCTGTAGAATAGACTGTGATATAGGGCTGAAGAGTTGATAAGCCCCTGAGGTAGGACAGTGAAAGTGTATTGCTGGCCTTGCCAGCAGAAAGCAAACAGTTTATGATGGTATTTACTAATAACCATAAAGGGGGAATAAAGCATTTGCTGCTAAATAGCTTCACAGAGGGTGACAAGGGAAGTGTGGATTTGTTGTTTTATCTTGTCTCCATAGTATTTCCTTTTCTGTAAACTGTTCCTTTTCCTACTGTAGTTTTTTACAGAGGTATTATTTAGCATATGGAATGTCTTGCTTATTTTCTTTATATTCCCTCACTAGAATGTAAATACCATCAAAACTGGGAGTTTTCTCTATTTTAGTTAGTACTATAAATACAGTGTCTAGGTTACAGCATATTGTAAATATTCAAAGGATAAATGTCAAATGTATGTTTGTGTTTATATTGGATCATGAATTAAAGTGTATTTCTTACTATAAATGGAGGTTAAAAATATTTGCAAACTTTAGCAGGTTTTTACGAAGTTAAACATAGTCTGGTGTAATCCAAGTACCGCACTCCTAGGTACTCAACTTATTTGAAAACTTAACATTTACACAAAAGCCTGCATATGAATACTTATATCAACTTTATTAATAATGTCCCAAATTGGAAGCAACCAAGATACCCTTCAGTAGATGAGTGGATAAACAAACTGGCATATACATACAGTGAAATACTATTCAGTGATTTAAAAAATGGTGTGTTAAGCCACTAAAAGTTATGGAGCAATTTTAAATGCATATTAGTCAAGGAAGCCAGTCTGAAAGAGCTATTTGATGTATGATTGATTTTTATTTTTATTTTTTAAAATATTTTATTTATTTATTTGACAGAGAGAGAGAGCAATCACAGGCAGAGAGGCAGTAAGATGGGGGGGGAGCAGGCTCCCTACTGAGAAGAGAGCCTGATGTGGGGCTCAATCCCAGCACCCCAAGATCATGACCCGAGCCGAAAGCAGAGGCTTAACCCACCCAGGCATTTTTATATGACATTGGAAAAACCAGAGCTATAGAGACTAACATTTAGAAAGCTTCAAGGGGAGGTTGAGAGGGCTGAACACATGATTCACAGGAAATTTTTTCAGTGGTGAAGCTATTATTCTGTAGGATACCATTATGGTGGACGTGTGACTTTACGCATTTGTTCAGACCTGTAGGACTTTACAGTATAAATAAGGAAACTTAATGTAGGCAGATTTAAAAAGCCATTGAGGGGTTCCAAGGATACCAGAAAGGATTTTAAGCTAATTATGGAACCACCTCATTGAACGAGGTGGAGGGTGACGTGTGCTGATTTAAGTAACTATGGAAATGCGTGGAGACTATAAGCCTCAAGACAAAGAACTGCACATAAGAATTCTATCCTAGTTGATAAAGTTTTTTTCCATGGGGTACAGGTTAACAATTCTGGTACTGCTATACATTTACATTGGGATGGAACAATTAAGTAAGTGTGTAGCAGATGGGAAGAGCTAGGTTTATCACTGTTGCATTGGGACGTTACAACTGGGCAAGAAAAGGACACTAGAGTGATCCATGTGGTAGTGGTTGAGAGTTGGAAAAATCAATGTGAACTCATATTTAACTGAATATAGATACATATGCTTGCATATATAAGTTTTCATGTTTATATACACAGTGCATTATTAACTGCATTATACACACAATATATATTTTTCTCTGTCAGCTAAGGATATAAGTGCACCAATGTTCTAGAAGCAGTATGTACATGCAGTGCCCAGATCTTAGTTTCTAATACCATATTCCATATTTAATCTCTAAATAAGGACAATAACAAAGTCATACTTCCTCCATCTAACATTATACAACTATCCAGGGTGCAGCTGGAAAAAAGTCTTACACTCTTTCTGTTAAATTCATTACTGAGAACTTTGTTTTTGTATTGCTCAATGCTAACATATGCAAATTCATTTGATACTAATATATTGATCATGTACCCTACAAACTTATTGTGATCATTTATTCTGATGTTTTTGTCAGGTTCCTAAGAATTTTTTTTTTTTAATAAGTTCACATCATCTGCAGACAGAGATAGTTTTAACACTTTATTTCTGCTGTGGATCACTTTTCTTCTATATTATTGCCTAATTGCCCTGTCTAGGCCCTTAGTACAATATCATAGTACAATATTAACTTTGAGTGGTAAGAGTGGTGTGAGGACAAATAAAAATTAAAAGGACGAGGTTTAGTATTCCTCTAAAAATCTAGAGACATCTCTTTTTGTATTTTCTTTTGTAAACTTGTAAATTCTTTTTCTGCCCCTTTGACAATGAACATAAATCTTCTTAAATTCCTCTTGGCAGTTTTACAACCTAATATGTCTTTCTCAAGGACCTCAGAACCATCTCTTTGAACATCTAAGATCAAGGTCTGATAGTGTGCAGCTCCGCTGAGGGCTCTCTTCTTGGCTTGCAGACAGCTGCCATCTTGCTGTGTCCTCTCTGACTCTCTTGGGTGTTGGCACCTGGAGAGAAAGAGAAAAAGCTCACTGTCGGGCTCTCCTTATAAGGTCACTAACCTTATTGGATCAAGACCCCACCCTTATGACCTCATTTAACTTTACTTCTTTCTTCAAATATAGCCACATGATGAGTTAGGTCTTCAGTATACACATTTCATGGGACACAAATATTCAGGCCATAACAGCCCTCATGCTTACTATCCAACATTTTTTTAAATTACTGGTTCTGTCTAGTCAGCAGCTAATAAATAGTTTGCTCTTGTAGACTTGGCTAGCATGTCCTATTCAGTGCTTATTTTAATAGCCTTTCAGTTGCAGTTTACCTTCAGTTCCCAAGGGACACAACACACCTTTTTCAGACCAATCACAGCATACTTCAGTGGTTCTGCCATTCTGCTCAATCTTGGCAGACAAATTATTAACTGCATCACTCTTTGTCCAGGTGGCTGACATTGCAGCACAGGTATGACATGATATTGGTGACATCCTCCTATGAGGAGATTCTTTTGACACACTCATTAAAGACATAGAAATCCAATATCTTTTAATCTTTTTGGAGTTCTAATGATAACATAATCCTCATCTATAAATTTTGCTTACTGTCACTGCTGTTGCTTCTTACAAATTAACCCACTTCAAGTGGGGCTCTCTCCAGCCAAAAAATCTCTGTCCATATTAAAATCAGCAGGCACTCTTGTGAGTGCTTAGAAACTCCTTCATTAAAGAGACTTCGACAGTCTCGTGTCGTGACTCTTAGAGTCTCTGGACCACATATCATGGCCATTAAGTTGTCCAAGAGCTTCTGATAGAAGAGGCTGAACCTTTTAGCTTCCTGCTGTATGTCATTAGAACAACAAATTACTGGCTATATCCTGAGATATCTCAGAGATAACGGCTCTCAGAGACCTTAAGCCTATGGCCCTCCACACACAGATGCCCATTATACTTGCGTTGGAAACAACACCTCACAAACTTCACTAGCTACCAATTCCTCTTTAATATAGGATGGAGCCAAACCTGGGATCTCTGGCCTAATCCACCTGCGGTGGTAGGGTAGCCTCCCCTGTCCGCAGTCCATTGCCAAATGTTGTGGTGCAAGAGGTGGCCACCTCAAGACCCCCAAACTGCTTGGAGAGTCCCTTGGGATTAGTCAAATGAACAACAATAGGAGTTTGTTGGCACTACTATTCATCATAAAGATGATATAACTTGGTGGGATGTTGGTGTTTACATCCCTCACTCAGGAGATCTTTGATTAAAGGATGAGACCCAAACAAAATCAACAAAATTGGCCAAACTTCAGGTAGTCATTTTAGCACTGAATGCTTCTGCCAAAAAAGAGTCCCATCTCCACATTAATTATGAACTACAGAGACATTCCTTAAGAGCTGACCCCTTCAAAGAACTCTAGGAATCCCTTGCTCATGGATGCTCAAAATATAATATAAATTTTAAAATATAAATAAAAATCCTACATCTCAGGGTGTCTGCATGGTACAGTCTTAAACATCTGACCTTTGGTTTGGACTTGTGTCTTGATCTCAGGGTCATAAGATCGAGCCCCACGTTGGGCTCCTTGCTCAGCATGGTGTCTGCTTAAGACTCTTTCCCTCTCCTTTTGCCACCCCCAATAAATAAATAAATACTTTTAAAAATCACATGTCTCTATATCTACTAAAACTGTGATACAAAGATTTGTCAAGACATTCCTCTTTCTCTTTAAAGTACAAGACAGTACTAGTAGTATCCAAAGCACATATTTTATCTTTCAAAATAAATACAATTCTGGGAGAGACATAATTGTCTTCTCAAACCATTCCTCTTCAAGTTCTGGTCTAGCAAGTGGAACCCTAAATGGACTTCTAATAAGCTCCTTAAGGAGCAACTGGGATGGAAAACTAGTGGGGTATATAATTGAAGGCAAACCTGAGGCAATGGTGTTGTGAGTTGGAGTTTGCTGAAATTGAATATATCAACAAAGTAAGCATGTAAGGTGGGGTACAGGCAATTGGAGACCAAAGGACAAGTCTGGCAATTTCTGATTCCCACTGTGTGGATAGCCTTCTTGGGTAAATAAGTTTAACCAGAACCCTAAATCGTCCATAACTTATCACTCTGGATATCTGATTGGTTTTTCATCCTCCAGGTGATGTTTGATCACCTTGGCCTGTCTTTAGCAAGATTCTTGTTAGGTTGATTTAGCCTAAGTCCTCCTTAAACCTGATGTTTCCTGAGTAATTTTCCATCCACTGACCCCAGCCCTGCTCTTCGACTATAAATTCCTACTGCCCATGCTGCATTTAGAATTTAGCCTGGTTGTGTATTGAGATCTCTTTTTCCCTACTGCAACAGCCCTGAATAAAATCTGTTCGCTTACTTGTTTTTTGCTTCACTGTCCAGCTTTGTTTCTTCCTTGACAGAACAATTATTTGGCCATATTTCCATGAGTAAGTGCTGTTCTGTTCTAGATAATCCCACTTATGATGTCAATTGATTTGGAGATCCCAAGACCATCCTTGGGTTCAGTGATTTGCTAGGAAGTTTTATAGGACTCAGCATACAGTCATACTCATAGCTAAAATTTTTCCAGCAAAATTAGCAAGGGGGAATGGCTCATGGCCAATGTCCAGAGGAAACTGGACATAAGCTTCCAAAGGTTCTCTTCCAGTGAAGTCACATAGGATGTGCTTAATAACTCCAGCAATGAACTATGATAGCACATGTAGAATGTTTTCTACCGTGTAAGGTCAATAGAATCTCTGTGCTCCCAGGTTTTATGGGGGCTGGTTATGTATGTCCCTCTGCCTGATACATACTAAAATTCCAGATTCTCAGAAGGAAAGTAGGTGTTCAGCATAAACCATATTGTTTGTACAATGAAATTTAGGGGCACGGTAAGCCACTTTTTAAAAAAAGATTTTATTTATTTATTTGACAAGGTAGAGAGAGGGAGAGCACAAGGAGGGACAGCAGCAGGCAGAGGGAGAGGGAGAAGCAGGCTCCCCACTGATTAGGGTGACTGATGCGGGACTCGATCCCAGGACCCTGAGATCATGACCTGAGCCGAAGGCAGTCACCTAAGCAATTGCACCACCCAGGAGCCCAAATGTAAGCCACTTTTATCAAGTAGACTTGTAGGAACACTTGAGAAGTCCAAGTTCTCAAGCCTTTTCAAAACTCAAGTTCCCAGGTACTAGCCAGGGGGAAACCTTATAAGCAGGCCTTCTAAGGACAGCTGTCTCCATCCACTTAAATGATAATATGACTTAAATACATTTTTAGTTTGCAAGTTTGCAATGCTTTCAATGATTCAGCCTTTTTGTGGTTAGTTATGAGTTCTCACATAAAGCAGTTATGAGATTATCGTTTCAATTTTTGCAGTACTTGGTATTATCTGTTTTTATTTGCATATATTTGAATCCTAATATACCAAAATGCAAGTGTAAATCATGTGATGGATTTTCTAAAAGGTGGTCATTGATTAAGCAAGGAAAAATTTCCTTTGAAGGTTTCTGTCCAGGATGCAAAGATAGCAGTCAGGTATAAACCAGCATATACTAACTAATAGTTTAACATAAGAGTTGTATTATTTCCTCAATTAGTTCTATAGAAAGTGACAAAATAAATTTACTATTATGAGGAATTCAGATTGAGATACAGTAATTTCAGCAGAAGTTGTAAGCACCCTGTATGCTGTACATCATCAACAGTCTCTCAGCTCAGATAGACTGTTTGAATGTACTGCTGACAGAAGTGTTTTCTGATTCTGAAGTTGCAATCAGAATTTCAGGTGTCAGGATGAAATTAACAACAAAAATAATAGCTCCGCTTCTGATTACAGAGATTATCAAGGATCAAATGGTGTCACCTTTTTACAGCATCTCATGGATTCAAGTAATTACAATATAGAAAATAAATATTTTCTCTTTGCTTCTGTGCTGCTTTTGGTGGAGCTATAATAATTCCTATATATACCTATACTAATACAAATTTTGGTGGATGTTTGCATAAAGGTGCAGACATGTTTATTCCAAGTTGAAACAAAGCACAGATGATTCTATGGAAGATGTCATATCTTGGCTGTCATATGCCTCTATGCATGATACCTGCTGTTCAAATAGCTTTTGATATTCTCTCTATACCCGTTGAAGTAATTCAATTTATGCTATGTTTGAGTTGAGTGAGTGACTAAGAGATTTATGTGATTTTTGTTGGCATTCAATATTCTTCACTTCTCTTGCATACAGGAACCCACTGGCTCTCTTTAACAAACACAGTTAAGAGAGTTCTGTTTATTTAAAGCACTGAAATCATATTTCAATTCTCAAGAAAATGTCCCAATATTCTTGTTGACTATTTTTTCTTGTTGTCTTTTTAAATAATCCATTGAGTGAAACTAATTTGCTTATCTCTTGTATATAGTTTTCAGTATCTTCTTAGCAACAGGATTATGGAAACTGAAAGAAAAGCAAAAAGTATTATTAAATATTCCAGTTTTCAGTGGAACCTGAAAGCATCAAAGGAAGAATTGATGAAACCTTCATGTCAAGCTTGTTCTTAAAAGGGAAAATAATGCTTATAAATAGGAAAATAAATTGACTTGTGGATAATCATCATTGTACTTGCCATGACTGTCTTTTGAAATGAGTTTCATCTCTTAAAGAATTTGATTTTTTTAAAATAAATGTTACTAAGTGCTTTTCCAGCATGGGAACAAGTGAATTATCATGTGTAGTTTTAAAGAGGAAGGGAAAAATTGGCAAAGATAAAAAAAAAAGGTCATTAATCAAGAGAGCCAATGTAATTTTGAAGAATGGGAAAGGCAAATTATGACATGAAAGATGGTATTATGTATTTCTGCAATCAGATTTTGAAGAACAATTTCCAGTGTTAACTTCATGCCACACATAATGCTAAATTGGGTGTGTTTCCTCATCAGTGAATGTCCAGAAGGACAATACGAAATGCGAGAGACATGGATACTGTTTAAGATATGTTACAATGTAAACGGAACACAGACTGTCTCTGGAAGGAATTCTGCAAGTGCATTCTGCAAAACAAGGAACTGCTAGAAGAGCCCATCTATCAGAGAAAAAAAATAATGAAATAGGTATATATTTAGATACTAAATTATTTCGGGTAAACAACGAATAAAAATAGGGGCGCCTGGGTGGCTCAGTGGTTTGAAGCCTCTGCCTTCCGCTGGGGTCATGGTCCTAGGGTCCTGGGATCTGGCCCGCATCTGGTTCTCTGCTCAGCAGGGAGGCGGCTTCCCCTCCTCTCTCTCTGCCTGTTCTCTGCCTACTTGTGACCTGTCAAATGAATAAAATCTTAAAAAATAAATAAATAAATAAATAATTAAAAAAAAAAAAAAAAAAACCTGTATTACCAGTAGGTCCCCTGCTTGTACCTTATTTGCTAAATCAAGCAGTTCTACCCAACGTCCGCCAAGTCTGAAGGCCATACTCCAGCGAGGCCGCGCAGATATTTGGGAAACTTGGTGGGCGCCCTATGGCTGGACGTGGGAGTCGCTCCTGGCCTTCTGTGTATGTGCGCTGCACCCCTCCCGTCTAGTTCGAGTCGTCGGCTGCGGCCTCTTTTTTTTTTTTTAAATTAATTAATTTATTTTCAGCATAACAGTATTAATTATATTTTCACCACACCCAGGGATCCATGCAATCCATGCCCTCTATAATACTCACCACCTGGTACCCCGACCTCCCACCCCACCCCACCCTCCCCCCCGCCACTTCCAACCCCTCAGATTGTTTTTCAGAGTTCATAGTCTCTCATGATTCACCTCCCCTTCCATTTTACCCCAACTCCCTTCTCCTCTCTAACACCCCTTGTCCTCCATGCTATTTGTTATGCTCCACAAGTAAGTGAAACCATATGATAATTGACTCTCTCTACTTGACTTATTTCACTCAGCATAATCTCTTGAGACCACCGTCCCGGATGCTTCTGAAGCTGAGAGCACGGCCACAGGTGGGGGGCTTGGGCATGGGTGACCCTTTAAACGGGAGGTTCCCCGCGGAGAGGCGATTGACGGAGGAAGAGGCTTTGGTCCCTGAGCTCGGGGTGAGTCCTGCTCCGTCTTCATGCATCAAATGCGAACCAGCACGTCCCAGCGCTTGTTACCGAGCGAAGCTTGGTGTTTTCATCTCCGAAGTGAGGGCTCTGCCCGTCGCTGGGCACTTCTCTTTTGGGGGAACGTTGTTCTTCTCCACTCACGGTTCCTCTTGGTCTTCCAGTTCACCTGTGGTCAGTGTAGCGTCCCCATGGCAACCACGTGCGGGGCCGGGAGGTGATTAGAGCAAGCCCCAGATGGCCTAGAAGGACCTGCCTCATCCTCTGCCCGCATCAAACCTGGGTGTGAGGCAGACCCAACAGCAAACAGCTGCAGGAGCCCTGACCTTGTTTCCCTGACCTGTGAGCCTGGCACCTGAGTGGGGGGGCATCCGCCCCGCTCACCCGCTGCACCCTTCCCCGTTCCCTCAGTAGCAGCACTTGGTATTTACGGAAGGTCCAGCTTGTGATTGAGGGAGTCGGGAAGGTCCAAGAGCTGTAGATCTTGGATGGGGATTCCAACTGGCTATGCCCAGTTTTCCTGGAACAAGGCAGCTCTTGTGAGGGAGAAGGAGGGTTCCAGGAGCAGGGACCCCACCTAAGACGCCAGTCAGTTGGTCCCCAGATCTAGAGTGAAGGGGATGGGGCAAAGACTTGCTTAGCTCGAAGCAGTTTGGGTCCTGCTGCCAGAACCACGTTCATAGCCAGATTCTGGCAAACTGGGTGATGGTCCAGCTTTCAGGAGGGATGTCAGCTATGGCTGGGAGAGGAGGGTAGGGTAACAGGAACCGAAGGTATGGCTTGTTGGAGAGCTGTGGGGCATCATGTGGAAAGAAGGGCTTAGCAGCCACAGAGGAGCAAACTGCGGCCTCCATCCCTTCCTCTTTCCTCCACTCCCAGATTCTCAGCGGCCGGCTCACTACAGCACAGCCAGCGCGATCCCTCTGCCCTGGTCTGATAGAATCCGAGATGGAACGGCAGGAAAGGTGTTTAAGGCTTACCTATTTGTGCTCTGCTTAAAGATGGGACTGGGATAGGGTGGGAAGGAAATGGGTCTTCTTTCACGTACCTGCTCCTACTCATGCATTTTGTTGTGGGAGAAATAAGAGTAGACATTGAATCGCTTGATGGCCCAGGCAGCTGTTTTCTGCTTTGACAACAGATAAGTCAGAAGCAGTTTGTTGTTTTTAATCAAAAGATATGTTTGAGAACCTGAAACTGAGTTAAAGCAAACTCACCCCCCCCCCCCCTTTGGAAAAAGACCATCCCTTAAAACCCCATCCATTTTTTCAGAAACTAGTAGGATTGTCTGGTTTATAATGACCATTATAACTTGAAATATTTTGCTCTGCATCAGTTTTAATGAAAGCATTACGTTCCATTCCTTGGCTTTTCCTAATTTGTTTATTTAGTGTACCATGTTGTTTACATTTTTCTGTTTTAGAGCATACCTTGTTAGTAAATCAGGAGAAAACAAAAAATTTTTAAAGATTTTATTTTTAAGTAATTTCTACACCCAACATAGGGCTCTAACCTACAACCCCAAGATCAAGAGTTGGTTGCCCCACCAGTTGAGCCTGCCAGATGACCTGAAAACAAATGTTTTTGCATTTAAAAACTAGTGTGTCCAAGCACTATGGAATTGTGCATGGGCTGTTCCCTCCCTTCCTGCCCTCCTTTCTTCCCTTTCTCAAGGCATCTCCGCTTCAGGGGTGTTTTGCCCACAGCTGTGTGGAGTTTTTCAGGCTGATGGCATCTCTCATGTTGGTTCTTTCCTCTCAGCTGTACCCTCACGGTTATCCACACCCTTCAGGGCCAGCAGAAGATGATCACATCCCAGGTGAGCTGTTCATTTGTTCACAGTTTTGCCTAACAGTGATTGTTATATGTGAGGTTTAGAAAATGTCTCCACCTTCATATGAAATAGTAGAAATCAGGGAAAACGCAGAGCACAAGTCAACAGATCACAGTACATGGGCCAAATACAGCCTGCTGCTTATTTTTCCATGGCCCACAAACCATGAACTTTTAGGTGGTTGAGAAACAAATCAAGAGCAGTAGTTTGTGATGGGAAAGTGTATGAAATTCAGATTTCAGCATCTATATAAATTTTATTGAGACCCAGCCATCTGCATTCCTTTGAATGAAGTGGTTGTGGCTGGTTTCGTATTATAGAGGTAGAGCTGAGTGGTTGTGACAGAGACTGTGTAGCTTGGCAAGCCTGAAATATTTATTACGTGGCCATTTGCCAGAACCATTTGCAGTTTGCTGACTTCTACTACAGTAGGGCAAAGAGGCCTTGTAGATAAATGATCACATCTTGTGATCTTACTGAGTTTTGAAACCAGAACATAAGAAAGTTTTTTGATAAGCTTCATTTGGTGGCATTATGGACCTTCCAGTGACAGTCCTGCAATGATAAAAAGAAGTGGTGGGCATAGAGTAATTCTTGTCCATTCAGAGGAAAAATTGAATTGCACATGAATTGTGCCAGCAGTAGGGCTGTTGGCTGTCAAAGAAGGAGCAAGTTTGGGCAGACCACAGTGATCCAGGGTAATCAGTAGGATGAGATAGGCTTTGTGACAGTCCTGGGGATTGGAAAGTATCTAAATTTTTGCAGTCTGGTAAGTGACTCTCCTCTTTCAATTGTGGTAAAATACACAACACAAAATTCACACTTGAACCATTTTAAATTTTAGAACTATTACACTTAACACACTCACAATGTTGTGCAACCATAACCACCCTCTCCTTCCAGAATAGTTTCATCACATCAAAAGGAAACCTTATACCTTTAATGAGTGGTGCCATAATTAATGAGCAAGTTACTCTGCCATCTCCCCAGCCTCTAGCAACCACTAATCTGCTTTCTGTTTATGGATTTGTCTATTCTGGGTATCCCGTATAAATGGAAACATACAATATGAAATCTGTAATGTGTGGCTTCTCTCACTTACTTACTGTTTTGATGCCTATCCATGTCATAGCATGTACCACCACTTTTTTTTTTAATGGCTGAATGATACTCCACTGATGTGTCATACACCTTTTGTGTATCCATCAGTTGGTGGGCATTTGGAGTGATTTCATGTTTGGGTATTGAGAACAGTGCTGATATGAACATTCATGTACAAGTTTTTGTTTGAAGACCTATTTCACATCTTTTCTGGAAGTAAAATTAATGGGTCGCTCTGCATTTATTGTGAAACCACCAAACTCTTCTACAGCAAGGTCCCTTGCAAGTCCATATGAATTTTAGGTTAACCTTTCTATTTCTGCAAAGAAAAGGCTATTGAGATTTTAGTAAGGATTGCATTGAATATGTGCATCATTTGGGGGAATTTTGACATTTTAACAGTATTAGGTTTTACAGTCCGTGGACATGAGGTGTTTTTCCATTTGCTTAGGTCTTCTTCAGTTTCTTTCAGCAGTGTTTTGTAGTGTTTTTCAGTGTGCAAAGCTTACGCATCCTTGCTTAAATTTATTCTTAAGTATTCTTTTAGATGTTATTATAATGAAACCGTTTTCTTTTTTTTTTTTTTTACAAGCATATTTTATTTATTTATTTATTTATTTTTTGGCTGTGGCGAATTTTTGGCAGTATTTTTTTTTATTATAAACATATATTTTTATCCCCAGGGGTACAGGTCTGTGAATCACCAGGTTTACACACTTCACAGCACTCATAATTCAACTCTAATTTCTTTTTCAACTTTGCTGAAAGCAAGTAAGTGAAAACTGCTTGATTCGAAAAGGAGATGTTATCCATTCTCAATTACCATCCATTCCTTCCTTTAATGTCTTGGGGGTTTTTGGGTCATGGGGGTCTTGCACCTTAGTAAGATTTTTCGTATTCTTCGTGAGCATAACTTTTTGGTAAGTAATATGTAACTAGACATTTTTGGCCTAATATGAAATGTGCTGTCCTTTATATTGAGAATTTAATCCGTTCTCACTTTGTTGTTACTGATACATGGTTTTAGCTCCTTCATCTTTCATTGTAATTTTATTCTCCACACTTTGTTCTTATGTCTTTAAGAAAGTTTGCTGAGGTGAAATTTACATACTAAAGTAACTATTTTAAAGTGACCAACTGAGTTCAGTGGCACTTAGTACATTGAGAGTGTTATGCAACCACTACCTTAATTGAGTTTCAGAATATTCCCATCATTCTAAATAAAGCCTGTTACTCATTAAGGAGTTTCTCCCCATTCTCTTATTCACCCAGTCCCTGGCAGCGAGCTGTTTGTGTTCTGTCTCTATGGACTGATCTATTCTGAGTATTTCCTACAAATGGAGTCATTCAGTATATGGGCATTTGTGTCTAGCTTCCTTCACTTAGCATGTTGTTAAGGTTCATCCATGTTGTAGTACTTACCAGTACATTTTCACTTTTTTTTTCTTATTTATTGTGGTAAAATACAACATAACATAAAATTTACCATCTTAAACAATTTTAAGTGTATGCTTCAGTGGTGTTAACTGTATTCACATTCTTGTGCTTCTGTCACTCTGTTCATCCCCATAGTCTTTCATCTTGTAAAACTGAAATTCTGTACCTATTAAACAATAGCTCCCCTCTGGGAACTCCTATGATACTTCCTGATTCTGTAATTCTGACTACCCTAAGTACCTCATATAAGTGGAATCCTGTAGTATTTGTCCTTGTGTGACTGCCTTATTTCACTTAACATGAATCTTGAAGATTCATCCATGTTGTAGCATTATGCAGACTTTTTTCCATTTTTAAGGCTGAGTGATATCCCATTGTATGTATATATACATTTTGCTTATCCATTCATCTGTCCATGGACACTTGAGTTGTTTCTTGTTTTAGCTATTATGAATAACAATGCTGCTATGAAAATGAGTGTACAGACATCTTTTTGAGACCTTCTTTTAGATTTGTTCTTTTTCAAGATTGTTGTGGATATTCAGGTTTCTTTAGATTCTGTATGAATTTTAGTATGAAATATTTTTTTAAGATTTTATTTATTTATTTGACAGAGATCACAAATAGGCAGAGGGGCAGGCAGAGAGAGAAAATGGGAAGCAGGCTTCCTGCTGAGCAGAGAGCCTGATGCAGGGCTTGATCCCAGGACACTCGGATCATGACCTGAGCCAAAGGCAGAGGCTTTAACCCACTGAGTCACCCAGGCGCCCTAGGATGAATGTTTTTGATTTCTGCAAAAAATATTATTGGAATTTTGCTAGAGATTTTATTGAATCTGTTGATTGCCTTGAGTAATATTGACATTTTAACAATTAGTTTCCTAATCCATGCACATGGGACGTGTTTCCATTTATTTATGTCATCTTTTATGTCTTTTAGCACTGTTTTATAGTTTTCATTGTGCAAATCTTTTATATCTTTGATTACATTAATTCCTAAAATTTCTTTTGATGCTTTTGTAAATGAATTTGCTTTTGTAATTTCCTTTTCAGATTATTCATTGTTCCTGTATAGAAATGCAACTGACTTTTGTATGTTGTCATATCTTGCTATTTTGTTGAATTCATTTCATTGATCCAACAGCTTTTCCTGTGGAGTCTTCAGGTTTTTTCTACATATAAGATTATATCATTTGCACAGATGATTTTACTTTTTCCTTTTCAATTTGAATACTTTTATTTCTTTTTCTTGTCTAATGCTGTGACTAGACCTTCCAATACTATGCTGAATAGAAGTGATGAAAGCAGGCAGCCTTCCCTTGCTCCTGATCTTAGAAGAATAGCTTTCAGCCTTTCACCATTGAGTATAATTTTTCCTGTATTTTTTGCATACATGGCTTTTATTATATGGGGTTAGTCAGTTTAGATGGTCATGTGTTTTTTTCCTTCATTGTTTGATGTGGTGTATTATACTGATTGATTTTTGTGTGTTGAACCATCCTTGGATTCCAAGAATAGATCTACTTGGTCATGGCATATAATCCATTTTATTTTGTTTTATTTTATTTTTTAATTGAAGTGTAACATACAGTTTTATTTAGTTTAAGTTGTACAACATACTGACTCAATTGTATACATTCGTCAGTGCTTACCACAGTAAGTGTAGTCACCAACTGTTGCCATACATGATTACAGTATTATTGACTTTATTTACTGCTCTATACTTTTCATCTCCATAATTTATGTATTTTATAACTCTTCTTATATCTATTTTATATCTTTTGTGAGTTTGTAACTCTTAATCCTTTTTCTCAGCAGTCTCCTCCCCACCTCCCCTCTGGCACCACTATTTGTTCTCCGTATTTATGGATCTGTATTTTGTTTATTGGTTCCTTTGTTTTGTTTTTCAGATTCCACATGCTAATGAAATCATATGGTATTTGTCTTTTTCTGTCTGACTTATTTCACTTAGCATAATACCTTTTAGGTCCTCCTATCTTGTCACAAGATCTCATTCTTAAGGCTGAGTAATATTCTATTGTGTCTCTATATCATATCTTCTTTATTCATTCATCTATCAGTGGACACTTGGGTTCTTCCATATCTTTGCTATTGTAAATAAAGCTGCAGTAAACATATATATGCTGCATATATCTTTTCAAATTAGTTTTGTTTGTTTGTTTTTTCCCTTTGGATAAATACCCAAAGAAAGTGGAATTATTGGATCATATGATATTTCTATTTTTAATATTTTGAGGAAACTCCATACTGTTTTCCACATTGGCTGCACCAATTCCATTCCCACCAAAAATACACAGGCATCTCATTTTCTCCACATCCTCACCAACATTTGTTATTTCTTTCTGATAGTAAGCACTCTGGTGTGAGGTGGTTTCAATTTACATTTCCTTGATGATAATTGATGTTGAGCATCTTCTTATGTGTCTACTGGCCATCTGTTATGTCTTCTTTAATCAGTGGCTTTTTTCATTTGTTTGTTTTGTTTTGTTTTGGTGTTATGTTGTATATGCCCTTTATATGTTTTGTATTTTAATCCCTTATTGGATATATCATTTGCAGATACTTTCTTCCATTCACTGGGTAAATTTTTGTTTCATTGATGGGTTCATTTGTGCAAAATCTTTTTATTTTTATAGTTGCAATTTTTAATTTTTGCTTTGTTTCCCTTGCCTTAGGTGACATATCTAGAAAAATCTTTCTAGGACCAATGTCAAAGAAATTACTTGCTGTGTTTTCTAATAGGAGTTTTATAGCCTTTAATCCCTTTTGAGTGTATTTTTGTGTATGGTGTGAGAAGGTGTCCCAGTTTCATTATTTTGTACATAGCTGTTTAAATTTCCCAGCACCAGTTGTTAAAGATATGGTCTTTTTCTCAGTCTTTATTCTTGCTTCCTTTGTCGTAGATTAATTGACCATATAGGTATGGGTTTATTTCTGGGGTCTCTGTTATATTCCATTGATTTTTGTGTCTTGTTTTGTGCCAGTACCATGTATTTTGATTACTATAGCTTTGTAGTATATTATAATCCTTCTGTTTGATATTTTGTTGAGGATTTTTTACATTAGTGTTCATAAAGGATATTGGTCAGTTGTTTTCTCTTTAAAATAATTTATTTAAACAACAACAAAAAAGAATTCACTCATTTTGCCCACTCTACTCCCCACCTCTGGCAACTACCAGTTTGTTTTCTGTATTGAGAGTATTTTCTTTAAGATTCCACATATCAGAGAGATCACATGGCACTTGTCTTTTTCTCTTTCTGACTTATTTCACTTAGTATAATGCCACAAAGTCCACCCATGTTGCTATAAATGGCAAGGTTTCATTCTGTTTTATGGTTGAATAATATTCCATTGTATAGATATACCACAGTTTCTTTATGCATTCATCTGTCAATGGACAGTTAGGTTGTTCCCATATCTTAGATATTTTAAATAATGCTGCAATAAACATAAGAATGTATATAACCTTTTGAGATAATGTTCTTATTTTTTTAAATTAAATACCCAGAAGTGGAATTGCTGGATTATATGATCTAGTTTTAGTTTTTGGAAGATCCTTCATGCCATTTTTCTATAGCACCAATTAACATTTCCACCAACAGCACACAAAGGTTCCTTTTTTTTTTTTTTTTTTTTTTTTTTTTTAACATCCTCACCAGCGCCTGTTGTTATTTCTTGTGTTTTTGATAGCCATTCTAACAGGTGTAAGGTAATATCACTTTGGTCTTGACTTGCATCTCCCTAATAATTAATGATGTTGAGCATCTTTTAAATAAACCTGTTAGTCGTATGTATGTCTTCTTTGAATTAAGACTATTCAGATCTTCTGACCAATTTTTCATCAGATTTTTTTATTTTAAAAAATGAGTTCATGAGTTCTTTATATATTTTGAATATCAGTCCCTTATTAGATACATTACTTGGAAATATTTTCTCCTATTCAGTAAGTTGCCTTTCCATTTTGTTGATTTTTCTTTGGTGTATAAAAATTTTAGTTATGATGTAGTCCCATTTATTTATTCTTTCTTTTGTTGCTTTTGCTTTTGGTGTCAAATCTAAAATCATTGCCTAGACCTGTGTCAAGAAGCTTACCACCTGTGTTTTTTTCTAGAGTTTTATGTTTACATATTTTCCTGTTTCTTTGTATGCCTTGTGATTTTTTTGATTGACCACTGGGCATTTGACTCTAATAATGTGGTAACTCTGGAAATCAGATTCTTCCCATTCTGCAATGTTTTTCTTATTGTCTTGCTGATTTTGTTTATTTTCATTTATCTTTTGATTGTTGTAGGCTGTCTCTGTGCCAAGGATCTGCCTGATGTGTAAACTTAATGTCTTAGTGTTTTCTGAGCCTGTCCTTGGGTATGCACCCTTACTTTCTGATTCTCCTAGTATATGCAGTTATTTTTTAATGTCTTGGTCTTCAGTGTTTGGTTCCTAAAGGGGGAAAGGCAAAGAATGAAGGAGGAGAAAATGAAAAGGGGAAAACACAAACTGAAGGGGACTTGCAGCAACTGGGAAAATTCACTAACAGTGGCTGTGTGCCTCTTTGCACCTGTGTGATTAGAGGCATTGGTCCTCAGAGCACGGGAACTTGCACAGAACCCCTTTATAAATCGTGTTTTTGTTGCACGTGTTTATGATGTGGATACTTTAAGTCCTATGGTAGCTATGTTTTTGTATGTTTCCTTATGAGAATAACTTCTTTAAGACCAGTAAGAGTATTTTATTAAACTTGGAATTCTCAGAGACTAGGGCAGTTACAGGTACATGTGGGCACTCAGATTTTTTGTATTAAATAACAAAATAATTCACCAATGGTATTTCTATTATGATCTTTTTTTTTTTTTTTTTTAACTCACAAAGCATATCCCAAAAGAAGCTCTATAATAGAGGTCCTTAGTAACATTTTCTGGCCAGTTTTCAACAGTAAAAAATGGTAAGAATTGGTCTTTGCAGTCAAATGCTCTACCACAGAGCTATACCCCCAAGAATTGGTCTTTGAACTTTTTTCCTGTCACTTGATTTTGACCACTTCAGACTGAGCAGAAATGTGCTTTTCCAGGGATCATTGTCATTTAGGGATGTGACTGTGGGCTTTACCCAGGAGGAGTGGCAGCACCTGGACCCTGCTCAGAGGACCCTGTACAGGGATGTGATGCTGGAAAACTAGAGCCACCTTGTCTTAGTGGGTAGGTAGTGTTTGTTTCTCACATAGACCCCCAGTGTGTGTGTCTTTTTTATTTACAGAAACTTGCCGGATTTTTGGAATATAATATTTAGTTTTGAAATTTGGAGGTCAAGGATGACCTTTTGATTATCCAAAGGGATTTGTTTTCTTTTCCCTCATAACAGGGATTATTATTTATTTTTTTTATTGTATGGTCTTTGAGTTATAATGTCCTCCACCTTCAGAGGCCCTGAAACTCATCCAGTTTGTCCCACTTCTCATTCACAGGGTATTCCATCCCTGAAGCAGAAAGTGATCCTCAAGTTGGAGCAAGGAGAGGAGCCTTGGATATTAGAGGAAGAGTTCCTGAGCCAGAATGACCAGGTGAGTGAGTGATCCAGATGGAGTTTAGGAGGAAATTAGATCACAAAGCCTTAGTTCAGAGCTTTAAGGCCATAGAAATGGTCTTTAAGAATCACTTTTTAGAGGCTCTGGACCTTTGAAAGTAGCATGTTGACGTGACTCAAATATTCAGTGTCACTCAATCACCCAGTATCTCCCAGTGTCACTTTTATACACAATGTTATCTTTGTTTTCCTCCTTAGGAATAAATTATATAGAGTTAAATACACAGATCTTAAGTATACACATGTACTATATATATGTGTATATACAATATACATATAAACACACAGTGTGTGTGTGTGTGTATGTATTTAGTATCTGCCTGCTTTGATTCACTATTATGTCTATGAGAAATATTCACATTGTGTTTATGATTAGTTTATTGCTTTATATTGCTGTGTAGCATTCCACTGTGACTACCACAGTTTTTATGTCTTTATTATGTTATTGAAACATATTTAGGATACATATTTGAAACATATTTGTTTTGAGTTTGAGGTTTTTGCAAAACATTTATAAAAATTATTGTGTGTGTTGTTCTGAGGAGTATGTAAACTCTTCTGTTAGTTGTGTGACCAGAAATGGACTTGCTTGGTAGAGTGATCACATACTTAGCTTTATAACACTTTTTTAGTATATGTGCTGCCGAAGCGAGTACAAAGATTATTTATTTATTTATTTATTTGACAAAGAGAGAGATCACAGTGGGCTGTGAGGCAGGCAGAGAGAGAGAGGGAAGCAGGCTCCCCGCTGAGCAGAGAGCCTGATGCGGAGCTCGATCCCAGGACCCTGGATCATGACCAGAGCCGAAGGCAGTGGCTTAATCCACTGAGCCACCCAGGTGCCCCTACAACACTTTTTAATTTAAATAATTTTCCAAAGAGGTACCACGAAATCCTGTTGTAGCTAACAATGTATGAGAGCTTTAATTGCCATTTATTGTTGTGAGCACTTGGTATTGTCAGTCTAATTTAGCCATTTTACTCATTTTGTTGTGTTATCTCATTAGGCTTTAATTCCCATTTCTCTGATGACTGATGTTGAGCATCTTTTCATATGTTTGTTGGCTATTTGCATCTTCTTTAGCAAAGTTAACTGTTCAGATCTTTTGCCTATATTTTATGGGGCCATTAGTCTTTTTCTGTTGAATTATAGAACTTTTTTTCCAAATATGAATCTTTGGCAAATGTATGTATTGACAGTGCCTTTTCTCAATTATATAAGCCTTGTCTTACCATTTTCTTGATGACTTCTGATGACAGTTAAAAAGACTGTCCTTTCTTCTGCTGAATCATGGTTTTATCTTTGTCATTTATCAGGTGAACATATATTTGTGGTTTTGTTTCTGGGCTTTCTGTTTTGTTCTATTGGCTGTCTTTTATTTTTTTTAATTTTTATTTATTTATTTGAGAGAGAGACAGAGTGAGAGAGCATGAGAGGGGAGGTCAGAGGGAGAATCAGACTCCCCATGGAGCTGGGAGCCTGATGTGGGACTTGATCCCAGGAGTCTGGGATCATGACCTGAGCTGAAGGAAGTTGCCTAACCAACGGAGCCACCCAGGTGCCCCTACTGGCTGTCTAATAAAGGTTCCATTTATCCATCTTCTTGACATTACCATTATCTTTTATCTTTATAATATATTCAATTATAAGTCATGACATCTGGCAGTGTTAGCCTTGTAGCTTTGCTGTTTTCTTCAAGGTTGCTTGGCTATAGCATGAATACAGAATGTTGCCAAGAATATCTTTAATCTACAAAATATATTAAAATAATTTCTATGTTTCCAGATATGATGGACAGTGCTATGGTACGATGAACTTTTACATTTTCATATAAATTTTAGAATCAGCTTGTTAGTTTCCACAAAGACACACACATACACACACACCCATCCATACCCCTATACCTCCTATTTTAGGGCTTTTATTGGGGTTGCATTTATCATTTTGGAGAGAATTGGCATCTAATTCTAGTGTATAGAAAAATTGTTGGTATTCACACACTGGCTTTGTATCCTGCAATCATGCTAAGTTTACTTATTCTGATAGTTATTTTATAGTTTTTTAAAAAAATTTTAGGTCAGTAATTGTGTTGTCTATGCATAAAGACAACTTTACTTCTCCTTCCTAATTTTGTACTGGCTAAGAGTGCCAATAGCATGTTGTACAGAAGTGGTGAAGGTGAACATCTTTGTCTTGTTTTTGAATTCAGGAAGAAAGTATTGAGTATTTTAGAATTAATTTTGATTCTAACTGAAGGATTTCTATAAATGTGCCTTATTATTTTGAGGAAGTTCTCTTCTATTCCTAGTTTGCTAAGAGGGTTTTTGTTTTTAAAGATTTATTTATTAGAGAAAGAGAGCACGTGCATGGTGAAGATGCTTAACTTACTGTGCCACTGAAGTGCTCCCCCTTATTGGTTTTTTTCTGAATCATGAATGAGTATTTTGTCAAAAGTTTTCTCTGCATATATTGAGATAATCATGATTTTTCATATTTATTCTGTTAATATGGTGAGTAATCTTGATTAATTTTCCAACGTTAAGCTAACCTGATATGTCTGAAATACATTCTCTGTCATAATGTATTTTGCTCTCATAATCTCTGAATTTGGCTTTTTACAAGTTCATTTAGGATCTTTCTGTGTGTGTGTGTGTGTGTGTGTGTTCATAAGACCTATTATCCTGTAATTAGCCTTTGTTGTAATGTTTTCATGTTTGGGGTTGAAGACTGTTCTACTTTTGGGGACACCTGGTTGGCTCAGTCATTAGGTGTCTGTCTTCAGCTCAGGTCATGATCCCAGGGTCCTGGGATCGAGCCCTGCATCAGGTTCCCTGCTCAGCGGGAAGCCTGCTTCTTCCTCTCCCACCATCTCTGCTTGTGTTCCCTCTCCCACTGTCCCTCTCTTTGTCAAATAAATAAATAAATAAATAAAATCTTTTAAAAAAAAGAAAGATTGTACTACCTCGATAAGATGAGTTGAGCAGCATTTCACACTTTTCTATTCTGTGGATGATATTATGTGAGATTATGTTATTCTTTAATGTTTGGAAGATTTCACCTGTGAAGTTTCTGGGGTTTGAGGTTATCTTTTGGTGGAGATTTTAAATTTTAGACTGTTAAAGTTTTAGTATTCATCTTTGTTAATTTTACCATAAGTACAACACATGAGATTTTTGGAACAGAGCAGGTGAATTAGTATTTACTTAAAACTAAGTAACAACTTTGTGGTTTCAGTATACCTCAGTTCCTTACTCTTGGAGCAATGAGATAGAAATCCTGGTTCTGGCACCCCCACTGAAATGTGAGTCTCTCTGGAGTCTGTCCCTATCTAATTAGTCATAAATTACTTTCCAAGCCTCATTCTTTTACCTTAAGCTCCAAGTTTTATTTAAATTTATTTAAATTTGCTTAAAAAGTCCTAGCTGTGCAGAAACATAAAATTTATTTTCCCTACATTCCCACATACCACTCATTTTATTTCCAACTTCTGGCCAGTTTTTCTATGTACATGCCACTCCTCAGTCATTTTGGTTTAGTCTTTAACCACCAAGATGTGTCTTAGAAAGCTAGATGCTCTTCATTTCCGTTTGCCTTTTTACCTGGCCCAGGGCACCAATCCAGGGCCAGAAATTTGTCTTAGCATTTTGCCCAGACTTTGCCTTGGCTTACAAGGACATTCTCTTACCATAGAGCTGTGGCACATTCTGTTACCCATAGAGCTCTGGCCAGCCAGTTGAAGCTGACTTGAATGCCTTGCAGGCTGAGGCAGGGTCATGAAGCGTTTCAGCTCAAGACAGGAACAGATTCTGTACCACTTTCTAATAACTGTAGTATAGGTCAACCTACTCCCAGAGGGCATGTCCAAGGTCTGTTGCACTACTGGGTATTTCCTCAAATACTTGAAAGCTTCTGATAATCACTCCTGGTTGCAGATCACACTTAGATTGCAAATGAGTGGTTTATTTTCACACATGCACACACAAAAGCACAATCCCAGAGAGTATACCTGGAAAGAAAGATCTTTTCAGTTGTTAGGAGTACCCCTAACTCTGCCCCAAACCTGGCCCCTAGCATGACTTCTCACTGTATGGTGAGCTTTGGAATCCCCACTCCCACTAGTCCAAATCTTTGATTTTGTTGTCTCTTCAGAGGGACTGCCTTAAGTCAGTCAGTTCCAAACAGTCCCGCTTGTCCATGACCCATTCCAACCGCCCCAGTTCTCTAAGGTGTGCATGACACTTCAAGGTGTTCCGCAGGGAAAAGGTAGGGACTGTTATCTTCTGTCTTTTGATCAGAACATCAAGCACGCATGAGAGAAGCAGCTGCCAGTTTGAATGCCTGGGATCCACTACAGTTTGTCGTTGGGCGAAGCAGGATGGATGGCAGTTAGGGAGAGCAGCAGAGGCATTTCTCCTCTGGGAGAGCTCCAGGGATGGGTTGGAAGGACAAAGGTGAACAAGAACTCCGTCCCCATGTTGTTATAAAGGTTCACTTTCCCAGGTGTCAGAGTTTTTGCTTTACTTACATTGTTAAAAATCTGTGTATCTTTTTTTTTTTAAGATTTCATTTATTCGATAGAGAGACACCCAGAGAGGGAACACAAGCAGGGGGAGTGGGAGAGGGGGAATCATGCTTCCTGCAGAGCAGAGAACCCGACCTGAGCTGAAGGCAGACTCTTAACAACTGAGCCACCCAGGTGCCCCAAAATCTGTGTATCTTATTGGTAACTGTAACTTCATGTTTTTCCAGTTATCTCTACTCTCCACCAGAATTTCATCTTGGGGGTCTGAGTGAAAGGGAGACCAAAGCCCTTTAAAAGAAAAACATTTTTACACAGTTTAAACAGAATTAATTCTAATCCTTGAAACTGTTCCTTGGCCATCCTCTTGGCCTGGAGTAGCTGACAGGAGAAAGAGATATGTCATGTCCAGGGGAGTGTTCAGGGTGAGATCTTGAATTTTCAGAATTCTCAAAATAAGTGCATCTACTGCCACTGCTCCCACATATGCATATCCTTTTTCCTAATCATACCCAGTAAATAGAGTTGAGACCATCCCTTTTTGAGGATAGCTGCATTCAATAGTTTGCTTTGCTAAGGTGTGATTGCCAGGAAGGAGGTGGCACAGATAAACTTATTCTTGCTCATTCTTGGAAAGTCAACAGTAGTGAGATAGCCTCTAGAGAAAGTTAAAATTGAGTTTTGATTCACTGCCCCACCACTTTGTACCTTCCACAGGAATCCTGAGGTCAGAATACAGTTTGCTTCTGTGGTCTGGGTTGTGTGCAGGTCCTTGCATCAGAGCTAGCCCCATGGTAATGACCTGGATGGTTCTGCCAGGATCCATGGTGTTTACATAGCTCACAGCACCACAGGGCTGGCTTCCAACATATCATAGTCACAGCATCTGCTTGGCAGAGCTGAAGGCTACAACAGAGCAGGCATCTAGGAAAAACCTCTGTGACTCCAGGCTTTGGAGAGCTACCAACAAAACCTTTCTTGTAGGTAGATTCCAAGTTGATCTACCCAAAAAATGGGTTCGGCAGGCTAGGGACCCATCATCAGTCTCCAGTGGGTTAAGCATCAGATTTTAACAAGAGCTGATTAGCAAGCTCAAAATGACTTTTCCAAAAGACAGCTTCCAAAGTCTCTTTTTGGACATTGCCTCCCTAGTCATGTTCTCTCCTTTGCACACTCCCTCTCTTAGGCAAAATCCTCAGTCATAGAGGCTTGCTCTACCTCCAGTATTGTAATTTTCTAGACAGGGACACTAAATCCTCACCCATAGGGGTGCATGGGTGGCTCAAGTCATGATCTCAGGGTCCTGGGATTGAGCACCGCATCTGCAGGGAGCCTGCTTCTCCCTCTTCCTCTGCCACTCTCACTGCTTGTTCATGTGTGCTCTCTCTCTCTCTCTCTCAAACACATAAAATCTTTTAAAAAAATTCCTCACCTTCTTTAGGACTTATGCCATATTTTCTTCTACCACATATTTGGGTGTAGTAGCCACAAAACAATACAACGCTGTTTTAAAAAATTCCTTTTTTCCCCCCTTCCCTTAGTGCCTATTTTGCAGCAACTCCTAACAGCTAATTTACCATTGGCAGGTTCACAGTCACAGCTGTGTGGACCCTGGCCGCGGCAGAGCTGCAGGCCTGCCATGGGCATTTCTTTTAGGTTCCACACCCCCCAAACCTTCAGGATTTCTTCTGTGACCCATGGGCTGTTGAGAAGTGAGTTGCTTCTAAAATCATTTTTTTCTAGTTATCCTTCAGTTCTTGAGTTCTAACTTAATACATAGAATTTCAGTTTCTTGAAATAATTTCAGTTGCTTGAAATTTGTCAATACATAAAAGTTCCGTGCACACTTGAGAAGGAGGTATAGTCTGTAATTGTTTTGTATAATGTTCTGTACTGGTATTTTTTTTTTAAGATTCTATTTATTTATTTGACAGAGATCACAAGTAGGCAGAGAGGCAGGCAGAGAGAGAGGAGGGAGCAGGCTCCCTGCCGAGCAGAGAGCCCAATGTGGGGCTTGATCCCAGGACCCTGGGATCATGACCTGAGTTGAAGGCAGAGGCTTTAACCCACTGAGCCACCCAGGCGCCCCCTGCACTGGTATTTTTTCAGGTCCTTTGTATTCTGATTGTCTTTTGTCTGATGTCCTGTCAGATACTAAGAAAGGTGTTTTCAAATCTCCCAACTGTGATATTTCTTGAGGCTGTATTAATTCAGCAAATGGAAATTTAGGATTGTTACATCCCATTTTTTAATGGACTCTTCAACCATTATGCAGTGCCTGTCTCCATATATGCAGTAATACTTTTGCCTTTAAGGCTGATTTTGGTATTAGCATTGTTACAGCAGCATTCTTTTGCATTTTCATGGTATATTATTTTCTATTCTTTACGGTCAGCCTTACTGTGCTCTTAAATTTAAAGTGTGTCTCTTATAAACTGAAAGCAGTAGTTGTTTGCTAAATCTAGTCTGACATTTAAAATTTCTTATTTAGATTAGTTAGTCCATTTATGTTTACTGGTATAACTGGACTTAAGCCTGCAGTCATGCTATTTCTTTTCTTTATGTACCATGTCTTCTTTCTTGTTTTATTCCTCATTTCACAACTCCTTCTGGATTTTTTAAAAATTATACTCTTTTGCATCTATTAGTTTTTAGTTATATATTCTTTCAGAAATTTTTTAGTCTTTCAGTGGTTAAACTATGTGTAACAGTATGTAAGTGTGGACACCAGCAGTGTGAAGATGTTCAGAGTCATGGGAACTGTATGAGATCTTCTTGCTTGTGAGTATAAATAAAGGAGAGACATGATCTTTTGGCTGAATCCTGGGGCCCCACAAGGTTTAGGGGTTTAGAAGTGATGAAAATGAGGGGGACTGAGTGGTGAGGACAGTTGTAGGAATCTGTGAGGATGGACTAAAGTTGAGAGAATATGATATTCTGGAGGCCAAGAGAAGAATGTATTTCAAGGAGAAGTAAATGGACCTCAGGTCTGAAGATGGAAACATAAACAGGAAAGGAATACAAGAACAACTAACAGATGTAAATCAAACCCCACTTTTGAAAGAACAAGAAGAAAGTTAAATGACACAACAAGGGGAAGGGTTGCTAATAGCAGTGAAATACCCACTGCAGGTGTGTGCCGAGCTGCAGATTTCAGAGCTGCTACTTCCGAAGGTGGAACCTCACACTGTCAAACCTGATCTCTTAGAACAGCAGGAAGGACTTTCATGGTGGTGGTAGTTCTCTGTACTGGCTTGCTTTCTGAGGAGCAGAGGGATGGGGTAGAAGGAGGACTCGCAGACACAGGCTGTGTTGGAAAGCTGTAGTCAGTCCATCTGTGAAGTAATAGAAAATGAAAAAGACTTTATACTTGAAAAAACTAAAAGGACTTCTCTCAGTTGAAGAATAGTAAAGATTGAGGATAGGATGCAGTGCCCTTGTTAAGAAATATTCTTGCCAGTTTGGAGTACGGTTCTCTGTTCACCCCATGGGAAAGCCTGGATCAGGAAAAACTCACCTATGTTAGTACTCAGGAATTAAAATTAATAATAATAATAATAATAATAATAACAACAACAACAACAGCAGCAGCAGCAACAACAACAGCAATCACAAGATATATTTGAAGTTATTATAGGAAACAGGAGAAGACAGGATAAGCAAGTGGTAATTCACCTGAAAAATGTTGTCATGTAATGTCTAAATGTTGTCACTAGTTTTTACTATAAAATAACAACAAATAATGGCTTTGGGTGTGCAAGAACATAAAATAGGTAAATAAGACATTCTTAAAGAGATAAGACATTCTAAAAGAGATAAGACCACAAGAAGTTGTATTATGAACCATGTTATATCACAGGAAATAACTGGAAAAACAAGAATAAAATCACTGCAGTTATCAAAACACAATTTGAAAAAACAGAGGTAGAAAAGATAATGTTGAAAGTACTGTAGGAAATATGGAGGTTATAAATGAGAAACCGAAACAGAGGGTATGGAAACAGTGCATAACAGGAAGTAATGGCTTCTTGTGTTCATTACATATGTTTTATAATCTTTATCCCAAATTTCCTTTACTTGAAACAAGCTCACTTCTCCTTCCATGTCTGTCCATTAAGAAGTTAATTCCTGGTCATATAATTAGGTACTAGTATTTTACGAGACTTCTTTAACCCCCAGGATTTTGCTCTTCCAAAGAGAAAGATCTTGATTTCACTCTTTAATAATCCAGAATTACACATTATTAACGATTTTGCTTGACCATGCAGCCACATAGAGCCAGATTTTCGTAATAATTCAGAAGGTCATCACTACAAACTTAGTAAACATACATGCCAGTTTCTCAAGCATTAGACTCTGAGTTGTCAGGTATACATTGACATAGAGACTGAAAAACCATACCTTGTTATCATTCTTGTTTCATCTTCCTCATACACACACACCAAGTGTTAGGAGCAACAGGACACTTTTGATGGGGTTTATATAGATTTCTTAATAACATTTAAATATGTATTTTCATAACAAAACTAACAATATCATGAATATTAAATCTATTCCATATATGCTTTTTAAAAATATTTCATTAGCATTTTACCATTTTTGCTTGTTTTTACAGAAATATATTTTTTTAAAGTACAGACATTAAACCACTAAATCTTTCAGTATGATGCCTAAAAACTTGTGTTTGGTAAGGCTCTCCTGTTAATTAAACTGATAAAAACCATTTGTTAAACATGATTGACTTAGTATCTATTCAGAGTGTTGGAAGAAAATCATAGGTGGAGTTATGGCTGCCAGAAACATTGTTGAGTAAAAATCAGAGCTGCATTGAATACTTAAAAATTAAGTGTTTAACAAAGACATTGTTATAGCAGCGTAGCTCATGTTCATGTTAAAGTAAATTATACAAACATACTTTCTTCAGATGCTTCTGCAGACACACGTGCATCAGAATTGTCTGGGCCCAAGTCTGGTTTTGAATGTGCATGCCACAGTTTGAGAATCCACGGGAAATTCTGGGTGCAAACTTCCCAGAGTTGGTGAACTTGTCCCAGAGTTATACAGCTATGAAATGAAGAAGCTGCTATTGGAATCAGGACCCTTAGACTTCAAAGCCTATGTCGATTCCTCTAGGCCAAGTTTCTAACTGCCAAGGACCATCACAGAGCTCTCACTAAACCATTCTATCAATCTTCAGCAACACTGAGCTTATTAATGAACTCATGCCTTCAAAGCCTTAAGATGCTGCGTGATTTCCCTTAATTTCTTTCTGGAAGAGATTTATCCAATTGGTCTTTTAGGTCCCTCTTCCCCTTTAATCACTAGTACTACTTTTGCTTGCTTACACTCCAACCCCCATGCCTTGCCTTCCCTCCCACCCAGCCCTCAGTCTTTCTCTTTGGCCAGCTTAAGAGAAGGGATTTCCAGTATCAAGTTCTGGAAAGTTTAAAATAAAAATTGAAGATGCAGTGCAGAGCCTTGGGACAAGTTCACAGTGGAATTCATGGTTCTGATCCTAACCCTGCCTTGGATTTAATGACAGCATAATAGAAAAAGCTACAATTCCCCTATCCAGAAACTTAGGAGGGGAAGGGAATGACAAAACCAGAAAGAAAGAAAAAGAGATCCACATTCAAACCTTGCACACATTCTGAAGTTTAAAAGCAAGTCATCTTGACCACTAACAGAATATATCAAGGTAGTTTTCCTCCATGTCTTTTCACGATTTCATAGCCCACATTTTATTTTATTTTATTTATTTTATTTTTAGCACTGAATAAGGTACTATTGTTTGGAAGTACCACAGTTAATTTTCTGCTCACCTACCAAAAGACATCTTGATTGCTTGACTGTCACTGGGCAATTATGAAATATCTGCTATAAGCACCTATGAGCAGGCTTCTGTGTAGCTGTTAAGTTTTCAATTCTTTTGGGTAAATAAATACCAAGGACAGTGATTGCTGGATTGTATTGTAAGAATAGGTTTACATTTTTAAGATATTAACAAACTGTCTTCCCAAGTGGTGGTATCATGTTGCATTCCCACTGCAATGAATGAGAATCCCACTACTCACACCCTCATCAGCATTTGGTCAATTTTGTGGATCTCGGTTATTCTGATAGACGTGTGTGGTATCACTCTGTTGCTTTCCTTTGCATCTTCTTGATGATACAGTTTTTGGAGCATCCTTATTAAATTTTTTCTTAATTTTTATTATTACTTTAAAATTTTATTTATTTATTTGACAGAGAGAGAGATCACAAGTAGGCAGAGAGACAGAGAAAGAGAGAGAGAAAGGGAAGCAGACTCCCTGCTGAGTAGAGAGCCCAATGCGGGGCTCGATCCCAGGACCCTGAGATCATGATCTGAGCCGAAGGCAAAGGCTTAACCCACTGAACCACCCAGGCACCCCTGGAGCATCCTTTTACATGCTTATTCTCCATTCACATATCATCTTTGGTGAGGTGTCCTTTCAGGTCTTTGGCCCATTTTAGGGGGCCAAAATTTGGGTCAATTGTTTTCTTATTGTTGCACTTTAAGTATTCTTCACATATTTTGAGAAACAGGTCTCCATCAAATATGTCTTCTGAAAATATTTTCTCCCAGGGTTTGGCTTTTCTTTTAATTCTCTTAACAGTGTCTTTCACAGAGCAAAACATTTTTTTCTTTTTTTTTTTAAGATTTATCTATTTATTTGACAGACAGAGATCACAAGTAGGCAGAGAGGCAGGCAGAGAGAGGAGGAAGCAGACTCCCTTCTGAGCAGAGAGCCCAATGTGGGGCTTGATCTCAGGACCCTGAGATCATGACCTGAGCTGAAGGCAGAGGCTTAACCCACTGAGCCACCCAGGCACCACAAAACACTTTTAATTTTAACAAAATCTAGCTTATTATTTTTTTCACAGATCATGCACTTGGAGTTGTATCTAAAAAGTGTTTATTAAACCCAAGGTCATCTAGATTTTCCCTATGTTATCTTCGAGGAGTTTTATGTCTTGCATTTAAGACTGTGATCCATTTTGAATTGATTTTTGTGAAAGTTGTGTTGTTTTTTTTTTTTTCCAGTGTAGGTGTCCAGCTACTTGAGCAGCATTTGTTGAATAGACTGCCTTTGCTTTTTTCCTATTACCTTTGCTCCTTTGTCAAAAATCAGCTGATGATAGTTACATGGGTCTATTGCTGGGCTTTCTTCTGTCCCATTGATTTATTTGTGCTTTCACAAATGCCACACTGTCTTATTTACTATAGGGTAAATAAAGTCTTATTTACTTTATAGTAAGACTTGAAGATGGTAATGTCAGTTCTCCAACTCTGCTCATCAATACTGTGTTGGCTATTTTGGGCCTTCTGCCTCTCAGTCTAGAGTTCTGAACCAGTTTGTTAATAACCACAAAAGTCACTTGCTGGGATTTGGATTAGCTCAGCGTTGACTCTATAGTCAAGTCAGGAATAAAGGACATTTTGACAATATTGAGTCTTCCTGTCCATAGACATGACTCTATTTATTTAGTTTTTCTCTGATCTTGTCAGAGTTTTCTAGTTTTCCTCAGTATAAATCTATAACAGAACAGCAAATATGATCACTGAGACATTGGGTGGGCAGCAGGAAAGAGAGGCAGCCAAATGAGTCTCAAACTCACCGCTCCGAAGGCAGAGAGAACAAGGTTGAGACTATATACATATTGATGAAATGGGTGGGAAAACAACTCTTCATGAAGAAAGATGGAGCATGGAACATATATGGAACATGCGCCCCAGTTCACTTTGGGGTGGAGACTTCACACCAGAAGAAGGCAAAATTCAGCCCCTGATGTCAGGAAGTTAGCTTAGGACAAGATGCGGCATGCTGTGAGAACTGGTGTAAGCTGGATGGGGTCTTGGGTTTGTTAGCTCGGGTAAGGAATGCACGGTCTTGCCTGTTCATAAGCTGGGCCTTATCAGTTGACACTGAGTCCAGGCTTCTGCAGAGAGAGCTAGTGGATGTGCCAGTGGGGTCAGAGGAGATACAATAGCTGATTAGGGAGAAACAGTTCTCAGAAAAACAAGCTTTAAATTTTCTGCTAGTTTTGACCTTATTAGCCCTGTGGGACACTCAAGGTTTTAGATATTACCCATATTTTGTTACATTTATACCCAAATATTTCATTTGGGGGAGGTACCAAAATAAATGGTATTACATTTTTAATTTCAAATTCCAAATTTCAAATTCATTGCTGGTATATGGAGAAGTTACTGACTTGTGTATATTAACTTGATAACCTGCAATGTTGCTATCATCACTTATTAGCTCCAAGAGTTTGGCAGTTCTTCTGGATTTTCTGCATAGATGACCATGTCATCTGCAAGCAAAGACAATTTTATTTCTTCCTTGCCAATCGATATACCTTATATTCCTTCCTTTTCTTTTCTTATTGTCTTATTGCTAGGAATTCCAGTTCAATGTTGAAAAGCAGTGGTAGGCCTTACACTAGTTAGAATGGCCAAAATTAGCAAGACAGGAAACAACATGTGTTGGAGAGAATGTGGAGAAAGGGGAACCCTCTTACACTGTTGGTGGGAATGCAAGTTAATGCAGCCACTTTGGAAAACAGTGTGGAGATTCCTCAAGAAATTAAAAATAGAGCTTCCCTATGACCCTGCAATTGCACTACTGGGTATTTACCCCAGAGATACAGATGTCGTGAAAAGAAGGGCCATCTGTACCCCCATGTTTATAGCAGCAATGGCCATGGTTGCCAAACTGTGGAAAGAACCAAGATGCCCTTCAACAGACGGATGGATAAGGAAGATGTGGTCCATATACACTATGGAGTATTATGCCTCCATCAGAAAGGACGAATACCCAACTTTTGTAGCAACATGGACAGGACTGGAAGAGATTATGCTAAGTGAAATAAGTCAAGCAGAGAGGGTCAGCTATCATAGGGTTTCCATTATTTGTGGAGCATAACAAATAGCATGGAGGACATGGGGAGATGGAGAGGAGAAGGGAGTTGAGGGAAATTGGAAGGGGAGGTGAACCATGAGAGACTATGGACTCTGAAAAACAATCTGAGAGTTTTGAAGGGGTGGGGGGGTGGAAGGTTGGGGGCACCAGGTGGTGGGTATTAGAGAGGGCATGGATTTCATGGAGCACTGTGTGTGGTACAAAAACAATGAATACTGTTGTGCTGAAAAGAAATTAAAAAAAAAAAAAGCAGTGGTAAAAGGGGACACCCTCACTTTGTTCCTGATCTTAATGGGAAAGCTTCAATTTTTTCACAATAAGCCCAAGGTTAGGTCTAAGCCTTTTGTAGATTTCCCCCTAGTTAGCTCCATGTAGCCTGTCTCATTACTCAGCATTAGACCTTCCTTCTGGCAATCATCTTCAACCCTCTCAGCCCACATCAATTACAGGTGGTTATATCTAATATTGGAGCTAATCTGGACTAATCCAGAAGTCTGCAGACAGCAGAATGCCTTTACTAATGGGGCTTGGAATTAGTATTTGGTGTTTCTAGACTAAGTCTTGGGCATTTTCATGGTCCCTGAGTAACAGATTCCTCCTACGTGGGATTTGTTTGGCCCATAGAATTTCAAGTCCATTTTACGTCCCTCAGTAGCACCTTAGCTAACTTTCATTTTCCGAAGCTGAGTAAACCAGGTTGGAGCCATGACATCTAAGTGGTTTTCTGCCAGCCCCACCACGCTCCTGCAGGAGCTGATGTTTTCCCACATGTTTGCATTTCTGTGCCAAAGTAGACCAGCCACCCAAAATTCAATGCAGCTCTTACTTAATTCTACTATTGCCATTTTGTTACAATTCCTGCTAACCCATCCCATCTGCGAGATCTGTCCCTGGGGTCTACAGCCCTTATGATACAATGTACTTTAGAGAGCCAGACTGACAGTTCAATCAGTTTCATTAATCTAGGGACTATTTCCTCTCAAAATTATTAGTCTCATCATGCCTTTCTTTAGTTAATGATTCCAACTTTGTCTCTTTTCACCCTAAAGTTATTGCCCCAGAAAAGGATGTTAGCATCGTATCTCATCCTAATTCCTTAGAAATCAAGCCAAAATTCCTACAGTCTGCAGAGTCCCGAGATAACTCACATAAAAAAAGAAAAAAAAGTCTCAGTGCCATATTTATTTATAATTTATGCCTTCTATGAAGAAATTAGGTTACCATCACCATCTTGGTGTCTTGTAAACCTGTATTTCCAGCCTAGATCTCTCAAGGTTGCAGATTCCTAAATTTAACTTCTACCTTCCACCTGGATGGATATCACACTCAACATATCAGATAATGAGATTCATAGTTTTCTCTTCTGGCTTCTCCCAGTTCCTTCTTTAACAGCAATTACAAAAAATCCTGCTTCTCTGTATCTGACCCATCAATCTAATTGCCTAAAGTAGAAACCTGTGTTTCACCTTCTGTTCCCGCACACCTCACACCCAGTCAGTCAGTCCCATTAAATCGCTCTATTTCTTGAGTGTGTTTTCTCTCCACGCCATTGCCAACATCTTAATTCATGCCACCCCCACAGTAAACTTCAAACTCCTTAACATTGCATAGCAGATTTTTATCTTAAAGTGTTAATGTGCATTAATCCATAGTTTCTATCTTCTTCCTGCCTTCTCCTGTAACAAAAAAAGTTGGCTAACACATGAAAGGTAAAGTACAGAGCATATAAACTTTTACATATTGAGAACAATAGGCTCATGTCAGATAAGCTATTTACTCTAACTCATAGCTTAGTGCTTTAAAACTAAAAAGTCTATATGGTAAGTAATAAGTAAAATGGTATTTATTTTAGCAAGTTGCCAGGCTATGTAAATATACTACATTACATAGTACAAATATAGTATACTATGTATATTATTATAATAATAATGTAATATTAATATTGTTTTTATAAGGTAAGATACTATAAATACCTCATTATTTTTGGATGAGGAAAATGATTCACAATTTGTTGAGAAACTAGTATATGGTCATAGAGCCAGGATTTGAGACAGTCATTGGCCTACGGAATTTGGGCCCTCCGCCATGGCACTCTGCTATTTCTCCATGTATGACCTATGGACACTGAAACTTTTTAATTTCCATAGCAAAACTTCTACTTGTTAATTTTAGCACTATTTAAAGTTATAAAACATTATTCATATACTGGAATACAAACCATATAGAGTATCTGGGCAAGGAATATAGTCCCTCTGTAGACACTTAACAAATTCCGGAAGCAATGTCCTTATAGAAAAGGGTTTCCCTGTATGTATATGCAGGGAGACACACAAATGCTAATATTCCACATTATTAACCCTACCTAAATGATTTACTGGATGCACATATGGACTCTACCTCAGTGCTCTCCACTTGTGAATATATTGCTTTGTACTGCTCTGTGCTGTCCGTCCATGAAGCATGTCACTTGACAAACGTTTCCTCTGCAAGTAGCTAGTACGATTCTTAAGGCCAAGAGTAGTATATTCAATTTTTTTTTTTTTTACTGCAATGAAACCTCCCTCAGTCTTCACACTAAAGCATCAAATCCCTCCAATTCTGAATTTCCCTCGAGCTTCACAATGTTCTTCTGAGCTTTGATGTAATGTAATTTAACTATAAATGATAAGGCTGTCTAAAATTAAACATATTCACATCATGTCTGGCAGGAACCTCAAACTCTACAATCCCAAAAACCCAAAGTAACTTTAAAAAAAAATCAAATCTATGCCTCATTTTTTCCCCCCTTCAGGAGCAGAAAAAAAAATTTTACCCATAACTTCTCACTCCTAGTCACCAAATTCTAAATTCTCCTCTCATAAATGCCTCTTCTGTCACCCATTTCTCCTCTCCACTGACCCTGACCAAGTTCAAGCCACAGCCCTCCCTCACCTGACCCCCAGGACCGCCTCCCAGCAGGGTGCTCCGAATTCAGTGCGTTCTTAGAAGAATCCGTCCTTTGTATTCGTGTAACTACGTGTCTGAACACGTGACGGGCGCACACGTCCTCCTTCGGAGCAGCTTAGGCGAACACAGTCCTTACACGTCGCTCAAAACTCTCCGTGTCAGCAGCCTTCGTTCCAGGCCGCGGGCCACTCGCGGAGAGCGGTGTGTGTCCCCTAACACCTGCAGGAGCGCCCTCAGATCTCCTCCCCCGGCTGTGTGTGCACGTGCATAGGTACCCGTTTCGTTACACGGGGTCGTTATCGTTAATCCCATACCGGGGGCTGCTCAATGCAAGTGGGACCACAGCCGCCGTGCCCCATAATTTACCCGGACAGAGGCTGCGCGCCGCTTGCAAGCAGCGTCCCCGTCGTTTGGGTGGGCGGCAGCCAGGAAGCCCCCCGGGAGTTAACTGCTCGCTGCCGCCCTCTGCTCCGCAAGGGGAGTCCGCATTGACTTTCCGTTTTCCTCGGACTGGACCTGACCTCAAAACTGCAGGGGATCGGCACGGGTAAAAACGCGGACAAAACAAAGGAAGAAGAAGTCTGATTTCTTGCCACCACATTACCATGCTTCGTATGACACGTAATTGTGTTAACACTGAAACCTGGAAAGCAAAAGCACGTCGCGCAGGGATAAATCCCAGAGCCGCCGCAGTTTAGACCCGCGCGGGGCAGGGGGAGGGTACGGGCTTAAGTCTCGCGAGAGAGCAGGCACGAGCGCTGTGGGCTCCCTGTCTCTCGCGAGAACCAAGCTTCGGCTCCGCCCTCCACGGCGAGTGGCCGCGTCTCCAGGGGCAACAGCAATGGCGGCGCTCTTCTCCGAGCGGCTCTTCTCGCTGGAGCTGCTCGTCGACTGCGTAGTGTGTCTAGAAGTAGGGCTGCTGCTGCCGCCGCCCCTGGCCGCGGTGGAGGAGGAGCAAGAGGAGGCCGAGGAGGAGGGGGAGGGGGCATCCCCACCACGGCCATCGCGCGACTTGTGCCCGGCCGTGGCCTTCTGCCTGCTGGACTTCCCCACGCTGCTGGTTTACCCTCCGGAAGGCCCCGGAGCCCCAGCCCCGGAGCCCCGACCCGGCCTGGTCAGCTTCGGTCGCGGCAAGTCCTGTCTCTTCCGCCTGCACCCCGCCACCCTGCAGCAGCCAGCTCCTTTGGACCCCGCTTTACACCTTGCTGCTGCTGCTGCTGTTCCCCCCCCCCCCCCCCCCCACACACACCCGGGCGTCCCACGCCCGCCCCGCAGCTCCTCGGTGCCTGCAGCATCTCTCTGGCTGCCGCCGCCCTCAAGGTCCTGGGGCAGGCCACCCCAGGCTGCTCCCAGGGCCATCCAGGGAGTTTCCCGCTGCATAACCAAGTTGGGGAGCGGATTGGGGACATTGCCCTGGGCTACCACTTAACCGATTTAGGAAGCAGCTTGTTGGGGCATCTTGAGAGGCCGGTCGCTTCTACGGGAGGTGGGGTGAAGCACGGAGAGATCGGTTCCCAGATCCTGCAGGAAAAACCAGCAGCCACGCTCAGAAGCCAAGAACAAGACATGCCGACAGTTTTCTCGTGGTTTTAAAAATCCCAAAAGCACAGAAGGGTTTGGAGGAAGGAGCTTTCCCCAGTAAGACCAATTCTGGTGACACGGTTTCTGTGAAGCATGGCAAAACCAACTTAAATTCCAGTGATGTGAGGAGCGTTAGCCCCCCAAATCAGGAAGTCACAGAGTTAGACATAGAAACAAACACATTTTGCCCCCCTCCTCTGTATTACACTCATTTGACCCAAGAAAAGATGCCCCCTGTACAGGGTACAATCACCATTAAGCCTCAGATAAATGTACCTGAGGAACCGGATGGTATTTGTGTGGAGGAAAACCGCGCAACTGCCCCCAAACATACTGATTTTCTGAAACGTACTAATTCTGGGGCACATGAAAATCCTCCAGTGCCCATAAATCCTCCGCACGTTCAGGATGCAGGAGCACGTGACCAAACTTTAGATCATGTTCAAACTGAACAAAATAGAATTAATACAATAAAGGCAGCTGCCTTTGTTAAATGCCTTGTTGGTTGAGTTGTCCGTGTTATATAACCAACCTGTGGCAGGCCCTACTCAAATACATCCTCACTTAGCCTGGTTATATAGAACTGAGGATAAGAAGTCACCAGAATCTTCTGCCAAATGCACATGTAAATCTAAATATAAGGATAAGTTTCCTGTGGAGGGAAATGAAAAGAACCAAGTCGAAAATCTCAAAAAAGGTAAACATTTTGAAAAGAACAGTGGTGACCCCCCCCCCCAGAAGAGTCCCAAGGGGGAAGCTGCTTTACAGTTTAACAAATACACTTAAACTACATTTAAAGCAGACAAATCCTGATATGTTGGTAGTACATGAAAGAAGAAAGCAGTATAGAAAAATGCAAGCACAAATGTTGGGTGCAAAACTCAGAATTCCTTCATCCAAAGTTAAAGTATTAAGCTTTGCAGAACAACATCAGAAGCCACGCCAACTGCCAAAAGACGAGTGTTTGGGCTTAGATGCATCTTTTGCTGAAAACAGTGATACCTCAAAGCAAATCAGTGGAGTTTTTGATGACCCTAGCACAACTAAAGAAACTAAACTGAAATGTGCAACTGAAAAAACTGTAGATTGTGGTGAACATAGAATAGATAATGGTTTATTGGAAGAAATTGTAAGGCCTGCAAATTCCACTGTTCCACAAGGGTTTATGCATGCATGTATTTTGGAAGGAAAAGTAGAAATGAAAGTCCAAAGTCCATGTGTTTTCCAACAAGTTGCAGTTATTGACAGAACTGTAGTAGATAAAGAAATGGAAGATAAACAGGTCAAAACCACTGATGATGACATTCTTAATGATGATGTCGGTGAAGATAAACCATGTAAAAATAGTTGCTCTGAAAGCATCTCAGAACTCAGGTATTCCGATGACTTCACCAGCCCTTGCTCTTCTGAAGATTTCTCTACCTCTGAGGAAACTAGCAGAATTTTACAAACTCATGATAGCAGTCCCGGGTCAGAAAATCCAAAACATAATCAATATACAAGTAAATCTAGTGAAGCAATACTGTCCAAATGAAAAAACAGCAGTGAAAAGAGTTCTGTTCTTAGCCTGCCTTTTTCAGCTGGGTCGGCAGTATACGCATGTAAAAGATCTCATATTTCAAAGATTAAAGATAAAAGTTTGGAGGAAACGTCTAGTATCTCTACCAGTGATTTATCTTCATCACATTGGACTGAGGAGAAAGAAAACTGGATAGATTGAAACAGTATGCATAATACTGAAGTTCTAAAGAGGGGTCAGGACATCCCTACTAAACTTAAAACAAGAACTGGTTGCAAGTCTTCAGAAAAAAGCCAGTCACCTCGGACATCACAAGTGAGTTCTTATCTGCCATCTAACTTGTCGCACCTGGAACTTAATGTCCTGGACAGCAGTGCACCAGATCACTTTGACAAAGACGATGAAGTTGCCTCACTAAGTATTTACAAGCAATGCAAGGATATTTGCGAATTAGTGATGAATAAACTTCCAGGATATACAGTGTGAAAATACGTGCTTTTAAAAAACATTTTATTTTTGTATAAACTATGTGTACCATTAGTGAAACAATTTTAAATAATTTTTTACATTATTTTAGTACATAAATTACATGGGTAATTTTTAAAGAAATATGTTATTTTGATGTCTAGATAGTATTTATTAAGTTGAACAATATTAATCATAAAATTACCTTATAACCTAGGTAAGATTGAAGTTGTTTAATCTTAGAAGAATAAAAGTATCTTTCTAAACTCTGAAAAAATCAGTCATCCTAAAGCAGACTTCAGGCACACCATTAAAAATGAAGCCTAGTTAATAAGGATAATCTCAGATTCTAACGGGAATAAATCATTTGACAAATATCGAAGAACTTACTGTGTGAGATGCACAAAGGTACAAAAATGTTTAACATACAGCCCCTGTAGGTAGAGCTTACTGTTTTACACATATTTGAATTCTTTAGGGAAATCTTTGGTATATACACATCACATACCCCAATAGGTAAAGTCCTTTTTATATGTCATCATGTGCTCTACTTTTTTTTTTTAATGCAGTTTGTGTGATCACTTGATTAATGTTTATCTTCTTAAGTTTTGCGAAGGAAGGGACTGTATCTGTTTTGCCCACCAGTATATGTTCCTGGTAGCTAGCACAGTCTGGCCTTGGTTGGGGTGTGATAAAAGCATGTGTTGAACAAATTAATGAAGGCCACACATTTAAAATAACCTGATGGGAGCCAATAGAATTAAGCAGTCAAACAAGCAAAAATTCTAAGAATAAGCAGCAGAAAATCCTTATTGGAAACATGGTTATTTGACTACAATATTTTTGTTTTGGTGTCTATAAACAGCCTGCAGATGTTCAACAAAGTATTTGGGAATGGAAGCTAAGAAAGGTGTCTTCCAGTTTCTTATATAGAAATTCAGTTTATTGTTGTCATTTCAGGTTGTTCCATAGTTATTTTTAAGGTATGCAAAGTTTGTTTTTATCTAGTGATCATTTCTTTATAATTTCTTTCATTGGTTTTGTACTTAGACCTTATTGTGTTCAACTATTTACATGTAATTTTTATGTATTATATTTTAATTTTTATACTTTTAATATATCTGATCTTTTTAGATATATGGAGTGAGGCCCTAATTTTCCTTCCTTTGTAAGTAATCAAATAACAATGCAGGTATTATCCTTTGAATGATAGTAAAATTTAGAAAGGTGGTAAAAGATGAGGATACTATATTTTGAGAAACAATATGCATAAAAGAAATATGAGAATGAATATAATGTACTCATGGGACTGAGAAAATATCTTGATTAGGATGGTAGAGTGGTAGAAAGGATATTTGTTGAGTAAGAAAAGTCCCCGATCGTAGGGAGCTTTAAATCCCAAGCATAATAATAAAGACCTAAGCAATCGAAACAAAAGAGTATTTTAATTTACAGTTGAGCACCAATACGTGGTCATGGCAGTTTGAATATTAGAAATTATTGAAATAATTTCCTGAAGGCACAAATTATACCAGTAAATGTTTTGAAATATGAAGTGCTTCTTAATGGCTAATGGCTATGATCTTAATTTTTCAGTTAATATAAAGCATCTAGTGTATCATCTCAGAAAATCAAAGTAATTTAATGCTAGGTGTTATAGCTAAATATCAGCTTGGTGTGTAAATTGTTAGCAATTTTTCACTACTATGGAAGAGAAAAATATAAGCAATAATGTCAGAAACATTAGAGAAATAATTCCTTAAAAATCAGATTTTATTTGATTAGGAGTAAGTCATTGCCTGTGATGAGAATAGATGAGAAAAATGATTAATTCAGTATGTCTGGGGTACAACAAAGACTAAAGCATTAATGTACTTTAGATTACAAAACTAAGTAGGTAAATAAGATTCTCTTCAAGTCACTCCAATGGTATTTATTTCTAGAATTGTGGTGTTAGTATTAATAGCTTAATTCTAGTGAAAAATACTTCTTTTCATGCATTTAGTACTTTCTATTTTCAATCTATCTTCAAATTCTACTTCCTGTTTTAATTCTACAACCTAGAAGCTTAGTTTTTTAAGAATATCATAATAGATACTATTCCTGAAATGTTCTCTGTACCCTGAATTGCTTAAAATCATTGAAACATGAAATAGTATTTCAGGCTCTTAAATTAGGGAGACCTGTTATTTAATTGTTTGTAAAACTAAGCTACTGCAATTCAGCTTTTCTGAATAGCATAGGTAGCTGAGCTGCTGTGGGAAAAACTGAATGGGAGAGGATCTAAGAAGCAGTGAGCCACAAAATGTTAGGACCTTAGGAGGCAGCTGTCAACAGTGACAAGTCCTTTGAGCTATGACACGTACACAGATTCTGAGAGGGCTCTGCGGATGCATACAATATGTTGGTTTTTCCCTCGGTCATAGGTACACTCCCCATAGCTTCAGATACAAGGAACAATGATACTGAACTTTCTGCCTTGGGCTTCTGCTTTCTGTAGAGAGCCACCCCTTCCCATATCAATTAATTTTTATTTTATGCATATAAAAGCAGTGCATTTGTCACAGAATTATTTGGGAACCAAGCTTTTATTTTCTGCAAACATAGAGTTAAAGATCATAAATAAACAAAAAACACACCATGGTTAGAAAGGCAAAGGAATTTCATAACAAAGCAACATATAAACAAGATAAACAATATTTACATTTGTCCAATCATAAACTGTCCTTGGGCCTAGAGGTATAGCCATCTCTTAGGCTACTTACACTTTTATTGGTATTAGGATAACTGGAATTGTGCAGAATGATAATTTCCGTGCCAATATTTGCTGGATCCTTCTCATTTTTAACCTAAATCAATGCAAGGAAAACATGCTTAGTCAAAGACCAAGGCATTTTTGCTATTTTTCTCCAGAAATTTATCTGTCATTCTAGGAAATAACAGATTTCAGGAAGAGCATCATTAGGTTGGAGTGCCTAGCCATAGGAATATAATTACTTCCTTGTTTTTCAAATACTTATCTGTTATGCTAATAATGTGTATTAACTCTAGAAAAAAAATAGAAAATTCAGGTAGAAGTCTTTGCTACAAAATTGTGTATTAAGGGAAGGTTTTGGTCTTTCCTTCCAAAACCCCAATGAAATCACTGATGTAAAAATAAGAATGAACCCTTAGTAGCCCTGGAGAACAAGGCAGATGCTGCTGGAGGACAGGACCATTTGAAGAATTTCTGGAAGATAAAATGCTGGTGGAATAAGGTTGATGAAAAATGTATTAGAAACCTACCCATCAGCCTTGTCCAGGGTGGGAGCTGCTGGAGAAATGAGAAGATAGGGTTTGTTTTCTGAAGAACCTCAAATATACTTCAAACGAAGTCGACTTAGGAATAGAAGCAGGTCGTGGGCAACTTGGGGGCAGAGCAGAACTGAGGATGTGAGAAGCTGGAGCCCAGCTAAAGGTTTATCTACTAGAAAAGTTGTTGGGATCAAAGAGAAAACTAGTATTTTTGCTTTTTGACACCAAAATGTTTTTATTTTTGTTTTTGTTTTTGATTTTAAGATTTTATTTATTTATTTGACAGAGATCACAAGTAGGCAGAGGCAGGCAGAGTGAGAGAGGAGGAAGCAGGCTCCTTGCCGAGCAGAGAGCCCGATGTGGGGCTCGATCCCAGGACCCTGAGATCATGACCCAACAGAAGGCAGACACTTAACCCACTGAGCCACCCAGGTGCCCTGACACCAAAATGTTTTTAAAACATCTTTTTCAGTTTTACTGGGGAGACCACTAACACTTTAACCCTGGCCTTTGGAGATGGACGAATGGTAATTTTCATCCTTGGTCATGTTATATGAATTCTTGGAGACTATTTCTTCACTATAGGATTGGTTTGAAGATTGAACCAAATTTACCTAGCAAATGGACAGTGAATATGCGTGTGAGTGTTGAGGAAATTTAGAACTACAGAGACTATACCATGGTATCTGTATTTCTGTCCTAGGGGGCCCTATATTTTTAATTAAAATCTCAGGAAATCAACTCTTCAAAAGATTTGAACAAATTTTCCATGGCACAACAAGGCAAACAGATAAAGCATGGAGATAAAGCAAGACAGAACTTCTGGCCAGGGAAGAAGACTGTTTAGGACAGAGGGCAGAGCCACAAAACCACACAGAGGAAGGAGCCCTTCTCAGAATATTAAGCAGGGGGGCATCTAGCTTTGTGCAGAGTATTAGGCAGTGGTGAGAGAAGGGTTTGGAGGGAGAAGGGATGCAAAATTTCCTTCCCATTCCTTAAGAAAGGGAATTGAGCCAGGCCACAAGTAAGGACAAATTTTTTAAAAATAACAAAGCAAACCTATGTGCCTTGGACTATAGGAGGTTGCGTTAAAAACGTCTTTAAAATTTGTTTTAAAATTTTTCTTTCTGGATATTTCAAGTCTTTCTATAGTAGACGCAGAAAAATATTTGCCCCTTTATACACCTTGGAAGTGATGCAGTGAGTGGGGAAGGAGCTGTGAAAAATCAGTCATAATGAAAGAACCAGAAACTTTGAGAATGAGTTGGGAAGAGATGAGATAGCTTTCAGATCAGATATTGGAACCGAATAGGGGGATCCATGGCAACAGGAATCAAAAGATTCAGGTTTTAGTAAAGAATATTTGTGTGTGTTTGGGAACAGACCAGGGTAGGAGATCAGCCAAGTTTAAGACAAGTTAACAGGGGAGGTCATATACCATAAAGAAAGAATGTGGGTTGGAACAGGTCTGAGTCAGTAGCTAAGTTAGTTACTGTAGGATCAGAAACCCATACTTGTAAGCTTGACAACTAAGAATATTATCAGTTTTCTTCCTTTTTTGTTTCCTTTTTGGTTTTAATATAGTTCTTTTTTTTTAAATTTTTTTATTTTTTCAGCATAACAGTATTCATTATTTTTGCACCACACCCAGTGCTCCATGCAATCCATGCTTGAAGGATCTTTTAGTTGAGCTCAAGAGTAATAGGAAATGGATTGGGCTGTACTCCTAACTGAGCTGAAATCCTAACAGATGAGCAGTATACTCCCAGGGTCTACATACTGAAAGACAAAGAAGATATGGGGGCTCTTCGAAAGCTGCTCCTTTCTATCCAAAAGTTTCTCCTTTAGTTATCTCTTCTGTCCTGGAAAGCTTGAAGTTTTTCTTTTTGATTTATTAAGGGTAACTCTTCAATGTCAGGGCTTACACCCAACAACTGTGTGGAGTACTGTATTTCATGCTTGTGATTTCGGTGTCAATCCTGTAGACTGAATTGGGACTGAATTCTGGACTCAGAATGACATAAAAAACAATGAATGGATTGCTTTAGCTATGGAGGAAACTATTGTCAGAAGATTTGACAATAAATGATTAATGATTGCTTACATATCCAAATTCTTATGAATATTTCCAAGAACTTTGGGACTGTATTTGTTAACATGAGGGAAAAATATTTCTAATCTTCCAAAAAGAAGGTCTGAAATATGAACATTGGCTTCTCATTAGCAAAGTACTCTCTATCCTGGATATTCTCTGTAATAGCCAAAAGTCAAGTATTTAAGAGGACAGACCTATTTTCAGATGGAACTTCCTTCCGTTCCAATGCTCCTTTTCTGGAATATATGATTTCATGGTACTCTCTTGCTGTATCACTGATCACAGCATGAGTTTATTCTGTCAATCTCTCAGAACCAGTGCTAGAGGTAGGATTTTACTAAAATCATGGTCTAGCTTTTCACTGGAAATAGATTTTTTTAAAGTATTTTGGTTATGTGGTCTCCATTGTCATTAACACTAATACTTCCTGACTCTGATAAGCACTTTACAGCTGATGAGGAGCTTCCAGTATCTGACATCATCTTCAGAAGAATCCTATGAGTAAGCATTAATATAGACAAGGAAGCTGAGGTTGTTTTCCATATCCATAACCTTTCTCATTGCCATAGGAAAACTGAAAGGCTCTTAGTATAAATATTAGGAAGTTAATATTCCTTCATTATTTATATCATTTCCAGAGTCAGAGTGGATAGCAAGAACCTATAAATAGATAAAGTTTAATTTTCAACTTTATAAAACTGTGCTGTATTTCAGACCTCCCTATTATTTTGGTGTCTTCTGTTTTTATCTTCTAATTCAGTTGTTTTTACTAAACCAGGTGTATGCTTTTCTGCATCCACAAGGAGGAACTCATCCGTATGCTGAGACTATGATTATACTCTAAAGGAATCCAGGTGTGGTATTAAAAGGCAGCTGAGAGTGTTAGCCAGTTATTGCCGGAAAAGAAAACTTGAATTCAAGGAAATTTGGAACTAGAAATGATTTTATGAATCATTTAATTCAGCTCCTTCATATTACAGAAAAGGAACATGGCCCCAAGAAATGGAGTTTGCTGGTCCCTCACCCACTATAAGATTATTTCCATTTGAAAATGCTACTTCATGTGTCAAATGGGAAACACAGAACCCAAATTGTATGTCTGGATTCTAGAACATTTACACTGAAAACACTAACCAAAGAATTAACTCATTCAGAGATGTGGGAATTTCATCCTCTGTGTCACAGGAAAGGCATTATGTTTAGGACCAGGGGCAGGCCAACCTGTTAGAGTCCACACCCCTGCTATAACCTTAGGCCGGTCCCTCAAGGACTCAGTTTTCACATCTGTACAATGGAGAAATCAATGATATTTATAAGATTATAAGGATTAAATGAGGAAATATTAATGATTAGCATAACCCCTGACACCTATGAAGATATATTAGCCATCATTATTTCCCCAAATCTGGTAACATGCAGACTTTTTCCAGACGGGTGAGCTTATTGGTAATACCAACCTTTACATTTTTCCTCAAGCCAAAATTGTCTCATCCATGCTCTGAAGCACTCTACATTTCCATTGCTTACTTTTCCACATTCTTGAATATACAGCTTTAGAATAAATATTAATACCAGGGCAAGTCTTCTTAAAGAACATTTTGTATCATCCAAAAGTTCAAATTAACTGCCAGAAAGCTGTTATAAATTTTAATTTTTTAGTAACTACTTAGTAATTACTTAGTAACTACTTAGTAATTACTTAGTAACTACTTTAGTAATTACCTTGGATACAGATATCTCTTAATTTTTTAGCTTGTTTCTAGTCTTTCTTTTCCTCCTTTCCTCTCCTGCTTTTTCTCTCCTTCTCCTTCCTCTTCCTCTCTCTCTTTACATTTTGTGTTATATATGTGTCTTATGCAAAATGATATTGAAGTATAATATTCATACATGTAAGTGTGCAAAATATGAGTGTGGTTCTGTGAATTTCCTTAAGGAAGGTTTTTGTGTAACAGCATCCGGATCAAGGAATAAAACATTTCACAACCCTGTCAACCTCCTCACGCTCCCTTCCAGCTGTTCTCTCCCCTCACCCAACCATCACAAAGGGAAATGCTATCCTGCACTCCAACATCTAGATAGTTCCACAGGCCATACCGTGTGCACACTTCTGTGCCTGGTTTCTTTTGCTCAATCTTATGTTTGTGATTCACCCATATCATGGCATAGAGCTGTAGTTTATCATATCACATTGTTTTCTGATTTTTCATTGTGCTGGTACATCCCAATTTACTATATATGCTACAGCTAATGAGCATTTGGATTATTTCTAGTATTTTAGTATTAGGAGTCATGTTGTTAGCAGCCCCAAGTTCCTTATCTTCTCAGTTATTACTTACTCATCAGTAGGCCAATGGCAGAGGGTGTTGATAGAATGTGCAAGTATCAAGAGGTGAATAATACAGTTGAGTTAGTTTGGTTTGGGGCAGGGTTTCCACAGTCCTTGTGCACATAAACATTACAAAATAACAATTGTATCATTTTGATGATTCCACATACAAGTAAATGTTTTAATAGTATTTAAAACTGGCATTGCAGAATATAAAGATGAACAGTAAGATTTATGTGACTCATTTAAATTCTTAATTTATCTTTAACTAGAAAAACACTTCATGGAAGAATTTTAAGATGATCCCCAGAGATCTAGGCCTTTGTAATCTGCTTCTAATAGAATATGGTGGACATGAAAGGGTTTGGCAGATGAAATTAAAATCCCATATGAGTTAAATTTAAGTTAATAAAAAGGGAAATTATCCTAGGTGAGCCACACCTAATCAGGTGAACACTTTCAAGAGAATTACAAGTGAGAAGCTCTGTGACCTGCATTTCTGAATTCTATAGCTTAAGAGAAATGTGTTCTGCCAACACCAGTGTGAGCTGGAAAGATGAGACCCCAGCCCCACCCAAAAATGAGATTGAAGCCTATGAAACCCTGAACAGAGGACCCAACTTAGCATTCCTGGAGTCCTAACCCACAAATAATACACAGGTGCTCTTTTAAGTTGCAAAGTTTATGGCAATTAGTTATGCAGCAATAGAAAATTAATACAAAACGCCAAGAAAAATCACCATGAAAAATCAAGAGAGACCCTGGAAGAAAGGGAAAGGCTCTATACTTAGTGACTTTTCCCTCTATTTTGAACAATTGAGTCCTACATTTTGACTTTTCATGGAGCCTCCCCGAATTCTGTCACTGGCCCTAGCTGTTACTCCAAGCTGTTAAAAGGCAATCCAATTACCTACAGGCTCTCCTCTGCATTATCTAAATGTACATAATACTTGGCACAACCTTTTTGGGCATGGTTGGTGTGTATCATACTTGAGAATACTGTGCTGAAGGCTACACATTTCCTCTGAAGAATCTGAACATTATCTTTTAAATTTTAATTTTGCAGTCTGAACTAAAATGCCTACATATCACACTAGTGACGAATTTGGCTTCTGAAACTTTTGTACAGAATTACAGCAACTCTTTGGAGGTAGAATCAGTATAATTCTGCATACAATATTTTCAGTGCGTAGCATAAAATTATTGAACAATACATAACCATTTATGAACTGTATTCTTGTCAGTTACAATGATTCCTATGGATTTTTTTTTAAGACTCTTTCCACAATGCTTGCTCAGAACCAGTTGCAGACTTTTACAGTACTATGTCCTCAAAATGGTTTGTTTTGCAGACATTTGGGGGATAAGTATGTGTAACCAGGAAGGCCCACTTCCCTAGTTTAGGGTGCAAATATGACGATTATTCTTCTATATTCCAACAGATTGTGCCCGCTCCATATACTCATGTTAGCAGGAGGTCCAGCATAAAACTTTGAGAACTGTACCACCCCAAATGTCCAAGGTCTGAGAAGCTTACTTTGTCTCAATTAAGTGGCCTGTCCTACTTACAGATGCCAGGCCATGGGACTTGCCCACAAGCTGGCCTTGGTGTTTGGCTTCATTGGTTCCCATTGCTGAGACAGTGCTGCATCCGAAGTTTGTCTCTCCCTGGTCCTGACTCCAACTCAGTTCACGAAGGTACAGTTATTTTGGTTTTTACTCTTAATCTCACATTCACAGGGTGGCTGGAATACCTTCTCCCTGATGATCTAGATGTTCCACAGAGCAAGGATCACAAAGACAGGTCCTTATTTTTCTCATTTCCTTTGGGGTCTTTAGGATCCTTTCCTATGAGAGAATTTGGACATATATTATCCTAAAACATCAGAATTCCTAATAATTTCAAACATCTAAAGAGAAGGACTCATGGTTTAATCCTGTTCTTCCCTAGCCCCTATCTGACGCCCACCAAATTTACTTACCTTCTCCATCTCCATCAAATCACAAGAAGGTTCTCATCCTTAAGGCCAATTTAAAAAAATGGATGTGTATTCTACTTAAATTTACAAAACTAAGAGGGATCTCGCTCTTGACAAGAGGCCAAGAACTTCCCTAAGGAGTCTTCTGTGTCCCATTACAGAAAGGTAGTTGGCAGTGCCAGATAGCTGAAACTAACCTTTTCTGTGCTGGGCATCTTCTCCTGTTGAGTGTTGAGACTGTCTTATTCAGTCTTGTCTCTCATCCTCATCCCCAGCAAGGAGCCTACTATAGTGGATGTTGTACATTTTGGATAGATGTTGTACAATTGAACAGAAGCAATAATTAAAGCCAGTATCTATTCATAGTTGACAAAGTAGGATAGTCTATGCTTTGTCTGCCTTGCTGCTTAGCTACGTGCTACCCTGCCATCCCGAAATTTGTGGGCTGGGACACTGGGAATGGTGATCCATGAAACCCCCTCACTTGGTGTCCTGCTGTCCTAAGGAATAAACCAAGACCAAAACTCTTTGGTTGATTCCTCCAACCCACTCTTTTGGCTGATAATCTTTAGGTCTACCTGGGTTAAGAATAGAGGTGAGAACAGAGCAGGAAGATAACCTCTGCCCCTTCTGGATGTCACCTCCATTCTCCAAGTTCATTCTGGAGATCGGTTATGCAAGCCGACTCCACAGAAGTCGGATGTTTTCCGACTTTTGCAGCGGATGTTTTCCAGGCTGACAGCTCCTTCAACATATGGCATCTCCTAAGAAGCACCAGAAGATTGAAATATTCTCATCTCTGTGCTTCGACTGCATTTCTCAGAATAGTTTGGTTATAAAACTCACAACAAATAAAACTTCCTTTAACACTCTCGGGGTGTTAGGAAGAGCTAGACTGTGGTGTGTATTTAGACGACTTTGTACCTAGATTTAAATTTTTAACATTCCCTTTATAGGCAACCAGTTTCATTGTGGGCATTTTAAAGAACAGGAGTGTAAATGAATATGTTTGATCTCAAGTTGGCAGACCCATTCACTTGTTTTTATCATGTAATATTTTAAACATTCAAAAGAAGAAAAAAATACAACTAATACATCTAATTCCATTGCCCAGATTTAAGCCAGTGCTGGCCTTATGGTCTCTCCCTCTCTGAGGGTCCCTCCCTCCCTCTCCCTGTCATGCTCCCTCCCTGGTGAACAAAACATGCAGACACAACAGGCAGCTCCCTTGTTTTCTCCCCCATTTCTTTGTTTTCCCTTCCAGGGGATAAACATTACTCTGGGGTTATTGTGTTTCCTCCCCATTCCCAATGGGGGACATGTAGGTTGTTTCCAGATTTTTCTTATTACTAACAATGCTGCAGTTAATATTTTTCTTGTCCCTCTGTGCTTGAATTTCTGCAGGATTTTATACCTAAATAGAATTGCCAAGTTCAGCGATAATACACATCTTACACACTGCCAACTCTCTCTCCAGAGTGGTTGAACAACTTACCGAGCCACCAGCAGCATGAGAATTCTTCATATTCCACCGCAAAACTTGGTAAATACTAGACATTTTAATTTTCCCCGCTATATTTAGCTACTCTAGCTTTACAGTAAGTACTGAAACCTAGAAAAGCAAGTCTACTCCCTTCTTTTTATTTTATATTGTCTAAACCAGCAGTTCTCAAACTTTTTTTTTTTTTTCTCAGGAACCCATCACACCCTTAGAAATTACTCAGAGTACTCCAAAGAACTTTTGTTTATGTGGATTCTTTCCATCGATATTTACTCTACTAGAAATTGAAAGTGAGAATTTTTTTAAATGTTTAATGATGACTTCATTTAAAAGTGATATTAGTAGACCTTATTGCATGTGAACACAAATAACATTTTTTAATGAAAAATAAATAAGTTTCCAAAACAAAAAGCTTAAAAGAATGGCACTGTTCTATACTTTTGCAATTTCTTTAATGTCTGATTTAATAGATGACAGATTCTCATATCTGCTTCTGCATTCAGCCTATTGTGATATCAATTACCTGCTATGTAGCTTCTGGAAAACTCCACAGCACACTAGTGAGAGAATGAGAATGAAAAAGGCAAATAATGTTTCAGCATTTTTATGAAAATAGTTTTGACCTCATGGACCGCCCCCAATACCCAAATTGTTCACACTTGAAAAATGCTCTTTGTAGACTATCCTTGGTCCTTTTACTTTTGAAATTTAGGCTCAGCTTATGGGGTTCAACAAAATATCATAAAATGTTATTTAGGTTGCATGGAATTTAGAGATTAATTTGCTAAAATTGATACATTCATTATATTGGGTATCCATAAACACTGTAGATCATCTTATAGCTCTAAATCCTTTCCAGTGTCCTTCAATAATGCTTTAACATTTTGTCTTATCTTACATTTGTATGTTGTGATTTAATTAATTAAATTAATTACATGTATTTGGGGGGCACCTGGGTGGCTTGGTTGTTTAAGTATCTGACTCTTGATTTCAGCTCAGGTCATGATCTCAGGGTCATGGGATCAAGCCCCACATCTGGGTCCATGCTCAGTGGGGAGTCTGCTTGAGATTCTTTCTCTCTCCCTCTGCCCCCTTTCCCCCCTCATGCTATTTCTTTCTCTCCCTCAAATAAGTAAATCAATCCTTTAAGAAAAAGAAATACATTTTTTTTAAAAAACACATATTTTCAAATTGGCTGTTTGCTTGTATATAATTGGAATGGTATTGATTTTTGTGCATTAATGTTCATTCCAGCAACCTTCCTAAGCTCTTCTTCTTCCTCCTCCTCCTCATCTTCCTTCCCCTCCTCTTCTTTTTAATGGCCTATCTATAGGTTTTCTTGGTTCTTTTATGCAGACAACCACACTGATCTAAAACATGGTTTTAAAGCTCTTATACCTCTTGGGGGGTTCAGGGAAAGATAGGGAGTATTTTGTGTTGGCAAGGACCTCTTCTTGCCATACATTCGTTAAGAGCTAAGCTGAACTCACAAATGTCAAAGTGGGCAGTTAAAACAGGACAAAATTAGAGTAACAATCCAGTCACACTTATAGTAGAAGCAAAAATCTAAGCTGGAAAGGAGACTGGCTCCACCAGTGTTTAGTTTTTCCTGCCAAATGACACCAGGCTCCCACCATTTGTGGACCCAGGATGGTGAGGGGAGGGAGACGAGACAAGGATAGGATGGTCCTGAAGACGAAGTCAGAGTGGACATGAGGAGCTTCAGTCACCACGCTTACACAAAGGTGGCCTTGGCAGATCACCTGAGAAAGACCTGGACAGAGGAACCCCCAGTAAGGAGGCCGCTGATTGGAGGCCATTAGGGAAGGAATGCAGGTCTGCATAAAAGTACTGGGATAGGGCTGCCCTATGACCCAGCAATTACTCTACAGTGTGTTTACCCCAAAGATACAGATGTAGTGAAAAGAATGGCCCTACACACCCCAAAGTTCATTGCAGCAACATCCACAATAGTCAAACTGTGGAAGGGCAGAGATACCCTTCAACAGAAGAATGAATAAAGAAGGTGTGGTCCATAGATACAATGGAATATTATGCAGCCATCAGAAAGGATGAACACCCACCATCTGCATCAACATGGATGGGACTGGAGGAGATTATGTGAGTGAAATAAGTCAAGCAGAGAAAGTCAATTATATGGTTTCACTTACTTGTGGAGCATAAGGAATAGCATGGAGGACATTAGGAAAAGGAAGGGAAAAAAGAAGGGGGGATATTAGAGGAGGAGATGAACCATGAGAGACTATGGACTCCAAGTAACAAACTGAGGGTTTTAAAAGAGAGGGGGTTTGGGGGTGGGTTTGCCTGGTGGTGGGTATTAAGGAGGGCACATATTGCATGGAGCACTGGGTGTTATATGCAAACAATGAATCAGGGAACACATCAAAAACTAATGAAGTACAGTATGTTGACTAATATAACATAATAAAAAAATAAAAATAAATAAACATTTTTTAAAGTACTGGGATGGGGCCTGGTGCTGAGTACATGACAGCAGGCCCCTCCTTGCTGACTGTGCTCCAAGTGTGTGGTGAGAAGGCAGCCTTCCCTCATGACTCCTGCCACATGAAGCCCTGGTAATTTCCAGTGGTTGAGCCTGAGAAGTCACACCTAAGATTGTGGTCTAGAGCTGGATTCCTCAATGTTACACGAAGCAGTGATTAGGGACATCCTTCTCTTATTCCTGACCTTAGAAGGAATGTTCCATCATTGAGGTGCCTGATAGATAAACACTTTGGAAAGAGGTTCCCTTTAGTACTTTAGTTGTTATTATGGGATTTTTTAAACCATAAATATGTCTTGAATTTTATCAAGCATTTTTCTGTGTCTACTGAGCTAATCATATGCTTTTCTTCTCCAATCTAGTGGTGAATTAAAAAAAGAGATTTTCCAAAGTTGAATCACCCTTGCTTTCCTCTCTTGGTCTTGATGTGTTCTATTATCTATATTACTGTATTTCATTGGTTTTTACTCTACTTACAAATCACCCTTTCTTGTATTGTCTGTCTATATTTCATATCAAGGTTATAGCATCCTTGAAAAATACATCATACAACCTCTCCGTCCTCTTCTCTGGATTGATCTTGATGGGATAGGATTGGTCTGACCTTAGAGGGTTGGTAAGTCTTTTGTGAAAAATTATCTGGGCTGCTGTTCCTTTATGGTAGTATTTGCTGCTTAGATTGTGTTGGGGACCTAGTTCAATGTGATTAAAAATGTCAAATCGATTGTTGTTTCCTAAAGTTTTAAAAACAGAGCATACCACTGCCACAAAATGTGTAAAACTGACTACAGCTTGTCATACAATTTTGAAAGGTAACAAAGGCATTGAGGGTTATATTTTACTCTCGCAGACTCCAATGAGATGGATTTTTTTGTTCATTTTACTGTCTTCTCATTTGCACACAACATATTTTCCCACTTTTTATCCTCTCTTGGTTCCTTGACATCACATTCTTTTGGTTTTTCCCTCCCTTTCTAGATTCTCAGAACAAATCTTTTCTTTTCTTTTCCTCTGCATCTGCATACTGGACCCTCTCACTCTTACCCTGCCCTTCCTTTTAATCCCACCTTAACTTCCTGTCTATATTATGTGTCTCTCCAATTGCTTCCAAACCCACCCAGCTGGTGATGACCCCCTGTTTGAATCTCCAGCACAAATATCTCTTCTGAGTTCCAGTCTCAAGTGTGTCCCACACTTAGCAACAATGTGACTTTGGTTCCCACTCCCCAAAACAGTCCATATAGTTTTCTGGATTGTACTTTTCTGGGTTATACCTTCTCGACCCTACCTTTCCCCACCCCACTCTGCCACCTTTGTGGAGCACAGCCACCAACAAGCTGTGAAGTCCAGCTTCTGTTTTAGGTTTATCAGCAGAGCTGCTGGCAGGAGATTGGAGAGTTCCCTGAGTCTCTTCCTGCCAGCCTTGGGCAGGGTTGGCATAGGAAGAAGGTCATGGTTTCCATGAGACACTCTTCTATAGCTGTAGCAATGACTATGTTCTCTCTGAGTTCCAAGGATAAGGGCTCCTGGCATTACGAGTCCTGGGGTCCTTCACCACCCCTTGATGGGCCCCCTAAACTCTGTTACATATTCAACCAGAGTTCCTCTGTTAAATGATTCTCAGTTACTGTATTAGAGAGGACCACTTATTTCTCCCCAAGATTCTGACTGATATGACTTCCGAGCCACAGGACATTGCCATCACCTCTGGTTTCTCAAGACAGAAAAAGTCCCTTCTGGTCATCTACATCCAACTCCTTATCCTACCCTGTTGTTGCAACTTCCTACTTACATCTTGAAATTACACATTTCTCTCCTTGCCATGGCTAACCGGTAGCTACTTTGCTGGTCTTCCCATTTTTACTCTTGCCTCTCTTTCAGTCTACTCACTGTGGGGCAGACAAAAGCCCTTTTTAAAACTAAAGTTCAGATAATATTTCTTCACTGATTAAAACTCATTAATGGTGTTCTCTTAGGGTTTGTATAAAATCCAAATTCTTTATAATAGACCTCCCAAACATTGTACAATGGGATCTCTACTGACCTCCCCAAGATCATCTCATACCTCCCTCTAACTTGCCTTTCATTACCCCAATCACACTGTCCTCCCTGTTGTTCCTTAAACATGGTGAACTCATTCATACCTCAGGACCCTTACATACACTTTTCCTTTTCGAGGGAACTCTTGATCCCCTTCATAGAACACTTACTACTCCACTCTTCACATGTGCCTTCTCATCCTTCAGGTGTTTTTTTTTTTTTTTAATTATGCTTATAAGGTAACCTTTACAAAGTAGCATTTAAAAATAAATCCTCTCCCAACTCAAATGCCTGATAGTGTTGCCCTCATACCGGCCAGCAAATATTTATTGTATGTCTGCCACATGCCAGGCACATATACACGGCGTTTCCTCTCCTTGCCCGTGAAAGAACACTTAGCGCTTCTTCCAGGTAAACTTTCTGTGGGCTCCCTCTTGGCCTGGCTTCCTTCATTCTCAGACACGTGGATCGGCAGCCAGCAGTCCAGCTTGTCTCATCCACTCGACCTCTTCCTCAGTGACAAAACTGCACAAGGCTCTGGCCACCACCAGACGTATGGCTCCAGCCTGGGACGACCGCCCACTGCCTGAGACCGTGCAGGTCGTGTCATGTTTTCCAAGTCGGTCGAGGAAGTGGAAGGTTACATCAACTGTTTTGTCTTGTGTCACTGGAAAGTAAATCAGGTAATCCATTCCATTTACTTTTATTCTTCCACTTCCATGCTCATAAACAACTGCTTCTGCTTTTGCGCTCTTTCTTTTACCTTCTCTGGTGCTGAAGGCCATTCCTTGCTCGTCATACTGCACAGGTTCAATCAGGTGTTTTTTTGATTGAATAGTTACACTCCTACGGAATCTCTGTACAAATTCTTCTTCAGCACCACAGCGCAGTGTCAATAACCTTTCTAGCAGCTGAATGAACTGTTCATAATCTTGATCTGACAGTTTTTCCACTAACATTTCTTCTAGTTCCTCCTTAATCAGCCATCTGCTGCCAATCAGGTCTTTGGTTTCAGTTTTTTTCTGAAAATAGACCTTTGGCTTGCAACTGATTCTGACGTTTTTCTACTTCTAGTAGCTTTCCATATGCTTCATGCATTAATGAATAATACGACTGTTTGCCGGTATAAAAGAGAAAATGAAATGGACAGCCACCTTATCCCCACTGGATCGCTCTTTGTTTTGGAAAAATCTGTTCAGGATGCTTCATTACTGGCCTGGCTTGCTTCTTAAACAAACCACTCGGAAAAAGGTAAGCAATAGCTCTGTCAATGTCCTCTTGCATGAAAGTTTCTGGATCTTCTCCCATCATGTTGGCTAAACGTCTCTTTCCTGTGTTGAACTCTTCAATTTGCTTTTTAATAAAATCCACTGTGTAAGTTTCACGTCTTAAGGCTGCATACCACAGGTGTAACAACATCCTTCAGGTTTTGATTTAAATGTCGCTTCCTCAGAGAGACCCCATGACAATCTTATCAAGATTGATTTCTCTATCCCACCTTGTCCACGCCTCATTATGTCCTATCATTATATACTGTTAATTACTTCAGAGTTTATAATAAGATACAATTATGTATGTTGGCAGTTTTTTTTTTCTTTTTGGTTTGCTTTATTTCCTATTTATTTTATTTATCATTTGACTTCTAAACTTTTGGATGACAGAGACATGACTATTTTGTTCACCATTATATACCCAGATTTAAATACAATTCCTTATATTCTGGCACATGATTGCATTCAATAAATATTTGTTCAATGCATAGATGTCAGAATATTCACCAAGTAGTGTTTTCTGAAGAGGTTCACAATAAATGTCATTGGAAACTGAGGAGATAATTTTCTTCTCAAAAGAGAAGGAGAGAAGGAGAGAGAAAGACATCATATGCATGCTTTCTCCTCCCTGCCCCAAGGAATGATCAATATTTAAGTGTTCTTAGCCTGCTGAGGATCTAGAAAAGCCACTTAGCTGCAGAGTATAATTCAATTACACAATAGAGATTAAAGTTTCAGCACGGGGTATAATTACAAAGATGTTTTTCATTATGTATGTTCTAAAAAAGAGAGAGACATGAAACCCAGTGGAAAAGCATTTCAAATGGTAACCAAACACTTACTTTTGTTGCAATCACAGGAAAACTATTTCAAAGCCTCAGATCTTTGGTCTAAGTCCTTAAGCCTAATCACTTAATAATGTGGTTAAAATATTGAGAGTCCAAAGAACCCTGGGTTGGACAGGGATATTTTAAACCATCATGCTACTCCTAGAGCCATGAAATGAAGGAATGATGTATGTCTAATTATCCAAACACAGAGCACCAGCGTTTCCTCCTCTGAAATGCATTTGTTATTTGTACAACTAATTTACCCTTTAGGATTATTAATCTTCCATTGTAACTCTTTTTATATGTATCTGTGGTTTATTCCTCACTTTACGTGATAAATTTTGTGGCTAGGGATGTGTTTTAAGCCTCTTTGCATTGTCTAAATCACCTCCTAGAGGGCTATAGTGAGCATCTATTAATCTTGTAACTCAGAATCCATTCACTTTTCTTTGGATACAATATTTACTTTCCTCTGGGGATGACCTTCCACCTCTGCTCTTGAGCAATGTGATTTGATGAGCTTAACCCCACTGCTAGTTTAAAACAACAAGCATATTTCCTCTCCCAGGCAACAGTAATTGGTTGGGCACAGGACTCCGCATGAGGAAATGTTTTAAAACTTTTCTGGGAGAAACTCTCTTGCTTTCCCACTGGGTCTAAAGGATGAAGTATATTGGAAGCCATCTTGGAAGCAACCACTAGAGAGAGACTGCCTGGATATGGAGCCAACACTCCAAAATGGAAACAGGGAAACTCGGTCTTGGTCACATTTGACTCCTGGGTCATACATATGGAAAGAGTTAATTTTTGGACTCTTACATTATAGAAGCAAGTGAATTTACTTTACATTTACATTACTTGCTTATGTAATGTAATACAAATAAAGACTTTTGGATTGGTTATTCTGTCCATTCCAACCAAAATAATTTGTGTACACAGTAGACACTTCATTATTGTTTCTAATTAACTTTAACCAGTTCTGTCTTCATTTCCAGACCTCTTACAAAAACCTAAAAAAGTTTCTTTTGATTTGATTACAATGGAAAAATTAATCTTTGCCATGATGAATATTCCTTAATTCTTCCTGGACAAGCATCTCTATTTGAAATAAACAGAAATTGTTTATTAATATATTGCTAAGTTCATGATGTTTTCATGATGTCTGAAAAACTTTCCATCTGCTATTTCTCAGGGAAAAAATTAAACCTCTAGGTTTTATACTCATTTAAAACTAGAACGTATTGCTTTATTCAGAAGAATGCTCTTTATGGAAAATTAAAAATGTGTTTGTTTTTTTGTCACCAACAATGTTTGTCATCAAATAGGTCAATTTAGTTTGAAAATGTAGCTTATAATAAAGTATAAAACTACTTAAGAACTGGAATTGATTTTTCAGAATTTAGAAGTTATAAATAATTTGGTTCGTGTCAAGTGATTCAGATGTGTCAATGGATAAGGAAAATCACATGTAATCCCATTCCCAGAGATAATCACTGATATTTTGCCACATCTTTTTATACAATTTCTATATGCAGAGATATTTTTGTTAAATAAAGGAAAAGGAACCATCCTATTTATATTCTCTGTATGCTTTTTAAATTTAATAACAATAAGTGATATGACAGTCTTTCCATGTCAATACATGTAATTCATTGTGCAGATACACCATATCTTTTCAAAGCTCCTCCCTTATGAAAAAATTCTATTTAATTCCCTAACTTTATCTACTTATTATAAAGGAGGTTGATACATAATCAAATTTACATAATCTTTTAAGAATAAAATCCAAAGGGTGGCCTGAGTGGCTCAGTCGGTTAAGCATCTGGCTCTTGATCTCAGCTCAGGTTATGATCTTAGGGTGGTGAGATGGAGCCCCACGTCAGGCTCTGCACTGGGCCTGGTGCCTGCTTAAGAGTCTCTCCCTCTACCCCTTACCTAAAAAGAATAAAATCCAAAAGGAGTAATAGCTGGCATAGTTGAAAATTTAACATATATTTCCAAGTTGCCTTTCAAAAAGGTTGTACAATTCAACCTTCCAGGTAAGCAAAAAACCTCTGTATAAAATTCTTGTTTAGTTTTAACCATCTCCTAGGTGATAAATGAGCATATTTTGATGTCTCAGCTTGAATTCCTTTCATAGCTATGGGGTGAAACTGTTTTTAAATGGGTGAACTATCATGTTTTCATTACTCTGTAAAAAACATACAAACAAGAGAACCCCCTTAAGAGTCTGGGGCAATGATTCACTATTGCCCATTATTCCAGCTGTCAGGTGGGGGTGGTCGTGACTTGGATGTGTTGGCTGAGCTCTTTCCAGAATTGCTACTGGGGTGCGCTGTTACTCAGCTGGGGTGCCTTGGCTTTCTTCTACATGAGCTCCCAACATTCAGCAGGAGAGCCCAAGCTGACTGACACCCTAGAGGCAAAGGTTCTAAGAGAAGGAACAGAATCAAGCAAAGTCTCTTGATACTAGACTTGGAGCTGCCACAGTGTTGCATCTTCTTCATTTCATTGGTCAAAGGAAGTCACAAGGTCTCCTGAGATACAAGCAGGGCAAAGGCAAAGAGATGTTGCCACTTATGCAAAGAGCTACAGACTCACACTGCACAGGGTGGTGGACACAGGGAGAGCATAACTGGAGTTGTGTGTGTGTGTGTGTGTTTAACACAGGTCTACCACACATGCTTTCTTTTTATCAATATATAGTAAGGAGAACCAACTTCCATTTAACTCTTTTGAAACAAATTTATGTTTTGGACAGTATTCAGAGTTTTTCACAATGTAAAGGGAAGATTATGACAAATTTATTTCTCTGTTTCTTGGGTTAATTAAAGCATCAATTTAATGTTTTCTATTCGCTGTACACCTTTCCTGCCACACCAGGTTTCATTTTAGGCTAAATGAAGTGTAGGTTTCCCAAATCAGTTTTTGCTTAGGCTCACTAAAAATCAATCCATGAGGTCTGAATTTCTTCCTGTACATCCTTTGAAATTTAGAATGACTGAAAGGAGTGTTTTTTTTTGTTTTGTTTTGTTTTGTTTTGTTTTTTACATTCAAATGCACTTTGCTTATTTTTCAGTTTCTGATAACAATGTGCTGCCCAGTGGGGAAAATTTTCTCCCTCGACTGAATTTTCCTGGCACTAAGCTTGGGAAATTTCCTTTAAACTTTTTCCCGGAATTTTTAGCGCTGTGATCTTGAGATTTGAGTACTTTTATTTCAGGGGATAGGGCATGCCTGTACAAGATAGTCATTCAGCATGAAACCAAAGCTAGATGCTGACAATTCAAATAGCCTATTGTAAGTATGAGATCTTATTGTAAGTACGTCCTTATTGAAAGGACAACCAGAAGAGATATATAGTCAAATGACTAGACCATAGTTTTGTCTGTACTGATTCCTAAGCAGTGTAGGGTAAATCGTGACTTTACAATATTCCAGCTAACTCTAGGCATGGTACCTACCCTCCATACTTCTCATCAACCCTTGCTTGTTCAGCAGATAGAGTACTTAACCACGTATCAGACATGATGAAAAGCTTTAGGAATACACAAGCAGCAAGTCAGACACTATCCCTGGTTATGTGCTTGACATTCTACTGAAAAACCCAGATAATGAAGCAGGTGATTATAATAACATGCTGGGACTATCACTTACAGAATTCCAGCTTTGGAAGCTGGCTACTTTTATAACACAAGAAAGTAACTGTAGGAAAATATCTCAAGTTAGAAGAAAAATCTTGATTTTTGTTTTTCACTTAGCTTTGGGGGAATGTCAAGAGTGAAATGTAATTTCCTTTGTAGGTAACATGTGTTTATGTTGCTGCCTTAATTCTCCCTGTGGATCAAGCTGCAACTTTAATCTTAAAAAGCCATGTCCAGAATAGAATGGATGACCTGGAACGAAGGGTCAGTGTGACCTTCTATCTTGCTTAATAGTTTGAAAAATCCATTTCCGGACACTAAACACAAAATAGGCTTCCTCAAAGAGATTTTCTGTATTAGGGCTTTTAAATATCATATTTTCTTTTTTTTTAACATTTAACATTTTAATTTCAAGATTTAAATTGTATTGAAATTATTTATATAGCGTATAAATAACATATTTTCTAAGAAGATAGTAAATTTCTCTGAACTCCATCCACCTTCTAAAGGCTTAAATAACTTTCTTTAATAGTAAAAAGAAAATAAAAATAAAAAACTCCCTGAAGCCTACTGCCCACCTCCCCTAGACTCTTATTAATGAGAAAGAAGTCTAATGCATTATATTCTTATTCTATGAATCCTGGGTGGGAGCCCAGTATAATGTAATATTCTGTACTGCATTAGGTGACAAATGATGCCCTCGGTGGGACACCCTAGCTACCAACTACTACTGTTTGAATATCTTGCAGGTATTCCCATTTTTAACCTTAGATTTTTTTTCCTTTATTTATCCCTTCTTCTTCTTTTTTTAAATCCCAGCTCTTAAAATTGAAGCTAAGAATTTGTGCTCAGCCATTTCATTTCTGGTATCATATGCTACAGGGTACCAGGTACTCAGTACTAAAAATTCACGATTAAGTTAGGAATGCTAAGAGAATATTTCTCGTTTATAAATAAAAGCAAAGTATTTTTAATCCAATAAGAAAACCAAGAAAGCTAGTAAGGAGAATAAACTGAAAGTGGATAATACATTACTCAACAAAACTCAAACTAATATCACCTACATGGTTCATGGGCTAAACTGCTGGGTGTAAATGTGCAATGGGGAGGAGAGGGGGTAACACAGCAAGCCATCTTCTGGTGTCCAGTCCCCATACTCATCAAATGTACTTTGTCAATTCCCACTTAGTGCTTCCCAGGAACCTTTCAGCCTCTGCATTGGGGATGGGAAGTAAGAGGAGGAAGGGGCGGGCTCTTTCTCTCCTCCTTCCTTCTTTTGGTTTTAGCTTTTCGTTCTAGGTTTTCTGGATTGGGGTGAGGAAGGCATGTATGACAAAACACAGTGTCTCTTACATAACTGGTGTCCTCGTGGTCCTATCTGGCTTCTCTGCTTCCCTGGCTGGAGCTAGGTGGCCATCAGGCTCAGCTGAGTAACAGATACACAAAAATTTGCTCTCAAGGCATGCATGTGTGAGTTCTTTGAGGGGTCCTGTTAGATGAAAGGGACCTTCCCAATATCCAAGACCTTGATATCAGTTCACCCTCCACCCTCTGTAAATGATCTGCTATAGTACAATGATGCCCCATCTGTGCTGCTGCTTTTATCCCTTGCCAAATGACCGACATCTTAACTTGGGCTACTCCCAGGATGGCTTCGAGCTCCACAACCTCCCATCATTCCCCTTGGCCTGTGGAAATCCTTGCAGCCCCTCTATGCTGGAAAGTGGCCAGACACGTGTTTCCTTGGTCATACGTGGTTCCCTGCTCTGCCATTTTCCTGGACTTCTTTTTTCCTATGTTTAGGTAGGCACACATACCAATGGCACCAGCAGATATCCAGGTCCCCAGAATGGGGGCATGTCTCCCTCTTTTGCCAGTACCCATAATCTCTGTAAATGATTTTCCCAGAGTAGGTGGGGGTCAGCAACCTTCTTCTGTGAAGAGCCAGATAGTAAATATTTTCAGCTTCGTGAACCATGTACTTTCTGCTTTAACTACACAATTCTGCAATTGTAGGGATCCAGCAGCTGTTGAAAATATGGAAAGCAAGGAGCATAGTTGTGTTCAAATTAAACTTTATTTACAAAAACAGATGACAGGCTGCATTCGGCCCATGAGCTGTAGCCTGCCGACGTCTGTCCCAGAGCAGTCCCTGTGTGGTCTGGCACATGGTAAGCATTCTATGGTTTCGCGCCAAGTGGACTCAGGACCCAGACGCCTCTCTTTTCTCTCCCGCCACCATTTTCCCCCATCGCCCTCACCCTGAGGTTTCTGCTCATGTTGAAGGCAGAGGAGTGTGGCAGGAAAGTTTCAGTGAGGGTAGCAGAATGGATTGGCCTGTCTCTCATTAAGCCCTTAATTAATGCCAGTGTCCAGAGACCTACTGGTGACAACTCTCTTGGAAATGCAGGGAAGTTTCTGCTTCTTTGTCTTAGTTTGAGACCTAAGTCTCGAGCATAAGAAAAGCCTGACATGACCTCCTGTGACACTACTTATCACCACATTTTATTCTGTGGGTCAGTGATTTTAAGAAGGGACATGGTTCAGAATTGGAGAAACACAGCTGTAACTCACAAGGGGCAGTGGTCATTGACTTTGTCCTGAACTCAGCCTGTCACAAGCAGGACAGAATTCTAATACTCTCCACTAGTCCACCTTCTAGTGTTGCCCAAAATATGGATTTTTAAAGAAAATGTAGTTGATGTTTCTTTTGCTTTATAATGATAAAGAGCCTTTCTTTTTTTTCTTTTTAAATTAACATATAATGTATTATTTGCCCCAGGGGTACAGGTCTCTAAATCATCAGTCTTACACAACTCACAGCACTCACCATAGCACATACCATCCCCAGTGTCATAACCCAGCCACTCTATCCCTTCCCCCTCACCTCCAGTGCCCCTCAGTTTGTTTCCTGAGATTAAGAGTCTCTTACAGTTTATTTCCCTCCCCTAATCCATCTTGTTTCATTTCTTCCCTCCCTAACCCCCAAGATTCCCACCCTGCCTCTCAAATTCCTCATATCAGAGAGATCATATGATAATTGTCTTTTTCTGACTGACATTTCACTTAGCATAATACCCTCTAGTTTCATCCATGTCATTGCAAATGGCAATATTTCATTATTTTGATGGCTTCATATAATTCCATTGTCTATATAGACCACATTCTCTTTATCCATTTATGGTTGTTGATGGACATCTAGGTTCTTTCCATAGTTTGGCTATTGTGGACATTGCTGCTATAAACATTCGGGTGCGCATGCCCCTTTGAATCACTACATTTGTATCTCTGGAGTAAATACCCATTAGTATGACTGCTGGGTCATAAGGTAATTCCATTTTCAACTTTTTGGAGAAACTCGATACACTTTTCCAAGAGTGACTGCACCAGCTTGCATTCTCATCAACAGTGTAGGAGGGTTCCCCTTTCTCCACATCCTTGCCAACATCTGTCATTTCATGACTTGTTAATATTAGCCATCTGACTGGTGTGAGGTGGTGTCTCACGGTGGTTTTGATTTGTATTTCCCTGATGCCGAGTGATATGGAGCACTTTTTCATGTGTCTGTTGGCCATCTGGATGTCTTCTTTGCAGAAATGTCTCTTCATGTCTTCTGCCCATTTCTTGATTGGATTATTTGTTCTTTGGGTGTTGAGTTTGATAATTTCTTTCTAGATTTTGGATACTGCCCTTGATCTGATATGTTGCTTGCAAATATCTTCTCCCATTCTGTTGGTTGTCCTTTGGTTTTGCTGACTGTTTCCTTTGCTGTGCAAAAGATTTTGATCTTGTTGAAGTCCCAATAATCTATTTTTGCCTTTGCTTCCCTTGCCTTTGGCGATGTTCCTAGGAAGAAGTTGCTGTGCCTGAGGTTGAAGAGGTTGCTGCTGGTATTCTCCTCAAGAATTTTGATAGACTCCACTCTCCAATTGGGATCTTTCATCCATTCTGAGTCTATTTTTGTGTGTGGTGTAAGGAAATGGTCCAGTTTCATTCTTCTGCATGTGGCTGTCCAATTTTCCCAACACCATTTGTTGAAGAGGTTCTTTTTTCCATTAGACATTCTTTCCTGCTTTGTCGAAGATTAGTTGACCATTGAGTTAAGGGTCTATTTCTGGGCTCTCTACTCTGTTCCATTGATACATGTGTCTGTTTTTATGCCAGTACCATACTATCTTGATGATAACAGCTTTGTAATAGAAATTGAAGTCTAGAATTATGATGCCACCAACTTTGGCTTTCTGTCTCAGCATTCCTCTGGCTATTTGGGGTCTTTTCTGGTTCCATATAAATTTTCGGATTATTTGTTCAATTTCTTTGAAAAGAATAATGGTATTTTGGTAGGGATTGCATTAAACATGTAAATTGGTTTAGGTAGCATAGACATTATCACAATACCTGTTTTTCCAATCCATGAGCATAAAACATTTCTCCCTTTCTTTGTGTCTTCCTCACTTACTTTCATGAGTACTTTATAGTTATCTGAGTACAGATTCTTTGCCTCTTTGGTTAGGTTTATTCCTAGGTATCTTATGGTTTTGGGTGCAATTGTAAATGGGATCGACTCTTTTAATTTCTCTTTCTTCTGTCTTGCTGTTGGTGTATACAAATGCAAGTGATTTCTGTACATTGATTTTATATCCTGAAACTTTACTGAATTCCTGCATGAATTTGAGCAGTTTTGGAGTGGAGTCTTCCACAGAAAGTGGATTTTCCACACAAAGTATCATATCATCTGCAAAGAATGAGAGTTTGACTTCTTTTTTGCTGATTCAGATAGATGCCTTTTATTTCTTTTTGTTGTCGGATTGCTGAGGCTAGGAATTCTAGTCCTATGTTGAATAGCAATGGTGATAGTGGACACCCCTGATGTGTTCTCGACCTTAGAAGAAAAGCTCTCAGTTTCTTCCCTTTGAGAATGATATTCTCTGTTGGCTTTTCATAGATGGCCTTTATTATATTGAGGCATGTATCCTTTATCCCTACACTGTGAAGAGTTTTGATCAATAAGGGATGCTGTTCATTGTCAAATGCTTGGACACCCCTGATGTGTTCTCGACCTTAGAAGAAAAGCTCTCAGTTTCTTCCCTTTGAGAATGATATTCTCTGTTGGCTTTTCATAGATGGCCTTTATTATATTGAGGCATGTATCCTTTATCCCTACACTGTGAAGAGTTTTGATCAATAAGGGATGCTGTTCATTGTCAAATGCTTTTCAGCATCTATTGAGAGTATCATATAATTCTTGTTCTTTCTTTTATTAATGTATTGTATCACATTGATTGATTTGTAGATGTTGAACCAACCTTGAAGGCCAGGAATAACTCCCACTTGGTCATGGTGAATCATCCTTTTAATGTACTGTTGGATCCAACTGGCTAGAATTTTGGTGAGAATTTTAGCATCTGTGTTCATCAAGGATATTGGTGTGTAATTCTGATGGGGTCTTTGGTTTTGGGATCAAGGTAATGCTGGCCTCTTAAAATGAGTTTGGACGTTATCATTCCATTTCTATTTTTTGGAACAATTTCTGAGGAATAAGTATTAATTCTTCCTTAAATGTTTGGTCAAATTTCCCTGGGAAGCCGTCTGGCCCTGGGCTCTTGATTTTTGGGAGATTTTTGATGACTGCTTCAATCTCTTTACTGGTTATGGATCTATTCAGGTTTTCTATTTCTTCCTGGTTCAGTTTTGATAGTTTATATGTCTCCAGGAATGCATTCATTTCTTCCAGATTGTCAAATTTGCTGATGTACCATTGCTCATAATATGTTCTCTTTCAAAGAACCAACCCTAGTTTTGTTGATCTGTTCTACTGTTCTTTTGGTTTCTATTTCATTGATTCCTGTTCTGATCCTTATTATTTCTCTTCTTCTGCTGGGTTTTTAGGTTTTATTTGCTGTTATTTCTCCAACTCCTTTAGGTGTAGGGCTAGTTTGTGTATTTGAGACCTTTCTTGTTTCTTGAGAAAGGCTTGTGTTGCTATATACTTTCCTCTCAGGACCACCTTTGCTGTGTCCCAAATATTTAGAACAGTGGTTTTTCATTTTTATTTGTTTCCATGAAATTTTAAAATTCTTTTATTTCCTGGTTGACCCATTCATTCTTCCTTTAAAAAAATATTTTATTTATTTATTTGAGAGACAGAGAGAGGGGGAGAGAGAGCATAACAGGGGAGAAGGTCACAGGGAGAAGCAGACTTCCCACTGAGCAGGGAGCCCAATGTGAGACTCCATCCCGGGACTCCAGGATCATGACCTGAACCAAAGGCAGTTGCTTAACCAACTGAGCCACACAGGCACCCCGACCCATTCATTCTTTAATAGGATGCTTTTTAGTCTCCATGTATTTGAGTTATTTCCAACTTTCTCTCGTGGTTGAGTTCTAGTTTCAAAGCTCTGTGGTCTGAAAATATGCAGGGAATGATCCCAATCCTTTGGTACCTGTTGAGACCTGATTTGTGATCCAAGATGTGATCTATTCTGGAGAATGTCTCATGGGCACTAGAGAAGAATGTGTATTCTGTTGCTTTGGGATGAAATGTTGAATATATCTGTGATGTCCATCTGGTCCAGTGTGTCTTTTAAAGCATTTATTTCATTGCTGATCTTTTGCTTAGATGATCTGTCCATTTCGGCATGGGGTGTGTAAAAGTCCCCTGTTATTATTGTATTATTGTCTATGTTTCTTTAATTTTGTTATTAATTGGTTTATATAATTGGCTGCTCCCATGTTAGGGGCATATATATTTAAAATTGTTAGATCTTCTTGTTGGACAGACCCTTTAAAAATGATATAGTGGGGCGCCTGGGTGGCTCAGTGGGTTAAAGCCTCTGCCTTCAGCTCAGGTCATGATCCCAGGGTCCTGGGATTGAGCCCCACATTGGGCCCTCTGTTCAGCAGGGAGCCTGCTTCCCTTCCTCTCTCTCTGTCTGCCTCTCTGCCTACTTGTGATCTCTGTCAAATAAATAGTCTTCTTAAAAAAAAATGATATAGTGTCCTTCCTCATCTCCTATTATAGTCTTTGGTTTCAAATCTAATTTATCTGATATAAGGATTGCCACCGCAGCTTTGTTTTGATGTCCATTAGCATGGCAAATTGTTTTCCACCCCCTCACTTTAAATTTGGAGGTGTCTTTGTATCTACAATGAGTTTCATACAGACAGCATATCAGTGGGTCTTGTTTTTTTATCCATTCTGATACCCTGTGTCTTTTGATTGGGGATATTTAGCCCATTTATGTTCAGGATAACTATTGAAAGATATGAATTTAGTGTTATTGTATTGCCTGTAAGGTGACTGTTACTGTATATTGTCTCTGTTCCTTTCTGGTCTACTACTTTTAGGCTCTCTTTTTGCTTAGAGGACCACTTTCAATATTTCCTGTAGGGCTGGTTTGGTGTTTGCAATTTTTTTAAGGTTTTGTTTGTCCTGGAATCTTTTTATCTCTCCTTTTATTTTCAATGACAGCCTAGCTGGATATAGTATTCTTGGCTTATTACTTTTCTTGTTTAGTGCTCTGAATATATCATGCCAGTTCTTTCTGGCGTGCCAGGTCTCTGTGGATAGGTCTGCCACCAATCTAATATTTCTACCATTGTATGTTACTGACCTCTTGTCCTGAGCTGCTTTCAGAATTTTCTCTTTGTCAATGAGACTTGTACATTTTATTATTAGATGACAAGGTGTGAACCTATTTTTATTGATCTTGACGGGGATTCTCTGTACCTCCTGGATTTTGACGCCTCTTCTCTTTGCCAAATTAAGGATATTCTCTGCTATAATTTGCTCCGATATGCCTTCTGTCCCTCTCTATCTTCTTCTACTTCTGGGATCCCAATTATCCTAAAATTGTTTCATCTTATGGTATCACTTATCTCTTGAATTCCCCTGTGGGGTCCAGTAGTTGTTTGTGCCTCTTTTTCTCAGCTTCTTTATTCTCCATTATTTGGTCTTCTATATCACTAATTATCTCTTATGGCTCATTTATTCTAGCAGTAAGAGCTTCCATTTTTTATTGCACCTCATTAATAGCTTTTTTTGCTTTCAACTTGGTTATATTTTAGTTCTTTTATTTCTCTAGAAAGGGAATTTATTTCTCCAGAAAGGAATTCTCTAGTATCTTCCATGTTTTTTATTGAGCCCAGCTAGAACCTTGATAATCATCATTCTGAACTCTGGTTTGACATCTTACTAATGTCCATATTGATTAGGTCCCTAGCTATTGGTACTGCCTCTTATTCTTTTTTTCAAGGCGAGTTTTTCTTCCTTTTCATTTTATCCAGATAAGAATAGATGAATGAGAGAACAGACTGCTAAAAGGATAGCAAAAATATACACTAACCCACTAACCAAATAGAAAGAGACCCAAAATTGGGGGGAGAAAAATATAAATATATATATTAGACTAGTGAATAGACAGAGACACTCACTTGATTTTGGGTGTGTTTGGTCTGGAAGAAGAAACTGCTTCTCAAAATTTTAAAGAAATAAAAACTATATATATATATATATATATATATATATATATATATATATATGAGTAAACATGATGAAGGATTGGAATAAATCTGTAAAGATAAAAATTTTAAAAGATTACGAAAAGTAATTGATGAGATAAGAAGTTGGTTGAAAAAAGGAAAAAGAAAAGGGAAATAATGTGATAAGAAAAAAAAAAAAAAGGAAAGAATGTGATCAAGCTGGAGACCAGAATGAAGCCATGCACTAGATTTAGGGTATATTTTGATCTATTACAAGAAACTGTATCTCAAAATTTTAAAGAAAGAAAAACCTATATGTGTACAAAAAATAAAGCTAAATATAATGAAGGAATAGAATATGACCATACCAATGAAAATTAAAAAACATTTTTAAAAAGGTATAGATAAGATAAAATAGTTAAAAAAAACACATTAAAATAGGAAAGGGGAAATTTAAAAAAAATAGGATAAGAAAAAAATAAAATTAAAAAAATTTAACTTTGAGAGACTAACAAATCATAGAGAAAAAAGCCATGAATTCTATGTACTGTATTCCAGTAGCTCTGATCTTTTGTAGTTCTCATTGATCAGTGAACTTGGTCTTGGCTGGATGTTCTTGCTGATCTTCTGGGGGAGTGGTCTGTTGCCATGATTTTCAAGTGTCTTTGCCTAAGGCAGAATCGCACCACCCTTGCCAGGGGCCAGGCTAACCAATCTGCTCGGGTTCACTCTCCGGATCTTTTGTTCCCTGATCGCTTTCTGTACAGCTCTGGAGGATGGGAATGAATACGGCGGCCTCCCAGTCTCTGGCCAGAGGATCCAAGAGCTCAGGGCCCCTCTACTCAGTGCACCCTCAGAGAGAAGCAGTCGATCCCTCCCATCTCCCTGGTCTCCCGCCACACTCTGAGCGCACCTGGCCTGTGATCGAGCATTTCTATCTCTGGCACATGGCCCCATTTGGAGTCTCCAAACCCAGCAATACCTGCTGTGTGCCCCCATGCTTCTCCTCCTGGAGGAGGAAGGTGAGTCCCCTAGATCTGCCACTTGTGGGGTCCCTGCTCAAATAGTAATGGCCTGACTGCCATGGATCATGGTTTAAGGCAACCCCGAGCAAAGAGCCCCTCAGCTCCATCTCTGCAGCCAGCTTCCCCACTCCAGTACCTGGAAGCTCTGTCTCACTCAGGCAACTGTGGTCTTTTTGATACCCCACGGGTCCTGAGATCACACTGTCCCCATAAAGTCTCCACCCCCAGCTTAGCCTGTGGAGCAACATACTTCAGTGGAACAGACTTCTAAAAGTTCTGATTTTGTGCTCCAATGCTCTACCGCTTGCAGAAGCTGATCCCTCCCTCCTGTGGTCTCTCTTCCCATATATCACCTCAGATTCACTTCTCCAAATGTCCTACCTTCCAGAAAGTGGTCAATTTTCTGTCCCTAGAATTGCTGCTCTTCTCTTCTATCTGCTGCTGAGTTTGTAGGTCTTCAGGATGGTTTGATAACTATCTAGGGGAATTCCAGTGACCCAATGATATTTAGGTCTCCTACTCCTCCACCATCTTGCTCCTCCAAGAGCCTTTCTTTCATGATTCATGAAAAGAGTGCATCTCACAAAACCACACAGGTATATGGAGGTGATTTTTAGGGTGTGTTGTAAGGCCGAGGTTTTTCATCTGAATTTGTTTTATGGGATGACATCAAAAGGTGATAGTTTTAATATTCTGCCATCTCTGCATGTATCATATTTTATATATTTTAAGAAGTTCTTTCAGGCTGCAGGTACCTCTTGGAAATGTGGCTTTTCTCCCAGCTAAATGAATGATCAGACATTCCCTGCCCTTCACGTTCAGATGAGGCATTCTGAATGACTCTAAAATGGGCTTGGGCTTTGAGCTGCTTGACCAGTGGAAACAACTGGTTTTAATGTAGAACTTTTCTCACCATGTTTGAAAACTCAAGAACCCCAATTAATGACTCAGGAACGATGGTGGGGGACAGGTGGGGTCAGGCAGAGGGAAAGTCATGAGTATGGATGAAGACATGGGGACATCTGGTCCTCTTGTACTGGTTTAATTTTCTATTTATTGCAACTATTGGACTTCTACACAAGGTTTTAAAAGCAGAGATACTGTCCCTTTTTAAAAGTTTACAAACTATACTTCTAATGCTTTGGTTCTCTCTGGCCTGTGTTTCTCTCCCCAAAATAAGCATTCCACTGTGTACACATACCATAATTTATCCCTTCAGGCAATGATTTAGTGACAGCACATAAATTTTGATGGTCCTATGTTTTCATTTTTATTCAGTTCAAAAAATTTTCTAATCCCATCTCTGGCCCATGTTCTGGTAAGAAGTATTTTGTGTAATTTCTAAATATTTAGGATTTCCAGATGTGTTTTTTGTCCTGCTTTCTATCTTAATTCTGTTATGATTCTGGAACATACTGTAGAGGATATCAAGCCTTATAAATGTGTTGAAAATTTATATGACTCACTATATTATTTATATTGATGTATGTTCCATGTACACTTGAAAAGAATATGTATTCTACTTTTGTCAGTTTTAGTGATGAAAATTGCAATTAGGTCAAGATGACTGGTAGTATTATTCATATCTTCTAATCCTTGCTGATTTCAGCCTACATATTCCATCAGGTACAGAAAATGGAGTGTTTAAATCTGCAACAATTGTGAAATTGTCAATTTCTCTTTTCAGTTCTATCAGTTTTTGCTTCATGTATTTTTTTCTGCTTCAAGTATTTTGAAGATTACTTATTAGCTTAGCACATTACTTATTTAGAATTGTTATGCCCTCTTGAATAATTGACCCTTTATCTTTATGAAATAACCCTTTTTATCTTGAGAAATCGTTCTTGTTCTGAAATTTACTTTTCCTGATATTTACAGAGCTGCATTTCCTATGATTATAATTTATATAGTCTATGCTTCATCATTTTATGTTTAGAGTATCTATGTATTTATACTTAAAATTACTTCCTTTTGGGGTATTTTGGTGACCTAGTTGGTTAAGCATCTGATTCTTTTTTTTTAAAGATTTTATTTTTTTATTTGAGAGACAGAGATCACAAGTAGGCAGAGAGGCAGGCAGAGAGAGAGGAGGGAAGAGGGCTCCCTGCTAAGTAGAGAGTTCAAAGCAGGGTTCAATCCCAGGTCCCTGGGATCAACCTGAGCTGAAGGCAGGGGTTTCAATACACTGAGCCACCCAGGTGCACATGTGCTCTGCTTAAGTTTCTCTTTCCCTTTCCTCCTCCCCTAACCCTCCCTCAAAAAAAAAAAAAAAAAAAACCTACAAAAAAAAAGCCTTCCTTTTATTTAGCATATCTTTCTGTCTCCAGTCTGATATTCCTGCTTTTTCATTGATAATTTAAGACTTGTATACTTAATATAATTATCAATATACTTGCATTAAAACTTGGTTATATTTTCTATTTTCCTATCCTATGTTCCTTTCTTTTTCTAGATTTCTGCTTCCTTTTGGATTCACTGAGTATTTTTCAGGGTTTCATTTATTGCCTCTGTGGCTTACCTTTTCTTTTCCATAGTTTCTGTAGCATTAGTTGTATGTATCTTTAACATCTCATAGTCTATCTCTAACTGCAACTTACCACCTACTTATGAGGAAAGTACTCCACAGCCAGTGTACCACTTTCTTTCTTCCTATTCCTTCTGCCATACATTTTACTACTATATATTTTACAATCTCCAGGATATGTTGGATTATTTTGGGGTTTTTTTGTTTTTTTTTTATTTATTTTAAACATCAACAGAATTCATTGTTTTTGCACCACACCCAGTGCTCCATGCAATACGTGCCTCCGTAATACCCTCCACCTGGCTCCCATACCCTCCCACCCCCCCCACCCCTTCAAAACCCTCAGGTTGTTTTTCAGATTCCATAGTCTCTCATGGTTCACCTCCCCTTCCAATTTCCCTCAACTCCCTTCTTCTCTCCATCTCCCTATGTCCTCCATGTTATTTCTTATGCTCCAAAAATAAGTGAAGCCATATGATAATTGACTCTCTCTGCTTGACTTATTTCACTCAGCATAAACTCTTCCAGTCCCGTCCATGTTGATACAAAATTAGGTATTCATCCTTTCTGATGGAAGCATAATACTCCATAGTGTATATGGACCACATCTTTTTTATCCATTTGTCCGTTGAAGGACATCTTTGTTCTTTCCACAGTTTTATTTGGGCTTAATCACTCATCTATCTTTCCAAGATATTTAAGGGTATCTTGGCTCCTTCCACAGTTGGAAGGAGTTGAGATTCCATTCAACAGATGAATGGTTAAATAAAATGTGGTCCATATATACAATGGAATATTACTAAGCCATCAGAAAGGATGAATACCATTGATGTGGATGGAATTGGAGGGGATTATACTAAGAGAAATAAATCAAGCAGAGAAATACAATTATCATATGGTTTTACTTATATGTGGAACATAAGGAGTAGCATGGAGGACATTAGGAGAAGGAAAAGAAAAACAAAGGGGAGGAAATCAGAGGGGAGCATGAACCATGAGAGACTATGGGCTCTGGGAAACAAATCGAGGGTTTCAGAGGGGAAGAGTAGGGGGATGGGTTAGCCCAGTGACGGATAATAAGGAGGGCACATTTTTCATGGAGCACTGGGTATTATATGCAAACAATGAATTGTGGAACACTACATCAAAAACTAATGATGTATTGTGTGGTAATTAACATAATAAAGTATTAAGGAGGGCACATACTGCATGGAGCACTGGGTGTGATGCATAACAATGAATCTTGGAACACTGAAAAACTAAAATAAAGTTTAAAAATTTTTAAAAAGCATATACAGTGGAAAAAAGACAGTCTCTTCAATAAATGGTGCTGGGAAAATTGGACAGCTATATGTAGAAGAATGAAACTCAACCGTTCTCTTGCACCATACACAAAGATAAACTCGAAATGGATAAAAGACCTCAACGTGAGGCAGGAATCTTATCAAAATTCTAGAAGAGAACATAGGCAGTAAGCAATTTGACATCGGCCACACCAACTTTTTTCAAGATATGTCTCCAAAGGCAAAGGGAAAAAAAAATGAAAATGAACTTTTGGGACTTCATCAAGATCAAACGCTTCTGCACAGCAAAGGAAACAGTCAACAAAACAAAGAGGCAACACTTGTAATGGGAGAAGATATTTGCAAATGACATTACAGACAAAGGGATGATATCCAAGATCAATAAAGAACCCAAACTAACACACACAAAATCGATAATTATAACAAAAAATGGGCAGAAGACATGAACAAACACTTTTCCAAAGAAGACTCAAAGTCTAACAGAAACATGAAAATATGCTAATCATCATTAGCAATCAGGAAGATTCAAATAAAAACCACATTGAGATACCACATTACACGTCAGAATGGCCAAAATCAACAAGATAGTAAGCAACAAGTGTTGGAGAGGATGTGGAGAAAGGGGAACGCTCTTACACTGTCAATGGGAATGCAAGTTGGTAAAGCCACTTTGGAAAACAGTGTGGAGATTCCTTAAGAAATTAAAAATAGAGACTCCCTATGACCCTGCAATTACACTACTGGGTATTTACCCCAAAGATACAGATGTACTGAAAAGAAGGGCCATCTGTACCCCAATGGTCATAGCAGCAGTGGCCACAGTCGCCAAACTGTGTAAAGAGCCAAGATGCCCTTCAGATGAATGGATAAAGAAGATGTGGTCCATATACACTATGGAGTATTATGCCTCCATCAGAAAGGGTGAATACCCAACTTTTGTATCAACATGGACGGGACTGGAAGAGGTTATGCTGAGTGAAATAAGTCAAACAGAGAGAGTCAATTATCATATGGTTTCACTTATTTAGGGATCATAAGAAATAACATGGAGGACATAGGGAGATGGAGAGGGGAAGGGATTTGGGGGAAATTGGAGGGGGAGACGAACCATGAGAGTCTTTAGACTCTGAGGAAGAAACTGAGGGTTTTGGAGGGGGGTTGGGTGAGTGGTAATGGGTATTTTGGAGAGCACTGATTGCATGGAACACTGGGTGTGGTGCATAAACAATGAATTCTGGAACACTGAAAATAAATAAAAAATAAAAAATTTAAAAAGCATAAAACAAAATAAAAACATTTAAAACATAAAAGTCTCATATTTATCTACATATTTATTATTTGCAGTGATTTTCATTTCTTTGTGTGGACTCTTATTTCCACCTGCTATCATTTTCTTTCTGCTTAAAGAACTTTAATATTTTGAAGCGTAGGTCTACTGGAGACCAACTCTCTCAACTTATGTTTTACATTACAATATCTATTTTTCATCTTTAATTTGCAGGATATTTAAGCTGTATGTAGAAATAGTTTTGTCAGCATTGTTTTTTCTTTCAGTAATTTAATGGAGCCATTCCACTACCTTCTGGCTTATTAGTATTTGTGAGAATGCCAGAGTTATGCTTACCTTTGTTCCCCTGTTGGTAATGTGCCATTTACCCTTACCAATTTATGATTTTCTGTTTACTAGTGATTTTAACCAATTTGGTTTTGATGTGCATTATTATAGTTTTACTGCATTTTTTCTGCCAGGGATTTTTTTGGAGTGGATCTGTAGTTACATCATTTCTACAAAATTTGGAGAAATTTGGGGCATTTTTTTATTAAATGTTTTGTCTGCTATCCCTCCTTCTTAAACTCTTAATTACAAGTATGTTGCACTATTTCACATTGTTCCACAGGGAAACATGATCTGTTTTTGTTTTTTATTATTTCCTCTTTTTCCTCTGAGGTTCAATTTGAATATTTCTATTGTGATGTCTTCTAGTTCACTAATCTTTTCTTCTGCAATATTGAATTTAGTATTCAGTGTACTCAATGATTTTTTTTTAATTTCAGGCACTGTATTTTTCACATCTAAAGTACCTATTTAGTTCTTTGTTAGAGCTTTCATTAGTTTCCCCATTTGATTTGTTTTCCTTTAAATTGTTTAACATACTTATAATATGAATTTGAATGCTAGTTCATTGTTTATGACATTTCTTGGTTTGTTTCTATTGTTTAATTATTATTCTAGTTTTGAATTACATTTTTCTGCTTCTTGGCATGCCTGGAAATTTTTGATAGGAGTTTTGATAGGATGCTGGATATTTTTAATGGTAATTTGATGGGTGCGATTGCCTTCCTTTAAAAAAATCTTGAAGTGTGTTTTGTTAGGAAGCTTAGTAACTTGATCCTTCCACAGCTTATTTTGAACACTTTGTTATAATTCTGGCATGGTCTTTATTCCAGGAGTAGACTTGTGCTACTACTATGGTATCTGTGGATCTCCCTTTAACACTTGAATTTTCCAAGATCTCTCACATGACTGAGTGAAACTCATATAGCCACCACATGAGAGTGCTCAAAGCTATGCTCCACTGCCATATTCTTGACATAATTTTGGGTGGGAGAGGAGAATTTTTAGATTGAGTGATTTGTTTCTACATTTGGACTCTTCCAGATCCCAAAATGTCCTTCCAGCCTACACTGTCATTTAAGACTTACATGATTTCTCCTTGTCCCCTCCAAATCTTTTCATCTATGGCAGACCTATTTCTGTGTCTGCTGTCCTCAGGTAAAAATGCTGCTTCAGCTCTTTAAACTGCTATGAAGGGCTTTTTTTTTCTGGCTTACTATTCGATTCCATTCATCCAGAATCACCTGTGCCTGGAGCTATTTGTTCACCCCATAGAGAAATATTATTTGATTTTTCTGAGTTTTTTGTTATCGTTAGCCAAAAATGTATGATTTGCTATATCCTAATAGGACAGAGGTCTTCAAATTTGTTTTTTTTTAGAATTTAATGATGTGTTTTAATCCCTGTCATAGCTGAATAAATTACTGCATGAATACAAATTCGTCAAAATGGAGGTCATGCATTGCTGATGCCTTATATCACTGTGGTGTTTTTTTAAAATGATTTTTTTATCCTACCTACTACTTTGTATATGGTACTTGCCTTCTAACTTCATCTATGCCCTCTGATGTGAATCAGTTACTGTGCAGCCTGATCTGAAAGTATATAAACATTAGAGACAGAGACATGTTTTGTATGTGTACAATTCTTTTTTAAAACAAGATTCATGTATTTATTTGAGAGAGAGAAAGAGTGAGAACATGAGTGAGAGGGGCAGAGAGAGAGGGAGAGAGAATCCCAAGCAGACTCCTCACTGAGTGCACTGGCTGACTCGGGGCTCAGTCTCATGACCCTGAGATCACAACCTAAGCTGAAACCAAGAATCAGCTACCTAACCGACCACACCACCTAGGCACCCCAGTATGTTTATAATTCGTATCTAATGTGTGCACACATCCATACACCTGCACAAGCACAAGTATGCACACAGACAAAAACGTGTTTAAAACCCATTGAGAGGGCACCTGGGTGGCTCAGTGGGTTAAAGCCTCTGCCTTCAGCTCAGGTCATGATCCCAGGGTCCTGGGATTGAGCCCCATATCGGGCTCTCTGCTCAACGGGGAACCTGCTTTCCTCTCTCTCTCTACCTGCCTCTCTGCCTACTTGTGATCTCTGTCTGTCAAATAAATAAAATCTTTAAAAAAAAAAAAAAACGATTGAGACTGTTCAAATGGAAGATCCTTAAATGTTTTTAAAAATTCTGTATCCAAAGAGAGTTGTTATAGGTGACACACACATTCACAGCAATAAAATTACACAGCGCTGGAAACATTTCAAAACATCCATTTTCAAGATGTTCTTTCCATTCAACAAATTTCTTTTGAAAAGAAGCACTACTTTCTTTAAAAAAAACAACAACTATTTTTCCCTCAAGGCAGATTGTGTTTTTTTTTTTTTTTTTATAAAGTACTATCTGACCCACAGTATTGCAGCAGTCTTCACGTTGATAGTACTCATGTAGTGCTCTCTCCTGTGTGCTCTCTGTAGTGCTTTCACAAAGGCTTACCTAAAAATAAACCTGGACACGCCCCCACTCCATCCCCTATTTAAAGGCCTCCACTGCTGCTCAGTTGGCTTCAGGGTGAGTGCTAAACTCCTTAGCACACATAACGTCCTTCAAAGACATTCAAGGTCTTTCCAAACACTCCTAGTTATGTGCCATAGGTTCAGACTCTCTCTTTTTCCCTGGGTATGGAATATCTTTTAAACCTCTACACATTTGTATACACTGTGCCCCTTTGTTCAGAAGGTTCTTTCTCCTCTTTCTATCTAAGAAGTTTCCACTCCTCCCTTTAAGATCTAGTACATATGTCAGCTTTTCTGAGGAAATTATCCTGACTCTCACACCAGAGCTGATTTTTCCCCCACCTGGCAACCATTCTCCCTCCCATTTCAAGTTGCATAATCCACTTCAGGCAAGACAAATCTGTTTCTGCATAAGGCAGTGAGCAGCCTGAGTGAGTGGTCGGACTCACCTTGATCCCCAGAACTTACTAAAAGGACTGGGACCAGGTAGCAACTCAATAAATGTTGTCAAATGAACTAATGAAGCACATAGATGATGAAATACAAAGAAACTATGTCGTGACAACATTTTTAAATGTTTCATTTAAAATGTTTTATTTCCTTTTATGATGAAGCCAGATGAAAACCAAAGGAGGCCAGGTCATCAAAGATTGGATGGCTCATTTTCTTTCCTGGATTTTTCCAGCAAGAGGAAGATGACCATTCTCGTGTTAAACTGCAGCTGCTTTCAGTTTGAGCTGCTCTGTTTTCAGCAACATGTATGATTTTTAACTGCTAGAATTCAATAATGGACCGCGAGATGAAGTGGTGACTGAGGAGGAATTTAAATAGACGATCTTATGTGAGCAAAAGGTTCTTGAGGCCCCAAACTCAAAGTATTATTTATGGTCCTATCAGTGACATAACTAGGAATAATAGATTAAAATTAGGAGAAGAACATTTTTAGAGGAAGATGAGAAAAATCCTCCAGACAGGGAGACCTACTAGACTGTGAAATAGGCTTTCAAGTAAAGTGATGGAAACACAATCCCCGGAGACATTCTAAATAAAGGGACAATGGGCTAAGCACTTTGCAGGGGAGAATTCTGCATTGATAGCTGGAACAGGAAGGGGCAGGGGAGTAGGATAATGACCAGATGAGGCCCGTAGACTGCCTGAGAGGTCTGAAAGGAGGAGGGCGGGCTGAGATCCAGAAGTCCTGAAGAGGATGTGTTTAGGAGAGAAGCAAGACCATGCCAGTAATGGTGGGAGAAACACAAGACTCTGAATGAACATTAACACAGCCAAGGACTTTCAGCTTAGTAGAGAAGGCTGGATAGCACCAAACACTGACAATGGAAAAAGAAGCTTTTCCATTGGTTGGAAAGAGTAGATTTAGATCACAAAGGAACTTGCTGGATTTGAGAAGAGTTTACTCTAGAATAGAATTGTTAATAGGGTGCTAGAGAGAGTTCATGAAACAGGAATTGACTTGGCACACTGGGATGTATATCTTCACTTATGATCTCTCTTTCTGTGGGAGGAAGAGGGGACAGGCCAAGGTGCCACTTGTCCATAAAAACCCAGCATCTGGCAGAAAATGACGATTTGCTGAACATTTGTTAAATGAAAGAACGATGGATAAATAAGCATACATCATCAAAGCGTAGCTATGACGAAGACATGTTTCACAGTAAGGAGCAGGGTGGATTCCAAGAGAGAGAACCCAGAGCTGAGACAGCGATTGAGAGGCCTTGTAGAGTATGACACAGAGGACTGGCTTTCAAACATTTTGTCTGAGTGAAAAATGTGTGTTTTGTTGTAACTCGATTTACATACACCCACACTATCATTCACTTGTCTGCCATAAAACAAGATACAGAAAAATACTAGTATGCTGTGGTTTGAAATTGCTTTTTTATTTTATTATTATCCATAATATTGGGTGGGATAAACTAAATAGACTTCATGACTGGCTACTAATGGGTCCCATCCTTTCGTTTGAACGCACCAATAAATAACCAATGAATTATAACCAGATGACACCCAAAAAGCAGGATATATTCTTGAGGAACATAGTAAAATACAGTTTTTCTTAAAGTGGGGAGGAAAGTACCATTACTTGAAAGAAACCATGAAAATTGGCATTTGAACCTGCCAGGGTGGTTGTCAGACTTCTATAAATCTTATAACACAGACCTCTGGACATTTTTCGGAAACTTATTAGGGGACTCAAGGTGTGGGAATCAGCTAAATGCCCAGTGGATTGTTTTGATAGCTCAGCAAACTGCAAGAATTTCAAAAGAAAAGGTTAGTATCTTTTCTCTTTTTGGCAGAAAATATATCATGAGCCTTCTAATTTTAGTCAAAGTTGGATTGAATTTGAGGATTAGACATCCATCACACCAAGTTTTTATATTCCAGATTTTTTTCTCAGGGACCATCTCCTCTTACAACCTTTTATAATTCCTGTAGTCCACATCTCTAAGATAAATATGTGTAGAAATTGTTCTGGTTTTCTGTTGCTCTTCGCACTGGCAGGCACACAGAGAGCCATTTTGCTGTCTTAGCTTCCTAATGGGCCTGTTGATGTAATTCTCCCTTCATTTCTTAATAGGTTTAGAATGATCCTCTCCAGGATTCATTTCTCTCCTGACACAACAGTGAAAGGGCATTGTACTTCCCTTTCTCCCTCAGGCTGACAAAAATATCTTCCTTCTCTTTCTTGTCCTTAATTGACGCTGTTTATACTCCTAGGGATCCCTCATACCTCTTCCTTCCTGGTGGTTTTTAAAGAAACTACCTATGTTCACACCTCATTTGTCTCCGGCCATTCCCCTGTGAAGCTTCACTGGCAGTCACTCTATCCTTTGGAAGCTCTTTTTTCCATCTTGGCTTCCCCTCTGGGTCTTAATTATGTGTTTCTGAAAGTTCTTCAGCTTTCCTACAGACACGGGGATGGGGGTTCAGTGGGCCTCAATTAATGGATGCCCTAGGAGAAAAGACCTTTATGATCCACTGTGCTTGTATTTCAAAAAGAGCAAAACAAAATAATTGTTACTAGCCTTGGAAAACAGTACTGGTTTGCTTTGCAGGCTCTGTGGAGTCGGACTGCCTTCTGCTGCCTTTCCTTATGCAGCAGACAGTGGAAGTGTTGGCTCTCTGTGCGGTAGAGGTGAATAAGGAGGCAGTTAGAGGGAGATGCACTTGGGTTTTAATGCTGGGTCTGCTTCTTAATTGTGTGTGGCTTTGGCCTGGCTCTTTAGTCATTCTGAGCCCCAGTTTCTTCATTTATAAAGTAAATACAACCCTGTGACTTAGTCAGTTAAGCATCACACTCTTGTTTCCAGCTCAGGATTGATCTCAGGGTGGTGAGATAAATCCCTGTATTGGACTCAGTGCATGCATGGAGTCTGTTTGAGATTCTCTTCCTCTCCCCTGTACCCTCTCTTTCTCCAAGTAAATAAAATCTTTAAAAAAAAAAAGTATAGGGCGCCTGGGTGGCTCAGTTGGTTAAACATCTGCCTTCAGCTCAGGTCATGATCCCAGGGTCCTGGGATCGAGTCACGCATTAGGCTCCCTGCTCGCTTCTCACTCTCCCTCTATTCCTCTCCCCTGCTCAATCACTCTCGCACTCAAATAAATAAATAAATTAATTAAATAAGTGTAACACTATTTACTTTAGTAAAGTTATGGATTAAATGAGATCATGTATAATAAGTGCCCAGCACAGCAGTTCTCAAACACTGATGTGTATTTTAAATACTTAGAAATTAATGAAGAATGTGGAAGCCCACATAGAGTTTCTTTGCATTTCTACTGAGACTCTCCTGTGATTCTGATACACACCAACTTCGTAAACACTAGCCTAGCGTACTGCAGACAATCTGTATTGGCCCATTTTCACACTCAGAATAGTTGAAAAGTACTCTTGGGCATTTTATGGAAATTCATTTTGACTTAAACTTGAGTTTAAAAGGCCAGAGATTTGGAGAGGAAACGTGTTATATGAAGATAAATCTATTTTATGTCTCCAATTTGTAACCCTAGAACTGAGTTTTGGCCACATCGTTCAGCTAAGGTTTCAGTTCCTGAATGGTAATTGCATTCAAGCAGACTGATAGTAAAATATACTCTAGAAATGTGTAGTCTTCTACACTGCAGATAGACTAGAAGAGAGGAATTGAGATCACATAGTTGTAAGTGATTAAGTATAATATGATTTAAAGGAGACTGTGATTAATTAGGGATGGAAAATGGAAACCTAGAGCAACCATTGAAAAACATTTAAAAGAGGCATACATAGAAGAAGAATGGAATAAAATGATTATGCAGAAAGATGAAAAGGGAAAAAGAAGTAACAGATAAAGAAAAGATACAAAGAAGTTAGATTATCAATTTTCAAATTTACTTTCTCATTTACTCTCTGTTTTTCTGTTCTCATTCATTGATTTCTGATATTATTATTTTCTTTTTTGTTTGCTTTGGGTTAAATTCTTTTCTTTTTCTAGCTTCTAAGGATATAGGATTAAATCATTGGCTATAGACCTTTTGCTGTTTTTCTAAGATAAACATCACTGCTGTAAATTTCCCTGTAAGTTCTGCTAAGGCTACATCCTGTGAATTTGATGCACAGGTTTTCAGTGTCTTTCATTTCAAATATTTTTAAATTTCTATTGTGACATCCTTTTTGGTCATGAAAAGTATGTTGTTTGGTCTGGTTTCTCTCTCCTATTCTTTCAGTTGAGCACAAACAAATAAAAACTGGCTTCAGAAATTTTGTTTTATACTTCTTATTTTTGGTGGTTTTGTTTTAAAATCACAGAGGCTAAAAAGACTTATGAGGATTTTTGGTTTGTTTGCTTTTACTTTCTCTATAATCCATTCTCTGAATACCAGCCTCAGTGAACTGTTAAAAATACAACTATAAAAGCAGAACAGAGACTAAAGAATACTTGTTAAATGAATACACAAATGAATGAATGAAACAATTTGCTTCCTAAATTTTTTCAGTGACTTTTCTGCACTTAAAACCCACCCTTTTTATTTGGGCCTCTGGGTTTCTGCAAAATCTATGCTTTTCTTGGGTCATCTGTGCCCTCCCCTTTCCAGCATCACCTTATGCTCTCTGCTTTGTTCATTTCTCTCATGAGGTTTTCATGCTGTGACACACATAAATCCATAGTATGTGCAGGGTACATCAGGGTAAACAGGATTTATTCATCATGGCTTAGACTTATCCTCCAGCTCTTTATATAGATACATCACATTTTTTAAAAAGCTTTATTTATTTATTTTAGAGAGCGAGCACATGTGGAAGGGGCAGAGGGAAAGTGAGAAAGAGAATGTGAAGCAGACTCCAAGCTGAGTTTGCAGCCTGATGCGGGGCTTGATCTCATGACCTTGAGATTATGACCCAAGCCAAACCGACTCACATGCTTAACTAACTGTACCACCCAGGTGCCCCATAGATACATCATCTTAATTGATGACAAGTCAAAGGCAATAAATCTCTTAATTTATGTGTTTACTTGTTTATCCTGTTTCCCCATACTAAAACATAAGCTCCAAAGAGCATGGGCCATGTCTTCCTTGTCGAGTATGATAAAGTTGGTGATTATGTTAAGGAAGATGTATTATTTTTCTTTTCTTTTACTTTGAGATGAAAATTTCAAACATATATGAAAATGGAGAGCGGTACAATTATTCTCCATACCCATCACCCAGATTCAACATAATCGACATAAGTATGCCCCCCCTTGTTTTATCAATACCACTTTCCCTTTTCCCTAACCAGACAATTTTAAGGTAAATCCCAAACGTTGTATCATTTCATCCACAAACACTAGAAGATATGTGGTATCCTAGATAAGGGCATGTTTTAAACATAGCCATACTACCATTCTAACACCTAAAAAATTAAACAAAACTGTCTTAATATAATGTAAGATTGGGCCAATGTCCAAATTTCTCTTAAGAACTAGTTTGTTCAAGTGAAGTTCCAAGGCTACCGTTGCAGGGTAGTATGTAACTTTTCCTCTCCATCTTTTGTTCTTTTTCTTTCCTTCATTCTTTTTAAGATTTATTTGTTTATTTATTTATTTGAGAGAGAGAGAGAGAATGTGCATCAAAGAAGAGGTAGAGAAAGAAAGAGAAAGAGACTTTTAAAAAAAATTTATTTTTTTAATTTATTTTCATTATAACAGTATTCATTATTTTTGCACCACACCCAGTGCTCCATGCAATCCGTGCCCTCTCTAATACCCACCACCTGGTACCCCAACCTCCCACCACCCCACCTTCAAAACCCTCATATTGTTTTTCAGAGTACATAGTCTCTCATGGTTCACCTCCCCCTCCAATTTCCCCCAACTCCCTTATCCTCTCTATCTCCCATGTCCTCCATGCTATTTTTTATGCTCCACAAATAAGTAAAACCATATGATAATTGACTCTCTCTGCTTGATTTATTTCACTCAGCATAATCTCTCCCAGTCCCATGCATGTTGCTGCAAAAGGTGGGTATTCATCCTTTCTGATGGAGGCATAATACTCCATAGTGTATATGGACCACATCTTCCTTATCCATTCGTCCATTGAAGGGCATCTTGGTTTTTTCCATAGTTTGATGACCGTGGCCATTGCTGCTACAAATACTGGGGTACAGATGGCCCTTCTTTTCACGACATCTGTATCTTTGTGTAAATACCCAGGAGTGCAATGGCAGGGTCATAGGGAAGTTCTAGTTTTAATTTCTTGAGGAATCTCCACACTGTTCTTCAAAGAGGCTGCACCAACTTGCATTCCCACCAACAGTGGAAAAGGGTTCCCCTTTCTCCACATCCTCTCCAGCACATGTTGTTTCCTGTTTTGTTAATTTTGGCCATTCTAACTGGTGAAAGGTAATATCTATGTGGTTTTAATTTGAATCTCCCTGATGGCTAGTGGTGATGAACATTTTTTCATGTATCTGATAGCCATTTGTATGTCTTGATTGGAGAAGAGTCTTTTCATATCTTCTGCCCATTTTTTGATATGTTTGCCTGTTTTGTGTGTGTTGAGTTTGAGGAGTTCATTATAGATCTTGGATATCAACCTTTTGTGTGTACTGTCATTTGCAAATATCTTCTCCCATTCCATGGGTTGCCTCTTTGTTTTTTTGACTGTTTCCTTTGCTGTGCAGAAGCTTTTGATTTTGATGAAGTCCCAAAAGTTTATTTTCGCTTTTGTTTCCTTTGCCTTTGGAGACATATCTTGAAAGAAGTTGCTGTGGCTGATATCATAGAGATTACTGTCTATGTTCTCCTCAAGGAGTCTGATGGATTCCTGTCTCACGTTGAGGTCTTTTATCCACTTTGAGTTTATCTTTGTGTATGGTGTAAGAGAATGGTCGAGTTTCATTCTTCTACATATAGCTGCCCAGTTTTCACAGCACCATTTATTGAAGAGACTGTCTTTTTTCCACCGTATATTTTTTCCTGTTATGTCCAAGATTAATGGACCATAGAGTTGAGGGTCCATATCTGGGCTCTATACTCTGTTCCACTGGTCTATGTGTCTGTTTTTATGCCAGTACCATGCTGTCTTGGTGATCACAGCTTTGTTATAAAGCTTGAAATCAGGTAACGTGATGTCACCAGTTTTATTTATGTTTTTCAACACTTCCTTAGCGATTCTGGGTCTCTTCTGATTCCATACAAATTTTTCGATTATTTGCTCCAGCTCTTTGAAGAATACCAGTGGAATTTTTATTGGAATGGCATTAAAAGTATAGATCGCTCTATGCAGCATAGAAATTTAACAACATTTATTTTCCGATCCAAGAGCATGGAATGGTCTTCCAATTTTTGTGTCTTCTTCAATTTCTTTCAAGAGTGTTCTGTAGTTCCTTGAGTACATATCCTTTACCTCTTTTGTTAGGTTTATTCCCAGGTATCTTCTGGTACTTGGTGCTATAGTAAATGGAATCGATTCTCTAATTTCCCTTTCTGTATTTTCATTGTTAGTGTATAAGAAAGCCACTGATTTATGCACATTGACTTTGTATCCTGCCACATTGCTGAATTGCTGTATGAGTTCTAGTAGTTTGGGGGTGGAGTCTTTTGGGTATTCCATATAAAGAATCATGTCATTTGTGAAGAGAGAGAGTTTGACTTCTTCATTGCAAATTTGGATACCTTTTATTTCTCTTTGTTGTCTGATTGCTGTTGCTAGGACTTCTAATACTATGTTGTACAAGAGTGGTGGAAGTGGGCATCCTTGTCTTGTTCCTGATCTCAACGGGAAGGCTGCATGCTTTTTCCCATTGAGGATGATATTTGCTGTGGGTCTTTCATAGATAGATTTGATGAAGTTCAGGAATGTTCCCTCTATCCCTATACTTTGAAGCGTTTTAATCAGCAACGGATGCTGTATTTTGTCAAATGCTTTTTCTGCATCAATTGAGAGGACCATGTGGTTCTTCTCTCATATTAATTTGTTGTATCACATTGATTGATTTGTGAATGTTGAACCATCCTTGTAGCCAGGGATGAATCCCACCTGATCATGGCGGATAATCTTTTTAATGTGCTGTTGGATCCTGTTGGCTAGGATCTTGTTGAGAATCTTAGCATCCATATTCATCAGTGATATTGGTCTGAAATTCTCCTATTTGGTAGGGTCTTTGCCTGGTTTGGGGATCAGGGTAATAAAAACGTATCTATCAATAATCACTCTCAATGTGAATGGCCTAAATGCGCCCGTAAAATGGCACAGGGTTCCAGACTGAAAGTGAAGGGATGGAGAAGAATCTTTCATGCCAATGGGCCTCAAAAGAAGGCTGGGGTAGCGATTCTCATATCAGATAAATTAGACTTTAAACTAAAGACGGTAGTCAGAGATACAGAAGGACACTACATAATCCTTAAAGGGACTATCCACCAAGATGATCTAACAATTGTATTTATCTATGCTCCCAATATGGGAGCATCCAATTATTTAAGAAAACTGTTAATCAAGATAAAGAGTCATATTGATATGAATACACTAATCGTAGGAGATCTTAAGATGCCTCTCTCAGTAATAGACAGATCATCCAAGCAGAAAATCAATAAAGAAACAAGAGCATTGAATGACACATTGGACCAGATGGACCTCATAGATATATACAGAACATTCCACCCTAAAACAACAGAATACTCATTCTTCTCAAGTGCACACGGAATCTTCTCCAGAATAGACCACATACTGGGTCACAAATCAGGACTCAACCGATACCAAAAGACTTAGATGATTCCCTGCATATTCTCAGATCTCAATGCTTTGAAACTGGAGCTCAATCACAAGAAAAAGTTCAGAAGGATCTCAAAAACCTGGAAGCTAAAGGCCACCTTGCTTAATTAACAATGCTTGGATTAGCCAGGTGATCAAAGATGAACTGAAACAATTCATGGAAACCAATGAGAATGAAGACACTTCAGTCCAAAACCTATGGGATACAGCAAAGGCAGTCCTAAGAGGGAAATATATAGCCATCCAAACCTCCCTCAAAAAAATTGAAAAATCCAGAATACACTAGCTGTCTCTACACCTTAAAGAACTGGAGAATCAACAACAAATCAAACCAACTCCACACATAAGAAGGGAAATCATCAAGATTAGAGCTGAGATCGATGAGGTAGAAACCAGAGATACAGTAGAATGTATCAATGAAACTAGAAGATGGTTTTTTGAAAGAATCAATAAGATTGATAAACCATTGGCCACACTAATCCAAAAGAAAAGAGAGAAAGCCCAAATTCATAAAATTATGAATGAAAAGGGAGAGATCACAACGAACACCAAGGATGTAGAACCAATCATCAGAAGTTATTATCAACAGTTATATGCCAATAAGATTAGCAACCTAGATGAAATGGATGCATTCCTGGAAAACTATAAACTCCCCATAATTTAATCAGAAAGAAATTGACAACCTGAATACACCAATATCTAGTAACGAGTTTGAAGCAGTGATCTAAAACCTCCCAAAAAACAAGAGCCCAGGACCTGACGGATTCCCTGGAGAATTCTACCAAACTTTCAATGAAGAAATAACACCTATTCTCCTGAAGCTTTTTAAAAAAATTGAAGCAGAAGGAAAACTTCCTGACTCTTTCTATGAGAAAGAGACTTTTTAAGCAGACTCCTCACTGAACACAGAGCCTGTGTGGGGCTCGATTCATGACCTTGTGATCATGACCTGAGTCCAAATCAAGAGTCAGATGCTTGTATGATTGAGCCACCCAGGCTCTCCCCTCTGTCTTGTTTTTTAATTGCAGTTCATTTGTCAAGGAAATGGGTCATTGATTTTACATACTAGACTTGGCTAGCTGCATCTCTTTTATTCCAGATGCTTAAAATAATTGAGATGGGGCACCTGGGTGGCTCAGTAGGTTAAGCTTCTGCCTTCAGCTCAAGTCATGACCTCTGGGTCCTGGGATCTAGTCCCACATCAGGCTCTCTGCTCGGTAGGGAGCCTGCTTCCCCCACCCCTCTCTCTTGCTCCTGCCTCTCTGCCTACTTGTGATCTCTGTCTGTCAAATAAATAAATAAAATCTTAAAAGAAATAATTGAGATATAGTTCATAGATCATAAAATGTATACTTTTATAGTGTATATTTAAGGAAGTTTGAACATATTTACAAAGCTGTGCAACCACCAACACTGCCTAATTGCAGAATATTTTTAGACTGTGAATAGTAGATACTTTTCCTTATCCCTTCCCCAAGTCATAGGCAAGTGCTAATCTACTTTCCATCTTTATATTGCATATTCTAGACATTTAAACGTCCCCATAAATGAAAGTACACAAGATGTGATACTTTGTGACTACTTTTTCACTCAACATAAATTTTCAAGATTCATCTGTGTTGTAGTATGTACCAAAACTTTATTCCTTATATTGGCTGAATAATATTTCATTGTATGCATATACCATATTTTTATTCATTCATTAGTTGATGGGCATTTGAACTGTACCCACATGTTGGCTCTGATGAATAATGCTGCAATTAATGTACATGTATAATATATGTGTGGACAGGTTTTCCTTTCTCCAGAGTATATCCAGGAGTGGAATTGCTGGGTTATATGATATTTGCATGTTTAAATTTTTGAGGAACTGTTAAATTGTTTCTAAAGTGACTGCAGCATTTTATTATACCACCAGTAGTTTATGAAGTTTCCAATTTCTCCCCATCCTCATCAATATTTGTTGTTGTCCATATTTTTTTTAATAATTTTTTATTTTTTATAAACATATATTTTTATCCCCAGGGGTACAGGTCTGTGAATCACCAGGTTTACACACTTCACAGCACTCACCAAAGCACATACCCTCCCCAATGTCCATAATCCCACCCCCTTCTCCCAAACCCCCTCCCCCCAGCAACCCTCAGTTTGTTTTGTGAGATTAAGAGTCACTTATGGTTCGTCTCCCTCCCAATCCCATCTTGTTTCATTTATTCTTCTCCTACCCACTTAAGCCCCCATGTTGCATCACCACTTCCTCATATCAGGGAGATCATATGATAGTTGTCTTTCTCTGCTTGACTTATTTTGCTAAGCATGATACGCTCTAGTTCCATCCATGTTATCACAAATGTCCATATTTTTTAATATAGTCATCCTGTGGATATGAGTTGGTATATCATTGTGATTTTGATTTGCATTTCCCTAATGACTAATAATGTTTAGAATATTCCCATGTGCTTATTGACCATTGATATATCTTCTTTGGAGAAATGTCCATTCAGATCCTTTGCCCATTTTATTTTTTTAAATTTAAAAAAAAATTATTTTACTTTTTTCAGTGTTCCAATATTCATTGTTTATGCACCACAGTCAGTGCTCCATGCAATATGTGCCCTCTTTAATATCCACCACCAGGCTCACCCAACCCCCCACCTCCTTCCCCTCCAAAACCCTCAGTTTGTTTCTCAGAGTCCACAGACTCTCATGGTTTGTCTCCCCCTCCGATTTCTCTCAACTCATTTCTCCTCTCCATCTCCCCATGTTCTCTGTGTTATTTCTTATGCTCCACAGGTGAAACCATATGATATTGACTCTCTCTGACTTATTTCACTCAGCATAATCTCTTCCGGTCCCGTCCATGTTGATACAAAAGTTGGGTATTCATCCTTTCTGATGGCTGCATATTATTCCACTGTATATATAGACCCTATCTTCTTTATCCATTCATCTGTTGAAGTGCATCTTGGCTCTTTCCACAGTTTAGTGACTGTGGCCACTAAGAACATTGGGGTACAGATGGCCCTTCTTTTCACTACATCTCTATCTTTGGAATAAATACCCAGTAGTGCAATTGCAAGGTCATAGGGAAGCTCTATTTTAAATTTCTTAAGGAATCTCCACACTGTTCTCCAAATTGGATGCACCAACTTGCATTTATACCAACAGTGTAAGAGGGTTCCCCTTTCTCACATCCTCTCCAACACACGTTGTTTACTGTCTTGTTAATTTTGGCCATTCTGACTGGTCTAAGGTGATGTCTCAATGTGGTTTCAATTTGAATCTCCCTGATGGCTAATGATGATGAACATTTTTTCATGTGTCTGTTAGCCATTTGTATGTCTTCTTTGGAGAAGTGTCTGTTCATGTCTTCTCCTTTTTTTTTTTTATATACATATAGATATAAGCTTCAAGGTAATCCTTTTTCCCTATTCAATACTACCCTATACATAAAACAGTTTTAATTTCCCTGTATCTCTGGAAAGTTGAATATTTTAACAAAGATAACAAGATTCACCCAGGAAGAACTGAAATAACCTTCCTTGCCCACATCGAGGGTTTATAACCACCCTCCCATCTTAGTTTTCTGTTAGTGTTTATGTGTATTTGTTTTTGTTTTGTACTATGTAAATCTTATTCATGGGGTTCATTTTGGCTAGGTTTTTCTCTTTTTTCCTTGTCTTTTACTTTTGTTGGTCTTTTTGTTTGTTTGTTTTGTTTATGTACCTTATAAATCTTACTTTGGGGGCTCATTTTATCTGGGTTTTCTATTTTTATCTTTTCCTCTCTCTTCTTTTTGGTGATGACTTCCAATTGCTCCAAAGCTTTCCAGGGTGGACCTTGCCTGGATCGTGGTTGATATATTCAGCTATACGTCCTCTCAACCACCTCTCACCAAAATGACTAGGAGGAGCAACACCCAACAAAAGAAAAATTCAGAGACTGGGCCCTCTCCATCAGAGCTATTGATATGGACATGGACATGGATATGGACATGAAGTATGTCAGAAAGGGAATTCAGGGTAACAATTATCCAGGCAATGGCCAAGTTGGAGAAGATCATTAGTGACAACACAGAAACTCTTAAGGGTAGAAATGAGGGCTGATCTGGCAATACTAAAAAATGCTACCAATGAGATCCAATGTAATCTAAATACTCTAACAGCTAGGGTAACCGAGGCAGAAGATCAAATTAGTGACCTAGAAAACAACCTGATAGAAAAGAAAGATCAGGAGGAGGCCTGGAGCAAACAGCTTAGAAGCCATGAAAACAGTATTAGGGAAATAAATGACACCATGAAATGTTCCAACATCAGAATTATTGGAATCCCTAAGGGGGTAGAGAAAGAGAGATGACTGGAAGATATAGTTGAAAAATATTGAAAAAAAATTTTCCCTAATCTGGGGAATGGAACAAATGTTCATGTCCTAGAGGCAGAAATGATACCCACCCCCTGAAAGATCAATGAATCTAGAAAGACCTCCAGGTGCTTAATTGTGAAATTCATGAACCATAATTTTAGACAAGGAAATTAAGGGCAGGTAAGGGGAAGAGATTACTCATGTGCAGAGGAAGGACCATCAGAATAATGTCAGACCTGTCCACAGAAACCTGGCAGGCCATAAAAGGCTGGCAAGACATAGTCAGGGCACTAAATTGGAAGAACGTGCAGCCAAGAATACTTTATCCAGCAAGGCTTACAATCAAAAAATGTATGGAAAGATAAAGAGCTTCCAAGGATGGCAAGGTTTAAAAGAGTATGTGTCCACTAGGCCAGCACTACAGGAAATACTGAGTGGGGTCGGGGTGGGGTTCTATAAAAGAAGAAAGAACCCAAGAGTGACATAGAACAGAAATTTACAGAGACAATCTATAGAACAAGTACTTCTCAGGCAACATGATGTCAATAAAAACTTTCCTTTCAATAATCACTTTCAATGTGAACATGATAAATGCTCCCATAAAACAGCATAGGGTTGCAGACTGGATAAAATGACAGAACCCGTCCATATGCTGTCTACAAGACACACATTTGGAACCTAAAGATTCATCCAGACTGAAGTGAAGGGATGGAGAACTATCTTTTATGCCAACAGGCCTCAAAAGAAAGTTGGGGTAGCAATTCTCATATCAGATAAATTAGATGTTAAGCTAAAGACTATAGTCAGAGATACAGAAGGACGCTATGTCTTTCTTTTTTTTTTAAAGATTTTATTTATTTATTTGACAGAGAGAGATCACAAGTAGGTATAGAGGCATGCAGAGAGAGAGAGAGAGAGAGAGATGAAGCAAGCTCCCTGCTGAGCAGAGAGCCCGATGCGGGACTCGATCCCAGGACCCTGAGATCATGACCTGAGCCGAAGGCAACGGCTTAACCCACTGAGCCATGCTATGTCATTCTTAAAGGGTCTATCCACCGAGAAGATCTAACAATTGTAAATATTTATGTCCCCAATATGCGAGCAGCCAACTACATAAGCGAACTGTTAATCAAGATAAAGAGTCATATTGATATGAACACATTAATAGTACAGGATTTTAATATGCCACTCTCAGTAATAGATCACCTAAGCAGAGAAGAGCCTTGAATGATACATTGGACCAGATAGACCTCATAGATATATACAAAACATTCCACCCTAAAGCAACAGAATACTCATTCTTCTCAAGTGCACATGGAACTTTCTCCGGAATAGACCACATACTGGGTCACAAATCAGGGCTCAAACAATACCAAAAGACTGAGATTATTCCCTGCATATTCTCAGACCACAATGCTTTGAAATTGGAGCTCAACCACAAGAAAGCTTTGGAAGGAATAAAAATACTTGGAAGCTGAAGACCGTCCTGCTGAAGAATGTTTGGATCAACCAGGAGATCAAAGAAGAACTTAAACAGATCATGGAAACCAATGAGAACAAAGACACATCAGTCCAAAACCTATGAGATATAGCAAAGTTGGTCCTAAGGGGGAAATACATAGCCATGGAAGCCTCACTTTGCCTATTTTTAAATTGGGCTGGTTGTCTTTTTGTTGTTGAATTGTAAGTGTTCTTTACATTTTATAAAATATATATTAAGTCCCTTATGAAGTGTGCAATTTGCAAATATTTGCACTCTCTCTGTTGGTTGGCTGTTCACTTTATTAATGATATCCTTTGAAGCACAAAAGTTTTTCATTTTCACAAGTACAACCTATCCATTTTTTTTCTTTCATGACTTATGTCTTTGGTGTCATATTTGGGAAACTATTACCCAATCCAATATTACAAAAATTCTTGTTTTCGTCTAAGGGTTTCTATAGTTTTGGCTATTACATTTATGTCTATGATCCATTTTGAGCATTTTTTTTAAGATTATTTATTTATTTATTTATTTGACAGACAGAGATCACAAGTAGGCAGAGAGGCAAGCAGAGAGAGAGGAGGAAGCAGGCTTCCTGCTGGGCAGAGAGCCTGGTGCAGGGCTCAATCCCAGGACCCTGAGATCATGACCTGAGCAGAAGGCAGACGCTTAACCCACTGAGCCACCCAGGCGCCCCACATTTTGAGCTTTTTGTATGTGCGTATGGTATAAGGAAGGCATACAACTTCCTTTTTTTATGAGTGAATATCTGCTTGTCTCAGCACCATTTGTCAAAAAGACCAGTTTTTTCCCCTGTTGGATTTTCTTTGCACCAATGTTAAAAATCAATTGACCATAAATACATTTTTCTTTCTGGATTCTCAGTTCTACTCTATTAATCTATATGTCTATCCTTTTGTCATTAACATACTATCTTGATAATTGTAGCTTTGGAGTAAGTTTGAAATTTGGAAAATGTATCTTCTGACTTTGTTCTTCTTTTTCAATAATGTTTTAGCTATTCTGGGTGCCTTTTATTTCCAAAAGAAATTTAGAATCATCCTGTCAGTTTCTGCAAAGAAGTTATAACATTGTAGGCCTTTGATTAATTTCCTGTGTTCTCAAAGTTTACATGCCTTTCCCCCCGCAATGTTCTTACTGATTTCAGAAAGGAGCAGATTTTCAGATGTTCTTCTTACTTGGCCATTCCCACCTATGTCATACCCCCAAATTTATTTATATATGTCATGGCTGGAAGTAACTTCAGAATTTCCTCCAGTTTACCTCTCTAATTTTATAAGTACACAGCTGAAAATAGAAGAGGTAGCTTCTCTTTTCTGAATTTAAAAGTTTTCAACATTTTCTCAACTTTGAAATCCTTGACAGCAGGGAATTTCCTTGCTCCCTATTTATCCACAGATCCTAGTCCTGGGTCTGGCACATGTCAGATGAACAAAATTAAAAAAATTGTCCTAGCTGTGTGTTCATATACTAGTGCCTTGTGCTCTGTAGTTTATAATTCAACTGGGAAAAGGGAAGGTCCCTGCGGCCAACATTGGGCTGAGCCTGGGGTTATATTCTGTTAGAGACCAGGAAGCGGTAAATGATGTGTGGAAATTTTACAGACTTTTCAGTTGAGATACAAAATGTCTTTATAATTTTGGAATACCACTGCCTATATCTGGGTTAGTATAGATATAGCACAATTTCCAAATCTCTGAACATTTATAACAACCAAATTAATAATATGCTTGAGACCTCACAAAAGCCTGAAATCCATTCTGAAATATATTTTTAAAAACAATAGTGGGAAACTATTTCTTTCAAGATGATTGTAATGTGTTACAATTCTTTGAGAGCTGTTAAACCATCCACTCATTTATTCATTTATTCATTTATCTAACAAATATGTATTGAGTACTTACTCTGTGCCAGGCATATGTTAGGTACTGGGGCCATGATGTGAAAAATATAAGCATGGTCTGCTCCCCTCTTAAGAAGTAAATAGCAACTTGAATCCAAGCAGAAAATGAAAATGGAATCACCAGAGTACCTTATTCAAAATCTTCTGGAAATAGATGCATACTGTTGGACTATCACTAGAATATCTTCTGGTACACATCAAATTCTTAGGAGAAATGGAAAACATTTTCAAATAACTCTCCTGTATTTTGCTCCTGTTTCTTGGCTACTTGATATCTCATTTCTCCAAGAATTCTGATCTGGACTTTCCATTCCTTCCGTAGATTCTTTCCACTTTTCTCCTCTTTTGCATTTATTTTGTTCTTTCTCAGTCCCTCTAAAAAAAACACACTGGCATGTATCCTTATTGAAGTGGTTTGTCCCTTAAATGTGGAGGGAAGAGTAGGATATAGGAAATATACAAAGAATGCCACCAAGGGGATGATCTCATTCAGAGACAGCAGGACTTCCCTTACTCACTGATGCCTGATATTTCATAATTAGAGATTCTTGTTTCAGAAAGGTATGGATTCTGGCTAAAATGTAAATACCCCTGGGGAAATCATTGTTTGAAGTCATATAAGTTTTTTCCACATGGGCATGAATGAGTTTATTTAAACCTTTCCTAAGAACAGGTTTTGGTTGGAAACAGAAAAAAAAAATGGACTGGGGATAACTGAAATTATTATTAGGAGGTAAAGAGATGGATAAGTTGAAGATACCATCATTATAAAATAGAAATATGCTTGCTATTCAAGCTGAATTCAACTTACTGTACTTCTAAACTATATCACCATGTTCCTTTAAAATGGTCTCTGAAACATGAATTAGCAGTTAAAATTAGCTTCATGATAACCACTCAAATGCCACTGAATATAACCCTCAGGGGTAGAATGACATGGGTTGTATGACAGAATTTGGAATCTCTCCTTCATATTCAACGTCTCCAATGTATTCCTTCCTGCAAGCCCCTCCCCACCCCAATCTTAATGGTGGGGATTCCTCACAGTCTGAGTAAGAACACTGAATTCAGTGGACTCAAAATCAAGATTAAAGAAAAACAGAAAAAAGGATTTTGCAGTGATCAAAGAAGTAATGAAATTTAGAGACAGATCGCTTGTTAAAATATGGCATCTCCAGGGGCACCTGGGTGGCTCAGTGGGTTAAGCCTCTGCCTTTGGCTCAGGTCATAATCTCAGGGTTCGGGGATCAAGCCCTGCATCAGGCTCTCTGCTCAGCAGAGAGCCTGCTGAGCAGAGAGCCTGCTTCTTCCTCTCTCTCTCTCTGCCTGCCTCTCTGCCTACTTGTGATCTCTGTCAAGTAAATAAATAAAATCTTTAAAAAAATGTGACATCTCCAGTGTATAACACACTCTGTCTTTCCCATGTGTCAATTCCTGTCTTATACACACAGACCTGTAGGTTTCTGTAGAAATATTCCCAGTCTCCTCAAGAACACAGCCCAATTTTTAATCATTAATTATTCTTTAGTTTCAGTAGGACTGCTTTAATCATTCTTTCCATTTTAACTGATTCATTTTAATAATCAATTTTATAATCTTATTAAACAATAAGTTTTTAAATATTAAAGTAATGTCTTAAATGAACCTAGCATTTAAATGAATAGCAGCTTGTGTGAAATTGTGTGTGATACCATCCAATATAAAATATGTGGACATAACAATTACAGGCCATCTGTTAAACTGGCATCTTGCTTGTACAGGAATGAAATTTCAATTAAGTTTTATTATCAGGAAGTGTAAATGACAGATCCCATACAAAAGTCCATAGCCAGTAAACTGTCTAAATAAAGAGTAGGATGTCATACAGTTAATGAGTTGGATCAGGTTCCCTGATTACATACTTTGTAAATAATGTGTTTGTTCACTAGCTCTTGGAAACGAGTACTGCTGGTGAGCATGGTGTCTGTTTTTTAAGAGATGCCCATATGGGAGCCAAATTGAAATGGTTGTACAGCACAGTCCAGAGTCGTCTGGTTAATGTTGATTCTCCACTTTAGCTGGAGAGCCTGGAGTTAAATAATACATGAGATAAAAGGATGATCTGAAAATGGAGAAACAAAAATCATAGCTCAAAAGTCTCTAAGAAGTGGCGATTTGCAGGAAGCCACATATCCAAGGCCTGAAGACCAATTTACAACTTGAAGGAAGAGATGTCGTGTTCCACCAGTGGTTCAGCTGTGGTTTCCCCATCATCCCAGGCAGAAGAACATCTCATGCTATCAGTAAGTGTTGGGACAAGGGCCTGGGTTATTAGCAGGAGACCAAATGGGCTTGTAGCTTTTAGCCATGAAATGGGTCTCATAACTCATCAAACAGCCTCCTTACTTTCCAACCTATCATCATTATTAATATCTATTATGACCATGCATAGGAAAATAAGAAATCAAATAAGCAAACATACCCAAATTTTACTTGCTCAAGTAATGACTTGGAGAGCTGTCAACAAGAAGTCAAATTTTCATTCCCATAAATAAGCTAAAAATAATCTCAAGCCATTTCTCTTCTGAAAAACATATAATTAAGTAGAGCATCAGCAGCAGCTGTGGACCCTTGGGATGTTATTCAGAGTCTTCCAGGACACTTGCTGAGTAGTGTTGCATGATACAGTAGCCAGAATCTAGCATTGGACAGGATTTGCCAGAGGCATTTGCAAACTGGGTGACCTATGTCCTCCTCTGGGCCCGAATACTGCCACAGTTCAAGGTTACTGAAAGGATGTCACATTCCAGAGAATAAATTCTCCAATGACTTTTACCATTAATTCAGTTCTTCTGGCTTTTTTCAAAAGATTTTATCTATTTATTTGAGAGGGAGAGCAAGAATTTGGGTGGGGGGAGGAGCAGAGGGAGAAGTGAACTGACTCCTCACTGAGCAGGTGACCTGATGTGCGGCTCCATCCTGGGACCTGAGCCAAAGGCAGACACTTAACTAACTGAATCACCCAGGAGCCCCTGGCTGTTAATGGAGTTGATGTTTTGGAGTTTAATAGTGTTTTGTTTTGTTTTCCTTTTTGGTATTACCCTTTGAAAGAGAATGGGAAGATGACAAGAACAAGATAAATAAACTTTTACTTGGATTCAGGCTGTGGAAGTCCTCATGTGTTTTGGAGTGCGGTAGAAAGAGTAGTAAGCTGTATATGTGGCAGTCAGGCTATGACCCCCAGGGAGGGAAGGCAGACATAAAGACTGCAGATGAGTTTTGACTCAATTTTTAAGACTCTTTTTACAGGGATGTTATTTACAAGCAGTGAAATACACAGACTATAAGTCTCCTTTTGACAAAAGATACACTCATGTAATTCACACCCCTGTCAATATGTAGTACAATTCCTTCCTACAGAAAGTTTTCTTGTGTCCTTTCCCAATCAGTCACTATATTCCCTGCTCCCAGGCAACCACTGATCTAATTTTTAATCACACAGATTTTGTTTTTTCCATACAAAGAATGTCATATAAATGGAATCATACATTATGTACTCTTTGAGGTAAGACTAATTTCACGAAGAAGCCTTTCTTTCTATGAAATAAGTTTTAGGGATTAGTCCATATTGTGTGTAGCAAAATCAGTCATTCATTCATGTTTACTGATAAGGAATATATTCTGTTGCATAAATAGACCAACAGAAGGTTTTCTACTTTCTCATTAATGGACTCTTGCTCTGTTTCTAGCTTGGAGCTATTATGAATAAAGCTGCTCTAAGTATTCTCTAAAATACTGGAGGACATTTATTTCTCTTGGATTAATATCTAGGAGTGAGATTATCAGGTTATAGAGTAAATGTATGTTTAACTTTTTAGAAAGTTTCCAGTGTCCAAAGTAATTGTACCATTTTACACCCCCACCAATATACTCACCAACATTTAATGTTGTTAACTTTGTCTCCGTCTATTTATCGAGTAGGTAAAACTGAGTTATTTTCAATACATTAAACAACAATAACAACCCAAGAGCACTAAGGTCTAGAGACCAGAAGTAAAGAACTTGGTTTTGAAATTTGCACCATTCTTCAAGGGTAAGACCTGGGAAGACCCTCCTATGAATCAGGAAGGTGTGACTCATGGGAAGAGGTCTATAGTTTTTACCCATATCTAAGCCAGAGTTCCAGGACTCAAGTCAACCCCCACCCACTCCCTCTCTTCCTATCTGCATCACTCTGGATACTCTACCACCTTCCTACCCCTCTTCTCAGGATTCAACGACTCTTTCCTAGCTTCTGCACTTTATTTTTGTCCTTTGTTACTTCTCATCTATATCACTGTGATCCAGGACCAGTCGAATAGAAGTTGTTTCCTAATCACTAGATCTATCCACTGAGAGTGATCTTTTTAAAATGTAGGTTTCCTCAATACACTTTCCTATCTGTATGCCTTGGGTGACTCCTCATTTCCTGTATGATAAAAACAAGCAACAGCTGACATTTATGAAGGGTTCCTGATGTGCTAGTCCCAGTACTAGGTACTCCATTTCATTCTCATGTTACACGGCCAGGATAACTCTTTAAGACAAGGGTTCCTATGAGCCCTCTTAGAAAATGTAGGTAACTTTCCAGAATTACACATCAAATCAGTGATGGGAATCAAACCCAGATGCATTAGACTCCCAAGTTTGTGATCTTAGCCAATATAGCACGATTTACTAAAAAGTAAAACCTTTCAGCATGGAGTTCTGCTTCTGGATGGCAGTGTGAGAAACTCCATTTCCTTCCCAGGGAAACAAACAAAAACTAGTGAAAACTATTTTTAAAATCCAGCAATTTAAAGTCTCTGAAAGTTTTCCTAAGGGCATACAGCAAATGAAGAAACATTTATTCAAGAAATCTACTAAAAGTCAGTAAGAAGAGCAGGAGTCTGTGATCTTTGAGCAATGACCGACCTTTCCCTCTCCCCCACACCCCACTCAGCTCAGTTTGATAGAACCATTGCTCCAGGTAGGTCATGGCCAAAAAGACAGGGATCCTTCTCTCCTCAGCTCCCAATCAAGGGTTATAGTATTCCACTGGGAGAAGACTCTCAGCATTTGTCATCTTCTCGGACTCCAAGTTAAAGAGGCTACATTCCTGGTGAGTGTGCCTGAGAAGCTGGGGCTACCTTCCTTCACTCAGTCAATCCCCAAAGAATTGATGTTCTACCACAGGTGGACAAGCTAAAAATACTGGATCCCTGATTGCTTCCCCCCACCTTCATAATAAAGAGATTCTCCATCAGCAGGGCAAAGCCAAGAAAACCAAGGATACCCCCAACCAGCCTACAGAGCTCAGATGTTTTGTCTCTAGAGAGAAGCAACCAATGAGAAGAGTATTCCAAAGTTCCAAAGTTCTCTAAAGGAACTGACTTGATTTGATATACAATGTGGGAAGTTCAAAGCTAAAGGTGGTGTCAAAAACAATAGCTCCTCTTAATTATGTGCAACAAGCTAAACCATTGGTCAGTTAGCTTATCAGATCTAGCATTATATATACTTTTCTTCAAGATCTTGGGATGGGTTGTAGATATTAGAGTAGGCAGAATAACAGCGACTTCTTCCTTTCCAATCCTAAATTCCCAAAACAATAAGATCTGACTGTGTGTTCTCTGCCTTGGTCAGAACAGAGCCCAAATCTCTGGTGGACAGGATGATCTACAATGATGCAGAGGGCACTCTCTCAAACAAAATCAGACATTAAAGTGACAGTGCATGAACAAATCCAACAAACGCTCTGATCTAAGTTGAAGTGATGGGGTTAAGAAAGGGGCAACCCCCAGGGGGATGTCTTTGAGCATCAAGAAGTTGAACTGCAAAAAATAGTCAATGGTTGGATACAATCAGTTGTTTTCTGTATTATGAGCCATGCGCTGGCCTGAAAATGTACGCATATCATGATAGCCACTTCTGGTATGGCAAAGACCATGGTGGGGGGGTTGGACTTTTAGCGTTGGCTAATTTGTTTGAAGACCCTTTAATTTTCTTTGGGAAACCAATGAAGGTTTTTAATGTTTCAGCTATGGGACATTGATTGTTCCATGAATCTCAACCCAAACACATTTCGTGAAAACACTAAAATTTCAGGACCAGTGGATTAGAAGTTGTTGAAAATTGGATTTACTTATTTTTTTTTTTTTTTACTAAGTATTATCCATTTCCAGGTTTTGCTAAGTGGAATTTCTTCCTTCCTCCCTTCCCTCTCCCCTTCTCCCTGCTTTTCTCCCTCCCTTCTTTCCTCCCTTCCTCCCTCCCTTCTTCCTTCCTTCCCTTCCTTCCTAAATGAATATTTCTTTCTGGGATTGAGGTTAATGAGAATTTTAAAAGAGTCCTTTGTGGGGAGAAATGCTCCATGGAATAGAAGAAAAGAGCAATCAGCAGGGAAAACTGAATTAATTTCGGTGAATCATCTTGAAGGCAAATATTTTTAAAAGGCAGAAAGACAGTGACAGAGAGCAATATAGAAACTATTCTAGTACAACAGAGGGCTGTGAATTGAGCTGTGAAGATTTTATTTTAATAAATATAAAATTGGATACATTTTAGAATGCAATCCTTCCTATAGGATTAGGCATTTGGGTTCATATTCTGTATTGAATATACAAACCCAATCTTAATTTGGCAGTGCAGACAGGGATTACTGAGACCACACCCAAAATCTGAGTAACTGTACCCAAATGGTGATGGAAATCTGAAGGATTGTAATTCTATAATTTTCTTCCTTTGTTTGACTGGGACAGATTTGAGGATGTTTGCTGATATTGTTGGAAATCACTTATAATGGCATCAGGAGAGGGTGCTTATGTTGTGAGTGTGGTGGCTGGAAGGTGCTGGGTCAGCAAGCTGCCCCTACACCTGGTCTTCAGCTGCACCTGTGAGCCCTTGTGCTGGAGGGATGCCCTAAGGCAGTGTTTCCAAACTCCACTGCATGTTAGAATCACCTGGGGACCTTTTAAAGCTATAATGCTGGGGGTCCACTCTACACCAATTAAATAGTATCTTTGGGGATGGGGGCCAGGCCTAGCTATTTTCTCAAACCTCTCCAGGTAATTGCAATTTGCAGAAAAAGCGGAGGACCATTGCCCTTGGGAGACACAGAAGAGCAAATTAAATTGCCTGTGGCACTGTCTGTGAAAAAAGAGCAGAGATGAGGCCAGTGGGAAAGGGGCCAGGAAAAAAATAAATCAAGACAGGTGAGCAGGACTTTGGTTTCAGACAGAGGAGCTGGAGAACACTCATATTTTGTTCAAATGGGTAAGAGAGCTAGAGCATCACTTCTCCCAACACCCTGAAACCCAGAGACACAACCAAAGAGCTGGGATCCTGTTGAAATTCTTTGAGCAGAGGGGATCCCTAAGAAATTTCAAACCTCAGTGAACAATGGTCCCATCAGACAAAGATCTCAAGAGAACAACTCCAAAATTCTCTAACAAACCCAAAGGCAAGATAAACTTTGAAGACCCAGGATTTCTTCACAGGACAGCAATGCTGCCAGACAGGACAGACAGTGTTCTTTCTGTAGGAGGTGATGCAGAGGGTGGCAGAGCCAACTCCAGCAAGCAAAACTTTCTGGACTGGAGCAGATGTCAGGGCGGCAGTCTCCAAAAGGCATTTGTGAATTCAGCATGACATTCCAATTAAGGTTGCCAGATAAGTCACAAGATATCCAGATAAATTCGGAGTTCACATAAACAATGACAAACTTCTTAGGATTGCATCCAGCATGCTTATACTAAAAATTAGTGTGTTGGGTTTACCTGAAATTCAAACTTAACTGAGTGTCCTCTACCTTTATATTTTAAATCTGTAACTCTCATTCCCAGTGACTTTCTAATAATGTGTTCTAAAATGCTAGCCTGGAAAGTGGGATATGGCTGAGAACTGGAATCAGAACCCCCTGGACATTGATGAACGGAGCCACTGAAAGAGCTCTACAGCGGTGGTCTGGTGGGAAAGACACGGTGTCTGCTAGGCACAGCCATGGGTTTTCACTACAAGCCAAAGGTTCAAAAATGGCTTCCAAAAGAGATGCTCGTGTCCCATGAGAAGACCTCATGAAAGGAAGCAAACTCCAGAGTGTGTCAACCTAGGAGTTTCCTGGTTAGTGGTCAGTACACAGGACATCTGTCAATAGGCTGTAGGCTCTGGTCCCAGGAGAAGGCCTAACAAGACAGGATCCAATTAGACCCAGGACTAGCAGTGTAGTGGGATCCTAGACTGGAACCTAGAAGTAAAATTAGGACAGAAACTTAGTGGTACTGGGAGACTAGGACACCAGGTCAAACTAGCAGTAAGGACAATTGTATACCTATCTATTTATTATCTGTCCATCTTCTGTCTATCTTCTATCTATCTATCTATCTATCTATCTATCTATCCATCTATCTCTAGCTATTTATCTATCATCTATCATCCATCCATCTACCATCTATCTATCTATCTATCTATCCATCTATCATTTATCTATCCATCTATCATCTATCTACCCATCTATCATCTATCTAGCTAGCTATCTATCTATCATCTATCTATCATCCATCTATCTATCATCTATCTATCCATCTATCATCTATCTATCTCTCTATCATCTGTCATCCATCCACCTATCATCTATCTATCAACTATCATCCATCTATCTATCCATCTATTATCTATCTCTCTATCATCTATCATCCATCCATCTATCATCTATCTATCCATCTATCATCTATTTATCTCTCTCTCTCTCTATCTATCTATCTATCATCTCTTTAAAATATCACCTTAGGAATTGGCCTAATGCCTTCTGCCTCCAACCAGAACTGATTCTGAGCACAAAGCACATTGCTGAGCCTGCTGGTGAGGATGGCCTGGCTAAAGCCATGGAAGAGAGAACAATTACAGAGACATGGGATGGAGACCCACAACCTAAGCTCACAGTCTCTCTACAGAGTTTGTGGGCATTCTTGCAAAGCAGTTTGGGTAAATGTCACAATTCTTATTTGGCAGTTTATATAGTGGCAAACCAGTGCTTTGTTTCTCCAGGCTAAGCCCTGAAAGTGCAAAAATGCCCAGTGATAGAAAAATGTCTGAAATCCTTGACTGATAAGTCTTGTTCTAACAGTGATTGGTGAACCATGGGTCAGAGCCAATGTCTGTACAGGACGGCGCATGGCTGATTTCACTTAAAGAAACCAGAAGGTATACTCAAACACCCAACCACGAATTATTTTATTTAGGAATGCCATTCTTCTGAGGATCCCAATCCTTATTTAATTTACAATTGTTTAATATGTAAGAGTTCTAGTAGCCCAAGAATTCTGTGTTTGCCACATCAAATGCAGATTCTTGTCATTGACCAAACCTGTAATGTGCTAGAGGTTTGACTCTCAGAAAGGGTGGAAAGTGGATGCTAATAACATATGGTCATTTTTTACTTCCATCTGCAGAATTTAAGCAACACCTTCCTTCTTGATGCTATGAAATGGGGGCAGAACAGAGGGTCCATGATTTGCTAAGTTCTATGGAAAATAAAGCAGGGCTATGATCACTTAGGAATCAACCCAAGGGTCTCTAAAATCTCTCTATCCATGATGGCTTTCAGGATATATCTGCTTTGCTTTCTTAACCGGTCATTCAAATAAAATGATCCCTTTGAAGGGTTAAATTAATGACTTGAGGGCGCCTGGGTGGCTCAGTGGGTTAAGCCGCTGCCTTCGGCTCAGGTCATGATCTCAGGGTCCTGGGATTGAGTCCCACATTGGGCTCTCTGCTCAGCAGGGAGCCTGCTTCCTCCTCTCTCTCTCTGCTTGCCTCTCTGCCTACTTGTGCTCTCTCTCTCTCTCTCTGTCAAATGAATAAATAAATAATCTTTAAAAAAAAAAATTAATGACTTGATGTCAAAGGCAAAGCAATCGATGTCCTGACTAGAGTTTCTGCTCAATAAAATGGTCTTGTCGAGGGTATCCAGATTCCACATAGGTTTCTCTTTGTAATGGAATAGAATAGCATTGATCGTATTAGCCCTCATCAGCAACTTCTGATACCTTTGGCCTCTAATTAGGTGGTTAGACATATCCACTCGAGATATGGTTTAGAAATGGATCGGTTTGTCCTAACACAGTTACTATCTTTCTGAATAACATGGTTCTTTTCATAATTAATATGCATTAAATGATTGATGGTTTGGGAAGTTGCTTGCTGGGTACAGCACCACTTCCTTCAGCATGAGCTAGTGGAAGGGTTGGGCAGCATGAAGCTGATGAAAGGGTTTCTTGGAATCAAGGCAAAGATGACCTTAGAATTACAAGAGAGCCCTTGCATTGCCCTATTCTTTCTCTCACCTTTAAAGGATATACCTAAAGACAAATTCACAGATTATTTGTACTTCTTTTATATTTCAAGTGACAAAAAGCAAATGCTGGCAACATCAGAAACCACCTTGTTAGTTTACTGTGAGTAATCATCATGGTATAAACCGATTTAATAGGGGACCAAGTTGCCAAATTGTCTGATCTCCAGAGTTTCACAGCATTTCCCATCTGTTCACACAATAGCAGAAGACGTTTGCTTTCCTAGACACAGAATAATGCTTTTAAAACTGCCTGAAGGAATCTACTCATCCAAGCTGTTTTAATAAGATTAAGTGGATGAAATATTCATCTCCCAGGATATATGCCCATATGCTATCATATCATTAGTCACAAAAATGGACATTTAATTATTGTGGTCTCTAAAGTCCATCTCTGTGGTTAGAATATGCTGGACTCCGTGAAACAGGCTGCCTTATTTACTCATGACAGCATTTTTTTTTAACCTAGTCGATGTTGGTTCACAATCCTCTCAGAAGCTTCTTGGGTATAATCTGAAATGGGTTCCCTTTATTCAGAGGGTGGGGGAAAAGAGGCAGGCCACTCCAAGTTGGTAGGTGGTTGTTTTAATAAGCAAAGGGAACTTACATACAAGGCTTTTCTTGAATGGCAGCAAAGAATGTGGATCCCCACATCTACCCACCAAACCTCAAAACTTTGTTTAGAGAAAGAGGCCTTAGCCCGGTTTAGTCAAGGAGACCATGCAGGTGTTCTCAACAGCATAACATCATCTCAAGGCTGTGTCCTTGGAGCAGTCTCTGGGAGCGAGAATGGCAAGTGGAACCCACAATCCAAGGACAGGGGAGGAGCTGAGGAGCCTTCTGAGTGTCCCAGTCCAGCTCATGGGCCAACCAGCAGTTAGTCTTTTCAATGACCTTCCCCAACCCTAGTTCCCAGGGCTTTCTCCACATCATGCTGTGGCTGCTCCATTTTGGCCTCCATTACAAAATGGCCCCTCCATTTTGTAAATGGTTATTCCTTATTGTCAACCGTCTCTCATTTGGAAGCACGTGGTCCCCCAACATTCTAAACAATCAGTGACTTTAAACATTGATCACCTGTTCTTAAACACTCTTACTGCACAACAAAATTCTCTTCTCTCTTCAACAAGAGCCAGAGAAGAGGCTGTCACTTAAATATCTGAAAGAAAATTTTCATAAAATGTTGATTTTATGATTTTTTTTACCACTATTTCTAAATTTGAATGTTCTAGCCCTGCTGCACATTGGCCAATGTGAAGAAATTACATTCTGTGTGGGGGCAAGAAAGCCAGATGGTAGTTTTCTCTCATGTTTTCCGATTGAAAATCATCCTTTCGATTTGGCACTACATGGAGAGAGAATAGGTGAGAGTATCATTAAGTTTACCTGTTCCCAGAGGCAGAATTGTTTGTAGTTCCTGTTTGCAGTATTTACAAGATAATGTTCATATCAAATAGCACATGTGTATTTCTACCGCACTTGCTTTTTGACCCCCATTTAGATATGTGTCTATTTCTATTCATACGTATGAGCCAAAGGATACTTATTTAAATATTGAAGGTCTTTCTAAGGGGTCTAATTATGGGTGAGTTTTTTTTAACTGGATTTTGAAATATTTATTTTTTAATTTTTTTTATTTTTTAATTTTTTATTTTTTTTCAGCATAACAGTATTTTATTTTTGTACCACACCCAGTGCTACATGCAATCTGTACCCTCTATAATACCCAACACCTGGTGCCCCCAACCTTCCCCCCCCCGCCACTTCAATCCCCTCAGATTGTTTTTCAGAGTCCATAGTCTCTCGTGATTCACCTCCCCTTCCAATTTACCCCAACTCCCTTCTACTCTCTAACTCCCCATGTCTTCCATGCTATTTGTTATGCTCCACAAAGAAGTGAAACCATACGATAATTGACTCTCTCTGCTTGACTTATTTCACTCAGCATAATCTCTTCCAGTCCTGTCCATGTTGCTACAAAAGTCGGGTATTCATCCTTTCTGATGGGGGCATAATACTCCATAGTGTATATGGACCACATCTTCCTTATCCATTGGTTCATTGAGGGGCACCTTGGTTATTTCCACAGTTTGGCAACCGTGGCCATTGCTGCTACAAACATTGTGGTACAGATGGCCCTTCTTTTCACTACATCTGTATCTTTGGCGTAAATACCCAGTAGTGCAATGACAGGGTCATAGGGAGGCTCTATTTTTAATTTCTTGAGGAATCTCCACACTGTTCTCCAAAGAGGCTGCACAAACTTGCATTCCCACCAACAGTGTAAGAGGGTTCCCCTTTCTCCACATCTCCTCCAACACATGTATCCTCTATTGCTAATTCTGGCCATTCTAACTTGTGTAAGGTGATATCTCAATGTGGTTTTAATTTGAAACTCCCTGATGGCTAGTGGTGATGAACATTTTCTCATGTGTCTGATAGCCATTTGTATGTCTTCATTGGAGAGGTGTCTGTTCATATCTTCTGCCCATTTTTTAATATGATTATATGTTTTGTGTGTGTTGAGTTTCAGAAGTTCTTTATAGATCCTGGATATCAACCCTTTGCCTTTACTGTATTTGCAAATATATTCTCCCATTCCGTGGGTTGCCTCTTTGTTTTTTTAACTGTTTCCTTTGCTGTGCAGAAGCTTTTGATTTTGATGAAGTCCCAAAAGTTTATTTTTGCTTTTGTTTCCTTTGCCTTTGGAGACATATCTTGAAAGAAGTTGCTGTGGCTGATATCGTAGAGATTACTGCCTATGTTTTCCTCTAGGATTCTGATGGATTCCTGTCTCATGTTGAGGTCTTTTATCTACTTTGAGTTTATCTTTGTGTATGGTGTAAGAGAATGGTTGAGTTTCATTATTCTACATATAGCTGTCCAGTTTTCACAGCACCATTTATTGAAGAGACTATCTTTTATCCACTGTGTATTTTTCCCTGTTTCTTTGAAGATTATTTGACCATGGAGTTGAGGGTCCATATCTGGGCTCTCTACTCTGTTCCACTGCTCTATGTGTCTGTTTTTTATGCCAGTACCATGCTGTCTTGGTGATCACAGCTTTGTAGTAAAGCTTGAAATCAGGTAACGTGATGTCACCAGTTTTATTTTTGTTTTTCAAAATTTCCTTAGCGATTCTGGGTCTCTTCTGATTCCATACAAATTTTAGGATTAGTTGCTCCAGCTCTTTGAAGAATACCAGTGGAATTTTGATCGGAATGGCATTAAAAGTATAGATTGCTTTAAGCACTATAGACATTTTAACAATGTTTATTCTTCCGATCCAAGAGCATGGAATGGTCTTCCATCTTTTTGTGTCTTCTTCTATTTCTTTCATGAGTGTTCTGTAGTTCCTGGAGTACAGATCTTTTACCTTTTTGGTTAGGTTTATTCCCAGGTATCTTATGGTTTTTGGTGCTATAGTAAATGGAATCGATTCTCTAATTTCCCTTTCTGTATTTTCATTGTTAGTGTATAAGAAAGCCACTGATTTCTGTACATTGACTTTGTATCCTGACACGTTCCTGAAATGCTGTATGAGTTCTAGTAGTTTGGGGGTGGAGTCTTTTGGGTTTTCCATATAAAGAATCATGTAATCTGAGAAGAGAGAGAGCCTGACTTCTTCATTGCCAATTTGATACCTTTTATTTCTCTTTGTTGTTTGATTGCTGTTGCTAGGACTTCTAATGCTATGTTGAATAAGAGTGGTGAGAGTGGGCATCCTTGTCGTGTTCCTGATTTCAATGGGAAGGCTGCAAGCATTTTCCCATTGAGGATGATATGTGCTGTGGGTCATTTTATCTCACTGGGCATATTTGCTTTGTTTGGTAGTTTAAAATTTTTGAATCAAGAATACGCTTTATTTGTGTAATAATTTTTAACATGTTAACATGTTAACATGATGGCTCTTCTTTTCACGACATCTGTATCCTTGGGGTAAATACCCAGGAGTGCAATTACAAAGTTTGGGTTAACATGTTAACATGTTAAAAATTATTACACAAGTAAAGCGTATTCTTGATTCAAAAATTCAAAAAAAAAAAAAAAAACCAAACTTTGTAATTGCACTCCTGGGTATTTACCCCAAGGATACAGATGTCGTGAAAAGAAGGGCCATTTGTACCCCAATGTTTATAGCAGCAATGGCCACGGTTGCCAAACTATGGAAAGAACCAAGATGCCCTTCAACGGATGAATGGATAAGGAAGATGTGGTCCATATACACTATGGAGTATTATGCCTCCATCAGAAAGGATGAATACCCAACTTTTGTAGCAACATGGACGGGACTGGAAGAGATTATGCTGAGTGAAATAAGTCAAGCAGAGAGAGTCAATGATCATATGGTTTCACTTATTTGTGGAGCATAACAAATATCATGGAGGACAAGTGGTGTTAGAAAGGAGAAGGGAGTTGGGGTAAATTGGAAGGGGAGGTGAATCACGAGAGACTATGGACTCTGAAAAACAATCTGAGGGGTTTGAAGTTGCGGGGGGGTGTGAGGTTGGGGTACCAGGTGGTGGGTATTATAGAGGGCACGGATTGCATTGAGCACCGGGTGTGGTGAAAAAATAATGAATACTGTTTTTCTGAAAATAAATAAATTGAAAAAAAAAAAAACCTTTGTAAACTGAAAGCAGTATTTCTATGGTAGCATAAGTGGCGTATGCCTATCTCAATTACAAAAGCCATGGGAATCCCTACATAGCCTTACAGCTGTCTCTCCCATGGTGTGTACAGCTGTAATGCACCCCTGCGCTCATTTACGGGGTGTCATTGTGGCCCCGAAGGGTCCAAGCAAGCACTAAGGAGTGTTCTTGGGGTCAGCTGGGACAATTGCAACCTTCCACTTTGATTTCCTGAGAAAACAGTGGTGGGCAGGAATGTCCTATTAAAAAAGAGAATAGAAAGAGAATAAAGTTTAGCCAATGTCTTTTATGGCTTAGATATTTGATGTGTGTGCTGTCTCATTTCTTTTCCTCATAATTGAGGATCATTCCTATTTTGCTGATACAGACCCTGACCCAGGGTTGCTCACGATGAGTAGCTAACCTTTGGCAGACCTGGGGCTTGAACCTAACTCTTTCCATTCTACCCCACTGATTATTTCCCAGTTACTAGAGAAAATAAGGCAGACTGATGCAACACAGACAACCTGTCAGTCACCTGTAACCACTGTTTCTCTAGGGCTTTCCTAGTGTGGCATCTCTTGAGCGTGAGAAGTAAATGGCCCCAAATGCCTTATAAGGCCATGACTTCACAACCCTTTTAAAGTTGCAAACCCGCCCAACTAATAAAATCCTTTGGAGATTTATAAAATAAAATATAATATTGATGGCCAGCATATACCATTATGTATGTTAACTGGCTCATTAACAGTAAAAATAACCACTTGAGACAAGTCAGAAAGCATTGGCATGAAACTATGGATAATGGATCCTCTAATTCTCCTTTCCTGATACTGATTGACTGTAAATAGGATGGATAAGCATGGGAAGAATCTTCGATCCACTTTCCAATCGACCAACTTGTTTTGATCTGATGCATACTGATGCATACCTTGACTTGGAATGTGCCTCCCTCACCCCGCCCATGCAGCCTGGTCCACCGACCCATGCAGCAGCTGGAGCAGGTTGTCCCCGTGGAGCCCAGCTAGTGATGGAGATGGTAGCATATCTGAGCACTGGCTGCAGGAGTGTAAATCCTTCCTTTTAGTGCTCCACAACCTAATTCTGACAACCACCACTCAGTGTGGACAGAAGGCAGCTCTGCAGATGTTTGAGGGCAGGTATTGGATTTTCCTCTACTATCGTCTGTCCTCCAGGTTAAACTGGGGGCTTCTTTAAACATACCTATGCCAATTGCTATCAAGTGCTTACAATAGGCTCGGCTTGTTTTAGCTCTTTCTCGATCTCACACCAACCTTCTCCATCCTGGTTACTCTCTTTCAGTCCTATCATGATGTCATGATGTTCTTTGGGGTTTTTTTGTTTGTTTTGTTTTGTTTGCTTTTTTTTTTTTTTTTTTTTTTTTTTTTTTGAGAGAATGGGAGAGCAGGGGAAAGGCAGAGATAGAGAGGGAGCGAATCAAAAGCAGACCCCAGCTGAGCAGCGAGCCTGACTCAGGGCTAGATCTGATGGCCCTGAGACCACGAGTTGAGCCAAAACCAAAAGCTCAGCCAACTGAGCCACCCATGTGCCCTGATCTTATTCTAATTTAATCAGTCTCTTAATGCATGCTGCCCAATCTAACGTTGACCAAGAAAAAGATGTTAATCTCACCTGATTCCCCTTCAATCCTACCTATAGATAGCACTTTGGTGTGTGTCCTTTGATGACTTTATGTATATGGAAATCTCTCGGTTTCTATCTCTGCCTCTGTCTCTCTCTTTACCACTTAAAGTTCTCTCAACAGACACAATGTAAACCTTTTAGTTGGTTCCACTTCTTATTTTACATCTTTTGATAAGATATTATAGTTTGCTTCCATGGGTCCTATCCTTTTCCTGCTAAATGTTAAAAGTATACTTATTGGTGGGGGGCATGATCCCAAGGTCCTGGGATTGAGCCCCACATCAGGCTCTCTGCTCAGCAGGGAACCTTCTTCCCCCCCCCCCTCTCTCTCTCTGCCTACTTGTGATCTCTGCCAAATAAACAAATAAATCTTTTTTTTTAAGTATACTTATTTTTTATTTTGATTTATGTATATATTTACTTACTCAAGATTCCCAAGAATTCCAGAACTTCTATGACATTTGAAAGAGTTAAATTTGTTCTCAGATCATTTACAGGGGATCTCTTGTTTAGTAGGAGACTTCAAGGTGATCTCTACCCTCAAACCAATATATTCTAAATATTCTAAATATATATACTGCCTAAATTTCTCTATGTCAAACTGTTCCTATTTTTAAAATCTCATTCAGAATGAACTATACTTATTTCTAAGTAAGCACAGTATCTACACAATACTTTAAAATTACATCCTTGCTTCCAGCTTCTGTCTGAAGTGGAAAGTTTCAATGCTCTTGGTCTCTAGCTGAGCCTATGCGTGGGATATCTGATCATGGATCATTGTGTCCTTTTATGATCTTTCCTGGGCATCAGAGGCAGAGTGGTAATTCAAAATTGAAATCTGTTCTCCTCCTTTTGGGCTTAAACCCAGGCAATAAACACTAACCAAGGGAGTCCTGTTTGACAAGCATAGGAATTCAGCTCTTCCTAAATAGAATAGTGGGGAGAAACATTCACTCGAGTGACAGTTACAAACACTTTTTTTCTCTCAAATCCACAAAAAGAATTTTGAAAATTTATATGACTGCACCCCATTGTTTTTATGTTGATAATTTTTTTCAATATAAGTTTCTTCAAAATGATTGATAATTTCTGGTGCACTGTCATTGTTATGTTGCCCACAAACAATTCCAGCCTTAGAGGCTGGATCCTCTCCATCTTCTATTTACAAGAGATATACGAATTTTCCTTTCACAAAAATGTTACATCACTCCATTTATACTAAACTTGCATTTCCATTCCACTTCCTGCAGAGAATTTTATCCTGATGTAATGTTTTTTTCCACTTGGAAATTTTTTTAAATTGATCACTCTATCATATGCCTCTATAAGAAAAATATTTATAGAAATTGAAATTAAATTCTTTTCCTAAATTTGACCTTACCATCATATCCTATCTAAATAATTTTGGGGGGAAAAAAACCTTTCATCTGGATTGAGTTACCTCACAATGATTATTTTTGCACCATTAATCAAAATAAAATAACTAATTAAAAATTTTGATGAATGACTTTGAAACACCAAAGGTGAAGTTTTTGAGAAAACTTATCTCTTAACAAAACAAATAAGATTTGTTTTACAAGTTAGCCTATGAATCTACAAATAAATATTACTCATTGCTAAAATAAAAATAGGGCTGGATATCACTTTAATTTGCATTTTCATTCTCTAAATATAAACACCAAAAACCATGTTCCCATATAAATTTGTAATGAAAGTGGAAGGAGTTGTGTTATATAAATGGCAATGGATTGTTTTTAATGTTAAATATTTTCTTTTGATTTTAATTCCAGTGTAGTTAACGTACAGTGTTCTATTAGTCTTAGGTGTACAATACAGCCACTCAACACTTTCATAGTTTACTCAGTGCTCAACCCGGTAAGTGTGTTCTTAATCCCCTTTACCTCTTCCACCATCTCCCCCCATTTTCCAGCCAGCGACCATCGGTTGATCTCTATAGTTAAGGGTCTGGCTGTTGGTGTTTTGTTTGTTTGTTTTGGGTTTCTCTCTCTCTTTCTTTGTTCTTTGCTCATTAGTGTTTTTCTTCAATTCCATGTACAAGTGAAATTATATGTACTTCTAATTTCTTTCAGTATTCTCTTCCTAGATCCATACATACTATTGCAGATGGCAAGACTTCATTTTTTTTGTGGCTAAATAATATGCCATATATATATATATATATATATATAGAAGACCACTCCATGCTCATGGATCAGAAGCATAAACAAATCTTTTAAAAAATAAAATAAATAAAATAAAAACAGTGAAAGTTTTGCTTCTTTCCCCACTAAGTTGAATGCCTTTTATTCTTTTTCCTTATCTGATTGCTCTGGCTAAGTTTTTCAGTATTATCTTGAATAAAAGTGGTGAGAGTGGACATCCTTGTCTTGTCCCTAACTTTAGGGGGAAAAACTCTCAGTGTTTCACAAAAGAGAGTGAGATTAGCTATGAGTTTTTCATACATGGTCTTTATTATGCTGAGGTACGTTCCCTCTAAATGTACTTTGTTGAGGGTTTTTATCATGAATGATAGTTGTACTTTGTCATATGCTTTTCTGCATCTATTGAAATGATCATATGGTTTTTATCTTTTCTCTTGTTCATGTGGTATATCATGTTGATTGATTTGCAAATACTGAACCACACTTACTTTCTTGGAACAAATCCCACTTGATTGTAATCAATGATATTTGAAGTGCATTTTTGGATTTGGCTTGCTAAGATTTTCTCGAGGATTTTTGGTTTTTGTTCATCAGAGATATTGACCTGTAGTTCTCTATTTTTAAGAGTCATTATCTAGTTTTTGTTATTATGTTGATGCTGTCCTCATAGATGAGAAAACTTTTTTAAAGGTTAAAAATAGTCTTTCAAGATCCTGTGCAGTGTTGATGTTACAGACTCTCTGTTCTTTAATAGTGTTTCTCAAACCACTTCCATCAGAATCACATGGTTGGGGGGAAATAAAAAGAAACATATGGTAAAATACTTGTAAAAATGCACTTTACCAGGTCTCCCTCAAATCTGAGTAAGAATATTTGGGAAGACACCAGAAACTCACAGGTAAATGAATTCCTACAGGTGTTGTATTTATCCAGTATGAGGCTGAAGACTCTCCTTTGTACACTTTGCCTAAATGGGACCACATATGCAATCCCTCCTTGGCTCCGACTCTGGCGGAATAAGTCAGGCTCCCGCTCCTTCTCCCCACTAGTGTTCTTCAGCAAGCCCTTGCCTCTGTCCCGAACTATGACCAATGATGTGGGCATCTCACCAGAAAGTGTGCCAGCGCCACTCAAGTCACATTTTAAAAATGAGCCAATAGGGCTAAGCCCATCATAGTTTATGCTGGCAAGGCTGAAAATAGCAACAACCAAGAAATATTTTGCCCTTCATGTGGCTTCTTGCAGCGCTGCAGCTGTTGCCTCATCTAGTAAAAGTGCCAGGCCTAAGAGTAAACAGACACTTAATTAGGTTAGGGTGAGTTCCAGAAACTTTCAAGCAGGCAGACCAGTAATGACCACCATGCTCTCACTGATACTCGGTGTGTGTAAGAAATAATTATCCCACAGCTGGGAGTGCTGTGGTTTCTCTCCCCCATGCCCTCCCTCTTTGAACGGTGTTGTTTCAATTCTCTGACCTGATGGGGTGTTTAGTCACCAGGAATGCGATGGCGCCATTTCCCGTCAACGGTGCACTAGAGTAGATGTGCCTCAAAGCATCTGGAATCCGATGCTGCCTTCTAGATTACAGCCTCAGCACAAGACAAGTTTCAACAACCCATGGTCTCCCCAGCAGGGGCCATGGTAACAGAAGAACACAGTGCCTCCCTGGCCTGGCTGGGAAATGACAACAAACGTCTCCCAACCAAAAAGAGATGCAGTGTTCCGAGGAAAAACTCACGCTTGGTAGGTCTGACCAGGCCCAGCGGAGCTACTGCGGACATTTTCAATATTTTTCACTCTATATTTTATGGTTATTGTTGTTCAAAATGACAGCCATCTGCTACCCATGGGCAAGAATCCCAGAGGGTCGAGCTGGAGTTCGGGAAACATCTTTTGCCTCCTGAGAGTGGCCAACGCGGAAGCCACTTCCATCTCTCACCTCAGCCAGGCTGACAGAAGGCCCGTTCCTGTAAGGGCCAGAGGAAGCGAGATCATGAACGCACGGGAACCTGCATGCGCTCATCCACTCTAGACGCCATTCATTCTGGTAGGTTCCTTGCCTTGTGCTCTTTACTGTCTTGTTTTGAGTGTTTATACTTTGTTTAAACTATGCTGTTATGACGGCTTTGTGGTGTGTCAGCTGGGCGAGGGTAAACCACGTTCCCCAAATTCCCTTCGTAGCAGGTGGGAAGGGTGAGGTATAAGAGAGGTTCTCTCATGAGAGGTACAGCAGAGTATTAGCAAGCATTCTGTAGCCCACCCCCACCTTGCTCCCAGGTATTTAGTCCAACACGAATCTGGTGCTGCTGTGAAAGGGCTTTGCGGATGTCATGGAAGACTTTAATCCATGGACCTTCAGTTCGGGGAAATCATCTTTGGTGGGCCTTACTTAATCAGTTGAACCTTCTTAAATGGGAACCTGGGCCTTCCCTGGAGAGAAAGAGATTCTTCCCTTTGGAAGACGGTTTCAGCCCATGGGGTTTCAGCTGCTCCTGAGCTTCCCCTCCAGATGACCTGCATTAACAAACTGGATTTGCTTTCCAGCCCCAACAATTGCATAAGCCAATTTCCTGTCATAGAACCATCGATCCATCCATCTGTCTGGCCAGCCATGATCTCTCTACCTATCATCCATCTCTCCTATTGGTTCTGCCTCTGGTTAAACTCTGTCTGATATAGATGTCAGCTCCTTAATGTCATGAATTATGCCTCTTTTTTTTTTTTTTTTTAATCCACCATAGCACATACACAGTGCTCTGACATACATGGTACATTAAAGCATTACTCTGGGATTTTTTATTTAGTGTATATTTAGTATATATTTAAATACATTTAAATATATATAAATGTAAAATATATTTATATTTAGTGTGTATTTAGTAATATTTAGTAACTAAACTTTTTATTTTGTTACTATGTGATCTACTCATCAGATAAATATCTACTCAATAAATTTCAGAGATTGTTGCAGTTTATCTGTGTTTATCGAACACCAGAAAAGGGAAGGGATGTGTGTGTGTGTGTGTGTGTGTGTGTGTGTGTGTGTGTGTATGCACGTACATGTTAGGACATATTCCACATTAAAGCAGATCCCAAGTTCTTCCCAGTTCAATCCCAAACTGGGTTTTAGTGAGGGCAACAGTAATGTGGATCTGAGGTTGCTTGACCAGGTAGATTTTTTTTTCAAGTGGTGTTTGACTTATCAGTCACTCAATTTTCCAGATATTGTGGCATAAACTGCAAACCTATTCTTGCTGAAATATTCATTGAATTCAGTAGATCTGGGAATATTTGATCCGCATAGGCTACCACATATCCCTAGTACAGCAGATACTGTGGTTTATTTGCAAGTGAAGGAATTATATCACTTATTTCAAAATACCGAGGGAGGATCTTGTCTGTCAGCAATGAATTTTGAGGAATAACCTTTAGGGAGAGAAGCTGTGTTCAAGGGAGATTAAAGAAGGGAGCTTAAAGTTAAGGGGAAACCTGGCAAAATGGCCAGGCAGTCCTCTGATCTAATCTTGGGAGTATGGGCCCCCATTCCTAGAATGGCAGCCCACAGGACAGGGTAGCCCTTGAACCTCCAAGAAAATACCTGACTGCTGTCTGTGCTCTTGAAGCTTGCCACTGGAGGGAAAGTCCGTGTCTTTCCCCTAGATGTGTCGAGAAAGGGATCTCTTCAACGATGGTGAACCACACACAGAGACACTGTTTCTAGACCAATGAAATGATGTTGGCAGCAGGTTTTAGCTTCTTATGAACAAAGGTGATGTGCAGATGTAGGCTTCAGTCAACAACCACAGCAAGTTGATTCCTGCTTTTAAGATCTGATTTGACTAACTCATTAAATATTGTGATGTCACTGCTGGCTCCCAGTCAGAAGACACAGATCCCAGTTAACATGGTCTAATAAGCTAATTTTCTACTCTGATTTGATCTTTGAAATAAGTTTCTAATGATTATTTTTACAAAGCACCTACAAATGTTCAGCCTATCACAGTGGCCCATTAGCTGAGCGATCCCAACCTGGAACCATGCTTCTGCTTGGGCTGCTACTGTTTTGCAAGAGAAGACAGTGCCTTCCTCTAGAAGACCAACCAGAGATCATTTTGACAGAAAATTCTTTTGATTATGTTGAAGTGCTTCCTTCCTTCTCTCCTACCCTAGGCTAAAAATCATAAATTATCCAAATAAGACTGCCTCCTCCATCCCATGTTAATAGCTGACTTCTCAAACCCTTTCTGTCCAGACTGGAAGGAATTAGCCCCTGCCTGCTGAGGCACCTCCCTGGGTCATGACTTTGGAAGCAGGACCCTGCCTGTCCCATTGGAGGCGGGGGTTTCTAAGCTCAGGAGTCTGGCTGTGACTCTGGCATGGCTCTCTACAGATACGTAGAGTGGGGAAGATGTCTCATGCTGGTATCCTGGTGGTCCCAGACTGTAGAGAGTTCCTTCACCTGCTCACTCTTTTTTTTCTTGGATGCTTTGGAAGACATGGAAGGATGACTGAGCAGGTGTGCTCTGGGACTACAGGTGTGTTCATAGTTGTCCCTGGGGGAAGACATTATGGTGGGGGAGGGCTACCACTTTGACCCCCCCAAGCCCACCACACTGACCCTTTCTGAAAACCAGCAGATGTCTATGGATGAGATTGGTAGATTGAGTTTTGCAGACAAGATTTATTCTTTTAAAGATTTTACTTATTTGACACGCAGAGAGAGAATGAGAGCACAAGCAGGAGGAGCGTCAGGCAGAGGGATAAGGAGAAGTGGGCTCCCCACTGAGCAAGGAGCCTGATGCAGGGCTTGATCTCAGGACCCTGGGATCATGACCTGAGCAAAAAGCACACACTCAACCATTGAGCCACCCAGGTGCCCCAGCAGACAAGATTTAAAGTGTCAAGGTGCCAACATCACACTTTAGGGATTGGAGAGGGGGGAAATTAACTAAGTGTTGTGGAGTTTAATCTATAGCACACAAATGAGAAGCCTGAGGGCTAGATGTGACCCATGGATATATTTTGGTTTTCTCCCACAAAGTTAGACCACACTGTGTTTTAAAAACAATTCAGTTAGATCTCCTGGAAGGCATGGTTGGTTAAGCATCTGACTCTTGATTTCAGCTCAGGTCATGATCTCATGGTGGTGAGATTGATCCCTGCATCAGGCTCCGAACTCAACGTGGAGTCAGCTTAAGATTTCTCTCCCTCCCCTTCAGCCCCTCCTCTCTGTGTTCTCTTCCTCTTTAAAATAAATAAACAGGGGCACCTGGATGGCTCAGTGGGTTAAGCCTCTGCCTTCAGCTCAGGTCATGATCTCAGGGTCCTGGAATAGAGCACTGCATCGGGCTCTCTGCTCAGCAGGGAGCCTGCTTCCCCCACTCTCTCTCTGCCTGCCTCTCTGCCTACTTGTGACTACTGTTTGTAAGATAAATAAAATCTTTAAAAAAATAAAATAAGTAAACATATCTTAAAAAATAGATTTAGGGGCACCTGGGTGGCACATGGTTGAGTATCCATCTCTTGGTTTCAGCTCAATTCTGATCTCTGGGTCATGATATCGAGCCCCCAGTGTGTTTCTCTCTCCCTCTCCTTCTGCCCCTCCCCACTGTGCTCTCTTTCTAAAATAAATAAATCTTAAAGAAAAATTTTAGGTGTGCATTCCCATTTCAAAGCAGATTTTAGATAACATTTGCAACTTCTTGCTTATCTCGAAGAATCAGAAAATCAGGTCACTCAAAGGCTCCTGTTCCCACATGCCACAATCCTTCAGCTGAGCCGCTGGGGGACTGACATTCACCAGGATGTGCAAATCGCACTGCTGTCTCATTTCCCACCATGGATCCCAAGTGTCCACCTCTATTTGTTGCCACACCTGCACTAGTATATGTCCCACCCTGAAGATCAGAAGGCAGTCACCTTGCAGAGGTGACAAGTGTTCTTACGTGTTTAATATGCAAACAGAGAATATTGAAACAACACAACTTAAGGAGCTTTTATGAAGCAAATTGGACACGTCTACCTGCTTATATTACCTCTATGCCCTTCCTGGTATTTGCTTCTGAGGACTTTTCGGGCTGTCTAGGGTAGGGCAAGTTTCTGGGCTCACAGAAAAGAGCTTCTGAATTGAGAAGGGTCTGGGGTAACCCACTGTCCCAGTTTTCCTGGATCTGAGGGATTTTCTGAGATGAGGAGCTTTCAGTGCTAAAGTCAAAGAAGTTCCTAGTAAAGTGGGATGGTTGGTCATCGCAGGGGAAGGCTCCATGAAGGCGGTGAAGGGACACTGGTAAAGCCTGCCTTCCTCACGGCTTCCCCCACAGAAAGCCTCTGGGGAGCTTGTCTCCTTCACTTCCCTGATCCTAAAACTGCCGGCTTCCCTGGCCCCTGTGCCCTGACTGGTCACCAAAGACTGTATACCCTTGGCACAGGGGGACCGCCTTCCCGCTGCATTCCTGGAACGGACTTGGCTGTGGGCTTGAGCCTCGGGTTCTCTGCAGAAATGATCACATTGCTGTCACATTTCTGGTCATTTCAGTTTGCTTCTCTCTCCAGACGTCACTGCAGTCCCTACCCCAGATGGAGAAGGAAGGCCTGGGAGCCCTGTGATGGACTCTGAAGGGCAACAAGGACACAGACGAACGTGCTCGGTCTGTTCATCTGGTTTCCAGTTTACCAGCTGCTCTGCTTGTATTGTCCCCTGAAGCCACCTTTAAGAGAAAAGGATCCGCTGTCTTTGCCAGGAGAGGATCTGGAGCATTCCCTCTTTCCAGGGTCCTCTGCTGTCTGTCAGCTGGATGTCCCCCAGGATTCCTCCTGCCAATCCTTACCCTTCTCCATCTCAGCTCTGCATGGCTACCCCCTCAAGATCCTTTCCTCAGCCAGCTCCACCTGAATCCGGTCACCACCCTCAGCCCGGGGTCCCTCTGGGTCCCCTACCTCCTGACGACCCAGCTCTGGACACACGTGTGATTCAGTTTCCACTCATTTGGAATTCCCAAAAATTCCATCTGCGCTGAGCAGAGCTTTATTGTGGCTTATGTTTTATGAAGAAAGGTTTCCACAAAACAAATGAATACTGACAACAAAATTACATGGATGTTTAGTTTAATAAAGAGGACAATCTGCCAAATGCTATCTGGGCTTGGGGGCCTAGTTCAAGTCCCTCAACAGATGTAGCAGCTGGCACATGAAACACGCGGACCCCTTCTCTTTCCTGTTCCCAAAAGCCTCCATCACCAGCAACCCCCTTTCCCCCCCGCCCTGGGCCAACCCTCTGGCCTGCCTCCTCTGACCCCCAAGGCAGCTGGTGTCACAGCTTCTCTAGCCTGCATCTGGCCCTTTTCTGGTCAATTCTCCTTACCTGTGTGTGTGAACCAGACAACTCTTGCAGCCACTTCCAATATCCTGGCCTCCCTTTCCTCGAAAAGCTGTTGGCCACTCTCTGACCAGTCCCCATCAGGCGAGCAGCTCTGCATGCACTCTGACCAGCTCCCACCAGCATAGTCCTTGGGGCCTCCCCTGTGCACATGCCCCACATCTCCTTCCAAGCTGATGCCTCACATTTCCTCCCCTATGCGCATGCCCCCATCTGCTTCCCAGCTGATGGATGCCCTGTGACCTGCTAGGGGCCTCCACTGGCTCAGCCTAAAGTGGGAAGGGTCCATGCCTATGGGCAAATTATGACCTGTAAGACCCAAACACTAAGGATAAGGTCTTCTCCCTTCCTCTTCTTTGCAGCAATTGTCCTGAGACACATGTATTCTCATAGCCTCTATTGGCCCCATGGAGACCATGCCATCAGTGGCCATCAGTTGATAACACATCCGGTGTTGCTCTCTGTCCTTCCCTGCCCCGCTCCCCTTCCTGTCTTTCCTGCTTCTGTGGGAGAGCAATGCCTCATGAAACAGGAGCTTTGGCCTCAGGCAATGTTTCTGAAGAACCCATGCCAAGACACCCTATATCCTTCTGATTGCCCCATCCATCACTCCCTACCTACCTTGGGGTGTCTTAGAATAAGCCAAGATGGAAACTGGGACAGGAGTCCCGGCACCAGTAAATGAGCAAGAGGTTGATTCTTGGTGTGGTTTTGGTTCAGAAGGAGGAATTGTGGGCACAGGGTAGTGAGTTCAGGGACTGACTGTAGCATTGTTGGTCTCTTCCAAAGATAATCTACAGTTTTCTTGGTTTGTGTTTTCTTTCTTGAGGTAAAAGAATCAATCTTTATTATTGCTTAGTCAATAGGGCCCATGAGTTTTATTTCTCAATAAAGCCCATGTTGTTCATGCACTTTCCCTTAAAGATAACAAAGTGTAAGGTCCTGGTTACAACAGCCAAACCCCTGGGGGGAGATGCGAGTCCTGTATGCCTTCCCCCCAAGGCTTCCAAGTCAAGTGAGAACACACGCCATCTTTTTTTTTTTTTTTTTTTTTTTATAAACATATATTTTTATCCCCAGGGGTACAGGTCTGTGAATCACCAGGTTTACACACTTCACAGCACTCACCAAAGCACATACCCTCCCCAATGTCCATAATCCCACCCCCTTCTCCCAAACCCCCTCCCCCCGGCAACCCTCAGTTTGTTTTGTGAGATTAAGAGTCACTTATGGTTTGTCTCCCTCCCAATCCCATCTTGTTTCATTGATTCTTCTTCTACCCACTTAAGCCTCCATGTTGCATCACCACTTCCTCATATCAGGGAGATCATATGATAGTTGTCTTTCTCTGCTTGACTTATTTCGCTAAGCATGATACGCTCTAGTTCCATCCATGTTGTTGCAAATGGCAAGATTTCATTTCTTTTGATGGCTGCATAGTATTCCATTGTGTATATATACCACATCTTCTTGATCCATTCATCTGTTGATGGACATCTAGGTTCTTTCCATAGTTTGGCTATTGTGGACATTGCTGCTATAAACATTCGGGTGCATGTGTCCCTTTGGATCACTACATTTGTATCTTTAGGGTAAATACCCAATAGTGCAATTGCTGGGTCATAGGGCAGTTCTATTTTCAACATTTTGAGGAACCTCCATGCTGTTTTCCAGAGTGGCTGCACCAGCTTGCATTCCCACCAACAGTGTAGGAGGGTTCCCCTTTCTCCGCATCCTCGCCAGCATCTGTCATTTCCTGACTTGTTGATTTTAGCCATTCTGACTGGTGTGAGGTGATATCTCATTGTGGTTTTGATTTGTATTTCCCTGATGCCGAGTGATATGGAGCACTTTTTCATGTGTCTGTTCGCCATCTGGATGTCTTCTTTGCAGAAATGTCTGTTCATGTCTTCTGCCCATTTCTTGATTGGATTATTTGTTCTTTGGGTGTTGAGTTTGCTAAGTTCTTTATAGATTCTGGACACTAGTCCTTTATCTGATATGTCGTTTGCAAATATCTTCTCCCATTCTGTCAGTTGTCTTTTGATTTTGTTAACTGTTTCCTTTGCTGTGCAAAAGCTTTTGATCTTGATGAAATCCCAGTAGTTCATTTTTTCCCTTGCTTCCCTTGCCTTTTGCGTTGTTCCTAGGAAGATATTGCTGCGGCAGAGGTCGAAGAGGTTGCTGCCCGTGTTCTCCTCAAGGATTTTGATGGATTCCTTTCGCACATTGAGATTCTTCATCCATTTTGAGTCTATTTTTGTGTGTGGTGTAAGGAAATGGTCCAATTTCATTTTTCTGCATGTGGCTGTCCAATTTTCCCAGCACCATTTATTGAAAAGGCTGTCTTTTTTCCATTGGAGATTCTTTCCTGCTTTGTCGAAGATTAGTTGACCATAGATTTGAGGGTCTATTTCTGGGCTCTCTATTCTGTTCCATTGATCTATGTGTCTGTTTTTGTGCCAGTACCATGTTGTCTTGATGATGACAGCTTTGTAATAGAGCTTGAAGTCCGGAATTGTGATGCCACCAACGTTGGCTTTCTTTTTCAATATCCCTTTGGCTATTCGAGGTCTTTTCTGGTTCCATATAAATTTTAGAATTATTTGTTCCATTTCTTTGAAAAAGATGGATGGTACTTTGATAGGAATTGCATTAAATGTGTAGATTGCTTTAGGTAGCATAGACATTTTCACAATATTTATTCTTCCAATCCAGGAGCATGGAACATTTTTCCATTTCTTTGTGTCTTCCTCAATTTCTTTCTTTCATGAGTACTTTATAGTTTTCTGAGTATAGATTCTGTGTCTCTTTGGTTAGGTTTATTCCTAGGTATCTTATGGTTTTGGATGCAATTGTAAATGGGATTGACTCCTTAATATCTCTTTCTTTCTGTCTTGCTGTTGGTGTAGAGAAATGCAACTGATTTCTGTGCATTGATTTTATATCCTGACACTTTACTGAATTCCTGTATAAGTTCTAGCAGTTTTGGAGTGGAGTCTTTTGGGTTTTCCACATATAGTATCATATCATCTGCGAAGAGTGATAATTTGACTTCTTCTTTGCTGCTTTGGATGCCTTTAATTTCCTTTTGTTGTCTGATTGCTGAGGCTAGGACCTCTAGTACGATGTTGAATAGCAGTGGTGATAATGGACATCCCTGCCGTGTTCCTGACCTTAGCGGAAAAGCTTTCAGTTTTTCTCCATTGAGAATGATATTTGCGGTGGGTTTTTCATAGATGGCTTTGATGATATTGAGGTATGTGCCCTCTATCCCTACACTTTGAAGAGTTTTGATCAGGAAGGGATGTTGTACTTTGTCAAATGCTTTTTCAGCATCTATTGAGAGTATCATATGGTTCTTGTTCTTTCTTTTATTGATGTGTTGTATCACATTGACTGATTTGCGGATGTTGAACCAACCTTGCAGCCCTGGAATAAATCCCACTTGGTCGTGGTGAATAATCTTTTTAATGTACTGTTGAATCCTATTGGCTAGTATTTTGTTGAGTATTTTCGCATCTGTGTTCATCAAGGATATCGGTCTATAGCTCTCTTTTTTGGTGGGATCCTTGTCTGGTTTTGGGATCAAGGTGATGCTGGCCTCATAAAATGAGTTTGGAAGTTTTCCTTGCCTCAAGCGGAGCAGGTTTTCTAGCACCTGCAACAGAAAGAGTCTTAATTGTTGTCCGGAATCTGTGGCAGCATTTTGCTACTAGTTGGTAAATCGGAAAGCAGTAAGATGTTTTCTTTAAAATATTGATAAACTCTCTCTCTTTGCAGATGACATGATTCTTTAGATGGAAAGCGCAAAAGACTCCACCCCCAAACTACTAGAACTCATACAGCAATTCAGCAACATGTCAGGATACAAAGTCAATGTGCATAAATCAGTGGCTTTCTTATACACTAACAATGAAAATACAGAAAGGGAAATTAGAGAATCGATTCCATTTACTATAGCACCAAGAACCATAAGATACCTGGGAATAAACCTAACCAAAGAGGTAAAGGATCTGTACGCCAGGAACTACAGAACACTCGTGAAAGAAATTGAAGAAGACACAAAAAGATGGAAGACCATTCCATGCTCCTGGATCGGAAGAATAAATATTGTTAAAATGTCTATGCTGCCTAGAGTAATCTATACTTTTAATGCTATTCCAATCAGAATTCCACCGCTATTCTTCAAAGAGCTGGAGCAAAATTTTGTATGGAATCAGAACAGACCCTGAATCGCTAAGGAAATGTTGAAAAACAAAATAAAATCGGGGACATCACGTTACCTGATTTCAAGCTTTACTACAAAGCTGTGATCACCAAGACAGCATGGTACTGGCATAAAAACAGACACATAGAGCAGTGGAACAGAGTAGAGAGCCCAGATATGGACCCTCAACTCCATGGTCAAATAATTTTCGACAAAACAGGAAAAAATATACAGTGGAAAAAAGACAGTCTCTTCAATAAATGGTGCTAGGAAAACTGGACAGCTATATGTAGAAGAATGAAACTCGACCATTCTCTTACACCGTACACAAAGATAAACTCAAAGTGGATAAAAGACCTCAATGTGAGACAGGAATCCATCAGAATCCTAGAGGAAAACATAGGCAGTAACCACTTTGACATCAGCCACAGCAACTTCTTTCAAGATATGTCTCCAAAGGCAAAGGAAACAAAAGCGTAAATTCTAATTGTTCAAAGGAGATACACATCAACTTGTCCAAGAACTATTTTGTATTTACCCAATTACTTCATAAAATAATGATTTTTACCATGTTCTCTGTCCCCATCACACATATATGTTTATAATCTTAAGGTTATGGATTGTTAGAAGTTGAGGACTTGTCCCCTTCCTCTTGGAGTCCCCACAGCCCACTGTCTCAAGGTGTATGTCATGAGCCCTCAGGGAACAGTGCTGACTCATCGTGGGGAGACTTTAACATGGTTCTAGGACAGTCCAGGGTCTGGCCCTGATATTTAAGGATCCAAGTTAGAGCAAGGGCTGTGACGACTCCCATGTCATGAGTGGGAGGAGATATGGGGTTTCCATACAAAGACCCCTCTCAGCCTCTGAAAGTCAGGGGTTTATGGTCAAATAAAAACTAGAAACAGTTTTTTATTTAATGCCAGTGTACTTTCTCCAAATCCACCCCTGACTTTGACAAAAGAAATAGAAGAAGCAAGAGAACACACAGGGGTCATAGGGTCCTGTTTCTGTCAGACACTGTTTCTCTCCCACAGGGTGGGCCGCACTGAGGTGTAGAGGGATCTCTTGAGGACATGGTCAACACTTCCCTCTCATAGAGAGGAGGCAGGCAGGTTCCAGGGTTGGCTGATAGTATGTGAGGTCCACCACGCCATTGAAGCCAAGCCTCTGGGACACATAAGAAGAGTCTGAGTGTTTTCAGTGGAAAGACAAGCACTCAAGACATTGCCTTCAGCTGTGAAGATGTCACTGAAGGGACAATCTCAAGGGATACTGGGGCCGTCACTCCTTTATATTCTTCACCAACTCTTAGTCATAGATTTGTTGTATTGTGTTAAAACACACAGAACATGAAATTTACCATCTTAGCCATGTTCAAGTGTATAGTTCAGCACTGGGCAGCACATTCCTATTGCTGTGCAACCATCGCCACCATCTGTCTCTAGAACTTTCTCATCTTCCCAAACTCAAGTCGTCTACCCAGGAAACACCAACTCGCCTTCCCTCCCACCCCTAGTGCCTGGCCACCACGTGGCATCCTGCTCCCCGTCTCTGTGAATTTGATTCCTCTGGGACCTCACAGAAGAGGCCTCATTCAGTCTTTGTCCTTCTGTGACTGGCTTTTATTATTTAGCATCCTGTCTCCAAGCTGCATCCACATTGTGGCAAGTGTCAGACTTTCCTTCCTCGTGAGGCAGAATGCATAAGAGAACTTTGAAGCCTAAAATTCCTGAAGGGTTCCTCCTTTTGCTAAGAGAACAACCAGACTGAGACCCCCTCAGAGGCTGCTGCCTGGGTGATGACAGGGCACAAGGGGGCGTGGGGGGCAGTGGAATCTCCGTGACCCCACCCAGAGCAGCTCTGTCTTCCTCATCCAGCACCGGGCTTCTATGCAAGAGTTCACTGGGGAGAGAAAAGAATCTGCTGCCAAATATAGCTTGAAAACCCCTAGAGTCCCCTCCCTCTTATCCTTTTCCATTCTACGTTTCTCTCCCCAGCTAATCTTTACAGAGTAAATGTCAAGGTACCCACGTTACCCTGGCTCTCTGAGTAGACGTCAAGGGTCTCTGTCCATTCAGGACTCACCAATGATAAGAATGATCCCAGTCTCTCCCGGGTCAGATGCGTGGATGTTTGCGGGCATGGAGAAGGACTGAGTGCAGCTCTGGACACACATTTCACTGAAGAAATTATTCTGGGATCTGTTACTATGAGATCTGTTCAGTGGAGTTGAAAATTAATTTCCCATGCTGAGATTGAACTTAGTACTTTTCCTCCCATCCCTACCTGGATCCCTCTGATGCCAGGAAGAAAACCAGAGATTATAATAATTATAAATAGAAAGCCACACCCTGAATTCCAAGCTCTCTGAATCACACCCAGATTTATGTCTACGACTTTGTGGGCTTCCTAACTAGAAGACCCCTTCCTGTCTTCCCAACAAACCCTAAGCCTTCCCACTTTGGTTCATTTGCTAAAAACCTTTTCTCCATCTGGAGAGGGCTTCATCTCCATATCCACCTGTCAACAGGCTGCACCAAAGACCTGAAGTGATGTTTGCCATCTAGAAAGTCAGCTCCACCCAGGTCCTGAATCATGAGAGCAAGACCTCACACTTGTGAAAAGCCCATCCTAATCAGCAGTGTTGGGCACCTGGAGATAGTCATCATCCACTCTGCCCTGGGTCTTGTGAGCACCAGGGAAGGATAGAGCACCTTGGGTCCCCAAGTGGGAATCAGACCGCAGCTTGCCAATGACACAATCTGGGGCAACTGGCCTCCAGACTGGCCTTTAGATTCAGCTTCAGGGCAGCCAGAAACCCCATCTAGCCCTTACAGGGGTTTTCTGATCAGCCTGATGATCAGAAACCAATGATTGGGGGACTGTAGGGTTTGGTTCCAACGCCTAGTTTCCACTGGTCACTTTCCTTTATACTCTGACAAAACCTACCACTGAACCACTCATCCTGATGGTCCTGAGAAGCAATTGCCATAAAATTTTTTTAAAGATTTTATGTATTTGAGAGAAAGAATGAGAGAGAGAGCGAGCACAAGAGGGGGAGGGCCAAAGGGAGTAGCAGACTCCCCACTGAGTTGGAAGCCCGACACAGGACTCAATCCTGGGACTCCAGGATCATGACCTGAGCCGAAGGCCGATGCTTCACCAACTGAGCCACCCAGGCGGCCTGCCATAAACTTGAAAGCTCTGCCCATGACAAGACCATCACACTGTCTTGATTCCACAGAATACCTTAACTGAACAGCTCGTTTTGCCAATGCTTATTTAAGGAATGGAGGAATAGGAGGGGCCTCTGTCACAATCAAGACAGAACCTTCTTCGTCGGGGATTCCTCCAGCTCCTGGACTTCCAAGGGACTCCAGCCAGCACTTTTATGTGAAGGGTCTAGTGACCCAAAATAAATATACTAAGTGGACATTGACTAACAAGGTCATACATCATTTCTCATGACAACACAACTTCAGCTTCTGCCCATCCACATGTCACTCCCAATTCTCCGATGTCTTAGAATCACCTGCAGCTCTGTAGCCCCAACCCTTTCCCTGGCCAACTCACCCGGAAATTTCAGCCAATACTGGCACAGCTGACCTCCAGGGTGCTTAGGTGGGTTTGAGGGACATCCTTGCTGGGTGCTTTGGGCTGGAGAATGGCAAGATACAGAGAAGCTTTCTGATCTCCCCATAAGATCCCCTCTGTGCTACTTTTCTAGGGCCTTACATCCATTCGTGTTCCCCTCAGCACCCATGCTATAGGCTGTGACTGTTGGCCAAAGATGGTCACGTGGCTAAGACCAGAGTCTGTGTTGAAGACACCACACAAGGTAATTGGAAAGCCTATACACTGGGGACCCTGCAGAAGTAGTATACCCAGAATGAGGAGATCCTCTCTTCTCACCCAACACATACCTCATTCCAGGTCATTCTGCAGAGTGGTTTGTTAGAAGGTAAGCAGTCATGGTGCGTAAGTCAGCACAAACTGTGACCCAGACACTGCCCTGCTAATATACCATGAACAGTATCACATGAGTAGAGTACACTGCCTGAATGCCCATTTTAACTTAAATCCCAAAGCCCCACATGGACATGGTCTTCTGAGGAGCCCCTGCCTCTCCAGCTAGTCCCTCTCATCCATTTGTAGGCCCATGGAAGAGGAAGGAGGAGATCCCCTGCCCTCCCTCACAGATGGAGTCCTAGACCTCCACCTGAGGTGATCCCTCTGGAACTGTCAGGGAAAGAACAGTTTCCATCTTTCCAAGACTGTCTCAGATTATGGACTGTGAGTGGGTGACAGATGGTCATGAATAATAGTGACAGAGTAAACTTACAGGGGAAAAAACTGAGAACCCATTAACTAGGAAGAATATTCTGGAATTAAAAACATGTAAGCTAATATGAGCTGGGCTGCCTGGGAGGATGGGACACCCTGTCAGCCGATGAGTTCTTACTTAGAGCCAAAGCCAGGTCTGGGAAAGATTCAAGTACCTCTTCACCCGATAAGGCTGGGGTTTTTATTCCACAAGGGACGAGGGCCCATGCATGGGAACAGAGGAATACCCTCTTCCCATAACAAAACGATTCTCGGCTGCTCCCAGAAAGTCAATACCTGCTTTGACTCCCCGTGCTTCTTCTCACACTCCTGAGGTAACTGGCCTCTGGTCTGGCCAGTCCGGACTCAGATGTAGAAATGGGACCTTCCCCCCACCTCCTGAGACTCAAGTCACCCTCCCCATCCCCTTTTAATTAAAACAAGCACAGAACACCTGAAGGAGGAATCGTGCCCATCAATGGAACCGGAGGCTTCAGGCTTGAGGAGGGACCTTCAGAAGCACATCTTGGGGCAAGTGTCAGTCTCCTGAGGGAAGGGTTGGAAGTCCCAGGCTGATGGACCTGGCAGAGAGGAGTGGAGGGCCAGATGGAGAGACAGAAACTTGAGAGGCACCTCCCTTTTACATCTGAGCATATGGGTCCTGGCCCCCATGTGGTATAAGAGAACCCGTGGGGGACCAAGTTACAACTTCTGCTTGGAGTTCCTCATTGACCAGGAACTTGGACTTACCTCCACTGTAGTCACCTGGGCGTGGCGTGGGAGTGTAATAACGGGGCTGGCGCTGTGCCAGGGAGACCTGGAGAGCTGGGAGCACCCAGGGAAAGAGAGTGCCACTTAGAATCATCCTTACTGTCCTGAAACCCCAGAACCATATTCCCTACCCCGATTCCATTCTTCGGCCTCTGCTAACCCAATAGAGTGCCGTGGTGCAAATCTAGAAAAAGGTGCCCCAAGTGTGGAGCTTGTGGGCATCTGGGCAGATGCTGTATATCCAAGAGTGGATTCCAGCCCCCATCCTTTGCCCTTCACAGAGCGATTTGTGATTTACATAACTGCTCCCCCTCTTCCTGGCTGTTCTCCATAAATGACCAAGTAAGCATTTGGGGACAAAATGAGGGGCCCTGTCAGAGAGAGGCTGTAATCATCACATCACGACACATCTTCCGGGCACTGAGCTAGCGCTCACCCTCCATCACCTAGTCCAGTCCTCCCAGTAAGCAGATCACTCCCATCTCTTGCTCTTTGGTAAATGAGGGTTCTAGAGGCTTCTTGAAGTAAGAGAGCTGTCCCAGGACGAGCAGCAAGAAAGCACTGCCCACCAGCCTTTCTGAGATCTCCGAGATTGGCTTTCTGACCAAACCCAATCTTTGGAGGTGCTGCTTGTTTTCTGCTATTTTTGTGTCATTCCACTGATTCTCTGAGATCTGGCTGCAGGTTCAGATAAGGTCATGCCAGAAAGTAGATCCAGAAGGTCTGCCTGCCAAACCCGGGCTCCTTCTTCAGGCCTCACTGTCTCCCCTGCAGCACCTGGCTGGTCTTGCTCTCACTCGTGCCTGGAGTGGCCCAGAGAGACAGAGTGCAGGGACAGGGTGGACAAGCTCTGCCCCCTCACTCTTGCTCAGGTCCAGGCTCCTCCTGTCAACTGCCAGAGACTGCATCTGCTTTCCTGCCACCCCTTTCTGTCTTCCCTGTGATGACCCGTGCTCTCACATATGTGGGCCATCTTGACTCCAAGGACATCTGAGACAGACCCCTCGACTTTTCCGTTTCTCTCGAGTGAGTCTGAACAGAAGCCTGCTGTGACAGACCGCGAGGATAGCAGCTTCTCCAATGTCCTCACCAACAAAGAAATAGTCACTAAATCATTCTGGTTTCGTGGCCCTTGATTTTCCTTGTGGACAATTCCCTACAGGGTTAGGGTAGGGGTGCCCTGCGGCGGGAGAGGTGTGTGATGCTTGGGGCCCCTGCACCCCGTCACCTACCGAAGGACAGTCTCAGAAGCATGGTAAGATGTGTGCCTGGCTGTCTACTTCTACGTGTATGCGTGTCAGCTTTGGATTCACAAGTATTACTGAATCACTGGCTGTGCCCATGTCACTGCTGTGTAGACACTAAGTTGGTTAAAAAAAACAATAATGCTATGTTTCCGTAATTCCTAAGAAACCAAAGTGATGAGTAATAGTGTCTTTCAGGCTCTCGTGCAGCTCTCCAGAATGGAAATTCAGGACTGGGTGGTTCTCTCTTCTGATCTGGAGGCTGTGCAGTCCCATGTGCCCTGGGTGACACAGACACGATTCTGGGCAGTCCTCTCGGTGCAGAGCAGAGAGCTGCTGGGGAGTTCCCAGGGAGCAAGACTGTGGCCACCATGTGGAAGGACACTGGTAAGGAGACCTCTGATTTTCTGTAAAAGCTCAGATGCTCCTACATACGTGTGCTTTGGAATTCAGATCATGAGCAGAAAAAGAAACAAAAGTACAACATTAAATAAAAAATCCAGCAGGAATGATTTATGTGTAGCATGTCATTTCATGAGATGCAACTTGGAGACAAAGGCTAGTTTTAAAGAGACAGGAAATCCTGCAGGAAAAGCAAGGGGCTACAGAGGAAACGTTTGTTCCTTAGGCTGGAAGGAGTCTTGCCAGGTTTGTGGCACCTCGGAGATGTGGGGGGATCCCTTTCCGGGCTCAGGGGGGCACTGGCCTCATGATTCCAGGTGGGGAGCTCAAGGACAGGATCACCATATGAGGTAGAAAGGCTTGAAGGGGTTACCCGATTCAGCAAATGAAAATATAGGGCACCCAGTTAAATTTAAATTTCTGATGAACAACAAACATTTTCTTAGTATAAGTATGTCCTATACAATCTTGGAGATGTTCTTATACTAAACCGAATTTGCTGCTTATTAGAAATTCAAATTTAACTTGGTACCATCTTTTATCTGGCAACCCAGTTAGGAATCCTCCCTTGAGTCTTTGCCCATAATAATTAAGAGATCAAGAGACACAGGATAAGAAAGAGGTGAATAGGAATGTATATAGGGAAATCGATGTCTTCTTTCTGGATAGCTGAAGGTGAAGAGATTAAAAAGCTTTGATGTTAAAGATACTTTATTTTTTTTAAAAAGATTCTATTTACTTATTTGACAGAGAGAGAGTATGTGCACAAATGGGAGAAGTGGCAGGCAGAGGGAGAAGCAGGCTCCCCACTGAGCAGGGAGCCTGATATGGGACTCGATCCCAGGACCCTGAGATCATGAACTGAGCTGAAGACAGATGCTTAACTGACCGAGCCACCCAGGTGTCCCTTAAAGATACCTTAAAACAAACAAACAAACAAACAAATAAAACAACTGGGACGCCTGGGTATCTCAGTGGGTTGGACATCCAACTCTTGATTTTGGCTCACGTCATGATCTCAGGCTAGTGAGATCAAGTCCCAGCTCGGGTCTTGTGCTCTGCGGGGAGTCTGCTTAAGATTCTTACTCTCCCTCTGCTGCTCTCCTCTCCCCCCATCAAGTAAATAAAGAAATATATAAAATCTTTAAAAACAACAACAACAACAACACTCTCAGAACAGAGTCAAGTCTGAGTCCAGTGGACTTCCCAGCATAAAATGTGGTTCTGATCACTATGTTTGTATCTTTAGGGTAAATACCCAATAGTGCAATTGCTGGGTCATAGGGCAGTTCTATTTTCAACATTTTGAGGAACCTCCATGCTGTTTTCCAGAGTGGCTGCACCAGCTTGCATTCCCACCAACAGTGTAGGAGGGTACCCCTTTCTCCGCATCCTCACCAGCATCTGTCATTTCCTGACTTGTTGATTTTAGACATTCTGACTGGTGTGAGGTGATATCTCATTGTGGTTTTGATTTGTATTTCCCTGATGCCGCGTGATATGGAGCACACTTTTTCATGTGTCTGTTGGCCATCTGGATGTCTTCTTTGCAGAAATGTCTGTTCATGTCCTCTGCCCATTTCTTGATTGGATTATTTGTTCTTTGGGTGTTGAGTTTGCTAAGTTCTTTATAGATTGTGGACACTAGTCCTTTATCTGATATGTCGTTTGCAAATATCTTCTCCCATTCTGTCAGTTGTCTTTTGATTTTGTTAACTGTTTCCTTTGCTGTGCAAAAGCTTTTGATCTTGATGAAATCCCAATAGTTCATAGAGCGTATCATGCTTAGCGAAATAAGTCAAGCAGAGAAAGACAACTATCATATGATCTCCCTGATATGAGGAAGTGGTGATGCAACATGGGGGCTTAAGTGGGTAGGAGAAGAATAAATGAAACAAGATGGGATTGGGAGGGAGACAAACCATAAGTGACTCTTAATCTCACAAAACAAACTGAGGGTTGCTGGGGGGAGGGGGTTTGGGAAAAGGGGGGTGGGATTATGGACATTGGGGAGGGTATGTGCTTTGGTGAGTGCTGTGAAGTGTGTAAACCTGGTGATTCACAGACCTGTACCCCTGGGGATAAAAATATATGTTTATAAAAAAAAATGTGGTTCTGATTAGATTGAAAGTGATTTTCTTAAAATAATACCAGTACATTAGACAGTGACGAGAAGCAGTTACATTTAGGCAGGAAGTTCCCCAGCTCCCTTGCCCTCCCTTCCATCCTCCCTGGATCCTCCTCTTCCTTCCTTCCTTCCTCTCCTTCCACCCTCTCTTTCTGCCTTGCCATACTTACTCTCATCACGTAAATATTTACTGGTGACCAACTCCACACAAAGCAAACCTTCTAAATGGTATTTTCACTTTTACCCAATTGCATCTTTCTTTAAGACTGCTAAAACACCAAGCATCATGTAAATGAACTTCTATGCATGCCCTGGGACCTGGAGAAGAATGGCTAGAAATAAAGAGGCCAATTTTATAGATTGCTGTGACCCTGAGCGAGCTGGAAGCTTCCTGCCCCGGTCTCAATCTAATCCCAGGGCCAACCAAAAAGGAAAAGAGCCGAGGCAATTGTCTTAAAAGTAAAACTCTACAATGTGCTCAGCTGTTTCTCCATCTCCCTTTGGAAATGCCTCAACAGGTGACAATTTGGGTCATGGAAGAGGCAAAGTCTCAAAGACAGGGAAATAGAGGTTGTTTCTATAATTAATTCCTTGAGAAATAGTTTCTGATCAACTCCCTATCACTGTTAGCTGGAATAGAATTAGAACGAGATGTAGAAGAGAAACTGTAAAACCTGCTTTGTTTCTCTATCTGCACCATCCGGACATTGGGCAGGCCAATTCTGATAGCAGGACCTTCGTGTGGGACGTGAGAGACAACCAAACAGGGTAGATTGAATGAGTCATCTGTAAATATTCATCAGCTAGAATTTATTGTGCATCCCTATGAATGAAGAGGTCCCAAACTTTAAGGCCCGTGCTTACGACCTCCTCTCTCCTTGTGAGTACCAGACGTAGGCTATTTATTTTCCATGGAGCTTGAGTTTGCCGGCTCTCCTGTTAGAATTATACAAACAGATGTCAGTTGCCCTCCCCAGACTCATCTTTCCAGCCCTTCTTACTCCGTTAGGGAGTTGTCACCATGGGCAGCCTCTAATTCACAATCTGTCTCCTCTGGCTGTTTCTGGGCCTGATCTGCTGAAGCCCATCACTCCGCATGAGAGGATGTTCCTGAGGAGGAATACTCTGCCACCTTTTATCCCCTTTCTTCAAATGTAAATTGGTTCTGTTATGAAACCATTGGTTGACACATCATTTGTTCGGGCTGTGATCCCGTAGACAATTGTACATTTAAAAAAAAAAAAAAAAGCCTTGAATCCAACGGCACCCAAGCTGAAATCCTCCTGTTATTTCTCAGACAGAAGGACAAAACCCAAAATGTATCAGAAAATATTGGGAACAATGGCGGATTTTCATTAGTGTCGGAAGGCCGGCTCGGCACTGCTGGAATTCCAGGCGCTATAATTTAGCTCCATGCTAAGTCAATTGTATTAAATGCTTGCTTTTTGGCCCATTTTCATGGCTGGAGTGACTGCCTCCTATGTGTTTCATTGTGCAGTTTCTCTTCGAATCAGCTGCCTGCCATTTTGTTCCGGTCCACGGGGTCTTTAGGGCCAAAGATAGACTGTGAGTCCAAAGGACTTGTTAAAAGCAATGCCATTGAATGACAGTGACATTGTTCATAAGGTCCTGAGGTCAGAACTTGAGATGATAACTTTTCATTCTTTGCATCTATCTTTGGGAATTCCTACATAGCCAGTATATTCACTTGGTCAAAGTCTTATTTATTTCATGGGTCCGTCCTGTCTACTAACAGACAGGATGCTTTTTCAAACCACAGAAAGTCAGCACTAGAAGAAACTTTGAAGATCATCTAAATTAGCTGATGACTTTTTTTTTTTTTAAGATTAGGAATCAAAGGGCCAGAAAAATCAACTGGTCAAGATGATTGACATCCCTCTTTGGTTTGCACAGCAAGTCATCAGTATGTATCAACTGCTTCAAATGGCAGGTATTGTTTATTTTATATATTTTTGAACTCACTGCACTCTTTTCAAGAGATGCTGCTGGGAAAACTGGATATTCACATGTAAACGAATGCCTAATGCCACATACAAAAATCAATTCAAAGCCAATTAAAAACCTAAATGTGAGTTGTAAAATCATAAAAATTTTAGAAGAAAACATAGGACAAAGGTTTCACAATATTGATTTTGTACTGGTATATGGGATATGATACTAAAGGCACAGGCAACAAGAGAAAAAATAGGCAAATTCAAGTTCATGAAAAGGTAGAAATGGTGTGCAATGAAAGACAACGTCAGCAAACACTTGTCAACCTGAAAATTGAACGAAATGCTTGCAAATTCATGGTAAGGAATTAATATTTAGACTATATAGAGAACTCCTGAAACTCAATGAGAATATGTACAATGGACTTGAATAGACATTCTTCCAAAGAATATTTCTCTATTTGGTCAATAAGTACCTGAGAAGAGGTTCAGCATCACTTGCCATCAGGGAAATGCAAATCCAAACCACAATGAGATACCACCTCACACCCTCCAGGATGACCACTATAGAAAAAGAAAAAAGGAATCCTCAGGTGGGGACTAATCTTGGTGAGGTTGTGGAGAAATTAGAACCCTCAGGAACTGTTGGTGGGAATGTAAAGTGATACAGCTCTGTGGAAAACAGTATGGCAATTCCTCATAAAATTAAAAATAGGACTATCCTATGATCTAGCCATCCCACTTCTGGGTATATACTCAAAAGAACTCAAAACAGGTCTTGAAGAGATATTTGCACAGATTCACACAGCATTATTCACAATGACCAAAATGTGAAAGCAAAGTAAGTGTCCACGGATGATGAATAGATAAGCAAAATGTAGTATTTCCATACGATGAAATATTACTCAGCCTTGAAAAGGAGGGAGATTCTGACCCAGGCCACAGCATGGTTGAAACTTGAGGACATTAGGCTAAGTGAAACAAGGCAGTCACGAAAAAAGATAAATTGAGTTTGATTCCATTTACAAGAGCTACTCAGAGCAGACAAACCAAAGAGACAGAAAGCAAAATTGTGTTTTCCAGGGGCTGAGGGAAAGGGAACAGGGAATTGTTTTTTAATGGGTAAAGAGTATCAGTTTTCCAAGATGCAAATAATTCTGTTAGAAGGATAGTGGTGATGATTATACCACATTACGAATATATTCAGAAATGGTTGAGATGGTAAATTTTTGGATATGTGTATTTTATCACAGAGGAAATTAGAAAAAAAACTCTACTGAACTATTATGCTGTCCCAGGCAAGCCCCTGAATGACAAAGGGAGGAGACCCAATAATTTAAATAGTGTTTAAATATTATTTCTTAATCCTGGATGCCAAACTAGATACTTTATGTATTTCAATGAAGACAGCCACGGTATCCTATAGCATGGGCTTAAAAAAAAAAACATACTGCAATTTTCTTTTCCAGATGAGAGTTTGAATATTTAAATTAGTCAACGTTTTCTGTGTAACAAACCACTCCAAAACTCAGTTGTTTCAATAATAACAATTTATTAGCATACAATGCTGTGGGTTGCCAATAAAGGTGGGGTTCTACTGATTGGTTCTTCCCTGCTGGGCTTGGCAGGGCTCACTCATATGTTTGTGATCTGTCTACTGCCTTTTGGGCTTGGTTACTGGGGAGTGGGCTTCTGGAAACTACACAACAGAAATGAAGGGGCTGTTACTGATATCCATCATCATCCAATAGGCTCACTAACTTGGGCTTATAAACATGGTATGGAAAGGCTCCAAGTGTAGCACTGGGGCAAATGCTTCTCAAGTCTCTACTTCTATCACATTTGCTACTATTCTGTTGGTCAAAGAAGGCCACATGGCTAGTCCAGCCATAAGGGATGGAAGAAGACTTCATCTCCTGATGGAAGGAGTTAGAAAGCACACATGTAGGTGAGATTAATAGGAAGGAGTCCTTCTGACAAGTATTACAATTTACCACAGTATCACAAGTGAAAATAGGCATGGCTCCAAGGACAAGGGAATGTTCCTTGGCAATAATTCACATGGAAGGTGACTTTTATCAATCAAAAATATGAGAAGCATCTTAAAATTCTGCTCAAAGTGTTCATGCCTCAATAACCTACCATATTAAAAAGAGAAACAGAGAACTCCCACAATATCATTTCACTAAATAGAACATGATCTCATTGACAATGGGAAGCTGAGATGTTCTTGAGGTAAGACCATAGATAATGGGAACTGGATTAAGACCTCTGTTCATCTTATTTGTCCCCTCATTTAATCTTTCAATCCACTCTGAAAATCCCAGGCTCTTTGGCACATATTTTGAAAACCCTCCTCAATGGCAGAGTCACTGGGCAAAGATGGTGACCTTGCCAGCCTCTCCTGGTTTCAGGCTGCAGGCAACACTCCTGCCTCTGTCTCTAATCTCTGAGGCCCAGTGGCCAGACTCGCTAGGTATCAGAGAAGCAGGCCCTCCACTGAATAGAGTGTTGACCTACAAACCCACCGCCAAGCTGCGAATGTTTATGTCAGGTTGAATGAAAAAAAATAATTGCTTGTCAACACACGTAATTGCGTTTGAGAAGCTTTGTGTCCATCTTTCATTTTGACAAGGTGTCCTCCATGTTCTCTTCTTAGATTCTGAACTCTCAGCTGATATTGGCTTCAGTCTGTGTGAATGATGGACAGACTGTCACTAATCCATTCGATTTTAGATGGTGCCAGGTCCTTCTAGGTTGGAGGAAAGTTGGCAATGAAGAAAGGAGTGCCCGAGGTTCTGATGGGAGGGGAATTTTATTTATTCGTGCACCGCTTTCACAAAAAAGGGATTTCAGGTGGACTCTCAAAATACATGTGTAGCAGAATTTAAAAAATAAATCAAAAAAGGGGTGCCTGGGTGGCTCAGTGGGTTAAAGCCTCTGCCTTCGGCTCAGGTCATGATCCCAGGGTCCTGGGATCGAGCCCCGCATCGGGCTCTCTGCTCGGCAGGGAGCCTGCTTCCTCCTTCTCTCTCTCTGCCTGCCTCTCAGCCTACTTGTAATCTCTGCCTGTCAAATAAATAAATAAAATCTCTAAAAAAAATAAATCAAAATGAAGGGAAAATAAAAACAAAAAAGAATTAATGAAATATTAATTGGGCACAGAGTTTCCTTTCAGACAATTCAGTCAGGAAAATATAACCCAGTGTTCATGAGATATAATTCAATCAGTTCCTCAGGGGAAAGGCATTTTTTCCTACCATCAGACTTTGAAACATACTTTTCCCAAGGGTCTTTATGGAGAGAATGTGCCTGTGGACATTTTCCTCACCAACCTCCTGATGTAGAAAATACTGGGATGGCCTGTGACAAGGGTTGGAAGTCGGGAACCCCTGAGGTCTGGCGTGACATAGATGGGCCTCCTCAGCTCAACAGCTGATAGCACCCACACAGTCAGGGCCCAGAGGATTTGAATGCACTGACCTCTTTCAAGGGGCATAGACAGATCATTAGTAAGGGTTCAGCCTTGCCTGTGAAACCCTGAGGGATTTTTGAAAATGTAACAAGAGTCTGTTCAAGGTAACCAAAAACTGGGTTCTTCTCAGAGAAACATTGACCTAAAGTCCATGTACACCATGGAATTAGTAAAGGGAAAAGGGAGATTGCCTGACGTAAGCATGGCTGGGATTGGGGACATCAGCTTTCTCTGGAGAGCACTGGTAGGGCGAGATCGACCCACCCACTTCTGGAAGGTTCTAGACTGGTTTCCTTGTGGAAGCTGGTCACTGACTATAGGGGAATAGAGTGTGAATGGGTAAGATTGCCCCAGGAAGCTCCTGAGACTCCAGATTTCTAGTACTTAAGGAGGGAAAGAACATGCAGGCTCAGTGCAGGCGCAGAAATTGGACACCCCTGGACTCCCGGCATTATCACCGTGGGCTGTGTGGATGGAGCAAGAGACAATCTTTTGAACCTTGGACTCTTTTGGTGAAAACAAGTTATATACCCGCCACAATTACCCCAGGCTTAAACAGAAAGGGTGTTATTCATCTCGCACAACGAGAATTCCGAGGGACTGCACTACAGGGCTGGTGGGATGGCTTAGCAGCCCCATCAGGGACTCAGGCTCCACCTTCCTTCACTGCCAACTTTGATTTGTACCCTTCGTTCTCATGACATCCCTCCAGGCTTGGTGTCTGAAGTTCCAGGTAGGGGGAAGGCAGGAAAGATAAAGCCTTCTGTTGCAAAGCTTCACTATTTTCTCCAGAGGAGAAAAAATTCAGAAATGCTTGGATCCATTGCATCAGTCTAATGTCGCCCATTCATCCCTGGCTGCAAGGGGGTCTGGGAAGTTTCTCTGTTTGCTGCCAGCCTTGGAATTAGAGAAGGAGGAGGGGAGGGTCCATGTGGCATGTAGGTCGTTCTTTCACATTGCCAGTCCATAGCCAGTAACATTTCTGTCAAAGAGCTGTCTTTCAAGCATTTAGCTCACTCTTCAGGAACATGGCGAGGACACAATAAATGTTACTGTTTCTCCCACTGCAGGGCAGAGCCCCAGAACGAGGCAGTCTTGGCTAGCCGGACCCAAGAGATCTGTCCACGAAACTTCCCAGATTTTCCAGATGAGCCTCTGTTTACAAACTGTTGTCTAAACATATATTAGATAATGAATCCTGATTTACGGGTCAGAAGACAGGACTGCCACACTAAAAAGCAGTTCTGGTGAATGGCTGGTATGAAGTTAATGGACATGGAATTGACATTACAGCCCTGGATACGGGAGAAATGTCTGGGAGGTATTTCTACATAGAAATGCAGCAACATAATAACGGAAAACAAAGGCTTCAAATATCTTGGGAAAATCTAGGCCCGGAGAAAAGAATAGGGTGTTTGTTTCTAAACCCAGTGAAAATTTTGGAGAGGAAAAAGGGTTTTCTTAAGAACCTATTTCTAATTGACCAAAGCTAGGATCCAGAGCTCTGAACTTCCGTCCTCTCCCTCGCCCACTGAGACTGAATAAAGCTCTCACTCAGGGCATGAATACTGTGGAGCCCTGGGGATGCAGTCTCTTGAGGGACAGGGTGGGGACCACAGTGAGTCCTGGGACTGGGCGATCTTCCAGACCCTCCCCTCTCCCGGGGTCTCATGGAAGCCTTCCAAGCTTCCAAGTTGCCTTTCCTGGAGGGAGCTGGACCCACTGTACCCGGTGGTTTGGAAAACAGGGATAGGAAAAGTTTCTCTCACCCACCTGTGGGTTGCTGGAGCTGCCAGCCCTGCCGTGTCTTGAGTGTGATGCTGCACTGTGGCTCTTGGGCAATTTCAGCACAAAAGGGTCTCACTGTTACACTTGGAAGCTCGATCTATTGCTTTGTTAGGTGCTACAGTGTCCTTTTCAGTTCTTTCTGGAATTCCAAGTCTGGCCTGCTGACTCTGGAAAGCTAAGGAGGGGGTAGGGAGATAGAATACATACATACTGATCAGAGAAGAAATTTACGAGAGATGGAAGGATACTTGATGTTTTGAGCCAATCACAGCAAAGCAAGAGGGCCAGTCTCTTGTGCTCCACCACCTAGAAGCTACTCTCTTTCTGTCAAAAGCCAGGCCAGCCCCTGCCACCATTCCAGCTGCTCAGACTATGGAGATAGAAAGAGAAGCAGAAGACAGACAATCATACCCTGGCAATAAGCAACAGCCACAGCTTTCCCTTTAGAGGGAATGCACAGAAAATCCAAGAAAGAATCTACTCAATGATGCTAATTCAGGAACAGAAATCACCAAAATCTGCCCTTTGTGGGGTCCTCCAAGCCAGCTCAGCCCTTTCCAGGCATCACAACACACATGCCTCTAATGGTTGTTAAGAACCAAAGTCCCCCATTCCTCCCTCTTGAAAATACTGGGAAATGTTATTTCAGTGCCGGCCTGCATGGACAGGGTTCCCCAGGGATCACAGAGGAGAATTGCTGAGATCCACAGCTGGGATGGGGAGAAATAGGAATTTGGAAAAGCTGCACGGAACTCTATCACATATCACTAGAGTTCTCAGTGATTCCTTGGTCAGAAGGGGAGGATGAACCTGCTAGCTGTCCTCTTCTTTTTTTGTAGGAATAGGGACACTAAACTCCATCCTAATCTATACGGCTACTCAGAGTAAAATTGCTTTAGTCTGTAGTGTCCTTTGCTGCTTCAGTGTGGCTATATGACTGAATTTTAGCCAATGGAGTATGATGAATGACTTCTGGAGAAGGTCCTTAAGATGCCAAGTCATGCTCTTCCCTTCCATGCTTCTGCCATTTGGAATAAGCCTGTGATGTGATGACTGGGGCTGGAGCAGCCACATTGGACCATGAAGTGGCTTTGGTGTAGGAGATAACTTGGAGAAGACAGGGTGTAGCTCATATAAACTTGCAGAATCACTATGTTGCACAACCCATCATCAAAATCTCCCAACAAACAAGAGCTCAGAGCCAGACAGCTTCATGAAACTGCTCCAAAAAATAGAAATGGAAGGAAAACTTCCAAACTCATTTTATGAGGTCAGCATTATCTTGATCCCAAAACCAGACAAAGACCCCATCAGAAAAGAGAATTACAGACCAATATCCTTGATGAACATTGATACAAAAATTCTCACCAAAATACTAGCCAGTAGGATCCAACAGTACATTAAAAGGATTAGTCACCATTACCAAGTGGGATTTATTCCTGGGCTGCAAGATTGGCTCAACATCCACAAATCAATCAGTGTGATACAATACATTAATAAAAGAAAGAACAAGAGCCATATGATTCTCTCAATAGATGTTGAAAAATCATTTGACAAAGACAGCACCCTTTCTTTCTTTTTTTAAGATTTTATTTATTTGACAGAGAGAGATCACAAGTAGCAGAGAGGCAAGCATAGAGAGAGAGAGAGAGAGAGAGAGAGAGGAGGAAGCAGGCTCCCTGCCCAGCAGAGAGTCTGACACGGGACCCGATCTCAGGACCCTGAGATCATGACCTGAGCTGAAGGTAGAGGCTTAACCCACTGAGCCACCCAGGCAGCCCCAACAGCACTCTTTCTTGATCAAAACTCTTCACAGTGTAGGGACAGAGGGTACATACCTCAATATCATAAAAGCCATCTATGAAATACACACAGTGAATACCATTCTCAATGGGGAAAAACAGCTTTCCCCTAAGGTCAGGAACATGGCAGGGATGTCCACTATCACCACTGCTATTCAAAATAGTACTAGATGTCCTAGCCTCAGCAATCAGAGAACAGAAAGAAATAAAATGCATCCAAATCAACAAAGAAGTCAAACTCTCGCTCTTTGCAGATGAGATGATATTCCATGTGGAAAACCCAAAAGACGCCACCCCAAAACTGCTAGAACTCATACAGGAATTCAGTAAAGTGTCAGGATATAAAATCAATGTACAGAAATCACTTGCATTTATTTTTTTAAAGATTTTATTTATTTATTTGACAGAGAGAAATCACAAGTAGATGGAGAGGCAGGCAGAGAGAGAGGAAGGGAAGCAGGCTCCCTGCTGAGCAGAGAGCCCGATGTGGGACTCGATCCCAGGACCCTGAGATCATGATCTGAGCTGAAGGCAGCGGCTTAACCCACTGAGCCACCCAGGCGCCCCATCACTTGCATTTCTATACATCAACAGCAAGACAGAAGAAAGAGAAATTAAGGAGTCGATCCCATTTATGATTGCACCCAAAACCATAAGATAACTAGGAATAAACCTAACCAAAGATGCAAAGAATCTGTACTCAGAGAACTAGAAAGTACTCATGAAAGAAATTGAGGAAGACACAAATAAATGGAAAAAATGTTCCATGCTCATGGGTTGGAAGAACAAATATTGTGAAAATGTCTATGCTACCTAAAGCAATTTAAACATTTAATTCAAACCTTATCAAAATACCGTCAATTTTTTTTCAAAGAAATGGAACAAATAATCCTAAAATTTATATGGAACCAGAAAAGACCCCGAATAGCCAGAGGAATGCTGAAACAGAAAGCCAAAGTTGGTGACCTCACAATTCCAGGCTTCAATTTCTATTACAAAACTGTCATCATCAAGACAGTATGGCTGTGACACAAAAATGGACACATAGATCCATGGAACAGAATAGAGAGCCAAGAAATGGACCCTCAACTCTATGGTCAACTAATCTTTGACAAAGCAAGAAATAATGTCCAATGGAAAAAAGGCAGCCTCTTCAACAAATGGTGTTGGGAAAATTGTACAGCCACATGCAGAAGAATGAAACGGAACGATTTCCTTACACCACACAAAAAAATAGACTCAGAATGGATGAAAGACCTCAATGTGAAACAGGAATCCATTAAAATTCTTGAGGAGAATACAGGCAGCAACCTCTTCAACCTCAGCCACAACAACTTCTTCCTAGGAACATCGCCAAAGGCAAGGGAAGCAAAGGCAAAAATGAATTATTGGGACTTCATCAAGATCAAAAGCTTTTTTTAAACATAAAAAAATTAAAAATTAAAAATTAATTAATTAATTAAAATAAATAATTTTTTTTAAAAAAATAAAAAAAAATCAAAAGCTTTTGCACAGAAAAGGAAACAGTTAACAAAATCCAAAAGAGGACACCTGCGTGGCTCAGTTGGTTAAGCCACTGCCTCTAGATTAGGTCATGATCCCGGAGTCCCAGGATCGAGTCCTGAATTGGGCTACCAGCTCCACAGGGAGTCTGCTTCTCCCTCTGACCTTCTCACCTCTCATGCTATCTCTCTCTCTCTCTCTCTTCTCAAATAAATAAATAAAATATTTAAAAGAAAAAAAAAGACAACCTACAGAATGGGAGAAGATATTTGCAAATGACATATCAGATCAAGGGATAGTATCCAAAATCTATAAGAACTTAATAAATTCAACACCCAAAGAACCAATAGTCCAGTCAAGAAATGGGCAGAAGACATGAACAGACATTTCTGCAAAGAAGACATCCAGATGGCCAACAGACACATGGAAAAGTGCTCCATATCACTCGGTATCAGGGAAATACAAATCAAAACCACCGTGAGATACCAACTCACTCCAGTCAGAATAGCTAAAATTAACAAGTCAGGAAATGACAGATGTTGGCGAGGATGCAGAGAAAGGGGAACCATTCTGCACCATTGGTGGGAACGCAAGCTGTTGTAGTCACCCTGGAAAACAGTATGGAAGTTCCTCAAAAAGTTGAAAACAGAGCTACCCTATAACCCAGCAATCACACTACTGGGTACTTACCCTAAAGATACGAATGTAGTGATCCAAAGGCGCACGTGCACCTGAATGTTTATAGCAGCAATGTCCACAATAGCCTAACAATGCAACGAACCTAGATGTCCATCAACAGATGAATGGATGAAGAAGATGTTATATATATTCCATATATACATATATGGAATACTATGCAGCCATCAAAAAACTGAAATCCTGCCATTTGCAATGGCGTGGATGAACTAGAGGGTATTATGCTGAGCGAAATAAGTCAATCAAAGAAAGACAGTTATCATATGATCTCTCCGATGTGAGGAGTTTGAGAGGCAGGGTGGGGGTTCATGGAGGGAAGAGAGAAAAAAATGAAACAAGATGTGATCAGGGAGGGAGACAAACCATAAGAGATTCTTAATTTCAGGAAACAAACTGAGGGTTGCAGGGGGGTGAGGGGGTAGGGAGATGGTGGCTGGGTGATGGACATTCAGGAGAGTATGTGCTATGATGAGTGCAGGGAATTGTGTAAGACTGATGATTCACAGACCTGTAGCCCTGGGGCAAATAATGTATGTTAACAAAAAACCGTGATACATTTAAAGGATAAAAGCCAATTACTTCAAGTGAACCTGAAAAGTATAATAAAAATTTCTGAATTATCTTTATTTAAATTGAGCCAGAGATGGAAATTATTAGGCATACCCAAAAGAAAAAGAGATATGGCAACCATTCAGTCACTGGAAACCAATGTTCCGGCAGGCAGGGCTGTTTTGTGGGATAGTAAAAAGGACTCTAAAATTCATCTTTGGGGGAAATAGAATAATCAGAGGATTTTTTCCAAAAAATAAGAATAACATAAACTGCAAAAGGGAAATGGTGCATTGTTTCTTAAAGTGGTAATATTGATACACAAAGAAAGACTGATGGAATGGAATAAGATCTATATGTATACATATATATATATATATATATATATATATATAAATGTAAATATATTAAAGGAGTGGAATCTTAAAAAGAAATCAGGGGGGATGGGGTGATAGGGATAAAGAATCCTTCTGTGGAAATGAAGAATCATTTTGTGGAAGATTTAGCCACAATTGGATGTTCTTCTTCTTCTTTTTTTTTTTTTTTCTGGTACTTTAATTTGCCTTTTCTAGGCTTTCATTATTTGACTTAAAAAGGCAACTTTAAGAAGCATGAAGGGTGCCTACAAGTTAACTATTTCCTTTCCTCTAAATGTTATCAATCATGATGGAAGACACACGGTAGCCACTAGATTAGGAAATTAAATGATTTCTAGTAATTCAAGATAAGTCCATTTCCCGACAGCCTCTTTATTATCTCTATATTTTTTCTTTGCAATTCTTCCAGAAAGTTCTTGTCCCCAATCAAACAGATCAACTTGTTTTTCCCCTTTTCCTCTCCCTTCCCCTCTCCCGCGCTTTTATCTTCCTCTTTCTCCCCCGCCCCCCATGCTCCCTCCCTGCCCTTCTATCCCTCCTCCCCTCCACTCCTCCCAACCTTCTAGTCCTCTCCCTCTCGCCTCAATCTCGCCACTGCTCAAAAGAAACATTCTCAAATTCCCTAACCTTTTAGGCCTCAGTGATGAATAATGGGATCTATTATCAAGGATAGCCTTTTCTAAAACTGTAATTTTTAGACTGTTTCCGGTATTTTAGATGGCAGCCAGCAGTGGCAACCAGGTACAAAGTGACAGAAAATAGTGTGTCTGCAAGTCTGGTTTTATAAATGGTGCTTTTTAAGTCTCTGACTAGATTTGGCTCTGAGAACTTTAAGAGAGAGAGCAGTTGAAGCTCTCTTTCTCTTGGAGACAGAAGGTGAAGACTCCTACCTTCCAAAACAAGAGGCCAAGAGCAAAATGGCAGGAAGTCACCTAGGGTTATTTTCTTTCTTTTTTCTCCTTTTTTCCCCAGAGGCAAATGGCCCTCCGGGTGAGCCCTAGGACAGGGAGCTCTCATGTCTGTCCCTGGAGCCTAGGTGACTCGAGCAGACGTTGGCTGAGCAGAGAGTGCTGGGAAGGACACGGTCACAGCTACTGCTCCCTGGGGCCATTTAACTGCCACATAAAAACAAACAAGGGCACAGTGTGCGGGGATAGTCTCTAGCTGGACACTGAGCCGGAAGTGTCGGGCACATGGTACTCAGTAATTAGCCGCTGAGCTGAGTTAATGAATTGAATGGATTCTCCCTCCAAGTAGGGCTTAACATGCCTCTTCCATCACAAAAGCACAGCACAGAAGTGGAGATCTGCCACTTCAAGAACCATCTAATTAACTCATTAAGTAGCAGCACCTCCCAAAGTATAATAGTGGTAGGAATTTTCTGGAAATCATCAACTGGCGAAGACTCAGCTCACAAAGACTGTTTTTAATAAAGAAGTGAAGAGCAGGTCGTAAACGGGGGACTGAAGGGAGCTCCAGACCTGCCGCGACCCATGCTCTCTCCCTGCCTTTTGTCTGTGTCCCTGAGGAAATGGAGGACGAGAACTTCCACGTATGTCTCCATGAAAGTGCCACGTTGCCAGCCTTTGCCCACTTCTGTGTGTCCCTGGTGCAGAGCCTTGGAGCCCTCCCTCGTTCTGAGGACTTGGCCTTCAGTCATCCCTCCTTTTGATGCTCATCTGGCTCCCACCCTGTGAACAACACCCCCAAGCTCTCATCTTAACAATGGCAGCACAGGACCGTATGAAACCCACTGGGGCCACCGGCTCTCCCCACTGCTAGTCTCTTTACCTGTTTCCAGCTACCCCCCTCAGAGGGTGGCTCACCTGTCCATTCCACCTGTGCCCCTCTCAGAGTCTCACCGCTGACCCTGACCAAGCCCGCATTCCCCCAGACTTCACCTGCTCTCTGCAGGGTACCCACTCTGTCTCTGATGGCTCCTCCTTTCTTGAAAGCCTTTCTCCTCTGGGCCTCTAGGACATGCTGTTTCCTGTCCCCTATAGCTTTTTGGTCTCTCACATTTGCTGGTTTTCCCTCCTTTTCCCAACTTCTGAGAATGGCCTTCCTAGGACTCTATTGTTCTTTGCCCTTTGTTAGAGTCCTTTAAAAACAGAATCCTTTTTCCTTTCTGGGCTCACTCTCTTTCCCCAGGCTTCAAAGGCATATACAGAAGGAAGACTTCCATGTTTATGCCTCCATCTTGGATATTCCTTCTGAATTCCACACTCACATACCTGACATTTCCCCTGAGAATCTATAAACCTCTTGAATTTAGCAAGTTCAAAGCCAAACTTATTATTTTAATCCACAAACATGTTTGTTCTCATAGTCCTTCCCCACATCAGTAAATGGCAAAGTCATTCTTCATGTTGCTTGGATAAATAATTCTAGAGTCTCCTATTCTCCACTTCCCAGCCAAGAGCATATCCTGTCCATTTTGCTTTAAAATATGTCCAGAATCTGATCCCTGCCACGACCTGGGCCTCATCAGCATGGACTGTCCCTGATTCCATCCTTGAACCTGGCCCATCACCTCCAAGAGCCATACTTGTTCTCAGTCATCACTGGCCAGAGTTGAGATACCTCATTGCTGAATTTAAGGAGGATGACATGCAGGGACGTTGAAGGATACTGTCTTAGCTAATTCTTGACTCTTGGACCAAATGGCTCAATTTCCAGTTCCTTCCTTTTTTCCCGTTTTTGAGGCTCTGACCTGACAAAGGAAAATTATAGAAAAATATATCCTTTCCTTCCTTTCCTTTTTGGGGCCTAAAGATTTTGAACCTCCATTTTCCTGGACTAAAAGATTGTCCCACAAGTATTGACATGCACTTAAACAAGTATGGACCTCCCTCTCAGGGTGACCGAGAAGAAAACCCACCTGAGACCCCAAAAGATAACCCAGTTAAAGATAAGAGGTGCATTCACAGGAGTTAGAACAGAGGTTTCTGAAGATGCCACTTACAAGAAACACAAGAAGAAGTTGGAAATTTTCAAATACAGATCTTCAAAAGATGTAATGGAACTTTATGTCTATAAAGCTAGAGAAGACAGCTTTCTAAAATCATAAAGCACTAGATGAGGGTAGTAAATGATATGATAGGTGATCACATTTACCCCTAAATGGAGAACCCCAGGGAAGGCAGGGCAGGCAATACAGGGGTGATATTGTAGAATATCAACTAAGCGGCTATAAACCAGGAAAGAGAAATACCACCAGAACACATACACACAAAAGGAAAAAAATAAGACTGGAAGAGTACAAAGCAAGCTATGTAGAGGGATCCTGAAAAAGAGAAAAGAGAAAGTGTAAGGAAAGAGATAATAATAATTGTAAGAAAGCTTTCCAAACACAGCAAAGACAGGCTTGCAGTACCATAGAAAAATAAAGGAAAGGGGAAGAATTTGAATTTCAAGCATAAAGTTAAAAAAAAATTATATATCCAGGCAGAAATAACTGAGGAAACAGAATTTAAAAAGTTGTCTGCAAAGGAATGAACAGACTTCTCTTTGAGTTCTCTTCCAGAACAATGGAGTTAGCATGGAATGCTCTATGTCCAGCCAAACTGTCATTTATGTATCATGTTAATAAATAGACATCTTAAACTATAGAAAGATCTAGAAAATACAATACCCCATACTCTCCCTAAAACAATCATTTCATTCTACACTTAGCCAACAGATCAATGAATTAAACTGAACTTTGAAAAAGAGAACTGTATTCAGCCTAATACCAATGAAACAGGGTTGGCTAAGCCCATGAATTCTTTTGATCCTGTTCTAATAGGATACGAAGGCCAACATCGTCATTGGAAGAGATGTTACAAAACAGACCTAAATTTTTAAATAGTTCTGATTGATCATCAAAAATCAGATCATATTCCTCAGATCATATTCAGAACAAAAGGAATGACACCAAAGGCAGGGAGTGTAGTGAAGCCCAAGAAGGACGGTCCACATTCCAGTATGGCATATGTGTGGCATGCATGCTGGTAGGACGTGGCTTGTGTGGTCCCATTGCTGGGTACGTGGTGGGAGCCACAGCTCTTCGTTCCCAGATAAATCCAGGCTGGGAGTGAAGAAGACACTTAAGAGAAGATGAAGGGTGTTGTTCTAGTCCAGATGTTGAGAATAGAGAAGTATTCCTGTTCTATGTCTTGAGTGTTGCCATGAACCAAATAAAAATAGCACGGGTAGTTCCCAAAGTTTTAGAGATATGCAGAAAAAAAGAAGTTCCAACATTTTCCAGGAACCTTTTGTTGACTTCAGAATAACTGAATTTTGGAAACTTTCTGGGTATTGTTAAAACGACCTCCTGAACCCTGAGGCCACTTTGTGATGATGACTGTTGTGATTCCAACACCCAGTATGGACAAAACCAGTGGGCAGCACCTGCTTCTTTCATAGTTGTGCAAAAGTATGGATGCTTTCTGGCGAACATATGAGTTAGGCTGTTTTTCTGATTTTGTTTTACTTTTAAACTCCCATGACGAAATCCTAGCAGACAGTGTCCTCTGAATGGACACATCAAACCATATGAAAGCCAATTTGCAATTGCTTTTAAAAATTGCAAAACAAATACTGCTTTGGAGGACAAGGGGAGATGGAGAGGAGAAAAGAGTTGAGGGAAATTGGAAGGGGAGGTGAACCATGAGAGACTATGCACTCTGAAAAACAATCTGAGGGTTTTGAAGGGGCAGGGGGTGGGAGGTTGGAGGAACCAGGTGGTGGGTATTATAGAGGGCACAAATTGCATGGAGCACTGGGTGTGGTGCAAAAACAATGAATACTGTTACACTGAAAAGAAAAACAAAAAAAACAAATACTGTTTTAACAAGATTTATTTCTATCAGAGGCTGTTGCAGACTATTGGGCCCAGGACTAATAAAAGGACAGGGGTTTATTTCTGGTCCTCTGGGGCAAGCATTTCCCTACATTCTGGAAGTTGCAACATCCTGTTGATTTGATTCTGTAGCTTTCTCTCTGGTTCCCTCCACCCAGATTAAACATGCTTTATTTATTTAATATTTAAGGGTGGGAATTTAAATTGTTACTGTTCTAAAAATTTCTCGGCACTTTTACAATATCCTTTTACATAATGGGAGCTACTACCACAGGCTGAGAATCAGAGTTTTAAGGCAATATTCAAAGGAATGAATGGGACACAGAGCCTGCAGGGAAAAATAAATCAACAGAGAACAAACGTGACACAGAGTTAAGGAGGGGGGAAAATCAGCAGGGAATTTAATTGGTAAAAGAACCCTCAGATTCTGCTTTGGAATTTCAGCATAACAGTATTCAGAACCTTGGTTTGGGGGGAGGGTTATATTTGTGTTACTGACAGGGGGACTAAGTTGACTCAATTCAATTCAAAAAGAAGTATTTTTGAGAAGGTGCCACATTATGGGCAGTTTGGTGGGCATGAAAGGGAACACTAAAGATAAATAAAATGTTTATTCCCTTGAGGAACTCCAAACCTGCCAGGGAAAAGGAATGGTCAACTGAGTCAGAAAACAGTTAACAACTATGTTCACTAAGACAGGACCAGAAATCACACCCCAGTCACCTTCAAATTCCAGCAAAACTGGACTTCCTTTCCAGAACTGGCCTAATCTAAACCTTAGAGAGAAATTTCCATGGGAAATATCTCTAGAATAGGGTTCTAGGGAAATGTTTGGATTTTTTTTAATCATAGTTACCTCCAGGATAATCAAGATCTCAAAGAAATCATCCAAAAAGAATCTACAGAGATGTTAGAGAGCTCCCCACCCCACCCCTAGACCATGTAGGGAGCTTTGACTCCTTTCCTTGTGTCGTCCCCTACAGATGGGGTCTTCAAATATTTACTGGATGTATCCGAGGGAAATTGGTACAATACAATTATTATTGTTATGGACTGAATTGTGTTTCCCTCCGCCTCCAAAAATACCCCTATATTAAAGTCCTAAGCCTCAGGACCTCAGAATGTGACCCTATTTGAAAACAGGGTCATTTGCAGATGTAGTTTGTTAAGAAAAATGTTATTACACTAGACACTACTCAGATAGGACTGGTGTCCTATCTCTCTCTCTCTCTCTCTCTCTCTCTCTCTCACACACACACACACACACACACGAGAATGTCATATGAGAATGAAGGTAGAAATCAGAGGGATGCTTATATCAGCCAAGGAACATCAAAGGTGGACAGAGCTAAGAGAGAGGAATGGGCCAGTTCCTTCCCTCATGGTCTTCAGAAGAAACTCACCCTGCTGACATCTTGATCTTGAATTTCTGACCTCCATTACTGTGAGACAATATTTTTTTTTCAAGTCAGCCAGTCTATGGTATTATGTTAGGGAACCTATAGCAACCTAATGGAATCATGTTTTAATTTTCTTCTCTCTGATTACCAGTAACAGAGAATATTAGGTGGCTTTGTTTACTGGTTGTAATTTCAAAGGGAATTTATGAGTACTAAGAAGTCACTAAGATAACAGAATGACTTCATGATGTCGTGTCACACAAGGTATGCCTTTCAGAAGTGTCTTTACTGGAGTTTCTGGAATGCTTCAATGTGTGGACCCTAGCTGTGAACTTCTGAGGAAGATTGTCCTGGAGTGGGGTCCAGAAATCTGCATCTTTATTATGCTTCCTGGTCACTTGGATGTACATTAAGGTTTGAAAACCACTGCTCTAAAGGGAGACTTCTAGCTGTTGGTGGAGAGATGCTCCTCACTTGAGTGCTCTATCCTGTGCAACTCAAATCACATCACGTTGGTTAATTCTAGGCATCAGCTTAGCTAGGCTATAGTGTCACATAGCTCTAATCCAACTCCAGATGTTGCTGTGAAGGCATTTTTTGATGGCATTAATATTTAAATCAGTTGACTTTGAGTAAAGCCTGTGAATATGGGTGGGCCTTATCTAATCAGTTGAAGGCTTTAAAAGGAAAGACCGAGATCCTCCTGAGGAAGAAGGAATCCTACCTCTATATAGTCTCCATATTCAAACTGTAGCATCAGATCTCCCCTGGGTTTCCAGGCTGCTTTTAGACTCGCCAGCCCCCACAATCATGTGATCCAATCCTTAAAATACACCTCTCCACATACACACCTCCTGTCCATTCTGTTTCTCTGGAGAAGCCTAACTAATACCTATGTCATGTCTATTAATGTCTATGATATCTATGATTAAGGCTGGGCCTGCAATTGGCTAATGTCTTCATTAACTCCAGTTGGTTATGCTCATTCTGCCTTTATTTTGTAAAAAAAAATTTTTTGGAGCACCTACTATGTGCCTGGGCAATCTTCTAGAAGTGCAGACTTTAGCACAAACAAAAATAGCTTCCTGACTTTAAGAGTTCAGAAGTTTACTAGAGATATTGAGATAAGAGACATCTAATTCTCAAAGGCATCTTGTATGTGTTTACTTAGGAGTGGTAATTTGCTTGTTTGGAGCAAATTTTCCTGATGACTTCATCAAGTAAAAAGTTGATTTTTGAAGTTCCCTCCCTTGATTGGCCCAAAAGAATTCATAATTTGGCATAATGATGGCCAATTCTGTCATTCCAGTGATACAGCGTGTATTCCATTTGTGTTTTAAGCAAAGCAAATAGCACTCTTCTAGAGTATTTGCTTTCCTTTCTCAAAAAAATTGGTGTGTTTCTTCATAACAAGGGGAATCTGGGGGAACATTTGTTTATGCTTGAGCACTTGACAGATCTTGAATAGATATGACAATGTGGAAGGCTACATTAGGGAGCAAATTCAAGCAATGGTAGATGTTCATTAGCTCTTCCAGATCATTCTCTTTTTTCCCCCATGTAGTAAATTGCTCATTCAGGCCCTCAGGCTCAGGGGAGGACCTGACTCACTCAGCTTTGATTATGTGCTGAGAGTGGGTGGCAGGCCTGGAGCAAGGGCAAGTAAGGACATGCCACCACCCCCATGGCAAAGGGAACGTTCCCATCTTCATCCCTATCCATGGGTTACTAGGTGGTGCAGCTGATATCTCTTTCCTTGTTGTGGCTCTGAAGGGGCGGGAAGTTGGCATTTACTGTGAGGTTGGAGCAAAGGTGAAGGAACGCCTTTCCAAAAGAGGAGCATCTCTTGGTGATGGGATCAGATTCTGTGACACTGATTGTTGTCACGGGTTAAGTTAGGCACAGCCTGATGGGTATTAGGCACTAATGAGGCTAGAATTTACCAGAGACCAACTGGGTTACAGCTACCATTTCAGTCTCTGGAAGCTGGTGGAGATAATCAAAACCATACTTAATTTCTAAGCCATTCACTAAATCAAAACACAGTTCAGAAAGGAGGGAAAAAGCAGTGCCCTGTGAGCAATTTCTCCTTTCTGACTTTCTGATTGGGCATAGAGCAACAAAAATTACTTTGACCCTGATATTACCTTTAGGCTCCAAAGACTCTTTAAGGCGTTAGTAAATGCAGACACTGTAATTAGGAACTCCCAAATGCAGACACTGTGATTAGGATATCCCAGAGCAACAGCATGGGGCTGGGCCTTGGACTTGGTGGTAGCCAATGTAAAATGGCTGCAAACCTCCATCTTCCATTTTCATGGGGACGACTGTTAAAGGATATAGCTTGGTCAGTAAAGGACTTCTATAGAATCTGGAAGGGGATTGAAATTTCTAACGTTTTCGCCCTTGGTTTAGGACCAGAGACTGCGGATACGGTACCCACAGGACATGGATATCAAGAGAATTTAGGGTGGGAGACCACAGAGTCGTCTGCCTGGTGATGTCTCCATGAGCCAGGATAGAGTGGATGGGAACAATCTTCTGCTTTGCTCAACTCTGTATTTCTGGGTTGCAGACAAATTGCAATGAGTTGCAATGACCTCACATTCCTGTGACCTCTACTTTTGTTGCCCCCCAATTTACTCCCAGAGACTACACTACACCAGGGAAATGTACATGGAAAATATCTCGTGAACATCTCCAAGACGGACAATAAAAACATACCATTCAGAGCTAGGTTCTGGAGCCTGATTAAGCCCCTTTGGTGATTTAAAATGAACTCACTGGATGCCAGGGTGGCTCAGTCAGTTAAGCATCTGCTTTCATCTCAGGTCATGATCCTGGGATCCTGAGATTGAGTCCCGAATCTGGCTACTGGCTCAGGGGGGAGTCTGTGTCTCCCTCTGCCCCTTCCCTGACATGTGCACATGCTCTCTCTCTCTCGGAAATAAGTAAATAAATAATAATTAAAATGAATTGACTGAATTTCCCAGATCATTCCCACAGCTCTGTGTTACCTCTTGATGGACAGATGCCGTACCAGTGGTGTGAGTAGGGTTGAAATTTGCTAATGTTAACCTGAAAAATAAAATTGCCAGTTACTTTACTGGCAAAAATGGGCTAATTTGAGAAGAGCCGAGAATTGAAATTTGGGACATGTGAACCACGGCAAAACCATAGGCAAGCCTGCAGAACAAAGGAGAGGACAGAGGGGATGGGGGACTAGCTGTTACAAACAAAAAGTCCATTGATGTAAACTGAGAGCCAGAAGTGTGCTGGCTTTTCATTGAGTGAGTTGTGACAGTCTGTCTTTGGCTGGGCTGTTGCTGGGCAAGAAGAAAATCTTTCTTTCCCCTGGGGGATAGTCAGGGGTAAGTTTTTCTCCAGTTAGGAATTCAAGGCACTTTTCTTCCTGGTGGGTCTGCTATTGGTAAGGACAGGCAGTGAGGCATGAGAGCTCCCCCTTCTGGCTTCCCAGCTCCCTCTTAAATGAGGTTTCCTTGATCCAGTCCCACACTAATAATTCTCTAGCCCAGAGCCAGGCCTGGGAAAGGCCAAATGTTAAGGCTGGAAGAAACCACAGACACCCCTGGGTCCCACTGCTGGTTTCTACAGATGGAAATCCACAACAGTCAGACTAATGACTGACCCAGGATCACACAACTAATGGTGGCGACGCAGGGACTAGAATCCAGATCTGAACTCCAACTCTCGGCTTTATTTATCTATTTTTTAATTTATTTTTTATTTTTTTATTATGTTATGTTAGTCACTACACAGTACATCCTTAGTTTTTGATGTAGCATTCCATGATTCATTGTTTGCATATGACACCAGTGCCCCATGCCATCCGTGCCTTATGTAATACCCATCACGGGGCTGGCCTGGGCTGTATTTAAAGACTGCTCTGCCCTGCCAGCAACAATAGGTCTGGTCATGCTGACGATGCTCCACTTTCCAGCTGAGATAGACCCAGACTTACTTCAGCAATCAGGAAGCCAGAGGAGCAAGGGAATAATTTGCCCCTGCAGGGTAGAGACAAAACAGCTTCTTTCACTAGTTTGCTAAGTTCCCCCATTTAACGTGAGCCAGAGAACAAGCCCAGACAAAAAGCATCTCAAAAACAAAACTCTTCCTGGGAGCTGGGGGCCGTGAGGGCCATGTGCTTATCCGTCCACTTGCACCAGATGTCTGCTGCTACTTGAAGACGTCCCTGTGATGTGGTTATTTAATTCTCCTGTAAAGGGAGTTCTGCTCAAATTCAACAGGACGACTTAAATTCAAACCAGGGTGCGGTGCACTGCTGTGCATTCGTTCCAGTGGCACATCAAAGCTCCAAGAGGGGGGTCTTGGGTTTCTTCAAGCACGCCAACAGCCCTTGAAGCACCGTGCTGTGGTGAGGATGGCGTCTCATTCTCAGATGCATTTATGTTCGGCTCTGTGGCGGGATTGCCCTGCCTGGCCCATTGAGCCTTTTGTTCAAAAGTCTAGACCTTTGAAGTAAGCGGGCAAAACTCAACCACAGAAGGCCGCTTGGGCAGGGCCCTTGGCCAGATGCTGGAAACAGGGGAGGAACAGCCAAATTCTTCACACACAGGCAAATGGGTTCTTTGAAGAAAGGGCTGTTAAGAAACCAAATAATGAGATAGAAGATGGGTGTCCGCTGTGACTCATGTGTGCTGAGCCAGAGAGAGGAATCAAAGGTCTCAAGTCAATAAATATTTTCCTAGAACCTCCCAAGGGTAAGAAGCAAAAGGCTGGGCCATGCTTGCTCTCAACATGTGGTTGTAACTTTCAACCAACTCCTTTATCACATAGGTATCCGACTAAAACACAGACATATTAGAAATTTAAGAATAAGGGCCAAAATGCTATTTCAAGAAGGGATATCCAAGCACCATGATTCACTAGGTGAGTAACATTGTTTGCTGTGGGTCCGAGAAGGGAGAGAGGGACCTGGCCTGGCACAGCTTTCCATTTGTCACGGACTTTGCTAGATGGCATTTATATCTGTGTATTGTGAACAAGTGAGGCTTTATTCGTTTAGGAGAGGAGTTAAGAGCCACCTGACTGTCGCAGACAGGAATTCCTCTGTGATGGGTTCCAGTCCAAACAAAAGAAAACACAAGATTAATGATGTGATGGCCTCGTTTTTAGGTCTCAGCGGTCCTTCAGGTTCATACAGGAGACTGCCATGATTTCTGGCCACACGGCACAGCCTCCACGATGGCTCTGCCCTTGACATTCTGACAAATAGCCCCGCGATGCCTAGTGTCACTGCTGTGCGAGTTACAGTGTTTTTCACTTCTGCACTGAACCTCGTCCTTACTTTCCAAGTAATCTTCCAGGTTCACGAAAAAGGACATTTATGGAAATTCTGTTTACCTCTTGCTGTACCTGGACATTTATGGAGCTCTCGTCTTTTTCATTCTTGGGAACAGTTGCAACAATCCACCCTTTCCCCAAATTATACTCATTCCTGTGTTCATTCTATAATTCAATGATATTTAATTGAGCACCTGTTATGTGTAGGTGCAGGAGAGTCAATAAAAACATTGGAGGTCAAGTGAAGGGATAGAGGAAAGTAAAGAGGCTGTGGAAATACTCTGTTACACGCATGGTGCCTGACCTAAGGTGTAAGGAACAAATCCCAAAGTGACATAGAAGCTGAACCCAATGAGTAGGAGATGGTCTCATAGAGGTTGACGGAGGAGAGGGGGTTCTGACCAGATAGGAGTGTATGTAAAAGGGCCGAGAGGCTGGGCGAGTGGCCAGGCTCCAGAAGCCCAAAGGTTGTTTCAGAGGGCTGAGCAGCAGTCAGTTGCTGAAGGCCTTGTTGGAATGCCAAGAGTCTTGACTCTGTCTTCAGGGCAGTGGGGAGCTCGTAGAAGAATCTTAGGGTCTTAGCATGACAAACTCAGAGCAACTTGCCATGAAACATTCATTGGGTGCTTTGATCTCCCTCAGCATTTTAAAGAAATGACAGCACCCCAGGGGAGCCTTAGCAGGCATGCAATGAAGCAAAGAGTTTTCTCATTTTACAGGTGAGGAAATTTGAGATACATGGAGGTGACAGGGCTTTCCAAGGTCACAGAGAAGCCAAAAGTAGAAGTTGAGCAATCAGCGAAGTTTGTGACAGGAGAAGAAAATGGGATCATGGTGTGATGAATATACTGCCCAAGTAGAACTGAGCTAATGTACAATATAAATTCTTTCAAGATTTCTTTTTTTAAAGAACCAAACTCCCTGATTGAAACTTAATCAGGAATGTATCATGCAAGTCGGAACATCAAAGGTCAAGGCTTTGCAATTGCACTGCAGCTACCTCTTATTCTGCCTCCTAAAATATAGTTAGGCCAACAACGATGTCACCAGAAAGTGAGTGAAAGTGAGAGCTTCTGCCTTGAGAAAAGAACGCACTTCATTAACCCTATACCCTTGGTAGTGGATCTACAGTATTCTTTGTTTTTTTTTTTTTTAAGATTTTATTTATTTATCAGAGAGAGAGGGAGAGAGCGAGCACAGGCAGACAGAATGGCAGGCAGAGGCAGAGGGAGAAGCAGGCTTCCTGCCGAGCAAGGAGCCCGATGTGGGACTTGATCCCAGGATGCTGGGATCATGACCTGGGCTGAAGGCAGTTGCCCAACCAAGTGAGCCACCCAGGCATCCCAGATCTACAGTATCCTGAGTGGTTTCAGTTCCAGAGGGAGAAACAAGACACCAGTGACTTTTTCTCTGTGAAAATGTGAGAGGAGGAGTCCAGGATCAGTTATTCAGAGCCACAGGGAGGTGGACAGTGGCTTATTTCCTCCTCCATAAGAAGGGATAATAAGGCACCCAATTCATTGGACTTTGGTATGAGGATGGCTTGAGTTAATGCTCATCAAAACACTTAGGGCCATGCCAGGCATATGATACGTGCTCAATTTGTTAACCATCCTTTCCCTAAAAGATATGTGCACCCATTTGGAGAAACCTGGTGGTAGGAGGTCTTCTGCATGTAAAGGCTTCCCTGGGATCTAGAGGGGCCATAACTCTTATCTTTAGAAGAATGGAGTCAAGTGGACATGAGCCCCATCTCCCTGAAACACCCAAGAGATGCAAGTACAGAATGTCTCTCCATCATTCAATCCATGTCCACCATAGAGCAGAGGAAAGCTGGTGCTGATGTAACACTGGATTGGATTCTTGTGTGGACCATCAAGAACAGCTGACCAGATATAAATGGCCAAGTACATTCATGTGAAGGGTGATTTAGCTGAAAGTGTGGTGTTTGAAAATTATTGTAATTTAAAATTTTTATTTGTGGGGCGCCTGGGTGACTTAGTCGGTTAAGTGTTTACTCTTACTTTCAGTTTAGGTCATGATCTCATGGGTTTGAGATCAAGTCCCGCATGCTGCTCCATGCTCAGCAGCCAGGTGAGGGTGAGGAGGTAGGGGTGGAGGGGTGGGGAGGTGGGGTGGGGTGGGGTGGGAGGAAAGCATCCTGCTTGAAGAGTCTCTCCCTCTGCCCCTCCCCATGCACTCATGCTCTCTCCCTCTCTCTAAAAAGAAATCTTTCAAAAAATTTTACTGTAACTTTCTTGTATGACTTTAATTTAATGTATAATATTTAGTAAAAATCCCTGGAAAGTCAAATTGGAGTACTACATAAAAAGGAGAGGAATACATATCATGTACTACTCAAAAAAAACCACTCTTCTCAAGGACTTACATCAGTTTAACAAACCCATGCTCTCTATTTTCCAATCTCTAACTGACCCTTTCTACCAATCTCTAGACCACAGATTCAGTGAGGAATGAAGACACCTCACCCTTTTGTAAAAGCTCTTGACCCTTCAAGTGATGATTAAGGAGCTAAATCTACCTAGTCAAAATAATCCTTAGAAGTCTTTTCCGTGTTCTAGGCAGAGAGCTATAGGCAGCCAAGAGCTGTCTAAATTCAGCAACAATCTATAGGCCAGTTCTTTCCTTTAGAAGGCTGCTCATTCTTGGTCAGTGGGTCCTGGAGTAGAAGAACTGGTAGTGCCCACATCTTCAAAACCATTTCCCCACCACCATGAGTATTATTTTATTTTATTACTTTATATTTTTTTACCGAAGTACCCCCTGGTTGGTTTCCCATCGGTTGTGCATGTGGGCAGGGCTGTGCCTATGCATGGCATCTTTGTTTCCCTGGATGACCTCTCTGCTAGGTCTCTCTAGGATACAGAAAGAAATAGCTACCCTCAGGTTTATGCTTTCTTATATAACGAAATGCTATGACCTTCTGGAGTCATCTATCTCCCCTTGCCCCAGATTTAACCAGAATGGACTTGCACAATAATCTTGCTAATTTAATTTTTGCATGGCCATGACATGAGTCAATACCTTTGATTTCAGCAGCGATGGGCTTTGCCTGTGACCTCTTGTCTATGGAGATTGCAAAAGCATTGTGAACCAGGATGTCTGACTCCCTCCTGTCTTATACTCCTCCCACCTGTAATATGTTGTCTTAGGTCTGTAAATGCTTAGTTAAGATTAAGATTTCAGCAAGTTTCCACTATGTCTACTTAAGGATTTGCTTAAATTCTAGCATAGCTAATTAGGGCCAGAACCAACATTTGCTGTTTCTCTGACAAGGAATTTTTATCAAGAATATACAAAGTGCAATTATAACTCAGTAACAGGAAGAAAAAGAACCTAATTAAAAATGGGAGTGGTTATTGGATACTTCCCTAAGGCAGATATATGAATGGCTGATTAGCATATGAAAGATGCCTAACATCATTGATCAGCAGAGAATGTAAAGTGAACACATAAGAATGTTTCACTGGATAACATTTTTTAAAAAGGCCTGACAGGGGTGCCTGGGTGGCTCAGTGTGTTAAAGCCTCTGCGTTCGGCTTGGGTCATGATCCCAGGGTCCTGGGATCAAGCCCCCCATCAGGGTCCTTGCTCAGCAGGGAGCCTGCTTCCCTTCCTCTCTCTCTGCCTGCCTCTCTGCCTACTTATAATCTCTGTCTGTCGAGTAAATAGAAAAATCCTTAAAAAAAAAAAAAAAAGCCTGACAATACCAAGTGTTGGCAAGGATGCTCAGTCTCCAGAGCTGTCATACGTTTCCAGTAGCAATGTAAAATTTTACAAACACATTGGTTATTTGGCAATTTCTCATAAAGTTCACAGACACCTGCCATGTGACCCAGCCACTCTACTCTTCAGTGAATACCCAAGAGATAAAGACATAGACACACAAAGATGGTGCATGAATATTTATGGTGGTTTTGTTTGTTTGTTCCTTTCTTTCTTTTTGAATAGCTCAAATGTCCATTAGCAGGTGAACAAACCCTGGTATATCAATAGGATAGAATACTATTCAGAAAAAAAAAATGGAATGAATAAAACACTCCTTGAAATAAATTCATAGGGCCGTTTCTTTCTTTAGCTTGTACAATGTCAGCTTGTGGCCCTTCTCCCTCTTTGATTTCTCGGGCTTTGTAACTGAGTTTATATAGATGGACCTTCTAGGTCGTAACTCGTGGAACCAGCACTGTGTGTATTATAAGTGAATATAGTCAGATACACACAGAGATATATGCTACATAGCATTCTAAAGAGTAAAGACTAACCTATTTTGATGGAAATCAGATGAGGTTTTGTTTGGTGTATGTGTGGCAGTGACTATCTGGAACGAGGACAAGGGAACTTTCTGAGGTGATGCAAATTGCTCTCTGCCACCCATTTGTCAAAACTGATTAAAGGATGTTCATCCTCTAGTTTAAAAAGTGCCCACTTCAGTGGTGGTGTTATGTGGATTAAATGAGATGATGCCTGTAAAGCCTTAGGCAGAGATCCCAACACATAACAGGTCTGCTTTCTGAAGTAGTGTTAGAAGCTTCTGGTTTCAAAATGGAAACCATAATGAAAGGCTGAAATGTGAGACAGGAAACCATCAAAATCCTAGAGGAGAACACAGGAAGAAATCTCTTTGACCTTGGCCATTCTTACTAGACACATCGCCAGAGGCAAGGGAAATAAAAGCAAAAATGAACTCCTGGGACTTCATCAAGATAAAAAGCTTCTGAGCAGTGAAGGAAACAGTCAACAAAACTAAAAGGCAGCCTACAGAATGGGAGAAGATACCTGAAAATGACATATCTGATCAAGGTCTAGTATCCAAAATCTATAAAGAACTTATAAAACTCAACACCCAAAAAACAAATAATCCGTTAAGAAATGGGCAGAAGCCATGAATAGACATTTTTCCAAAGAAGACATCCAGATGGCCAACAGACACATGAAAAGATTCTCAATGTCACTCATCCTCAGGGAAATGTGAATCAAAACTACAATGAGATATCATCTCACGCCTGTTAGAATGGCTAAAATTAACAACAGAAGACACAACAGGTGTTGGCAAGGATGTGGAGAATGGGGAATCCTCCTACACGGACACTACTGGAGGGAATGCAAACTGGTACAGCCATTCTGGAAAACAGCATGAAGCTTCCTCAAAAAGTTGAAAATACAGCTACCCTATGACCCAGCAATCACAGTACTGGGTATTTACACAAAGGATAGAAAAACACAGATACAAAGGAGTACATGAACCCTAATGTTTATAGCAGCATTATCAACAATAGCCAAACTCTGAAAAGAGCACAAATGTCCATCGACTGATGAATGGATAAAGATGATGTAGTACATATATACATTGGAATATTACTCAGCCATCAAAATGAATGAAATCCTGCTTTTCATAATGGCATGGCTGGGACTAGACTGTTATTATGTTAAGCAAAATGAGTCAGTCAGAGAAAGCAAAATACCATATGATTTCACTCATATGTACAATTTAAGAAACAAAACAGATGAATATATGGAAGGGAGGGAAAAGAGAGAGAGAGGGAAACAAACCATCAGAGACTCTTAAAGATAAAGAACTGAGGGCTGATGGAGGAAGGTGGGGGATGTGTTCCATGGGTGACGGGGATTAAGGAGGGCACTTGTGATGAGCCCTGGATATTGAAGGTAAGTGATGAATCAACTCGCAAAACCAATATTGCACTGTATGTTTATTAGCTAGAATTTAAATAAAAATCAAAGGAAAAAAAAGGAAGCCTTAATGAATTAGAGAAAAACATGTATTATGAAAGTTATCTGTCAGTTTAAAACTTCTCCCCAAGCGTTCGGGACTTATGAAAGCCTGTCTAAGAGCATTAAGGAGAATGAATTAAGGGAAGGAAGAAGAAGGCAAACAGCATCTCCATTTTAGAGAAGAACAAAGGAAAGATTAATTTTCTTTGCAACTTAAAATTGTCTCTTTGTTTGTATAATTAAAGTACCACTGATTTGTAAGCCTTAGTAGAGGGGCAAAGTGTACACATTCAAAATTTGCAATTTAACAAAACATGTTTTAAATAAAGCAAGAAAAGCATTAATTATAAGTTTGTTTTTTTAAATTACAATGAGGCAGTTCAGTGAAATCCTTCAGTTTTCTAAAAAGAGCTCTAGGCTTAGAGTCCATGAGCAGCTTAAAAGTAATTTAAACCCACACAGATGCTTAGTTACTCTGAAATTCGAAGACCACTGGAACAAATCAAACTTGGCACAGGGGAAAAACTAGGTTAGCCTTTAAAATGTATAAAGGGGAATTCAAAAGTGGTTATTTTGTCCAAAAAGAGATTTCGAGCATAAGTGCAGATTTCTGCCATATTCCTTGGTATAAAAGTGGTTCTGGGAATTTCTTTGAAATCAATTCATGGAGTTAATTATATTTCTGAGCCCTGCATCTGCCCGTGTTCCTTCTTCCTCCTTTTGTTTTCTCCAGCTTTTATAGCTGGGTTGATACCAACGGGTTCCCCCAAGATGTACCCAAGACCATCCCAGGGTCTGAACTAAACAAGACTTGGTACTTTACTGTCTTATCAACTGGTCTTAGGATAAAGGGCACTGGGACATCCCTACGTGCCATTGTGGGCACTTGGTGTCCCCTCTCCAGCCAGACTTGGCCTCTACTGAAAGCCTGGGTTCCTACAAAACAAAGCAACACCAACAGGCAGCTGCCAAGCAGCCAGACAATGATAAGGGGACTCTCTGAGTCAAGTGTTAGTGTTGCAACCTGATTCAGCTGCAAATTTGACATGTTTCACAAGTGCGGTCTATGTCACAAAGCCAAAGGCCAACTTTCCACCTACACACAGCGCTGTGTTTTGCAGACCATGCATCTGCACCTTTGGGGACATTTCTGACTAAATCACTTGACTCTTTGGTTGGAGAGAATGGGTGATGACATTCTCTTTAGGCCAGAAAGGCCTGTGAGAACTGCTGTCATTGAACTAGATGCTCTGCATTCAGTGGGGATTTTGGAGTCCTGAGATTTGGGGATTAGACAGAAGCATTGAGCCACAGACAAGGACTTGTAACAGGACAGCAGAAACACAAGCCACTCAGTGATCGGACTCTTTAGGAATCAGAATAATCGGTACTGCAATGTCTTCAGTGTTAATCATGACACCCCATAACTGAAATATGTACTGAAATCTTAATTTCTAGAAGCAGAAAAGCTCTACATCTGGTGAGCAGAAGTCTGAGCTGAGTCACCACCACAAGAGAGTATTACAGCCTCTCAACCATTTCTCAGACTGGTGCCAGCTCACATCCAGTCAGGGCCTGGGCTGGGATGAAACAGGAAGACACAAGTTAAGGTCTTAGATTTAAGGAGGCACTCACTCTCAGGGTTATATAAATGCAGGACCAGCCCCTGCAGGACCCCAGGAATACTCACCTCCTTAAATCCTGCACACAGGTCTCTCTTGGCTCACCTTAGCCCTGGTCAACATATTCTCCCTGAATGAAAAGGAGGCTAAGCCCTCTAGAGGAAGGGCCAGGTTACACTGCAAACATTGGTACTGTGAATCCTCCACAAGGAACTGTGGTCATTTACCAGAGCAATTGCATTTGGGGGAAAGGTAAATAATCAGAACTTCCGTGTCTTACAGGACATGGGCTCTGAACAGAAACTCATTTCTGGAGCAAAGCAGCACTATACTCCACTAATCAGAACCAGAGTTTATGAAATCAGGTGACCAATTAAGTTTTGATATAAGTTTCACAGTGGACCCAATGTACCCCCAGACCACCATTTGGTGATTTCCTCAGTTTGGAACGTATGAGTGGAATATAGCTACAGGTTTTGCATAAGGAATGCATAATTGGGGAATCTTCAGCAATAGGCAAACTCTCCACATTGGTTCCATGATCTCTGGAGTGAGGATGTTGTGGTAAAACAAGATCAAATAGAAGCCGCTGACATTGACTCCACTGAACGAGATAATAAAAGCAAAACTACATTCTTGGAGAGATTTCAGAGATCACTGCTACCTGACCAAGGTCTTAAAAGATGCAAGAGTAGGGGTGCCTGGGTGGCTCAGCGGGTTAAAGCCTCTGCCTTCGGCTCAGGTCATGATCCCAGGGTCCTGGATCAAGTCCTGCATTGGGCTCTCTGCTCAGTAGGGAGCCTGCTTCCCCCTCCCTCTCTCTCCGCCTGCCTCTCTGCCTACTTGTGATCTCTGTATGTTAAATAAATAAATAAAATCTTTAAAAAAAAAAAAGATGCACGAGTAGGTGATTCTGACATGACCCCATTCTACTCACCTATCTGGCTTGTGCAAAAGAGAGATGAGTCTGGGAGGATGAAGACAGGTTATCACAAACCTAGTCATGCTGGGACTCCTAATTACAGTTATTATTGCAGAAGTGGTTTCATTGCTGTATTGAATCAATACATCCCCCAAGCCAATGTATACAGCTGTTAATCTAGTGAATACTTTTTTTTTTCTCTGAACCTGTTAGCAGAGACCACAAGAAGCCATTTGCTTTCTACTGGCAGAGTTAGAAACACATCTCAACTGTCCTATCTCAGAGCGCCAGCCATAAACCATATTCTTTTTTTTTAAAGATTTTATTTATTTATTTGACAGAGAGAGATCACAAGTAGGCAGAGAGGCAGGCAGAGAGAGAGAGAGGAGGAAGCAGACTCCCTGCTGAGCAGAGAGCCCGATGCGGGACTTGATCCCAGGACCCTGAGATCATGACCTGAGCTGAAGGCAGCGTCTTAACCCACTGAGCCACCCAGGAGCCCCCTAAACCATATTCTAAACACCCTTCCATCACACAGGATATCATGGTAGTCCATTATATTAGTGCTGTCATGCTGATTTTTGCCTGGTGAATGAAAGAAGCGACCATTGGGAGATAATACTTTTCACATTTTTGCATGTCTTATGAGCAGAAGCACTGACTGCCTTTATTCTATCTTTTCAAGGAAATTTGTATAATGACTAGCCTTGGAAGAAGATAGAGATAATGTCTTAATGTCTCTTGAAAGCAAAAGGTAAGCATGCTTACAGGATAGTATAACAATGATAATGTCTCCTTCTGGAGCAAAGGGTGGACACGCTTACTGCTCATTATAAAAGATTCAGCTTCCCTGATTTCAGGGTTCTTCAGGGTTCAACTGTGTACAGCTTTCAGCTGTCAAGTGGTCCTCTTTGTGTATCCCTATAGGAACTTGAGCTTTGGGAACCAGTACAAGAAACGCTGATACTCTCCTAATATGATTTCGAGTAATAAACTCCTTTGTCTCTGACCTAGGAATCTCATGTCTTCTATCAGCATTAATGAAACTATTGCAGATAACTTGTTAGCTGAGGAGTAGCATAAAATCTCAGAGCCTTCACAGATATTAACAGCAATTAGTCTAGATACCTTGATAAGACACAAAAGGTGGGAAATGAATCCCACAAAAATCTAGAAGGGTACCACCCCCTTGATTCAATTTCCAGAAGACCAGGGATTTGGACTCTGTTGGGATATTTCTTCCAAAATGAAGAATAAGCTGCCTCATTTGTCCCCTGTGATATTCCAATTCATAATAAGAAAGATGTATTTGACCTTTGTTCCTTTTTCTGGCACGGAGCTCCCAAAACCCTTGAAATTTCCTAGATGAGAAGAGCAGTAAAAGTGTCTTTTGTTTCATTGACAAGGCGATTTTAGAAAGCATATAAAGATGGAGGCTGGTTGCCAAGGGAGCCAATCATGGGATCAGACAGTTGAAACTTTTGCATGGAGCACTGTGTGTGTGCTGCATAAACTGGGTGTGATGCATAAACAAGGAATATTAGAACACTGAAAAAATAAAATTACATTTTAAAAAAAGAGAGAGAGAAAGTTGAAACTTTCAGTTCCACGTCGCCTGACCTCTGGAGAAAGAAGAGGGCCTGGAGATCAAGTTCAGTCACCAATGGCCAATGATCTCACCAACCATGCCTATGTAGTGAAGCTTCCATAAAAACCTGAAAGGAGAGAGTTCAGAGAATTTCTGGGTTGGTGAACCTGTAGAAATTTGGGGAGAGTGGTGCTCAGAGCGTCAAAGCTCCACACACCTTTCCCCAGATCTTACACTGTGCATCTCTTCCATCTGGTTCTTCCTGAGTTGTGTCATTTTATAATAAATGACCTAGGGGCACCTGTGTGGCTCAATCAGCAAAGCATCTGATTCTTGACCTCGGTTCAGGTCATGATCTCAGGGTCATGAGATTGAGCCCCATGTTGGGCTCTGCACTCAGTGCTCAGCAGGGAGTCTGCTTGAGATTCTCTCTCTCCCTTTCCCTCTGCTGCTTCCCAGCCTCACCCTGTCTCTAAAATAAATAAATAAATCTTTAAAAAAATGCAACCTAGTAAGTAAAATGTTCCTCTGAGTTCTGTGAACCACTAGAGCAAATTAATCAAACCCAAGGAGGGATGCTTAGAACTTCCTGATAGCTGTTGGTCAGAAGTCCTGGAGGCAACCTGAACTTGAGACTGGCCTCTGTAGTCGGGGAGGGGCACAGTCTTGCTGAACTGAACCCAAACTTGAGGAATCTCGTGCTGTTTCTGGGTAGATCATGTCAGAACTGAGTTGAATTATTGGACACTCAGCTGGTATGTGAGAACAGTTTGGAGCTGTGGACACCCTTCACTCCCACCACACATACACATACACACACACACACACACACACACACACACACACACACACACACATATGCACAAATTGGAATATTAGTCCTTCTTCTCACTGAAAAACAGGCAGTACATAACTCACCTGCTCTTCCTACTCCCACCCATTTATTGAGTGATCTGAAAAGTTGCCAGTTTTGAGTGGGGCTGACAACACTGTGGAATTATGGAAAGGCTTATTCTCCCACATGTCATTCTACCCAGCATTGCTTCTGACCAAGGGACTCACTTTTCAGTAAATGAACTGCAGCCACAGGCTCATTCCCATGGGATTGGCTACTTGTACTATGTTTCCCATAACTCCCAGTACCTGGCTTCATAGAACAATGAAGAACCATCTGGAAACTCAGTTACATTATTTCTGAGTACATTGTTTCTGCTGGATCCATAGAGTGTGTAATATACTTTTTAAATCAACCAACCAAATATGATACTGTTCTCCATAGACAGAATTTGGGGGCCTGAAAATCAAGGAGTGGAAATGGGAGTGGGTCCTTTCATTATTATCCCTAATGACATATGTTTTCTTCCATCCCCATGACTTTGGGTTCTGTTGGTCAGGAGGTCTTCACAAGGAGACACATGAATGGTTCTGTTAAAAGGGAAGGTAAAACTTTGGGCTTCCCTGTGCCAGAGAATCAACCAGCAAAGGAAGGGGTTACTTTACTGACTGGGGTGATGGATCTCATCTGTCAAAAAAAGAAAAAAAAGGGGGGGTTGTTACTATATACTGTGGGTGGAGGAGGAGGAAAAGCAGTTCAGGAATGTATCTATTGGGCATAATCAATGGAAAACCAGCAACTCACTGTAGCAGGACTGCTAATGACCAGAACCTTCTGAAATGAAGCACAGGAAGGAAGGTTTGAGTCACTTCACCAGGGAAGGAATCACAATTAGCAGAAGGGTTTGTTGAAGGCAAAAGGAATTCGGAATGAGTAGTAAAAAAAGATGGTCTTAAATGCCAGCTGTGGCCATGTGACCAATTATAGACATGAAGACTGCAATGGTCTGAGCATTATTTCTTTCTTTTAATATATGTGCATTAACCATGTCTTCTTCATCTCTTCTATTCCCCTACTATCTAATATAAGTCTCCGTAGGGGTTAACCCTGTTCTCAGCACTAGTTACAGGATACGTGAGGGCCTGGGAGGCCCGGCTAGAACAAGATGACCACAGAAAAGTGAATAAAGTGTTAGCATACCCCCCTTTGTTTCCATCTCACTAGGAATTGCTAAATTACACTAAGCAGATTCCTGAGCTCCCAATTATCTTGACTTGGAGCTCACATCTGGCAAAGCCCTGTGCATGTAGACGCCAGGATTACATGGGGTAGACTGCAATGACTTTGGGCTGTGTCCCCTTAACTAAGCTGGAATTCCATTTTCCAGAATTCCCAGCTCTTGTCTATTTTTACAGGTTAGCTTTGGCCTCAGGAAGCATCTCAGGAAGAAAGGAGAAGTAAAGCAGCAGCTGTGTGTTTCACCCACCAAGAGACAGTTCACCGCCCCAGACATGAGGTTAGCTCTGCATGTCGTCACTGATCTCCCAGCTCCCCCTGTGGCTGGGCACACAGCCAGGCCATTGTCTCCCCTGGCTCCAAGGGTCTGAGGGTGTGGCTCCAAGGCAAAGGCTCCTTCCTCTGTCACCCATACCACCGAGGCTGGAGGTGGTGAGAAGCAGTGTGCCCTTGCCCTTGTCTTTGTCCAGTTTCCCTTCCCGACATCAGTCAAAGTGACCTTTAGGGATGTCAGGCTGAACACCAGGAGCAGAGGCAAACTGGCTCTTTACAGGCTCTAATTTATGCCCTTACTCTATGTCACCCACAGAAGCTTGGTTTCTTTGACCAAACTATATCTGATCCAGAAGGTGACATTATTAACGGGGTCATCTTTAAATAGAGAAGATAGAATTTGCTAGAAGAGGAAACATGCATGAGGGAACAAGAACAGTAATTGTGTGGCAGTGAAAGGTTCCCTCAAGGCCACAGAGAAAAGCATTGAGTAAGAATCTTTGTGTCAGCTGGGCCCTCAGTGAGAGTGGGTGAGAGTGTGCAAGTTCATGTGTGAGTGTGTGTGTGTGTGAGTGTGTGTGTGTGTGTGTGTGTGTATGTGTGTCTATGTGTGTGTGTGAGTGAATGGTCCTTCACAAAAGGGCACAGGAAGACCATTTGCCTCTGGCCTGAAATGATCTCCTAGTACACAGCCACAGCAATACACTGGTAGGATTTGATGAAGACAGACACCATAATGGCCAACTTGAAATCATTAGCAGTCCACATCATGTGCCATGATGGTTAATGTTATATGTCAAAGTAGCTGGGCCATCGGGCCCATATATTTGGCCAAATGTTATTCTGGATGTTTTTGTGAGGGTGGTTTAAGGGCTGAGATTAGAGGAGTCAAGATGGCGGAGAAGTAGCAAGCTGAGACTGCTTCAGCTAGCCGGAGATCAGCTAGATAGCTTATCTAAAGATTGCAAACACCTGAAAATCCATCGGCAGATCGAAGAGAAGAAGAACAGCAATTCTGGAAACAGAAAAACAACCACTTTCTGAAAGGTAGGACCGGCGGAGAAGTGAATCCAAAGCGACGGGAAGATAGACCCTGGGGGGAGGGGCCGGCTCCGGGCAAGCAGCGGAGCAACCGTGCACAAAATCAGGACTTTTAAAAGTCTGTTCTGCTGAGGGACATCGCTCCAGAGGCTAAACCGGGGCGAAGCCCACGCGGGGTCAGCGTGGCCTCAGGTCCCGCAGGGTCACAGAAGGATCGGGGGTGTCTGAGTGTCGCAGAGCTTGCGGGTATTGGAACGGGAAAGCCGGCTACAGAGACAGAGCCGACAGTAAGCTCGCAGCTCCGTGTTACCTTGAACCGGTCGCAGGCTCGGTGAGCTCAGAGCGCGGCCGGAGGTCAGGCAGACGGGAGTAACTGGGCGTTGTTCTCTGAGGGCGCACTGAGGAGTGGGGCCCTGGGCTCTCGGCTCCTCCGGGCCGTAGACCAGGAGGCCGCCATTTGTATTCCCGTCCTCTGGAACTCTACGGAAAGCGCTCAGGGAACAAAAGCTCCTGAAAGCAAACCCGAGCGAATTACTCACCCCGGCCCCGGGTAAGGGCGGTGTAATTCCGCCTGGGGCAAAGACACTTGAGAAGCACTACAACAGGCCCCTCCCCCAGAAGATCAACAAGAAATCCAGCCGAGACCAAGTTCACCTACCAAGGAGTGCGGTTTCAATACCAAGGAGAGCAGCAGAATTCCAGAGGAGGAGAAAGCCAAGCACGGAACTCATGGCTTTTTTCCTGTGATTTTTTTTTAGTCTTGCAGTTAATTTAATTTTTTCTTTTTCATTTTTTTTTTTTTCTCGCCTTCGGGTAAAATTTTTTTTTTAACTGTTACCTTTTTCTTTTTTAACGATTTTTTACTAGTTTATCTAATATATATATATTTTCTTTTTTACAATTTTCTTAGGTGTTTTCTTTTTTTAAAAATTCTTTTCTTTTCTTTTCTTTTCTTTTCTTTTCTTTTCTTTTCTTTTTTTTTTTTTTCTTCTTTCTTCCTTTTTGAACCTCTTTTTATCCCCTTTCTCCCCACTCACGATTTTGGATCTCTTCTAATTTGTTTAAAGCATATTTTCCTGGGGTTGTTGCCACCCTTTTAGTATTTTACTTGCCCCTTCATTTACTCTTATCTGGACAAAATGACAAGACGTAAAAATTCAACACAAAAAAAAGAACAAGAGGCAGTACCGAAGGCTAGGGACGTAATCAATACAGACATCGATAATATGTCAGATCTAGAGTTCAGAATGACAATTCTCAAGGTTCTAGCCGGGCTTGAAAAAGGCATGGAAGATATTAGAGAAACGCTCTCGAGAGATATAAAAGCCCTTTCTGGAGAAATAAAAGAACTAAAATCTAACCAAGGTGAAATCAAAAAAGCTATTAATGAGGTGCAATCAAAAATGGAGGCTCTAACTGCTAGGATAAATGAGGCAGAAGAAAGAATTAGTGATATAGAAGACCAAATGACAGAGAATAAAGAAGCTGAGCAAAAGAGGGACAAATAGCTACTGGACCACGAGGGGAGAATTCGAGAGATAAGTGACACCATAAGACGAAACAACATTAGAATAATTGGGATTCCAGAAGAAGAAGAAAGTGAGAGGGGAGCAGAAGGTATACTGGAGAGAATTATTGGGGAGAATTTCCCCAATATGGCAAAGGGAACAAGCATCAAAATTCAGGAGGTTCAGAGAATGCCCCTCAAAATCAATAAGAATAGGCCCACACCCCGTCACCTAATAGTAAAATTTACAAGTCTCAATGACAAAGAGAAAATCCTGAAAGCAGCCCGGGAAAAGAAGTCTGTAACATACAATGGTAAAAATATTAGATTGGCAGCTGACTTATCCACAGAGACCTGGCAGGCCAGAAAGAGCTGGCATGATATTTTCAGAGCACTAAACGAGAAAAACATGCAGCCAAGAATACTATATCCAGCTAGGCTATCATTGAAAATAGAAGGAGAGATTAAAAGCTTCCAGGACAAACAACAACTGAAAGAATTTGCAAATACCAAACCAGCTCTACAGGAAATATTGAAAGGGGTCCTCTAAGCAAAGAGAGAGCCTACAAGTGGTAGATCAGAAAGGAACAGAGACCCTATACAGTAACAGTCACCTTACAGGCAATACAATGGCACTAAATTCATATCTCTCAATAGTTACCCTGAATGTGAATGGGCTAAATGCCCCTGTCAAAAGACACAGGGTATCAGAATGGATAAAAAAAACAAAAACCCCATCTATATGTTGCCTCCAAGAAACACATTTTAAGCCCGAAGACACCTCCAGATTTAAAGTGAGGGGGTGGAAAAGAATTTACCATGCTAATGGACATCAGAAGAAAGCAGGAGTGGCAATCCTTATATCAGATCAATTAGATTTTAAGCCAAAGACTATAATAAGAGATGAGGAAGGACACTATATCATACTCAAAGGGTCTGTCCAACAAGAAGATTTAACAATTTTAAATATCTATGCCCCCAATGTGGGAGCAGCCAACTATATAAACCAATTAATAACAAAATCAAAGAAACACATCAACAATAATACAATAATAGTAGGGGACTTTAACACTCCCCTCACTGAAATGGACAGGTCATCCAAGCAAAAGATCAGCAAGGAAATAAAGGCCTTAAATGACACACTGGACCAGATGGACATCACAGATATATTCAGAATATTTCATCCCAAAGCAACAGAATACACATTCTTCTCTAGTGCACATGGAACATTCTCCAGAATAGATCACATCCTCGGTCCTAAATCAGGACTCAACCGGTATCAAAAGATTGGGATCATTCCCTGCATATTTTCAGACCACAATGCTCTAAAGCTAGAACTCAACCACAAAAGGAAGTTTGGAAAGAACCCAAATACATGGAGACTAAACAGTATCCTTCTAAAGAATGAATGGGTCAACCGGGAAATTAAAGAAGAATTGAAAAAAATCATGGAAACAAATGATAATGAAAATACAACGGTTCAAAATCTGTGGGACACAACAAAGGAAGTCCTGAGAGGAAAATATATAGCGGTACAAGCCTTTCTCAAGAAACAAGAAAGGTCTCAAGTACACAACCTAACCCTACACCTAAAGGAGCTGGAGAAAGAACAAGAAAGAAACCCTAAGCCCAGCAGGAGAAGAGAAATCATAAAGATCAGAGCAGAAATCAATGAAATAGAAACCAAAAAAACAATAGAACAAATCAACGAAACTAGGAGCTGGTTCTTTGAAAGAATTAATAAAATTGATAAACCCATGGCCCGACTTATCACAAAGAAAAGAGAAAGGACCCAAATAAATAAAATCATGAATGAAAGAGGAGAGATCACAACTAACACCAAAGAAATACAAACTATTATAAGAACATACTATGAGCAACTCTACGGCAATAAATTTGACAATCTGGAAGAAATGGATGCATTCCTAGAAACATATAAACTACCACAACTGAACCAGGAAGAAATAGAAAGCCTGAACAGACCCATAACCAGTAAGGAGATTGAAACAGTCATTAAAAATCTCCAAACAAACAAAAGCCCAGGGCCAGACGGCTTCCCAGGGGAATTCTACCAAACATTTAAAGAAGAACTAATTCCTATTCTCGTGAAACTGTTCCAAAAAATAGAAATGGAAGGAAAACTTCCAAACTCATTTTATGAGGCCAGCATCACCTTGATCCCAAAACCAGACAAGGATCCCACCAAAAAAGAGAGCTATAGACCGATATCCTTGATGAACACAGATGCGAAAATACTCAACAAAATACTACTAGCCAATAGGATTCAACAGTACATTAAAAAGATTATTCACCACGACCAAGTGGGATTTATTCCAGGGCTGCAAGGTTGGTTCAACATCCGCAAATCAGTCAATGTGATACAACACATCAATAAAAGAAAGAACAAGAACCATATGATACTCTCAATAGATGCTGAAAAAGCATTTGACAAAGTACAACATCCCTTCCTGATCAAAACTCTTCAAAGTGTAGGGATAGAGGGCACATACCTCAATATCATCAAAGCCATCTATGAAAAACCCACCGCAAATATCATTCTCAATGGAGAAAAACTGAAAGCTTTTCCGCTAAGGTCAGGAACACGGCAGGGATGTCCATTATCACCACTGCTATTCAACATCGTACTAGAGGTCCTAGCCTCAGCAATCAGACAACAAAAGGAAATTAAAGGCATCCAAATCGGCAAAGAAGAAGTCAAATTATCACTCTTCCCAGATGATATGATACTATATGTGGAAAACCCAAAAGACTCCACTCCAAAACTGCTAGAACTTATACAGGAATTCAGTAAAGTGTCAGGATATAAAATCAATGCACAGAAATCAGTTGCATTTCTCTACACAGCAACAGCAAGACAGAAGAAAGAGATATTAAGGAGTCAATCCCATTTACAATTGCATCCAAAACCATAAGATACCTAGGAATAAACCTAACCAAAGAGACACAGAATCTATACTCAGAAAACTATAAAGTACTCATGAAAGAAATTGAGGAAGACACAAAGAAATGGAAAAATGTTCCATGCTCCTGGATTGGAAGAATAAATATTGTGAAAATGTCTATGCTACCTAAAGCAATCTACACATTTAATGCAATTCCTATCAAAGTACCATCCATCTTTTTCAAAGAAATGGAACAAATAATTCTAAAATTTATATGGAACCAGAAAAGACCTCGAATAGCCAAAGGGATATTGAAAAAGAAAGCCAACGTTGGTGGCATCACAATTCCGGACTTCAAGCTCTATTACAAAGCTGTCATCATCAAGACAGCATGGTACTGGCACAAAAACAGACACATAGATCAATGGAACAGAATAGAGAGCCCAGAAATAGACCCTCAAATCTATGGTCAACTAATCTTCGACAAAGCAGGAAAGAATGTCCAATGGAAAAAAGACAGCCTTTTCAATAAATGGTGCTGGGAAAATTGGACTGTCTCATGCAGAAAAATGAAATTGGACCATTTCCTTACACCACACACAAAAATAGACTCAAAATGGTTGAAGGACCTCAATGTGCGAAAGGAATCCATCAAAATCCTTGAGGAGAACACGGGCAGCAACCTCTTCGACCTCAGCCGCAGCAAAATCTTCCTAGGAACAACGCAAAAGGCAAGGGAAGCAAGGGAAAAAATGAACTACTGGGATTTCATCAAGATCAAAAGCTTTTGCACAGCAAAGGAAACAGTTAACAAAACCAAAAGACAACTGACAGAATGGGAGAAGATATTTGCAAACGACATATCAGATAAAGGACTAGTGTCCAGAATCTATAAAGAACTTAGCAAACTCAACACCCAAAGAACAAATAATCCAATCAAGAAATGGGCAGAAGACATGAACAGACATTTCTGCAAAGAAGACATCCAGATGGCGAACAGACACATGAAAAAGTGCTCCATATCACTCGGCATCAGGGAAATACAAATCAAAACCACAATGAGATATCACCTCACACCAGTCAGAATGGCTAAAATCAACAAGTCAGGAAATGACAGATGCTGGCGAGGATGCGGAGAAAGGGGAACCCTCCTACACTGTTGGTGGGAATGCAAGCTGGTGCAGCCACTCTGGAAAACAGCATGGAGATTCCTCAAAATGTTGAAAATAGAACTGCCCTATGACCCAGCAATTGCATTATTGGGTATTTACCCTAAAGATACAAATGTAGTGATCCAAAGGGACACATGCACCCGAATGTTTATAGCAGCAATGTCCACAATAGCCAAACTATGGAAAGAACCTAGATGTCCATCAACAGATGAATGGATCAAGAAGATGTGGTATATATACACAATGGAATACTATGCAGCCATCAAAAGAAATGAAATCTTGCCATTTGCAACAACATGGATGGAACTAGAGCGTATCATGCTTAGCGAAATAAGTCAAGCAGAGAAAGACAACTATCATATGATCTCCCTGATATGAGGAAGTGGTGATGCAACATGAAGGCTTAAGTGGGTAGAAGAAGAATAAATGAAACAAGATGGGATTGGGAGGGAGACAAACCATAAGTGACTCTTAATCTCACAAAACAAACTGAGGGTTGCCAGGGGGAGGGGGTTTGGGAGAAGGGGGTGGGATTATGGACATTGGGGAGGGTATGTGATTTGGTGAGTGCTGTGAAGTGTGCAAACCTGGTGATTCACAGACCTGTACCCCTGGGGATAAAAATATATGTTTATAAAAAATAAAAAATTATAAAAAAATAAAAAAAATAAGGGCTGAGATTAACATTTAAATCAGTGGACTTTGAGGAAAAGCCAGATTCTCCTTCATAATGTGGTTGGGCCTCATCCAATCAGTTGAAGGCCTGACTAGAACAAAAAAAATGAGGTACATTAAGTAAGATGGATTTCTCCAGCCTGGAGTCCTTTGGACTAGAACTGTAATACTGGCTTTTCCCTGGATCTCCAGTCTGGTGGACTACCCAGCAGATTTTTTAACTTGTTAGTCCCTATAATGTGATTTTCTTCTGTTTCTCTGGAGAACCCTGACCAATAAACCCCTGGTGAAGTAAGGATTAATTTTGAAAAATTATTGTGATTATTTTGTGAAAAGAAGCACAGTTACATTACATTACATTTCTGTTTGAAAATTTGATTTGTTACATGTCAGTACTCTTTTATATTACACAATGTTTTATAATCCTGTTCTAATATTCTCTCTCTAGATTACTCTGTTCTAGCCATGCTAGCCTCCTCCCACTCTTCAAATATGTCCCCAAAGACTTCGCATTTGCTATTCCTTCTACTGGAAATGCTTTTCCCTCAGATACCTGCATGGCTTGCACCCTTGCTTTCTTCAGAGCATTGCTCAGATGCATGTACAGAGGCTTTCCTTACCCTCCACTCATCTGAAATAACACCCTCCCTGCCACTGGCTCCTCTGGGTTCACAAAGACTCCCCAGACATCCAGAAGGCCTGCTGCTTACCATAGACTTCCTTTCTGCAGGTGGAAAATGACAGTAAGTGTGACTGATCATGAGATCTCGTAAAAACCAGAAGAGAAAGAATTGGCCCCAAAATGAGGATTTATCTCTCAATAATAGCATTTCCAATTCTCAATCTGTTTCATAGAGTTGCTATTTTAGAATTTAATTTTAAACACATATTAGATTAGATTTTAAACACATATTAACTGGTTTCTACATCGATACCTGTGTAGAGCTACCTTCTGTTTCTTGTCAAAGAGTTCTCCACTTGTAGAATGTCAATATTGTCTGATTAGAAATGTGACACATTTAAAGGGCACCTGAGTAGCTCAGTTGGTTCAGCTTCCAAGTCAAGGTGGTGGGTTCCAGCCCTTAGTGGGCTCCAAGAGCAGTGCAGGGTCTGCTGGGTACAGATTTCTCTCTCTCTCCCACTCTCTCCCTCTGACCCTCCTCACTCTCTAAAATAAATAAATAGCATCTTTTTAAAAAAAAAAAAAGTGATATATTCAAGCCCACTTAGGGACACTGAAAAAAAAAATGATGCATGATTTTGTAGAAAACAGGAAGATACAGTAAAACATATGTGAGAAAAATCAGTCATTGAAAATCCCAAGTATCCAGAGATAAGCAATACCAAGATTTTAATCATTCACCTTTTATTTATTTATGTTTTATTTATTTATTTCTAGACATATGTAATATGTACAGCTATCCTTTAGATTTTGTGTAGTTTTGTTCCTTTATTTTTAAAGTTTAACATGTTTTCTTAGGCTCATTAAAATTCTTCATAAGCAGAAATTTTTCCTGGTTACATGACACAGAATATTCTATATGATTATGTCATAACATATCTAACAATACCTTTATTTTAGGACATTTAAATCATTTCCACTTTTTCATCATAACCGATAACAATAAGGTGAGCAATTTGTTCATAAATATTTGACATGAATCCCCTTTATTTTTTTATATTTTGACACAAGCCTCTTTAATATTTGAATACTAACCTTGCCTTTTTACCTGAAGCTAAGCCTACAAATGTAAAGAGAATTATGAAAAGAGAAAATGTCAGTGTATAGTTTGGTACTGTAGAAATATTAGCTAAATTTCCTGTCACAATGTGTCATTTTTTTCTTTTTCTTTCTTTTTTTCCTTCTTCTTTTTTTGCCTTTATAGATGTTCTAAGCCTCAGGTTTTGCTTTTCCTCCTCCTAACAGTATTTCAGAAACAGAATTTGAGAGCCAAGGACTCCCATAGAGGCTTTCTGGTCGGACTTCCTCATGCTGCCAGTGAGAGGGGGAGGGAGGGGACACTCATCAGACCACAGTCAGTGTTAGAATTGCCAGGTTTAGCCAAGAAAAATACAGGACACTTCATTTGAATTTCAGAGAAACAATAACTTTTTAGTTTCGTAACATCTCGAATATGAAATGGCTAAAAAACAATATGCCTTGTCTACCTGTGTTTTCTAGCAAATGGGGGTGCGGGTGCATACTGCAAACTCAGGCATCCTGCTGCCTTGGGTCACTCACTCCACATCCCGCAACACTGCATCCGGAAACACTGACCACCTTTATCCTCCAGCCCCTTCTTCCAATTCTGGGCATCTGTTCCCTAAATTTCCGTAAAGACTACAGAAAACATGGCTTCGGACTCTGTGATTTTTGTTTCCATTGCAATGCTGCTGGGATAAGTGCCCTCACTTTGGGGTTCCCCCAGGACTAATGTGGCAGAGGTGCTAGTTAGGCTTCGGGTCCTCAAGTATTTGCAGAGTCCATGACCAGGTCCTTTTTGAGGAGCTTCTGGTCCTGCAGAGACAGTGCAGTCCGGGGTGGGCGGGGAGGGGGGAGTCCTGGATCTCCCAGCTGTCTGTGCCGGAAGTCTCCAGCAGGACAGGGAACTGATCTGAGGAGTGGCCATAGCCGCAGCAGAATTGTGACCGTGGTCAGGTCTGCGCGTGGGAACACGTGCCCGCGGTTGCTGCTCCGCATCTCCTCGTGCATCTCCGGTGTCCCTGTAAACTTGCAGCTGCTGTCCCGGGTCACTGCGCAGAGCCCATCTAGACCTTGAAGCCATGCCAAACCCTTCCGTCCTAGCCATTTTCAGAGCAGTGACTGCGCCGCACTGAGTGGGGGATCCAAACACAACACATTTGGATTTCAACGAAGCCCTCACAAATAGGGAAATAAAATCAAATTATCAAGTTATTCATTACAGCAAGCCAGAGGATGTCCTTTCTTCGCCTGATGCAGTGCACTTGTGGGGAATTAGAGCCCTAATTCCTGGCTGTGCCTAAACCCCACAACATCGCCTGTGTTGGTGGGGGTGGGTTGTATATGTGTACATTTTCAAAAACATTATTCATGATTGGGAAAACACCAAATATTGACAAGTATAATGATGGAAATGAACTCATTTTCCCACTTTCATCTGCACCACACCTAATTTTGGATTACTTCTTCCCAGCCATTTTTTCATGCATCCGTTTTGAATTTCATTTCATTTCCGTGTAGTTGTAATCCCATTATACTTGTAATATCCTACACTGTTCCTTTATTTTATATTACTCAGTAGTATCTTTCCATCCTATCAGTGAAAATTTTCCTGATTGCCAATGACTTAAGTGACATGAGGGCTTTACACTCTCATATGCCCTGAGGCAGGGTTGGCTCTGGGTGCCTGTGATTTGGGGGCTCATTACAAGGAGTAGGTTTCTGGTTTCTCTGCTGCAGTCTACAAACCTAGCTTCTTTCTGGCCTCCGCGTGTTCATGGGGGACTCCAGTGGGAGCTCAGGGACGACTCGGGAGGAATCTGACAGAACAGCTGGCCCTCTCTAGCCCCCCAGGCTGCAGCAGAGCAGGAAGTAATCCCTCAGACATGAAAAAGGGTATACGTGCTAGGCAGCGAAAATCAGTGTTGAATTCAGGAAAACAAAAAGGGATCATGTCTGTAAGAGTGCAGCTCAGCACCTGGCACATAACACATTTGTTGATGAAATCGTGTGAGGTCTGATATTTTGCTTGGAAAAAAGCCCGAGGAGGGAAAGGCAGGTAGCAGGGGCACAGAAAAAATCCTATTAGCCATGAGGTGATCGATAATCCCTTAAGCAGGGTTTGGGTCTGCAGGGCCTCTGATTCGACTCTCTCTACATTTTTACGTGTGTGAAATTTTACATGATGAAAAATTAGAAAAGCGGGGGGGGAGGGAACATCCCTGGTGTATAAACACAAGTTTAAGAAATGCTTCATGGGGACAGTGCAAGTCCTAAGAGAAAGTGCCAGTTACATACCTAGCATGTTCCCCTTCGGGCAGGTAGGAACCTTGATTGACTTCAGCCTTTGTACAAGCTTCTCTATGAATAATCTCACATCCTTATTACTGCACATGTGAGTGTCCTGCTGGGTAGGAATTTTATTTTTATTTTTCTGTCATGGATGCCGGGACCCAAAGAACCAGGGAGACACTACGCACCCAGAACTCCTTGGACCCACGAGCTCATGCTCCACCATACTAGTCCTATTTTTTCCCACAGCTCCTCCCACCCTGGCTTCCTTGCCTCCCAGTCTGCATGATGGGGAGAATGGTCCTCCAAAGCCCTCTGTCAGCCCTTCAGACTCACTCAGACTTGAGGAAGCTATAAGAAAGGAGTGGAGTCCTGGATCTCCCAGTTGTCTGTGCCGGAAGTCTCCAGCAGGAACTGTTTTCTAGGGACAAGGAGGGGACACGCATGTCCTTATCATAACCAGGCCTGGGTCGGTGCAGGGAGGAGGCATCAGAGGGAGGCCCTGGAGCTCTTCCTTTCAAGGATCTTCCCCAGCTTTTAAATTCAGGTACTAGTTTGCCAGGATTCCAGGTACCGTGAAAGCCCCCATTGGACAGAAGCTCTGCCCTTGGACATGGGAGTTACTCACAATTAGTGAGGATCTGCCCCTTGGCTTGCCTCCCCTTCCCGTGCTCATCCCGTTGGCCATGTGTCCCCTGCAGTCCCACTCAAAACCCCTTCTCTGACCACCCCAGCCCTTACCAATCTCTTCTCTTTTGCCTGAGTTTCTACATACTGATTTTTTAATAAACTTAATTATGGTCAAATACACATATCACGGGATACACCGTCTTAACCATTTTTAAGTGTGTGGTTCCATGGCACGAAGTACATTCACGGTGTTCTATAACCATGGCCACCACCCATGCACAGAACTCTTTCCATCTTGCAAAGCTCAAACTCTGTTTCTGTTAAAGAGTATCTTCCATTTTTCCCTCCCCCAGCCGTTGGCAGTCACCCTTCTACATTTTGTCTCCATGAATCTTCATGAATTTGACTCTTCTAGGGACCTCATGTGAGTGGAATCATACAGTACAGTCATTGCTTGAACAACCTAGAATTGAGCTGTGCAGGCTCACTTATACGTGGATTTTTTATGGTTCAGTATTGTAAATGTATTTTCTTTTCCTTATGATTTTCTTTTTTTAAAAAATATTTTTATTTATTTGAGAGAGAGAAAGAGTATGAGTTGGGGGAGACACAGAAGGAGGAGCAGACACCCTCCTGAGCAAGTAACAAGATGTGGGGCTCGAGCACAGGACCCCAGGATCATGACCTGAGCGGAGGCTTAACCCACTGAGCCACCCAGGCACCCCCTTATGATTTTCTTAACAACACTTTGTATCCTCCATCTCACTTTATTGTAAGAATACAGTATGTAGTATATGTAACATACAAAGTAAGCGTTAGTGGACTACTTGTGTTTTCAGTCAATAGGAGGCTGTTAGTAGTTAAATTTGGGAGTCAGAAGTCATACGTGGGTATGAGTTAGGGGGTTGGTGGGTAGGAGTTAGGGGGTTGGTACCCCTAACTTTTGTGTCATTCAAGGGTGAATTCTGTTTGTCTTTTTATTTTTTCCTTACTTCATACAGCACAACGTCCTTCAGGTTTATCCATGTTCTATCACATGTTGGAATTTCATGCCTTCTGAAGACTCACTAATGTTCCATTTTGCAGACAGATCACATGGTTGATCCATTCATCCATTCGTGGATACTTGAGTTGCTTCCACCAACTCTCTGTTGTGAACAGTGCTACAGTGAACATGGCTGTACAAATCTCTCTTCAAGTCTCTGTTTCAGTTCCTTTGGATATAAACTGAGAATGGAATTACTGGATTTGGTGGTAATTCTAATTTTTGAAGGAATTGTCGTACTGTTTTCTCCAGTGGCTGCCCCATATTGTATTCCCACCAACAGCGCATGAGGGGTCCAGTTTTTCCACATCCTTGCCAACACTTGTTCTTTTCTGTTTTTGTTTGTTTGTTTGTTTACTAGTAACCACACTAATGTTATAAGGTATCCATAGTACTGGTTTTTGTACAGGTTTCCTTTTTTGTCATTACCTAATTGTGTTGAGTGTGTTGACGTGGTTTCCAAAATAGATTATATGTATTTTTAGGTCAAAGAGCTTATTGTATACATGTCACCCTCTGTAAGCAGAGGTGAGAAATACAATTGATGACAATGACATTTTATTTCTTCAAAATGCTATTATGAGCAGTAAGTTGCTACCATTGATTTGTATTTCTTTCCCAAATATCTCTAACAGACATGAAGATTTTCAAAAATATTGCACTGAAAAATAAGTTAGAAACTCATTTATTTATCAAACATTTACTGAACACCTAGATGCTGGGGATAGAGTGGTGAATAAATCTTATTCAGTCTCCTCTTTCATTTTTATTCCAGCAGAAGAGAAAGTCATTACATTAATTTAAGTAACTAATTATTCAGTTATGACTATGGTCAATGAAATGAACTGGAAGTTCAGGAAGCTAAAGGAACTATAACAGGGGCATTTGGCATGTTCTGGGGGATTGGGAATGAAGAATAAATGTTAGCTAGGGGAAGATGATAAAGGACAGAGAAATACTTTAAAATAGAAGAAATAGCATATGCAAAGGCCCTGTGACAGAGAGCACGTGATTCCTCTGCACATGTGAGAATATTTTGCACCTCCTCCTTACCAAGCAGGAGCTCTAGGAAACCCATGGTTGAGTTATTTCCAGGCAGGGAAGCCAAGAAGCCAATTACTCTCAGCTCCTCAAACATGAGGGTCTATGGAACAATAAACAGGACCAGGCCTTGAGTGCCTTCCCACTAACTCATTACTCTATCTACTCTTGCCTCTGTTTGGAGTATCATCATGAAATAAGGACTAGAGGTAGGGGTCTTCAGGTAGAGTGGGCTCTGTCTGTCCTCATCTGTATGAACATTTGCCCTATCTCACATTGGGTGACCAAAATCAAGTATCCAGGATCGTTGCTTCACTAGCCAGTAGGGTGTTATTTATAAGGCGTAAGAACAGAACTTGCCTTAAAATGCCCCCACAATTACTTCTCTGTCACAAATTGACACTTCATACATCCAACCCCACTGGCTTTCAGACCACACAGGGTGTTAGGAAGGGGTGATGGGAAAGGAATCAAGGTACACTGCCCCTCTGGGAAAATGAATCAAGGTACACTGCCCCTCTGGAAAAATGAAAACCCTAGACAAAGTCTGTCATGAAAGTCATTGTGTAACACAGGATGGTTTCAAAGCCACCAAATCTGATTCTGGTCTCACCCTTGGAATCCAAGAGTTTTCTGACTTTGGTTAGGAAAGTCACTCTTTCTCTAAGGCTTGATTTAGCTATAAAGTGAGGGTGTGACAATCTCTGCTTATAGGACATATGAAAATGCAGGGCATTAATATTGATCAAGTGTTTAGTTCATGGGTGGTCAATTTTAAGGTAGTTTTAAAATACATTCACAAATTCTTTAACAATTATCCAGTTGGAAGGTACAGTCTATGTCCCCCCTATGCCTCCAGGTATAACATGCCAGGACTGAAGCTGGCCTGGAAAGTTCTAGGATGGGGACACAGGTGAGTTCCCACAGTTCCATTGCTGGGTCACAAATCACCACAAATTCAACAATTTACGATCCCACTCCTTTATAAGCTAACAGCTCTGGAGACGAAGAATCCAGTCACTAGTGTAGCTGGTTTTTCTGCCCAGAAGGTGTGTGTTGGGGTGAGTTCTCATTTGGGGGCTCTGAGGGAAATCCGCACTCAAACTTATCCTTATTTTCAACAAAATTCAGGGTTTTGAGGTGTAGGAGTGAGGTCGCCTTTCCTTTCTGGCTTAGGGTCCACTTAAGGTGATTTCATATAAACTATATACATTGTGGATAGAGTTTGAGGGACAGGGAATTTGGGGGGTTATTTGTCCAACAAGTAGGACTGCCTCTTCTCCCCACACTACATCTGGATGCTCCTCAGAGCAATTCTTCTAGCCAGTGCACTGGCACTCCCTCCCCCAATCAACCTCTATAATTTCAGGTGACCTTGGCAAAGAGATGTGTTTGATGTGTTTGACCCTAATGGGGTACCACAGAGCTGTGACTGGGGCTTTCTAGTGGGGCTTTGCTGTCCCAGTACTTAGGGACACTAACCAACCCCATCATCTGTATTAGAAAGGGAATCCTTGTAGGATTCCTTGTAGGATGTGAGTGCCCTGTCCAACTTGGTCACGCAAAATCTTGTGACTACTACAGGGATATTACTACCTGAGCATGACTGGTCAATATTACCTCAATTACATCAACTCTGCAAGACTGGGAAAGCCTGTATGACTCTCCTGCCCCTCTGCCATTGCTCTACTCCTTCCTTGACAGGCTGGTGCTGTCTGTGGGAATGGCATTCTTATTCACTCACTTACACAAAATAAAATAAAATAAAATAAAATAAAATAAAATAAAATAAAATAAAATAAACATCTACCAAGCAACTATTTTATGGGTCAGTGAACACATGATCATTTCTCATCTGAATTGTTACAGTAGCCTTCTGACAGTCTCCCTGCTTCCACCCTGCCCATCTGCAGTCTATTTTCCACACAGATGTCTGAGGATCTTCTAAAAATAACTTAGATAATGCTACTCCTCTGTTCAAAACCCTCCAGTGGCCCTCCCACTCTGCTACAGTAAAAGCCAGAGTCCTCACCAAACCCTATAAAGACTGAACGATCTGGGCCCCCACTGCCACTTGGACTTCATCTCTGACCCATCTGTTTCTCCCAGTCTTCTCCAGCCACACTGGCTTTTGCTGTCCCTTCTTCAGCCAAGCACTCGTGCCTCAGGACCTTTGCACACCTAGATCTGTCTTTCTAAACTGCCATCCCCCAGACTCCTTCTACAAGGCTTGCTTCTTTCAGAGCTCTGCTCAGGAAGTATCTTCTCAGGGAAATCTTCCTCGATCACCCTCTGTAAAATGCATACACACCCTTAGCATTCCCCATTCTTTTTTTTTTTTTTTTTTGTATTCTTTTTTTTTTAATTAATTTTTTATTTTTTATAAACATATATTTTTATCCCCAAGGATACAGGTCTGTGAATCACCAGGTATACACACTTCACAGCACTCACCAAAGCACATACCCTCTCCAATGTCCATAATCCCACCCCCTTCTCCCAAGCCCCCTCCCCCCAGCAACCCTCCGTTTGTTTTGTGAGATTAAGAGTCACTTATGGTTTGTCTCCCTCCCAATCCCATCTTGTTTCATTTATTCTTCTCCTACCCACTTAAGCCCCCATGTTGCATCACCACTTCCTCATATCAGGGAGATAATATGATAGTTGTCTTTCTCTGCTTGACTTATTTCGCTAAGCATGATATGCTCTAGTTCCATCCATGTTGTCGCAAATGGCAAGATTTCATTTCTTTTGATGGCTGCGTAGTATTCCATTGTGTATATATACCACATCTTCTTGATCCATTCATCTGTTGATGGACATCTAGGTTCTTTCCATAGTTTGGCTATTGTGGACATTGCTGCTATAAACATTCGGGTGCATGTGCCCCTTTGGATCACTACATTTGTATCTTTAGGGTAAATACCCAATAGTGCAATTGCTGGGTCATAGGGCAGTTCTATTTTCAACATTTTGAGGAACCTCCATGCTGATTTCCAGAGTGGCTGCACCAGCTTGCATTCCCACCAACAGTGTAGGAGGGTTCCCCTTTCTCCGCATCCTCGCCAGCATCTCTCATTTCCTGACTTGTTGATTTTAGCCATTCTGACTGGTGTGAGGTGATATCTCATTGTGGTTTTGATTTGTATTTCCCTGATGCCGAGTGATATGGAGCACTTTTTCATGTGTCTGTTGGCCATCTGGATGTCTTCTTTGCAGAAATGTCTGTTCATGTCCTCTGCCCATTTCTTGATTGGATTATTTGTTCTTTGGGTGTTGAGTTTGCTAAGTTCTTTATAGATTCTGGACACTAGTCCTTTATCTGATATGTCATTTGCAAATATCTTCTCCCATTCTGTCAGTTGTCTTTTGATTTTGTTAACTGTTTCCTTTGCTGTGCAAAAGCTTTTGATCTTGATGAAATCCCAATAGTTCATTTTTTCCCTTGCTTCCCTTGCCTTTTGCGCTGTTCCTAGGAAGATGTTGCTGCAGCAGAGGTCGAAGAGGTTGCTGCCTGTGTTCTCCTCAAGGATTTTGATGGATTCCTTTCTCACATTGAGGTCCTTCATCCATTTTGAGTTTATTTTTGTGTGTGGTGTAAGGAAATGGTCCAATTTCATTTTTCTGCATGTGGCTGTCCAATTTTCCCAGCACCATTTATTGAAGAGGCTGTCTTTGTTCCATTGGACATTCTTTCCTGCTTTGTCGAAGATTAGTTGACCATAGAGTTGAGGGTCTATTTCTGGGCTCTCTATTCTGTTCCATTGATCTATGGGTCTGTTTTTGTGCCAGTACCATGCTGTCTTGATGATGACAGCTTTGTAATAGAGCTTGAAGTCTGGAATTGTGATGCCACCAACATTGGCTTTCTTTTTCAATATCCCTTTGGTATTCGAGGTCTTTTCTGGTTCCATATAAATTTTAGCATTATTTGTTCCATTTCTTTGAAAAAGATGGATGGTACTTTGATAGGAATTGCATTAAATGTGTAGATTGCTTTAGGTAGCATAGACATTTTCACAATATTTATTCTTCCAATCCAGGAGCATGGAACATTTTTCCATTTCTTTGTGTCTTCCTCAATTTCTTTCATGAGTACTTTATAGTTTTCTGAGTATAGATTCTGTGTCTCTTTGGTTAGGTTTATTCCTAGGTATCTTATGGTTTTGGGTGCAATTGTAAATGGGATTGACTCTTTAATTTCTCTTTCTTCTGTCTTGCTGTTGGTGTAGAGAAATGCAACTGATTTCTGTGCATTGATTTTATATCCTGACACTTTACTGAATTCCTGTATAAGTTCTAGCAGTTTTGGAGTGGAGTCTTTTGGGTTTTCCACATATAGTATCATATCATCTGCGAAGAGTGATAATTTGACTTCTTCTTTGCCGATTTGGATGCCTTTAATTTCCTTTTGTTGTCTGATTGCTGAGGCTAGGAACTCTAGTACTATGTTGAATAGCATTGGTGATAATGGACATCCCTGCCGTGTTCCTGACCTTAGCGGAAAAGCTTTCAGTTTTTCTCCATTGAGAATGATATTTGCGGTGGGTTTTTCATAGATGGCTTTGATGATATTGAGGTATGTGCCCTCTATCTCTACACTTTGAAGAGTTTTGATCAGGAAGGGATGCTGTACTTTGTCAAATGCTTTTTCAGCATCTATTGAGAGTATCATATGGTTCTTGTTCTTTCTTTTATTGATGTGTTGTATCACATTGACTGATTTGCGGATGTTGAACCAACCTTGCAGCCCTGGAATAAATCCCACTTGGTCTTGGTGAATAATCTTTTTAATGTACTGTTGAATCCTATTGGCTAGTATTTTGTTGAGTAATTTCACATCTGTGTTCATCAAGGATATCGGTCTATAGCTCTCTTTTTTGGTGGGATCCTTGTCTGGTTTTGGGATCAAGGTGATGCTGGCCTCGTAAAATGAGTTTGGAAGTTTTCCTTCCATTTCTATTTTTGGAACAGTTTCAGGAGAATAGGAATTAGTTCTTCTTTAAATGTTTGGTAGAATTCCCCCGGGAAGCCATCTGGACCTGGGCTTTTGTTTGTTTGGAGATTTTTAATGACTGTTTCAATCTCCTTACTGGTTATGGGTCTGTTCAGGCTTTCTATTTCTTCCTGGTTCAGTTGTGGTAGTTTATATGTTTCTAGGAATGCATCCATATCTTCCAGATTGTCAAATTTATTGCCGTAGAGTTGCTCATAGTATGTTCTTATAATAGTTTGTATTTCTTTGGTGTTAGTTGTGATCTCTCCTCTTTCATTCATGATTTTATTTATTTGGGTCCTTTCTCTTTTCTTTTTGATAAGTCGGGCCAGGGGTTTATCAATTTTATTAATTCTTTCAAAGAACCAGCTCCTAGTTTCGTTGATTTGTTCTATTGTTTTTTTGGTTTCTATTTCATTGATTTCTGCTCTGATCTTTATGATTTCTCTTCTCCTGCTGGGATTAGGGTTTCTTTCTTATTCTTTCTCCAGCTCCTTTAGGTCTAGGGTTAGGTTGTGTACCTGAGACCTTTCTTGTTTCTTGAGAAAGGCTTGTACCGCTATATATTTTCCTCTCAGGACTGCCTTTGTTTGTCCCACAGATTTTGAACCATTGTATTTTCATTATCATTTGTTTCCATGATTTTTTTCAATTCTTCTTTAATTTCCCGGTTGACCCACTCATTCTTTAGAAGGATGCTGTTTAGTCTCCATGTATTTGGGTTCTTTCCAAACTTCCTTTTGTGGTTGAGTTCTAGCTTTAGAGCATTGTGGTCTGAAAATATGCAGGGAATGATCCCAATCTTTTGATACCGGTTGAGTCCTGATTTAGGACCGAGGATGTGATCTATTCTGGAGAATGTCCCATGTGCACTAGAGAAGAATGTGTATTCTGTTGCTTTGGGATGAAATATTCTGAATATATCTGTGATGTCCATCTGGTCCAGTGTGTTGTTTAAGGCCTTTATTTCCTTGCTGATCTTTTGCTTGGATGACCTGTCCATTTCAGTGAGGGGAGTGTTAAAGTCCCCTACTATTATTGTATTATTGTTGATGTCTTTCTTTGATTTTGTTATTAATTGGTTTATATAGTTGGCTGCTCCCACGTTGGGGGCATAGATATTTAAAATTGTTAAATCTTCTTGTTGGACAGTCCCTTTGAGTATGATATAGTGTCCTTCCTCATCTCTTATTATAGTCTTTGGCTTAAAATCTAATTGATCTGATATAAGGATTGCCACTCCTGCTTTCTTCTGATGTCCATTAGCATGGTAAATTCTTTTCCACCCCCTCACTTTAAATCTGGAGGTGTCTTCGGGCTTAAAATGAGTTTCTTGGAGGCAACATATAGATGGGTTTTGTTTTTTTATCCATTCTGATACCCTGTGTCTTTTGACAGGGGCATTTAGCCCATTCACATTCAGGGTAACTATTGAGAGATATGAATTTAGTGCCATTGTATTGCCTGTAAGGTGACTGTTACTATATATGGTCTCTGTTCCTTTCTGATCTACCACTTGTAGGCTCTCTCTTTGCTTAGAGGACCCCTTTCAATATTTCCTGTAGAGCTGGTTTGGTATTTGCAAATTCTTTCAGTTGTTGTTTGTCCTGGAAGCTTTTAATCTCTCCTTCTATTTTCAATGATAGCCTAGCTGGATATAGTATTCTTGGCTGCATGTTTTTCTCGTTTAGTGCTCTGAAAATATCATGCCAGCTCTTTCTGGCCTGCCAGGTCTCTGTGGATAAGTCAGCTGCCAATCTAATATTTTTACCATTGTATGTTACAGACTTCTTTTCCCGGGCTGCTTTCAGGATTTTCTCTTTGTCACTGAGACTTGTAAATTTTACTATTAGGTGACGGGGTGGGCCTATTCTTATTGATTTTGAGGGGCGTTCTCTGAACCTCATGAATTTTGATGCTTGTTCCCTTTGCCATATTGGGGAAATTCTCCCCAATAATTCTCTCCAGTATACCTTCTGCTCCACTCTCTCTTTCTTCTTCTTCTGGAATCCCAATTATTCTAATGTTGTTTCATCTTATGGTGTCACGTATCTCTCGAATTCTCCCCTCGTGGTCCAGTAGCTGTTTGTCCCTCTTTTGCTCAGCTTCTTTATTCTCTGTCATTTGGTCTTCTATATCACTAATTCTTTCTTCTGCCTCATTTATCCTAGCAGTTAGAGCCTCCATTTTTTATTGCACCTCATTAATAACTTTTTTGATTTCAACTTGGTTAGATTTTAGTTCTTTTATTTCTCCAGAAAGGGCTTTTATATCTCTCGAGAGGGTTTCTCTAATATCTTCCATGCCTTTTTCGAGCCCGGCTAGAACCTTGAGAATCGTCATTCTGAACTCTAGATCTGACATATTATCGATGTCTGTATTGATTAGGTCCCTAGCCTTAGGTACTGCCTCTTGTTCTTTTTTTTTGTGTGTGTGTTGAATTTTTCCGTCTTGTCATTTTGTCCAGATAAGAGTAAATGAAGGGGCAAGTAAAATACTAAAAGGGTGGCAACAACCCCAGGAAAATATGCTTTAACCAAATTAGAAGAGATCCAAAATCGTGAGTGGGGAGAAAGGGGATAAAAAGAGGTTCAAAAATGAAGAAAGAAAAAAAAAAAAAAAAAAAAAAAAAAAAAAAAAAAAAAAAAAAAAAAAGAAAAGAAACGAATTTTAAAAAAAAGAAAACACCTTTCAGAAAGTGGTTGTTTTTCTGTTTCCAGAATTGCTGTTCTTCTTCTCTTCGATCTGCAGATGGATTTTCAGGTGTTTGCAATCTTTAGATAAGCTATCTAGCTGATCTCCGGCTAGCTGAAGCAGTCTCAGCCTGCTACTTCTCCGCCATCTTGACTCCTCCCCTCAGCATTCCCCATTCTTAAAAATGTTTTTTCCAAGCGCTTACCACCTCGTGGCTTTCTGTCTATATATCTTGTCTATTTGTTTGTCTCTCCACACTAGAACATGACTTACACCAGGACAGACTCTGTTTTCTTTACTGCTGTGTCCCCCAGCACCTAGAACAGTTCCTGGCACTCAGTGGGTGGGGGAATGTGCTAACTACTATATGGCATATTGTGTATAAAAAGAGATGGATAAGAAAAGATCCCACAGGATCTTGCCTTTTAGGTGGAAGGAGAAGAGGCGTATATAAACAGATCCTTGTGGTTTCACGACATGGGGTGCTCAGGGAGCCCTGGTGAGGGGCCAGGTGAATCAGAATAGCTTTCCCTGAGCAGGGACATTGGAGCCTGTCTTGCACGGTAAGAGTTGACTGCGGAGAGAGGGAGGGGTCCCCAAACCATCCCTTGTCCTTCTGCTTCAGTCACACTGGCTGGTGGCTGTCCTCAATCCTGAGGTCCAGGGAATGACCCGGCTAAAAGGAAGAGGAACGTGTCAGGTAAAAGATTAAGGTTTATGTGCCTCTGGGTTAGCTAGGATCATGTGTTTCCTGGAACCAATCACTGAACGAGAAAGATGGAATGCTCTCATTGGCCAGGCCCGAGTCACGTGCCTCTGCCCCACCCTCCCACCTGGTGGGAAAGGGTGGGGAAGGAAATCAACTCTTCAGTCCTGGGGACTGGGCATGCAGAAGCCCTGGTGCCAAGAGGGTAGATCAGGTGCTATTTCCATATGGGGAAATACATGCTGGGCGCAAAACATGGTTACCACTTTTGATTTAACCACTTTCTTCTTTTCACATCCCCAGTAGCCTAATCTGTGTTCTGTTCTCAGTTTTCTTGTGCTCAGGACCCATCACACACTACATGCCGGAACCTTTGTTCTTTATCCAGGCCGGGGAGAGGCCTCTGGACACCAGTGTGAGGGTGTGTGTGTGTGATGTGGGGGAAACATCTGGTCATGCTGGGCAGGGAGAGCGGGTGTTGAGGGTGTAAAGCCGTCCCGGGTCCTTATAGTGAGGAGGCTGGGAGTACCAACAGAGCAGGCTTTACCTACAGACTGTTAAATAGGCTTTTCAGTTATTTACTGACATTGTAAGTTCTTCTGGAATAGGATCCTATGTTCAGAGCAACTGAACTCTTAAAGAAGAAAACAGCTTGCATAGTGCCTTAGTCTGTTACCTTTGCTATAACACAACACAGACTGGATGACTTATAAATAATAGACACTTCTCACTGTTCTGGAAGCCGAACGTCTGAGATTAGAGTGCCATGATTGGGTGAGGGCGCTCTTCTGGGTGGTAGACTTCTCTAGGGTCCTCAAGAGAGTGAGGGAGGGACTATAGGGGAAGGGACTAAGCATCTCTCCCGGGTCTCATTCACAATCCCATTCACAAGGCCTCCACCTTCATGACCTAATCGCTTCCCAAAGGCCCCACCTCCTAACACCATCACTTTGGACATTAGTTTTCAACATATAAATTTTGGGAGGACACAAGCATTCAACCTTTGCTTTGCCCTTTGCTTTGCTTCTTAAATGCTCCTCTGTCCTTCAGCTGTAGAACAACCAGCCATCCTGGTTTGCCCAGGACAGAAGGGGTTCCAAAAACAGTTTTAAAACTAAGACTGTCTCAGGGCACCTGGGTGGCTCAGTGGGTTAAAGCCTCTGCCTTCAGCTCAGGTCATGATCCCAGGGTCCTGGGATCGAGCCCGGAGTAGGGCTCTCTGCTCCACGGGGAGCCTGCTTCCTCCTCTCTCTCTCCCCCTCTCTCTGCCTGCCTCTCTGCCTACTTGTGATTTCTCTCTGTCCAATAAATAAAATCTTAAAAAAAAAAAAAACACAAACCTAAGACAGTCTTGGCAAAGCAGAGCTATGAAAACAAATAAACAAACAAAAACACCTGTGGTTTTAGGACTTTCAGGATTCTGAAATCATGGAAAATTTAAGCATGTACCTACAAACTGCTTTAATAAAGCACTCTACTGCGTCTTGCCAAAAGGGAGACCACTCCTAGGTGTCGCAGGAAGAAAGAATTGAAATCACCTGTTCCTTAAATAATTATCCCATGGTTCAATTGTAAGCAAAAGTTAGGCTCAGCACAATAATCACCTATTTATTCTGAAATATGTTTCTAATTATTCTCTAATATAAATTATTTCATGTTATTGATGTATAACACATAGAGGAAACTGTACAATCAAAATACTCAAATCAATGGATTATCATGAAGTTAAGACACCACGTAATCACCACCCAAATAAATCGTTTTTAGTGGGGAAGAACCCACATCCAATTACAGAAGAATATTCTTTTTGTTCTCTAAGACATCAATTCTCTACATCTGGAAACTGTATGTTCTTTGAGCTACTGAAACTGATGCCCATTATTAGTTACCAGAATGCCAGATAGAACAAAAGAAAAATAATCCAACTCTTAGCAATCCTTATGAATTATAAATGGTTTTCCAATGATGGAAATTTTTACATAATTAGCATTTAACATTTAAGTGTTTCTGATTGAATGTTTTTTTTTTTTTATAAAAATGGGTGTATTTATGACAGTGTACATGTTTCCTTTCTTTTGGAAACTACTGCTATGGGTTTACTTGGCTACATCAGCTGTTCTTGATTCCAGTTTGCATAGTTTAAAGATAAATGTAGTTGAAAGGCCCTACATTATGAGTGATGCAGCTTTTTAAATGTTGCCAAAATGATGGTAAGAGCTGCACAGTACAATTCTTATTTTTTAGATGATTACTTTTTTAATAGCTAAAAAACTGAGACCATCTAACTGATGTATACAGCAGACTAAGGGGAGCCCTGGAGGGCCTGTGTGGGCACAAACCAATTAAGTTGAGCACTCAGTGAAATTGCTTTCTTGGCCAGGATGGAGAATGATTGATGACAAGTCAAATCGTACAGGTGTCAGGCTGAAAGAGTTTACAGGTAAATTTGGCCCAAGGCCATTGCCACTTCATTTCTCGGGCTGAAACACTTCAAGTGGTTAAGTGAGTGGGGGGAAAGCCACTTAATTCTTTGTACAGCGAGACCCTCCAGCTGGGTCTTGCGTTGGTTTTCCCTTAAGGTACAGAGGTAAGAAAGACCAACTTCTGGTGTTCATATGCACGACTGAGGTTGGGAAGTCTGCCTGATCAAGTGGTTCTCAACCCCACTGGACTTGAGAAATTGCTGGGGAGTTCGAAACAACGAAAAAGACCCAGATATTCAGGACACACCCAAGATCAAACACTCCGAATTTTAGGGATGTAGAGCCCAGGCATCAAACCCGTTTAATCGGGCAATTCTACTGGCAGCTGTGGTTGACAGCGCTAGGCAGATTCGAATGGGTAAAAGCCTCTTCCCTTTGAAAGAAGGGTCCTGAGACCAAACTTGTAGAAGGGCTGTCCCCGCAGTCTGGGGGAATTTCAACTCGCAGGTCTGGAAGTCAGCGGCAAGGGATGGCGCTCAGGTGCCACAGCACCGCTTAGTGATAGACATTCTCGCGCTCGTCTCCTTGGAGACACCCTACATGAGCCAGACATCGAGGCTCAATGAACCCGGAGAGAACAGATCACCGACCTCCCGACCCTTCTAGGGACCTACATTTGCGCGCGCCAAGACCGAGAACCGAAAGCGCATTCGGGTAGGATGAGCCCAGCGGAGGTACAGGACCGGACCGTTGCAGAACCCTGAGGCGCATGCGCAGTCGTGAAGGCCGCGCTTCCGGCCTTCGGAGGCGGGGCCTGGGTTCCGCTGGGGGGCGGGACCCAGGCCGCGGCCCGGACCCCGATCCAGGCCGCGACCCCAGCCCCGACCCCGACCCCGACCCCGACCCAGGCCGCGACCCCCCTTTGGGCCCACCGCTATGGCCCGGCGAGTGCTCCTGACGGGGCCCCCAAGTAACCCCGCCCAGGTGTTCGCTTACGGGGGACCGCGGGGGTAGGCCCGGGGGGCGCGCGGGGGCGCGCGGGGTGAGGGTGACCCGTGCTCTCGGGGAGGCGCGCCGGGCTGCAGGGCTCTGGCTGCGGCCGCTGAAGCTCCCGACCGAAATTACAGGCTCATGAGCGGAAGCCTGCGTGCCGCTTCCCTGAAAGCGCGATTTTCAGTCGGGAAGATCGGATTAGAAACGAGGCGGGCGCTGGTTAAGAAGAAAGTTGCGGTTGGGTGGCGGGCGGCCTTCTCCGTGACGGTGTGAGAGAGCGGGCCGCGGCGGCAGGGTCGCCCCGTGGCACCCAACTTGCGGTGGGCGCCAGCGGTGTTTCAGGCCGCCTGCCGCGCCGGCACTGACAGGACAAGGCCCGTCTCTGTCGGTATCGCCGGTGCGCGCTGCAGGTGCTGGGGTCCGGACCCCACTCAGGGAGGGAAGCGCCGGGGTTCCGCTGAAGGGTAGTGAAACCCAAGAGGAGACCTGCCCCCTCCCAGGCTCCTGCAGGGGCGAGGCTGCAGGGTGAGAAGCCCGTCTCAGATCCTGTGTCCGTGCCAGGCCCTCCTGATGCCAGTCTTTGGCAAAGCCCTCAACCCTGCGGGGCTGCGAGTGGATAGCATCGTGTTCCTGCAGAGGAGCCTGGAGGAGGAGGTCATTCCGGGCCTGGAATTGTCTTTCACGTCATTTTAATGGTTACGTTTTGCCTTAAGCAGGAAAGGCCACACTTAATAATATCGTAGACTTTGGAATTTTATTGTTACAAGCGGAGGGGAAGCCGTGAGGAGTGCGGTGGTGGTTGGAGGAATGGCTGACATCCAAAGGACTCCCTGACCTGGCACAGGTCACCGACTTATCTGTCGGTCCTTTATTTGAAACTGGGAATGGCATTTGCTCAGCAGGCTGGCCCCAAGACACCTACATGTTTCATAACAAAAGTGATCTGTTACTGTGTTAGCACCTGCCCTGGGTCCTGCAAGTGACTGGGGACAGAGGTTGGCCAGGTCAACATTGGCTCTTCCTTTTTTATAAAAGTCTCGTGTGCACACAGTTGAAAGACTCAAGTAATTCCACAGTATAGCTCTCCTGAGCCTGTGTTAAAACCTGGTCACCCTCTCCATCTTCCTAGTGCAGTTATTTTGTAATCTTTATTAGCCCAGTACATGTAAAAGCTAATCCCAGAAAAGCCATGTGGAGAGTAATCTGTAGTTTTCTTTTCCTTTTATGTACAACTTTTTTTCCCCTTTGGAGTTACTGTCAGGTTTGGGTTTTTTGTTTGTTTGTTTTTTAAGATATTTATTTATTTATTTATTTGACAGACAGATCACAAGTAGGCAGAGAGGCAGGCAGAGAGAGAGAGAGAGAGAGAGAGGAAGCAGGCTCCCTGCTGAGCAGAGAGCCTGATGTGGGGCTCAATCCCAGGACCCTAGGATCATGACCTGAGGCAGAGGCTTTAACGCACTGAGCCACCCAGGTGCCCCACTGTCAGGCTTTTTAAAATAGTTTCTATCACCAGCTCCCTCTCAGCCTCTGCCTGCTGTCTAAATCGAATCTGTACACTCAGATCATTAGATAATGTATCTTCTCAAAGTGGCCTCTTTTCTCTATGTTGTCAGTGTCCCACCAGTGTATCCTTAGCACTTAGCATTCTTTCCCAACTTCCAGCTGTCCAACTTGTGACCAATCTTGGAGGGCTTTCTCTGGTCACTAGATTCTGCTATACCAGTGCACAGGGCAGGCCTGAAGAGCCAGGGAATTCCTGTCCCCTAGGAGCAGCCTCGAACCCATGACAGATGGAAGTTGGTGGCTGAACTCCCTACTTCCTCCATCCTCAGCAGAACTGAGTCCTGCATTTAAACTGCAGTATCCCCCAGTGGAATTAGCTACCCACATGGGTAACTTGCTTGATAACGCAGTTACTTCCCTTAGGGTCATGGGGTCACTTTCCAAATTAAACTTCCTGCAGTTGAATCTTTATCTCACGGTCACTCTTCTGAGAGAACTAGAGCAAAAAGGGTTCTAGAGCTGTCCAACCTGCTCGTCTTGCCTGTGTGGTGTGTGGAACTGTCATTTTGGGGTTTCCTTCAGCATCGGTTACCTCTTAGTGTAGACAGTGTGAGGGTAGCGGCTGAATGGATGGAGATGAAAAATTAACTGAAAGAAGATTCTAGAGCTTAGGAGGAAGGGTCTTGAGCCAGTGCCTCCTCTTACTTCCCCGTGTCCTAGCCAATATGCAGGACATGCAGAGCCTTCTTTATTACAGCTGCTCTGGTTACCACCTTCAAAATGCAGTAACTTTCTTTCGTTTTTTTTTTTTTTTTCTTACATTTAGAGTAAAACCCACTCTAAGACCAAAAAAAAAAAAAAAAAAAGTTTGACAGAAGAACATGAAAATCACATGGAATTGCTATGTACAGAAATAAGTGCTGTGACCCGTCCCAATTCCTTCTCGACATTTCCTTGTGTAGATACATATACTTTATACTTTTTTTTTTAAGCTTAATGGAATACCACTGTACATGCCTGCTGTGTCTTAACCTGCTCTTTCTCCATCTGCCCACATATTGTGGTCTACTTTCTGTGCTGATACACATAGGTTAAACAATATCTCTTTAATGGCTGCTTGGCTTTCCTGTGTGTCCTGTGTGTTTTATGCACGTAGTACCATAATTTAACACTCCCTTACTGATCAGCATATAGATTGCTTTCTGTATCTTGCCATTACAGTGAATACTGACATAAATACCCTTTCATATATCTTTGTGCTGCGGTCAAGTGTTTGTGGAGGGAATTCACAACAATAGAATTGCTGTGTGCTGTGGAAGACATATTGAAGCTGCCGTTCAGAAAAGTAGGAGCTTACTTACCCAGTGCCACTGGCCGGCATTAACCAGGTTCTTCAGGGACTTTCCAAAGGCAGCAGTTACTGGGGGATGGAGCTGGGATGAGAAACCTACACCATTCTCTTCCAACCCCAGGGAGCATGTGGCTGGGTTGCTGTTCATGTTCCAGAAGGTCAGCCACCATTGTCTGCTGGTTTGAAGTTGAGAAGAGAGATTTATTAAAGAACAGATCATCGTTTATCTCAAGGAAGCTTAAAAGGGTCCTTGAGGAACCCTGATGACTGTGTTGGAAGACGTAGAAATAACATGATTTACAACTTTGTGGTGTCTCAAAATAGTCTCTTGCAGACTTGCCAGAGGTTTCCCCTTTTTCTTTGTTGGGTCATCATGATGCCATTGCCTTCAGTGTGGATGGAACAAGGCTCATGGAAACGAAGCCATGGGGACACTCCAAGGTTCCTGTTAATGTGCATGATCCTTACTAGTTGTGTAAGCCTGGATAAGTTACCTAGCCTCTCTGGGACTCATCTGTAATCCAGGAACAAGAATGGTGACTGCCTGAGAGGGGGAGTTGTGAGGATTTAACCAAGGAAATGCTTGTGGAGTGTGCTAGAACAGTGCCCGGCTCCACAAGTCTGGGTTACTTTATCAGCTCGCACCTGTTGGTGCTTGTGAACACATAGCAAGAGCCAGTCAGAGTAGTTAACAGGCCAGGTGGATGAGGGGGTGAAGGTGCAGAAGCTGTAATTTGGGGAAGGTTGGGGGGCAGGCTAGGGGAATGCTTAGGGTCGCTGGCAGAGGTCATAGATGGGGTTGCCAACCTGCTAGGATTGCTCTTGTGAGAAAGTTTAAAACTGCTGTTTCTTGTGGTGTTTGTGGTATTTAAGAGACACTTTTTTGGGAGACAGAGTAATTTAAGTCCATGAAGGAGTGTAGGGATCTTCCCACAATTAAATATAGGTCCAGGGCCTCCTGGGTAGCTCAGTGGGTTAAGCCTCTGCCTTCGGCTGAGGTCATGATCTCAGGGTCCAGGGATTGAGCTTGGCATCTGGCTCTCTGCTCAGCGGGGAGCCTGCTTCCCTTCCTCTCTCTCTGCCTGCCTCTCTGCCTACTTGTGATCTCTCTCTGTCAAATAAATAAATAAAATCTTTAAAAAAAATAAATATAATAAAATCTTTCAAAATAAATAAGTATAGGTCCAGAGTATTCCAAAGGTTGAAATCCCAACTTAAGGTGCCCAGCATTTGACCCAAGTATGACCATGTTTACCTCCTCGTGAATGAGTGTGGCCACCCACGGAGGCAAGTAAACCTAGTTCTAGAAGCTTGTCTCAGAGGATGCAAATTTTGCCTGTACCACAGAGCTACTTAGTTGTTCCTGGTATCGTATATGTGCCAAAATTAACGGTGTCTCGGAGGAATTTTAAAATCAGACTTTGAGATCCCATTAATATTTTTATTATGCTTGAAATTAAAAAGTTTTAACACCCTGGAACAATCAGAATTGAAGTGCAGTTAATACTCCTAAAACTCAGGTGCAGCCTGTTTCACTCCCCGCCAGGAAGGCTCTCGGAGTTGGTGAGTGCTGTGTGTCCTTTGGCCAAGGAGTGGTTCCCAATGGGCTATTGTTTTGTTTTTTTTTGTTTTTTTGCTGGTTTTTTTTTTTTTTTGAGTTGGAAAAACAATGCTGATCCAGAAAGCCAGTGAGGTGTTAAAATCTTCCCGTGTGCCTGTGGTTGGATTTTACACAGAAGAAGTCAGTCAGGGAGGTAGAAAAACAGGATTCGATGTTGTCACATTATCTGGTCTGCAGGGAGTTTTGTCCAGAATTGGGTACTGATATTTCCGTTCTGTGGTGTTTTATTGCCCCTGGGTACAAGATTAAGCCAAATGATCCCTTCTATCTTGAAGAATCTGGGGCCTTTACAGATTTCTCAGAGAAAGAAAACAGATATTGAAACCATCACATGAAAAACAAAGTATAAAAATAGCATATTTCAATTAAAACTCATTCCGCCAAGTAATAAGTGTTTAGCATTTTGTAATTCATAGTCCTGTTTCCTGTGTGCTGCTTTTCTGTGGCGCAGCCCCCCTGCAGCTTCAGGATTGGCCTCCAAGGTCCCTGCCAGGCCTGGTGGTGGCGGTGGTGGTATGCACTCCAGTTGCTAGCCCTGATGTCAGGCATCAGGTTACATGGCATCAGGTTAGCTTAGCATACCTGGGTGATTTTTAAAGGTGATTTAACCTACATGGAGGGCCAGAGGCCCACTGGAGTAGCTACAAACCAGAAATCAGTATGGGGGTCTTTCAGCAGAGAACCCTCTCTTTTCATTCAGGTCAGAGCCTCCACCTGGAAAACGTGAATGCCGGGTGGACAGTACATGGTGGATATGACTTCCTTCGAGCACTTGGCACTCCGGTCTTGAGGAATGTAAGTATGTGATTTCTGCCTCTTGAGCCCATCTCTTCTTAGTGCATTGGGGGAATTGCTCGCCCTGGGAACAGATTGGTTTCACTCCAAAGGAGTGGCCAGTTTTGCATTTGACAATTGGAAGGTTTTCAAGTGATTGAGCCTTATAAAGGATGTATGCACCATAATTTGATGTCACTCTGAACTACACAGAAATTCCTTGTTACACGTATTCAGCTCATGGAAATAATTTTATTCTGGGAGGGCTCTGATGCTCAGCTACGAAGACTCCAAAAGTTAAATCTTTCCTCTGCCTTCCTCTCTTTTATATCTTTACCCTGTTTTCACAGCACAACAAATAAACATTTAGGAAGGGAAATGCCATTATATAAATAATAATGGTAAGCACCTCACATATTACAGATATTCCTCAACTGACTGTGGGTTTACCTCCTGATAAAGCCATCGTAAGTGGAAAGTCTGGTAAGTGGAAAACACATGTAATACACCTAACCTACACACCATTACCCCTCAGCCCAGCTGACCTTTAGCGTGCTCAGAACACTGTACAGTTGGGCAAGATCATCTCACACAAAGTGTATTTGATAATAAAGTGTTGAGGATCTTATGCAGTGTACTGAACGCTGTACTGAAAGGGAAACATGTAATGGTTGTGTGGGTGCAGAATGGTTATTAATGTATTGGTTGTTTACTTCCATGATCTCGTGGCTGCTTCAGACCTGGGACTCCAGCTCCTGCCAGCATTGTGAGAGATCATCCTGCATGCTGCCCCTAGTCCAGGAAAAGGTCAAAATTAAAAATCTGACCTATGATTTCTATAGAATCTGTATTGCTTTCGCACCGTCGTAAAATTGAAAAATCATCAGTTGAACCATTGTAAGGCACAGACCATCTGTGATATATCATATATCACTGTATTACCTGCTGTTGTTGTTTTTTTAACAGCTTATTGAGGTATAATTCACATACCGTACACCTCACCCATTTGAAATACACAGTTCAACTTTTTCTAGTATATTCACAGGAATGTGCAATCATTTGTCACAAGCTAATTTTAGAACATCTCCGTCCTTGCAGAAGGAAGCCCCATACATACTTCATTCTTCTGTCCCTCCCCGCACTTGGAAACCACTACTCTACCTTCTTTGCCTGTCAATTTGCCCATTCTGGGCATTTCCTGAAAAGGGAATCATATAAAATGGGGTCTTTTGTAACTAGCTTATTTCACTTGGCACAGTGTTTTCAAGGTTTATCCACACTTCAGTACGTATCATTCTTTTTCATGGTTGAATAATATTCCTTTGACTGGATATACCACATTTGTTGATCAGCGGATCAGCTGATGGACATTTGTATTGTTTCTACTTTTTGGTTATTGTAAGTAATACTGCTCTGACCATTTCTGTGCAAGTTTTTGGGAAGATGTCTGTTTTCATTTCTCTTGGGTTACACCTAGGAGTAGAGATGCTAGGTCATAATGGGAGTTCTGCATAAATCTTTTTGAGGAATCACCAGACTGTTTTCTAGACCAGCTGCATATTTCCACCAGCAGTGGATGAGGATTCCAGTTTCTTCACATCTTTGCCAGCACCAGTTACGGTCTTTCTATTTTCATCCATTCTAGGAGGTGTGAAACATTATATGAATTTAATTTTGATTTCCCTCATGACTAGTGATGTTGAGTGTCTCTTCATGTCCTTATTGGGCGTCTGTATATCTTCTCTGGAGAAATGTTTATTCATTTGCTTTGCCCATTTTTAAATTGGCTTAGTTGTGTTTTTATTACTGGGTTATGAGATGTCTTCATAAGATCTGGATACCAGTCTGTAATTAGATACATGATTTGCCAGTATATTCTTCTGTTCTGTAGATGCGGTCACTTTCTTCCTGGTGTCCCTGAAGTTTGAACATTTTTGAGAAATCCAGCTTATCTGTTTTTCTTTTGTTGTTTGTGCTTTTTGGTATTGTATCAAAGAAGACTTTGCTGACCTAATTTCATAAAGATCAACTCCTGTGTGTTCTTCTAGGAGTTTTACGGTTTCACTGTTACATATAGGTCTATAGCCTAAAATAATTTTTGTGTGTGCTGTTAGATATGAATCCAAATTCTTACTTTCACAGATAAATATCCAGTTCTTTCAATACCATTTGTTGAATACTCTTCTCTTTCCATATAATTTCCTTGGGACTGCTCTTGAAGTCATTTGAACATAAAATACAAGGATAATTTGGATTCTGAATTCTGTTCCATTTATCCTTATGTCAGTTCCATCTGTTCTTAGGTCAGTACCTCACTGTCTTTATTACCAAAATTAGGATTTTTATAGGGACTATATTAGGGAATATTGCCAGTATTAAGTTTTTTGCAGAATATTGCAGTATGAAGTCTTTTGATTCATGAATACAAGATGTCTCTCCATGTACCTAGGTCGTCATCATATTTTTTTTAAAGATTTATTTACTTAAGAAAGAGAATGTCCACGTGTGAGTACAGAGGAAGAGGGAGAGAATCCAAGTGGACTCCCTGCTGAGTGCAGAGTAAGATGTGGGCTCAGTCTCAGGACCCTGAGATCATGCCCTGAGCGGAAATCAAGAGTTGGACACTTAAGTGACTAAGCCACCAAGGCGCTCCTACCTAGATCTTCTTTAATTCTTTTTTTTTTTTTTTAAGATTTATTTATTTTAGAGAGAGAGCACGCACAAGTGGAGGGGGCAAAGGGAGAGGAAGAGAAACTGAGAGTCGGAGACTTAACCCACTGCACCACCCAGGTACCCCTTCTTTAAATTTTTTTCAACAATATTATTTTGTAGTTTCTAGTCTCTACGTTTTACAATTAAAAAAAAATTATACCTTAGCATTTTATATTTTTGACACTATTGTAAATGGAATTGTTTCCTTTATTTGACTTTGGAATTTATCATTACGAATGTATGGAAACACAAGTGGTTTTTATTTGATGATCTTGTATCCTGTAACCTTGCTAAATTTGTTTATTTGTTCTAAGAGTTTTTCAGTGAATTTTTTAGGGTTTTCTGTGTACAAAATTGTATCATCTAAAAATGGATATAATTTTACTTTCTTTCTTTAGACTTTGGATCCCTTTTATTTCATTTTCTTGCCTAATTTCCTCGGTTAGAACTTTTAATTCAGTGTTGAATAGAAATGGTAAGAGTGGATGTCGTCATCTTGTTCCTTATTGTAGGGAGAAAGCATTCAGTCTTCTACCAAAAAGTATGACATTGACTGTGAGTTTACGATAACCATTACCAGGTTGAGGAAGTTCCTTTTGTTCCTAGTTTGTTGAGTGTTTTACAATGAGGAGGTGTTGGATTTCGTGAAATCCTTTTCCTGCATCTATAGCGGTGATTATGTGATTGTTATCTTTCATCATATTAATGTAGTATATTATGTTAATTGATTTTTGGATGTTAAACCAACCTTGGTTCTTGGACTAAATCCCTCTTGGTCACGGTGTATGATTATTTTTATATGTTGATGGATTCAAAAGGATCATATGCAGATCCTTTTATGTATGTATTGCTGGATTTTGTAAAAATAAATAAAAAATTGTTTGCAAGTATTTTGTTGAAGATTTCCACGTCTGTATTCCTAAGGGACATAGTCTGTAGCTTGCTTGTGTTATATTTGTCTGATTTTGGTAGCAGGGTAATATTGGTCTCAGAATAAGTTGGGAAGTGCCGCATCCTCTTTTGATTTTTGGAAGTTTGTGACATATTGGCATTTATTTTTTATTTTTCTTTGTTTTTCTTTGTTTGATTTCCCAGTGAAGCCCTGTGGCCTGGGCTTTTCTTCACAAGAAGCTTTTTAGTTATGAATTTAATTTCTTTGCTTGTATAGGTCTGCTATTTTTTTATTTTTTGTTGTGACACTTGTGGTAACCTCTCTTTTTTTTTAAAAAAGATTTTATTTATTTATTTGACAGAGATCACAAGTAGGCAGAGAGGCAGGCAAAGAGAGAGAGAGAGGAGGAAGCAGGCTTCCTGCTGAATAGAGAGCCCATTGCGGGACTCAATCCCAGGACGCTGAGATCATGACTTGAGCCGAAGGCAGTGGCTTAACCCACTGAGCCACCCAGGTGCCTTGGTAACCTCTCTTTTAGTAATTTGTCTGTTTTATTTATCTCATCTGTTGGCATACAGTTCTTCATATATTCCCCTATAATCCTTCTTATTGTGGAGGTCAGTGGTGTTTTCCCTTCTTTTATGTCTTATCTTAATCATTTAAGTTCTCCCCCCTGCCTTTTTTTAAGCCAGAAGAAGGGAGAGGAAAATAGGAAAAAGTTTGTCAATTTAGTCAATCTTTTCAAAAAACCAACTTTTGCATTTAGATTATAAATATATAATTTTTTATGTTCATTCATCAAATATTTATCAGATCCTAGATATGTAGTTGTAAACAAAACAGACATGTTTTCTCCTCTCTCGAGACCCTCGGTCGAGGGGGAGATGTAAGTAAGTAAGTAAGTGTATGTCATAAGCGCTGTGAAGGAGACCACTGGGGTGCTGTGAGAGGTGTGGAAAGCTGACTTTAGATCAGATGGCTGGGAAGGAGCTCTGGGGAGGTGGTGTGTAGCTGAAATGGGAGGATGAGAGGGCACCATCGCTTCAGAGAGTCAGTACTGGGTGTGTGTGTGTGTTGGGGGGAGTGGGGGTGGATTCTGTGGACAACATTATAGATGAGGGGAACAGATAAACTGTGGCCCCAGGGTCCTGGGGCAGAACGTGAGGAAGAAGGTGTGGCTTGTAGGGTGGGTGGGGCACGTGGTCACGGTCTCCTGGACTGTATTAAGTACTCTGAGTGCCTTTAATCTGTGATAGATGTACTACTTGGATTAATTTTTGTAGAAATCCATTGGTGACAACCTATCTCACAAGACAGGTCTAAACCTTCCAGAGAATCTGTTCCACCAGTAGGAAGGTTCAGGGTTTTTCTCATGGCCTGGTGGGCCCGATGCAGTCTGGCCCGCTAACTTCTGGCCGCCTGTCACCATTCCCCAGTCTTGCTAGCTCAGACGCATTCCCCACAACATTGCAGAGCTGGTGCCGCACCAGCCGTTGGCTCACAGCCCTGGCGGTTTTCTTTGGTGGGTGTACTGTTATCTTTGCCTCTCTGTTCTTCTTTGACATTCGGGGCTGAGCAGAAAGGTGTTGTTGAGGGCTTTGGTAGCTGCCCGGGGCTGCCGGAAATTTAACCACAGCCCAGGGAGGGCGGTTGCTGACTTCAGAGGGCAGGCAGGGTTTTGCGTTCTGTTCTTTGCAGGCTGCTGCTCGCCAGAGCCCACCTCCTCCTTTGCTTCCTCCCGGTTGCCTGCTACTCCCACCTCTTGCCTCTTAGAATGTTCCCTCCATCCCGTGCTGGGTCTGTTGTGGCCATTGTTTTGGTGTGAGCAGTCAGAGCACATGATGTTTTTCTCTCTGGTTTTTTCCCATCAAATGCTTAACTTTCTACTTAACTGTTCAAAGGGCAGGTGAAATACTTTAAATGAAACTCCAGGTGAAGACCCTGGCTTTGGGCCCTGGATCAATACAAAGAATTTATTTTTACTCACTTGGCTCAGAACAGACGGAATCCTGGGGGAGCAGTGCGTACATACATGCGTGCTGTCTGTCTGCGAAATTATGCAAGAAGTCATACATTGACTAGAATAGAGCTTAACTCTCTTTTTTAATTAAAAGATAGAGGAAAGCAGAACTTCCCCCAATTTCTTATACTTTGGATACCAAACCCAGACACACCCATATTTTAGGAAGAGTTCCCAGGCCACAGGTTCTTACCTAGTCCAGGTCACAGACTTTTTTTTTTTTTTTCTTCCCTGAAGAACAAATCTTTCCCCCATCTCTTACTGGAATGAAGAGAAGTAAAGGAATTAGTGTTTTGCCTTTAGAAAGAAAAAATGGTGAAGTAGCTACACAATGAAAACAGAGGAATATGAAGAGACAGTTGTTATTACTGACAAGTAAACAGAAAGCTCCAGCAACCACATCTAGGCAGAGGAGAACCTTGGTGCAGGTAGCATGTTAGGGTCTCCTGCCCAGGATGTCTGAAAACGCTCTCTAACTTTAAGTTCAGAAATATATATTAAGTGCCTCCTATGTGTAAGGTATTTCACCGTGGATGAAAAACATTGTGAGTCGTAAGATGGAAGGGAGCTAATCCTTGGGTCAAACAGGGCCAGCAGGGGTGTGGGCCTGTGGTGAGCTAGGTCAGAGCCCACGGGACTGGAGCCCAGAAGGGGCTGGAGGCCAAGGCAGGGCTAGAGGAGGAGTTGCAGTAAGGTTCATAGAAAGTCCTTTCATAGGGTTGACTGCAGTGGACTTTTTTCATTCTACTGGTGACGACTTTCCTTATTTGACAATGTTTTTATTGTTTTTCTGAGTATGGACACTCTCTACTCAAGGTAGCGAATTTGTAAAAAATATGAATAAAATTGGAGGACAAAGGGAGATGTAGAGGAGAAGGGAGTTGAGGGAAATTGGAAGGGGAGGTGAACCATGAGAGACTATGAACTCTCAAAAACAGTCTGAGGGTTTTGAAGTGGCAGGGGTGTGGGAGGTTGGAGTACCAGGTGGTGGGTATTATAAAGGGCATGGATTGCATGGAGCACTGGGTGTGCTGAAAAAATAATGAATATTCTTATGCTAAAAAAATAAAAAATTAAAAGAAAAACAAAAAAAATGAATAAAAACAAAGAAGAAAATAGGAAAAAACTCATAATCTTATCACTGGGTTAACCACTGTTAGTGTGTTTGTTCCCTCTTTCTGCTTTGATTCCCTCATTCCTAAATGGGGACAAATACTGCATCTGGTTTTATAGGTTTGGCTTTTCCTGTTAATATGATCCAGTGACATGGGAATGGCCTACGAGGGGATGATCATCACAACTGTGATAATGTAGTGATTGCACAGTGTTTCCTGGCATGGGTTTTAAGCTCTGACTCAGTGATGGGTGTTTATCACCATCACAAGGACCCTCATAGCGAACCCCCTTTGCACAGACAGCCTTTCTCCCCAGTGGTGGAGCTTTCCTGGGGGATGATCTGAGAGTGAGTTCCTAGGTGAAGAGCTGACCTGGGGTATCGCTGGGTGCTGTTGAAGTGCTTCTGTGACTAGTCTGCCAGGTGAGGGCGTGTTCCTCTCCCTGCACTGTGGCCAGCAGGAGCCCTATACCCTATACCCATCTTCTGTAGGGAAACCGGCTTCTTCGCTTTGACTCCTGCTTTTAAGTTGCTAATGAGGTTAAATGTTTTTTAGCTTGAGTATTTTTTGATCTAATTATTTCTGTTTATCCCTTTTCCCATTTTTTCCCCTTTTGGCTTAAAAAGATCTTTTATAAGGCAAGTGACCTTTTTGTATTTATTGATTGCAATTTTCTCAATTTGTCCCTTTGGTGATTTCCGTCCGTCCTTCCTTCCTTCCTTCCAAACTTCCTTCTATCCTTCTTTCCTCTTAACATTGACGCAGTCTCTGTATTCCACGTTAACACAGAATTTCGTTCTTCTTCTATAGTACTGTAGTACCTTTTTTTTACCTCTTTTAACATGTTTTTAATCCATCTGGATTTATTTTGACTATAATATACAGTGAGACTATGAGTTGATTTCTTTCCAAATACTTAGCAAGTTTGCCAAAGGCATTTGTTAAATAACCCATTTCTCATTGGTTTGTTATGCTTTATTAATTATAATAAGAAATATGTGGATGTATAATGTTCTAGGGTTGTCTGTTCTCACCCATTTGAGTCTCATGTCAGTACCATGCCATGTTAATTGCCATGTTATCTTCTATTTTAAAAGTTGTCTTACCCGTTCTTGTTTGTTTTTCCACACTGTAGTGGTATTGGGGGTAACAGTGCTAGGGGTAGGGACAGTAGTGCAGGTTGTCAACAGCGATCCAGTGCGAACTGTGCTATGCACAGGCACGCTTAGTCCTCAGAGTGATTGTAGCACTCTCTTCCTGGTTTATAGAGGAGGAAACTGAGCTATAGACTAGAGGTTAAATTGCCCAAAGGCCCACAGCCTATAAGTGGCAGAGCTGGCATGAACTGTAGAATCAAGACTCTATTATCCACCACAGAAGTCTTACTTGGAGGGATTGGAACCATATAAAATTACAGTTATTTAGATTCAAGGAGCATCTTAATTTTTCAGCTCATAGTCTTCATAGCCAAAAACCCGATTATCTCTGCTTTTCTTTCTTTCTTTCTTTCTTTCTTTCTTTTTTTTAATTATTTTTTTGGCAGGGTTATTTATAGGTCTCTTCTACTTTCTGATGCTCCTGTAATTAGGATTATTTTTCCAGTTTTTTAGTGACCAGGGCTGGCAGGGTAACACTGTCCTTTTTCCTAATGGTCTTTTTGACAATGACACTGACTGCTTTATTAGAATTTGTTGCAGTATGGGATTAAACGTTTTGTTGGCACCCCACCTCATGTATCTCCTACTCACACAGAAAGATAACAATAGATTATAATTTTTTAAGAACAAAAAGTGTCTACTCCAAGCTGTTTTTTCTAGACTCACCCATGTCATTTTTAATTAAGATCCATGAAAAGAATAGGCAGCTGGAACCAGGACGTCTGATGAAAATCAACATAGTAGTACCTCATTTTGATCAAAAGAAGGCTTTTGGTGTATATTTGTTTTCAAGAGCAGGATCTGCATTTGATTCTGAAATGAGATTCTGCTTCAGATCTTTGAAACTTCATTTGAAGGTGAGAGGATTCCTGGCTGGGGAAAGTTCATCTGTTACCACTTGACCTGGAATTGCTATTTCATATTTCGGGCCACTAGGCTTGAGAGAGAATTTGGAAAAATCAATTTCTAGTCAGGATCCATTCTTGAAAGGTTGACAGGAGCCCAAGCATTGCTTTTGAGTTTCCTTCATCGTTAGCAAATGTGACATTCTTTTTTTTTTCTTTGTTCCTCCTCACTTCCTATTTCTGGACCTCACGATCATATATATGCACTGAAAGATCGGCCAGGGAAACAAAAAGCTGTCTGGTGCAAACATAAGAATTAATCTAGAGATTGTCAGTGGAAACATATCTGCAGTGAATCAGAAGAGAAAAATGAATGGAGAGTTCTGTGTAGGGTTGAAGCTGCCCTTTATCATGTAGGATTTCTGGGTCTGCAACCTTGTCAGGAGCTTCCAGGTGAAATGCAAAACCAGCCCCCGCTTTGTTGGGAGGGTGGAGGGAGACCAGAAAGAGGCAGGCCACTCCAGGCTGGGAGGTGGCAGTTGTACTAAGCAGCAGGAACTTATGTGTTGGATACAGCAAGATGAATGGGGCCACCTCCTGCCCACCAAATCTTAAGTCTGTATGGAGAGAGGTCTTAACTGGTTTTATTATTATTTTTTTAAGATTTCTTTATTTATTTGACAGACAGAGATCACAAGTAGGCAGAGAAGCAGGCAGAGAGAGAGGAGGAAGCAGGCTCCCTGCCAAGCAGAGAGCCTGATGCGGGGCTTGATCCCAGGACCCTGGGATCACGACCTGAGCTGAAGGCAGAGGCTTTAACCCACTGAGCCACCCAGGTGCCCTGCCTTAACTGGTTTTAGTCACGTAGGCCATGTCATTGTTCTCAGCACCAGGTCATTATCTCAAGGCTGTGTCCTGGGAGCAGTCTCTGGGGATTAGAAAGGCAAGTGGAACCCACACGCCAAGGGGTTGGGGTGGGCAGTGAGAAACCTCTGATTGCCGGGGTCCAGCTCATGGAGCAGCTGGTGGTCTGTCTTTTCGGTGACATTCCCCAGGAGTCCCCCTCATTGCCCTGGCAGGTCTGATGCTCTGTTACTTCTCCCTGCTGGCCTGTGGTTCTGTGATTTAGAGGCTGAGCTGGCCTCTGCCTTGGGTTCTTTACCTTCCTGCTGTTCTCACAGCCCACTCCCCGGAGGCCTCGTGGAGGCATGTGCTCTGTGAGTGGGGCTGGGGTAGAATCTGTGTCAGCTGCTCCTTCCTCCCCATTACACTTCTGCTCTGTCCCATTTCCAACATGTGCCATGGGCTGCCTCTCCCCAGACATGGCAGTCCAGGACCTGCTCCTTCGGAGGCAAACTCACACGTCCGTGATGAGCTGGTGGTTTTTTCAAATCTTACACCGAGAAAATGTGTATGGGTTGTTCTTTTTTTGTATTGATTCTAGTTTTTTGAATTTTATTTGGATACACTTTGACTCTTAGAGAAAACAGGAATAAGAATAATGCCAGACCACCCATATACGTGTTACCCAGAATCACCTGTTTTTACTGTTTGCCCTGTTGTTTGTCTATCCTCTCTCTCTGCGTGTGCACGTGTGTGTCTGTTCGTAACAACATACCAGTTTAAAGAGGGAACCATTTGAGTATATTGCAGTCACTGGGGTTTTATTCAGTATATTTTTCAGTATATTTATATATATACTGAATGTTTATATTCAGTTATTTATAAACATAAGTGTATATATTAAACATATGTATTTATATAAAATAAAAATATATTGTAAGTAAAATCTATTCAGTATATTTATATATAAAGTTCAGTATATTTTTCCAAAGAATAATCATATGCTCTTATGTAATTGGTACAGTTCTCAATCTCAGTACATTTTTACACCAAGAAAATACTATTGGGGGCACTTGTGTGGCTTAGTCAGTTAAGCGTCTGCCTTTGGCTCAGGTCATGATCCCAAGGTCCTGGGCTTGAGTCCCATGGCTGGGTCCCTGCTCAGTGGGGAGTCTGCTTCTCCCTCTGACGCAGCTCTCTCAAATAAATAAATACAATCTTAAAAAAATAAAAAAGAAATACTAATAATCTTCCATTCCCAGTCCTGTTTTGTCAGTTGACTGGACGATGTCCCTTGTAGCAGGTTCAGGGTCAAGTGTTGGGTGTAGCTGCCATATCTCCACAGCCTTCTTCAATCTGGAACATTTCCTTAGTCATCCTTTGTCCTTTGTGACCTTGACATCTTTGAGGAATACAGTTCTACTCTAATGGGACTTTCCTTTTGAGAACTTTTCTGCTTGTTTGCGGTAACTTCAGTCAGAATGCTACATAAGCCGTGACGCACGTTTCTTGGGCATCTCATCCAGAGGCACTCTGTTTGCTGATGTTTGTTTTGACTACCTGAGCGAAGAATTGTCGTGTCCCCACTGTGCATTTACTCTTCTTTCCTTTGAAATTCATAAGCAATGAGTGGGGAGACACTTTAAGACCATGGACATCCTTGTCATGAAAATTCTCCTGGTTCTCCTTCTTTTTTAGCATTCTTAGATTATTTGGAAGTAATACTTTTCATGGAGGCTTTATCTGGAAAGCCAGTATAACTACTGCCTTTTGGAATACTTCCTGGAACAGGGTGAGTGGTAGCTAAGAGTAGGATGGCTGTGCATCGGAAAGGCAAACCACAAGAGCCATAATGGTTGATTTTTCCTCATCAGAGCTGTGCCTGCTTATTTCTCTCCAGCCTCCTTGTTAGTTAGACAAGAAGTCATCACTGTTTTCCTGTAGCTAAAACATTCAACCTTCTCTCTTCTGAGCAGTATGTAATAAAAGGATATCAGACCTCAAAAATAACTTGAATGAAAAGTTTAGGGGTACCTGAGTGGCTCAGTGGGTTAAAGCCTCTGCCTTTCGCTCAGGCCATGCTCTCAAGGTCCTAGGATTGAGCCCCGCATCAGGCTGTCCACTCGGTGGGGAGCCTGCTTCTCTCTCTCTCTCTGCCTGCCTCTCTGCATACTTGTGATCTCTGTCAAATAAATAAGAAAATCTTCAAGAAAAAAAAAAGTTTAAATACTGAGTGAGATTTTTACTCAGTAAGAGGACTTATTATAAGCGCAGCTACTGTTAACACTGTTAGCCGATAAGGAAGTGGCAGGAGTGAGCACCTCTGGGGGTGCCTGGTCCCTTCTCGCTGTGTGTAAAGGAGGGAGGACTGCTCCTGTGGTGGGGTTGGGTGGGGGGAAGTCACATCTGCCTACTAAAGCAGGCCGTGCTCTGTCCTGGATAAAATGATGTCGATGACATGAATTGTTCTGCTACCCCAACTATGTCATCCTTTTTGAGAAATTAAAATAATGTGGTTCCTCCAGAAACAGATGAGGGTGTTTATGGCTCTGCCTCCATAGCCCCTAGAAACTGAAGTGCTCCTGCTTCTCATTGGAGAGAAAAGTCCTTACAGGACTTACTGTCCTGTAATGAATTCCTTCGTTTCTTTCTTTAAGCATCTTGGATCCTTTCCTTCCCTTTCTTTCCTTCCTCGGCTTGACAATGTGCAGGCGGTATCGCACGTGGGGATGGAAGGGAGCTCTGGCATCAGGTGATCTTGGCTTTGACTCTGAGCTCTCACTTGGGAGCTCAGTGACTTTGTCTAAATCCATTGTGCTCCTCTGTAAACCAGGCAGATAGCTGTGGGGTGGAGTTATTAGGACTGAAAGCAACACTGTTAGTAAAGCGTGTGTATCCCGGGCGGCTAGGGGGTGCAGATAGGGACAGGTGTACTTATCTCTCTTGAGAAGGTGAGCAAAGTGATGGGTAGGAGTACGTTAGGAGGAGCCTCACATTAGCAGTTTGCCACAAAGCCCCCCAGGGGCCAGAGCAAGCCGTAGGTCTGTCACGGAGACCCACAAGCTCAGATGTCCAGGCTGGTCCCAAGGTGCTGGGATCTCAAGGGGTAGTGGGTTCTCCATGCACAGGGCTGACTTTCAGCCAGCAGATGCTGTTTCAGTCCTGGGATAGTTCTCGTAGCTTGCAAGATAGCATCGGTGCCATCTGGTTCTCTATGATCAGGTGCTCACGTGGGTGAGCCCCAGGAGGCCAGTTAGGACATTCGGGCGGAGCCTCAGCCCTGGTCTGCTGGGCCCTGGGGTAGGAATCTCTGGCATTTGGGTGGGCACAGCTCCTGCCCAGAGCACGCCCAAGGGGAGAAGGGCTGGGCTGCAGGGTGCGGGAGGCCATCTAGACAACTCACCCTGGCTACCAGCTGGTGCCTTCATCCCTGGGGACACGAGATCCACATGCCACCAAACTGCTAAGGGGATCTGAAACTTGAGGTTTGAAATAAGCACACAGAGAGGTCTAATTGGAGCCCTTCACTTTTACTTCCTAACTTCAGACGGTTGAGCAGTTGTGGGCTTGGCGGCGACCGCTGTTCCCACCACATGCTTTCCTGGCCTCCCAGAACCGGTGTGTTTGTGGGGAAGGGCCCTAGTTCTGCTGCCAGACTTCTGGCAGATGTTCCCCAGTTCTTCCCCATGACTTTTGATACCTGTTGTCCTAGATAGGCCAGCTCAGAAGCTGGTCCATGTGTGTGATACTTTAAAAAAAAGAGCTAAGACTACCAGAAATATTTATTAAGTAAGTAATTCACAATAAGGCAAAAGCCACTTTAAATAGCTTTTCCTTGGATCAGTATTTTGATTAAATGAAATTGCCTCCATTCAGTATTTCATTAAATGAATTGACCACTTTGGTTAAATAAAATTACCTTTTCTTTCATGTTCTTAAAAGTACATGTGAAGATTAAACAATAACAAAATCACAGTTTTCAGGTCTCTGGCATAATTGGTACACAGATAATTTGTTGTTGCGCTAAATCGATTTAATCTTTTCAGAAAGCAAACTAGCTGAGTATAAGCAAAGCTATAAAATTATTCATAGCTTCCCTTACCCCTGGCTGGTCAGTTTTAGGACCATATCCTGAAGAAATCTCTTCTCCCTCAGAACAAACAGAAGAGGTAAAATATGCTTTGCCCCAAGTGTTTCTCCCTTTCCTTTCCTGTGATAGTGGATGGATAGTCCTGTGACCTGTAGGCCTGGCTGAGGAGTGGTGCATGATTCATGCCCTCCTGTTGCCTCATGGTACCCTGCAGAGAGAGGTGGTGCTGTGGAGAAGGGCCGCACCCCAGATGTGCACATAGTGATGTTCGCCTGCGGCCCAAGGCGGCTCAAGGTGCTGCACGAGCACCTTACTCTATCCCTTCAGATACAGGCTCTCCAGGGTCTCCTTCTGACTTCCCCGCAACTAGCACCCGGGAGGACCGTAGGGGTTCCTGACCATTTTCAAACCTGGGCCCTGGAGCTGTCAGGTTGCGTCTTTATGAACTGAGAATTTGGAACAATGTAAACATGGTATGTGCTCACTGGCTTGTTTTTTGTTTGCCTCTACAGTTGCTTGACATTCTATAAAAACAATTTTGAATATGATAGTGGTCCTTTTTTTTTTTTTTTAAGATTTAATTTAACTTTTCTTTTTCTTTTGTCTTTCTTTTTTTTTTTTTTTTTTTTTTTTTTTTTTTTTGAGAGAGCAGGAGCAGGGGTATGGCAGAGAAAGAAAGAGAATTGAAAGCAGACTTCCTGTTGCACATGGAGTCTGACACAGGGCTCAGTCCCATAACACTGGGCCCATGACCTGAGCGAAAGACAAGAGTTGGACACTCAACTGACTGAGCCACCCAGGCGCCCTGATACTGGCACTTGTATTTCATTCTCGTATGTATGGTCCTGAGTTATTTAGAAAAACCAGTCTTGACGACAGGCTTCTCAGTGGCTTAGCATCTGGTATCTGCCTCTTACTCGAGCACCAATAACAGATTTTTCATCAAAAACCCCAGGCTTATTTTTGAGATTCCTACAGTTTCTGGATGATAGAAGTCCCTACTTTTGGACAGAGAGGATTTTATATAAACTAATGTTTTAAAGTGAACGTGTCCAATTGGTAGAACAGAACGTATGCATGTGTGTCCAGATATCTTTGTGCAGGTGCTTAATGTTGTGAGCGGTCATGGGTGAATGTTGTAGAGACTCCAAGGAAGGGTCGTTTTGGAGCCTCATGCTTTATGTTTGTATCTACTCGTGTCTATTTACATACATGTCCGTGTTCACTACCTCCCCACATACATACACCCAAATACGTACATATACACAGGCAAACACATGTGATTTTTTTTTAATTTTTATTTTTAAATTTTTATTTCTTTTCAATGTTCCAAGATTTTGTTCATGCACCATACCCAGTGCTGCATGCAATATGTGCCCTCCTTAATACCCACCACCAGGTTCACCCAACTCCTCATCCGCCTCCCCTCCAAGACCCTCAGTTTGTTTCTCAGAGTCCACAGTCTCTCATGTTTCATATCCCCCTCTAATTTCCCCCAGCTCACTTCTCTCCTTCTCCCAGTGTCCTCCGTGTTATTCCTTATGTTCCACAAGTAAGTGAAACCATATGTTAATTGACTCTCTCTGCTTGACTTACTTCACTTAGCATAATCTCTTCCAGTCCCATCCATGTTGATAGAGAAGTTGGGTATTCATCCTTTCTGATGGAGGCATAACACTCCATAGTGTATATGAACTACATCTTCTTGATCCATTTGTCTGTTGAAGAGCGTCTTGGCACTTTCTGCAGTTTGGCGATTGTGGCCATTGCTGCTATAAACATTGGGATACAGATGGTCCATCTTTTCACTACATCTGTATCTTTGTGGTAAATACCCAGTTGTGCAATTGCAGGGTCATAGGGTAGCTCTATTTTTAATTTCTTAAGGAATCTCCACATCGTTTTCCAAAGTGGTGGCACCAACTTGCATTCCCACCAACAGTGTAATAGGATTCCCCTTTCTCCACATATTCTCCAACACATGTTGTTTACGGTCTTGTTGATTTTGGCCATTCTAACAGGTGTACGGTGGTATCTCTGTGTGGTTTTGATTTGAATCTCCCTGATGGCTAGTGATGATGAACATTTTTTCATGTGTCTGATGGCCATTTGTATGTCTTCATTGGAGAAGTGTCTGTTCATGTCTTCTGCCCATTTTTTGACATGATTATCTGTTTTGTGTGTGTTGAGTTTGAGGAGTTTTTATAGATCCCTTTGTCTGTAGTGTCATTTGTGAATATCTTCTCCCATTCCGTGGGTTGCCTCTTTGTTTTGTTGACTGTTTCCTTTGCTGTGCAGAAGCTTTTGACCTTGATGAATTCCCAAGTTCATTTTTGCTTTTGTTTTCTTTGCTTTTGGAGACATGTCTTGAAAGAAGTTGGTGTGGCCAATGTCAAAGAGGTTACTGCCTAGGTTCTCCTCAAGGATTTTGATAGATTTCTGCCTCACATTGAGGCCTTTTATCCATTTCGAGTTTAGTTTTGCATATGATGCAAGAGAATGGTCGAGTTTCATTCTTCTATATATAGCTGTCCAATTTTCCCAACACCACTTATTGAAGGGACTGTCTTTTTTCCACTGTTTATTTTTTCCTGCTTTGTTGAAGATTAGTTGACCATAGAATTGTGGGTCCATATCTGGGCCCTCTATTCTGTTCCACTGGTCTATTTTTCTGTTTTTGTGCTAGTATCATACTGTCTTGGTGATCACAGCTTTGTAGTAAAGCTTGAAATCAGGCAACGTGATGCCCCCAGTTTTGTTTTTCCTTTTCAACATTTCCTTTACAATTCAGGATTTCTTCTATTTCCATACCAATTCTAGGATTGTTTGTTCCAGCTCTTTGAAAAATGCCGGTGGAATTTTGATGGTAGTGGCATTGAAAATATAGATTGCTCTAGGTAGTATAGACATTTTAACAATGCTTATTCTTCTGATCCATGAGCATGGAATGGTCTTCCATCTTTTTGTGTCTTCTTCGATTTCTTTCATGAATGTTCTGTAGCTCCTCGAGTACAGATCCTTTACCTCTTTGGTTAGGTTTATTCCTAGGTATCTTATGGTTCTTTGTGCGATAGTAAACAATTGATTCTCTAATTTCCCTTTCTGTATTTTCATTGTTAGTGTATAAGAAAGCAGCTGATTTCTGTACATTGACTTCATATCCTGCCACTTTACTGAATTGCTGTATGAGTTCTAGTAGTTTGGGGGTGGAGTCTTTTGGGTTTTCCTTATAAATTATCATGTCATCTGCGAAGAGAGAGCGTTTGAGTTCTTCATTGCCAATTTGAATACCTTTTATTTCTCTTTGTTGTCTGATTGCTGTTGCTAGGACTTCTAGTACTATGTTGAACAAGAGTGGTGAGAGTGGGCATCCTTCCCGTATTCCTGATCTCAGTGGGAAGGATGTCAGCTTTTCCCCTTGAGGATGATACTCGCTGTGGCTTTTTCATAGATAGATTTTATGAAGTTGAGGAATGTTCCCTCTATCCCTGTACTTTGAATATTTTTAATCAGGAACGGATGCTGTATCTTGTAATGTTTTTTCTGTATCAATTGAGAGGACCATGTGGTTCTCTCTTCTCTTACTGATTTGTTCTATCACACTGATTGATTTGCGAATGTTGAACCACCCCTGCATCCCAGGGATAAATCCTACCTAGTCACAGTGGATAATCTTTTTAGTGTGCTGTTGGATCCTATTAGATAGGATCTTGTTGAGAATTTTGGCATCCATATTCATCAGTGATTGGTCTGAAATTCACCGTTTTGGTGGGGTCTTTGCCTGGTGTGGGGATCAGGGTAATGCAGGCTTCATAGAAAGTGTCTGGAAGTTTTCCTTCTGTTTCTATTTTTTGAAACAGCTTCAGGAGGATAGGTAATATTTCTTCTATAAATGTTTGGTAGAATTTCCCTGGGAATCCATCAGGTCCCAGACTCTTGTTTTTTGGGAGGTTTTTGATCACTGCTTCAATCTTGTTATCAGATATTGGTCTATTCAGATTGTCAGTTTCTTCGAGTCAGTTTTGGAAATTTATACGTTTCCAGGAATGCATCCATTTCATCTAGGTTGCTTGCCTTATTGGCATATAACTGTTGAGAATAATTTCTGATGATTGTTCCTATTTCCTTGGTGTTAGTCTTGATCTCTCCCTTTTCATTCATAATTTTATTAATTTGGGCCCTCTCACTTTTCTTTTGGATTACTTTTGCAATTGGCTTATCGATCTTACTGATTCTTTCAAACAACCAGCTTCTAGTTTCGTTGATGTGTTCTGTATCTCTAGTTTCTATCTCATTGATCTCTGCTCTAACCTTGATTATTTCCCTTCCAGTGTGTGGGGATAGCTTAACTTGTTGATTTTCCAGTTCTTTAAGGTGTAAAGACAGCTGGTGTGTTCTGGATTTTTCAGTATCTTTGAGTGAGGCTTGGATGGCAATGTATTTCTCCCTTAGGACCACCTTTGTCAGATCCCATAGGTTTTGGACCAATAACACACATTCTTCATATGGTTTTTCTTTGTCTGAATTGACTGCTTTCAAACTATCATTTTCATGTGCCAGATAGAGTTCTGTTTGGCTTCTGGATGGTGCCCTGTGGGAAGATGACATCCACCATTAGTCCCAGTTTCTGGAGGCAGCAGAATGCCCCAAATACTCCTTGGTCAGAGCTCATTGGAATGCCTTGCTCTTTTGGGATCATCTGTTTTTATGCTGATGAGCTTGTACCTGACCATTTTTTAAATTTCTCCCAATTTTGGCATTCATTTTCAAAGGAAAAATTTGGAAATGACAGTGACTGGTTCCATAGGTGCTCACCTCTCCTCCCTCACCCCATCAGTGGGGTGCGCTAGCTGCCTTGGCTCAGCTTTGCATCACTCAGTTCCGTGGGAAAGAAAAAGATGAATATGACCTTGTCCCGCCCCTGAAGGGGAAACGTCATAAGTGTGGGTGTGTGTGCGTGCGTGGGTACATGCCCGCGTGTATATGTGTGGGCATGCATGTGTACCCCTCTCCACACACACAGGATACAATTTAAAGTTAAAAATGCAGTACATTAGAAACACGGAAGTTTGAGTAAGTATAGAGACCAGCTCTTGGATGACTACAGTGGGTCCCTTCCTGGCCTTTCTGCTAGTGAAGTGAGTGGGAAAATAGGTGTGTGATACTAAGTCGGCAGATGAGAAGAGTGCCCCTTACATAAAATTTGACAACCACTGCTCTAATGCTTCCCTTCAGGAACTGCCTCAGACTGGACCCCATAGTCTCACATCGTCTGTTCCAAAAGATTCCCCGCTTGTCCCTGATGCCACACAGCTAGCAGCCTTTCAGGAAGAACCTGTGACCATCCTTGGCTTAGCATCCCTCGGCTGTTGGATAGAATGCACAGCCCTCTGTGTCCCTTACAGGCTTCAGGACCTGCCACTCAGCCCTGTCTCTCACCGGCTGCCATGTGTACCCCGCCAGCCGCACCACACTCTAACTGCAGGATTCTCAGTAGGAGACAGATCTGGTTGAACTCAGCCACACATTCTGAGAATGAACTGATGTAATTATTTATGGAATCTAAGAACTGGAGTAAAAATCAGCTTTAGAGTTTTCAGAGTCATCGTTTATACAAAGATACATAAAATGTGTTGTCACTCAGCATTCACCGAAGAGTTACATGTTCTTTTGTGTCCCCACTGCCGCAAGACCATTCAGAGTCCGGTCAGCTTTCTCTGGGAAGGCTTTCCAGGGAAGGCATGGAAGTTAGTGGTCAGTGGTTATGGAGCAAAGGGCCGCAGAACTGAGGAGTTTAGAACCATGGGCTTTATCTTACATGGTTTTCCTGGGTCAGGAGTCCAGGAAGGGCTTAGCCGGGTGGTTCGGGCTCAGGCTCAGTCATGAGGTTACAGTCATCCCATGCTTGACTGAGACGTTCCACCTCCCAGCTCACTCTCACGGTTGTCAGGAGGCCTCTGTTCCCTACTACGTGCTTTCTGAGCGTGCTTACTTACACCATGGCGCTCGCCTTCCCCAGAGGAAATGATCTGAGAGAGAGATTGAGACCAAGCTGGACGCAGAGGTCTTTTCTACCTAATTTCAGAGGGGGACATGCCATCCCTTCACCATTCTGCTTATCACAGAGACCAGCCCTGGAACTGTAGGAGGTGTCAGAGCAAGGGTGGGAGCCAAAGAAGCTGGGAGGCCCTGGGGCCTGTGGAGGCTGGCTGCCGCACCTGTTCCAAGAGGGGCTCGGAAGGAAGGAGAGGGATGAAGTCGTTAGAAAGGGAATCTGCAGTTAAAATGGCATAGTCCTGCTCACTTGTTTTTCTTCTAAACAGGACCCCTTTCCTTTTACCATTCAGTTCTCTCCACCAGCCCTCGCAGTGCACACTGTGAACCACACAGGCATTTGAGTGCAGCGGTTACGTCCTCCAGACAGGGAGGCTCCCGAAACTCAGAACCACACACAAAAAGAGGCCAGTTTTACTAATAAGGGCTCCCAGGCTTGCTGTCTCATTTATTTTAAACCTGAGGCATTCGGTTGCTGCTTATTTCCTGGGTGTATATAAATACAAAGCTTGGTTATTACTGGAACCATTCTAGAAGAGTGAAAATTGCCAGGAACCTGGGTTGCTTGGGGAACTGAATTTTCTGATTGCTGCAGTTTCCGAGGGAGTTCCCCCAGATCTGTTTGCCAGCGAGTCCCCTGTAGACTGAGAGGTCGTCTCCCGCCTTCCAAAGCTTAGTTGGTGAGTGACTGGGGAGTAGGACCCCGGGGCCCTTTGCTTATTAACATGACTTGGGTGTCTTTGTCATCTCCAGGCAGGTTCCAGCAGTGGCCCAGAGCACAGAGTGTGCATCATCAACGAGATCGGGAAGATGGAGCTCTGCAGTCAGCCTTTCATCCAGGCTGTTCGTCAGACACTGGCCACCCCAGGGACTGTCATCCTGGGCATGATCCCAATACCGAAAGGAAAACCGCAGGCCCTTGTGGAAGAAATCAGAAACAGAAACGACGTTCAGGTGTTCAGTGTGAGTACAGCTGGTTTCCTGTGCCTATAAAAACAGAGCAGGTGGGGCGCCTGGGTGGCTCAGTGGGTTAAGCCGCTGCCTTCAGCTCAGGTCATGATCTCAGGGTCCTGGGATCAAGCCCTACATCGGGCTTTCTGCTCAGCAGGGAGCCTGCTTCCCTCCCTCTCTTTCTCTGTCTGCCTCTCTGCCTACTTGTGATCTCTGTCTGTCAAAATCTTAAAAAAAAAAAAAAAAAATGGGGCAGGTGACCTCAGACATGGGGTAGGCTTTAAAATGTACCTTTGCTTTGAATTACCATTTCCCCCCCCTCAGAGGCTAGATCCAGGTGAGTCTGATTTTCTAGGAATTTATAGAACGTGCATTTTGCCTGTCCTCAATGACAAAACGCACTTCCCTGTGGCCCCAGCGTGGAACACAGCCTCCAGCTGCTGGAGAGCAGCACCGCGCAGTAGAATGGCCAGCGAGGGTGGAAATGCCCCGTCCACACTGGGTGGTAGCCATCAGCCACCTGTGACTCCTTACGCTTAAATGAAAAACGCATTTCTTCAGTCACTCTGCCTTCCTGGGCAGAGCCAGGGCAGAGTGCGTCAGGCCAGGTGATAGAGGCAGAGCAGCTGCCCAGGCCTCACCCGCAGGTCCAGGGGGCACACGGAGCTGTAGGCCCGCCCTGACCTCACGAATGGGGCCCCAGGCCTGGGCCCAGCGGTGTGCTTTCACAAGCCTTCGTGTGGTTGCCCGGTGCCCGTTGGTGGGTGGGTGTGTGGTGGAGCACGTGTGAGTGAGGGCAGGCTCCGTCCTGCCAGCTGGTGGCCATGTCCAGAGCCAGCGCCTGGGCCTCTGATAGCACTGCTGGCACTTGGCCCACGTACATGATGTCCTTTCCCCTTTGTCTCTCCAGGTCCTTCTTAGCTCCTTGTTTTGTCCTGAGCCCCTTCATCTGTGTCAGGGAGAGAGCCACGTTCCCAGCTGAGCCCGGCCTGTGACCGAGCCCCACTACCAGTGTAACAGCTCACAGGCCCACAAGCACTTGAGAGCAGGTCGGGCTGGCTGGGCACCTCCACCTGGACATGGAGAGTGAGTGCCAGCTGCCCAGTACCACAAGCACCTTACGTCACTGGCTAAAATGCCACCACTGTGGCTCGCCCGTCCTGTGGGGCATCCACGTGTCATCACCAGCATATCCTGGGGTGCTCTTGCAGCAGTAAACCATGTTAGGGTTTGAGCAGCCAGACTTGGAAAACTTCGTGCCTGTCTGCCTTCATTTACTCAGTAGGAAGTGAGCAGCACTGTGTGCTAAGTGGTGATGCTGGCAGGGAGTGACCAGGTTGGTGCCCTCTGGAGTGTGCGGTCTAAGAGGGGCTCAGCCCACCGGTGTCAGCTAATCACCACAGCATGTATCGACAAGGGCAAAGAAAACCACTACTGGGGTGATGTAGCCCTTGGGCTGGAGGCCTTTGGGAAGGGAGGTGCTGACCCCGGGGGGAGCTGCCCAAGGTGCTGAGAACCCTGAAAGTCACGTGACATCTCCGAAGTCTGGGGGGCCTTGTCTTCAGAGTTTCATGTTGCTCACGCCATCTCTTACTTTACACGGCCTCAAGGTTAGAGTTTTTGGTTGTGATTCTAGAGTTTCTGTGGAAGTAGAGGGAGAGAGGAGGAAAGACCATTCATCTTCAGGCCAAGTGGCTTCCAGGGTGGAAGGTGGGGGCGTTGCTGCCCTTCAACTCCAGAGACTGGCGGTCCCTGCAAACCAGTGTCATTTCCAAGTCCTAGATGGGATTGAGGGGCTGCGGCTGTTATATCCAGGAAAAAGCTGTGTATCTTAAGATAATAGTTCATTTTCTCTTAGGACTGGAAATTATTCTCCAGGCAAGGTAATCATTGTTCCTAATGATGTATAAATAAAGTGACTACCTTTGGGTTAATTATGTAAGAGATAGGGGCTCACACGCCCATTGTTCTTATCTGTTTTATGTTCCTTTTAGGCTGGTGTGGGCTTTCTCTTCCCCTTCTTATTGCAAGTCCAGGGGTGGGATTAGCTATTTCCTGGTCCTTTCCCTTTCTCCTATGCAGGGAAGTTCTCTGAACCCTGTCTGAGAGCAGCCCGTGCACCCAGCACTTCATCCAAGGCACCGCAGAAGCATATTCTCTTCCCTCAAGAGACATAGGTGATGTGACATCAACATCCAGAAGCAGAGAAGAGAGAGAACTCTGTGGGGAGAGGTGGCCCCGGGCACATGGTTCCTTGATGAGTTTTTAAGGAGGAAGTGGAGAAAAGAAGGAAGAACATAGCAGGTGAGGAAGTAAGTTCTGTAGCATGGGGAGGGCCGCCTCCCCGTGCTGACAACCGAGCATGTTAGGACGTGGTCGTGGGACTGAACTCAAGAGGGAAAGGATTCCACTGAGGTACTCCTGTTACCTAGACTTACTGATAGCATTGGTAAACAGCACTCCTTTTCAGAAAAAAACCCTCTGAACGCTTCCTGTTCCACATAAGGTGGAATAGATACACTTTCCCTATCCTTCCTCTCAAACGGAGCTGAAAACTTTGGACATTACATATAAACCAAACATCAGGAGACCTGGAGGGTGGAAAGAAAAAGGCACACTGGCTGGGAAGTGCAGCCAGAGGACAGCACAGCAGACACAACTGAACATCGCCTGTCCTACCAAGCACCAGGACAAGCAACTGGAACAGAACAAACATCAGCACATGCCGACAGTAAGGAGATGGAGATGTTGGAATTATAGGATGGGGATCCTGAAACAGCCGTGACGAAATGCTTCAGTGATCAGTTACAAAGATGCTGGAAACAAGTGAAAATAGGAAGTCTCAGTTTTAGCAAAGCTATAGAAGACATAAAAATCAAAGAAAAACTTTAGAACTGTAACATACAGTAACTGAATGAGAAAGTCTGTGGAAGGACTCCTCAGGAGAATGGAGATAGACAAAGGGAATATTCGGTCAAGTTTGAAGGTAGAACAATAGAAACTGCCTGACAAAGAGCAGACTTGGGGGAACCCCCCCCCCAAAAAAAAGCCTCAGGGACTTTTGGTACTATAATAAAAGATCTAACATTCATGTCATTGGTGGATGGTTTTGGTAATTTAGGAGCTTCTATTATCATGGTGTGGGTATGGGTATGGACAGTCCCCTTCCTGGAAATGTTTCTATTTCAGAAGTTTGGTTAATTTTGTTTCTAATGTCTCTTAGAGTTTACCGGTCTCTAAGTGGGGCCACTGAAAAATGTTTTCAGTTAATTTCACATTTATTTGTCTGAGCATAATTATGTGAATGCTGTAGAGACAAGATAGAAAGCCCGTCATGGATCAAGATGGCTAGAAAGAGCTGTGTGCACTGTTTCCCTGGTTCTGTAGCAACATGAAGAAAATACCTGTGCTGGCCCCTTCCTACCACAAGCACGCACAGACGTGTGAAAACGTGCACACACATATACAGACACAAGTTCTGTTGTCGTAGTGGCATTTAGAAAGCTTGTCTCATTTGATTTCCTTTGAAATACCTGCTTGCTGGAAATGCTGGCAAACATTATCTGCTGAGGGCCCAGAAGGGACAGCTAGAGCCTGGAGCCTTGACTTAGATGCCACTGTGGGCACCAGGTACTAAGCACCTGGACTGAGGTGCTGTGCTTGGTCCAGGAGATCACCGGGGCACATAGACCTCACAGTACCTGCTGAGGTAGAGCTGCAATCTAGTGTTTTATCAATGAGAAAACGCTGCACAGTGTGTCCAGGGTCTTCAGCTAGGAGGTGGCACAGCTGGGACTCAGACTTCTGTCTGTCCGTCTGCACGGCCTATGCTCTGGCACAACCCTTTTGGTGATATGCCGGGATGATTCAGAAGATTTTGCTAAAAATATCTCATTGCTAGAAATTATTTGGATTTTCTACTTTATAAAATTTTACTACGACTGCAATCTCTTCCACTGTGAATTCAGAGCCCTTTATACTTCTTTTTTTCCCATAAAGCAGTTTTTATGCTTTTACTTTTTATTTGTGGATTGCAAGATCACAAGAGTAACAGGAACTGGGTCCTGATTTCCTTCCAGTTTGGGCATTCGTAGACCTCTGCTTTCTCATTCCTGCCATGGGTATTTTCATCAAGCCAGGCATAAAGCATTTTTATCTCACCAGGAATTCGATGCTGTCCTGGGGGTCTGTGGACTTCTGTACATAGCAGGAGTGAGGGAGGGTCTGTTAAGCTCTGCTTCAAAAGCCAGCAGGGTGTTTGTGGATGCTGACAAGCAAGCTAATCCTAAAATGCATGCGGACATGCAGAGGACCCCACTGAAACGGTCTTGGAAAAGAACACTATTAGGAGACTCGTGCTTCTGACTTCAGAACTTCCCACAGAGCTACAGCGATCGTGATGGTATAGGACTGGCCGAAGGCTAGACACACAGATGCATGAAAGTCCAGAAATAAATCCTTATATCTAAGATCAGTTCATTTTTGGCAAGAGGGCCAGAACAACTTAATGAGGAAAGAATTGCTTTTTAATAAATGGTGCTGGGAGACTGGATATCCACGTGAAAAGGAGGAAAGTTGGTTCCTTACATCATACACCAGAATTAACTCAAAGTAGATCCTAGGCCTAAACGTAAGAACTAAACTCTACAGCTCCTTTTTTTCTTTCTTTAATTAATTTATTTATCTGAGAGAGAAAGCATGCAGGGAGGGGCAGAGGGCGAGAAGCAGACTCTGTTAAACTCTGTGCCTTGTAGAAGAAAATACAGGAGTAAATCTTCGTAAACTTGGGTCAGGCAAAGTCTTACTTGACACAACACGAAAGTAATTTTTGGTTTGGAAATTAACCTTTGTGGAAAAAACAGAGCTAGAGGGACTGGATTCAGGAATCCGCTTATTTTTAGGTTCAATAAAATAAAGACAGCATGAAATAGGCTAGTAATAACTTTTGATATGTGTTAACTTACAATAAGCATTGTCAAATTTCTTTCTGTAATCCTGTGCTTCTTAGGAATTTGTCAAGGCACTTCCCATAGTTTCAAGGAAAATAGGCGGTTTTGTTTTGCTTTCTTGCATGTTGTATATAGGCACTTAGGGGCATTTTTTTCTTGCATATGCTTGTGTCCAGAGAGTCACAGCTTCTCTGATGTCCTGGTGCCCAGATTGTTGACTGGGAACTTTCAGGCCCTCCCGTGGCCCCTGCAGACAGCACAGAGCAACTTGGATGCTTGAGATGGTCAGGGCCTTCATAATCTGTCTTTTACCACTCAGCTGTATTTCAGAGATAATATTCAGATATTTTCAGAGATCGGTTAAGCTTAGATATTAATAAACATTTCCTGAGCTACCACCCTCTTGCCCCCATGTGCCAGACACAGGATGAATGAAATGCCCTGGTCCCCATGGAAGTCAGGGTCTATGTGTCACCAAGTCACCGAGGGCCACCGCGCTGGGCAGGGGCTCAGCTTTCCCTGGGCTTCCAATCATTCTCTGGAGGCCACAGTGTGGAGGGGAGGGCAGATCAGCTTCCTTCCTTGTTCTCTTCCTCGCCCAGTGCCCTCTCCTGGCCAGTCTCTCGGGAAGGACTTTCTGCAGAACCAGATCCTTGGTGGTTGACTACAAGACGGGTTGTGCATGCAGAGAAGGGCCCCTGGCAGGCCAGGTGGTGCTCTGCTCGCTCTCGAGTTCGAGAACTTGGCTTTGGAGTACAAGCACATCTGTAACTGAACACTGTTGACAGTTTCAAGTACACCTCTAACTGCTGTGATTCTCAGAAATCGTCTTAGGGAAATCAAAGTTGGTGACGGCGGGGAGTTAGCCAAATATTAATGTAGTTTTGCATTCATTAATTTTTAACATGAAAACATTCCCAAAATGTATCTTTCTCAGTTGTTATTTTTTTCTGTGGAACCAAGGCTTGGAAAGCATCTGTGCATACGGGATGCCCCACCGTTGCCCAGAGCCCTCAGCTCCCAGTGGTGGGGCAGGGGCTCACTTCCCCCTGGTGAGATGGAGGTGGCGTGTCTCACCTCAGGCTGGGTCCTGAGACTAGTTGCTGCCTGATTGTCGTGGTGCTGATGGAGAGGACTGGGCATTTTCCGGGAGCACGGGATGGTGCCTGCGTGGCACGTGAGTGCTCCTCGGGGCTCCTCTTGATGACCTCTACAGCCCCACACCTGTGAAATCGCACCCCTCTGCCGGCTCCACGTCTCCTTCGTAAATGTTGAGTTTCTGGAGGCAGTGAGGAGCTGCTGAGAAGGAAAGTGACCTCAGATGCCCCTCACCTGGGAGGCCTCCTTCTGAGGCACACAGTGAACTCCCAGACCCTGTGGGTGGAGCCTGGTGTCCTGCTGAGGTCGGGGTTCAGGGAAGGGAACTAGTGGCCCATCTGCTCTCTGCTGCTGAAGCCACAAGCCCCACAACAACCCCGCTGAGCTCCCACCAGGATGATGGGAGCTTACCTGTCTCCCCCTTTCCCCCCTTCACATCCGCACGTGCTTCCTTGAATGCAAACAACGGAAATGGACTTTGGATCATTTGAGCAAACACAGCAACAAAGAGCCTTGCCAGGCCGTGCGGTGTTTTCTCGTCAAGCTGGAGGCAAAGCTTATGGTTCTCATTTCAGTGGGACCAGAGCTGCCAGGGAGCGACAGGGTGAGGACAATTTAACTAATGCCCTTCTAAAAGCTCAGGATATACATCAATGAACAAGAAAGTCAAGAATGTAAGCTGGGCTTACATTCAGCAGGGAGGTGTAGAGATAAGGACCGCAGAGGAAGAAAGGATGCAAATAAATTAATCCTATAATTTCAGGTCATGCTAAATGCTGTGAAGGGTTTTAAAGACCAGAAGATGAGATGATAGTGATAGAGGGTATTGGGGATAAGTAGACTGTTTCAGCCAAGTGGCCAGGGGTACTCTCTTCAAGATTGTATCTGGAAAGGACCTAAATTACATGAAAAGTCTTGACAGCAAAGATATGTAGAAGAGCATTGCTGAGAGAGGCAGGAACGTCTTGGTCAGGAGCACCCTGGACTCATTCAGTCAACAGCAAGATGGCTAGTGTGTTTCTGTCACGACAAGCACAGTGAGCAATGGCATGAAATAAAGTTGGAGACACCAGCATACACTTGATCTTGAAGTTCTAGGCCATGCTGCAAAATTTGAATGTTCTTAAAAAAAAAATGGGGGTCCATTGCAGGTTTTAGTAGTGAGAGAGACTATAATATAACCAAAGGGAAAAAAATTTGTTTTGGCTCTTTCCCATGGTTCCTGGCACATAGTTCCTAAAACCCTTGGAATCTCTGGCATGAAAAGAGTGTCTTTTGTATACTGAAGTAACTGGTGGCTGGGGGCCGCGAGATCACTTCAGGTGTGTGTGGGGGAGGCCATCACCAGTGGCCAGTGACTTAATCACTCAAGCCTAGGTAATGAAACCTCTCTAGGAGCCTCTAAACAACAGTTCAGGAAGCTTCAAGAGGTGTGCGCCAGAGAGGGTGTAGGAGTTCCACATACCACACACGTCCCCAACCCTTGCCTATATATCTGTTCTCTTTGGCTGCTCCAGAATTGAATCCTTTATAATAAATTGGTAATATAGGGGCCGCCCAGGTGGGTCAGTTGTTAAGAGTCTGCCTTTGGCCCAGGTCATGGTCGAGCTCTGCACATCTGGCTCTCTGCTGGGAGGGAAGCCTGCTTCTCTCTCTCCCGATCCCACTGCTTGTTTCCCTCTCTCACTTTGTCTTGCTCTCAAATAAATAAATAAAATCTTTAAAAATAAAATAAAATAAATTAGCAATATATAAGTAAATAGTTTTTTGGGGTTTTTTGAGGTGTTCTAGTGAATTACTAGTCTGAGGTGAGATGGCTAGTCATGGGAACCCACGGTATATAGTCAGAAGCCCTGGAGGCAAAAAAAAAAAAAAAAAAAAAAAAATTATTAATAGTCCCTTCAGCTTTCTTGTAATGTCTGTGTGGTGTATCTTTTTCCATCTTCTTACTTTTAATCTATTTATATTTAGAGTGGGTTTCCTATAGCTAATACATGGTTGGGTCTTTTTTAATTAATGTGAAAATCTCTCATGTTTTAATGGGAATATTTTAACCACTTAAGTGGATGCCCTGTGGGATACGATACCTTCAGACTATGACAGTCTGATTTCAAATGACGTCATGCTATTTTATAAGAAGCTTACAGTGTTATAATAATATGCTTCTGTTCCTCCTCCCGTTCTGTGTGATATTTTACTTCAAACCCCACAAGGCATCAAGCAGCTCTTTCTGCCCACAGGTCGTCTTGTGCAAGATGTTTTCTGTCGGTACAGAAATCTGGATCGACACTTTTCTGCTCATACTTGATTCACTTCACTGTCTTCTAGGCTACATACTACCTTCTCTGATTTTTAAATCTCTGTTTTTCCATATTTAATATTCTGTTTTCTCTTGTTGCTGTCAAGATTTTCTTTTCATCTTTGGTTTTTAGCTGTTCAACTCTGTTGTTTCCAGATTTACCTTTGTTTTATTTAGTGCGGGGGGTGGGCAGGGTGGGTTTCCTGGTTATTTTTCTTGTCTTCTCGGTTTCCTAAATAAGTGGTTTGATGTATTTCATTCTTAATGTTTTCCTGGGACTCCAGTTCCTTATGTGTAGCTGTATTTGATACTGTTCCCTAGTTCTTGGATCTTCACGTCAGAATTTCCTCAGTGTCTGTGCTCCGTTTTCAGCTTTTGGCTGCCCATCCAAGCCTGTGTCACAGAGGGTTTATTTCTTTATTCCTGTTTCTCTTCCACCAGTCAGCTGGGCTCATGCTGCTTCTATGAGAAATAAAGCCAGCCACCAGTTAACAGTGATAGATACAGATTTTATTCAGTAACTGTTGGTATAGGGGGTTAGAAGTTTCAGTAAAACCGAGCTCAACTCCACATACTGCTAAGACAGCTAGGGACTTACAGCCAACAGGCAGAGTCAGGGGAATCACTGGATAGAAGATTACTAAGAGAAACACCAACAGTAGGGGGATTCTTGCTGAATGCAGATCGGGCACTAACCCATAAGGGACAGGGTTTAAGGAACTTGATCAGATATCAAGGGTGAAGGGACTGTCACTAGACTGACTTCAAAGGGTTCTTGCGGAAACTGAGCTCAGGCCGGATAGACCTGGAAGACCTAGTCAAGGCCTAGTTGAGCACAGGGCTCAGAGGACACTAACTGAGGTTTAGTCAACAGGGGAGTTCGTCTCAGAGTATCATTAAATTTGCATTGGTAATGAAATAAATTATAGCAGCTGTACTTTTAATTGTGTAATTTCATTGTAAAATTCTAATGGACATACTACAGGAAAAGAAAATGAAACCCAAAAGAATGCTGGAGAGGAGTGGCAAGTGATAAGTCATGACAAAACACAGAGGTGAATCTGAACAAATGGGTGTGTAAAACAATTATAATACTAATATGTAGGGCTAAAAAACATACACAGAGCACTAACTGTATATAAATGAGGTGAGAGGTGATCAAATTGAGCTTGATGCTTCTGTTCTTCAGAAAGGGAGATCTAAAAGATATTGAATTAGTGTAGATTTTAAGTTAAATATTCATGGTATGATGTGATGGATAGCCCCTTAAAGCTGAGAAACAGATGTGTATAACTTCTAAAGTTGTAAGGAAGAAAAAATGGAAAAGATAAGAAATTATTTCAAAAAGGAGGAAGAAAAGTACAATAGAATTGGTAGTAAATTGTGACAGATATAAAGTACCAGGTAAAATGTGAGAGATGACTTGATATATTTCAGGAATCACCATAAATAGCAACAGACTACATTTACCTGTTAAAGTACAAATCGTCAAATTGCATTTTTGAAATAAAATAATACCTTTCTATAGCTAAAATAAGAGGTTTTCATTTATTCTGCTAACTGCATATTTATATTTTTAAATTTTTTTTAAAGATTTTATTTTATTTATTTGACAGAGAGAGATCACAGGTAGGTAGAGAGGCTGGCAGAGAGAGAGAGAGAGAGAGAGAGAGGGAAGCAGGCTCCCTGCCGAGCAGAGAGCCTGATGGGGGACTCGATCCCAGGACCCTGGATCATGACCTGAACCGAAGGCAGCGGCTTAACCCACTGAGCCACCCAGGTGCCCCAATATATTTTTAGCATCTTTTGCCCACTTGACATTCAGTGTTATACCTGTGTGTACACAGAAGATACAGGATATCCTGATCCCTTCAGTGTGGGAAGAAGTAATATCACAGTCAGCATTTACAAATCATAAATTTTCCCCACTTCATTTGTTACCTCCTGTGAATCTTCTCTTGTAACTATGTCCTTGTGTCATTTTACTTTTCTGTCTTCCTTTCTTATTAATGTTAGATCACTATTGTTATATTTTTGTAAACTTTAAAAAAATTATTTTTATAATCTCAGTATGCGCTGATACCACCCAGAACACTTGGGCATACTGTTTTCCTCTTTGTTCTGATTCCTAAATGCAGTTAGACTTGGCCTGCCGAAGCATCTAATTTATCATGTTATTATCTTGAGTTGTCTTTTGCCCAATACATAATACAGCAAATTTATGTTTTTCTCATTTAATGACCCTTAATCTTTTTTACCCTGTGAAAAAAAGATTTTATTTATTTATTTAGAGCAAGCACACATGAGTTGGGGGAGGACCAGCAGAAGAGGGAAAGAAAGTATCTCAAGCAGACTGTGCTGAGGGTTGCCTGGGTGACTCAGTCATTGGGTGTCTGCCTTCAGCTCAGGTCATGACCCAGTGTCTTGGGATTGAGCCCTGAGTTGGGCTCCCTGCTCAGCAGGGAGCCTCCTTCTCCCTCTCTCTTTTCCCCTGCTTGTGTTCCCTCTCTCTTTCTCTGTCAAATAAATACATAAAATCTTAAAAAAAAAATGAAAACAAACAAACAAAAAAACCTCTGCTAAGCATGGAGCCCTACACAGGGCTTGATCCTCACAATCCTGAGATCACAATCTGAGCTGAAATCCAGGAGTCAGACACGTAACCACCCGAGCCACCCAGGTGCCCCAGTTACCCTTAAATATGGCTATGTTTCCTCTGTATGGCACAGAACTGGTGCTAATCCTTCTTTTTAGGATTACCCACAGATGTGCTTTCCCTGCCATATAAGTCTACATTTCATTCCTAACATACTTGGGGATTTTTGTGAGTTAATACATGAAAAGTACCTGGAACAGTGCTTGGCTCATGGTAATGGTTAGTTTTCCTGTTAACTTTTCTTGTTGTTAATATCATTATCATTGGTTTTAAGCACATTTTCAAATTTAAGCTCAGCTTTCCACAGCTTTTAAAATGTTCCTTCATTCCTTTAATTTACGTTATCTACTATAGAATCTGATTCCTGGTAGTGTATGGATGTTGAATGAAGAAGCTATTCTCTGGATTATAATTTCTTCAAAGAGAGCATATCTTACTATGTTATATAACATATATTAGCTATTCGATCATTACTTAATTCATTAACTGTGCCTCTTGATGAGTGAGAGAGCCCTTATATTCAGAAAATATTATAAGGAATTAATTTCTAAATGGGGCTTTTGGGTTATAAACCTGTAAGTTCTTGTTCAAAATTACAGATTTGTAGAAAACTTGAACTTTATTTTGAAAAAGCACACCATCTGTTAAGGACCATTACTTTCATAATCACTCAGGTGTATTCAGAGGAAATCAGATATAAATACTTGCCACACACCATAGATCGTAGATGGAAAAAGAAAAAAGATTACCAAGTATTTCAAATTTCAGCAGTTAACAGGGTATGTTTATTTTTCAAGGGAGTATTAGCCAACAGTTTTTTTTTCACCTTTTTACATTTTTATTTATATATTTATTTTAATTTTTTATTTCTCTTCAGTGTATCAGTATTCATTGTTTTTGCACCGCACCCAATGCTCCATGCAATCTATGCCCTCTCTAATACCCACCACCAAGTTTCCCCATCCTCCCACCCCGCACCTCTTCCAAACCCTCAGATTGTTTTTTTGTTTTTCTTTTCATTTTTTATTTTCAGCATAACAGTATTCATTATTTTTGCACCACACAACATATAATGAGATGTATAGAATGCAATTAATTTTTTAAATTGATGCATAAGTAGGACTTGAAATGGTGGAGATGTTTGTGAAGACTTATTATGAGACAGTGTCATTTTCCTAAAGAGCGAAGTTCTGAGCAAGTCCAAAATGGGAATGTAAGCCAGCTGAGTTGAAAAGTCTTGCTAGAACGTGAATGATTTTTGACAAATTAATAGTCTGGCATTTCTACAAAGAAGACATGATGGACTAGTGAAGCGATCACTTGAATACCCAATATGTATGTAGTTGAGGACATGTTCCCCCTCCACCCAAGCATTATAACTGCAATACATTTCCTTTAATGGTGCTTGGAGACAATGGGCTTTGAAGAGGTTTTTAAACAGGGTCATCATTGTTACATTGTATGTACTGAGCAAGAAGGTAATGTGAAATATAGCTGAGAATTCCTAGGGTGAATAGATAGATCATTGAGTATTTGGGGTCAGGTCTTCCATGGTTATACATACACATAAAACCAAGAAATGTAGAAATCTGGGCGTAAAAGAAAAATTCTTACTAATAATATGTCAGAGAGAGTTTATAGTGGGGAGAAATTAGCATTTGGTGGTAGGCTATCTGACCAAATAAGCTTGAATATACCACAACTAAAAACAACGGAAGGATTTGATTGTCTTTCCGTCTTCTTCCTCATCTTTTTAATTTTACTTTTCCTGGTAGACATTGTATTTTTTATAAGTAACATGAAGAGAAGGAAAGTTAGAAACTACATTACAGGACTCTCTTCATAGGCACAAAGAAATCAGTGCTTCCAGAAATTTAATGTGGTATTAACAGTATACTAAATTAATGTATATATAACAAAACAGAAGTAGTTTTAAAGGGGGGAGAATGAAACTGGAAACATGTAAAGTTTAGAGAGAATTTAGGTGCACTAATGTAAGTATGAGAGGAAAATTATGTAAAGTTTGATCCTTCTAAAGGATACCAAATCGTTCCTCTATTTCTTTAAGGCACTCTTTTTTTTTTTTAAATATATTATTTATTTATTTGACAGACAGAGATCACAAGTAGGCAGAGAGAGAAAGGAGGAAGCAGGCTCCCTGCTGAGCAGAGAGCCCAATGTGGGACTCGATCCCAGGACCCTGAGATCATGACCTGAGCCGAAGGCAGCGGCCTAACCCACTGAGCCACCCAGGTGCCCATCTTTAAGGCACTCTTATCTACTAAGTTTCATGGCCTCTCTGGTCTCTACATTTCCCCTTCCTAGAAGAGCCTTTTTTTTTTTTTAAGTCTTTTCTTCACCATGCTTTATATTTATTTGTAACGTACATATTAAGTCTTGAAGTATGTATTTGTAAATTACCAAATGTAGATGTGTGTGTTCTAAGTTTTTAATCCCCTTTTCTACCCTTTCAGATTTTGTTTTTCTAATCCAAACGGATGGGGCAGTATGACTGTTTGGATCACTCTTATTTCACAAAACTAAGTCAGTGACGTAGAAGGGCATTTGTTTTAAGTGTAATTTCATCATAATTAAGACACGATTCATGGCTTATGGTTTGTTGGTCTTTGTCATCTTTAGAAGTCTGCAAAATTGATAGCCAAGCAGAAGAGACTCAAGAAACCCAGGACAGACGTTTCTGGCAAGCTCCATTTATCAACAACAAAACACTGACTGTGCACAGAGGTAATGTATTAGGAAAAATTTTTAATTTCAGCACAGACACAGTTCCTTCCATAAAAATACCGTGTAGGTGTGACTCTTGTGGTATGAATTTGAAATGTATTTCAGAATTAATTATTAATAAGAAAACCTATTTAAGTAAGAAGGCTGTTGGCCTCAATACAGTAAGGAACAATCGTTTCTTCAGATTAACCATAAATAAATTAAAATTTATAAATACAGCAGTGAGAGAACAACCTCAAATGGGAAAGAAACCTTATGAATTCATTCAAAATGGAAAACACCTCAGTCATAATGACGATTTAATCCCATATCAGAGAACTAAAAATATAGAGCAATGCTTTATTCAAAGCAATAAGGAATACAAGGAATGTGGGAAAGCTTTCCATGAGACGGCAGTTGTCATCCCATATAACCAAGCTTACATAGGACAGAGTCCTTGTGAACATAATGAATCTGATAAAACATTCTGTAGTAATTCAACCCTCATGCTCAGTAAGATGGCACAAAGAACAGAAAATCTTTATGAGTTTCAAGAATATGCTACAACTTTTGAGAAATCATCTCTCTTGGAACACAAGAGTTCATTTAGAGGTGAAAGGTTATGAGTATATTAAAGAGTGGATAATTTCAATGGGAGATCAGACTTTCTTGGCACAGGAGAGAGAATATTTGAATATAACAACTTGGGAGAACCCTTTGGGGAGAAGTCAGTTCTTAATATAACTCAGAGAACACACATAGGAGGCAAAGTCTATCAATGTAATGAATGTGGAAAAACATTCTGCAAAGAGTCAAAACTCACCAAACATCAGAAAACACATACAAGAGAAAAACCCTATGAATGTAAGGAATGTGGGAAATGCTTCTCTCGCAAATCTCTCCTTAGTATACATCAGCGAGGCCACACAGGAGAGAAACCTTATGAATGTAAGGAGTGTGGGAAATGCTTCTCTAGAAGTTCACACCTCATAATTCATCAGAGAACTCACACAGGAGAGAAGCCCGATGGATGTAATCAGTGTGGGAAGTCATTTTCTGAGAAATCAGTTCTCACAGTACATCAGAGAATACACAGGGGAGAAACCTTATAAGGGTAGTGCATGTGGGAAGTCCTTCTATCATAAGTCAGATCTCACTAAGCATCAGAGAACACATACAAGAGAGAAACCCTGTGAATGTAATCATTGTGGGAAAACGTTCAGTTGCAACTCGGGCCTCAAAGTACATCAGAGAAGACACATAAGAGAGAAACCCTGTGAATGTATTGAGAGTGAGAAAACCTCCAAGAAATCAGTTATCACAGTACATCCAAGGTTACATACAGGGGAAGAAAATTTATAAATACAGCAGTGAGAGAAATCTTTCTCTTGTGATCCATACCTCTAAATACCACAGAAAATTCACAAAGGACATGACCCCTATGAATGTAAAGAATGGCAAATTTTTACCCTAATTCATCTTCCAAAGTAAACAAGACAATACTCGTAGTGGGAAATACTCTGAATTTGTCGAATGTCTGAAAACCTGTTGAAATAAGACAAATAAAATGACTGTAGAAGAAACCCTATTAATGCATGTAGGAAATATGGGGGATTATTATGAAGTAGAACATATTAAATAAGGAACTTACATAGGAGATAATCCTGTCAATCAAACAGATGTGTGAAAATATTCTTCCAGAATTTGGCCTTAAATAACAATCATAGCACACTTGGGGGAAAGTGTCAACATCTTGTATACTTTTGAGACCTTTATACACAAGTTGTACTCAATGTATGTCAGGGAAATAATAGGGAAGATACCCAAAGAATGCACAAATCTGGTTCAGCCTTTATCGAGAAATGCCATTTTGTTGAGCAGGGCAGTTGATATCAGAAGACATCGTAAAGATGTTTTGAGCGTGCATGCTTAAACAAAATTTGGACTTTCTTATATCTGAAGATTGTATTGAAGGAAGAATGTCTCTAAGAAATACGGACAGAAATTTTCCTTTAGCTATATTATCTCTGATCTCAAAATTTTTAATAGAAATAAAACTGAAAATAGACATGTATAAAAACATTAACTGTGGAATCTGAAGCTTTTTGAAAAGAACAGATAAACAGAATATTCTTCTCAGACCCCGATTTCACTTTTGGAGAGACATATGTCACTCCATCCCTCGTCAGAGGGTTTTTGATTAGTCTGTCCCCAACCTATGCTGATACTTCTGCAAATAATGCTTGATGGTCTGGTTCATCCTGGAATCTACTCTGGGGGTTCTCCTCATGGACTAGAGCCAAATCAGAATGTACACTGCCATCAGCCAGGGACAGTTGAGGATGTGTCTGCTTCTTCTTCTTGGGCTCAGGAACCAGAAGTAACATTGAGTGTGTTAATGAAAGTAGAGGACTGCCTAGAGTGCCGGGACTTTTGTGTCCCACCTGAAATTTACAGGAAGCTCCTCATGGCTTAGCTTTATTGAATTCAGGCCTGTTGACCCAGGGATAGCCCGCCTTTCCAGGGAGAGAAACTTGGTGGTGTTTTAGTGAAATATTTCATATATCTATCTAATTATGAGGCATATCTTAACCATTGGTGTGTCTGCCGCAGGTTGGAAGTAATGTAGTACAAGAATAGTTGAAGTATCTGCATACCATCCTCAAATCCATTCCATACCCAATAACTAGTACCACCTTCCGCACTTTCCTGAATTTGGTTAGTATTGATCTCAGGTCTTAACTAGTTTTACAGTAATATTTCACATATATTTCTGTGTGTGTGTGTGTGTGTGTGTGTGTGTGTGTGTGTAACATTGTTTTGCTAGTATATCAGTGGGAACTCATGTTTTGCAACTTATTTTTGTCTTGAAATGCATGGTTTTGCTATTTATACATACTGATATATTTAGCCTTAGTTGATTCACTTTAATAAAGCTTAATATATGACCATAATGATATTGTCTCTTTTCCTGTTAATGATTTTTAGAATTTTAAGTTCTTTGTTATTAAAATAATAGTGCTTCCAAATTTTTAAAAATCAACTCTGGGCAGTAATTGAAATGTGGTTAAATAGACCCTATTTAAGTCACCAACTTGAGTTTTAAAAATAAGAGTATACTCATACGTATGACTCCTACAGTTAAGAGGACACACCCATTACCCAGAAAGGTTTCTCAATCTTGGGACTTCCCCCTCCCTCCCTCCTGGCCTCTGGCAACCAGTGATTTGCCTTCTGTAGCTAGGTTAGACTGATTTTTTAAAATACCATTTCATGTAAATGGAGATGCACAATATGTCCTCTTCCTTGTCTGTCTTTCATTCAGCCTGATTTTGAGATGCATCCGTGTTTTAGTATCTGTCAGTAACACCTTCATTTTTTGATTAAGTCATATTTTATTGTATGTTTAGTACTACGGTTCTGTTTACCCATTCCCTTTCCAGGTTTTGATTATTACGAGCAGAGCTGCAGTGAACTTCATGTGCATTTTAGTATAGGCCTATTGTTATTTCCCTTGGCTGAATACTTAGAAGTGAAGTTTCTCGGATTGTAGGATTAGCATACGTGGTATCAGACTTTTCTGAAGTGTTTGTTCCATTTTATATTTCTGTCACCAGTGTGTAAGAGATGTATTATTTCATGTTTTGGTCAATACTTGGTATTGTTACTTTTAATGTCACCATATTAACGTACATAGTGGCATTTCCCTGTGCTTTTTCATTTGCATGTCCCTGATAAATAATGATATGCATCTTTCACTTACTTATTGGCCATTTGTGTATCTTATTTTGTGAAGCATCTATTTAAATCATTTGCCCACTTTGTAGGTTGTTTGGCTTATTTTTGAGTTATAAGGATTTTTTTTTAATTTAATATTTTCCCCCAATCTGTGCCTTTCCCCCCGACCCCCTAGTTTGTGGCTTTTTAGAAGAAGTTTTTCATTTAGATAAAAGTCCAGCTGACCAGTTCTAATCTTTTCTAAGAGATCTTAACAATAGTATCAGAGATTTTCCCCCTTGTTTTCTAAATGCCTTAGTTCTGTGTTAGGTATAGGATCTCTTTGGAATACATTTTTATGTATAGTGTTTTAAGGGTTGAAATTTATATCATTCCATTTGAGCATTCAATTTTTTCAGCACCATTTGTTGAAATGACTGTCTTTCCTCCATCAAATTACCTTGGCACCTTTTAAGACCCCCAATTGATTATTTGTCTTTGTGTGTATTGGGGGTGGTTTCTACCTATGACCCTTTACTCTGTCCCACTGATCTGTTTAGCTTCTCTGTGTTGTCTGTATTCCCATATCTTTGTTAATAAGTCTTTAAATGAAACTGTGTAAATTCTCCAACTTTGTTCTCTTGTCCAGAACTGTTTTGGCCCTTTCAAATCTTTTGCATTTCTGTGTATATTTCAGAATGAGCTTGTCAGTTTCCAAAAACAAAACAAAACAAAACAAAGATTACCTTAATATTGCTTTTAGGATTTTATTGATTCTGTATGTCGGGTAAAGTTGACATTTTAATAATACTAACTTTTCTGACCCATGAATATGATCTATCTCACCATTAAATCCAGTCTTTCTCTCAGCAGCATTTTGTATTGCCCAAGTAATATATATGTAATATATATACTGTTATATTAATATTATATATAATACATATACTGTTAATATTAATATACTTATATATTATATATATTAATATAATGTCGTATTAATTAATATAATATTATATTTATGTTATATATATAAGTATTATATTAATATTAACAGTATATATATTATATATAATATTAATATAATAGTATATATATAATATAACAGTATATATTATATATATAACATATACTGTTTTGTTAGGCTTATCCCTAAACCTTTCTTGCTTTGAATGCTATTATAAGTAGTATTATTTACATAATTTCACTTTTAGTAGTTTTTTGTTAATCTGTAGCAATATGGTTGAACCTTGTGTATTGACCTTGTTTTCTGTAATCTTGATAAACAAACATCGTCTTGGTAGCTTTTTTGACTCCATAAGATTTTCTGATTGTATATGATCATGTCACCTGTACTTGCTTCTTTCTTTTCAACCTTGATGCTGTTAACTTTTTTTTTCCTTTTCTGCATTCTCACTACAATGCGGAATGAACTGGTGTCAAAAGACATCCTTGCCTTACTCTGTCTTAAGGGACAGCACTGAGTCGATTATTGTATGTTTCATGTCAGCTGTGGGTTTCTCAGGTACAGAATGTTGTTTTTAATTCAATTTTGCTCAGAGTTTTATCATAAATAAATGTCGATATTTTTTCTTTTGGCCTTTTAAGCACAAAATCTAATAATCATATGATTCCTTCTGAAATTCTTCTGATGCAATTAATTACACTTACTTATTTCTAAATGTTCAAACAACCTTGTATTTCTGTAAAAATCTACTTGGTTGTGATCTGTCCTTTATATATTGCTGAGTTTGATTTGCAGATTCTGTGTTAAAGACGGTTGTGTCACTATTCATAAAGAATGACGTCTGTATGATCTGTGCTGGTTGCCCCTCGCGTTTTTACATTGGTAATTTGTTTTCTCTCTTTTCCTTCCTTGGTTTGCAGGAAATTTATCAGTTTTACTGATTACATTTTTCAAAAGATTGAACTTTTTGTTTCACTGATTTTTCTCTGTGCTTTTTCTATTTCATTGACTTATGTCCACTTCTCTACTATTTTTATCTTTTCCTTCACTCTGCGGGTGGTTCTTTTTTTAACTTCTTAAAATGAAAGCTGGGTTTTCATTGGCTTTAATAATGTTTTCATTTTAATTATAAGTTTTTTAAAGTTCTGATTTTCTCTCCAGGATCTAGAAATTCTGGGAAGTTATGGGTTCATTTTCATTTAGTTAAAAATATTTTCTAATTTACCTTAAGGTCTCTCCACCCACCCTACCATGAGTTACTTAGAAAAGCATGTGTGATTTCTACATATTTGGAATTTTTTCCAGATACTCTTTTCTTTTCTTTCTTTTTTTTTTTTTTTGAAGATTTTATTTATTTATTTATTTCACAGACAGAGATCACAAGTAGGCAGAGAGGCAGGCAGAGAGAAAGAGAGAGGAGAAAGCAGTCTCCCTGCTGAGCAGACAGCCAGATGCGGGGCTCGATCCCAGGACCCTGGGATCATGACCTGAGCTGAAGGCAGAGGCTTTAACCCACTGAGCCACCCAGGTGCCCCCAAATACTCTTTTCATTTCTGACTTGTTTGGTGTTCAGAGAATATAATCTTTATGGTTTTCCTTAAGTTTATCTTTCTTGGTGAATGTTCCATGTGACTTGGGAAGACTGTACTCTGCTGTTACTGCACAAGATGTTCTAAAATGTCAGTTGGTTGCAGCTTATACATATTCATGCTTCCTTTCCCTTTCAGTTGTTTTATCAATTCCTGAGAAAGGTATGTTGAAGTTTCCAGGTGTAATTGTGATTTTGTGTTTTTTTGTTGTCCGTTTCTCACATAACGAAGCTCTCATTTAAGGTACAGTTGCGTTAAGATTGTTGTATCTTCTTTCTCATTGTGAAATTTTCCTCTTTATTCCTGGTGAAATTCCTTTTCCTGAAATCTTTTTTTTTTTTTTTAATTAGTATAACTACATCAGCTTCTTATGATTATTGTTTGTATGGTATATCTAATTCCATCTTTCTGTAGTTTATATCTCTCTTTTAATTTAAAGTCAATTTTGGGGGCATCTGGGTGGCTCAGTGGGTTAAGCCGCTGCCTTTGGCTCAGGTCATGATCTCAGGATCCTGGGATCGAGGCCCGCATCGGGCTCTCTGCTCAGCAGGGAGCCTGCTTCCCTCTCTCTCTCTCTGCCTGCCTCTCCATCTACTTGTGATTTCTCTCTGTCAAATAAATAAATAAAATCTTAAAAAAAATAAAGTCAATTTTTTTTTATACGATAGAGTTGACTCTTGCTTTCTTATCCTTTCTGATCATCGCTAGCTTCTATTTTAATGCTCTTATTTGGAGCAAGTTCTTAGGTGAACTACCATCTTGCTAATTTTTTAAATTGAAATACTTCTTTTTATGAGATGACTACAGATTCCAGTGCACTTTTAAGAAACGATATATGCAAGTCCTGGGAACAGTTCACCCAGTTTTCACTAATGGTAACATTTTGCAAAACTGTTGTATAAATATCATATCCAGAAAAAAAATATATATATATATATATCATATCCAGGATATTGACATTGATAAAATTTTGGGGCCTAAGAAAGATCTCTCCAGTTTTTCTTCTCTTCATTTGTTTGCATACATTTAGTACAGTACAACTTTGTCACTTGTGTAGGTTTTGCGTATCTGCCCCATAGTCAAAATACTCTATAGTTCCATTATCATAAGGACCTCTACTATTAGCCCTTTTATAACCACAGCCTCTTCACTCCTGTGCGCTCTGCCACTGTCAGTTCAAATGTTACATAGATTTGTATGTATGTCACTTTGGGATTAGTTTCTTTCCCTCGACATAACACCTTTAATATTCATCTAAGTTATTGTATCAATGGTTCATTCCTTTTAGTTGCCCATTAGTGTTCCATTTTATTTATTTATTTATTTATTACAGAGTTTATTTTTAAGAGTCATGTATTAAAACAGGGAGATAATTTTAACCTTATTAGCTAAATGATGTCTTGAGCAAATGTATTAATTCATGTACTTAGAACAAAAGTATTGAGGAAGAAACAAACTCTTCTCTTTTTTAAACAAAATTACTTGTTAGAGTAACATTTTTTAAATGAGATAAAATTCTTTCAATAAGCATAAGGAAATTTTGATCTAGGTATGCTATATACCTTTTTGGTACTAATGGAAATGAAGTAATGGTAAAAATACTTTGTAAATGTGTGCATCTATGTTTTTTGAAAACTGAAGAAGCAGTCTGACATCTGGATAGTTTTCATGGGCTAGTTGTAGGAAATTTATGGAAAATAAGAATCAGCACACCAAAAAGTCTGATGCATTTTCACATATCTAGTTTCTGTTCACTATGATCAGGATTATAGGTAATACTGTAAAATACACTCACATGCTGGTTATTAAGGCTATTTGGATTCTTTTTAATACTGAAAAGTTCACACAGATTGTGATTACTGTGTAGTGTCCAAGAACTAACGTTTGCCATCTGTTACTCAAATACAGGAAAAAGTTAAGATAATCTAGTGATATGAGTGGTTTTGACATTTCTGTTTTTTGGAATCATCTATTAATTATAGTCTTTAAAGACTAATACCAAATTTTAAGCTTTTGCAAAAATAAAGCTTAGAGGTTATGCCAGTGTTTATATTTTTCTTATAAAATGTGAAGATATTGGTTGAGAACTAAAGCTTATGTAATGGAAGTCTGGCTTTTAGTCATTTAGTTTTACAAGATTATTTGGATATTTAAGTGGGAACACCATGTTTTATCTTGAGATATTAAGTTATATGAGATTTTGATAGTTTTAAGCTGTAATTTTCCTAAAAGTTGATATATAGGAATTCATTATTATGGAACTTCATCAGAGAACTGATTTAATATGTATTCCTTAAATATTTGCTTTAAATATTTTTCAGGTCCTCTGCTTTCTTGTACAACTCAGTTCTTGTCTTTCTGCTGTGAAGTGATTTTTCCCATTTAAAATTTTGCTTTTTCAAGCTACAATATATATAAGTTGTTTCTGTAACATAATTCCTTTTCACACCCTCCCTCCCCCACCCCAAGAACTGGTGTTGCCAGGTTGGATAAATGTCTTTAAAATTGCATATTGGGCTTAATAGGGTCTGATTAGTTTTAATCTACTTTATTTATTGATATTTTTACTGAGAAGTTTGTTATGCCAAATGATTAATATGATCAGGCATACTATTTCAGTGTAGATAGGATCTAACTTTGTGTTTAGGGCCTCTATTTTTTGTGTAAGAATCATCTTGCCAATTTAAAACTCATGTCTGATGAAAGTAGATTGTTTGATAAGCATCACTTTATAGAATTTGTTTGGGTCTGAGTGGTAGGTCATGAAGAGAATGGTGCCCTTTTGGATAAACAGATAATATGTGTGTAAATTCTATCTCTTATATTAAGTGAGGGAGCATGTATGTAGGTGAGATTTTTATCCAAATATTCAGTCTTTACCTGTTTTGTTTGCCTAATAGTATTTAAAGGGTGTGAGGTGTTATGAGCTCCTTTCCCTTGTTTTCATTTCTGTCCCTCCCATCTAACTGTTGGTATTTCTGTTTTTCTGTATGTTGACCTTTTAATGTTTTTCAACAGTTTTTTGGTTGACAGAGTTATCTCCCTTTTTATCTTTCATGTTTCAGCTTAATAATTTTCGAAGTTTTTCTGTATATTCTCCTTTGCATATGAAGATTCCACAACTAATTGATTAGTAATTGTGCTTTTTTCCCCCAATTGTGATAATTGGATTTATACTAAAATGATACTTGCTTTAGGAACAAGCATTTATGGGTAGATGACTAAAACTAAAAGTACTGCCTTTTCAAACCAAGCAATGTAGACTTGCTCTCATATTTTTTAGTATATTTAAATCTGCATATTACTAAAATTTAAAATATGAATTTTCGCTAGTATTTTAGTATATGTAATTTCAGAGGTTTTTTTTGATGATCCACTTATTCAAGTGATTATAAAGTTGATATAATGATAAAAATATCCTCAGTGAGAATATAAATCATGTTTTTCAGTATTAGAACCAAGGCAGTTTTCATAAAATCAGTAATATGATTCTTATTAATGTAGTAATAAATGCCAATATCTGTGCCTTAATATTTTAAAGTAGACCTGTATTTCTAGTTTATATTAGTATAAACCCTTCCAGGATTAAAATACAGCAGTTAGGCAAAACTATTTTTGCCACTTGGGAAAAAAAAAAAAGCAAGTCATTTCTAGATGATGTCGTGGCTTAGATATAAAATAAAGAGATTTGGGTCTGTTATATTAAAGCCAAATATAAAATGAAGCAGCCTAGCACACACTTGTTTGGAGCTTTCTTCCATTAAAATGGTTCAAATTAGCAGTGGTTTCATTGAAAGGTAAATTTGATAGAAGTAAATTTAGAAATTTTACAGTTTTAGCTTAATTAGTAGGAAAATGAAAACCCACTTGCTGGCGATACGTTTTGTATTGAGCTTTTTTCCTTCGTATTATGTATGTGTAGTAGTTTCGAACATTAGGAAATTTGTGCACGGCTGCACCTAGAAGATCAATAGAGTTGGAAATGTTAGAATCTGTTGTGTTTTTTTTTTAATGTAGTTTACTAGTATTGAGAAAATTTGCACTAAATATTATTAGGCCTTTGTTCTCAAACTATTAATACATTCCTTATCATCTTTTTTGTCTTACCTGTTGGAATGTCTTTCTTTCTGTGAAAGTTAGTGACCTGAAAGAGCAGCCCAAATTTAGTGTTTTAGATAGTTATCTCTGGTAAATTAAATGATGAAAAGCATGGCTTTTATAATGAAATGAACTACAGAAGTACCATAAACCTAACACTGAATATAAAGATTAGAGTGTAAAAGATACACTCTTATGTACTTTACAATAATGCTGGATTGATGTCATAATCTTAAGTTTCTTAATTTTTCATATACTTTATTATAATTTTGCTATAGAAAATTAGGTTAGCGTTTGGCTTATAGTTCAGGTATATAATGCTGACAAGTATATCTAATGCATATTGGACTGATGATCTTTCTGAAAGTTGTTCTGTAAGTTACAACCATATTTTATTTGATTTGTCATTGGTAGTCAATCTTGGATGTTTGTTAGTGGGAGCAGAACCATGGCAGGGAGGGGGCGGGGTTTACGTGTGTGTATTTTAACAGCAGCAGAGTTCTGAAACAGGAAATCTGCATTATCGTATTCGTCCAGAGAGCTAGGAAGGAGGTAATTGTTTCTTACGCTCGTTAAAACCAGTTAGTTGGGCAACTTAAATTTTAGAGGTTCACAGATGTAGGTTTGAACAGTTGTAGATACATTATTTCATAACAGCTCTGAAGAAAAATTGATTAAATTTGTTGAGAGGAATAATCCCTTAGCTAATACACACAAAAATTGTACTTTGGGTTTTGGAGCATTGCTAGCATTATCAGTGACTTGATTAGATATTTTTCTGTGGTTCTGGTTTGCTTACATTTAAATAAAGTTCAGAGGGCCTTGATTGTTCCTTTAAAAAGTATTTGTTTAAAACTGTAATCTTCAATTTAAACAATAGAAGAAGTTGATTATGTGTCAGGTATTTGTCACTGGAAATTATCATTCCCTCTTTGTTAATGTGTTTATGCTCATAATTACATTCTTAGGTATTCACAACTTAATTTTTATCTGTCAGTGGGTATTTGTCATTTTTAAAGCTATATAGGTAGCATTTCATTGGGCTAAATATCAGGCATTGCTTACTGTGCTGTGTTAGGATTATTTCCATTTTTTCCCTTTAAAAACAGCATATTGTGACTATCTTTGCATAGTTTACATTGTTTTCTTAGTGCACATTGTTAGAGTGGGGTTTCTGGAACAAAAGGTAAAACAGTTTCATAGTTCTTTGTTACAGATTGCAGATTTTGTGCCAAATGAACCAATTTATGGTATTGCTACTAAGTAGAAGAATTACTAGCAATTCTTGATGTTACCTTTGAATAATGTGGTATTTTCCTTCAGAAAGTAAGATCTAAGCCTGGCTCAGTTGGTAGAGCATGGGACCCTTAAACTCCGGTTTGTGAGTTCAAGCCCTGTGCTGGGCATGGAGCCTGCTTAAAACAAACGAAACTACAACAGCAACAAAAAGAACTCCACCTAGTGACATCTAAACTTCTTTTCAAAGCAAAAATGTGTATAAACTCTTCAGTCAGGGCAAGTTGGTATAATGTAACAATTTTAGAGGAAGTTGTGAGGTCCTAATTGTTTGGAGGAATAGAAAGCTCCAGTAGAGCTCATAAATTACTTGGCAGTCAGTTTTCCTTTCTGGTTTGCCATTGTGGGCAGCTAATTTAGAAGTGTTAAAAGGAACCTAAAATTTATGTTAAAGTGGATTTAAGTGAATATATTAGAATTCTTTTCTTTTATAATTTGTTTATAAAAACATCATATTGAGTTGCCTTGTAATGAGACATTGAAACTAAAATTAAATAACAGGATATTTCTAGTCCATGCAACCTCAAATCATAACAGCTTCTTATTACAATTCTAATAGCCCTTTACAGTTTATAGTTTTAAAGATATTTCCAGATACCGCATTTGATCCTTGAAACAACCAATAAAGAAATTACACTAGGTGTTAGGATCATCATTTTGCAGAAAAAAGAAACAAAAATATTTGAGGCCCAGAGACTTAGTAACTTACCTGAAGTCATAGGCTTTTAAGTTGCAAAGCTGAGAATGGAACTTTGGTCTTCTATTTATTAAATGACACTATGCACAATGAATCATGGAACACTACATCAAAAACTAATGGTTTACTGTATGGTGACTAACATAACATAATAAAAATAAACAAACAAACAAACAAATGACATTATGCATGAAGTATTTTAATGCAGGCCTGGCACTTTGGGAATATTTAAACAAATGTTCCTGTGTCCTGTGCTGTTTCTGACCACTATGCTTTATTCTTAAAAATCCCCAATTTTTTTGGAGCAATATTTTTAATATTTTTGTAGTTTTCTGTATTTTTTTGAGAAATATTTTTAATATTTCTGTAGTTTAGGCTTTGGTGCTTACGCACCCTTTTCACTTTATAAAATCAGATTTTAGGCAGCATTAATTTGCTCTGTACAGGAATATTTATATGCTTTATATGTTAGGACAAATTGTTCTCAAATAATGCAATTAGCACTTTATCAACTGGAAAAATCAGCATCTCCTTTTTCTGCTTTCCTACCAATATGAATCTTCAATTTAGAAACCAGATACAAACATTTTACACATTTAATAGAGAAAAAGAATACCTAGTCAGAAATAAAAAATCTTGCATTAAATGAGACTCCCGTATAAGTCTATGAGTGGCAGTTGTTTAAAGCATAATTTGATTAGTGAAGTTGCTGATATGGATATAACTGTGACATACATGGAAACTCTTTGTTAATTTTAAACTTGTTAAAATTTGTTGGAAAAAAAATGTAGACCTGATGTAGCTTATGAATCAGTGGCTGAATTTTTTTTCCCCTCACCTGACCCTTAAGCATCTGTTGGTTGATAGCCCTGACAGAAAGCAGGGGAAAAGTTCCAGAAATTCCTGGAAAATAGAATTAAATGCTGCAGTCTTGGTATTTACTAACTAGCTTTCGATTCTTCTTGTCTCCTCTTGTTAGTCTGACTTTATTCCTTCATTCCTGCTGCCGATTCAGCTCAACGTCAGTTCCTCTTGTGAGCTAGGCAACTTCAGGTTTGCTCTTACTGCTTTTTGATCACTACCTCTGTAATCCACATGTCACTTTCTATTTGCCATCTGCGTTCCATGTATGTTACCGCTTCCAGTTAACTAGAATTTTTAAAATAACTTATATGTGATCTGTGGAAGTAATTTTTCTTAAAATAATTGTGGCAGAAAAAAGGTGTTACTGGTTTGAATACTAGTACTGTATACTGGTATTTTAGTTTATAACTTGTTTGGGGATAAGTATATCTATATATTACGTTGAGTAGTACTACAAAGAAACTTCAGAAGTGCTTTATTTTTAATAATTGTACTTAAAATAAGACTGTCTATATTCAGGGACACATAAAATAAGGCTTACAGAGCTATTTTTGGTTATTCTCTATTTGAAAATTCTAGTTAAATTTGTAGTGCAAATGACATTAATTTGGGTACAAGTAAAATTTTGAGACAAGGTCAATATGAAATCTCAGCTCACATGTTTTTTTCTAAAGGCATTTTGTTAATTTGGTGTAACTTAGAATATCCTTTTAGTGTTTTAAGTCAGGATTGGATGTTAAGAACAACCAGTAAAAATTGAGTTAGCTCATATACTAGCTGCATCATTTTATAGTGTGTCAGTTCTGTTATTGGTGAAATTGACTTCTGTGGACAGGCTTTAGAACTTAATTATCATTTATTATTTTCTTTCTTGCAGTCAGCATTCTATGTTTGAGAGGGGATTGTTGCAGCACTTGAATCAAGACTCTCCAACATGATATATATGATTATCAAAACTCATCAATGAATCACTTAAGATCTTGTATTTTATTGTATGTAAATTATACCTGAATTAAAACAAAACAAACTGAGCATGTTTGCTTAGAGGTGGGGTGAAAGGTCATGTACTGAATGTCGTATGTCTGTGTCTGCAGATCTGCCATAGCAATGGTAGCTGTCCCTCTGAGGGCCGACAAAAATTCCTTTTACCTCTCTGCTTACTTCATGTAGCCACTGATAGCAAGGGGAAAGCAGTCTTTTGTTTTGTTCCCTTTGGGAAATTTGGGAATATTTTACATTTGTTCTGAAGTTAAATACTTAAAAGGCAAATTGCTATAGTCAAGATTTCAAAGAGTTAAGGTTTCTATTAGACTTTGATGCTCTTTAGAAGGATTAGGTTATTCAGTAAAGAATGTCATTGGAAAAAAAAAATATCCAAATCGTTACAGTAAGCACTAATGGTATAGTTCTGTCCCATTTGTTTAACTGATAGACAGCTATCACTATGTTCTAGTTGTTTCCCATAGGTTAATGCATTTAATCCTTATCACAACCCTATGTGATAAGTACTTGTTTTTTAATGAAGGTAACACTTTCTGTTTAATTTTTAATTCAAACTTTTATTTAAATTCCAGTTAGTTAGTATACAATTAATTAGTATACAATAATTAATAATTTCTATACCTGAAATTAATACTATACTGTATGTTAACTAACTGGAATTTAAATAAAAGCTTGATTAAAAATTAAGCAGAGAAGAAAAGAAAATGTTACCTCCTAACAGTCCCATTTTACACAGGGAACTGAAGATGGGTAACTTGCAAAAGATGACTTAGTAAGTGAAGCTAGAGTTCAAATCCAGGCAGCTTGGCTCTTGGAGCATATGTTCTTTTTTTTTTTTTTAAGATTTTATTTATTTATTTGACAGAGATCACAAGTAGGCATAGAGGCAGGCAGAGAGAGAAAGGAGGAAGCAGGCTCCCTGCTGAGCAGAGTGCCCATGCGGGACTCTATCCCAGGATCCTGAGATCATGACCTGAGCCGAAGGCAGCGGCTTAACCCGCTGAGCCACCCAGGTGCCCGGAGCATATGTTCTTGACCATGTTGCCACATTGCCTGCGAGTAGATCACTAGATGGCAAAAATATTTGGCTTCCTGCAGTGATCTAGTTAGTATAATTCTTTATGCGCAGCATTTATAAGTAATAAGATGAGAATTTCATATGAAACACTCTCGTTATTTGAAAGTATATCTGGTAATTGCAAGTTAACACTATTCCGTATTAGAAATATATATATATATATATATATATATATATATATATATATATATATATATATGGTTTTCTCAGTTATTTTTATTTGGTTTAAATTGTCCAAAAAAAGCATGTCAGAAATTTTAACATTAGGAAGCAAAAAAGTCAAATTGGACATGCATTGGTATAATTCATGTCATAAGAAATATGTGTCTTATAATTCATTACTCAGTTTTGGAAATTCCAGTGATTCTGTATTGTCTTTTAAAAGTTTTTCAGCTTTAACATTTGATTAGTAAATTCACTTTCATTTGAACCTGCTTCCTTTGAAGCTTTTATATTTTTGTTACTGATTTGGAAATATAAGGAACTCTTAATCTTTTATGAGGCAGCATGGTATAAAAAGCTGGGTTTGTACCTAACTGGTTTGAATCATAACTCAGTACTTACTGGCTGTGGAACTTAATGCAAATTACCCAGTCTTTTTGACCCTCAATTTTGTCATTCATGAAATGGAAATATTACCTTGTAGGGTTGCTAGGATTTTTTTTTTGTTGTTTAAATCTTTAATTTTTTATTTTTTATAAACATATATTTTTATCCCCAGGGGTACAGGTCTGTGAATCACCAGGTTTACACACTTCACAGCACTCACCAAAGCACATACCCTCCCCAATGTCCATAATCCCACCCCCTTCTCCCAAACCCCCTCCCCCCGGCAACCCTCAGTTTGTTTTGTGAGATTAAGAGTCACTTATGGTTTGTCTCCCTCCCAATCCCATCTTGTTTCATTTATTCTTCTTCTACCCACTTAAGCCTCCATGTTGCATCACCACTTCCTCATATCAGGGAGATCATGTGATAGTTGTCTTTCTCTGCTTCACTTATTTCGCTAAGCATGATACGCTCTAGTTCCATCCATGTTGTTGCAAATGGCAAGATTTCATTTCTTTTGATGGCTGCATAGTATTCCATTGTGTATATATACCACATCTTCTTGATCCATTCATCTGTTGATGGACATCTAGGTTCTTTCCATAGTTTGGCTATTGTGGACATTGCTGCTATAAACATTCGGGTGCATGTGTCCCTTTGGATCACTACATTTGTATCTTTAGGGTAAATACCCAATAGTGCAATTGCTGGGTCATAGGGCAGTTCTATTTTCAACATTTTGAGGAACCTCCATGCTGTTTTCCAGAGTGGCTGCACCAGCTTGCATTCCCACCAACAGTGTAGGAGGGTTCCCCTTTCTCCGCATCCTCGCCAGCATCTGTCATTTCCTGACTTGTTGATTTTAGCCATTCTGACTGGTGTGAGGTGATATCTCATTGTGGTTTTGATTTGTATTTCCCTGATGCCGAGTGATATGGAGCACTTTTTCATGTGTCTGTTCGCCATCTGGATGTCTTCTTTGCAGAAATGTCTGTTCATGTCTTCTGCCCATTTCTTGATTGGATTATTTGTTCTTTGGGTGTTGAGTTTGCTAAGTTCTTTATAGATTCTGGACACTAGTCCTTTATCTGATATGTCGTTTGCAAATATCTTCTCCCATTCTGTCAGTTGTCTTTTGATTTTGTTAACTGTTTCCTTTGCTGTGCAAAAGCTTTTGATCTTGATGAAATCCCAGTAGTTCATTTTTTCCCTTGCTTCCCTTGCCTTTTGCGTTGTTCCTAGGAAGATATTGCTGCGGCAGAGGTCGAAGAGGTTGCTGCCTGTGTTCTCCTCAAGGATTTTGATGGATTCCTTTCGTACATTGAGGTCCTTCATCCATTTTGAGTCTATTTTTGTGTGTGGTGTAAGGAAATGGTCCAATTTCATTTTTCTGCATGTGGCTGTCCAATTTTCCCAGCACCATTTATTGAAAAGGCTGTCTTTTTTCCATTGGACATTCTTTCCTGCTTTGTCGAAGATTAGTTGACCATAGATTTGAGGGTCTATTTCTGGGCTCTCTATTCTGTTCCATTGATCTATGTGTCTGTTTTTGTGCCAGTACCATGTTGTCTTGATGATGACAGCTTTGTAATAGAGCTTGAAGTCCGGAATTGTGATGCCACCAACGTTGGCTTTCTTTTTCAATATCCCTTTGGCTATTCGAGGTCTTTTCTGGTTCCATATAAATTTTAGAATTATTTGTTCCATTTCTTTGAAAAAGATGGATGGTACTTTGATAGGAATTGCATTAAATGTGTAGATTGCTTTAGGTAGCATAGACATTTTCACAATATTTATTCTTCCAATCCAGGAGCATGGAACATTTTTCCATTTCTTTGTGTCTTCCTCAATTTCTTTCATGAGTACTTTATAGTTTTCTGAGTATAGATTCTGTGTCTCTTTGGTTAGGTTTATTCCTAGGTATCTTATGGTTTTGAATGCAATTGTAAATGGGATTGACTCCTTATAAATGGGAATGTATTTCCTGTAGTGTGGTACATGTTCTTTGCATCTTTCTAACTTATGATGGAGGTTAAAGTCTTGGGTAAAATCTCAAACTGTGAATAAGAAAGGTGAGGATCTGTGAAAAATGAAACCTTCAGAAGACTGGATGTTTAGATTCTATGTAAAGGAAGCATTGGATTGTTGCTCTGTCAGAGACCCCCACGCCGATTCTGGCCTTTGACTTCTTATATGTCTGGTTAAATTGAACTCCCTCTCACAGCTTCCTTCAAACTAAATGCAGTCTTCTGTCCTGCCTTCTCCATACAGCTCTGTGTGTGAGCCACACTGGCCTGCTTGCTGCTTCCTAATGTTGTATGTATTTCCGCATCCCTGTTCTGTTCCCTGCCTGAAGTGTTCTGATTGCTTGTTTGTTCTTCTGTCTACTGATGTCTGACTGACTTCTTAAGGATTTTCTAACATATCACCTATTTTGTAAAGCTTTAATTAGAATTAGCCCCTCTCTCTTTATCTCTTAAAATATTTCGGTCTTATATTCAGTAGAATATAAGTCATGTGGCACCGCTGCATGTCTGTGTGTCTATCTGTCTTTCCTGACAGAGTAGGGACTTTTCCAGTGCAGTAGTCTTTGCTTACTTAGCCTCTGCTCTCACTGCCCCTTGCATGGAATGTTCACTGTGTGTTTGAATAATTAAGTGAATGAAAGGGGGCCAACTGAGTTTACTTTAATGAGTATATAACATTCCTATTTATGTATAATTAGAGACAAATGGTTTCCTTTGCAACTTTAACTCCTTTATTAGTATTCATAGTGCAAGGATACATTGGAGTTTAGTCCTGGTTAAAATGACTGCATTTCAAGGGGCATGTATTATTGTGCTTTTCTGTAAGGCTGAAAATCATACTAGTGTCTTTACTGAAATTAAGCATTCAGTTGGAAAGTTCATTAGGAGCAGTAATTACTATTACTTTGAATAAGAAATATTTTGCTGTTGCATTGCTCAGAAAAATTCAACTTAAATTTTTTACTTATATCTATTTACAATTTTTTATGTAGGAATTCTGGATTGGTGGAAGCTGCCACTGCTTTGGGTCCCTACTGCTGCCTCATTTGTCTTCTGAGTGTTATTTTCTATATGTTGGTGCTCCCAAGACAGGGTTACAAAGTAAAGATTATTCACTTTCAGGAATTACTACTGCTGTAGGCTTGACTTGAGCCTCCAGTCTCTCTCTTTTTTTCTTTCTCATGAACGGACATAATACCCAAAATATTTTGATAATTGAACATAGTTCTTTGAATGAGCTATGTTTTTAGGTGGAACTACTTTCTTAGGTGAGAATGATAGATGACAGCTATTATTTGTAATGTGTGATAATCCTAGTAGTTTTGGAGTCTCCATAGTAGAAGAACCCTTTGAGATTGGGGGTGAATTTATATATTCTTAAATTGACAAAATTGCCACATAGTAAATGCTACTTAAATCTTTTTTCATTACATATTTGTGTGTATGTATGTGTATATACATATATATATATTGATAGAAATTCATCATTTTTTAAAAACTAAATACAGAGCTGAATTTAAGTCACGTGGGACAAAACAATATTTTGTCATGATACTTGGTAAATAGACCTGGAGGTAATTATAAAGCAAACAATTTTTAAAAATCTCTTACAGAAATAGTGCAGGCATTGTATCAACAACAGAAAATAAAAAACAAAAATGAGAAAAATATATATTCCCACCTCCTAGAGATGATTACTTTTAGTACCTTAGTTTGTAATCTTTTTGTCTACATATGTCTATATGGGTATATATGCATTCTTATTCGATTATGGCATAATGCTGTGTATTCTCTTTTGAAACCTTTTTTTTTTAGTCAGTAATGTGTGCTTTTCCATTTCAGTCATCTTTTATCTCATATAATGCCCAGATCATTTTCAAATTTCTCTGGTTGGCTCAAAAATGTTCTTTATGGCTTGTTCGTCTAGAACAATATCCAGATAGCATTGTACCTATGAACTTGGCTCTTAGAATCCTTAAGTCTTTTTTTTTTTATTTAAAAAAATGTTTTGGAAGATTTTTATTCATTTATTTGACAGAGAAAGGCACAGTGAGAGAGGGAACACAGCAGGTGGAGTGGGAGAGGGAGAAGCAGGCTTCCTGCTGAGCAGGAAGCCTGATGTTGGCCTGGATCCTAGGACCCTGGGACCATGACCCAAGTGGAAGGCAGAGGCTTAACGACTGAGCCACCCAGGCACCCCAACCCTTAAGTCTTTTAAAAATAAGGGATACCCATTCCTCCCCTCCTTGCCTTTTAAAAAGACATTTGAGCAGAGACTAAGTCATATGTTTCAGACCTTTTGAATTTGTCCAGTTTATTCTCATGTCATTTAGCTTGTTTTTCTATCTCTTGTATTTAATGTAAATTAAAATTTATATCTAAATACTTGGTTGAGTCTCAGGTTGAAGATACGTTGGATATCCTAGGTGATGCTGTGTCCTTCATATTGTATCACACAGAAAGTTACAGGATCTCTGCTTAACTTCCTTGGTGATGCCCAGATTGACCACTGAAATTGGGTGGTGGCAGTCTTTTCTGCCCGCTGTTCAGTTACATTGGTCTCCTTACATCATAAGGTATTTTGGGTGGTGTTGCTTTGGCTCTCTTAAGAAAAAAAAAGTTGAGTTCTTCATCATCCACTAACCTGTTGGTTTAGAACCAGTTGTTGATCCTTGCCTAAATCAATAAATTTATTAGGGTTTGCAAAATGTGATTTTTAAAGTTCTATTCTTTTGTGTTTATTAACACAATGTTTTTCTGTAAAGTAGATCTTTACTGTATGAAATGGTGCTATTTGGTTGTCGTGAAATACAGCACCTACAGGAAAAGTAGCATAAATACTTAATCTCCCTCTTTTTCTACTTTCAGAGTAGAGAAAGAACTGTTCTAACAGCCACTTCAAAAGGTGATAAATGAAAAATAGTTTGTTCTTTTTTTCCTTTGAGAGTCTTTATATAGACTCAAGGGTTTTAATTTTATTTAGGGTGTTTTAATTTACTACCATTTAAATTGTTTCTTTGATACTCAGTTTGTTAGAGCTTTAGGTCCTGGGATGTCCTTCATTTTAGCTCCTATATCTGTCTGATAGAGATCATTATCTCTTGAATACCTTCCTTGTCTCCTGGCACAGAAAAATATTCCAGACTCATCTTGTACCTTCCTGTCACAGACCTGGCATCCATTGTAGTTCCAAGTTTAGTACCTTTTAATATATTAAATACTAGAGATGCAGTCTGGGTCCATCTAGGGATTGTTTGCTGCTAAGATTGATATGCTTTTAGGCCATTTCAGTGAAAAGACCTAGAGAACATAGATTTTTATAAACATGAGTTCATATTGATATTTCTAATTAAGCTTTTTACTTGATTTCTTGATTTTATACCTATAATCATAAATCTTAAAATCATTAGTAAAATTTCATTTTTTTGTACAATATAAAGCAGAAAGCTTGAGGATATCAGTACTGATAATAGTAAAAACAAACTTGCAGAAGAAGTTTAAAATTTCTTTGTAGTTCTTTTTTTTTTTAAGATTTTATTGATTTGAAAGAGAATGGGCATGAGAGAGAATATGAGCACAGGGAGAAGAGAAGCAGACTCCTCTGCTAAGCAAGGAGCCCTGTGTGGGGCTTGATTCCAGGACCCTGAGATAGATGTGTAACCAGCTGAGCCACCCAGGAGCCCCTCTTTGTAGTTCTTTTTGTTCTTACAGTGCTTCCTACCAAGAAGTACAGTAAACTTGAAGTAGCCAAATAACTCCTGTGAAATAAACTCTATCTCCTGGTTACCAATTTGATATTTAATTGGATTTGTTTGTTGCTGGTTTTAGTGTATGTTTTCCCCCTTTGCCACTCCTTCTCTATGAAGCAAACATGTTTATTGGTTTCTCAGTTATCATTTGTGTGTGTGCAAATGCACATGTGTGCTGAGAAGTTCAGATTCAGGCAAATTGTGTGTAAATCTTACTCATTTTATCCAAAAAGAAAATATTTTTTGTACAGAAGGTAGCATATTGTATATGCTATTGTGTGAGGTCTTTTTTCTTTTAATGAAAGGTTTTTATTTTTATTTTATTTTTTAAATTTTATTTATTTATTTGAGAGAGAGAGAGATGGAGACAGATAGTGAAAGAGCATGAGCAGGGCAGAGGGAGAGGGACAAACAGAGTCCTGGTTGAGCAGAGAGCCTGATGTAGGGCTCTACCCCAGGACGCTGGGATCATGACCTGAACCACAGGCAGATGATTAACCGACTGAGCCACCCAGGTAACCCTGTTTTTTTTTTTTTTTTTCCCTTAAAAAATTTTTTTAGGTCTGTCCAATAAGTGTGTGGTAAAAACTATGGATAAAACCTTTTAAAAAAATAATTTTAAAAAGCTTTTAGTAACTTGATAATTATTTTCAATTGAAAATAATACCGAAATTAACTCAATAATGTGAAAGCAGCCAAAAGTGATGAAAAAAGATCTACAAAAAGGCACTGGATTTGGTGAATTTTGGATTGTACTTGAAGATCAAATGGGGTCCAGGAGTAGGTAGGTGGAGAACTTCAGGGAGGGTGTTGAAGGGAGGCTTGGGGCAGATCAGCTTGGCTGTTTTGGAAGGTATATCTCAGAAAAATCACGAGATTAGAGAGAGGAATAATGGTACTCGGGAAGAAATGAGGTCTGCCACTATTGACAAATGGATAGAAATGTAGATTGGTTGGTATTTTTTTGTTTTGTTTTGTTTTTTTTTTTTTTGATGCAGATTCTTCTGGAGCACAGAAGTTTGTTTTTATGCTGACTACAGTGTGTAACATAAGTAAATAGAATGGCATGCTAAATGTTGATTACCTTGATGGTGAATGAGGAAAGCTTTCTACCTTAGTTCAGTATTACTAAGTCACAAATACCAAGGACTTGGAAGAGATCATTGTGGTTGTCTCAACCTAATGTTGTGGAGTAGGAAATTTAAGCCTGGAAAGATGAAGTCATGCCCAGGTTATACAACGGGATGGCGGCATAAGCCAGGTCTTAAATCTGGCTTCCTAATTCTTAATTGTCTCTACTTTTCTCTATGCTGTGGTGCCTTTTGTAACAATGAAAAATGAGAAGTTGTGTAGCTTTTTTTGTTTTTATTTTGATACTTGATTTTTGTCCCAAGGTAACTTCAGTTCTGATTTATAGTCTGTGGTTTTTGTTTTCATGTTTGTGGGCCTAAATAGTGTAAATGTAGAAGTTCCTTTTTTCCTTAATTTTTATGTACTTACTTTTAATGTACTAGGTAAAGAGATTTGAAAATTATTTTGCCATATAATTATTTTGAGAATTTTGGGGGGAATTAATTTAATGTACCTGTGTTTCTTAATTACACATGATGGTTTATAGATAAATACATTTGACATCCTTTTACTAGCATAGGTATAGTGATTTTTATAATCAGCTAATGTTTTACAAAATGTACATGTAGTTTGCATTGTTGTATATTTCAGATGTTTCCTTAACTTAAGTACTCAAATATTTATCCCAACATTATTGCTATGGGGTTTCCCGCAGAAAGACTTGAAGGCGTATACAGGAACAATATTGATGATGCAGTAAGGTAAGAACTCTTAATTTTCTGTTGCAAATATTGATGTATTCATGCTATATTTTCATTTAGAGAAGATTTCTAAGTCTTAGAAAATGATGTGCTTTGTGATGTGAACTCTTTTTATTATGTTGGTGCTCTATAACTGCTTTTTGTTTGTTTAATGGACCTAAATGGGATACAGCTCATTTGATAAGAACTAACCTTTGACATGGTTAGGTGTATATAATAGGATTTCCTGGATTCCTTTTAAGGCTTCTTACCAATTTAAGTCCTGGATTCAGTTACACTATGGTTTTTGTCTTTTATTTCACAATGGGGGATTAGATTTAATCCTTGAGTGTATTCAGTCACTTAAATTTATTCATTCTAAGGTAGAGATAACTGATACCATGTATTTTTTACATAGAACAGTTTATAATGGAGCATAAGTATACTAAGCATTTGAAGAAGTAATTTGGTACAGAGGATCTGGACAGGAATTGCTGGGCAGACCAAGGCCTGACTTTGTCTCTTTTATAAACTTGCATGATTTTTTAAGTGTAATTATTATCCAGCTTGAAACCGTATTTCTCAAGACTGATTTAAATAATTTTAACACATGTATAACCTATGAGTATGTGATATATTTTATGAGAGAAGGAATTTGTTTCTGTTGTAGTCTTAATATATTTTCTCATTTCAAAGCAAAAATATATATGTATGAAAAATTAACTGTAAACATCAGAAAATTTAATGGCTTTTAAAGTTTAAAATTTTGGATTATTTTGTTTATCTTCTTAGAGAAATCTCTTTCTTGGAGACTTTCAATTTAAATATTTGATTAGAATTAATGTTATCTTGAATGGGAGCACACTTTGTAAAGCATTATGCAAATGTAGAATCCTTATATAATTGAGTATATGAATTGTCTGTGTCCTTATTATGAGCTAGCCATAAGTTGTTTTGAAAAGTGGTTAATTTTTAACAATTTGCTTTGAACCAATGTATATATTTACATTTTGCAGTATTGAGTTGTGTCCAGTTGGACTGTTGTTGTGTTTAAATTGTTCAGAATTTTAAAATCAGTATCAGTATCTACAAAAAGTACAGAAAAACCAGACTACTTTTTCATAGTTTTATTACAGTTAGAGGTACATGGGGCTGTCAGAAGTACTGTTTAAGAATTTGAAAATAGGGAAATAAATGTGTCTTCTCATGGTTGGGCAGGACACAGTTGGAAGGATGCATAATATAAGATCCACGAGAGTAATAGCCTGATATGGCTTAGTCAGTGATAATACACATCTACAGAAAACACAGTGGGTGATGGAAAACAGAATGACGGGTGTAAATTTTGCATCGAGAGAGATGGAGAATCTGGAAAATAAGCAGTGCATTTCCTGAAGTGCAGGAGTGTTTATTAAGCCCCCTTAGGACCTAGATGAAATACCTTGCAGGTTGATCTGTTTTATATTACTGCTACATAATTCTGTATTCAACCAAGTACTACTTAACCAGATCAGATTAGTACTCATGTGGAAAAAGAGTATGAATACTATGGATAGAGGACACGTTTTTGGGTCACTGTAAGGGCCTCCTTGTGGTGAGTTTACCTGGGGTGCTTGCTCCCTTTGCTCTCTTCTGACTGTGAATAAGTCACTGAAGCTGATTGATCATCTTTAAGTTACTGATAAAGTTCGGTTTCTGGATCAGCACATTTCATTTTCAGACCTTGGACTGATACTCTCACCAAGAAAATACTGTGCTACCAGTGCTGTGATCTTTCATCTTCCAACTTTGAAACTCCTGCCTTTAAGCCACTGAATTAAGATTCACAAATTTAATTTGTGAAATAGTAACCAAAGTTGAAGTTTATTCTATCCACTTTAATGTATCTATTTTATCTAGCTTTTGTCTTTTTCAAATCTGTTATTCCTTAAAAAAGATTTATGTGTATGGTTTGTTATTTAGCCAGTAGTTGCTTTAGCCAAATGATCTTGTCACCCTTTGGCAAGGGTGGTAGCCTGTAAATGACGAAGAATGATCTGCTGAGTAGAATAGCTATGGCGTGCATGCCTGGCTTGTCTTGCCCTCCTCCTCCCCTCCAGTTTTGTGACTGGGGATATATATGACTATTGAGGCTTTCGTTGGCTTCATTTGCTCACTCCACTCCACTTATCTTATGAGAAAAAGGAGGAACAGTCACCAGGAAGGTAGCTGTAGCTTTTCCTCTATGAAGTAAAATAATTTCCAAGAAGAGAATTAACTTCTCTAAGGGATTGGCTATCTCTAATACCTAAATGATTCATTTCCTTGATTGGTTCCCACAATATGGGAAATAGTAGTAATAAGCAGTAGTGATTTCTTTTTGGTTCAAAGATGATAAAGTGATAATGAAAAGCGTGTCTTTTTATCTTCTTACAAGTTTTCTCATAAACGTATTTCCATTTGGATTTTCCTTTGCCCTATCTATTTGAATTTTTACTTCTCTAAATCCATGTTTTTTTCTATGATTTTCCCCCAAACAAGAAATATTGTTCCAGGTTCAGGTTTTGTTGGTGTTGTACATCTTTGCTCTGAGTAAAAGAAACTGAAATTGCAAATGCCTTTATGCTTAAATTATGCAGTATTAAAATGTTTTGGGATATGGATTGTTATGGCAACGTGAAATTTTATACTTAAGGTACTCAAGTAACAAATATTTAACTTCTCCTTTTGAGGTTACCTCCTAGGGTTAGGAATTAATGTAAAAAAATAGAAAGTGGGGGAGAAGTGAACCAAGTTGGAATTTTTTACTATGTTAACTACAAATGTTAGGCTTAATAATCAGAATTGACATGTCAGGACAAGGACATTTCAACAAAGGAAGATGAAGAGCTAACTCTTCCCAGATTGTTTTTTCTTCTTTTCCTCTTAGTCCTACCTTCTCTTCCCCTCCTTTATTGCCATTAAGCTCTTGCTCTGACCAGCTGGTAATTTGAAACAATGTTTTATTCAGATAATTGATTATTCTTGGATATGTGTGGTAATCTTATCCCCCTGGGCTAATATTGAAATTACCCTAATTTATATGTTATCTGGTATAAATCTAAGCAGCCTTTTACAAAATGATGCATTATGTGTTTAACCGACATAGCTTAAGAACTGTTCTGTACTTAATAAATCAGCCAAATGTAGGTTTAATAGAGGTGAACTGGCTTTCTTACTGCAGAACCTTTAATACATTACTATGCCTTGCAAATCTCCCAAGAATGAAATTCGAATATGCTGCTTTCCTTTTCCTTTTTTTCTTTTTCTTCTCCTCATTCTCCCTTCTCTCATTTCTTTTGTACTGTGTTAAAATAACATCTTTCTAAAACAGTGTTTCTTGGAGCACAACTTGGGAAGTGTTGAAAATGAAAAAAGATGCATCTAACAATATTTCCTCCTAGTCTGAAATCAGTACGAAGTAATTTACTTCCCCTTTTATTGGAAAGATTTTAGATGCGGTTAGATTCCCATATTTGTCATAAGAGAAGGCTTAGAGCTGAGCATTCTGATACATAGTGATTTAAAAAAAAAGACTTTATCCATTGTCTTCTATACTATCAGCTTTTTTGTTCGTGTGTGTGTGTGTGTGTGTATGTGTATATATATATCCTCCAACTTTCCTGTTTTATACATTCTTCCCAAAGAAATTTAAAATAATCTTCTCTTAATTATATGTTGATCTCTCAATCAGCCTTTTATTTATGTGTTAATATCCGATAAAAAAGGAATTGTTTGTCTTCCCAACAATATCATTATTGGCTGTTCAGTTCCAAGAATTAAAAAGAGAGTATATAGAGGAAAGTGTCACACTAATTTAGAGGAAAGAGTATTGTTTCCATTCTCCATTTCAACAATTTTTGACTTCTCTTTTATACTGTCTTTCTTTTTCCTGCTTCCTTTTTTCTCTTTATTGTGGCAAAAATTACATAACATAAGATCAATCATTTTAAAGTGAACAATTCACTAACATTTAGTACCTTTCCAGTATTTTGTAACCACCACCTCTCTCAAGTCCCTAAACGTTTTTAATACCCCAAAAATAAAAGCCTATACCCATTGGCTGCCTCCCACTTCTTTTGTTAGTTTTATTTCCTTACAAATAGCAGATCCTTGATAGATTTGACAGTGTTTATAGTATCTGCATCAATCTAGCTTTTAGGATTTCAATAATAGGTAACACTTATTTTTCATTATTTCTGTTGTATAAGCTGTTACATGTGTCATTTTATTAAAAATCTCTACAATTAATCTGTCCCCATTTCATATATGGTTTAAAAGAAGTTAACTTCCCCAAGTGCCATAGTGGGTAAGTAGTGAGCTGAGGGTCGAGTCTAGTCTGTGAGATTCCAAAGCTGATTGTCTCAGTAGCCATATCTATCAGAGGATGAAATGTTTTACCACATACATATGTACACCAGAATATGCCTATATAGGCATATTCCAGAAAATTTATTTAGGATTTGAGTTTCCAGGTTGAAAAAAAGCTATAAAGTGCCAAGCACAACGAATGAAAACAGGCCTATACCAGGCAGTTATTACAGAATTTCTTTAAGAATATCAGAAATAATGAGAATGTCTCAAAAGCTTTTGGGATCATTTAGGAGGGATTAGGTATATATATATGTCATCTAACTTCTCATAATCTAAGAATCTAATTTAAAGATGGAAGATGGAGGACTAGCACTTTACAAGTTCTGCATTCAGCCTAGAGTTCTGTATCCAGCCAAACCATCAGTCAAGTGCAAAAGGAGGAAAGAAAGACCTTCAAGAACAAGAAAAAAAAATATATCCACCATGCAACATTTCTTAGGAAATTCCTAGACCATGTGCCCTAACAAAATAAGAGAATAAACCATCAAAATAAAGAAAGGGGCTTTAAAATTTCATTTTAAATTTTTCTTTTTCTTTTCTTTTTTTTTTTTTTTTTTAAGAGAGGGGTCAGTGAGGGGGCAGAGGGGAGAGGAAGAGTCTTAAGCAGGCTCCATGCCCAACCCAGAGACTAATGCGGTGCTCCATCTAACATCCCTGAGATCAGAACTTGAGCTGAAGAGTCAGATGTTTAACCAACTGAGCCACCCAGGTGCCACTAAACTTTACCATTTTAACCATTTCTGAGTGTATACTTCAGTGGCCTTAGGTACATTCATATTGTACAGCCTAAAACTTTTTTTTCTCCTACCACACTGAAATGTTGTACGCATTAAATAGTAGCTCCCCCATTTTCTCTACTCTGAGCTCTTGGCAACCACTGTTCTACTTTCTGTGTGTCTGTGTATGTAACTATTCTGGGCACCTTATATAAGTGGAGTCATGCAATCTTTGTCTTTTTGTGACTGACTTAGCATAGCATGTGACTTCGTTTAGCATAATGTCTTCAAGTTGCACTCATGTTGTGGCCTATATTGGCCATGTTTTCTTCCCTTGTATGTATATAGCACATTCTGTTTATTCATCCATGGATGGACACTTGAGTTGCTTCTGCCTTTTGACTGTTGTAAATAATGCTGATATGAACATGGGTGTACCAGTATCTGCATCTTGCTGCTTTCAGTTCGTTTGGTTGTATACCCAGAAATGGAGTGGCTGGGTCAAATAGTGATTCTGTGTTTAATTTTTTGAGGAACTACCATATTGTTTCTCCCAGCAGCCGCATCATTTTTTCATTCTCAGCAGCAAGAATAAATGTTCCAGTTTCACTACATCCTTGTCAACACTTGGTATTTTCTGAGCTTTTTTTTTTCCTCATTCTTTTTTTTTTTTTTTTTTTTTTAAGATTTTATTTATTTATTTGACAGACAGAGATGACAAGTAGGCAGAGAGGCAGGCAGAGAGAGGAGGAAGCAGGTCCCCTGCAGAGCAGAGAGCCTGACATGAGGCTCAATCCCAGGACCCTGGGATCATGACCTGAGCCGAAGGCAGAGGCTTTAACCCACTGAACCACCCAGGCGCCCCACTTTTTTTTTTTTATAGAGCCATCCTAATGGGTGTGAAGTGGTATCTGTAACTTGAAGAAATCACACATGTCAGCTACAGAAGCAGAGACCTGAGAAACTTCCTTCTCTCTATGAGCCTTGGTAACTGACCTCTCCTGCAAAGCCCCTTCCCCAAAAGCAAGAGGAAAAGGATGGGGCATAAAGCACCCTTATTTTATCTAGACTCTTTCTAAGATTTTTCCCATTCTTTTTACTTCTGGAGAATGATAGCTGATGATTGCTTCGTTTGCTGGGAACCAGCGCTCTAGGAAATTCGTGTTAGCCACTTGGCCACTCTCATGTACCCTGGCCCTCTGTTTTAAAAAATGAAAAAATGCCAAAAGAAGGTTTTAGAAACAGAGGTATTTAAAATGTGCACATTGGACACATCAGTACTTCTAGCGTACACACTTAGAATGACTGTAATTATCTTGAAGCAACTTACAAAGTCTAAATTTGAGGTCTATGGTCTCCCTTCTTGGAAGGCCTATTTAAGCATCTGGTTGATTCAGTCTTATATTTCTCATCACCTAATAGGAGGCCTTCCATCTCTTTCCTCTTCTGTTCCTCTTTTAAATTTGAGTCTAGACAATATAGCTCAAGTTCCAGAGGAACCAGAAAAATGACCAATGATTTTCAGTTTTGGGGACTCTAATTTTGCGTATGATCTTTTTGCCGCATGATCTTTTTTCTTTTCATTGAAGTATAGTCAACATATATGTTATATTAGTTTCAGGTTTATAATGTAGTGATTGGAAAAATCTAACAAGTATAACTGCCATTTGTCACCATAGAATACTCTGACTTCTATTCCCTTTCATCACCATGACTATTCATTCCATAACTAACCTGTATCTCCTGCTCCCCGTCACCCATTTTTCCATTTTGTCCATAGCCATACCTGCTCCCTTTTGTATTTAAGGGTCTGTTTCTGCTTTCTGTTTGTGTTAAATTTTTTTTTCAGATTCTACATATAAGTGAAATCATATGGTATTTGTCTTTCTGTGACTGACTTACCTTGCTTAAGGTAATACTCTATATCCATCCATGTTGCAAATGCAAAATTTCATTCCTTTTTAATGGCTGAGGTATAGTCCATTGTTTGTGTATCAATCATCTCTTTATTCATCTGTCATTGGGCACTTGGGCTGCTTTCATAATTTGGACATTGTAAATAATGCTGCAGTAAACATAGGGGTATATGTATCATTTTGAATTAAAGTTTCTGTTTTCTTTGGTTATATATACTTATTAGTGGAATTACTGGATCATAAGGCAGTTCCACTTTTAATTTCCTGAGGAACCTCTGTACTGTTTTCCATAGTGGCTGCACCAATTCACATTCCCACTAACAGTACATAAGGGCTCCTTTTTTTCCACATTCTTAACCAATACTTGTTTCTTGTCTTTTGGACTCTAGACGTTTGGCAGTTGTAAGGTGGTAAGGTGGTAACCTCAGTGTGGTTTTAATTTGCACTTACATAATGATTAGTGATGTTGAACATCTTTTCATGGGCTTATTGCCCATTTGTTTATCTTTTTGGAGGAATGTTTAGCAGTTTGTGTTTTTGTTGTTGAGTTCTAGGAGTTCTTCATATATTCTGGATATTAATCCCTTATCAGATATGTGATTTGCAAATATTTTCTCCCATTCTCTTGCTTTGTTGATAGTGTTCTTGATGAACAAAAAGTTAAAAGTTTGAGGCAGTACATTACAATTTAACGATTTTTTGTTGTCTGCCTTTGGTGACACATCCAAGAAATCATTGCTAAACTGGTATTATGAAGCTTTTCTTCTGTATTTCCTTTTAAGTGTTTTATAGTGTTTGGTCTTTTTTGATTAGATCATTAATCCATTTTAAGTAATTTTTGACTATGTTTTAAGATAAGGGTCTAACTTAATGCTTTACATGCACTTTTCCCAACACCATTTGTTGAAAAGACCATCCTTTCCCCATTGAATGGTCTTTCCACACTTGTCAGAATTTTTGACCGTATATACAAGAGTTTATTTCTGGGTTCTCTATTCTAGTCAGTTGGCATATATGTCTGTCTTCATGCCAGTACAACACTTTGTATCTTTATGGTAGATTTTGAAATCAGTAATTGTGAGTCTTACATCTTTGTTCCTCTGATTCAAGAGTCTTTTGGCCATGGAGGGTTTTTGAGAGTCCATATGAATTTTAATGGAATTTTCTAGTTCTGTAAAAAAAAAAAAAAAAAAAAAAGTTTTGGGGATTTTTGAATGATATTAATCTGTAGATTTTGTTGGATGATATTGAAATATTAACAGTATCAGATTGGGGTGTCTTTTTCATTTTTTAGGTCTCTAATTTTTTTTTTCAACAGTGTTTTATAGTTTTCTCTGTATATCACCTCCTTAATTTAAGTTCTTTCCTAGATTCTCTTTTTTTTGGGTTTTTATCATGGATGGAATTTTCCTTTTTGGATTGTTCATTGTCAGTGTATAGAAGTACAGCTGATTTTTGCACATTAATTTTTTATGCTGCTGCTTTTTATAGTTTGTTTATTTGATGATTTTTTTTTTTTTGGTGTGGAATCTTTAAGGTACATGTAAAAACATATAGAACATGTCATCTGCAAACAGAGATAATTTTATTTCTTCCTTTTTAATATGGCTGCCTTTTTGGATAGAAGTAGCAAAACAGACTTCCTGTTTTGTTATTGACCTTAGAGGACAATTTTTGTCTTTTACCATCACATGTCATGGTAGCTATAGGGTGTGGAGTTTTTCTTTTTAAATCGACTTTAGTTTTTGGAGCTATTTTACATTCACAGCTACATTCAATTAGAAGGTACAGAACTTTCCTGTATGCCCCCTGCCCTCACACATATATGGTCTCCTTCATTATCCTTGCGCTCTACCAGAGTGGTTTATTTGTTGTATTGATGAACCTGTACTGACATCATTATCATACAAAATCCATAATTTCCATTAGGCTTCACTCTTGGTGTTGTGTGTTGTATGATCTTGGAAAAATTTTAATGACATGTATCCACCATCATAGTAACATACCTAGTGGTTTCACTGCTCTAACAGTAGTCTGCAGTCTGCCTATTTGTCCCTTTCCTCCCAGCCCAGCCGCTGGCAACTGCTGATTTTTTTTTACTGTCTCCATACTTCTGACTTTTCTATACTGTCATATAGGTGAAATCATCCAGTATGTAGCATACAAAAACTCTGGTACTATCCAATATGGCAATATATGAAAAACCCACAGCATGCAAAATGGTATGGCCACTTGGAAGACAGTTGGTAGTTTCTTAAAAAACTAAACATACTCCATAAAATCAAGCAATTGTATCCCTCTGGGTAGTTACCCACAAGAGTTGCAAACTTATATTCACACAAGAATGGATGTCAAGTCTTTAATGCCTGGCTCCTAAATGAGGAAAAAGGGGGGAAATGAAGGGAAAAAATGGGCTCTGGATCTTTAAGTCCCCTGGAAGCCTTTTCCATCAGTGGGGATTTCAGCAGTGGTGGCCTGCTTCTGTGTGTGCAGGTGTGTAATCAGAAGCAGCAGCCAATGATCAGAACACAGATCTCTGATATTTGGAGTACAAGGTCCCATAAGCTGGTGTAGGCTGTGCTAGGCATATGTGCATGGCTTCCTCTTGCTAGGTGAGGGGGTGGGCACTGGGGTGGGTAGCTGCTACCATAGTGAGAGTTGAAATTGACTGAAATTAACTGTGAACTGTGATTTACTGTCTAAGCCTTTCCCTAGAAGCTGCAAGCTTTTGAATAGACTCCAGGATTCCAAAATAGTTACACTAGTCAGATTATGCCAGTACAATTCTTGTTTAGGTGGGGAGATGGATTCCTGGTGACTCCTACTTTGCCATCTTCCCTCAACTAATTTCTTATTACAAGTTTTTTTTTATATCTTTTGGAATACGTGTTTATGTATTCCTTTGACAAAAATAATTTTAAAGTGCACTTTGGCAGCTCATAGGAGTTCATAGGAATTGAGGAAAGAAAAGACTTCTAAAAACTAAAGACTGTATTCTCACAGCTGTCTTTAATGAATTCAGATTATTATATATTGAAATTATTTGAATGAAGTAAGGTATAGTGTGTCTTAGATTGTACTCTATTCCACATTTTGAGGGTATTAACTCTCTGCTCTTAAGTTTTTAGTCTACTTTCCAAGTTATCTGTAGTTAAATTTTCCCATTTCCCTTTGGAAAGTGCTGTTTTCTTGCTTTTTTCCGCTTTTCCATTGTATCAAATTTATAAGGCAGTGAGCCAATTGTGGGCATGAAATCCTTGGGAGGAGAGAGGAGGAAGTGGGAGGGGCAGCCATGGTGAATGTTTTCCTAAGTAATATTCAAGTTCTTTGAGAGAACTTACCCTTCCCCCTTTTTAAAAATGCTGTGATATTTTCTCTTAACACTTTTTTTTTTAATTTTTTTTTAATTTTTTATTTTTTATAAACATATATTTTTATCCCCAGGGGTACAGGTCTGTGAATCACCAGGTTTACACACTTCACAGCACTCACCAAAGCACATACCCTCCCCAATGTCCATAATCCCACCCCCTTCTCCCAAACCCCCTCCCCCTGGCAACCCTCAGTTTGTTTTGTGAGATTAAGAGTCACTTATGGTTTGTCTCCCTCCCAATCCCATCTTGTTTCATTTATTCTTCTTCTACCCACTTAAGCCTCCATGTTGCATCACCACTTCCTCATATCAGGGAGATCATATGATAGTTGTCTTTCTCTGCTTGACTTATTTCGCTAAGCGAAATAAGTCAAGCAGAGAAATAAGATATTTTCTCTTAAATAGATTGTTTATCCTCCTGTCAGTCTCACTGTTGCGCAAAGTGCTAGATAAGAAATTGTATAGTTCACATTATTAAAGGGAGTACAAAAAGTATTTTACCAACCCTTAGTCAAAAAAAAAAAAAAAAAACCCAAAACAAAAAAACCAAACAAAAGCCAAAAAAACAGAACAGCTATAGGCTAATAAATAAAAGAACAGAGTCAGAGTTCTGGGTTGCACATGACAGAAAGTAGCTCTAATTAAGCAGAAAAGAATTATTTGAAAAATATTAGATAGCTCATAGGTAGAGAATCAGGCTTAGAAATTTTGCAGAAGCAAAAGAGCATGCCTTGCTTTGAGGGAAGCAAGGCATGGTCAAGAGGTTACAATAAGGCAGTCTCTGCTTAGGACATGGCTGCTTGAAAACTTGCTATCCCGGGTACTGCTGCCTTGACTGCATGTTGGTGACTGTGCTTATAAGCTTTCAGCACTTCTGGAGCTTTCTTTCAGTGATCTGACTCCTTTGCCCCTTGCTATCACCACCTAGGATTCAGTGTCCAGAGTAGGAGGACCTAATTGGTGTTAGACTTGCACCCATGATGAGGAAGATAAGGAAGGGAATATTTGCTTCTCACTTCTTGAAATTCTCTCCAAATTAGAATGGTTGTGGATGCTGAACAGCCTAAAGAGTACTAATACCTCCTATAAATTTCTCTTACTTCACACGTCCTATCCTCAGACTCTCTTCCCAAAGATACCTACAATTAAAACTTTCAGGTATTCTTTAAGAAACTGTTTTCTTCTTACATCCACTTTTTAAGAGAAATAGTTGGGAACATAGTGCCTACTCTTCTGCATCTTGCTTTTTTTTTTTTTTTTTTTTTTACCATACTTAGGAATTTTCCATACTGACATGGAGATGGAACTGATTTTGTTATTGGCTTTTATTCCATTTTATGATCATTCCATAATAAACAGTCCCCTCCAATCCATATTAGGTTATTTCTTGTTTGTCACTATTGAAAACAGCACTCTAATAAACATTTTCACACACATACCTTGGTGTCCTTTAACAGGTATTTACTGAAGGTAGATCCTTAGCAGTGGAGCAGTGGAGTTTTTCTCTTCTCCACAGTGGAATTTATTCTCACCAACATGTATGACAGCATCTTTCCCCCTTCAGTCTTGGCAAACAATATTATCAAACTTAAACTTTTTGTAATTTGTTGGGTAATTTGAGTTTTATTGCATTTCTTTAATTGTGAGATTAAGCGACTTTGTGATCTTTATTGGTCATATTTTTTTTCCTTTTGGTTTGTACATGTATACTGACTGACCCTATCTTCAGCATATTTAAAAATTTTTTTTAAATTTTTTATTTTTGATAAACATATATTTTTATCCCCAGGGGTACAGGTCTGTGAATCACCAGGTTTACACACTTCACAGCACTCACCAAATCACATACCCTCCCCAATGTCCATAATCCCACCCCCTTCTCCCAAACCCCCTCCCCCCGGCAACCCTCAGTTTGTTTTGTGAGATTAAGAGTCACTTATGGTTTGTCTCCCTCCCAATCCCATCTTGTTTCATTTATTCTTCTTCTACCCACTTAAGCCTCCATGTTCGTAAAATTTTTTTTCTTAATGATTTTTATGAACGCTTCAAAAATTAAGGAAGTTAGTGGTATTCTTTCTTAAGACAATTTTATAATGCCCTGCCTTGCTGGTCTTTTGAATTTTATGACTGCAAGATTCAGGTGAAGCTGTTACAGAGAGCTTGATGGATTATCTCTGTTTCAAATTATTGATTGCTAACTGTATGCTTTACTAATATGTCTAATCATGGAATGTCAAAGATTTTGTTAACAGTTGTTTGCTCAAGAATATTCTTTAAGAAATAACCTTGCTTAAATAGCAAATTGAAACAATTTTAATCCAGAAAAATGTTATGCATCCACCACTCTTGAGTTACTGAATCAGAGCAACCCTTCTCTTGGACAGAGACAATAAAAGTGAAAGGGAATTTAGTGGCTCCTAAGCCTAGCCTTGCCTTTTCTCTCTTTCTTTCTTTCTTTCTTTCTGGAGTTCTGCTTAACCTCTGGCTCTAGTGTCATACAACTCTCTAACCTGTGCAGTTCTACCTTATTTAATGTTCTTTTTGGATCCAGACATTTTCCTCATTTCAAGCCTTTTCTTTTGTCTTTACTATTCTTATGTTCCTTTATATATGCTCTTTTGTATTCATCTAGGATTATTTCCCTTTTTTCCACTAGGATTATTTCCCTTTTTCCCCCCCGGTTGTAACCTTTTAAATCTGAACATTGTGAGTGAATTCTCTGCAACTGTATTGATTGGTTTTCTAAGATAATTTCTATTCATTTGCCTTTTTTAAACTAGTATCGCTTGTGATTGTTTATACAGAATTTGTTTTTAAATTAGTCTCTCTGTAATCTTTCCTTTTGGATTTTGAGTTATGAATTCATAGCCTGTTATTTAAATGAAGCTTTTGAAATCCATTTTACTGATCTGTATCATATCTAACTATGCCAGTATTTCCTTCCTTGTCTGACGTGAACTCTAAAATTATATGAACACTTTCTCCCTGTTTCCTGGCATTTCCACCGAAACTTGTTCCTCATTCTAGGTTAGAAATACGTCCAGAATTTTAGTTTTCTTCTTTATTGTATTAATCTACTAATAAAATTAATCAAACATACCAGGAATTTGTTAGAAAACTGCGTATGGTTGAAAATACTTTTTCGGGGCGCCTGGGTGGCTCAGTGGGTTAAGCCACTGCCTTCGGCTCAGGTCATGATCTCAGGGTCCTGGGATCTAGCCCCACATCAGGCTCTCTGCTCAGCAGGGAGCCTGCTTCCTTCTCTCTGCCTGCCTCTCTGCCTACTTGTGATCTCTTTCTGTCAAGTAAATAAATAAAATCTTTAAAAAGAAAAAAAAAAGAAAGAAAATACTTTTTCATGGGCGCCTGGGTGGCTCAGTGGGTTAGGCCTCAGCTCAGATCATGATCTCAGGGGTTTTGTGATCGAGTCCCGCATTGGGCTCTCTGGTCAGCAGGGAGCCTGCTTCCTCCTCTCTCTCTCTCTCTGTCTGCCTCTCTGCCTACTTGTGATCTCTGTCTGTCAAATAAATAAATAAAATATTAAAAAGAAAATAATACTTTGTCAATAGGTATTTTGACAGTTGTAAAGTCCCAGTAATTACTGTAACTTTCCTCTTTTAATTTTATGCTATAGAGCATAAAGAATGTACCCATTTCTACTACCTTCCTAAGCATATGTATTGTGGTCTGTTGCGTTTTTTCAAAGATCTCTGTGTTTTAGACCTGTGCTGTCCAATATGTTAGCTATTAGCCACATGTAGCTATTTATGTTTAAATTAGTTAAGATAAATTTACTAATTAATGTTCATTTGCATTAGTTTTCAATAGCTACATGCGGTTAGTGGCTTCTCTGCTGGACAGCATAGATACAGAACATTTTCATCACTGAGGAAAGTTCTATAGGGCAGTGATTTTTTTTTTTAAAGAATTATTTATTTATTGAAAGACACAGCAAGAGAGGGAACACAAGCGGGGGGGGGGTGGGAGAGAGGAGAGAAGCAGGCTTCCTGCTGAGCAGGGAGTCTGATGCAGGGCTCTCAGTTCAAGGACCCTGGGATCATGACCTGAGCCCAAGGCAGATGCTTAATGACTGAGCCACCCAGGCACCCTGGACAGTGCTTTTCTGAATGTCATTTTGCTTTTCATTCTAAAAAGTTCTCATTCCTGAAGGTGATATACTTGTTGTATTTCTATCTCTGGTATTAAGCAAAATACATTTGAGATATTTTGACGTGGGTTGCATTTTACATGTTGGTAGTTGTAATCAGATTACTTTCATAATCAACTTTATTGAGGTATAAGTATATTCACTTTAAGTGTACAATTAATGGAGTTTTGACATGTATATACATCCATGTTAACATTGCCACAGTCACGATTTAGAACATTTTTAGTGCCATAAAAGTTTTCTTCATGTCTCCCTATAGTCAGTCCCCCAGCCTTGATTCTGGGCAGTTTCTAATTCTTCACTGTATTTAAGTTTTGACTGTGTTAATATTTTATATAAATGCAGTTATAGAGTATGTACTTTTTTTGGTTGGGTTTCTTAGTCTTTGCATAATTACCTTGGTTGTTGCTTATATCAGTAATGACTTTTTTCTTTTTATTGATGAATAGTATTCCACATTATGGTTATGATATAATTTATTTATCCACTCACCTGTGATGGGCATTTGGGTTATTGTAAATTTAGGTCTATTATGAACAAAGCTGCTGTGAGCATTCATGGCCAAGACTTTTGTGGAAATATATTTTTTTTTATGTCTTTTGGTTAAATGTCCATGAAAAGAATTGCTGGGTCATATGATATAATTACCGAAAGAAAAAAAGTATATATATTTAGGTTAATGGAACAGAAGAGAGATTACAGGAAAACTCAGACATAGGTTGTTAGAAAAGATGATAGAGAATTCACTGGGGACAGGATACTCATATTAACAAATAGTGTTGGAACAACTGAATATCAGTATGAAGACAATTACTTCTGATAATACAAAAAAATCTCATATTACATACAAATGGATATTGTAGATAGAAGTATAAAAGTAACATGTAAAACTATAAAAACGAATAGATAAAAACAGAGAATAAAATCTTTGTGACCTTTGGTTTAGTCAGAGATTTCTTTTTTTTTTTTAAGATTTTATTTATTTATCAGAGAGAGAGAGGGGAGAGAGCGAGCACAGGCAGACAGAATGGCAGGCAGGGGCAGAGGGAGAAGCAGGCTCCCCGCCGAGCATGGAGGCTGATGTGGGACTTGATCCCAGGACGCTGGGATCATGACCTGAGCCGAAGGCAGCTGTTTAACCAACTGAGCCACCCAGGCGTCCCGAGTCAGAGATTTCTTAGTACATAAGAAGGTAACTGGGTAAGAAAAAATTCACAAGCTGGACTTGATCAGCATTAAAAACTTCTGTTGTTTGAAAGACACCATTAGTAAAATTAAAAAACAAAAACAAAAACAGGAAATTTGGAAGAAGTACTCACAATGCATATATCCAAAGGACTTGAACTCAATGCAATATAAAGATGATTTTTAAAAATTCACAAGAGGACAACCCCATAAAGAAAAGACAAAAAAAATTTTGAACAGAAACTTTACAAAAGAAAATACTTAAATGATAAGTAAATATATTAAAATATATTCAAAATAAATCATTGGAGAAATGGAAATTAAAAGATAACGAGGCCCTGTTTCAAATTTTACTGGGATAGCTAAAACTTCAAGGGGTAATAATGCGTTGGCAAGGATATATAGCAATTGGAACTCTAATCCATGTTGGTAAAAGTGCAAAATGTTACAACTTCTTTGGAGAAGTGCTTGGCAGCTTTTAGTTCATAGAAATAGCTTTCTGAATTTTTTCACTGATAGCTCACTTCCTCTGCTGTTTCTTTTTCCTCTAGTTCTATTCCTCTTTTGAGAGAATAGATTTTCTTTCCTACTGGGGATCCTTGTCTTTGATCAGACTTTAATAGAAAACTCTTAGTTTTGCTTTTGTGTTTAACTTGAAGTAATAGAGGAGAAGGCAGTACTGTGCAGGCAAATGGTAAGATTGCATTTTTTTTAAATAATTTTTTTATTTTTTATAAACATATATTTTTATCCCCAGGGGTACAGGTCTGTGAATCACCAGGTTTACACACTTCACAGCACTCACCAAAGCACATACCCTCCCCAATGTCCATAATCCCATCCCCTTCTCCCAAACCCCCTCCCCCCAGCAACCCTCAGTTTGTTTTGTGAGATTAAGAGTCACTTATGTTTTGTCTCTCTCCCAAATCCCATCTTCTTTCATTTATTCTTCTCGTACCCACTTAAGCCCCCATGTTGCATCACCACTTCCTCATATCAGGGAGATCATATGATAGTTGTCTTTCTCTGCTTGACTTATTTCGCTAAGCATGATACGCTCTAGTTCCATCCATGTTGTCGCAAATGGCAAGATTTCATTTCTTTTGATGGCTGCATAGTATTCCATTGTGTATATATACCACATCTTCTTGATCCATTCATCTGTTGATGGACATCTAGGTTCTTTCCATAGTTTGGCTATTGTGGACATTGCTGCTATAAACATTCGAGTACACGTGCCCCTTTGGATCACTACTTTTGTATCTTTAGGGTAAATACCCAATAGTGCAATTGCTGGGTCATAGTGCAGATTGCATTTTTAAACACAGGATACTTTACTTGTATTGGATGTATAACTGAACTTAAGTTTGACAACCTAAAAATGAATAGGAGAAAAGAGTGTTTGGAGCTTACCTGTGTTAATGGGATTAAGGCAGAGATGACTTACATATTAAAAAGAAAAACAACAACCCAATTTCATGTTTTAGTAGTAGCAATGGCAGCTGCAGGTATATTAGAGTTCTAAGAGCAAATTTTAATTTTTAAAAAAGATTTTATTTATTTATTTATTTATTTATTTATTTGAGATAGAGAGAGAGATCACAAGCAGGCAGAGCAGCAGTCAGAGAGAGGAGGAAGCAGGGTCCCCGCTGAGCAGAGAGCCCGATGCAGGGCTCGATCCCAGGACCCTGAGATCATGACCTGGCCTGAAGGCAGAGGCTTAGCTTAACCTGTGGAGTCACCCAGGCACCGTATGAGCAAATTTTAATTTAACATGAATGCAGCAGAACTAAATAGGGTGCCAAATAATGAGTTAGCTACAGAAAAATGTAGCAAATAAGTAGTTTTTTTTTTTCTTTTCAGATATGAATTTTTCTTTTTTACCTATTTTTGGAGTAGTAGTCTTTTCTGAATGGGATATCTTTAAAAAGGATTTGCTTCTGGGTTTCTCCCAGACTTCTAGGAGCATTTATTATGATTGTGGTTGTCTTTTTTTTTTTTTAAGATTTTATTTATTTATTTGATTGTGGTTGTCAGTGCTGCCCTGTAAATACAGTAGTAGTTGTCACAGAGGAGGTACTCAATAAATATTTGTAAGATGAATTTTTATCAATTCTCCAAGCATTTAAAAGTGATCAAATGCTCTAATAATATAAACTTTAGTAGCAGTGTATATTGACAAGCAGATATACCAGTTCACTTTCAAGAAAGAGAATGACTCAGGCTTTCCAATAAAGCTTGAATTTAATTGTCTAGAATATATTTAGTCTACATGAAGCCCTTCCGGTGGGTGGATTGATCAGTTAGCTGTTGAAACATGGAAAAAGCATGGTCAGGCTTTAGCCAATGAACCTCAGATAAGTTTGGCAAGACAATTCCTGTTGTAAAGATGGAGACATCAAAATGTCTTTGTTAGAAGTTGCTTTAACTAGCTTCTTTTCTTTGATTCCACATTTATTCAGCAGCACTATATACTTTCAATTTTTGGTGGGTCTCCTTATGGAAATATATTGAACTTGTCATAAAGATGTGGATAATTCCTGTGTCAGTTGGACTTTTCAAGGAAATTAATGTATTGCTGTTATGGTCTTTATGATATTTACGTATCAGTCATATGACATGAGTTTGAATTTGTTTCTGAATGAAAGTACCATTCACTATACTGATAGGATTACATCTTACACAGAAGGTAGAGGATCAGACCCTGGACTGTCATAGTAACTTCACCAGAGTAGTAACAGAATTTCTGAGGCTGATAAAGAAAGTTTATCTTGCAACCCAGATTCCTCCCCCCTACCTTTATTGGAACAAGTTTATTAATTTGGTATAAGTGTGTAGAGCAGCTAGATTGAGTTTTGCATTTGTTTAATGTAATCTTGCATTCCTCACAATTGAACATTGTGTTTTATTTTGCCTGTAGAGTGCTCCACTTTATATAGCAAGTATATGTAAACCTACATAGACTATATTTCATAAAAAAATACTATAAGGTCAAATTTAAAATTACTTTATAATCACTGACTTTCTTAATTGGTGTATTTAGTCAATTTACATTTAGTATAATTATTGAAATGTTTTGTTTACCATTTTTCTGTTTGTGTTTAGTTGTTCAATACTCCTTTGTTCATTCATTCATTCTTATTCTCTTTCATTCCTCTTTTCCTGTACTCGTAGGGATTAATGGAATAATTTTAGGTATTCCATTTTAATTCTGTTGACTTTCTAGCTATATATATATATATATATATATTTTTTTTTTAGAGGTTGTGCAATATGGATTAGAAAACACACTTTTTAGTTTGTTTTAGTCCTCTTAGAGTTGATATTGTGGGCATTAAATGTAAGAAACTTATAAAAGAAGAATTTATGTCTACCTATGTATTACATCCCAGAATACAGTGTTACTTTATTTGCTTTATACACACTTGTGTTTCAGAGAAAGGGAAGGAAAAAAAAAATGTTCTTTTACCTTTATTCCCATTATTCCCTTCAGCCTGAGGGGCAGGTCTGATGGCAACAAATTTTCTCTAGTTTTTTTTTTTTTTTTTTAAGATTTATTTATTTATTTGAGAGAGAGCATGGGGGGAGAGGCAAAGGGAGAAGGAGAGAGAATCTTCAGACAGACTCTGCATTGAGTGCAGAGCCCGAAGTGGGGCTTTATCTCAGGACCCTGAGATCATGACCTGAGCTGAAACCAAGAGTTGGATGCTTAACCCATTGAGCCACTCAAGTCCCATTGTCTTTCACCTGTCCTTCTGAGACTTCAGTAATACAGGTGATAAACTACTTTGTATTGTTACACAGGTCACTGACGAGCTGTTCATTTTTTCAATTTCTTGTTTCTGTTCTTCAGATTAGATAATTACTACTAATTTGTTGTCAGATTCATATTTTTGTGTTCCAGCTAATATTTATGCATATCAAGCTGCCTCTACACATATTTATTATCTAAAGCATTTACTTACTTTATCTGCAAGTGCAAATTCAGTGAGTTAGGAATTCAGAATAGGCATGGTGGAATGGCTTGTTTTAGCTCCAAAATATCTGGAGTCTGGGACTCCCTGACTAGAAATGAGTTGGCAAATTGTGGCCAAATCATCTACAGGTGTTTTCACTCACATGTCTGGTAAATGCTGGCTGTTATCTGGATCTTCAGCCTGGCTATTGGCCAGCACCCCTCTACTTGGCCTTTCCAAGTGGTCTCTCCACGTGGGTTAGTTCATGCTTCATCATATTGTGTTAACTTTGTGCCAAGAGTGAAAATCTAGAGTCCAAGGTGGAAGTGCTTGACATTTTTATTATCTAGTCTTAGAAATCACATAATACCACTTCTGCTATATTCTCTTGATTCAGGTTGTTACAAAGGTGTGCCCAAGTTTTAGGGGGAGGAACAGTAGACTTTACCAGTTGATGGAAGAAGTGTTAAAGTTAGGTTGAAAGGAGAGATATGTGAGATGGATGATGCAGTCCTTCTTGAAAAATGCAGTCTGCCACAGCTTTCTTCTGCAGTCTCCAGTCTTCTTTTAAGAGTAGATTTTTCTTTCCAGATACTGAACTTTTGAGGCCTAGAATTTCTGTCTTTTATAGTTTCTGTTTCTTTGTTGAGAGTTTTCATTCTTTCACTTATTGTAGTTATCTTCCTTTGTATTCATGTATGTATTTATAATAGCTGTTTGAAGTCCATATCTGCTAATTCCAACACCTGGTTCATCTTGGAATTAGTTTCTATTGACTGCTTTTTTCTTTTAGTCATGGGTCTTATTTTTCTGCTTTGCATGTCTAATAAATTTTAATTGTTTAATGTCGTGATTGATATGTTGTATGTTGTGAAAGGTAATGTTGTAGGGAATCTGGATTGTTACTTTCTTTAAGGGTGTTGAGTTTCATTTTGGCAGGCGTTTCTTCTGGCATGGTTAGGCTTGGTTTTCTTTGTTAAGGCAGGCTTCTTTCAGATTTGTCCTTTGTCTTAGGGCATGGTCCTCAATTCTAAGGTGTGGCCTTTCTGGGGGCTCAGCTGAATACCTCGTATGCTTCAATGAAGTCTCTCCATTCTGGCTGGGCCAGAACTCCTCCTCCTGGCTGTGCTATCTCTGGTGTCATCTCCATTATGCTTTCAGATCCTGCACATATGCAGCCCAACTCTTGGCCAAGGACCAAACGTGAATTTCCACACAGACTTCTGAGGTTCTCCTATTCAGTCCCTTTTCTCTGCCTTTTTGTTCTACAAACTTCAGCTGTCTTAGCACCCCCCCCAAACTAAATCTCTGCCTTTTACCTCAGTGAGACCTTTGTTGCATTTGTTCTGTTTCACCCCTGTGTCAGAAGAGAGCCTTCACACTGAAAGTGAGGTAGTCATGGGAGTTACCTCATGTTCCTTTTTTCTGAAGGATTGTAAGCCTGTGCTGCCTTTTGTTTAGTGCCCAAAATGGTTGCCCAGTTTTAGATTTGCTTCTAGTCAGAGGATAATTCCTGTACCAGATACTCTATAATGGTTGAAAGTATATACATGCTACTGTAAGAAAACTTGCAATAGATGACCCGTTTGTATTGAAAACCAATATAAAACTATTTTAAGAACAAACTTATTTAAGGCCTGAAATTTTTACAATAACCTTACTACTGTAGAATAATTTATAATATTCAAATTTTGCTTTTTATTGAATTTTACCCATAAATTTGTATTGATTTTTTTTCCAGAAATAGCAAATGCAGTGAAAATTTTAATATCATTCTCTCTTCCTGACTGATGTTAGACATTGCTAATCATTAATGATATTCTTCCCCAGTCTCCAACCTGGATGTTGTTTTAATAGCCTAAATATATTGCACACTGGTAAGCAAGCCACCACCAGCTTGATGCTTATTTACCATTTTAGTGTTTATTTCCATTTTACTAGCCCAATCAGTATTATTTTGTGGGATATATAGTTTTTATGAAAGATTTCCCTAGTAAATTGTTTACTTCTCTAGAACTGAAGAACTGAAGTGATTTTTTTTAAAAAAATCATGTTAAAAGGAATCATTAAGGCTATTTATTCTCAGTACTTCCTGAGTGAAATGTAAGAAAATATAAGCTTGTGAAGCAGACATTCTTAGCACTTGTGTCTCTGGTAAATAATATTTGAAATTTAAAAGAGAATAGAAAGCTGGTTTTGAATATAAGTTATAGACACTAGCTAAAATAACACAGGAAGTGTGTCTTGATGAAATTAAAGGTTGAGCTTTCTATGGCTGTGCCTCTAGGAGGGATTTAAAGGTCAGTGACCAGCATTTTAAAAAATTGTGTTTTGTTAATCATTGTTTTTCACTGAGATCGGATTTACAATTTTGTGGTAGTGTATGCCAATAATTTTTTTAAAGATTTTAATTATTTTTATTGGACAGAGAGAGAGAGACCACAAGTAGGCAGAGAGAGAGAGGGGGGCAGGCTCCCAGAGCAGAGAGCCCGATGCCCGCAGAGCAGAGAGCCCAGAGGCTATGTGGGCTCAGTCCCACTTAAAAAGCCTCAAGAATTTATTTATGGGATCATGGCACCTGAGCTGAAGGCAAAGAGCTTTAAAGCCCTATGTGGGGCTCAGTCCCAATTCTGAGACCCGAGCCAAGGCCCCCAGGCCACCCAGGCATCATCATGAATCTTTATAGACAGGAATTGCATGAATCTCATTAAAACCATATCTGGGGGCACATGGGTGGCTCAGGCAGTTAAGCATCTGCCTTTGACTTCTGGGATTGAGCCCTGCATTGGACTTCCTGCTCAGAGGAGAGCCCTCCTTTTCCCTCTCCTCCTCCTCTGCTGGTGCTGTCAAATAAATAAATAAAAATTTAAAATATCCCAAAAAACTCAAACTGTTTCTCAAGGAGGACTGTTGTCATGTTAAAAAAAAAAAAAAACCAGGTTTCCATTCTTTTCTAATTCAAAAATAGTATATGAAAATATTTATTTTATGTAAACTAAAATATACTGTTCAAAAACAGTTGGATTTCTAAGCTCATCAGACTGATTTTCTGGGTAAAATAATTAATATATAACTTCATCAATTTATACTCTTTTGGAAAATACAGTAGGACACTTTTTTTTCCCCCCATTGGAAAGTAGTATATGCTTATGTTTTAACAGTTGCGGAAGTGTTGAAAGTGAATAGTGAAAACCTCCATCTCTCCCTGAAAACTTGTGATAACTGCTATGACTGTTTTGGTATTTCAGCCCCACTTAAGTGTGTGCAGGGAAGCCACATGTGAATCATGTTCCTTGTTTTTGGGCTATAAGATGAGTGTTTCCTTATTTATACAATATTGGTTTGTATATTTGGATTCAAAACTTAACAGTCCCAGACCAAAAATGTACTAAAAGTGAATTGTTAGTCCCCCAAAATACCTTTTTCACTGCTCACATTTAAATTTTAGCTTTCTTGGAGAAAATTGTATTTTGCAGATCATTCTTGCTTACTCATTTTCTCTCAAAAACAAAAACAAACAAAAAAAAAAAAACCCTTGGAGGAAAAGATACGGCAGATAGCAATGAGTTATGTTTCTGAATTTTATAGTCACTGTCCTTCAAATAATTTGTTTTTGTTTGGGTTATCCCAGTTATCCTTAGCATTTATCTAAATTTCTAAATTTCTGACCATATTAAAATGCAAACTGAGAAAAAGCTGTAGAAGTATAAAGCTTCTGGAAAAAAGCATAGAGAATATCTTTGTGAACTCTAGGGGTAGGGAAAGAGTTCTCAGAAAGGATACAAAGTTGTAAACAAAAGAAATATTTGATATATTGGATTTTTATCAGAATTTTATTTTCCTTTTTTTAAGATTCTATGTATTTATTGTTTGAGAGAGAAACTCAAAGAAAAGTGGAATGGGGCTGCAGAGAGAGAAGCAGACTTCTTGTGGAGCAGGGAGCCTAACATGGGACTTGCTCCCAGGACCTGGAGATCATGTCCTGAGATGAAGGCAGACACTTAGCCAACTGAGCCACCCAGGTGCCTTTTATCGGAATTTTAAATTGTTGATTATCAAAACACATTATTAAGGAAAAGAAAAGGCAAGTCCTAGATAAGGAGTAAATATTTATGTCAATACATATATGTGATAAAAGACTTTTACCCAGAATATATAAAAAACATCTATAAATCAATAATAAAAAGCCAGTTAATTCAATGGGGCAGGGGGGGTGGTGGTGGTGGCTGGGGAATGAGCCAATGAGTTGAACAGACATTTTCAAAGAAGAAAATATAAAAATAGCTAATAAATAAATGGAAATATGCTTAATATCATTAGTCATCAGGAACAGGAAGTTGAAAAACCACAGTAAGGTACCACTTTGTACCTGTTGGGAAAGCTGTGATTAAAACTGACAGCACCAAATGTTGATGGGACTGTGGAGCAAATGGAACTCTTAAAATGCAGATAAGATTGTAAAATTGTATAACTGTTTTTGGAAAACTGTTTAGTAGTTTCTTATAAAGTTAAACATACACCTGCCCTATCTACCTTATGACCCAGCAACTCTACTTCTTAGTTATTACTTATTTACTCAAGGGAAATAAAAGTAGGTGTCTCCAAAATTCTTGCACAAGAATATGTACTTATTCATAATAAACCCAAACTGTAAACATCCTAAATATCCATCAAAGGAGGATGGGTAAACAGATGATGGTGTAGTCATCATGCAGTGGAATCATTTTCCGAATAAAAAAGGAATCAACTATTGATGCATGTAACATGGATAAATCTGTACAACAGTAGATTAAATGAAAGAAGCCATTTACAAAAGACTGCATCTTATATGGTCATATTTATATGAAGTTCAGGAATAAGGACAAATCTGTGGTAATATTAGCTGCCTGGGAGCTTAGTGGGGTTTGACTGCAAATAGGCATAAGGAATTTTCTGGAATGGTGGAATATTCTGTATTTTGATTGAGTTGGTTGTACACCTATGATCTCTTTCACTGTATGTAAATTTTATCTCACTTTGAACTGAAAATCCAAAAGTACAAATTGAGAAATGTTTAGGAATTGGGAAGATAAAGAGGGTACGAGAGACAAGAGTAGAAGGGTGTGTAGCACCACTTTTTTCTGTAGTATAATCATATTTTTGAGTAGAAGTCATCTTAGCAGAATCACTGCTTCTTTGGTTAGTTGAAGAAGTAGGCTAAACTGAAAAATCCTAAAAACCCATACCTTAAATATTTAAAGAAAAAGTACACCTGAAACATTAGGATGAAATTGTTCTCTGTGGTTTATTAACAACCACCACCAGAACCACAAAGTAGTAATTTTTCCTTTGTTTCCCTTTGCCCCTTGGCAAGAGTTCTTAGTCTTTTTTTTATGCCGTGTACCTTTTTGGCAGTCTGGTGGAGCTTATGGACCCATTCTTAGCCCTTCTTAGAGTGATTTTAAATTAGGATTACAAATATACCTGTTACATTAATATTAGTCATTTGTTCTTGTTTTTGTTTTGCAGAAGAAAAAAGGTTAGAGATAATTGCAACCAGAGACTAGAACAACAGTAGAGAAAATCAATGATCCTCTTTACTTTTCCTTCATTAATAGAATACCACTTGTTTGCTGTGTACATGTTTTCCCAGAATGCCGATGGTAATTCTAGCTTCCCTTGTGGCTAGATTTGATAATGTGATAACTTATGATCTGTTTTTCTTAAGTAGAAATGATGAGTTCTTAAAGGAGGGGCCTATCCTTCTTTCCCTTCTCCAGTCTGCTTATACAAATATGATGGTGCACCATCGTAGACCTTGCACTGCCCGTCGTGCTGGCTGAGCATATGATGGAAGGGTCCTGGGTCCAGTCCTGTATGAAACAAATCTACCCAACCAGCTGTACACTACTAATCCTGGAATTTATGTGGGAGAGTAGTGTATTCGGTGTAATTAGTAGCATATTTGTTTATGAGCCCCTCCTCCCTCCACCTTCTTCTATTTCTCACAGCTAAACCTTATTCTCACTGATACAGTTACTCTAGTATTACTTTTGATGGCAGGGATAATAATTCATAAATAATTTTATCCCAGGGAAATAAGCACAATTTCAGGTACTTAATTCACGTTTTCTCAATACATTTAAATAAAAGATAATCTTGATAGGAGTGGGTATCAAGGAATGAAAACATGAAAGCATACCATTAAAAAAAAAATAGTAGGGACCCCAGAACCCTTAATGAAACATGGTCATGCAAGGAAAGAGCCTAGTCTGGAAACTGCTGAGTGGTTTATGGAATGAGGGCCTGACTCTGCAGAAATTAAGAGGAACCCATCTTATCATACTAAGTCCAGTAGAGAAGGTTTTGCTGGTATAGGAGAAAGTCATTGTTATGTTCGTTTTGATTATAATAGTTCAGAAAATACTAAGAAACCAAATATGTGCTAGAATACTATAGTTAACACATTATATAAAATTTATAGTCTAATAACCTAATTCTTAAGTGTTGATAATAAGTAGTATTTTACCATTTGCAACTGTTTTAGTATGACATACAAATACAAATATATCATTTCAATTAGTGACAAAGTTATGAGTAATTATTGTGTGGCATGATATTTCACATCCAAATGTATGAACTCTCTTTCCTCTCTACCCAACCACACACATTTTCAGCCCTCTTTGTAGTAGCTAAATTTGTAATTTTGGTTATATCAATTTTGGGTTTTATGTGATTATGACTAGATAAATGCAGTTTACAGTTAAGTACTATAACTGTTTTTTCCTGAGCATTTTATTTTCCCTGGAGGTAAAATTCTCTCTGTCTCTCTCAACTTCTTTAGTCTCTATGTTTTTAACTTCAGTTTATCCCTAAACTATATAAATCTCTTAACATGTTCAAGCCCATTGGGCATTAAATTGATTTTATCTTCTTTAGGAGCCTTGTGATCTACCGTGAGTTGCGTCAGTTCCCTAGATTTGCCTTATAGCTGTCTACTTCAGATGTTTCTTCACCATCATTCTGAGAATTCCCTTTTCCCCTTCTCATGAGTTGGAATCTTCAGTTCCTGGAATTGTCCTCTTTCTTGGTTTCCCACCTTGTTTTGGTGGGACACATCTTCTAGTAACTTCCTGAGAGAGAAAATGTGGACAGCAAAATTATTTGAGATTTCTCTTGTTTAAAAAATGCCTTTACTATATATTCACACTTGATTTAATGTCTCTTTTGGTATGGTATTCTAGGCTGGAAATAGTCAGAAGGTATTCCTGGAAGTTGTTTTCTAGCTGCTAGTGTTGCCATTAAAAAGGGTGGTGTAATTCTGATTCCAGATATTTTTTATGAAACCTCTTTCCTCTTGGGCAGCTTATAGGATCCTACGTTCATCTTTTCAGTATTCAGAAATTTCACTGAGCTATATATGCTGTATTTGGGTCTATTTTCATCACTTTTGCTGAATACTCATTGTATCCTTTGACTTAGGAAACTCCTGTCCTTCAGTTTGGGGTATTATTCTCGAATTATTATCTTGGATTTTTTTCTCCTTGTGTTTTCTGTTCTTTTCTCTAGAACTCATAAGTTGAAACTCCTCGACTTTAAATCTTCTCATTTGTTTTCCATTTGTTTTTATTTTTTATTCTGTTTATCCTGCTGTTTCCTCAGCTTATACTTTTCTAAACTCTCTCGCCTATTATCTACCTCCTAACAGTAAACAAATGTATATACATGAAGTACATACATGTGGTAAAAACACATGGCAAGTGCTTTTATTGGCTGTAATTGTTGCTCTTGTTTAGTTTGTTTTTGTTTGTTTTTTGCTCTTGTTTAGTTTTGTAATTGTTTGGAGGGAGAGGTCTTTGGTTTTGATTCTTTGGCTTATTAGCTGTATGACTTTGGGGGCAAGTTTTATAATTTTTTTTGACTCCTATTTTCCTTGTTTGTAAAATGTGAATAAGTTCTATCTCTCAGATGTTTGTGAGCATCAACTGAGAATATATATATGAAAATACTTAATAAACTTTGTATGGAGTTAATAGTTACTACTTGCATCTTTCAGATATGGAAAGTTTCTTTGAAAGAAAATGATGGCTGAATTTTCATGTTATTTTTAAGATTACTTGATTACACATGTCTATTTTTCTCACATCTAAATGAGCTAGATGAACTTAAGCTAAGTGCTAATGCTGCCTTTTAAATAACTTACTTAATACTCAACCTCATAATGTTAGGCTGAAGAGAGATGAAAATATTTATTCTGTGAAAAGCTCTGGCTTTACTTCAGATTGTATAAATCTGTGTAATGTAATAATTATTTAAGAATGACGTGATTATTAATTTAAACCCAAGAAGGGAATATTTATTGGAATTTGTTTGTTTATTTTTCTTAAATGGTACTTTAATAACCTCTTCCATGGAGGTGTGCTTCAGAGTGGGTGTGGTTTTATTTATTCTGGTCTTTAGGTCATTCAATTGAAACAGCTTTTAGGGTATTCTCCAACTGTATATAACATAAATAAGTTACCTAAAATTGTTGAGTTGGGTGGTTTCTGTTGTTTGGGGCAGGGATGTAAGGCTTGCCCTCTTGGTACAGCTGGTTTATCTTATCTTTAACCTTTTGTTTTTTCTTTTTGACTTTGTCAGTAGGATGTGGAGATGTGAAAAGAAAAAAAAAACAAAATAAAAATGGGAAGAAAATATTTTGTCATTTTTGCCCTTGAAGACTATTATTCCTTCCCAAAATACTGACCCATTTTCTACCTTTTAAAAAAATGGTATATGAAAATGGGTGGCTCATTTTTCTGCCTTGGTTTCATTTTTTTTGCCGCTCTGCCTCTAAATTCTCTGACAAATAAATAAAAAAAAAAAAAAAAAAAAAAAATGTGTATGAAATGTTTATTTTTCTCCTTGGTTTTTATTTTTCCTCTGTGATTGTCTGTAAATTATGCAACAGAAAAAATTTTAATCTGTAGTTACATTTCCTGATTGTCACAGTTTCTGTAGAATTTATTTCTCAAATGTAAGAGCAAGATTTTTTCTGCCTTTGATGGGCATTTAAATCGTCACCAGAAAGGATGAGAGATTCTGTGTGCTTTGTTGGCTTATAGGATGTTGCTTTTCTATCTTTAATTTAGTGATCTATCTTGAATTGAGCAATAAGACCCTCAGAAGACTTACGAGTAAAGTAGACACCATTATTGTTTTCTTCTAGTGAGTTTTTCATTAATTTCCTCAGATTCACAAAGAAGCAAACATTTATGCTGATTTTGCCACATATTAGACCTTGTAAAACTTGCTGGCGGTACAGAGGCGAATAAGATACCATTTCAGTCTTTGGTAGTTTTTATAATCTCAGGTGATAAGTAGACATAGTATTGCAGAAGAGGTAACTTGTATACAACAGAGCTGTGTGGAGAAGAGTGGAAATAGGACTTGTATCCTCTAGGCAAGTTTTCATAAAGAAGGGCATTTTTGAGCTGGGGTGAAGGAATCCGCTGAGGCTCTCCTGGAGACCTCCAGGTGGGGCGTATGGCATTACGGGCAGAGGTTGGCATGGAAGAAGGCGGTTGGCATGGAAGAAGCTGGTTGGCATGGTGGGGTTTAGAGTATGGCAGATAATCCATTATGGTCAGATTCGGGGGTAGGGTATGGAGGGTGTGGGGTGACAGGTAACAAGGTGAAAGAAAGGTGCTGCAGAGACTTGGCGTGTAGGTGGGCCCCAGCTTACACATGATTTGTGCATAGATCTTCCTCTTGTCCTGATTAACCTCCTGTAACAACAAGCCTTGTTGCAGATGCCAGAATGCTTCAGTGGAGGAAAATAAAAACCACAAAGCTTTATACTTTTGAATAACTAGATTCAGAAGCTGAGTTAAAAAAAAAAAAAAAAACAAAAAGAAAAGAAAGCACAGAACAAGAAGTGTCAAGCTGCAGTCTATTAAGTGAGTCAGTGCAGGATTAGACTCTTAAGATTAGGCATTTAGAGTCCCAGAAGGAAGGTAGAAAGATACCAAAAACAGATTCTGCCTTTTTCAAAATTTTATTCGAGTTTAACATTATATCCAAAGAAAAGGAAGGAAATTCTTTTCATTCCTGTATTCAGTGGCTTCCTGCTTCCAGAATTTAGGACCTAGGCTTGCACTGTCAGTACTGTGGCTCACTTAACATTATTATGGCTATAGGTGGCATGGGGAGCTAGTCTGGGAACATGGCTGCCCTTTTACTTTTGTGTTTCTAAACACAGGATCCCAGAGTTAATGAACCGTCTCTTTGTTAATTGAGTGTAGCTTTTGGTATATATATTTCAGCTCCCCTTCCCCAGTTCATTTGATGGAATCATAGACTTTCAGAACTGGAAAGTATCTGAAAGAGATCATTTAGTCCAACCTTCTCATTTTACACATGGGGAATCTGAGGCGTAGAGAAGTTAAGTGAGTTGAACAAGGTCACATGGGTACATATGGTAGCAGACCACCCACCGTTGAAGCCAGTCTTCCTTTCTGGTTTTGTTGTCATTTGTTTTAACCTCCCCAAATTTTACTTCAGAAGTTTCTAGAACTACCAGTTTGTAGCATGTTTTGATTTTTGATGTCACTTTTTATTCTCACTACCCCTATTTGTATTTCTGGCTCTGGGTAAGTGAGTCTGGCAAGCAGCAGCTGTTTCTCTTTTCTTTCTTTTATTTTTGGGATGTTAATTCTATGTGATGTATATCTTTGCAGATATATACACTGAAAGGTCCTAAAATATTGACACTAGACATACATCTATTTAATGGTATATTAAACTTTTTATGGCAATTGTGATGTGCGGATGAAGAACAGTACTTAATATGGACTTTTTAATAATCGACTGAATCTGTTTATGTCTCTATATTATCAAGCATTCAATAAATTATCTTAAGAAAGGACAAAATTAGCTTCATATCATTAATCAAATTTGGGTATGATGATGCTTAGTGAATTTGTTTTGGGCAGGTGTGTGTATTTCATGGTTCTATGTTCCTCTGTATACCTGTAGGCTGGTGAGGGTAAGAGGAGAAGGGAGGATGATGGGGATAGAGGCATAACACACTTCTTGCCTTTGAGGACCTTAACTGTTCACTGGATACTTGTTTGTAAGAGGGTTACTCTATTTCATTGTGTATTCTATTTGACACACAACTCTCCATCATTTGGTGATGAACCTCTACCTGTTGTTAATTTTTATCTGTTAAGGTTTCTTTTTAAGATAGTGATGTTGAAGAGAGTTAGAGACCTGCATACTTCCCTAATGCTTTGGGAAGTCTCACTTATCTGGAAGCTTTTCCTGTTAGTCTTACTCTTCCTTCACTTTCTGTCAACCCCTTCATTAGAAACTCTTGCAATGCTTCTTCATCTCTCTTGTCTCATATAAGCCAATATAAGGTGAGGATTTTAAAAAAGGTATCTTTTACATTGAATTTTAATTTTAAGGAAGTGTAAATGGTCAGATTTACCTACTACTTGTCTCAGTCAAATCCCATTTTCCATTTATGTATCTTCAGTTTTGGTTTGTTGAAGGACTTATCAACTAACATACCACACAAAAGTTATAAGGAATGGGGTATGTGCACATGCACGTGTGTGTGCACGTATGCACGGTTATTGGAGAAGGTCTTAATTAAAGAAGAGAGTCATCATTCTTATTCTAGCAACCCCTCCTCCAGATCACTTCCATTACTACAGGCCCCGGTATATGTTCTCACATACTCTTCATCCACTTCATCGGTACCTGTAGAGATTTTCATAACCTTTTTATGTTTTCATGGTCGCTTTTTGTTGGTTCTATCTTTTATGCCAAATATTGCTCTAGTAGGAAGGCTGATTTTGAGTAGAATTTGTTATTGCTTTTGTTTTTGAAGCTGTTCTCTATTTTGTATTGTAAGTGGAAGAAGTATGGAGCTGTATTGGGAAAAGTTTTGACTTTTGTAACCAGAGGACCTGGGCTTGAGTCCTGGCTCTTCTAAATCTTAGCTTTCTCATATATAAGATGGAGATTATATTTTCTATTATTATATTCGTGTGACTATGAATTAAAAAACATGGAAGCTCCTTTGTAAGGTTGTGTACATGTGGTAAACATGTAGAAGCTCATTAGTTCCATTTTTCCACCATTTCTGCCTCTTAACAGTAATATTTGAGAATCAGTTTATGATGTAGTCTTAAGCAGTACTTGTCAAACCAAATGTGTGAGCTCCTGAAAAAGCAGGAGAATTTTAGAAGACTAAAGCTGTGTGAAACTCAAAATGTTGATTTTTCTGTTATGCTGCCATGAGACCAGCATCTTAGAGCTTTGTTTCCTAGCCTGCTCCTTGTCCCTCACCTTTTAAGTCCTATCTTTACATGAGTCTTTATAAAATATTCTGCACTATTTACCAGACCTCTTCTTTAATCTGTATTAAAGATAGTGTAAAATGTGACTATTTTCTTGGTCAGTCTTCCTCTTACCTGTCATGTTTTGCATAGGAGTGAGTATGAAATTATTTAGCAAGGGTACATAAATATGCATATGGCATTACTAAATGATTTTTTTGAGCAAAACTCAATATATTATAAGTGAAAAAGGGGGAAAGCTTTGTTTTAAGTAGTAGTATGAAAGTTGATTTATTTCAGGTCTGACCATTTAGAAAATAGTGGATTCTGATTTGCTTATAATTAGTTCAGCTTTCATGTGGATTAGGATTTAAAACCATTTAAAGTAGAGGAACCATACAGATATCTTTAGGATTTCTTAAATGTGAAATACATGTCCACAATCACATATTGAAACTCTTAGGGCCAGTGTGTCTCAGCATTCAGAATTTTTCCCTTTGCAGAAAGATAACATGGAAGCATAAACTTACTAATATTACATAACACTCCTCTGGGGTCTAGGGCAAAATGGTCTTCCTACCATTTTCACTCTTTACTCTTAAGTGTATTAATTAAAGAGTGCACACTGTCATAAACTCAGATCGGATGCTGCCACAATTGAGCCTGTCATAAGTTTAACAGAAAATGTTAGATATTTCAGACTTTTGGGATTTCAGAATTGGAGAGGAAGGGATTGTACAATGACCTTGACTTGTTTTAAAATGCTAAGTTTTTATTTTAAATAATTTTTAAAAATCTCATTTGGTTAGTAGCTGTAGTTACCATGATTTTGCTGACCACAAATTCAAGTGTGGGATCCCTTTCAGAGCCTTCTTAATGTTTGTTAACACACCTGTTAACCATGAGTAAACCAGTGCATGATGACAAACATGTCACTACTACTAAAGAGACCAATTTTAGTATGCTCTAAGTAATATAGATTTAACATTTTACTACTCTGTATTTATTTTACTTCTTATTCCTTCATTACTCTGAGACTTTAATTAAAACTCATAACTGAGAGATTTTTGACAAGATTACCTTTGTTAGAAAAGTCTGCCTTAACAATTTTTTAGTAAGTGTAGTTTTTGAGTAGATTAGTGTCATTCACTTTTTTTTTCAATTTCTTTGCCCTTATAATTTTACTATTTTAAAAATTTATCTTTTTAAATAGTACTTCAAGAAAACGATGTATGCTCAACTCTGGGGTAAAGACAGTACTGTGGCTCATTAGGTGTTTGTACACACTTGGTGAAGTCAAACATATACTCCCTCAGCATGCAGGAAGTTTCAGGGGACACGTGCAGCTGGGTGGGAGGTGTGTGCCTGAGCGGCATCACAGGTTTTGTGAGCAAGTAATGGAAGCCCTAAGTGCATAACACCTAAGATCAGTTTACTTAATGGTAAAATGGGGATAATGACACTACCTACTTCATAGAATTGTTAGGATTGAAAGAAGTAGTTAATACAAAACAACATGATGCCTGGTACAGTATACAAGTTCAGGAAATGTGTGTTACTATACTTTTTTTTTTTGCCAGTGAAAAAGATAACTTTAGATCACATTTAAACTTTTCTTTTAGGTGTGCTGAAAGACATTATGATACCGCCAAATTTAACTGCAGAGGTAGGTATTAACTGCCACGTAATGTATTTCTGTTATATAACTTAAAACCAATAGACCAAATCTTCTTGTCATAGCAGTAGTGAATAAGCTCAATTATTAAGTGATGTAAATATTTATCTTAAAGATGGTCTTAGACAATTTGGAAAAATTTAATTTTACTTTTGTGTTTTAGGCAACAGTTACCATATAAACCTGCCAGTACTAGTAGGAATACTAAAATGCAGGGTTGACTGTAAGAATTAGGAAAAGTTTCTAGACAAACCATAAAATAAAGAAAGGGTTATATCTACTGTTGGAGGCATTTGGTCTAATAGTAAAGGATTATAGGAAGAGCAAAGCAGACAACGGAGTAACTCCGTGGAGCCGTGACCTCAAGGGGGCAAAAGCTTATGACAAATGTGGATAAGAGGAGCCTGACAAGTGGGAGCAGGAGCTGCTTTAAATGAGTTCTTCTCCAGGTGTAGTGAATTTTTCTGAGGTCCCACAAAAACCTTCCCTCATTGTTTGTGGAACCCCTTGAGCCATGAGAGACCTGGAGAGTGAAGAAGCTTGGCAGATGCTACCATGATAGAAAGAGAGGGTGGAGTCCATGCGCTCCATGTTGATGTGTTTGCGGTGGATCCCTTCTGACAGTCTAGATCGGATGTTCAAACAGCTGGTTTGAGAATTCAGAAGTGCTAGTGGTGAGAGCCAGTACAGATCCACTAAGAATTTTTCCTTTTTCGTGAATTTAAGCTACTGCTTACTAGGCAAAGCGTGTTTTAGTCAACGTTTATCTAGCTTTAAATAGACGTTTAACAGTTTCCTGGCTGTTTTGTGTGCCCGTGGGGAGATGAAGATGGAATGCTGAGGCCCAGGTGAAAAAGCATCCCAGCGACTCCCCCTGTAATGGTCATTGTCGTCTCCCAGGACCACTCACCTGACACACTGAATCCGGTTCCATATTAGTGATGATGTGACTGAAGATAGAAGGCATACTTCTCACATATTCAGATGACACAGAGGACCATTATGTACATTAGATGTCAGTCAGGATTTGTAAGGGTTTTAGTAGAATGGAACTGCTGAGGCAGGGACCAGTAAGAAAAAATTTAATAGTGATATAGTTGAACTCCTGTTTCTGAGCAACTTAAAAAACACAACAACAAAACCCCTCTGACTATAAGCAAAGAGAAACTTTGGGTTTTTATAACTCATGTGAAAAGACCTGAAGCTTCATTAGATACACTTTACTACAACTGTATACATTTTTTTAAGTAGTTTTTTTTCAGCTTCTTTTGTAAATGTCTTTAAAATCACGTGTAGTATACAACACTAACATTTGCAAGACCATCTTTAAATAACATGCTTAGCATTTTTATTATATGAAATATAAAAATCAGTCCTTTCCATTGTTGATTGATTGGTAATTTATATCTTCTCTGGAATATATGTTTTGTGGTGATGTAATATTATAAATATTACGACTCCTTTTGTCAGAAAACGCATTGAGAGCCCTGACAGGAAACCTGCCTACATGACATTTCATTTTGAGTTTGCCTCTCTCTCTGACATGTTGCCTTCTGCTACCTCTCCATTACAAAGTTTCCTCTTTCATTAAGTGGGGAAAATAATGCTCAGCCTCTGTCTAGTGGGTAGGTTTAAGAATTGAGACACTAGTTTCTATTCAAATATTGGTAAATTATCAGGCAGCAAATTATTTTTCTCTGGAGTTCACTTTTTCTTTTAAACATCTATTAAGCTTATATGCAACATTTCTAAAGTTAATCTACTTTAATAAACAATTCAGGAAAGACTTTTTTTTTCCCTAATTCTGAGGTTATCCTTTTACCACAGTTGCACAGTATCCTTTTGAAGACCATAATCCACCACAGCTAGAACTTATCAAACCCTTTTGTGAAGATCTTGACCAATGGCTAAGTGAAGATGACAATCATGTTGCAGCAGCAATTCACTGTAAAGCTGGAAAGGGATGAACCGGTGTAATGATTTGTGCATATTTATTACATCGGGGCAAATTTTTAAAGGCACAAGAGGCCCTAGATTTCTATGGGGAAGTAAGGACCAGAGACAAAAAAAAGTAAGTTATATTTGATGATTTTTTTTTCTTTCTTCTTCCTTGATCTGAGCATTTATTAGAAAAAAAAGAGCTTTTTAAAAAGATGGTTGGTAACCCTTCTACCGTAACTGTTGTATGAGCAAATGACTGAATCTCTCAATTTTTCTCTTCATGCTGGCATTTTCATATCATGCTAGTAAATCTTATGCATTAACTGTATGGCATATTTGGTCTTATAAAATCCTGGCAGAGCATTTAAAGAAGCAGTACGTTGAACAAAAGTAAGCTTGATATTTCTGAACCTTGCTTGAGAGTAAGATGTCTTTGGGTAATAACTTGGATGCCATTTCCTACTAAAGTATGATCCTTTATAAGTACATGAAAATTATTCTTTGATATGAATATTCACGAATATAGTTATAATTAAGATTAGTCAAAGGTTCTTCTGTTATTCAGAAGGCTAATAAAGACGATGTTGAAAATCACTGACAAACTTAATCTGTGTAATATGTTTGAGGGGAGAACATAAAGTCAGGAGAAGTTTCATAATAATTTCTAAGAGATTCATTTCTTTGGATGGTAAATGTGACAAAATATGTTTATGTTTCTTACAGAGAGATTTTGTACATTTCTCTGTCTCTGAGAAGGAAAAACCCAAACCGCTCCAGATAGAGGGAGAAACTCACCTAGACAAAGAACTCTCTTGAGGGAGACATTACAACTTTATGAAGAAATTTATTCTAGTTTTAATAACATTTACAATCAGGAAGGTTCTCTTCCAGTTTAAGTTGCTTGCCTGCCTGCCTTCCTTTAATTTTTAGTGTGGGCTTTGAGCTCGTGACCCTGAGATCAAGATCTGAACTGAGGTCAGGAGTCAGACGTTTAACTGACTGAGCCATCCAGGCGCCCCTAAGCTGATTTCTTTTTAATTCAACTTCAAAACAGAAACATGATCACTTCTATTATTTTAGCTGGTGATTGCATTGATTCCTGCCTCCTTTTCTCCTTCCTCATTTCTTATTTTATTTATCTTTGTGATTTTTAAAAATTACTTCTAGAGATGCTAGAGTGTTGTGTATTGGTGATAGTTTATAAAACTGAATCTCATGTTAGTGCTTGATTTTAGTAAATATTCATTATAGTAGATTGCCTTACATTTCTTTAGAAGTTGTGTATGTCCTGAGATGATAGTAGTGGAGTGAATTCTTGAGTGGAAGGCCTGAGATGTTTACTTTGGTTCATTTTTTTCATCATCTAGAGGGAAATAGTTGCTGTTACTGATTAAAAATATAAAAGGTAAATTGTTCTACACTTAAGTGAGTAAGTCCAGGGCAGCACAGGGGAAAGAGACTGAATGGAAAGAAAACAATAGAGAAACAGGTCGAATCAAAGTACAGGAGCTAAAGTAGTGGTAGAAGTTTAGAGCAAGCAGGGTTGATGAGCAGTAGACACTGTATGTAGTTGTGGGAAAGAAATCAAATCAAAAGAATTTCAAATAAAAGTAGAGGAGCTGTGTATTATGGAGCCAGAACACCAGATTTAGCTCATGGCTCTTTTTTTTTTTTTTTAAAGATTTTATTTATTTGACAGAGAACACAAGTAGGCAGAGAGGCAGGCAGAGAGAGAGAGAGAGAGAGAGAGAGAGAGAGAGAGAGAGAAGCAGGCTCTGCACTGAGCAGAGAGCCCGATGTGGGGCTCAATCCCAGGACCCTGGGATCATGACCTGGGCCGAAGGCAGAGGCTTTAACCCGCTGAGCCACCCAGGCGCCCTAAAACTCATGGCTCTTAAAGGATTTATGTGACATATGTTCTAGAAATATGATGAAAGCTATAGTCTCTCACTAAAAATGTACATGGTATACATGAACATAAAATTTTGCTTATAGTTTTTAACTACACAGATTTTTTAAAATGTGGAAAATAAAAGGAGTCTTTATAAGAATTATGTCCCCTTTTATTTTTTATTCATTTATTTTTAAGATTTTATTTATTTGACAGAGAGATCACAGTAGGCAGAGAGCGGGAAGCAGGCTTCCTGCTGAGCAGAGAGCCTGATGTGGAGCTCGATCCCAGGACCCTGAGATCATGACGTGAGCCGGAGGCAGAAGCTTAACTTACTGAGCCACCCAGGTGCCCCAGTGTCCCCTTTTTAAATGGAAAAAGGCTTAACCCACTGCAGTGGCTCTTTGAGGTTAATGACGAAATCTCAATGGTTACAGATTAATCAGAATTAAACTTTGGTTTTGCCAATAGGAAGTTTTATGAAAGGGCTGCTAGTATTTAGATTATAAATAATACATTAAAATTATGCCATTGTCTTTGACTTGACAACTTCTTTGTCATCTTTTATATCCAATCAATTTTGACTATGTTTTTGGTGAAAACAAGTGCTTAAAATGCTATCTCATGAAAGAATGAAAGAGCAAATGAAATCTGTAGATTCTTTTGTCAGATGAAAGTAGGCTTGTATCAAAAAATTAAGAGTTCTCTAAAATTCTCCAGAAAAATTCATGTTGCATCATTTTCTTTGCCTTGGATAATGAAATCATTTTTGGCAAGATTCTGGCATAACGCTATGTTAGGAAGGGAAGGATTATGACTTCACATTTTTAGTTTTAAGGTTAAAGAATTAAACTGTGCAAATGAGTTTGTATTTTATCCAGTTGACTGCATTTAAAATCCTGGCTGTAGAATTTTGCCTTCTGAAACTAGTGAACTTATGGGTAGAAAAGCATTTCATAATTGCTCCCATTTCTTGACAAAACCTCTTGAGAAGCCCTTGATTGAATGTCTTGGCTCTCCTGAATTTGGCAATTTTCATAGCAGTAGATTTTTCATGAAACACCCTCTTGTACAGGCTGTGATTCGAGGCTTGGCACTGCTAGAGCAGGCTACTTCCCCATCAATGGCTAGAATTTCTCCCAGGATGGAGCTAGAGTCTTGTACCCCATGCACAGTGAGGAACACAGCAGTGAGTGCCACGGTGATGTGGAGAGTGCTGTCTTTCCCCAAGCAACAAAGCCAGAAGTTTTGCCAGGTGTTAAGGTGTACTATCTGCCTAGAAAATACTGAGATTTCTTGAGGGGAAGGTTTTTTGGGGGCATTTTGAAAATGTTAATGTTCCCCCGAAATTTCCAAAGAGTACTCTAAAATAAGTATTATTCTTTGATTGTGTACCACGTGTGTACTTGATGAAAACCAGTAGCTGGCTAACCCGGTAGCTGGCTAACCCTAGAAGTCGTCATCATATACTGAAGGGAAGTGGTATTTCCAGTCCTCTCATGACCTGCTTCATAGTCTTAGGAAAAGAGTTCAGTTTTTCTGGGAGTGGACAGATTTGTTTGCTAGAGATACTGCAACAGTCTGAACTTTTCTTTTGCAAGCTACAAACATGTTTGACCATTTCTGAAGTATTTGTCTTCACCATATTGAACTACACCTTTTTTGTTTGTTTGGCATTACAACCAGCAGACTTGTAGAGTGCTTTACTCAGGATTTTGAGTTAGAGGGTAATCAAAGGTTCTTGTAGTAGTCTAACTTTTTCTGACCAAGCTGTGCTTTTACGTGTGCTCTCTTTTCCCCTCTTCCGCACACTCACCCACACACATACCTCCCCTCTGTGAGAGTTGGCTAAATGCTTATAATCATGAGAACCAGCCATGTAAGGAGCACTTGGGATAGTTTTTCACACCATACTCAGGGATACAAGTAAAACCCAAGGATGCTTAAACAGTTTAAGTTAGATCCAGGAGAAGTCTTCTTAATGAAAAAGTGAAGACATGTTTTAATTTATCATTGGGAAAATACTGTATTCCTTACCATCTGAAAATATTGTCAGTTCTCTTGCTCTGTAAAGGTGAAGAGAGACTTAGTAAACTGGCAAGGCCCAAGGGATAGTGTTGTGAAATAGGGGTCAGAGTGAAAAGATAGCAAGAGAAGTGTTTATAAAAATAAAATACAGTATACTGTAGAATGTGAACACCCCTCCATTATCAGCAGAAATGCTTCAGGCACACAGCACTCTTCTCTTACGGGTTTGAATCTCCCCCAGGTGGAAGTTAACAGGCTAACAGAATGGAGTTCTGTGTGTACTGTTAAGGGTATCCTCAGTAAAATTGTTATGCTTAGCTCATACATTATATCGAGATTCAGAGTTAAGTAATTTGGCCAAAATTGATCACTTTTAGCATCTTGGAGTCAAAATAAATCATTGAGATCTGTCGTGCTTTAGTTCATGATTAATTAATATACCCAGACCATTTTTGGATGAATTAGTCACAGCTGTCATCTAAAGCAGGATCCTAAATGTGCTCCTACCTTTACTTCTGTATATATTTAAAAAGGCAAAAAGAAATTTACAAGCAGATGCTGTTAATGAAGCTCTGTTCCATTTGCACGGTTTCATTTGCATTTTATGTTGAAACAGTGTTAGAAAGTTAGATTAAATAGATAAAGATTATGGGCATAAGATTATGAGCCTTTTTTGGCAGGAATTTTTCTTACTTTAAATGATAAAACAGAGGCCCAGATAGGTGAAGTGCTTTGATTAAGATGATTCGAACAGTTAATGATAGCATTTAGAGTAAAATTTGAGTACCCTGAACGTTGTTGAATCCTGGAACTGCGAAAGAATTTTGCGGCTGTTCAGAATTAATCTCTATGGGGACAAGCTGTCCCCAAATGGGCCTATTTTGACAAGGCTCCTCAGTTTATACCCTTTTTTACTGATGCCTAGGAATTTGGTGGCCCCTGACCTAAGTACAGATAAAGGCAGCTTGAAGTTGTTAGTCTTATAAATATAATGCTGAAGGTTTCCTTTAAATCTTTGAAATTTAATTGTCTAACAATTTTCAGACATATCAGACGTTTACCTAATGGTTAGGGTGCTAGTGAAATAATCTGTTTTTAGCCTTTAATAAGTATAGTTTCATCATGAGAAATGAACTAAGCTGAACATGGTAAAGCTGTTGTCATTCAACTGTGGAATTCTTCCAGGGAAGTAAGTATCTTATAGTAAATATAACTGATTATCCAGAGTAGTTTTATTCTTGAAACACCTGCTAAAAATTTATCTTCTTGCCAGTATTTCCTTTTAGGTTGAATGTTTAGATTCGTATTTTTGTAACTGTGAACCATTATTATGGGAGATACATATATTTTGTCAGTTTTTCAGCTTATATAGCATTAATTTTACTAAAACTGTCTTTAATGTGACTTTGCCTGTATCCTTAATTTCAGTTGTAGGGAAACATTAAGAAGGAAGTTGTGTTCTGGTGACGTTTATATGGGAGGATATGGTTTCTTCTCTTCCCTCCTTCCTCCCCCCTCCCCCTTTTCTCCTCCCCCCCCACCCCTCTTTGTTATGGAGAAAGAAGACCCAGTTGGCATGTTTTAGTGAAGAATTTGTGAACTTGGCAGGGACTCTCCTCAAACTAATCTGGTGCAGTGTTGTCATTCCCTCAGCTTCCCTCAGTGGACTTGGTGCAAATTAAATGGCAAAGCGGTGGGTGCCTGCTGACCCTACAGTGTGCCGTTGTGTTAGTGATGCCCAAATGGTGCTTGAAGCTTGAGTGTTGCCGAGAATTCAAAGTACAACTGATACCTCCTCTAAAGAAACATATTTCCCAGAGTAGGATAACTGCTTGATGGAAAGAAGAGTCCTTCTTTTATTCAATAATTGAGAAGAAACCTGTGTTACACTTCCCTAAGAGTAATTCCTTTGGAGATTTGGTCCTTTTTTTTCATGAGTGAAACAGGCTCTCAGCAGCTCCCTGTCCTGCCCCCCCCCCCCCAGGATAGCCTGGTGCAGGTTAAATCCCAGGGCAAGTGCCTGTCTAGTCCTGTGCTTCACACTGTCTGCACTTAACACTTATGTATCGGAATGAGAATAAACTCACAGCATTTATTGTAAGCTATGAATAAGTGTTAAAGCATCCTACTAATACTGGTAAGTATGTATTTTGGAAAGAGTCCCCAAATTTCTGAATTCAGAAGCAAACTTTAGTTACATGACAAACCCATCCAGAATTTCTGCTACTCCTCTCTCTTTCTGTTGCTTTCCCCCTTCTAGAATGGTGGCAGGCCAAGTACACATTAATCTTTATTTTCTTTGATTAATCTTTTAGGAAAAAATATTTGAGCTTTTGATTTCTCTTTTTGTTTTGCTTTCAAAGCAATTATTAGAGACAAAATTCATATATATTATGATCTCTGTACATGAGTTCATTAGCTTATCTGTAATGAAGACTTAAACTTTCTAGAAATAATAAGTATTAACTTTATTCTAAGTGATCCCATGAAGAGGAAATTTTCTGGTTTCTCTGAGGAGTGAATTTTTATGTCCTGATTGTATAGTCAGCTTACTTTTTTCTAGCTACTAAATTTTTCTCCATATGATAACATAAAAAAATTTTCTAGTTTTCCCCTTCACTTAAACTCTAATTGTTCTCATTTTCAGTAAAAACAAAACAAAAAAAGAACTCCTAATACAATATTCTTATTTTTTTAACATATTAATTCTTTTGGGCTAAACTGTGTTCCTCTAATACATGGTATTTAAGCCTGTCATACAATCTATACATTCATAAAATTATAAGGTTTTTATACCTTGAAGGATTTTAGCAATGATTTAGTTAAGGCCTGTTCTAATATAAATGATCAAATAAATCTGTAAAGATCAGTCTCTCCTAGGTCATTTCATCTGTCTGTGTAATGTTATTCAAAACTGTCTCCTAACCTCAAATCTAGTATTCTTTCTACAGTACTGTGTTCTTCTGTCCAAATTATACTTCTGTATTATTTTGATCCCCAAAGTAGAAATAGAAACTTAAAAAAAAAAAGAAAAAAAGAATTCTCTCAGTAGCTATATTATAACATATTAGAATTCTCTCAATATCTACTCACAGAAGCCCAACTCAAAGAGTGTAAACCCAAGGAGACCTTTATATTGACTTACATAACCTTAAAAGCTCTGGCCTGGACTTAGATGCTTAATAGGTATTGGTAATCTTTCTCTCAGCTCTCTCCTTTGCTCTGTATGTGCTTTCTTTTCAGGCATTCTCCTTGCAAATAATAGCAAGGTACGACTCCTGGCGACTCTGGTGTTACATCCTGGCTACTTTAGCAACTACAGGAGGAAGAGAGCTACAGTTTGAGTGAATATTCCTAGATTAGGTTCTGATTTACCTGGATTAGGGCATGTACCCATCCCTGAACTGAACATTCTGGCGAGAGGCTTGGGACATGTATCTGATGCTGAAGAATAGATCCCATCCCATCTCCATCAGACTGCAGGGGGAGTGACAGCTTTCCCAAAGGGGAAGGGGTGCTGTGCAGAGAGACATGTGCCCCTTGTCTGCTTCATACTATTCACAGAGATCTGTGATTCGTGCAGCACTGTTGTTGATAGGTTACTCAAAAGTAGTTCCATGGAGCTGGAGCTCTGTGATACTCTAAACTTTGTGGAGGCTCTTCATAGTTGGGAAAAATAGTGCTCAAACAGGTCACGGCTTCTTTGTGTGCTCTTAGTAAAACCCAGGACATCGAAAGATGAAGTTCTAGGCTCAGAGTCACATTTAGGTTCAGGTCCAGGTTTTTTGAACAGGAAAATCATGTGCCCCAGGACTGTTTTCTCACCCTTGAAATAGAGGTGACAGTGTTTGTCTTACAAAGTGTGGTGGTATTAGGGTCATATGTACAATGCCCAGCACTTAGCTTCATAACAAAACTCCTGCCACATGGCATCATCGCAATAGTAACCATTCCTAAAGAGCTATATTCCTTCCTTTGTTGAGTTACTTTCCTGTGACAACCTTGTGAGCATTCTGAAACATCCTTTTTCAAGCTTCCAGAAAACACTGTTATTTTAAAACACAACATTATTTCTGAGTTTAAAAGTGCCAGTGAAAAGTTTACTGAAGTAGAAAATTACTTTTTTGACTGAGGAATCTAGATTGTGACTTCATCTTAGAGAATATGATCTGAAGGTACTGATGCACAGAATATGAGCAAAACATTACGTAGCTTGTGTTGTGGTCTCCAGGTGGAATTCTGGCCTGGAAGTACCATGATAATATCCTAGGTTTGAAAGATGTGTTTAATCTCTACTTCTAAGTTTCTGTTCTTTAAGGGATTAATTATATACAAGAGACTTACGTAAAACAGCTCAGGTTAGAAAAATAAGCGGTTCATTAAAGATACATCAGGCAAATGTAAATTTCAAGAGCAGATGACAGGATATCATTATGAGAGTGCATTTACAACAGAATATGTAAAACTAGATCAGGAATGTCATTTTATATTAACACAGGGTGCACTCCACAATGAAGAGTTAGCAGGTATGAACTCTTACATGCTAAACATAACATCAAATACAGTAAGAAAAGCTGAAAGAAATGAAGAAAAATACTGATGGCAAAACAACAATAATAGGAATCTTTAATATACTTGAAGATCAAGAAAGTACAAGATAAGATGTGTAGATGGATTGAATAGTATAATAAAAAATGGCCCATAAGATCTGTCTTTTTTCTTTTTTTGTCATCCACATAATAGTTAACCAAGATTTATAATTCATTAGGCCAACTACAAAGAACATCTCATCTCCAGGTAGAAATATATAAACCCCATTCCTTGATTATAATTCAGTACAGCGAGAGATTTTCTTAAATGTATAATTTTGATTTTTTCCCCTGTTTTTAAAGATTTTATTTATTTGTGTGTGTGAGAGAGTGTGTGCAAGAGGGGGAGGAGCAGAAGGAATCTCAAGCAGACTCTGCACTGAGCCTGGAGCCCCACGCAAGGCTCAATCTCATGACCGTGAGATATGACCTAAGTCAAAAACCAGAGTTGGGTGCTTTAACTGACTGACTGAGCCACATAGGCACCTCCAGCTAGAGATTTTTTTAAAACGTTTAATCAAGTAAAATCAACTATTTGGAAATTTAAAACTAGTTACTTAAATAATTTGGGGTCAATTATATTTGGGAAATACAAATATATTTTAGAGATTACTAAGATAATAACTAATAGAGAGGAATTAATAAAGATGAAAATATAAGTTGTGAATTAGCAAACAGTAAACCTTTTGAACTAATCATTTCAAACATTGTATGAAATTGCCAATAAAAGCAATACATCTCTTTTAAAGTTCTTTTTGAGGAGAAAAAAGGGGAAAAAACACAAATTATACGTTAAGTTTGAGAAAGGTGAAGAACTACACTGTGGAGGTAACTAAGAATTATTTAGGTCCCCGCTAATGAATTTGACTATTTCAATGGGAAATAAGCAATTTTCAGTGAACATCATTGCTTCAAGGTGAAATCCAAAATTTGAACAGACCATCCCAAAATGAAAATGTGTAGAAGCCCTCAACATGTACCTAATCTGAATTCTGTTTCAGGTGGTGCTATCAAACTGGAAATACTGAATAATTCTGTTACTTGAGTTGGTCTAGGTGTTAGAAGATAGGTAAAACTTCCCAGATGACTGCTTGCAGATCAATGTCCTTAATCTGGTAAAGATAGCATACTTTAAAAAGCAGCAAGTATAGCATGGGAGAAATTAAGTACTTTGGTTTGACCAAAAATAAAAGCACATTCAGGGGAGTTGTGTGAGGTAAGAGCGGAAAAGAGGTTGGGCTGTATTTTTATGTTGTTAATGGATTTATATAATCTGTGATAAGTTTTCTTATTTGGATAGTCACTGGGAAACCATTTAGCATTTTAAATTGTTAGTGTGATTCATCTGACACTTTCATAAAGTTAATTAAAGAGTAGGTGTAAAAATAGAAGAATAGATCAATCAGAGGCTGGTATTCATTTGACTATTACAGAATTACAGGAGGTGATGGAACTAGAATGGCCACAGAAAGCTAGAACTGGTATTTTGAGAGGTATGTCACAAAGTCTGGATTTTGACTCTGAATAGATGTGTAGAAGTCTACTAAGAGTATCCTAAAGGAACTGAACCACTGGTGTGCTTTCCGTGTTGTGTGGACAGTATGTGTGTGTGTGTGTGTGTGTGTGTGTGTGTGTGTCTGTCTGTGTCTCTCTGTATGTATGTACTGTGTGTAGATGTTGGCTAGTTGGCCTGGGCCTTTGCTACAGTTCTGGGATTTCCTTATTCCTCTTTTATAGCCCTGTGTAGATCACTACTCCCTCTCAGATTGTTTCCTTGACTCGAGCAGGAAGAAGATGGCAGCATCAGCAATTGACTGTAAACTCTGGAGCTGGAGTACTAGGGTGAAACTTAGTTCCATTACTTACAAGAGTTGGGACCTTACCTCATCTATAAAATGGTGTTACTGATAATACCCACTTCATGAGTACTAAATTATACTTAATGAAAGTACTTAGAACAATACAAAGAACATTGTAACAGTTCAATAAATAGTAGCAGTGGTGGTATTAGAAGAGGTTTTGAGCTTTGAGCACTGGGGAAAATAGTAAATATCATTAATAAAAATAACAGAGGTTGGTCCTGCAAAAATAGGAAAGCTTCAGTTTTTGGATATGTTGTGTTTAAAGTGCTTCTGAAATTTCCAGGTAGAAATGCCCAGCTAAGTATTAGAAGTTCTGGACTGGGAGTTGGGAATCAGGTATGGAGAGACACAGGTTTTGGAGTTCATGTTAATTGAACTACTAAGACAGAGAGGATTGACAAAGAGGGGCTCGCTCAGATCAGATTTTCAAGGTAGGCTTACTCTTAGGGAAAGAGGTTAGGTAGTTTTCTCTTACCCAGTAAGGTTAGGACAAAACTTTCAAGAGTGTGTTCTAGGATAGAGGCAGAGAATTTTCAAAATGGCAATGAAAAATGATATAGGATGGGACTGAGAAAATAGTAGGAAATGACTGTTAGTGACACTTAAGAACTACTGACCATTAAGAAATCAGCCTTATGAAAACAGTTTCCTATGGGGTAAGGGGCAGAGGCTTACCTTTGAGAGTTTATATAGAGAAGAAGGGTGACAATTTGAGAAAGATAAAAGATTTGGGGAGAGTGTGCATTTTTAGCCCATGAATGGCTTTGGATAAAAGGACAAGGGTTACCCGAGCTGTTTATTAGGAGGAGACAGGTGAAACAAAGACAAATGCCAGAGAGGGAATAATTAATAGAGCACTTACCAAAATGGAACCTAGGTAAACATGCAGTCAGTTTTATAAAATATCAGAGAATATGAGAAAAAATTTAAGATGGGACAAGGGAATTCTGAGAGTGCCACACTGGGTGACCCAAGGTTCCCAGTAGAGTAGGAGCTACATTCATTGAGGATGATGTCTAGGACAGGATAGAAAGGTGGGTTGAACGGAGTGCTGAAATCATCACTCAGTTTAAGAAGTGTGTTTCAGAAGAATGACGTATGGAATGATAGAGATTCAGAGTCATAGGTGAGACTGAGTAAAGGCAGTAGACCTTGGGAGGAACACGACACATCTTTGCAGGCACTCCTCTAGGTCTGTGAACATCAGGGAATCGAAGAAGCAATGGTGGTCTTTTGCGATGATGGCCAGGAATGTGGTGTAAAGGCAACCCTGAAGAATGCCAAGTTTAGCTGAGATTAGAATGTTTAAAAGTTACCTTTGGGAAAAAAAGGTCAAGAATACAAGTAATTTTCTTCACATTTAGAGTAGAAAAGAAGAATCGTTGGTGGTAGAGGGCGGATACTTTGGGGATATAGTTACAAACCAGTTAACTTAAATGTTCTTGGTTAATTTAAATGAAAATGGAAATATTAAAAACACATAGTTATTTTTTAATCTCTAAGAGCTTCGAAGTTCAGCCCTCTTTTCATATATGTAAAATAAATTTTTGAAGATCTTTAAAATGTTCATTTCTAAGATTTTAAAAGAATCTAAGAGATTTATCTTTATAGTCAAAATGCTATAGGTAAAACATGCACGTAAACCATTGTTTTCAGCATATGCATTCAGGAAATAATATATTTGAGGTGTTATAAATTGCATTGTCAATTTACTATGGACGTTGTATTCATTTTATTTCAACATCTACATTACAATATGGTTCATTGTACCATTAATTAATTTTGAGTAAGTGTGCATTGTGTCCATGAGAGATGTGACTAGATAGAAGGATACACTAATGCCCCATGGTTGGTACATATTTGAGCCTTACAACTCAATTATTTCTGCTAATCTGACTGCATTGAATTTGAGCATGCTGCTAGGTAGGAATTGCAAAGTTAAGTTACAGAAGCTGAATTATGCATAATTTGATAGTAAAAGAATTAATTAAGTTAAATTGTGCCTTTCAGTGTTTTTCTTTGAATTGTATCAGTAATTTTGTTTAGCTCATATTTAACACACAAATTATTCGTCCATGTTTGACATCTAGTAGATTCATATGTTCTTCCTCTATCCTTTTGCCTTGCCCTTTGGTAAGAGTTATTAACTCACTATATAAAAAGCTGCATTATACATGTGCTGCTAATCACTTGCTACTTGAAAAAAATTAAATCTTTGAAAACATTTTAATTTTTCACACAAACTTATACCAAGAAGCTAAAGAGTAAGAAATCATCTATCATTGCATTGAATCCCAACAAATAACTTGACAGCTTGGTCTTCTTCTACACTCCCATTGATTTTAATTTTATTTAGTTTTTAGACTAAATCATAAATTCACATGGTTCAAAAAAGCTTCCTTCCTACCCAGCCATCGTCCATCTGCTATATTCCCCCCACCTTGCTTTGCAATTCTGTGTCTTATCTTGATAAATATGAATAAGTTGTTTACTGAAGTAACATTTAAGTAATGTAATACAATAAACCATTGTAAGTTTAAACACTTTTTATTAATAATGATTTTTAACATTAGTTTTTTATAGGAGCTTTTCACAGTAATAGTATTTTACTACTGTTTCTTTAATACAGAAAACCAAAATTCTAGTTCTTCCAAAATTATACTTCAAATGTAGATAGGATTTCTAAAACTGCTAATTAGGATTTGTGTAACATTTGTAGGTTTAGCATGCTTTTGTGTAACTACACTTAGTATTTACTCCTCATGAGAATCCCGTGAAGACAGGGTAGGTATTAATTGTCTTCATTTTCCTGAAGAAACCAATCAGAGTTGATATTTTGACCATTAGCTTTTAAATTCTAGTGTTTGCACTGCAGCCAGAATCTTAAGTCATTTGTCCTTCTTTGAAATGGCTTTTACCCATTTTTTTGACATTCTATATATTTTTTAATTGTAATGAAATCATGCTAATTTTTTGAAACAAACCTGAGAATACTAGAGTGAATACCTGTTTACCTGCCATTCTGTGTATCTGTCTTTAAATTCATATGAACGTACTTTATACTTTATTTAGAGGGAAGAAAAGCATTTATGTCCCGAGTGTTTAACAGATGGGGAGATTCAGATGCCAGTAATAACCTGAAAATATTACAAATTCTTTCTTCTCTTGAATATACTTCTAAGTTTTCTGCAAGTCACTTGTAACTGTCAGACGTCTTCCTGTTACTATTTGCCTTCTGTTTCTAAGTTAAATGCCTGAATTTTCCTGAAGTTATATACATCCTAGGAAAGGAGACCTCAGCCCTCATTTATTCAGCAGCATTAATGAATTGCATGGCTGTACACACTAGATTTTTTTCTTTAGATAACTTTTTAAAAAAATAGAACATGAATTATATACATTTAGCATTTGTAATACTTAAATTTTCTCAAACATTATGTATATCCATGGTTTCTTCTACAGAGAGATGATGTGGCTCGCGGACATTTCCTAAGTCCCTCTGTTAGAGAATTCTTGCATACATTTATCCCAGCCACATATTCCTGTTCTTATTGGGGGTCTCAGGGCATCATTTTTTTCTGCTGCTATTTCTGTCTCTTAAAGGCACTATGCCTTTATGTGTTTTGCTGATTCTGATATGTTTTTGCCTAAAAAATAAGTAACCAAGCTTTTGAGGAGTTGTGTGTTCAATAAAAGTCCATAAATTTCCTACGTCTCGGGAGCACAGCTGTAGTGCAGGTGCCTTTGACACGTATTTTGGAACTGCTGAGGCCTTATCTTATTGGGTTCATGGGTTGGAGCATTGTGGTGACCATTGAATAAATGAGGGGATTATGATAATTTTAAGGGAAAAGGTTATTCTGATATTTCCTTTGTACTGATGTTGCTCTGATTTACTCTTGTTGAACTAGATTTAAATATTAATCATTTAAGGTCAAATATCTAATGTATATATGGTCTTCAGTGGATACAACCCAGTAACAACGCAGTTATCATAACAATTTAGTAAAATAACTGTAATGGAATTTTTCTTTTGAATTTGGCTTTTCTTTTTCTTTTCTTTTCTTTTTTTCTTTTTTTTTTTTTCTGTCCACCAGGGAGTAACTATTCCCAGTCAGAGGCCCTATGTGTATTATTATAGCTACCTGTTAAAGAATCATCTGGATTATAGACCAGTGGCACTGTTGTTTCACAAGATGATGTTTGAAACTATTCCAATGTTCAGTGGCGGAACTTGCAGTAAGTGCTCTAAATTCTCATCCCTGCATGTACTGGAACATTTTTCTTGACATATCTAGACGTTTACATAGAAATCTAGAAAGAAATTTACCACACTTAAAATGTACGTAGGGGTATATATTTCTGAAGTATCCAAACTAAGTAGCTCCATTGTTCAGCTTATTGGGCTAAGGAGGCCAGCAGCCATGGGTTTTAATGTCTTAGAAGCCAAATTGTATTTATGAAAGAAACATTCTTTGCTGCATCTACCAAATGCAGCTTAAACTGTGACCAGATAACTAAAAAACCTATCCCAGTAGAGATCCAGCATTCGAGTAGCAGTGGGATTCATTAGTTCCCTGTGTGGGGGCAGGGACCAATTCCTTCCTATCTTAGGAAGATTAGATATTGGTAGTAATGGTGACAGGGACACTAGAAAGGAAAGGAAAAAATTATAAGACGTGGTGACCTGCTGAAATATGTTGAGTGAATAGGGTTGAGTCAGAGTGTGTGGAGCATTAGAGACAACCTGGGATTAAATCCAAGATCCAGTGACAGTTTTGTTAGCTCTCTCATTGCTAGATTGTATAACCTCAGGCACACTCTACTTGTCTTTATGTTTGCTTGTCAATAAAATGAAGACATTTCAAAATCTGAAAATTTCTAAGTATATACTAAACAGAGTTCATGTCGGTGATGTCTGCCTCCCATTGATTTCTCTTACCCTAGCCTCTGTGAGCCTCCCTCAGTGATCCTGATCCTGGTCTGCTTCTCTGCTAGTCTTGGCTGGAGTTCTTAGACTGAAAGGAGCCTTAATACTGAATACTCAGACCCAAGCAGTTAGTCAAGAGAGAATGCGTGGGTGGAAGTATTATCCAGCCCAGTAAAAGATCAGACTGTTGCTGCTTTTTTTCTGTAACTGCCTTGGCAGTTATCAGTCATGTTTTTATGTTTAAGAAATATGTTTCATTTATTTAGAGAGCAGTTCTGTAGTTTGTAGATAAGCAACTACTACAGTATTTCTTTGAATACCTCTAATAATATTTCAGTGAGGTTTTGTAATTTGTTAGTGGTTTTAGTTTTTAGTTTTAAATTTTGCTTCTTGAAAATACTTATGTAGTTAAAAAATTTCTATCTCTAAATTATCCTGTACTGAGGAAATTAATTTCTTGATAGTGTTTGTCTTTCTCAGGTACTACCACCTTCATATCTTTCCTGTTCTTAGAGCTGGACACCTTTATCATAGGCCACAGATTTATTAATAGAGTGTGATATAGGCTCACTGACTTGATTGCCTTAGCAAAACACAATGGAAGCCCTAACTGATGGCTGTCGTCATCTCTGTACAGCAAAGGCCAAGCACCACAGCAGTGCTCCATGGAGACAGGCAGTGGCTCCACTGGTGGGGAGCGCAGCATGGTGTGTAAACCTGTGGAATCTCTGTGTTGTACACCTGAAACTAATGGCACATTGAGTGTCAACTCTGCATCAACACAAATAATAGAGTCTGTGATTAAAAAAGTTCTAAATGCAAGGCATTAGACTGTCAGAGGTGACTGACACAGGAACTTAACACGTTCATAGAGGAGAAGGAAAAAGGAAGAAAACATTCTTGCTCTTCCTGTAGGATAAATATCAGGTGTAAGGGCCAAAAGGAGGGTTTAATTTTAGGGAGAGAATAAGAGAAAGAGAACATTCAGTTCAATAATCCACCTATCTAGTGTAATTTTTTTCATTGGCTTCTCTAGCAAAAACCTGACAGTTCTGCTCTGCCTGCAACGTTCTGATGGATTTTTGTTTTGTTCTTGTCTTTTTCCACTATTACATTTAAACTTTCAAATTACTGACTGCTGAAAACTTTTCATCTTTACTAATTTTCTCCATTTATGCCCTGTGGTTTCATACTATGTAATAAAGCTGTATTAAAAGTAAACATAATTGAATGGGAGGTTATACGTATAAATTATAAATGGTGTATTCAGAAAAATAAGTTTTAGGGGTTGTCATATGGTTTCACAGAGGAAGTCCATCTCTTCCTTGCATGGTAGAGAAAGTGTACCTTTTATATTGGCATTAAAACTGAAGGAAGTACTGCAGGTGTGACTTGAAGTACAATAGCAGGACATGAGCTGGACCCAGAGGCATGGAGGGTGGCATGTGTGGCCCGCTGTCAGAGGAGCCTAAATGGGGATGTTAGACTGGATTTGATAGGTGCTGTTGCATCAGTGACGGGTCAAGAGGCTTAGGATCTGTTTTTTGTTTTGTTTTGTTTTGTTTTTATAAACATATATTTTTATCCCCAGGGGTACAGGTCTGTGGCTCTGTTTTAAGTCTGGCTGGGTAGGAAGTGGTGATTGCACGATGGGGAACCGTGGCGGAAAGGAATCCAGTTACGGGACTTCTTGTGAGCCAGATGTGCTTTGCTAAGGCAGTCAAATCTCCTTTCCCTTTTATATTTAAACATTTTGTCAGTTTTGATTCTGGCCATATGAATAATTCCCAAAAGAGGGGAGAAGGGAAAACGAATCTCACTGAGACTTGGGAGACATGGATGTTTTTTGTTTTTAAACATGTTTTGGTCAGGTTAAGGTGAGCTGTTTATATGAAGATCCTCAGTGGGTTCTTGAAAGTGGGTTTGAATCTTAGGTGAGAGCTAGATCTGGTATTTGGGGAGCATCAGACAGCAGGCATAGTAACTAATTAGCCTTCTGTGTAAATATGGTATTGGGCTAGAGGTTGGGAAGGCTTAGGGAAACAGAGTGGGAGGAGTGTGAGACCTGGTGAGTTGGGAGTTTGGGTTCAGGGGAAAGGTTGGGACCCTTGAGGAAAACGAAGTAGTTTCTGCAAAGTTGTCAGGGGTCAGCAGCTGTTTTCTTACTGAATTATTGTCCTAATATTCGTAAATAAAGGAAAAGTTACTATACTCTTCACATCTGAAAGGGTTAAAACATTAGTAAAAGATGAGCAGTGTGATTTTCTGTCATTAGGCATATGTCAAAACAGTTTAATCCTGATTTTTGTTGACCAGGTATTGACTTGTCATTTCTTTAGAACACAGTCAGTTGTATCAAAGAGAAAATACTTGACTTGTGTCTTAGAAGTCAGAAGAACTGCACTGATGTTGGACTTCTGATAGGTTAGCTCTTGAAGATCTAAGATGGAGAATTCGTATTGTAAATGACCTGATTTTCTGTAGTGATTTAAGGAAAACTTTTAAACTTAGGTTTTGGGGTAGATTCTAAGTGACGCTGATTTGTAATTAGTTTATGAATGGATTACACAGTTCTAGAATTCCTGAAGATGCACATTTTAGATGTAGTTTAATTGAAATCTGGCTTCTACTGTTAATACACTTTTTAAAGTCCTAAAAAGAGGATTATCACATTCTGAACTAGTGGAGTCTTAATAAGATTACAAGGCATTTCATCCTGGCTGATTTTTATCATAGCTTTGGAATCATACCTTTTTGTTTGCTTTTTCAAGCTAGAGTTTCTAGTGAAATTTTCAGAATCACATAGTCTTGTAAAATGGCTTGCTGTACTTTGAACCTTTAGTCAAGGAAGTGAAAATTATGGACAGATTGTTGGTAATGTTTCCCCTTTTTGGAGTGCCCTTTTTCTTGTGATAAATGGCTCACATTCATATTAGAAAAACCCAACAGGCTGTTATCAGACCTTCTGTTTATTATGTGAGTGCTGGTGCTGCTCTAGATACACACGGATAAGCCCATACGTGTTTACTGATGGGAACGTGCATCTAGCTTGGATACGCCTTTTGCCTTTTTCTCACTTGTTGGTCACATTGATAAAAAACGTGATACTTCTTTCTGCATCTCTAACAATGATGCCTTTTAGCGTTAAGGATTTTATGCCAGTTTTTATATATGTGCATATTTTATATATAAATATATATGAAATACACATGAAATTTTTCATGTACTTTTTGCAAGCTTATGATTTTACTTCTTGATGGTCTTGGCATATTTCCTTCAAGACCCACTTACTCGTAAGGTTAATCACTAAAACATATAATCCTTTCCTTTATTTTAAAACAGACAGGGACCAAAGCCAAAATACTTGTTAATGAAAGTGGAGTGTGTTTTGGAGGGAGGGGGATTTTACTACAGTTCCTGCTTGAGTCTTGTATTTCTTTGCCAACATTTCCAATCTCTGTCTTCCTGTTTCTCATGATGATGGCTTTATATCCCTTGACTAACATAACACGATAAAAAAAGAGTTGAGAGAGAGAGAGAGAACATAAGTAGGGGAAGGGCAGAAGGCGAAGCAGACTCACCACTGAGCAGGGAGCCAGACACAGGTCTCGATCCCAGGACCCCGGGATCGTGACCTGAGCCAAAGGCAGGTGCCTAACCAACTGTGCGACCTAGGTACCCCTGGGAAATTTTTATTTCATTTTATTATGAACCATATTATTGCTTAATTCTTAATGCTTGTAATTATTGTTACTTTTTAAGCTCTTATGTGTATTTTCTTTGATTTATGCTTTAGATAAATAGGTGTAACAAAAAAAATGTGAGCTATAGGTAAAATAAATGATAGTTAATATTTTTATAAATAGAGTCTTGTGTTTATGGAATTTATTACTTTGTTACAGATTGTATTCTCATGCGTCTTATGAACATGTAATTATTTGTGTTTTGTGGGTTTTATTACATGGTAGAGACATTAAAATACTGCAGCAAATATCTGTTTTAGAGTTACTTTTCATGCAATTCATAGATGTGCCAGAAGATTATTTTTGCATCTTAATTATAAATCTAATTTATATTAGATTTTTAACATTTTAATGTTAAAGTTTTGCTGTTATTGTAGTTCCAGAAGTCTACTGTTGGGATTTAGTATTTGTGAACTAGAACCAGTAAGTAGAACTTTATGCTGAAGGTTAAAATTAGGGAAACTTTTGTACTGGCTATATTTTCTGACCTTTTTAAAAAATATTGATGTGTTTTAGATCTGGGCTACAGATGCCGAATTACTATTCTGTGTGTATTGCTAATATTAACCATTGAAATGGTTTTTGACAGTTTGACATTTGAAGGCATTTCCTGTGGAATGATGCTAACATGTATTTAACCATGCAGATCCTCAGTTTGTGGTCTGCCAGCTAAAGGTGAAGATCTATTCCTCCAATTCAGGACCCACACGACGGGAAGACAAGTTCATGTACTTTGAGTTCCCTCAGCCTTTGCCTGTGTGTGGTGACATCAAAGTAGAGTTCTTCCACAAGCAGAACAAGATGCTAAAAAAGGTTTGCCCTTTACTTTTATTGGGAAGAATATCCAAAATCATACTTTGAAGAGTAACCTCAGATCTTTTGCTTAAAATATTTGGTTAGGCAGAAATCATTCTGTAAGGAGAGATTACAGGATAATATTTTGTGACTGACCATTCATTGAATTAATTATAATTGGTTTTCTGTTAGATCTACGCATGGTTTGCTTACTATAGCACTGATGAGCCATTATATTGGTAAAAAAAAAAAATCTTACTAGAGGAAAAGTCCTATGTCATTGTAATTTGAAATGAATTTTCTTTAAGTTGGGTTATGCAGAGAAATTTTATAAAAATATTAAAGATTGCATAGCCCATTAAATCAGTTACCATCTTTTTAGACAGGATGATCAATTACCAAGAAAAAGTTAGCAAGGGGCCAGGGGCCATGTGTTTATAAAAAAAAAATTCTATATATGTATAAATAAGATCTGTTCCATGGTCTTGTGTAATGACACAAAACACTTTCCCCCCATTTTGGTTTATTTTTTGTGACACTATGTCATTTTATATTTGGCTTTCTCAAATTTATTGAATATTTCCAATTTTAGTTAGAGTGATAAGTATATAAAAGAAGTAATAATGAGTGAAAAAGTGTGATATTAAGTATACAGATTCAGAAAGTTAGTGGGGGTTGCTTTTTACTGAGCCATAGTTAGGGAATTCAAGAGCTCATTCTTAAAACCGTCTTGGTTTAAGATGTGAAGTGTGAACATTTGAGATGAGTGCGCCTAAGGTGCAACATTTTGGGGTATAATGAAAAAAGATTCTAGCTTTGTATGTTGTTACTGCCTCATTAAACATACCACATAGTGTATTGCCATTCTTTAGACATTCTCAGTAATAGAACTGATTTAGTTTTCCTGATATTTAGCTTAAAAAAAAAAAAAACGGAAGTTTCATTTATTGTTAAACTTTAAACTCTACCTTGATTTATCTAAAGAAATACAATTTCCTATACCCAGAAGCCTTATAGCTGGGAAATGACAAAATGTTAAACTGTTTTTTTTTTTTTTCACTAGAAACCCATTTCCTACCTATTCTGTATAAGTGAAAGTTAAATATATCTTGATAACTTTGGGAAATAATTTTTCTGTAGTCCAGGAAGCATTAGCAGGTGTTTAAAATTATCTTTTCCCTTCTGCTCATTGTAAGACTGGCACACTCAATATTTTATTTATTTATTTATTTTAATTATTTATTTAAAGTGGGCTTCACACCCAATATGGGGCTTGAACTCATGACCCTGAGATCAAGAGTCACAAGCTCTACCAAATGTGACAGCCAGGTGCCCCTAAAATTTTATATTTTACTTTTAAAAATAGGCACCTGCATCACTCTGTCCCTATACCTTTAGGAATGTGTAAGTCCTTATTTTCAGTTGTCTGTATGTTACTTTAATACATACAAATTTGAAGATTAGATTAATATTTGTAGTATATCTGGGATTACTTTACATATATTTATTTGCATTTTATGTGATTTTGCTGCCTCCCCCACCACCCCGGCCCTTCTTCGTTGTTGTTTGGTGAAATCTGGGGTAGGGGTTGGGAAGGGGAATTCAGTTTATGGGAAATGAAATAGGAATGCGGGAAGAACGAAGTTAAAGGGAATTCAGTCATTTGGGAATGATTCGTATGGAATGTTCTTTTTTTTAAATTTTTTTTATTTTTTATAAACATGTATTTTTATCCCCAGGTGTACAGGTCTGAGTCAGCACTCACCAAAGCACATACCCTCCCCAATGTCCATAACCCCACCCCCCCTTCTCCCAATCCCCCTGCCCCCAGCAACCCTCAGTTTGTTTTGTGAGATTAAGAGTCACTTATGGTTTGTCTCCCTCCCAATCCCATCTTGTTTCATTGATTCTTCTCCTACCCACTTAAGCCCCCATGTTGCATCACCACTTCCTCATATCAGGGAGATCATATGATAGTTGTCTTTCTCTGCTTGACTTATTTCGCTAAGCATGATACGCTCTAGTTCCATCCATGTTGTCGCAAATGGCAAGATTTCATTTCTTTTGATGGCTGCATAGTATTTCGTATGGAATGTTCTTAACTGTTCCTACTTTTGTCCCCTTCCAGTTTATTCTCAACTCCTTAGAGTGATCTTGAGATAGATAGATTGTTATAATTGATATGGTGTTATCACTCCTGTTTATACTTTTTAAAGACCTTGTGGTTTTTTGATATGACCTACAAGGACCTACATAATTCAGCCCAGGCTTAACTCAGAATAAAAAAAAAAATCATTCCTTTTATAACAAGCAGATTTTGTCACTGGGCAGTATGGCTTCATAACCAAGATGACCAACAATTTTGGTGTTCTAGTTTTACTTTTCAAATGAGACCTTTTAAATTTTATAAATGGTACTACACAGATTGTATTAGATAAACCAAATGAACTGTATTCTTTGCCTTTTTTTTTAATAACCAGCTCAGATAAATTTTCATATAAATACATATAAATACTTTCTCTCTTTTTTCTCTTTGGGGAGTATTATAGTACTTCTTCTTATTATTTTGTAATTTAAATACAATTGCTATATAACATTATATCAGTTTCAATGTACACCATTAATGAGTCAATATTTCTATATATTGCAAAATGATCACGAAACTAACTCTAGTTAACATCCGTCACCACACATAGTTACAGAATTATTTGTTCTTGTGATGAAAGCCTTTAAGATCTACTCTTTTAGCAACTTTAAAAAATACCATACATTATTGTTATCAACTATAGTCCCCATGTTGTACGTTATATCCCCCTGACTTATTTATCTTATAGCTGGAAGTTTGTACTATTTAATTCACCTCTCTCATTTCATTCCCCCTCTACCTCCCTACCTCTGGTAAACACCTCTGTGTTCTCTGTATCCATGAGTTCAGTTGTTTAGGTTTTGTTTGGGGTTTTTTTGTTTGTTTGAGATACCACACCTAAATGAGATCATATAGTATTCGTCTTTCTCTGTCTGACTTATTTCACTTAGCACGATGCCCTTGAGGTCTATCCATGTTGTCACAAAGGGCAAGATTTCCTTCTTTTTAATGGCTGAATAGTATTCCTGTGTGTGTGTGTGTGTGTGTGTGTGTGTGTGTGTGTGTGTGTGACATTTTCTTTATCCATTTTTCCACCAGTGGACACTTACAGTGCTTCCATGTCTTAACTACCATAAATAATTCTGCAGTGAACATCAGTGAACATGGGAGTGCCAATATATTTTGAGTTAGTGTGTTTTTTTCCCTTTGGATAAATACTCAGAAGTGGAATTGTTGAATTATATGACAGTTCTATTTATAATTCTTTTGAAGAACCTCCATACTGTTTGTGGACCAATTTACATTCCCACCAACAGTGCACGATGTCTCCCTTTTCTCCATACCCAGGTCAACACTTGTCATTTCTTGTCTTTTTGATAATGGCCATGCTAACAGGTGTGAGGTATTTCATTGCAGTTTTGATTTGCATCTCACTTTTTTAAAACAAGAAGTATCACATTCTGTTGTATGGTTTGCAGGATAATTTATAAGATTATGTTCTCTACTGATAGGCACTTACTTAAGTCATTCCCAATCTTTCCTGTTATATACAATGCTGTAGTGAACATCCTCATACATATAGATGGTTTTAGACACATTTGTGCTTATAGCTGAGATTAAAATCTAAATGTGGAATAGAAGAGTTATGCATTTTAAATTTTCATAATTTTCTTGAAAGACCTAGCAAACACTTACACTCCCACAAACGCTTAGGTCTTCCACCCAATTTTACCATCACTATGAATTATCAAACTTGATTTGATAGGTATTAAAACATTATAGTTTTAATTTACATTCATCGATTATAAATGTAACAGAATATTTACAAATGTTTTTAAGTTGTAAGGTTTTAGGCCACTTTTCTCTCTAGGAAAGCTTTTTCATGTGCTCAACCAATATTTATTGATTTGTTGGTCTTTTTTCTCACCGATTAATAAAAGCTAATGGATATTAAAGAAAGTAATCCTTTGTCATAGAAGCTACAGATATTTTATGGAAGTTAACATTTTTTTTTACTTTTGTAAAAAGACTTATTTATTTTAGGAAGAGTAAGAGAGAAACAAAAAGCAGGAGGGGCAGAGTTAGAGGGAGAGAGAATGTCCAGAAGACTCCCGGCTGCCCTTAGAGCCTGACATGGGGCTCGATCTCACCACCCTGAGATCAGGACCTGCGCCCAAACCAAAAGTCAGACACTTAACCAACTGCACCACCCAGGAGCCCCTGTTTTTTCACTTTATAAAATAGCTTATAAAAACCTACCAAATTTGAGAGGACATTATGTGAAAGACTGATCACGTATATAATAGCAGTAATGTGATCCACTTGAAATTATCTTTAACTTCTCTGAGAAGTAGGTTGTTGTTTCATACCCGTAGACTATGAGGGGGTTGAATTAGAAAATCACTAAAATTCTTTTAATATCATGATATGGGTTTTCCTCTTTGTTGTTAGATACTTTGTTGTTAGATATTTTGAACAACTGGTGGTGGCCATTAAGTCCATATAATTACCTCAGATTAATAAGCATTTATGGAGTGGCTATCATAAACAATGTTAAAGACATCATTATGGGTTTGAACCATGTTGTATTGATATCGAATCTAAAAGAATCAAATGTTGACACAATGCCACCCAACCCCCCCACACACACATGACTTGGGGCTCTCAAAAAGAGTTGACAAAAGCCTTAAATATAAGGCATAATAAGAACATAATATTATGCCAGACAATTAGAAGATATTTTGATCAATTTAGTTGAGCTCAATATGACTTGAAAACCAAGTAGGAAATGTTCTTAAAAGGCTTCAAGGAGAGTGAAACATGTGAAGCATTAAAATACACATGCTGACCATCACATGTCCCAGTTTACTGCCCAAAACAGAATATAATCAAACCTTGCATGAAGGTAAAACTAGCACAGAATACAAGTATTATGAAAGCGTCATAGGCTAACCACTGCCATGGTTTCTTCTGTTTCAGACAAGAGCAAAATGTGGTTGCTATTAACTGTGGCAAGTTTGATATCTACACTTGGAACCACACATGCTTACTTTGGAAAATTACATCCTATAAGCCCTGAAGTGACCATGAATATTGTAAGTTACCAGAATTGTGGGGCAGGGAACCCATAGAACCAAGAGCTACTACCATGACTTAGAATCATGGCAAGCTGAAGCTTTTACGTGACCAGTCAAGAATAACTTATCTACTTACTAGATGCTTTTAAAAACTCAACTGAAACTAGAAGCTTTGTTTTTCTTCATCAGAGTCAGATGATCTCCTACTGGGGTTACCCAAGTGAAGAGTATGATGTCATAACGGAAGATGGTTATATCCTTGGGATCAATAGAATTCCTTATGGGAAGAAAAATTCAGAGAATATAGGTATAATACTCCCTCCCTTCCTTTTTCTCCCTTCTCTTTTCTTCCCTTCATTCCATCCTTGTTTCTTTCCTTCTTCCCTTCCTCCTTTCATTTCTCCCTAAGGACTTAGTGAGTCTTGCTCATTCTAGAAATGAAACCATGATGAAACTTTATCTCTCATCTTCAGAGAGATCACCATGAAGTTAGTGGAATCATGAACAGATAGTTATAATGATACGTGATAAGTGCAATGCTAGAACTCTGTAGAGGACATTAAACCAGAAGTTCTGATACAGAGGCCTAACTCGGCTGGTGGAGATCAAGGAAAACTTGCTCTAGAAATAATGACTTAGCTGAGTCCTGGAGGATCAGGAAGAGTTAGCCAGGATGTGTGTGACCATGGGGAGGAAAGGGAGGCGATCTGAGGCTCATTTCCTCACTTACACAAACATTTTATCTTTTTCTCATCGCAGGAAAATTGTGAAGTACAAGGAGAATAAAATTAAGCATGATCACCTATCACTTTACCACCCACAAGCCACTTAAATTAACATCACACTGAATTTCCTCAGAATATAAGTTTCTCAATAGCCTTCCAAGGTTAAACTGCACAATCTGATGCGTTGTGTCACTTGAGAAACCACCACCATAATTAAAATGATATATTCAAATATTCAACTCAATCAAGCAAAACTATTTCATTCTAGTCGTCCGAAAGTCTATATCCTGTCTCCACGTTTATCTGAGAATGAGGAATGAGGATATAAATCTTGGATACAATTTTCTCCCTCAGGCCAGAGACCTGTTGCATTTCTGCAACACGGTTTGCTCACGTCAGCCACAAACTGGATCTCCAATTTGCCCAACAACAGCCTGGCCTTCATTCTGGCAGACGCCGACTATGATGTGTGGCTGGGAAACAGCAGGGGGAACACCTGGGCCAGGAGAAACCTATACTTCTCCCCAGACTCCGTGGAATTCTGGGCTTTCAGGTAAAGAAAGGGGACAAAGAAAAATGGACAATGAAAAATAAAATCGAGTTTAAAAAGCGTGAGTATTCATGTTTGCCTGTTCCAATCCAGTCCCATTTTAATACATTACACTCTCAGGAGGGAAGAAGCAAGTCCTTTTTATTCTAATCCCTTCTTGGATTCTGAGTCCAGGGGTAGCTTTTCCTCCATGATCTCAGTACGTGTGATGAGCCGATTCCCTTTTCAAATGGAATGAGCGAAATGACCGAAGCAAGGAAATTTGGTGCCTTAGCAGATTCCAAAAGGAAGATCTATCGAGATTTGGGAGGATATCCAAGCTCAGTTGGGGTTTCAAGAACCCAAGTCACCATCAACAGTGAAGAGGGTGGGAGGGAGTTACTATGGACACCATGGCCAGCTTTTCAAAGGTTTCCTTTCTCCGGCCCTCTCATGCCCCATTCCTAAAAAGTGCTGATGGAGGGGGAAGTAGAAGAGATTTCAGTGGTGCTGCTAAAGCATAGAAAAGTGCTCTGAGTGTTCTAGGGCCTGCAAGGAAGCTCGTGTCTCTGGGGGGGGTGAGAAAGAGAGAGAGGTCAGGCGGGCTCCGTGGGCCACGCTGAGGCCTTCAGAGCTCACCCTGCGCACAATGAGAAGTCACCGAGCAGTTTCCAAAAAGGCAGTGGCAGAATCCCATTTTCATTTTCCAAAGACCATTCTGGCTGATCTTTGGGGAGTAAAAGAAAGGGCGCTCTGACTCATCTCAATTGACCCCAGATTGTGTACAATCTGTGTACAAATGATGATTAAATCTGACATTCATTTTTAGGGAAAGCAAGATTCCCCACCGACAGAGGCTATCTTGTTTGAATTAAGCTGCAGTTGTAATGCTCCATTTCAGAAATGACGTCAGCTCTTGATAAGAAGCCAGCCCCCCAAAAGCACCTGACACTCTCCCCTGGTCGATAAGCAGCAATGCTTAGAGAAGCCAGTTTTCTATTTTCCCAGAGAGAGGCTTAGCTATAAATAGGCTTCACACTTTAGAAATTATAGCAAGGAAATGTATTCAGTTTTATTTTTGCCTTCGTTTTTCTCACAGCTTTGATGAGATGGCTAAATACGACCTCCCAGCCACGATTGACTTCATTTTAAAGAAAACTGGACAGGATAAGCTGCACTACGTTGGCCACTCCCAAGGCACCACCATTGGTAGGTAAAAGCAGCTGAAGTAGGGGGCTTTTGTTTATACAGACCCCTTCCCAGTGGTTATGCAGGCATGTCGGTCATTGTGCTAACTACTTTTTTCATCCATCATATAAAGGAATGGCTACGACAATCCAATGATATAGGGACAATGATCAAATCTGTTGTATATATGGGGAAATAAGACAGGAGGGGAAATAACTTGTGCAAGGTAACACAGGTAGGACGAATAGGGTACCTCAGATCCCAGCTCAGGCCATCCTACTCCCAAGCCCATAATCTTAGACACTGCACCTCCTGGCGTCTGGACTGGACATCTCATCCACTCAACCACATGAGTGGAACATCTGCAATGTGTCCTAAGAATATAGCAATAAATAAAGGAGATGAAAATTTCCGTCCTTGTGCTACAGATACTCTAGCGGGGAGGCAGAGAAAGTAACAAGGGTTATAAAGTAAAATACAGAGTAAGTTAAATAATGGTAGCGTTATGGGAAGCAAATAATCAGGAAAGGCTATAAGGGAGCATCAGAGGGGACACGGCGAGTTCAGATAGAGGATATCCCCAGCACTCTGTGAAGGAGATGGGGGACTGGGGACTGGTGAGTCATGTGTATGCCTGAAAGACTGATGTTCTGGAAAGAGGGAAAAGCAAGTGCAACGGGCCTGAGGTTGCAGACTTTCAAGGAATGGTGATGAGGTGATTCACTGTGTAGCTGAATCAGACACAAAGCAAGGATGAGATGCGGGCACAGTCTAAGGAGGCAGACTGTTCAGAGCTTTTGAGATGTTATAGAGATTTCAGGTTTTACTCTAAGTAAAGGGAAACCAGAGCAGAGTTTTGAAGATTTGAAGATGGGAGTACCAGGATCTGACCTCAAGGCCCTCAACAGCATTAGAAGTTACACAGTCCCATTAACAGAATCACCCCAGCTGCTGATAAGGAACAAGGGTAGGGGTAGAGGAACCGGTTAAGGGATTCTTAGAGTGACCCATGAGAGGCATGATCGTGACCTGGACGCGGGTGGGTAGCTGTGGTGTATGGTTAGGTTCTCGATGTGTTCTGAAAGAGGAACCTATAGGACTTGCCTCCACATTGGATATGGGGCATAAGGGAAAGAAAGGGGTCAAGAATGATGTGAGATTTGTGGTCTGAGCACCTGGAGTGATGGAGATGCCCAGTCCACGAGGGGGATGGCTGTGAGAACAACAGATATGGTCCAGGGGGACAGGGGCTCTGTTTTCTCACTGCTGGGTGCCAGACACCTGCTGGAGATCTGAATGTACAAAATGTACGAGAAACTGGGTGCAATAACCAGTAGAGTGAGTTCAGACAGGAAAGGGGAGGAGCCCAAGGATGAAGCCCGGGCTGTTCTTAGTGTAGAAGATGAGGAGGAATCAGATGAAGGAGCTGGGACGTCATGGTGACAGTGCTATGGGGAGCCAGGAGTACCTCATGTTCTGGAAGTCAAGGGCAGAAAGTGTTTCAAGAAGAAGGAGAAGGTGGTCAGCTGTGGAAGAGGCTACTGATGAGTCATGGGAACTGAAGTCTAAGAAGGGACCTTTGGATTTGGCAGCCGGACAGGTGGAGGGACCTTCCGAACAGCAATGTCAGAGGAATGGTTGAGATAAAGCATAATCGGGTGAGCTCCCGAGCGCGAGAGAGATAGCTGTAAGGGGAAGGGAAAGGTGGAAGCAGAAGGGGAAGGAGGGGTCACAGAGGAGGAATAATGACGTATTTTATGCTAGTCTCTGTTCTCAGCCGATGACTTGATTCCATGCTGGGAATCTAAGTAATCGGTAGGTCCATATATAAATATCGATGCAGGGAAGTGGGTGAAGTTGGTGGTGGGTACGTGGGTCTCACCTATAGAATTTTTAAAAGTTTATTTATTTGAGAGAGAGAAGGAGAAGCAGAATCCTTGCTGAGCAAGGAGTCTGATGCCGGACTTGATCCCAGGACCCTGGGATCATGACCTGAGGAGAAGGAAGACACTTAACCAACTGAGCTAACTCACCTATAAAATTTTAGAGAAAAACATCATAGGTCATGTCTCCAAGGAGATGAGGACTAGTATTCAGTTTGTTTTATAAATAAACACTGCTAGGGTAAAGGGCAGAAGGCAAGACTGGGCAGAGGGAGCAGCGGGGACGTGACACAGTTCCAAAAAGCTCTCAGTCAATTCTGTATGAGAAGGCTCTTGAGAGTCTCTTGGAGTGGAACCAGGTGGCTGGGCCTTTTGGGCCACTAGTTGAACCCCCCATTCAATGAAGACTACGCGGGGAAGGAATTCTTTAGAATTCTTTGAGAACCATGGATTCTCCTGAGCAAAAGCAAAATCAGACAAGAGTCACAAATTCTCTGCTGCTGGGGTTAAATAAATGCCTCAGACATGAGGAGGAATCTGGGCAGTTACAGCACAGCATGTATCCCACATGGTCAACAATCGAGTCGATATCCTTTTTTTTTTTTTTTTTTTTAAGATTTACTTATTTTAAAGAGAGAAAACATGCACATGCATACGCAGGGACAGGGGCAGAGGGAGAAGGAGAGAGAGAGAAAATCTCAAGCAGACGTCCCACTGGGCATGGAGTCCCACAGGGGCTCGATCTCATGACCCTGAGATCATGACCTGAGCTAAAACCAAGAGTCAGGTGCTCAACCGACTGAGCCCAGGTGCTCCTCAAAAACCTTTGAGGATCCTTTGTTTAAAAAGGGGAGATGTTCTAGATTACCAAAATTGACTCCTTAGATTTCCGAAACCATACAAAAGTTGCATCATTTTGGAGGGAAATCTGCCTTAACTTATGACACAATGCTGGGTTTTTTGGGGTTTTTTTGTTTTTTTGTTTGTTTGTTTGTTTTTAATAGCACACACTGAATAGAGTTTAACTTTTCCTCATTGATCTAGGGTTATAAAATTATTTCCTCAAGATGCAATGCAATGATTTCCTAGGATTTATGGAGATGGGTAAAACTGACACTAAGTTACTCCAAACTACCACTCTTTGGAATCATTTGAATTTTGAACATTCCATTCTTCTTTGTCACTAATGGATAACATGTCATCACTGTCACCACACACATAGATTTCTGGAAGGTGTTTCTGCTTTGCATTTGCATCTTCTAATCTTCTGTGTACTGGGAAGTCAGATAAGTGTCCCTTTTAGGATTGTGTCACAAGTAGTGTTGTTTATTCTAAGCAAGGAAGTGTATTCTGAGAAGTCACCTGTCCTAGCTGTGCTGGGACCTGTAGATACCCACGCAATCTCTTCCTGTGTGATTCTTGCTTTCTCTGGGTGATACACTGGCTGTAATCTACAGAATTAGGCAATCAGGTAAAGAATCCCTTAGCAAATGCCATTCTTCCTTAAGTAGAATTAGGCAGAGGTAGGTGAGGTAAGTGTTCACATTTGAAAGTCTTTTTTTTTTTTTATTGTTGTTGTTCAGAACTCTTTTGTCTATTTTGCTATTATTAACCATGGGGAGAGATTATCCTATGTAGTTTGATTGTGTAGAGTTTAGCTTAATGACTCTTTGATCACATCCCAGTCTACTAATATGCTACCATTCAAAACAGCAATTCATTACAGACAAGAGCTGAGTATATTTATGGAGCATAGATGTTTGAATTATTGTGGCTGGTCTCTTGTCCAGCATTTACAATGTGCTTAGTGTCCTGGTAAATACCTTCTATAATTCACCTCACTTGGTTCCTTAAAAAACCCTATTAAAGCACTCATTTTTAGTCCCATATTTCAGATGAGGAAAATGAGACTTTCAGTGCTTAGGTGACCTGTCCAAGGTAACAAATCCAATAAACCCCATAGCCGGGATTCAAATCTTGTGTGGTCAGATTTAAAACTTTTTCAATCTTTCCCTTTGCATACCCTCCTCATATGAAGTGCTAATTAATTATCTCACTGTGATGACATGAATCTGAACTCATCAAAATCTGTTTGCAGTATAAGTAATTCTTCCTCACCCCACATAAATCTGTTTTCTAAAGTCAGATGAAAGAACTTAACTTTTTAAAAGTTCTAGCCTCAGGTTCCTAGAGAGAATCTACAAAAATAAAACAAATATACTAAAATTTGGTCGCTCTGAACAAGCAGAGGTGGTCAGTTTCTCTCTCTTAGTAAACAGCACTCTGTGTAAATCCAAATAATGTCCCACTTGTAACACACACACACACACACACACACACACACACACACACATCTACTTTACTGGTTCCTTGTCATTCTGTTTCAGGTTTCATCGCCTTTTCTACCAACCCCCCAAGCTGGCTAAAAAAATCAAAACCTTCTATGCTTTAGCTCCCGTTGCCACCGTGAAATACATACACCAAAACCCTTCTAAACAAACTCATGCTTCTTCCTTCATCCATCTTCAAGATATGTGATTCTCTTCAACTGAATCTAAGATGTCGAGTTGTCCATGGGTCTCAGAGGGACGGAAAGAGAAGGGAAACACGGTGCGGACAACCATGCTTCTGGCCAAGAATGGAAATGGGTGGAAGCGTGTTTCAGTTCCTGCCTGGCAATGGCTGAATCCCCATGACAGCCACTGAGATCCCCCTTTCTATCCACATCCTTGGTAGCTTTACATGGGTTAGCGATACCGGGAGTGTCGGTCCCCATCATAGATGTTTTGTTTCCTTTGTATGTATGAAGACCACGATTCAGGGAGGGAGAAATAAAAACAAAAGGAAGAAAACCAGAAAGGGGAAGGGTAGAAGAAAAGAAAGGGAAGGAGAGGGAAAAGGAGAAAGAGGGGAAGGGGAGCAACACTCGTGGAGACAAGGACCTTGAGACCCTTCATCAAATGCCCTTGACTTTTAGAACTTTAAAATGGGTCCCAGAGGGCAGGAGTGTGGGTTGCAATAAACAGGAAATATTAAGTGTCTTGTATAGTAGGCACACACTGGAGGGAATTAATGATCCTTGTTTTCCCAACACTTAATCACCTACTTCTCCCAACTACCTAAACTGACGCACACAGACACCGATGCGCTTCCTTCAGGAGAACACTTTTACTGCAGTCTGTAAAACGTAATGATGCTATTTCCTTCCATGGTTTTGCACTATTCATTTCTTTTCACTCTGAACTAACTTGTGTGTTGAAAGCCCAAGAGACTCTATCTACAGTCAAATTACATATGTAAAGCTTTTTCTCAAAACGTGAAAAATGTGCGATGACTTTGAGTATCATTACCGGCTGCACTACTGCAGGTGTTTCTTTTCTACTTGGGCTCAGGTTTTCTGATAGGCAATGTAGATAGTTGGTTTAAAAATAATAATTAAAAAGCATTAGACCTTAAGTCAGGGGTTTGAGGCTCAGATCAAGATGGTAGCTTTATAGAATCTGTGAACTTTTTAGTCACTTCTAGGTAAGCACAAGATCTCAACTATTTCTTAGCCTCCTGTTTCCTCCCATATAATATGGGGATAACCCAGGTCTATTTTCCTCAAGAAGATTTAAGGCAAATAATCAAGCTCCCGAGCCTCATTGTCTTTCCAAAGGTTTTCCTGAAAATACAATGGGGTCACCATTTCGGCTTCTGATCTTTTGATGTTTTGTTGCATCACTTATGACATCCTGCCACGTTGTTTTATGATTTTTATTTCATGGCACTTATTAGCCCAACTAGACTGTAACTCTTCATGTCTTACACATCTCCTCGGCAGCCACTATGTTTCTCAATGGAACAATAAATATTCAATGTTGGTCATCTGCCCTGTCCATTCCCCAACTGTATAGTGGGAATTAAATGAGAAAAAGAGTTTGAAATTCCTGAAACAACATAAAGAAATATGAAAATCTCACCAGCCAATTTGCAACTAGACAAATTAATGAGTCTTCTTTGCCACTTCATGTTTACAAAACTGTCCCAATGCTTTTATTTTTCAGCTTGTATTTGGTGACAAAATATTCTACCCACACCACTTTTTTGATCAGTTTCTTGCTACTGAGGTGTGCTCCCGGGAGACGGTGGATCTCCTCTGCAGCAATGCCTTATTTATCATTTGTGGATTTGATACTAAGAACTTGAACATGGTTTGTATGCATTGACATTTTGATTCTGAATATTTTGAGCAATATTTTGAGGACTTGTTCTACCATGACTTAGACATGGTACTTTGAAAAACTAGGAGGAGTGGGGGCCTGGGTGGCTCAGTTGTTTAAGCATCCAACTCTTGATCTCAGCTCAGGGCTTGATCTGAGGGTTGTGAGTTCAAGCTCCACGTGGGGCTCCATGCTGGGTATGGAGTCTACTCAAAAACAAATAAACAAACAAACAAACAAAAAAAACTAGGAGTAGCTTCAGAATTGTGTCTGTGCTTTGTAGATAAGCCCAAGGGAAGTCACATCATTGCTCCCAGTTTCGTTCCCTCCAGCTCCCTGCGGTAACCCAAGTGCTCCCTAAAGTAAACAGCATATAGAAAAAATAGTAGGTAGTGAGCTCTACTCACTTCTGACCCCCTAAGTAATTGGTATAATACTTAAATTCTGTGAGGGGAGGCACTGAACCATATATTTTAGCAGGCTTCTCTGCTGATGTCTAAGCATTGACTGAATGTTCTTTTTTTTTTTAATTTTCTTTTTTTTTTCTTTTTTTTTAAAATGATTTTTTATTTATTTATTTGACAGAGAGAGATGACAAGCAGGCAGAGAGGCAGGCAGAGAGAGAGGAGGAAGCAGACTTCCCACTGAGCAGAGAGCCCGATGCGGGGCTGGATCTCAGGACCCTGGGATCATGACCTGAGCCGAAGGCAGCGGCTTAACCCACTGAGCCACCCAGGCGCCCCTGACTGAATGTTCTTAATGCTGATAGTCACTCCCATAAATTTTATAAAATTTATTTCAGAGCAACTATTTATGTTAGCTTTTGTCCATACTCTTTATCTAGCTATTTCCATTGTTTTGAATTGGGTTTGGGTTTTAAAAACATATGAAAAAGTACAGTTATCAAAAGGAGTTAAGAATATAAATTCCAGTTAAGAGCCTAAACTCCAATCCTTTCTTTGGAGCTGAGTTACAATCATCTGTCTTGGTTTCCTTGTCCACCAAGTGTATTAGTGTGGAGATTAAATGAACTAATTTATGTAAAGCTTAGAGAACATAGTTCAAAGCATATGGCTCATAGGAATTGCATATGTTTTGCTACTAATACTATTATATTTTGACAATTATCCTTACTCCGAATTGTTGGTTAACCAAGTTCATTGACAAGAAGATATAATTCTACCTCCAGGTATATACTTATTAAACAGTATTTACTAGGACACTACTAAGTCTTGTAGCTACTGGGGACACAATGGTGAAATCACAGATACCTTCCTGCCCTCCTGGAAATTAAGGACACCCAGTCCTCTTTCTTAGTGTTGGTCAGAATCTGTGGATATTTTAGAATATATGTGAAAAAGGGAAATTTCCTCCATTTCTGTCTTGGATGGTAAGTAGAAGACTCATCCCTCTGTCTTGCAAGCAAGTCCCTCTCCTTGGCTCTGGGAATGGCTGCCATTTTGTATGTGCAGTATGATGGAACCATCTACCCTTGTCACACTAAGAAAAGGCAGAACAGATTACTGCATTCCATCTGTGAGAACCTTCTGAGAAAATTCGTAGTGAAATAGAGACAAGGAGCAAAGGGAATTCGAGTTTTCATCCTTCCACATGAACATTATGTGCAACAGTATTTCGTTCTTCTATGATGATGGTCAATTTGTTTGACCCTAGCCATGGTCCTCTTTACAGTGGCACTAAGACCCACTATGAACCAGTCTATACAAGCTGAGACATGATTTCAGTTTGTTGTCTGGGGTCTGGTCACAGTGGATTAGAGCAGTGATAGGATAGCAGGATAGCACAATGATTGTAAATATCTTGTATGTGTATTCTGACTATATATCTGTATATATATATGTCATATATATACATATATATATGACTATCATATATGAGTACACGTACACATCTCACTATATGTGCATACATTACATCTACTGTACTCCGACACTGGGTAGAGAGAAGCGAAAGCTGAGAAGCTAGAGATCTAGAGTAAAATCTCTGGCTCCACCTTGATATGAGCTGCATGTCATTGGACATTTCTCCAAACTTCTCTGAGCCCCAATTTCCATTTTGATCAAAGGGATGATGAGCTGTCCTCATTGAGTGGTGACAAATCAAACAACTGTCTCATGCAATTACGCTTTGCTAACTCTCATACAACTATGTTGCTTGGCTCCTTTGGTGAACACTGAATTTAGGCACTTGACCTGGATCACAAAAATTGAAATCTTAGCTATTTTAAGAAACCCAATATACATATGTGTGTGCCTTTGCTTTATAGAGTCGCTTGGATGTGTATCTATCACATAATCCAGCAGGAACTTCAGTTCAGGATGTCCTCCACGGTCTCAGGTATCATTTCTCAAATGCTCTTAAAACTTCTTTTGTGTGCCTGAACCCCTGGCCCTTTCCGTAAAGCACAATCTTGAAATACTCTGTCAAATGCTCCTAGCAGGGAATTTTCCTGGCATGTGGCTGCCAGCTGAAAATAGCTATTCTGTCCATTTAAATGAAATCCTATGAGGGGCTCCTGGGTGGCTGAGTTGGTTAAGCTTCTTACTCTTGATTTTGGCTCAAATCATGATCTTGGGGTCATGAGCTCAAGCCCTGCATCAGGCTCTGCGTTGAACATGGAACCTGCTTAAGATTCTCTCTCTCTTCCTCTCCCTCTGCCCCTCCCCACCCCTCTCGCATGGGTGCATTCTCGCTCTCTAAAAAAAATAAAAATAAAATCCTATGAAAACAATCACTTTGGGTAGCAAAGAAGTGAATTTTTTTTTTTTTTTATGACTTGGCATGTGAGAAAAAAATTATTTCAAGCAAAGCCACACTTAAACTTGCATAAATATCTGGTCCTGGATGAACAACAGACTTAACTCTTGGGAAGGAGAAAAATGTTTTTCAAAAATTGTCTAAATTGAAAGTAAACTACCTGGAAGGGTTTGAATTTTGTTTTTCACATAGCAAGGAGAGTTTTTATTTCCTTGTATTATTCATTTCTCTCCATTAGGCTGTAAAGTCTGGGGAGTTCCAAGCTTTTGACTGGGGAAGCCCAGCTCTGAACATGCTGCACTTTCACCAGGTAAGCTTCTTAAAGTTGGAATTGTTCACATTTTGAAAGACACAGATATAAAACTTTAAAGATGAAATTATAATCATCAGGCATGTGTATTCCAAAGGAATGTTGGTGTCCAGACTCATCCTCCTTAAGGAAATTAGAAAGTAGATGGTAATTTCCTTGGAATCCATGCATCATGCCAGACATCACCCTGTCTCCATACTCTCTCTGTGCACTCAGCTCCAGTGGCTGCATTCAGGGTACTGCACCTCCACCTGGGAGAACCTCCTAGAACTCATCCCCCTGTACCTCCTTATACAGCCCTGCCCTGGATATCAGCTGCCCTCTCCTTTCAGAAGCGCAGTTCACAGATACAACAAGCCGACAATTCCAACTGTTTAGGAGAAAAAGCTGGAATCTCTGGTCTTCTTAAACAATAGCCCTTCCTGGGTCAACAGCCAGAGAAGTGATACCCCATATTCCTAGAGATAAGATGTGAGGATGGCGTGCTCACAGATCAAGGCTGGAGATACTCCTTGGCAGACAGGGGCCTTGTTGGAGAGACAGACATACTGGCCACCCCCTGCCCTTGTTGCTGCACGAAGAAAAACCAGGCTTTGGGCCCATCCCATCTGGGGCCCCATAGGCATTCAGACAGCAATTTCTTCATTGCCCCACCCAAATATGTAATGAGAACACATCTGCAAGCCCTCAGGTTGCAGACCTGAGTATACCTGCAGACCATCACTGGCTACATTTGAATGGGAGAGCTACTCTGCAGCTTTTGTAATCTTCTCCCCTTCCTTCTCCTCCCACCCCGGAATTTCCACCCACGTACTGGCCAAACAGCCCTACTGATTTTCATCTGCTTCCACAACTCAATGTTTAGAAGGGATTTCTATCTCTTCACGACAATATTTCATGTGTAGAGATGTCCCCCTTTTGCAACAATTTTTGATGTCTTCAAAGAGGCACAATCAGATCAAACACCATTGAAAACACATTTCCTCCAATCATCACCTCCTCAAACCCCCAAAACAGTCATTCTTTGCATCTACATTTCTCCTGGGCTGTACTAGTAGTAATCAGTGGCATCCATATTAAGGGACCTGAAATAACAAATCCCAAGCCCACCCTCCCTCCACCAAGCCATAGAACAACACAGATGGTCTTCAACTAACTGAGCCCTGACACTAAGTTAAGAGCCAGAAGGTAACATCTAGAAAACTCTTTGAACAATGGAGCATGAATAAAGGAAGGTAGGTTTATTATTATTATGAATATTCTCCACATTTTACCCTTCTCTCCACTAAAATAAAGTATTAAAATATTATGGAAAATTATATATGATGAAATATTTTCCTATGACAAGTTGACTATTATATAAGGTGAGACATGGAAAAATTTCATTTATTGGATTAGTATTCTGCAGAGTAGGATCTAAAAAACCAAAAAAATTCTCTGTGGATAGTGGTAAAATTGGTGATGATTTTCTTATTCCCTTGTCCTGCTTTATAAGCCTCTTTAAAACCTATGTGTAAATGTTGATTTTCTAGAAATAGCAAATGGGACTGATGATAGATTTTCTCAGAATTGTATCCAATATTTAGTCAAATTAGCCAAGTATTCAACAAAACAACCCCTTCAATGAACTGACTGACCTGCTAACTGACCATACTGGTAAGTCAGTACAAAGCCAAAATAAATGACTCAAGACATTTCGAGATCATATTTTAGAGTGTCTGGGTAGACTATTATAGTTAGAATTCAATTAAATCCACTTTCTTGATTTGGGGTAGAAATCTAAATTTTTAATTTGTAAGAAACGTGATCTAAAGATTTGCTATTCAATGCATGGTCCAGGACCAACCGTATCAGCATTCACCTGGGAATGCAGAATCCTGGCTCTTCCCCTAGATGTATGTACCAAATCAGAATCTTCATCTTACCATGATCCCCAGGTGTTTCACAGGCCCTTTCAAGTTTGAGAAGCACTGACCTAAAACACTGCATCCACTTGGCTGTGAATGAAGGGGACCTTCTCTGAGCAATCCCTGCTAAGAATCTACTTCTATAACCCAACCATGCCATGTGCAACAACATGGATCAAACTTTAAGGCATTATACTAAGTGAAATAAGTCAGACAGAGAAAGCCACATTCTGTATGATCTCACTTATATGTGGAATCTGAAAACAAAACCAACAGCTGAATTCACAGATACAGAGAACAGATGAGTGGCTGCCAGCGGCGTGGGGTAGAGGGTGGGTGATATGAGTGAAGAGGCACACATTTCCAGTTTATACAATAAAGCCTTGAGGATGTCATGTACAACATGGTGACTACAATGAACAATGCTGTATTGTATATTTGGAAGTTGCCAAGAAAGTAGACCTTAAAGGAACACCTGGGTGGGTCAGTTGGTTGTGCAACTGCTTTTGGTTCCGATCCTGATCCTGGAGTCTCAGAATGGAGTCCTACATCAGGTTCCCTGCTCTGCAGGAAGTCTGTTTTTCCTCTTGACCCTCCCCCCTCATGCTCTTTCTCTCATTCTCTCTTCAAATAAATAAATAAATAAAATCTTTTAAAAAAAGAGAGACAGAGAAAAAAAAAACTTTCAAGTAGATCTTGAAAGTTCTCATCATAAGAAAAAAAACTGTAACCATGTCTGTGATGGACAATAACTAGACTTAATGGGGGTGATTATTTCACAATATATGCATCTTTTAAAGCATTATGTTATACACCTGAAATTAATACAATGTTATGTGTCAGTATACCTCAACAGAAAAAATCATCAACCAGTCCAATATCCTCTAGCCAAGAAAAATAAGTATTGGGGTTTAAAGTACAGTTACTTATAAACACTGGGGTTCTTTCTCTCTTATGTTTTAGCCCACACCTCCCTACTACAACTTGACGGACATGCATGTGCCAATTACAGTGTGGAACGGAGGCAATGACTTGCTGGCCGACCCTCGAGACGTTGACCTTCTGCTTTCCAAATTCCCCAACCTCATTTATCACAGAAAGATCCCTCCTTACAACCACTTGGATTTTATCTGGGCCATGGATGCCCCTCAAGTACTTTACAATGAAATCGTTTCTATGATGGGAGAAAATAACTAGTACTTCCCCCATTTAAAGACTTAACCAATTATTGTTCCAAAATAAGTTCTTCTCTCACACATGGTTTTCTACTGTGTTTGGGATTCAGTGACTCTTTCTGTAATTTTCACTTCAGAAATAAATCAGCATCAACAATCTATCCAGTTGTCATTTTTGATCTCAAATAAGTTTTATATGTTTTGTTTTTCACTTAAGATGGGTCTGGAAACACTTGAAAGGACACATTCCTGGGGAGGTGAAATGTCTCTTCCAGTCTTCCCATTCCAGTGATCTTCTAAACTCAACATAGATTGTGAGACATGAGTCATGAGTGTTGCCAAAAGGCCGTTGTTGGATTGAATACTGAACCCTCTGGTCTATGCTTGAGATCGAGTACACTGCTTTCTACTTGCTGAAGCTCATTTTCTCCCTCTGTTCGCTGCTGATATTCTTTGCCGTTTTGCATATTTAATCCCATGAAAAGACAAATTAAGCTATCAGCTGAATGAAAGTCAGCTCACTTTCACTTCCTAGAGGGGAGAGGGCAACAAGCAATAGGGAGCCATGGTTCTGGAAGTTGGGGTACAAAGTGTGTCCTGCATCCCTCCTGCTGTTCTACCCCCATCCCTGGACCTTGACCACAGAACATGGGACAATGAGCCAAATGATTTTTTACGTCACTGCCACCATTCTGGCACCCACAGGATCCAGAAACTCTGCCACTGGTAAATTTCAGTCAGAAGATACAACTGCCACCAGTTGGTGCACTCGCCCCCCAGAATGGCTCCTCCAAATTTCTAGACTCTCCAGTAAGCACAGCCTCCCCTGAGAAATTCCATCAACTATGTAATAGTGTGACCTCATATTTTATAAATTAAGCTTTTTGGGTCACATGTTTCACGCTATAAAATACAAATGAGATCAAGATTATCTTGTACCCACATCTTATGGTGAAGAATAGGGAGTATTCACAAAAATCTGTTAATGATTTTTATTACACTGCCACATCCCTCAACCTTTGGTAGAAAGCCTGAAGCCTTCTTGTTTGTTTTACCCCCCCTTTATTTCAAAGATGGCAATAAGAAATTGCTTTAAAAAGATCGTTTGAAAGTCTATTTCAATGAACTTTGACGGCGGGCTTTAAGAAACTGACATGAGAATCTCAGGGAGTAACGACCAATATTCATGGTGGTGGAGAAGGTTAAGGAGGCATCCTTCTCAAGAAAACAACAATCATTCTACTTGTATAGTCTCCTGCGCTTTTGTAGCTAACTACCTTTCTTCTAGTCTGCATTTAGAAAACATGGGCAACTTTGGTTTTAGTTGTTGGATCAGGAGGGAGACAAACCCATAAGTGACTCTTAATCTCACAAAACAAACTAAGGGTTGCTGGGGGGGGAGGGTGGGAAGGAGAGGGTGGTGGGGATATGGACATTGGGGAGGGTACATGCTATGGTGAGTGCTATGAAGTGTGTAAGCCTGACAATTCACAGACCTGTACCCCTGGGGCTAATAATACATTATATGTTAATAAAAAATTAAAAATTTAAAAATTAAAAAAAGCCAAAGCCACAAGTAAATATATTTGTTCCAACAGAAGCTCTGCTCATGATCCTCATTCCTAAATTCAAACTGTCAGCCTCTCAGCTGATCTTCAAGGACTCATTTCTCTAGCTATTACCTTGCTCCCATATTGACTTGAAGCAAATTTAAGATGTTACCTTTTTCACCCATGAGTATTTCAGATTGTATTTCTAGAAGATCAAATCACTTTTTTGTAACCTAACAAAACCATTATCACATCCAAACTATTCTTAATATCATTAAACTTCTAGTCAGGGTTCAAATTTCCAAATGTGTCATCAAGTGTCAAAGTTTTATACAGTTTGTTTAAATCGGAATCCAAATAAGCTCTTTTCCTTGTTTTTGTTGTTTTGTTTTGTTTTTAAGATTTTATTTATTTATTTGACAGTGAGAGAGAGAGAGAGAGAGAGAGGGAATGCAAGCAGGGGAAGTGGGAGAGGGAGAAGCAGGCTCTCCGCGGAGAAGGGAGTCCGATGTGGAGCTCGATCCCAGGACCCTGGGATCATGACCTGAGCTGAAGGCAGACGCCTAATGACCGAGCCACCCCAGACTGCCCAGCTCTTTGCCTTGTATTGGTTGATCTGCCTTTTATCTATTTAGGTCTGTAGGTCATCCGCCCCCCTTCTTTTTAGTTCTTGAATTTTTTGGTTATTGTTGTTAATGACACTGTGTCTTTGGCTTGTAATTTCTTAGCACTGAGATTTTGCTCATTACAGACCAGCCGTATTATTTAACATGTTCCTCTCCACTTCACAATTCCCATGAGTCAGGATTTCTAACTGCAGCACTATGGACATTCTATTTGCTAGATAATTATGCCCAGATGATCCTGGGCATCCTAGGATTTAGTAGCATCTCTGGCCTCTGCCCACCAGGTATCAGCGGCGTATGCACCCAAATGAGTGACAACTAAGAATGTCTCCAGATATTGCCAAATATCACCTTAAGGGAAAAACTGAACCTCCTCCCTACCAAGAACCATTTTTATGAATTATATATAACCTTGAGCACATCGAGATCTTTTTTGGAAAACCTACTTCATAGATGATACACTGTGTTTCTCTAGAACGAGGATCATAACACAGAACAGCTCATCACTGACGATGTCGGTAGCCACGTCTTTGCAGCATCTGGATTCAGGTGTTCATTCGGGGTTTAGGGAGCGATGATATTCTAGCTGAATCACTTTTTCTTTATTTATTAGCTGGGATATTTCCACAGGAGAAAAGTTTCTTCATGTACTATTTGGCTGCCCAAAATATATGACTCTTTCCTTCTTTCAATTTCCAAAATTAATTTTCCTTCTTTTAGTATCATAATCCATTTGTGATCCTTTGCGTATTTGATGTGTTTCAACACAATACAATTTTTAGTCTAAGTGATATATAAATGATTCCCTTCTATTGCTTGTGAGAGCCTCTATGAATGGCTCCGGTGTCCTTGTGACCTAACTGTCCTCTTGTGCATTTGCCTTCCCTGCTCTGGAATCAATTATTTTTCCAAGAAGTCCTGCTCCTTTTAGGAAGGAACCATATACTACTAGTGACGGTGATCATTGTTACTGGGTTGGTCATTGTTTTGAGTTTTGTTTCAATGAAGAGAGCTAGGCATTTTTTTTTTTTTAACTGCATCATGGAGTGCCTGGGTGGCTCAGTCAGTTAAGTGTCCAACTCTTGGTTTCAGCTCAGGTGATGATCTCAGGATCATGATGTTGAGTTCTGCATCTGGCTCTGCACTCCTTGCAGAAATCTCCTGGAGATTCTCTCCTTCTCCCTCTGCCCCTTCCCCCTTCCACACTCTCTAAATAGATAGATAGATAAATAAAATCTTTAAGATAAAAATATTCATTTTTCTGTCAATAAGCAAATATTAGCTCTTCATCTCCTTCTCCACCGTATCTATGAACACATAATGCTTGAACTGTTGCAGTAGCAACTGAAATGGTCTTCCTTTCTCTAGTCTCTCTGCTTAATATTCCAAATTGATTCCTAAGATCCTCTCCATTCTTCAATTTCTTAAATTCAAATTTTCCAACCTGCCATACCAAGTCCTTCTAAGTCTAGAGTTACTTATCAATACTCTCTCTTCCCCATCTACTTTAACCAGTAGCCTTCCTTCTAGTCAAATCATCTTTTCCTTATGCCTCCAATACACCTCTCAACTTGCACCTTCATATTGTTCCTCACATTCCCCTCCAAAATTCTACCTATTTGGGGGTTGCAAGTAGGTGTCTATGTTCTGCGCATAGTTCGCATGAAGACCAATATAAAGAAACAGATAAGCGTGTTGTCATTGACAACTTGCCAGAAATAATGCGATTCCTGTTTTTAAACATCATGGTATTTTAAAATTAAAAGATCTAAGCAACTACCCACTTTAATCCCAACATTCTCCCAGTGAGGCTACTGGAGTTCACAGGATGAGTCCTTTAATAAACATCATACAATAGGCACCATCAGGGCTGAAAGCCACATACCCTACTCCAAGGGTTCTTCTCTTTTTGCCGCACAAAGCTGACATAAACAGCTCTGTTATGCTGCTAGAGTTACCGGAGGGATAGAGTTATCTGAGAGAAGGAAGAGGGAACTGCTGAGGATTTTGTGAAGCCTCATTCAGGGTCACACTGGGTAGCTGAGCTCCTAAGCTTGACACACATATCTGGTGAGAGAAAAATGCCAGCTGAATGTCATCTTTCTCTGAAAGCGTGAAGTAAACTAGCAGTAGCTGGGTACACATTAGGATGAGAAAGAAAAGTGGAGCCTGGGTGGCTCAGTCGGTTAAACTCTTAGTTTTGGCTCAGGTCATGATCTCCAGGTCATGAGCTCAGGGTTGTGAGATCAAGCCCCGTGTGTCAGGCTCCGCACTCAGCCAGGAGTCCGCTTGGGATTCTCTCCCTCCCCTTCTGCCCATCTCCTCACTCACGCTCACTCTTTCTCACTCTCTCTCAATTACATAAATAAAATATTTTTTTTTTTAAAAGATGAGAAATAAGTGGAGCCAGGAAATAGTCAAGAGAGCAAGACATTGAAGGTACGGAAAGGGATTTGAACCTCCAGATACAAACCTCACCTGCTTTGCCCTATTTCAACATGGCCAACTCAGAGACCGTAAAAGCCATAAGACCCAAGTCAACAGGGAAAAGCATTTAAAGGCTACAAGTAAGATGCCATTCTAGAATTTTCTTTTGAAAGCAACACACACACACACATAAATACAGATGAGATGAGCTATCCGCTCAAATAACCCACCCTACAAAGTAGTTTTCAAATAGGCTGCCGATAATAACAGTAAGTCCAAAACCTCATCACGAATATTAAATCAAAAGCTCAAATAAACTATAAAACAATTTAAGGCATCTTAACACGCTGATGTTGTGATAAGGTCCCTACAGTAAGTAGGGATATATATGAGTATATATATATATATATATATATATATATATTATATTCTAGTCCCTTTCCAGGTAGAGAAGGATATATACATTTTCAAGCAGGGTAATCAAATTGTAAACATGAACTAAGACATCAGCTTGACTGGAGTTCAAGTATAGATCAATGATGTATTTTATGCGAAAAGGTGTTCTCTTCCCAAGACTTAGTTTCCTCCAGTGGAAATAATGAAAGTACGTAATTCATGGAGTCGTGATGATATCTGTATTCATTTATTGAACAAATATCTATTGCACACCCTCTCTATGCCAGACATTCTAATATAGCTAGTGTATGATCCCTGGTACCACACAATCAATATTACTTATTAATATTTTGATAGCTCCAAGGCACTATTAAGATCATTTTCCTTGGCTCTTATGTCCCAGACAAACTTCTTACAGTAATTTACCTTCAATGTAGAACAACTACTGGGGCACCTGGGTTGCTCAGTTGGTTGGGTGTCCAACTCTTGATCTCAGGTTTGTGAGTCCAAGCCTGGCATTCGGCTTCACACTAGGCACACAGCCTACATAAAATAATAATAATATATTTTTTAAAAGCTCCTGAAAGGGAAATGCAAATCAAAATCACAGTGAGATACCACCTCGCACCAGTCGGAATGGGTAAAATTAACAAGTGAGGAAACGACAGATGTTGATGAGGAAGCAGAGAAAGGGGAACCCTCCTACACTGTCGGTGGGAGTGCAAGCTGGTACAGCCACTCTGGAAAATGATAGGGAGTCTCCTCAAAAAAGTTAAAAATAGAGCTACCCTATGACTCAGCAAATGCACTACTGGATATTTACCCTAAAGACACAAACGTAGTGATCCAAAGGGGCACAGGCACCTGAACGTTTATTGTAGCAAAGGCCACAATATCCAAACTATGGAAAGAGCCCAGATGTCCATCAACAGATGAATGGATAAAGAAGACGCGGTGTATATATATATATACAATGGAATACCGTGCAGACATCAAAACCCCCAAATCTTGCCATTTACAAAGATGTGGATGGAACTAGAGGGTGTTATGCTAAGCAAAACTGGTCAATCAGAGAAAGACAATTATCACATGATTTCACTGATAAGAGGAATTTGAGAAACAAGACAGAGGATTATAGGGGAAGGGAGGGAAAAATGAAACAAGATGAAACCAGAGAGGGAGACAATCCATAAGAGACTCTTAATCTCAGGAAACAAACTGAGGGTTGCTGGAATGGAGGTGGGTGGGAGGGATGGGGTGGCTGGGGGCGGACACTGGGGAGGGCATATGCTATGGTGAGTGCTGCGAATTGTGTAAGACTGACGATTCACAGACCTGTATCCCTGAAACAAATATTATAGTATATGTTAATTTGAAAAAAACAAACAACAACAGCAACAACAAAAGCTCCTGCAAGACAGACTCACTACTAAGTGAGAAGCTCATAGAGCAGCCACGGTAAGTGCTGGATCTATTACATAACAGGTAAGTTCTCTGTACACATAAAGCATTGATATTCTGGCATATTGGGTCTTTTCTGTGATTTTGGTTAGCATAAATCCTTTCTTCAAAACCTGATAATCTTTAAGTAAACTGATGAAGTCATAATAATAAAAACAGAAAACTCGGGGTGCATGGGTGGCTCAGTGGGTTAAAGCCTCTACCTTCTGGCTCAGGTCATGATCCCAGGGTCCTGAGACCCAGCCCCGCATCAGGCTCTCTTCTCCGCAGGGAACCTGCTTCCTCCTCTCTCTCTGCCTGCCTCTCTGCCTACTTGTGACCTCTGTCTGTCAAATAAATAATAAAATCTTAAAAAAAAATAAACAAACAGAAAACTGAAGTTTCTGCACAATTATGAAGCCAAGTTAGACTCAGTCTTAGGAACCAGCTGGCCTCCATCTGATTATTTTGTTTTAATAGTTACTCACATTTTACATTTCTTAATGAATTATCTCTCTCTGAATTTAGACATTCTTATGTAATTATTTCAAGATGTATTTCCAAGACTGAAAAACATTTGGAAACTTCTTTCTTTTTCCTGCTTTCATTTGGTTTGCCTGCTCATTCTTCCCAGCTTCTCCTCTATCGTATCACCCAGTTGGCTCTCCAAACCAAGGCTCCTTATCTTGCCATATCTGTGAGCTCAGCTTTTAAGAGAAGCATTAACACTTTTTTGAAGTTCCTCAATTCAAGGTCTCCCCAGCAATCCACTACTTTTTATTGAAGTGAATACAATTCGTGGATTCCAGTAAATTCAATAGCACCAGACCACCTCGCTTACCATCGTTGTGTTGTGTGATTTGTGTCACTGTAGCGAGGTCAGTCCCCACTAAGTACAGAGGAGAACTGAGTGGCTCTGTTTGTGAATCCTTATCTCCTTACCTTCACATTAGATCAGCTTATGGAACACGGAAGAATATATGCACATTCTATGTATGCCTAAAAATATATATCTGAGTATATTTACAAATGCATGTTATATATTGTATATGTGTATATCTGTTTTTACATAATAAACTTTGTATAATATACATGTACTTATAATGCATATATTTATACACACCTATACTCCTTAGAATATGTGCGCAAAGACACAGGCACACAGTCAGAAAAAAATTACTTTCCCTTGAATAAATATTCTGCCAAACAATTTTAATTATCTAAGCATTAATATACCCTTTCTAGTGACCTTAAGATTCCGTGTTTCAAACGTTCATTTTGAAGCATCTCATCACAAAATGTGGCTGAATTTATCAAACAGGCCAAAATGGATCTATTAGGTTAATTTTTTTAAAAGCTTCTTGGTCTATGAAACCTGTACTGCTTGTGGAAAATATTTATATTCATTCAATAAGCCTAAGTTACATACAATATGTAATATTCATATTCACTTAACAAATATTTATGTTCAATAAAAAATTAGGGGCAGGAACAAAAGACAATAAAACTTACATTTTCATGGTAAAACTTGGTAATGAATTATAAACAGATGTATATTATGGTATCAGGTCATAGTAATCACTGATAATAAAGATATAGCAGGTGTGGGAGTAGGAAGGACACAAGGTACTATGTTAAACAGAGCAACCAAGAGATTCCCCTGTGGGAAGTGACACCAGAGCAGAGAATGGACCAAAATGAAAGAGATGCCATTTATTTGAGCATCTGGTTCACAAGCTCTACACCATCAAGGATGGAGAGGGTCTTAAAGGTAGCAAGTTAGCCTGCCACAAGGTCATCAATGCTGGGAAAAGATAAGAAATTCCCAAGTCAGAGACAAAGGACTGTGTTACTCATAGCACAGCAGACCTCACGACCTCCACCTTGCCCTTGGTCTCCAGCCCTGGGAAGATGTGAAAGCTGACCCAGGTCAATGTTGCCCATAGAGAATGGGTCTATGACATAAAGAGGAACCCCAAGCATAGGGAACCCCCAATCTTAAGAAGGGGACTGCTAGACAACCTATCCAGTCCCTGCTCCAGAGAGGGACACTGTCTTTATTATACTGGTCCGCAACAAACCTGCCCCATATCCTACCAGAGATACTACCTCTGTTTTCTAAGGCTATGCAAGCATCCTTGAAAAGAATCCAAAACAAAAACTTATCTGAGATGTGCAGACCATGTCCGGGAGAATAGTCTCCTCATGTCAGCTTTTAACAAACACCAGAATCACCGGGAAGCTTCTTCCAACACATATTGCTAGGGTTAACCCCCAGCGCTCCTGATTCAGTCTGTCTGAGGCAAGTCTCAGTGTTTGCGTTCCCTAAAGTTCCTGGGAGATAGTGATATTGTTGATCAGGAATCCACACTTTGAAAATAACTGCTTTAAGTCTGTTAAACAGACCGTGTTTTGTTGTGTTGTCCCTGATTCGCTTCCATTTCACTCTGCTTTATAATCAGAAAATCACGATTCTAAATTGCGTCTGCATCTTGGGATCTTTCATTCCATTAAATCTGGTAAGTAGTATCTCTTATTAGAAACAATTCTCATATCTTATAATGTGGCTCAGCTCACTGACTTTTATACTCTATTCCAGACACGAAACAAAGGAGACAGTTGCAATAATAGAGAAAAAAAGAATCCTGTTTACAAAATTACCTCAGTACTCTTATAATCTGAATAGTAACCTTGTGCCTAGAGTTGATATTAATGACATTCCAGTTTTTAGCTACAAGATGCCTTGATGGAAACGCAGATGTCTGCATTGTCTAAAGAGCACTGATCATTTCCATTTACTGCAACCTACACTTGGTTACTGCAGCTCTAAAAATTCTTTTAGGTCAAAATTGATCCTTAAATGACCTAATAATATTAGATATTTCAGATTACGCACATGTCCATAAAGCTATACCATTAACACATAAATATGCCTTACGGCTATGTCAAAATGGTCTCAACCACTGCAGTGTTTTGTTGTTATAGCTCGAAAATCTAACTGTTCTATGAAATTAATTCCATAAAGTGCACAGACATGCAGTTTATTCTTATGAGAAAATCACTCACTCCTATTTAAAATATTTTCACATTCACCATCTATTTTAACAAAGAAATTTTGTAGGAATTATCGCATTACCCAAATTTAACACTAGATTGTAGATTTGAAGATTTGCTTTCAGTTCCTCTTAACCCAAGGATTGACTCTATTTCACCTATAGATGGCGCTTGTGCCCATATTACTTAGCATTGTAGTAAAAATTGTGAAAAAGTTTTCTCTTAAAAAAAAAAAGTTGGCAATAAGTATTAGAGCAGTTCACAAACAAAAAGTAGGGCAAACTCTCACTTTATATATGACATCACAATTCCCGCAAAAATACTACAAAATCGACAATATATCAAGGATGCAGAGAATAAATTGTGTGTGCACATTCTCCCTCTCCCTGCAAACAGTGGAAGCAGCATTTGAACTCAGGTAGGCTTGACCCTAGTTTGTCAGTATCTCATACCAAACACCAAGTCCTAATACATAGAAATCCTTCTCATGATGCTCTGCTACAAAGTACATTTTTGCCTTTGTTACCACCCTTCCCTCTTTGTGTTGGACCTCAGGGATATGTAACAGTTTTTATCACAGCTTCTCCCTCTGCCCCTCCCCCAGGCTCATGCTCTCTCTCAGACTCTCTTAAATAAATGAATGAAAGATTTTTAAAAATGACTTTTTAAAAAGTTTTCAAGCCCCCAAATTGAGAAAGTAGTGGAGCCCCCAAAGTTCTCTCAGCCAACCTATCCATATTTCATCTTAAATCCCATGGCCAATTTTATTTCATCTCTACTCCCAACATAATGAGCAACAGATTGTTTTAAAGCAAACTTCCAGAAATCATATCATTTCATCTGGAAATGTTTTATTATGTAGATCTAAAGCATAAAGAATTTTTTTAGAACATAACCCCAATGTCAGTAACACCTCTAAAAACCAAGCAAATAATGAATTCCTTAATAATATCAAATATCCATGCAATGTTCACACTTCTGTGATTGTCTCATAAATGTATTTTTTATACAAAAATACAAATTCTTGTCCAAATCAAGAATAAACATTTCCATATACTGCATTTGGTTTATAGGCATCTTAAGACTCCACGTGGGACACCTGGGTGGATCTCTTGGTATAGCATGGGATTGCTGATCTCAAGGTCATGTGTTTGAGTCCCATGCTGGGTGTAGACATTACTTTAAAAACAAACAAACAAAAAGACTCTATCTACACCAGCTTCCTTCCTGTTTTCTTATTTCTTTATGCCTGTATGTTTACTGATGGCATCCCCCAATCCCAATAATGTAATTTATCCTTGAGAATACTCTCTATTGATTCCTTTTCTGTAGAGCGCAATCTGTTTCCTCTAAGACAGTGAGCATATCCAATTTGTATCCCCATTTTACCTTTCAATGATTATCTTCTTTCCCCAAATGGCCATGTTAAACTCAGTCTATCCAAGCACTATACCCCTAATCCAGTTCCACCCCTCAGTCCCTCCCAGCAATCATCTCCTCCCACACCACATCCACACCACAAAGCTCCCATCCTCAACCTCACACCTGGGCTGGAATACCTAAGGCTCCTTTTTAGTGATCCCCATCTCTCCTGACCAGATGCTGCACAAGGAGCCACTCACACCTTCTAGCAGTTGACTTAACCCAACAGAGGGCTTACTTCCTAAATCAGAATCAGGTTTAGTTCTGAATTTCTCTTGAAAAGGTCTTTTTCATTATGATAGGAAAAATTCAAGAAAGTGTTGCCATTCCCTGAATTTCCACCCTCCTATCAAAATATCAAGGTATGCCTTCAAGAATAATTAGTATGTGATGGGAGGTTTTTCTTCCCGGTCTTGTTGGGTTACTCCTTTTTCCATGTCCTGCAAATGGACTGGTCAAGCTTAAATGTAAAAAAATAATAATAATAAAAAGTAAGAGTTATGTAAGTACTAGAAGAAAACATGGGTGAGTTCCCCCATAACTTAAGAAAGAATAAAACTTTCCTAACTATGACTAAAAATTCAGATGCAGAGCTCACATAGTTCAGTCACTAGAGCATCAGACTGGTAAAAATCCAGATGCAATAAAATAAAATACTGACAGACCTGACCACATAAAATTATAAACAACCAACCAATCTAGTCCTCTACAAAATAAAAGAAAAACCAAAATCAAAAGAAAAACGACAACCCAGAATTAAGTGTCTGCAACTTACATGACAAAGAAAAGGTTAGGGTCCCTATATAAAGAATTTCTAAAAAGGAAAAAAACAATAACCATCTAAATATGGGCAAGAACTGTGAAGAGAAAACTCACAGGAAGAGAAATGCAAATGGTACTAAACTTAGAAGATCAAGCTTACCCTTTAAAAAGAAAAATATAAATAAAAAGTATACTGAACTATTTCCCTCCTATTGGACTGGCAGAAATCCAAAAGAATAACCACACATACTTAATTTGTTATATGCATAAAAGCATCCTCATATCCTGTTCAAAATACAAAAAAGATTAACCACCATTAAGTGAAATATGGCAATAGTTAGCTAAATTATACATGAATTTACCATTTAACCCAGAAATCCCACTTCTGGGGACCAATCACAAGGGCACACTGATCAAAGAAGAGGTTATATCACTATTTATATTTGCAAAAGACTAAAAACACCCCCGATATTGATTACTAATGAACTCGTGGAAGGTGTTATGTTATACTCACACCATGAAGTGCTAAACAACTGGAAAAGGAACTGAGGAATATCTCTTTGTGGCACTACGGAGTGAATTCCATAGTACATTATTAAGTGACAAAGCAAAGTTTAAGTTAGGGGCACCTTAGTGCCTCAAATGCTTAAGCATCTGCCTTCAGGTCCTGGATCCAGCCAGAGTCAGCATCTGGCTGCCAGCACACCTGCTTCTCCCTCTCCCTGTGCCTCCCCAACAGCTCAGGCTCTCTCTCTCTGTATTCTCTGTCTCAAATGAATAAATAAAATCTTCAAAAACAAAAACAGCAAAAAAAAAAAAAAAAAAACAAAAAAACAACAAAAAGAACTGGGTGCCTAGATGGCTCAGTCATTAAGTGTCTGCCTTCAGCTTGGGTCGGTGGTCCTGGATCATACCAGCATCCCTCCCTGCTCTGCAGGAAACCTGCTTCTCCCTCCTGCACTCTCCCTACTTGTGTTCCCTCTCTCACTGTCTGTCAAATAAATAAATGAGTAAATAAATAAATAAATAGAAATTTTCTCTCTCTCTCTCCCTGTGCTCCTCCCTTCTGCTTATGCTTTCTCTCCTTTCTCAAAAACAAGTAATAAATTTTTTAAAAAGCACCTTATGTTGGTTCCTGTGTCTATTGACATACCCTGTTATTGTTTGAATATTTCTTCCTTGCTCTGTGGCAGTAGGTTTTCCAGGTTCATCTTCTGTCTTTCCTGCCCTAGGATTGGCCATTTCCCCCCCCCCCGCCCTCAGTAGTTCTGGTTCTTTTCACTGGACCATAGTATGAGAAACCAAGATTGGGGGACTAGGTGTGTCTGTTGTGACTGTGAAGTCATTGCTCAAAGACCCTCTCAGCTAACTCAAGAAGGGAATATGTATATACTCTCTCATGTATATACATGTGTCTATAAATAGTTTAGTATGTAACCATCTGTATCTATAGTAAGCTAAGTATTCCCACTGTTGTCTCCTGTTGTAATCATTACCAAATGGAACATTCTAACCTTCTCTCCTTGCTTGTCTGTAATCTCCTGCACTAACAGTGAGAATCCAGCTAATATCTGAATTTCATTTATTTGATAGTTTAATTCCAGAATACACACACATGATTTCAGAATTACATATGTGATTTCAGAGTTGTTAACCCATGGATGCTTGATTCTCCCAGTTTGGGACCATTTGAATTAAGGTGCTAGAAATATTCGCATGTAGGTTTTAAAACATAAGTTTTCAAAAACATAGGGTTTGAAATTGCTGTGTTGGTTATGTATCAATGTATGTATGTATATTTAGCTTTGCAAGAAATTGCCAGACTATTTTTACAGAGTGGCCGTATCAGTTTTTGTTCCTACCAACTATGAATCAGAATCTTGTTGTTCTGATTCTGGACCTGAAATTGGTACTGTCATTATTTTTGATGTAACCATTCCAATAACTGTCATGTTGTCTGCATATCGCCACTGAGGTGATGTGGAGCATCTATCTGTTCGTGTATTTATTTGCTTTCCTTATATCTTTGGTGAAGTGTTTGTTCAAATCTTTAGCATTGAGAAACAATCACTCCTCTTTATATTTATGTAAAATAGGATTGTTAACCAAAGTGTCTTTCCCTCTTTTGGTCAATTAGAAACCTGTGTAAGTGTTTTTCCAGAAATTAGGGAGGAATTTCTTCCAGAAATTTGATATAGAGTGTTGCAAAAACAAGGGAAATGGCTATTGCATTTCTTGCTAGGCACACGACATAATAAAATTTTTTGTCACCTTCAAAAAAAAAAGGGCAATGACTAATGGTGCCAAAATTTTGGTGGTGACATAAAAATAATGGCTATTAGTTCCTGCTCTAATTTCTTTTTTTTATCCTCAGAAATATTTAAAGACTAAGATAGCCATATAGAATCAGAATAAAAAAGAAAATCATGCTCAATTTTTAAAATAAACTAAAAATGAGTATCAAAGAAATTATAAACCCAATCGAATACTGAGAGCAAGAGCAAAACAAAGCATAACAGCAGCTTTTAAAATACTGTTCTTCGATTTAAAATACTGCTTTTGAATATTGCTTTTTGTTGCTACCTTTAAACTAGCATTGGTTATTCTGTAAAGGTCTAGAGCAGAGCGCTCAATTTAAGACTCAATTCCTCAGTATTACTACGAAGGCTGTTCTGCTTGTGCCCTCAGCCTGGTTCAGCAGCCCTTCCAGTGAGCTCCCCAGGAACCATGTGCTGCTGTGGTACTTACACTGAGAAAAGCACTAACACAAGACAGGGCCCAGCAGCACAACACAGAGCCTGGGAGGGGTGTAGATTGTGGAGCCTTAATTACAGTGAAAGCTGACAGATAAGTAAGTCTGTGGCACTTTCAGCTTCTGTGGAAGTAGTCTCTGTCCCAAAACTGAAAGATGAGGGATTTCCCAAACACAGGAAGAGGGTTCAGGTTCTCAGTGTTCAAAAAGACAATCAGGTTTTACTACATACTTAATATATTCCAGTGATTAAAAAAAAAAAAAAAAACACAGAGCGTTCTGAGAAGTCAAAATGGGTTTTCAAAAGGGTCATAAAAGTCACATCTGTAGAGAGCTATGTAAATATTTTGCTCCTAAAGGAATCAAAAATTATAACTCTACCTTGTAATACGGGAAGTAGTCTCACTCTTGCAATTTTTTTATTTTGGGGAAGATTTTGAAGGTGTTAAAGTTATTGATGCTATCAATGTAGCACAGGCAATCATCCAGGACTCCGGTTACCTGGGGGTGGGGAATATATACATATAAAATTTAAAATATGTTAATTATAGATATTTCAACCTTAGCAAATCTGTACTATTGTATAAAAAGATAGTTTATTCATTTGAGGTAACTAGTCTTTGTTAAGATACGTAACATTAAAGGGGTGCCTTGGTGGCTCAGTTGGTTAAGTCGATTAAGTTGTTTTAAGCCGGTTAAGCCTCTGCCTTCAGCTCTGGTAGAGATCCCAAGGTCCTGGGATCAAGAGCCCTGCTCAATAGGGAGCCTGTTTTTCCCTCTCCCTCTGCCACTCGCCCATTCATTCCTTTCCTCTCTCAAATAAAATCCTTTAAAAAAAGATACATAACATTAAAACAATCATTTACTTTTTATATAGCCAATTAGGTAAAGAACAAAAGAAGGATTAAATAGATATACCTATTCTGAAGAACTAAGCATTAGTGGCTGGAGAAATATATTGAATGTTCCTCCCTTCCCCAAACATACATAAAATCCAAATGTAGTAGGAATGCTAAAGCATTTCTTCCAAGACTAACCTAAAAGTCACAGACTATAATAATACTGCTGTAGTAACCCCATCTTATTTTTCTACTGCCATTTATGGAACACTTATGTGATCGGCACAGTGCTAAGAACATTATATGTTATCTCATTTATTCTTTAAATATTCTATGAAATAGGTATTATTATCCTCATTTTACACATAAGAAAAATAAGGCTTAGCATAGTTAAAATAATTTTTCCAAAGTAAAAATGAGACTTAGTCCCAAATAATCACACTTAAAAACACATGCTTTATCTACTACTCAAAGTATACATTAACTGAACAGAAAATGATATTTACAAAATGAGTTCAGAATCCAAAATTTCCATGAAACATTCTTCAGCTAAATTTAAAAATGGGACTCACAGACATCCACATATCATATGAATCTTCAGGGAATCAGGTTGAGTGAAAAAAAAGCCAACCTCAAAATGTTACTTATTATGTGATTTCATTTATACAACATTTTTTTTAAGATTTTTTTTATTTGACAGAGATAACAAGTAGGCAGAGAGGCAGAGAGAAAGAGAGAGAGGAGGAAGCAGGCTCCTCGCTGAGCAGAGAGCCCGATACCAGGACCCTGAGATCATGACCTGAGCCGAAGGCAGAGGCTTAACCCACTGAGCCACCGAGGCGCCCCTACAACATTTTTCAAATGGAGAAAAGTTTGTTCGTTACCAGGGCTTAAGGACTGGAGTAGGGAGAGGAACTGGAGTCAGGGAGAAGGGTAGAAAGGAGGGAGAGTGGTTATAAAAGGGCAAGAAGAGAGGTGCCTGAGTGGCTCAGTCAGTTGAGCTTTTGACTCTTGGTTTCAGCTCAGGTCACAATCTCAGGGTCATGAGACTGAGACTCGCAATGGGCACATGCTCAGTGGGCAGTCTGCTTGAGATTCTCTCTCTCCCTCCTCTGCCCCTCTCCAAACCCTCCCTAAAAAAATTAAATCATTTTTAAAAGGGCAAGAGGAAGGATCCTTGTGATGAAATCGTTCAGCATCTTGACTACGGTGGTGTACACGTAAAAGTGCACAGAAAATGTACAGATGGAGGGAGACTAGGAGGGATCTGAGTAAGATCAGTGGGTGTGTCAGTGTCAATGTCCTGGTGATAATACCGCACTGTATGTTTGCCAAATGGTACCAGTTGGTTAAACTAGATACAGTGTAGGTGGCATTTCTTTGTATTATTTCTTACAACTGCATGGAACCTGCACTTACCTCGATTAAAATTTTTATAAAAAGGGGGGGTACCCAGGTGGTTAAAGATCATTTGTATGATCCATTGGAGGAATCTATGCACAGATGATCAGAAAATGGAAACCAGAAATTCCCAGTTGTTTCTTTCTCATGTTTTCCCTCTAGGAATGCAAATGTGTCCCCAAACTCCCTACAACACAAAGAGTCAGAGGTATATTATCTTTAAAGAGCAAAGGATCATTCACAACAATTTTGGCTCTAGAATTCCAGATGCTTTACTATCCTAGTTACTAAGATCCTGTCACTAACTATTGAATTTTATTCCATTTCTCTAGCTTACTATTTGTAAAACTTCAAATTCTAAGTAATTGTGGAGAGTGGGCGCGGGGAGTAGAAATACCAACTGACAACTTTCTAGGTTTTAAAAATACTTTATCCAGGGACTGCTCTTTCTTACAAATATTTCTTAAATTGTTCCTTTTTAGTAAACCACCATATTTTTAAAAAATATTTTAAATGTGGTAGAGGCTGGGGTAAGGTATACAAAATTATCACGTACTTATTTCTAACTCTTAAATACTAAGACACAAGCCTGCATATCACCAGATTTTTAAAAACAGAAATAGAGAGGTGCCTGGGTGCCTCTTGGCTGAGCATCTGACTCTTTTTTTCACCTCAGGTCATGATCTCAGGGTACTGGGATGGAGCCTCAGGCTGTCCCTGCAGGCTCCCTGCTCAGCAGGGAAGCTGCTTCTCCAGCTCTCCCCACTCTCCACCCCTTCTCTTTCTAAATAAATAATCTTAAAGAATAGAAATAGAATATGGCTATTATCTTTTAAGTCCCTTTCTAATTATAGCCATCTCCCTCCCCCTGGAGGTAGAATAACCTATTTTTTTTTTAAATTAACTTTCCTTGCAATTTCATCACATATGATATATCCCTAAACAATATAGAGGGTTCTTTTTGTTTTTGAACTTTAATATTAATGACATGTTTCTTTTGCTAATATTTTGCCAGCTACCCACCATAATGAGTTTTATGGTCATTCATTTTCCCTGCTGAAAATGTTGTATTGTATGAAAATATCACAGTGTATTTATTCTATTGTTGACCTCTAAGGTCGGCAGAATAATGGCCCCCAAGATATCCATGCCATAATTCGAGAAGCCAGTGAATATGTTACAGTACATGGCAAAATTGACTCTGCATATGTGATTAAGATCTTGAGATGGTAGTTAATACTGGATTATTTAAGCAAATTCAATAATAAGATCCTTGTAAGAGGAAGACAGTGTCAGAGTCAGACTGGAAGGTGCTACATTACTGGCTTTTAAGACAATGGAAAAGGACACAGGCCAGGAACACAGCAGCCTCAAAAAGCATGGAAAATGGAAGGAATGATGATTCTACCCTAGAGCATCCAGGAGAAATACAGCTTTGTTGATACCTTTTTTTTTATCCCTGTAAGACCCATTTTCAGACTTCTGGCCTACAGCATTACATGATCATAAATTTGTATTATTTTAAGCCACTAAATTTGTGGTAATTTGTTAAAGCAGCAACAGGAAACTAATGCAATCCATATTTACGTTGTTCCCAGATTAAGTTAAAGAACAATGCTACACAAACACCTTTTTCTTTATCTCCCTATATATATAAGAGTTTCTCCAGCTTATATGCTTACAAGTGAAATTACTATAGCTCATTTCAAAAATAGGTATGCCACTTCACAATCCTACCAACAGCAGATAGAAGTTACTGCTAAATCATATATTTGCCATTATTTGATATTTTTTTAAAAAGATTTTATTTGGGGCACCTGGGTGGCTCAGTGGGATAAGCCTCTGCCTTTGGCTCAGGTCATGATCTCAGGGTCCTGGGATCTGAGCCCCACAGGCCTCCGGGTCTCTGCTCAGCAGGGAGACTGCTCCCCCCCCTCTCTCTGCCTCTCTGCCTACTTGTGATCTCTGTCAAATAAATAAAATTTAAAAAAAAAGATTTTATTTATTATTTGACAGAGATAAAGAGCACAAGAAGACAGAGTGGCAGGCAGAGGGATAGGGAGAAGCAGGCTCTCTGCTGAGCAGGGGGCCTGATGTGGGGCTTGATCCCAGGACCACAGGATCAAGTCCTGAGCTGAAGGCAGCTGCTTAACCAACTGAGCCACCCAGGCCCCACAATTATTTGATATTTAAAAAATTTTTACCAATATAGTAAGCAGGAAAGAGTATCTGATTTTTGTACTGATGAAGTATAATGTTTTATGTTCCATAAGACATGTGTATTTCTTGTGTGAAATACCTGTTTTTCATTTTTCTACTAGGTTGCCTTTTTCATGTTAACATGCAGGAATCAATACTTTTTCCCTATTCTGGTACATTCTTCTGGAACTCCAACCTGACATATTATATTAGACTGTATCTCTTAAGCTCTCTTTAAAATTTACTAACCCATTATATCTCTGAGCTTCCTTCTGAATAATTCATGTTTTTATTTTCCATTCATTCATTCATTCAAAATATTTGAGAATCTACCTCACATAAGCCTTGCACTGTTGTTCTACCTGCTGGGAGTGCAAAAAGAGAAGAAAGAAAGAAAGTAAGAAAGACAAAAATCTCTGCTCTCCATGAGCTTACACGCTCATAGGAAAGGTGGGGGATATGAGCCACATACAGAGTCTGTCAAATGGTAATAAAGTAACAGGGAAGCCAGGGAATAGGAATTGCAGGACTGAGTTGCTACTATTTTCAAAAGGAGAGTTACAAAAGGTCTCAGTCAAATTTTGGCAATGCTTGAAGAGGGAAAAGGAACAAGCCACACAATTTGGGAGAGTGGGAAAAGCACCCCAGGCATTGGGAACACAAACTATAAATGCCCCGAGGCAGTCAACTTGCCCAATATTTCTGAGGACATAAGGGGGACTATGTAGTAGATGAAAGGAGAAATAGGAGACCATTATAAGACTTTGGCTTTACTGGAACCCAGGGTTTTCTCACACCAACCAAGTCTCCAACTCTCCAACACTAAGTGAGTGCCCAAATCAGTTTTCATACCACCTGGAGTCAGAGCAGACCTCACGGAATTAAGGGCTCAGACACAGACTGTCCCCACCTTAGATATCAGCCCCAAGTTCCAAGCCACCTGTACTTCTGACTGACCAGCTATAAATCGGGGTTCCCATGACTCTCTTCTCTGGTTCAGTAATTTGCAATGGCTCACAGGACCAAGGAAATGCTTATGTTTACTGTAAAGGATACAACTCAGGAAGTACCAAATAGAATAGATAGGGGCATAGGGCAAAGGTATTAGGAGGTGCAAGTACAGACCTTCTCTGCCTCCAACGCACCCTCCCAGCAAGGGTCTATTCACCCACCTGGAAATGCGTCAATCTTGTTTTAAGAGCTTTTACAGAGCTCCATCTCTAGCACCCCTATCCCCATCCTAGGGGTCATGGGTGGGGCCCAAAGAGGAGAAACAAGCAAAAGATACCAGAAAGACTAGCCAGAAAGACAAGACAAAATCAGAAAGGGACAGCATCCTGGAAGCCCAGAGAAAAGAAGTATTTCAAGGAGAGTAAGTGATGAACTGTGGGGAAAAACTGCTGTCTATAGGTAAAGCTAAGGTTTAAAAACTCACTATTGGCTTTAACAAGAAAGACACTACGGACTTTGCCAAGAGCAGTTTCCGAGGAGCTGGAGTAGGTTGAAGGGAGAACCAGCATGGAAGGAGTAAGGATAATTCCTTTGATGAGTTTTTTTGATAGAGAACAGAAAAATGGAGCAGAGCCAGGAGAGTTGGGCAGGTTGAGAGGGAACTGTAAACTAGAATTAACACCATGTTTTAGAATGCCAGTAACAGTCCATCAGAGAAGGAAAAACTAATGATCCAGGAGAGAAAGGGAAGAGTTGTTGACCAATGTGCTTGAAAGAGGGAATGGGACCTAATGCAGATGAGGCAGGGATTGACCTTTGATAAGAGTTTACAGTTCAAAGAAAAAAAAAAGTTTACAGTTCACCTATGATAATCCATTGGAAGTCATGACGTGTGGATTCAAAAACTAATAGGTAAACACATATGGATTACACTGATTACTCCAATTTTGTTAGTGAAATTCGAAGATAAGAAAAGGAGAAGTGTTGGAGGATTAAGTAGAAAAAGACATAAAATGGTAGCATGATTCAGTAATCCTTTCTTCTGCTGGACATAATCAGCTAGCTAATTCACCCATTGAGTTTTTAATTTCACCTCTAGAAACTGCAGGTCTTTTTCCATAGTCTATATTTCTAATACCTAATTCATGGTGCCTAGTGTTTGGTGATTTTGCCTATTAGCTGCTTATTCTCCTTGACACTGTATCTTCAAGAATTCGTTATGGCCTGGGTTGAAAATAAATTCTTCCAGAGGAAATGAATATTTGCTTTTACCAGTAAACCAGCCCCACTTCTAGGAGACAGATCCAATAAAATGAGATAATATATACTGAAACACGTTGGAGATTAAATACTATCTATAATACGCTCCAATACTGTATTAGAAAATACCACTGGAAACAAAAACCAAATGTATCCACTTTTGAGGACTGTTTCACAAAATGTTCCTTTGAATATGCACAAATCTTTAATTTTTGAACTATATGTATTTATTTGGACATGATAAAATGATATGTATTCATTTGGATATAATAAAAGTAAACGTGCAATTATAAAACAGTAACACATGTAATTAGTAGATGACAAAAACCTAAAGTGAAGTTTCCAGATTGATGACAAAGTATACAATTCACATAGGCTATAAAAAGAAAAAAAATTAGGAAAGTCTCCTTTAAGAAAAATATCTAAATGTATACTCCAAAACTATCACCGCTAGAAGATAATTTTGCTAAAGACAATTTGGAAAATTTACTTTTTAGAAGATTTCCAGATTTCCATTAGTTCATTGTTTCCTAAGCGGGGCTCACAAGGTAGTTCAGAGGATAACTGCGTTGCAGTTACTTACAAACAAGGCCTGTTTAAACTTGGTGATCGCTGGGTCCCATCCTGAGCCACTAAATCAGCAGGTGGCAAGGGGGCCATAGAATCTGCATTTTTAACACGCTCACCAATAACGAACCCGGAAGTCTGCCCCTTAGATTTTTACCAAATCATTCATTTAAAAAATCCCCACACAAATATGATGTTCGTGCTTTCTGGGATTTAGTGCACACACCATAGCGCCAGGAGGAAAGTGTGTGAACAAAGTCAGAAAAGCATGTTTACACGGTTGAACGCAAGGCTTCAGCCGTCCTCAGCCGGGAGCACCAACCGCTTGAAATGGGCATCTCCGCTGGCCGTGGAGCCACTGAGACACCTGCCCTCCCAGCGGCTCCGCCGCCTCGCAGCAGGGGCAACCGTGGCACAGCCACACCTGCTGCTGCAGGAAAGCAGCGAATGGGGCTCTCAGAGCAAATGGCTTTCCACACCCTCGACCTCCAGCACACTCTGTCCTGCAGGTGTCACCGGGCGCTCCCCAGGCCGGCCCACTCTCCCCACGTCACCCGTCACCGACCGGCCCCATCCGTGTCCACGAGCTTTCTCCTCGGGCCCCGGACCCCGCGGACCGGCTCAGCTGGCGAGAACTCCCCGAGAAAGAGGGACGGCAGAGCCGGGGCGCAGCAGGGGGCTCTCCAGCCCAAGAGGTCCCTCTTCAACAAATGGTGTTGGGAACACTGGGCAACCACATGCAGAAGAATGAAGCTGGACCATTTTTCTTACACCATACACAAAAATGGACTCAAGAAATTGATATAAGAGCTAAATGTGAGATGGAAGTCCATCAAAACCCTAAAGGAGAACACAGGCAGCAACCTTATGATCTTGTCTGCAAGAACTTCTTGCTAGACAGGTCTCCAAAAGCAAGGGAAACAAAGGCAAAATGAACTGGTGGGACTTCATCAAGATAAGATACAGGCACCAGCCTGTATGCCCAGCAAAGGAAATACTAGACAAAACTAAAAGACAACCAACAGAATGGGAGAAGATATTTGCAAATGACATATCAGTATCCAAAATCTATCAAGAACTTACCAAACTTAACACCCAAAGAACAAATAATCCAATCATGAATGGGCAGAAGACATGACAGACATTTCTGCAAAGAACACATCCAAATGGCCAATAGACTTGAAAAAACACTCAACATCTCTTGGCATCAGGAAAATACAAATCAAACCATGATGAGGGGTTGCCAGTTGGCTCAGCAGTTAATCATCTGCTATTGGCTCAGGTCAAGATGAACCTTGCATTGGGCTCCCTGCTCAACCAGAAGCCTGCTTCTCCCTCTCCCACTCTTCCTGCTTGTGTTCCCTCTCTTGCTGTCTCTCTCTGTCAAATAAATAAATAAAATCTTTTTTTAAAAAAAAACCCATGATGATATACCACCTCATACCAGTCAGAATGGCTAACATTAACAAGTCAGGAAATGACAGATGTTGGCAAGGATGAAGAGAAAGGGGATCCCTCTTACACTATTGGTAGGGGTAAAAGCTGGTGCAGTCACTGTGGAAAACAGTATGGAGGTTCCTCAAAAAGTTGAAAATAGAGCTAACCTATGACCCAGCAATTGCACTACTAAGGATTTACCACAAAGATATAAGAGTAATGATCTGAAGGGGCACCTGCACCCCAATGTTATAGCAGCAATGTCCACAATAGCTAAACTATGGAAAGAACCCAGATGTCCATCGACACATGAATGGATAAAGAAGATGTGGTATATGTATACAATGGAATACTACTCAGCCATCAAAAATGGTATCTTGCTGTTTGCAATGACATGGATGGACCTAGAGAGTATTATGCCAAGCAAAATAAGTCAATCAGAGAAAGACAATCATCATATAATCACATTTCATATGTGGAATTTAAGAAACAAAACAGAAGATCATAGGAGAAGAGAGGGAAAAATAAAACGAGATGAAACTAGAGAGGGAGACAAACCATAAGAGACTCTTTTTTTTTAAGATTTTATTTATTTATTTATTTGACAGAGAGAGATCACAAGTAGACAGAGATGCAGGCAGAGAGAGAGGGGGAAGCAGGCTCCCCGCGGAGCAGAGAGACCGATGCAGGACTCGATCCCAGGACCCCAAGATCATGACCTGAGCTGAAGGCAGCAGCTTAACCCACTGAGCCACCCAGGCGCCCCATTAGAGACTTTTTTTTTTTTAAAGATTTTAGTTATTTACTTGAGAGAGAGACAGTGAGAGAGAGCATGAACGAGGAGAAGGTCAGAGAGAGAAGCAGACTCCCCATGGAGCTGAGAATCCGATGCGGGACTCGATCTGGGGACTCCAGGATCATGACCTGAGGCGAAGGCAGTCGTCCAACCAACTGAGCCACCCAGGCATCCCAAGAGACTCTTAATCATAGGAAACAAACTGAGGGTTGCTGGAGGGGAGGGGCATTGGGGAATGGAGTAACTAGATCATGGACATTAAGGAGGGCACATGATGTAATTATATAAGACTGATGAATCACAGATCTGTACTCCTGAAACTAATAATACATTGTATGTTAATCAATTGAATTTAAATTTAAAAATTAAAAAATTGAGGACACCTGTCTGGCTCAGTGGGTGGAGCACATGACTCTTGATCTCAGGATTGTGAGTTCAAGCCCCAGTAATAGTGTAGTAATATAGTAAAAAAAAATACTAGTATTTCAGATAACAGAGATTACTTAAAAATAAAGTATTAGAAAACATAGAGTTAAAATTTAGTCTAATAGCAGATTTGATAAATATTTTAGTATTGGAGAAGTTAGTATTTAAGTAATATTTTATTAAATTTGTTTTCCACATTTCCAAATTTCAAAATTGACCAGGTATCAGAGAACTGAGTACAAAATATCTATGTCATTTTATTAAATTCATACAGGGCATGTAAGAACCAGAAGCTTCCAGAAGGTGGTGCTAACGTGTGTCCTTTATCCACTTTCCTCCTCATTCTTGTTTCCAGTCTGCACATTTTACTCTCAGAAAATTAAGTTTCTATGTCAGCACAGACCAACTCCAGTTAAGATGCACAACAAAACATTACCAGTAAAATGTTGAGGGGGAAGAAATAGCCCAAGAGCTGTAGCCTTGGTTGGTGTAACTAACAACGTCCAAGATTCTGAATTCTGATTCTGATTTTTTTATGGATTTTGTACCAATTTTGGTTTGAAGAAATATACCAATATACTAGCGAGGTCAGTCTCACTTCCAGTTTGCCACCTCCACCTCCCACTGCTCTCTTTGAAGCAACAAACCAGGAGTTTTGGTTAGTGTGATGTACTGGGACCCCACGACAGAATGAGACTCTGAACTCAGCATTAAAAGACCAGAAAGGATGAATACCCAAATTTTGTAGCAACATGGACGGGACTGGAAGAGATTATGCTGAGTGAAATAAGTAAAGCAGAGAGAGTCAATTATCATATGGTTTCACTTATTTGTGGAGCATAACAAATAGCATGGTGGACATGGGGAGTTAGAGAGGAGAAGGGAGTTAAGGGAAATTGGAAGGGGAGGTGAATCATGAGAGACTATGGGCACTGAAAAACAACCTGAGGGGTTTGAAGTGGCAAGGGGGTGGGAGGGTGGGGTACCAGGTGGTGGGTATTATAGAGGGCACGGATTGCATGGAGCACTGGGTTGGTGCAAAAATAATGAATACTGTTATGCTGAAAATAAATTAACAAAAAAAGACTGGAAATATAAACCTGGAGATTCTGAGCCCCCATGGCTGCTGCTTCTCTCTTTAGGGTCATGACTGTGTCCCAGGCCATGACAAAGACACAAGTCTTTATCAGGATTAAAGAAAGGGAAACCATCCAATTGACAGAATTGTCTCTATGTTTCTCCCAAGTCTGGGGAAAAGGACTATACAGGTGAGGAAATCAAAGAGAATGGGAAACTGAAATTGCAAAGCTAGGCTAAACATTTACGCCAAGCCTGAACATCTATTTCTTTAAAATGATGTATATATTGGGGCGCCTGGGTGGCTCAGTGGGTTAAAACCTCTGCCTTCGGCTCAGGTCCTGATCTCAGGGTCCTGGGATCGAGCCCCACACGTTCAGTGGGGACCCTGCTTCCCCCTCTTTCTCTCTGCCTGCCTCTCTGCCTACTTGTGATCTCTGTCTGTCAAATAAATAAAATCTTAAAAAAAAAGATGTATATATTTATTTTAAAAAGAGAGAGAGAGAATGTGAGGGGGAGGGGTTGAGGGAGAGGGAGAGCGAGTCCTTAAACAGAATCTCTCCTGTGGGCAGAGCCCGGTACAGGGCTTGATCCCATGACCTGGAGATCATGACCTGAGCTGAAATCAAGGCAGATGCTTAACTGACTGAGCCACCCTGGTACCCTAAGCCTAAATATCTATTAATTACTGTCTAGGTATGTGGCATTGTGAAAACTGAAAAGAGATCTAGCCCTCAGGAATTAATAATTAGGTGGAAGGAAAGATTATCGTGCCCAGGAGTACATTAGAGCCAGCTGGCACTTGTAAGTATTAATCATGGACATCTCTCATATCTATGCTCAGTAAGATCTCATCAGCAGCCTCAGATCAGCCCTGGTGGGAGTATTTACACCAGGGAAATCAGTAAGTGCTACAAATCAGGACTCCCCCTCCCGCAGAGTTGAGTGTTAACCATTCACCAGCACACAGATGATATGTCTCACAACACACACTCCTTCAATGAAAGGGACAGGACATTTCACGGCTGGGAAGCAATGGAGAGTGTTGCAGGTTTGCATTCAAGGTCAATTTCTCCCACATGGTGACCATCTGTCCCTAGGCTCAGTTTCCATCTTTCTTTAATGGGAATGAAATCCTATGCTCTAATGAGAGGGATTTATGTAAAATGCTACGTAAATCATAATGGATTTCATCACAGTGACAGGAGTAATCTGTAAAATTTGTAAAATGGTGATGTGTGTCTCATCCTGGTTTTATGAGGAATACGTAAGATAATACATCGTATGTATTTTCTCACGTATTCAATAATGTTTATTGAGATTTCCTATCTGCTAGACATTGTGTTAGCTGGGCAGTCATAAGACGTAAAAATACTTTTGTAGGCTTTTGTGCAAAAGTCCTTTATAAATTAGAAGTCGTCACACATTGTTATCTTTTTTCTCAACTTCCTGCATCCCTCCTAATCTGGACACACTCACATTTGCCCTGTGATACAACCTGCAACTCATTGCACTCTGATGCCTTCGTTTAAACGGTAATACATAACAGCCATCACAAATGATGGGATGAAAACAAAACTGGGGCAAGAAAACACCCTCGAAATATTTCATGACTGGAAACATGTCATAACCAGATTTGTACAAAGTTATCTCCACATGTATATATGTGAATATGAGAGCATATACACTAAAATATTTGCAGTAGGTTTCTCTAGATGGTAAGATTGATGATTTTGATTTTTCTTGCTCAGATGTTATTTTTACTTTTTCTACAAATATTGCCTGTGTAAATTTAAGATTTCATAAAATAAATAAATAAATCTATTTATAATATTATTATTGTATAATATTGTAGCTACTATTTGTAATAGCTAAATCTATTTATTTTATGAAATCTTAAATTTAGATTTAGAAGGAGCTTATAGATCTTTACAATGAGGAAACTGAGTTCCAAAGAAATTAAGTACCTGAATTAGTTGGACTTCCAAATTCGACATTCTCTTTCCTCTTTCCAGGTGTGTTTGCAGAGCTCTTGATTATTAGTCTAAATCTATGTGCTCTGTAACTAGATTCTTATCTTTAAGAATCTTTCTGACTTTTTGATGTTATCTGATTACCCTAATATGCTAGTTTTTCTTTGACTTTCTCTCTCTTTCTCTTTCTCTTTTAATGTTCAAGTGGCTGCTTGGATTCTTTGACTTTTGTCTTTGAAAGACTCTTGAGGTAAATAAGCATTTTATCCCAATCAGTAGGCATCTTAATTATATTCTTCTCACACTTGCCCTTTGTCTCTACCAACTAATTTTCTCAGAAATCTCCAAGGGTGAATCATAATTCCTCAAACACCATTCCTGGAATCAGAATAGCTTTTTCCTTATTTGATGTCAGCTGAAGTAAGTTTTTCGTACAGAGTGTACAGTATTATCTAACACAGAGGCTTTTGCTCTCTGGGGTTCAGTGTTTCTATCTGCTAAGTAGATGTTTGCTTAACTCACTAGATGACTGTTATCGAAAACATCATGAAAAATCTGAAGCCGTCCAGCCGCGACCGATAGACCCTCGGCACGTTGGATCTCATGTGAGTGAATGAATCTGAGCCGGAGGCTGTGAGAGAAGCCAGACAATCGAGGCCACATCTCGGGACATGGAGCCTGGAATGGACATGCGGAAAGCCCAAAGGGCTAGAGTCAAATGTCAGAGCACGTGAATTTGACTTTTTTTCTTTTTCTTTTCTTTCTTTCTTTCTTTTTTTTTTTTTTAACTAAAGCCTCTTCTCTGACTGACATTCTGCCTGGCTTATCCTGCTCAGGGCCTATGACTATAGTTTGATTGTTGTCTTATCTGTGGCCATTCGTGAAACTTATATACACACACACACACACAGAGTAAATGAATTGATGTAATCTTCCAGGTTTTCTCTCTGCGTCCAGGGTAATCAGGTCAAGTAGAAATAATAATAATAATAATTTGAGCCACAAAGGTAGGCCACATATGTAATTTCAAGGTATTTTAACAGCTTCATTTTATTTTATTTTTAGTATTTTATTTATTTGTTTGAGGGAAAGTGAGAGCGAGGGCCGGAGGGGGGGTGTGTGTTGGGTGTTGGGGAGGGTCAAAGGTGGGAGGGGAGCAAACTCCCAGGGCTTGATCCTGATCCTGGGACCCTGAGATCACGACCTGAGCTGGAGAAAGAGGCTCAACTGACTGAGCCGCCCAGGCGCCCCGAGCAGCCCTATTTTTTAAAAGTAAGAAAAATGTGACAGTAATTTTGTAATATAGTTTATTTAACCCAATATATTCTAAATATTATCATTTTCACATGTAATCCATAGTGAAAATCGTTACTGAGATATTTTACATTCTTTTTTTCCTATCAATCTTTGAAATCCAGTGTCCATTCCACACCGAGGGTGTTTCAGTTCAGACATTTCAACGGTTCAGTGGGCACATGTGGCCAGTGGCTACCATGGAGAGCACAGATCTAGGTGTATCTACACTGCCTGCCAAGGTTTGTAAGATGTATAAAATCATGCCAGAACTTGTAAGTGGATTGAACCTTATTAAAGTGGTCCCCTATACACAACTGGATACAGGAAATGAAATTTAACTATATACCTGGCATTATGAATATATGCAATTTTTTTGGTATATAAATGAAAACTCCCAATAGCCTTATAACATGATAAAAGCATGCTCAGTTTACAGATGAGGGAAATGAAACTCAGCAAGCAACTGGAGGAGGCAGGATGCAAACTCAGGTCTGTCTGTTGCCAGAGCCCAGGGGCTTCCCCTCCCCAAAACCCTCAATGTTGCCCTATTTTCCAACCACACAGATGCCCCGGATGTCTGGTAGGAGACAAGCAAGCATGGTAAGATTGCTCAAGGCCATTGTGGGGATACCAAGAAACAGCATCCAGCTCCGTCTGGGTTAGAAACAGCCCCTTGACACCTCATGAGTCTGCTGATGGTAATGGAACCAAGAGAGAAGCTGCAGGAGGTGTCAAGGATGGCCCTTTAGGGACTGTGGATGGCTCTGGGTAGCTAGAACAGGGCCCGCGTGTACTGGGGCAGGTATGTGAGTTGAGAACAGAGGAGAAGTCGGTGATGGGCATAGAACCAAGGGTTTATACCCCAAAGGCTGTGGGATTTTAAGCAGGTGGTTGATATGAAGGGATTTGATGGTATATGGCTCTACACCCTAGACACAGGATGGAGGATGAATGACCCAGCCTGGGTACAACCCCACCTGCACATTTCTTTTGTATATTTAAATTTCAAGTCTAACCAGAGAGGGTAACCCCAGAGGTTGGGACCTGCCCGGTCCACAGAATGAAGCAAGAACTCTGGGAGGTGCTTGGTGTTCATGCTGGGATTTGGGGTCAGACAAATCCAAGCTCGAGTTCTGGCTTTGCTATTTTCTAGCTGTGCCAAGACTCAGCTCCTGCTTCTGTGGAGCGGAAACTATCCGGGACTGCCTGGATGGAGCTGTTGTGAGGAGTCAATGCAACAATACCAGCCAAGCGCTTAGCAGGGGAGCTGGTACCCGGCCAAGGCTCAATCAGGAATGCCCGACAGTGTCACCGTCACCGTCACCAAAGCCATGACATGGCTGAATATTCAGGACCATGAGTGGATGGCAGCATACGGACTTCAAGTCACTTCCTGTGTCACATGCACATAGCCAGGTCCAGGATACCTGCCCCGTGACCGATTCATTCCCAACTATTCCAATGTTACACCCCAGGCCCTGGGGAGGGAAAGATGTCACTGCCTTCATGGAGCTTATAGCCTAACGGGGGGTGCAAGGGGCAGACAGAGGTCAGTTAAATAATACAACTGATACATAAAGTACAAATGTGACAAGTGTTTCAGGGGAGAGCTGTGCTCTAGTTAGAAGTGAAGAAAGAAAGTGAGGAAAAGTGCTCAGTGTGTAAGTTTGCCAGGGATGTAGTCTGGAGGCTGAAAATCTTAAGTCCGGGTGTCCACAGCCACGCTCCTAAGGGAGGAACCATCTTTGCCTCTCCCAGCTTCTGGTGATGGCAGGCGATCTAGCGTTCTCAGCCTGTAACACCACCTGGCAGGTGTGCATGTGCGCCCAGGCACTGGGGAGGCTCACTCAGGCGGAGGGACAGGTGGTTGCAGGGCCTCTCTGTGCCCTGTTTGCACTTGGTTCTGACTTCTTTCCCTCTTCTGTAATATCACTCAATACGGAGTCAAAATATATTTTAAAGCATTTTTGCACTTGTTGGAAAAAAGATCATGTCCCCTTGTCAAACAGTCTGGTGCATGAAAACTGCGCTTAGTTTCCAGAAGTCCATGCTGATCCCTCCCTGCAACTCCCCAGGAGAGACCGAAACCCCGAAGCAGGAATTCCAGTCTGAGGACCTGCTCTAAAGATAAAGATGTGTTCAATGAGATGTCTGATACAGCAATATAGATTTTTTTTAAGAAATGCATTTTATCTTACTTTCAAGGCAGCTTTGAGTTACAGCTGCCATGAAGTAGACTGCACATGCCTGTCCGATGAGTGAGAAAAACCGGGCTGCTTCCCAGCACATGCCACCTCCCAACCCAACCTCCAGGATGTTTTCGCCCAACCCCTCTTAAGGGATTGTGAATGGGTATCTCATCCCACATTTGACTCCTGTCCTAATGGTCAGATAGAGAAGCTAAGACTTTCTTCCTTCCCTCTTGGCCTTCTCCATTTTCTTCTCAACCCTTGCAATCTGGCTTCTGCCCATGGCTGCCCAGGAACTGGTGCCTGGGGCTGTCCACACGTCCTGGTGTCCCAGTGTCACGGGCTGCTACCTGGTCTTGTGTTACTCCTGGTCTGTAGGATTGGACAATCCTGTTTTTTTTTTTTTTCCTAATCTCTTCCAAAATTCCTATAATATCCTCCCTCCAGGGTTTCCTCTGACCTCTTGGATCTTTTCTTCTGGCTTCTCCTCATCCTGGCTCAGGAACTCCCCTCCCCTCCCAGAACCACCTGTCTGGTTACCCTGCTCTGGGCCTGCCCTGCCAACCGGTATGATCTTTCTAACAGGGAAATTGGATCCTGCCTCGGGTCTACAAGCATGGCCTGAATTGACAGGATAAAGTCTAACCTCCTTAGTTAGGTATCAGATGTTCTTTCTAATCTGGCTCTCAGTGATCTCTAACACTATCCTCACCGGTCACCCTTTAAAGTCTGCAGTATAGAACTATTTGTAGTTCCAGTGTTGGAGAACAAAGCTGCTGGTTCATCTGCACACATATAGTTGTTCTATTTTAATTTTTTTTAAGATTGTATTTATGTGACAGACAGAGATCACAAGAAGGCAGAGAGGCAGGCAGAGAAAGGAGGAAGCAGGCCCCCTGCTGAGCAGAGAGCCTGATGTGGGGCTCGATCCCAGGACTCTGGGATCATGACCTGAGCTGAAGGCAGAGGCTTTAATCCACTGAGCAACCCAGGCGCCCTAGTTGTTCTATTTTAGAACATAATGTTGTAATTGTTTGTGTGGCTCCCTGTTTCCCACCACAAGGCAGTCTCCTGGAGGGCTGGGATCTATCTTGCTTGCTCTCTTTATATCTCTTAGAGCTGGACAATATTTTAGCAGCTCCACAAAGTAGATTGATGTCTTGATGGAGATCTCAGAATCATTATGGGGTACAGTTAGGACTGAAAGCCAGGCCCTCAAAAGTCCTATCCCTTCCCACTGTAAATGTTCTCCCTACGGAGCGACCTGGGAAGTCCAGGGATAAGATGCTGATGGGAAATAGACGCAGTCCCTCTGCGGTCCTAGGAAAATGAAAAGAGTAAGGGTTACAGTCCTGGATGAGGGTGGACAGACATTTTACGAACAACCCAATTGAGGAATACAGCTGGTGTTATAGAGCCACGCCTCAATAATGAAGTTCAGCATCTGATGGGAGCGCCTCTCCTGCTTCCCCCTGTATGTTCTGGAAGAAGGGTCCGCAGTGCGTGGGCGGGAGTGGTGTTACTCTGTCCTTCTCCACGCCGGGGAGGGGCCTCTGCTCACCTCCAGACGACAGCACACAAGAGCTTGCTGGTTCAAACGAGCTCACACTAGGTCCAGCTGAAAGAGATCTTGTCTCATCAGGGCCCTTGAGTCCTGTTTTCTTCTAGGTCTGTCACTAATTGGCCGCATGATCTCATAATGCCCAAGAGCCTCCTTCATGTGTCAAAGGAAGGGGTATTTAGATCTGTTTCAACTCTGAAACTCAGAAAGAGGAAAATATTTGCAGTTAGAGGTTGTTCAACACTTTTAAGATTAAACTGGTCCACGTCTTCCGAGCTTCAAAGTGACGGCGGAAGCCTCTCCTGGGGCAGGTGGCCACAGGTTTTCTTCACATGCCCATCGCTATCCATTGCTTCTTCACTACTGTTGCTGATATAAATGCCCAATTTATTCAAAGTGCTTCTCGGGGCACCTGGGTGGCTCAGTGGGGTAAGTCTCTGCCTTCAGCTCAGTTCATGATCCCGGGGTCCTGGGATCAAGCCCCACATCGGGCTCTCCACTCAGCAGAGAGCCTGCTTCCCTTCCTCTCTCTCTGCCTGCCTCTCTGCCTACTTGTGATCTCTGTCTGTCAAAGAAATAAATAAAAATCTTTAAAAAAAAGAAGGAACTTTAGTTGCACTCTTGGTTTAAACTATTTTCTTATGTCATGAGTTGGGGTAAATGATGTTTTTGATTCATCTGGATGGGATAGAACCTGCTCAGAGCTCTTGAAAGATGGCTCTACTGAATGAGAGGTCTGGCCAGAGCCACTGCTGAGATGGAAAGGAGACACAGGGAAAGAGAGAGAGACAGGGAGATTTCCTTTTACAAACAGATGGTTTCCTTAGAGGTTGTGAGTAGTTTCCACAAAATCCACCTATCATTTAGTCAAGATTGTTAATTAGGGGGCACAGATATGGACTGCTGTCTATAGCCCCCAACCTGGTTTTTAACCAAGAGGAGCAAATAAACACTGGAAATTCACCAAGTGCTGTCCTGGGGAGATGGTCCACTTCCATGTCCTAGATGGCTATGGGCAAAGGCATTTCATTCTCCAAAGTCCTACACAGATCTTATTTCATTTAATATTCACAACCACAAAAGGAGTAGAAAACATAAAATTTAATTTCCAGATTAGGAAGCTGAGGGTCAGAGGGAAAAAGAACTCACCCGATATTATGCAACTGGGTATTCAAAACCACGCCTGACCCCAAGACCACGATCTGCCTCTCTCATAACTGGATCCACCTGTTTCAAATGGCTTTCTTGATGTTACCATCTGCCAAACAAATCACACCCAGCTCTATCCCTCATTCTGTCTTATGCAATCTCACGAGTCTCTCTGACTCTGTGATTATTTCATGGGTTACTGACCACCCGGCAATTTCTTGAGGTCAAGGAGAATGTTTCCTACTTCGTTTTTCATCCAAACCAGTAGATACCAAGCTGAGCACATGACTATATGTTTGATAGTCAGTGAGTCCCACAGAAATCCACAAATGACATGTTGTTCAAAGACCACAGATTTTTGACTTGTGGAATGACTCTTCTCTTTCTTTCCTACAATCCTGCTCATGTTTCACAGACCCTCTTAGAACAGAATTGTTATTCTACCAGAGCCTTCCCTGACCACCCCAATCTCAAGGGTTACCCTCGATTATTCCCTCTCGTGGTCTCTCTCTCTCTCTTTAATTTCTCTATAAAGGTATTGTTCTTTAAGTCATATAAACCAGAGTTCTAAGCCACCTCTTTGAATCACTCTTTCCTATGTAGATGTGAGATATATGTTAGTAAACTTGGGCTTTGGGGTATTTTTTGTTTGTTTGTTTGTTTTTGCCTTGTTAATCTATTATTGTACAGTGTCATCTGAGAGCCTATGATGAATAGAAGAAAATTCTTTCTTCCCCTACAGTAATTCCTGATTGTGTGGGCGTGTGTTTACCTGATAAGCTCCTGGTCAAATGGCCTGTGATATAACAACATCCTTTCTAGTGTTGATAGGGGTCAATCTCGAAGTGCTGGGGTCTACATCCACTGTAGTATCTCTAATAAGTACAAAGCAAATTTTTGACTTTTTCTGCGTGGAAAAAAGTCTCCCAAAGATATGTGTTTGGGCATATTAAGTGTCACATGTTTGTTGACACGTTAAAAGTTTCTTCCTTGAAACAGTTGTCACAGATCAAGATGCCCCACTCACCAGTGACCATCACCTGCATCTAGATTACTACATTGGATGTAGATTTACTTTGCTGTTTTTTCATGGCATCTCTTTTTTAAATTATTTTTTTATTTAAGTATAATTAACCCAGTGTCATATTAGTTTCATGTGTACAATATTTAATGATTGAATAATTCTCTACATTTTTCAGTGCTCATCAAGATAAATCAAGATAAATATATCTTTTTTGTTTTTTAAAGATTTTATTTATTTATTTGACAGAGAGAAATCACAAGTAGATGGAGAGGCAGGCAGAGAGAGGGAGAGAGGGAAGCAGGCTCCCTGATGAGCAGAGAGCCCGATGCGGGACTCAATCCCAGGACCCTGAGATCATGACCCGAGCCGAAGGCAGTGGCTTAACCCACTGAGCCACCCAGGCGCCCCAAGATAAATGTACCTTTAATTCCTTTTCTCTATTTCACCCATAGCCCCTCCCATGTCCCATCTGGCAACCACTGTTTGTTCTTTGTATTTAAGAGTCTGGTTTTTGTTGTTTCTCTTTTTTTCTTTGTTTGTTTGTTGGTTTTGTTTCTTAAATTCCACATGGATGAAATTACATGGTATTTGTCTTTCCCTTCCTGATTTCTTTCACTTAGCATTAGAATTAGAATCCTAGAGGCTTCTAGTTTCATCCATGTTGTTGCAAATGGCAAGACTTCATTCTCTTCTAAGGCTGAGTAATATTCCATTGTATATATATATACCACTTTTCTTTATCCATTCATGTACCAAGGGACACTTAAGTTGCTTCCAAAGCTTGGCTATTGTAAATAACACTGTGATAAATACAGAGGTGCATATATCCTTTCTAATTAGTGTTTTCATTTTCTTTCAGTAAATATCCAGTAGTAGGTCATATGGTAATTCTATTTTTAATTTTTTTGAGGAACCTCCATACTGTCTTCCACAGTGGCTACACCAATTTTCATTCCTACTAACAGTGCATGAAGGCTCCCTTTTCTTCACATCCTTGCCAGTGCTTCCTATTTCTTTTTCTTGTCTGATTGCTGTGGCTAGGGCTTCCAGTGTTATGATTAATAAAAGGTGAAAGTGGACATCTCTGACTTGTTTCTGACCTTAGAAGGAAAGCTCTCAGTTTTTCACCATTGACTATCAAGTTAGCTAAGGATTTTTCACATATGGCTTTATTATGTTGAGGTGGTCTCTCTGAGCCTACGTTGTTAAGAGTTTTTATCATGAGTGGATGTTGTACTTTGTCAAATGCTTTTTCTACATCTATTGAGATAATCATATAGTTTTTATGTTTTCTCTTATTACTGTGGTTTATCATGTTGATTGATTTGCAAATATTGAACCAACCTCGTATCCCTAGAATAAATCCCACTTGATTGAGTGATCTTTTTAATGTCTTGTGTGGTTTGATTTGTTAATATTTTTTTGAGGGTTTTTGCATCTATATTCATCAGAGATACTGGCTTGTAGTTTTCTTATCATTTTTTGTAGTATCTTGGTTTTCAGGGTAATGCTGTCCTTAGAATGAATTTAGAAGTTTTCTTTCTTCTTCTATGTTTTCAGAATAGTTTGAGAAGAATAGATATTATCTCTTCTTTAAATGTTTCATGGAATTCACCGGTGAAGCCATTGGGTCCCAGACTTTTATTTTTTAGTTTTGTGATTGCTGATTTAATTTCATTGCTAATAATTGGTATGTTTAAATTTTCTATTTCTTCCTGTCTCAATTTGGAAGGTCATATGATTTTGGGAATTTATCCATTTCTTCTAGGTTGTCCAAACTGTTGGCATATAATTTTTCATAGTATTCTCATAATATCTTGTATTGCTGTGGTGTGAGTGTTTATTTCTCCTCATTTCTGATTTTATTTATTTGAGTCCCCTCTTTTTTTTTTTCTTGATAAATTTGGCTACAGTTATCAATTTTGTTTAATTTTTCAAAGAACTAGCTCTTAGTTTTATTGATCTGTTGTGTTGTTTTTTAAGTCTTCATTTCATTTTTTCCTGCTCTAATCTTTATTTTATCTTTCCTTCTACTGGCTTAGAGTTTGATTTGTTCTTTTTCTAGCTCCTTTAGGTGTAAGGTTAGGTTGTTTATTTGAGGTTTTTATTACTTCTTGAGGTAGGCTTGTATTGCCATAATCTTCCCTCTTAGAACAGCTTTTGCTGCATCCTCCAAATTTTGGACTATGTGTTTTCTTTTGCATCTGTCTCTATGTATTTTTGATTTACTCTTTGATATCTTGGTTGAAAGAAATTGTTTAGTGGCAGCATGTTTTTTAGCCTCTATGTATTTGTGTCCTGTCCAGATTTTTTTTCTTGTAATTTATTTCTAGTTTCATACTATTTTGTTCAGAAAAGAAGCATGATGTAATTTCAATCTTTTTTAATTTATTGAGACTTATTTTGCCTAACATGTGGTCAGTTCTGGAGAATGTTCCATGTGTGCTTGAAAATAATATGTATTCTGCCATTTTTTTGGATAGAATATTCTGGATATATCTGTTAGGTCCATCTGGTCCAAATGCAAAACTACTGTTGCCTGATTTTTAGTCTGAAATGATTTGAAGTCTTTTAGACTGATTTTTAGTCTGAACGATCTATCCATTGATGTAAGTGGGGTGTTAAAGTCTCTTACTATTATGTATTATTATGTATTATTATGTATTACATACTTACTATTATGTATTATTATGTATTACATTATGTATTACATTTATATTATTATGTATTACATTTTCTTCCTTTATGTATGTGAGTAGTTGTTTTATAGATTTAGGTGCTTCCATGTTGGGTGCATAGATTTTTGTAATTGTTATATCTTCTTGTTGGACTGTAGTTACATAATGTCCTTTATCTCATGTGACAAATAGAATTTAAAGTCTATTTTGTCTGATATAAATATTGCTTTCTTTTGGCTTTCATTTTCACGATAAATGTTTTCTCATCCCTTCATTTTCCATATGCATGTGTCTTTACGTCGAAGTGAGTCTCCTGTAGGCAGCACGTAGATGGGTCTTACTTTCAGTCACTCTGCCTTTGGACTGGAGCATTTAGTTCATTTACATTCACAGTGGTTATTGACTGGTGTGTACTTGCTGCTGTTTTGTAACTTGCTCTATCGTTTTTGTAGTTCTTCTCTATTCCTTTAGCCTCTCATTCTTTTCCTTTGTGATTTAATAGCTTTCTTTAGTGATATGGTAGGTTATTTATTTTTTTGGTACATCTATTACAGGTGTTTGTTTGTGGTTGCCATTAGGTTTATATATAACATCTTATGCATTTAACAGTCTATATTACATTGATGGTCAGTTAAGTTTGAATGCATTATTAAAGCATTGCATCTTTACTCCCCTTCTTATGTTTTCATGGTATCATACTTTACATTCTTTTATTCTGTGAATCCCTTGACTGATTTTATAGATACAATTGGTTTTACTGATTTCATGTTTTATCCTTTGAAGTGGTATTGTAAATGATCAATCTACCTCTTTTATTATGTTTGCATTTACCTGTGAATTTTTTCCTATCCTATCCTAACTTTATTACTCCTGATTATGGTCATTTTTGTCCACACAAAGAATTCCCTTTAACATTTTGTATGGCTGGCATAGTAGTCATGAACTCCTTTAACTTTTGTTTGTCTGGAGAACTCTTTGTCTTTCTTTTCATTCTGAATGATAGCCTTGCTATAGGTAGAGTACCCTTGGTTGCAGGGCTTTGTTTTGTTTTGTTTTGTTTTGTTTTCTTCCAGCACTTTAAATATATCATGCTACTTTCTTCTAGCATGCAAAGTTTCTGCTGAAAACTCTGCTGATAGCTTTATGGGGTTTTCCTTCATGTAATTTTCCTTCTTTTTTCCTACTGCTTTTGAAACTCTATCACGACTTCTCATCATTTTAATTATTATGTGTCTTTGTGTGGATCCACTTGGGTTGATTTTGTTGGGGGTTCTCTATGTGTCCTGGGTCTGGATGTCTGTTTCCTTCCAGATTCAGGAAGTTTTCAGTTATTATTTCTTCAAATAAATTTTCTGCACCCTTTTCTCTCTCTTTTCTTAGGATCCTTACAATCCAAATGTTATTATGCATGATGATGTTGCTGAGTTCTCTTAACCTATTCTCATTTTTTTAAATTATTTTTTTCTCTTTTTGCTCTCCAGCTTGTTTGCTTTCCATTTTCCTATCTTCCAGCTCACTGATGTGTTCTTACACCTACTCTAATCTGCTTGATTCCTTCTAATGTATTTTTAATTTTGTCTCTGATTTTTCCATCTCTGATTTGTTCTTTATAATATTTTCTTTCTTTCCTTCTTTCTTTCTTTCTTTCTTTTTTTAGAGAGAGAGAGGGAGGGAGAGAGAGAAAGCACGAGTGGGGTGTGAGAAGGCCCGAGGGATAGGGAGAGAGAATCTTAAGCAGTCTCCTTGCCCAACATGAAGCCCGAGGTGGGGCTTGATCTCCTGATACTGAGAACATGACCTGAGCTGAAATCATGAGTCAGACACTTAACCCTACAGAGCCACCCAGGGGCCCCACTTCTTTTCATATTTTCTATCTCTTTGTTTAAATCTCACAGAGGTTCTCTACTCAAGTCCAGTGAGTGTCTTTTTTTTTTTTCCTAGTGAGTATCTTTATGACCATTACTTTGAATTCTTAATCAGGCATGTTGCCTATCTTTGTTTCATTTAGCTCTTTTGCTATGGTTTTGTCCTGCTCTTTCATTTGGGACATATTCCTTTGTCTCCTCATTTTATCCAGTTTTCTGTATTTACTTCCATGTGTTAGGAAAATCAGCTGTGTCTCTTGATCTTGTAAGTAGTGGCCTTATGAAGAAGAGGTCCTGTGGTGCCTTGTAGCACAATATCACCTGGTCACCAGACCAGCATGCTTCACAGGTGTCTCCTGTGTGGGTTGAGTGCACACTACTGTTGTAGTTAGCCACATTTGCCTTCAGTCCAATACTTTCAATGGCCCATTTTGCCTTTGGTAGGCCCACGGTTCAGGGTTTGATTCCTGTGATGTTAGGGGGCCAGTCTGGGGTTCTGTAGATTTGTAGTTGGGTAATGTCAGCAGCTAGACCGATGCCTGTCCTCAGCCCATCTTCTGGGGCTGTGGTCCCACCGACTGCAGGGTAGTCTCCCTACATTGGCCATTAAGAGGTTTCTGTTGGTGGGCAGGCTGGTAGCCAGACCAGATGTCTACCCCTAATCTGTTACTGGGGCTACAGTAATACCGTTGTATGATTCTCCCCAGGGCAGGAGTCACTTTAGAATGACAACTCTGAGTGATGTGATTTGGATGGGACAGATTCACAGAAGAACACTGGCCCAGGGCTGCAGTGTCAGCAAGATGGGTGAAGGGTATTCACACTGGTTTCCGGAAGTGTTGGTTTATCTAGGTGGGGGCAAGGGATTGGATGGGGGAGAAATCGTCTCTGTCAGCTCTTTTGTTCTTGGAGAATATCCCAAAGATCCCTTCCCCCTCAGCACACATTCTGAGGTTAGCAAATATTCACATACACCACAGGTGCTTTTCAAACTGCTGCTGCTAATGCCGTATCTTGGTGGAGTTGTTTGTTAGGCTTTTTCTTTAAGGGGGAGGGCACTCAGTTTCCGATCACCCTCCAGGTTTTCCAGAGCCAAGCCCCATAATTTTGAAAGTATCCAGAGTTAAGCCCTGCTGATTGTAAAAACTTGAAAAGTTAAGCCCTACCGGTTTTGAAAACCAGTGGTGATGGTGACTTGTCTTCCTGGCGTAGGTCTGCCTGTGTCTGCGATGCCTGGTGAGGAGTCTCCTCCTCAGATGTCTCCAAGCTTGTGGTCAGCACCATAAGGAGATGGTTCCCAACATGTCTTACACCTCCTACCATTCTCACTTCTTCCTACAATTAACCATGGAAAGTCTGTTCTGTCGGGTCATTTTCTGAGCTGGTTCAACTGATGTGAGTGTTATCTAGATGTGTCTGTGGGTTGAGATGAACGTAGGAGCCTCCTACTCCACCATCTTCCTCAGTCTTCCTTATGGCATCTCTTTTTTCTTCTTTGTAGAACTTACTACAACATGTAATGGGACACTCATTTAATTATCAGCCTTTTTCTCCCAAAAGAACATAAACCCACAGAGGTCAGGGACCATGTGTATTTGGTTCACCAGAGAATTAAAACATATTTGTTGAATGAATGCAATAGTGACTTCCGTTATCTGCAGACTCCAAGGCCCAACCATGTATGTAGTGATGACGCCCTCAAACTAGAAATCAGAGAACCAGGCCCCCAGTTCAGGCTTAGCGTGTTGAGTGATCAGTCCACAGACTCTCTCTTGGCCTCTGTTTTTCACTTGCAGAGCAATGACAGCGTTTTCAGTCCCACATATTCTTTTTTTTTTTTTTTTTAAGATTTTATTTATTTATTTGACAGAGAGAAATCACAAGTAGTCAGAGAGGCAGGCAGAGAGAGAGAGAGAGGGAAGCAGGCTCCCTGCTGAGCAGAGAGCCCGATGCGGGACCCGATCCCAGGACCCTGAGATCATGACCTGAGTCGAAGGCAGCGGCTTAACCCACTGAGCCACCCAGGCGCCCCAGTCCCACATATTCTTAAAGGAGGTTAGGTAAAGGTGGGATAATTTTCCATTTACCTTGTTAAAATTAAAGCCTGATATGAACATGATGAATGACATGTCCCCTTGGTAGGACGTAGGAGTGGTTCATGTCTGACTTTTTAAAAAACTTAACTTTTGTGAATAGGCCATACAGACACATGGTTCAAAAAAACATAAAAATAGAGGCCCCTGGGTGACACCATTGGTTAAGTGTCTGAATTTTGATTTTGGGATGGGTCCTGATCTGGGGTTGCAAGATTGAGCCCCACGTTGTGCTTCAAACTCAGCATGGAGCCTGCTTGAGGTTCTCTCTCCCTCCTCTCCCTCTGCCTGTCCCACTCGTGTTCTCTCTCCACTAAGATAAATGAATAAATCTTTTTAAAAACATCAAAATATACAAAAAGGCATACAGTGACAATCCTCCACTCCTGCTGCCTGGGGTGCAGGCGATCAGCCGGGGAGTCTGTGTGGCTCCCAGCTCACCCTTGGCAGTTTGGCTCTCAGATGCTGGGAGTCCAGTAGCGCTCACCAAGATGCATCCTACCAGCCAGCATCGGATCTCTTACAACTTTCTGTTTGCAGGGCCAAGTGGGATCAAGACCTCGGCCAAGCCTGTGAAACAGCTCATAGTTAAAATGCCATTGCCAAGTGCTTACTTGAGCAGGTCTCACTGGAGCGCAACAGAGCAGGCTGCCCCGGGCCCTGGGGCTCACCACCCTTGCCGGGCTGACCAGAGTCCAGCAGGTGGCTACATATTAAAGAACAGCAGGTCTGATGGGGGCCAGTTACAGTTTATAAAGTCACCTGCCCCAGTGGCCCAAGGCATTGGCTGTGTCTCATCCTGGGCGGGTGGGGTTGAGGGAGGGGGTGTGGGGGCAGCTTTGGGGCAGCATTGTGCCATGGCTCAGAGCTAGACATGAGGCTTCCTAGTCCAGCACTGCCCTCAGGGAGCTGTGTGCATTCAGGGAAGCCTTGTAACCTCTCTGAGCCTTTCATCACCATTGGCCAGAGAGCACAGTATGTTAAATGGATGGGGATATGCTTAGGAATGCATGAAATACTATCCTTGAAAATGTTTCTTCTAACACCTTAGAGATGATTGTTGGTGGTTTGTTTGCCTGTTTGCTTTTCCTCAAGCATATTTACTTCCTGTCCTTGGCCCTCGTCCCCCTACCTTCTCATGCTCCAGCCTCCTCTGGGGGATCTTAAACCTGCTTCCTGTCCCTCCTCACAGCCCATGCCACCTGCCACATCTGATCCCTTTCTCTTCTGTGCACCAAACCTCTCTTCTTCCGTGCACTCCTGGTTCTTCCTTGTCCCCTCAGCCCTCCCCAGTGCTGCACTTCCTTCTCTTTCCATCTTAAACTCGTGATTCTCAGCCCTGAAGATGAGGCATCACACGGTCTCCAAGTAACCGCTCATTTCAGGGCACGTGTGGCTGAGTCACTTGCCCTGCGGGGGGGGTGAGATCAGAGGGGACAGATCAGCCTACTCCCCTCACGGCCAATGGTCCCCCATAGCCTTCGTGGGACCATCAGCAGCAGCACTGTTCCCTGCCCCCAGATGGTGGAATCTTCCAGATACAGGGCTAAAGGCTCATATGCATATTTTATTTCACTTTTTCACAATCCACTGTGGGTGGATCACCTCGTCACCTAGTTTGGACACCAAGAACTAGGGTTATCAGCAAAGCTGTGTATAAAGCAGTGAGGCACGGTCCCTGTCGGTTCCACCTGGGGCCCAGAGGGACCCATTTCTGACCCATTTCAAGCAGCTTAGCACTGGGCTTGCCAATGGCCTACGTCCTCCTTTGGGGCTTCTGCGCGCTCCAGGAAGCCGCCTGGCTCAGCCATCTGCTCAGCGGGCTGATGGGGGTCTCAGGCTTCATGCGCTTTGGAGGAAGGCTCTCAGCTTATCACAGGAGACTGTCCAGAAGCTTGGTTGTTGAGTCTGTGCACGCAGAAAGCTGCCAGTGTCCCCTGACCCGAGTGTGCTGAGGCAGCACGGTGTGGCCCAGCCAGGGCCGAAGTGGCCGTGGCGTGGCTTTGTGCTCTTCCTGTGGGCAGAGGGGAGTGGCTTAGCCACCCTCTAGATCCTTCTTTTAGCTGGTGCTATGAACAGAATTAGGTCTCTCCCAAAATTCATGTGACAAAAGACTCACCCCCATGGGATTGTATTTGGAGTTGGGGCCCTTGGGAGATAATTGGGTCAGGAGAGGTGATGAGGCTGGGGCCCTCGTGGTGGGATTAGTGTCCTTGTAAGAAGCAGCGCCAGAGAGCTCACCTCCACTCCCATGTGTGGTGACGCAGCAAGCCGGTGAGTGGGGAGAGTCCTCGCCAGGACCCCTGGTGCCAGCATCCTGGTCCTGGACTCCCAGCCTCTGGAGTTTTGAGAAAATGCCTTTCTGTCGTGTAAGCCACAAGGCCTGTGTTACTCCGTTATGGCAGCCCAAGCCAACTCCTACATTTAGTTTCCTTATTCTCGGGGCAGTACAGGGGTCAGCATGATTGCTGTGGGATTATTATCCTCGGTGTGGTTTCACATTTTGGGAGCACCATGGACAAGCATTTGGCTGTGGATCTGCTACTAGAGCCTCTGCCCTGAGTTTAAATTCTCTGTCTCCTCTGTTCCCAGGGCATCTATCTGCTGAAATCCTACCAGCCCTGACCACGCGGACCGCCAGAAACCCCACCCCACCCTCCACAGGGCCCCTAAGTTTGTCTATTTTCCTTCTCTTTCTCTTCCTCTTGGCCTGGTCTCCAGATTGCATGATGGTGGAGGCTGCTCCCTGGCACCCTGGGCAGGGAGCGCATTCTTCCCTTTCTAAGTCCAAAGTGTCACTGTGCCCAGACTCACAGGAAAAATGCAAATGAGGCTCTGGGTGTGGCCAAGCCTTGGGGCCCCAAGTGCTGACCTACGTTTTTTTCCTGCTGTGGCCTTTGTTCTCCCTTGCAGTAGATGGGACTTATGATATAATATAAAAAGAACTTAAACTTTTCATAGCCCCTGACAGGGCCATCACCACCCACTGGGTAATGAGAGCCATTGATTCAGACTCCTTAAAGCTCAGCACTGCCCAGGAGAACCGGACATGCCCCCAAAACTGTGAACCATAAGTGAAAGCAAGCTCAATGATGTTTTCCCAACCGGGCAGGAATCCTAAACATCAACATAACTCCCATTAACTAGCTGTGAAGTCTCAGCTCGCTTGACTTCAGTAATAAAACTGGTATCCGATTAATTGTGCTAGAAAAAAGAATGACCTTTCTACTTTCTCCACAGATGACGACACGGCAGAGTCTTTCTTTTGTAAAGAGGTGCAGGCAGCCAGAAAATATAGGGAACAAAGTGTGTGGAAATGCCTCAGACAATTCATTAGTAAAATCGCTGCATTCTTCCTCTGGATTTTGTAATATTTGTGGGACTGCTCAGCTTCTTAAACTTTAACTAATTTTTGTACTTGTAGTTTTGTTTTTCTTTCCTTAAAGAAGGTCTCCAACAGCAAGGAAGCTTCAGGACCCGTGAAACCCAGCTCCAGCCCAGCCTCTGAAACTTTCTCCAAATGACTTGGGACGGGCACGCTTCACCTTCCTTCCTTCTGCCCTGTGCCGTGGCCAGAAGCCAGCCTCTCTGCAGAACAGATTCTAGCCACTCTCAGTGGCTAACCCTGTGCACACCCGGGAAACCTGGGGTATAATTTTAACAACTAATTTTCCCTGCTGTGCATGAACCTTCTACCCCTGAAAATAAGATATGGTTCTTCTCAGGCCCTGAGACATTATGAAATGCCACAGACGGACTCGGCTTTCTCTGCCGAGTGGAAAGCACCGTATTTTCTAGAGACAATAATGGGATACAAAGAAGGATGGGGGGCAGTGGCAGGCTGTTTAAGCGACTTTTCAAGAAATCCTGGAAAGAACTGGATTGAGTTTTTCTCCCGAAACTTGAGCAAACCACTGAAAATTACTTCCCTGGAGCAGGGTATGCGTTCGGGTTTTCAATGGTAGTTAACTTTTCGTTCTGTTTTCAGGCAAGTAGGCAATATTCTATGCTCTTGACCTCTGTGGGCCCCAATTTGTACTAAATCCTTTTTTTAGTACATCCCCCACTTAATCCCCCACTTAATACCAAAGTTTAAATGAGATGATTGAATTATGAAAAGGGCACTTCTGAGCAACCCTTAGGAAGGCTGTACTTTCTGTCTGTTTGCTTAGAAACTGGTTAAGCATTGTCATAGATCTGGAGTTTGTTACCCATAACCCCACTGTGGCTACCTGACTGAGTTAAAATCTGATATGCTTCCTACTGGGGGGAATGAAACCTTTTTCTTTCCTTCTTTCCTTTTTTTTTTTAGGATTTTATAATTTATTTGTCAGAGAGCACACAAGAAGGGGGAACAGCAGGCAGAGGGAGAAGCAGGCTCCCCACTGAGCAGGGAGCTGATGTGGGACTCCATCCTATGACCCTGAGATCCTGACCTGAGCCTAGACCAAGAGTTGGATGCCCAACCAACTGAACAGCCCAGGTGCCCCGCTAGTCTTTTAATTAAAAAAAAAATAGGTGCATAAGTCATTCATATTTCATAACAGGTAAGATTTATTTGTTGAAATAGGCACTTTTGCCCCCGAGCAATCTGAGCTGGCAAAACCCTTCTCACTCACACTGCTTCACCTGCTCCCCCTGAGTCTCTCAGCATTCCCAAAATCTTTGAAACCCTTAGCGTTGCAAGTTTAAGACTGCTGTTTAGACCAAAACCCCCACAAGAAATGGCTACAGACCGAAAGGGCAGCCAGCGGATCAGTGGCTCATCTGATCACAAATCAAACACCTACCACGAAAACGAGGTGATCATTGTTAGGCTTTTCTGTCGGTTTTGGTCCTCAAAGCAGTCCCAACCTGTCCTCGCTGAGAACATAAGAGGAATCTTTCAGGAGTGGGATCTGGCAAGCCACATGACACAAAGTTTTAGGGGTTGAATTTTAAAAATGTAAACCAGCAGTAAATCTGGGGCAAGTGGGACTGTTGAGAGGTTTTGTCTAACAAGCTACACCTATGAATATTGATAAGTGGCTGTCGCAGGGGAGTAACGCCTCCTTCCGTTGACTTCTTCCCCCATGAGTGTGGGCCTTCTGGGCGCCTCTATTAATCTCCTAGATGGAGCAGGCTGCAGGGGTTGTGTGGTTTCTAATTATCCTACATTTCTGCAGAGGAATCAGCACGGAATAGGGTGCCTGTCCTACTGACTAGGACAGGGTGCTTTTCCCCAGGAGAGCACCAGCAAAGATCTGTTTATCCAAATGAGCTCCTTCTTGCCTTGGAAGTCTTAGTCCTCTGGACAGATGCATTTTAGGGACATGGAGCATGAGGAGGGTATGCAAAGTCCTGCAGGGTGGGCACTCTGTGGTCTGCAGGCCCCAGGGCACTTGTGCAACTGGCGGGGGGGGGGATCCTGGATAGCTGTACGCTCAGTTGGGACAGGAAGTTCAGAGCTGGGAGAGATGCTTCATGGCAGCAGGACTTCAGCAACCAATCAAGGGGCAAACAGATTTCCTTCTTTGGATGCTTTCTTCTCATCCTTTAATATTTCAATGAATTCTGAGGACAGCTGACAGATAATTTTTTTAAATGATGACGTCATGCAAATGTTATATCCGTTTCCCCAAAAGTCGATTCTAAACTTTTTTTTTTTTAAAGATTCTTATTTATTTATTTGACAGGCAGAGATCACAAGTAGGCAGAGAGGCAGGCAGAGAGAGAGGGAGAAGCAGGCTCCCTGATGAGCAGGGAGCCTGATGCGGGGCTTGATTCCAGGACCCTGGGATTACGACCTGAGCCAAAAGCAGAGGCTTTAACCCACTGAGCCACCCAGGTGCCCCTCGATTGTAAACTTTTAACCACGTGGAGATGATGATCTGGGAAGGTCTATAGCAATGCAGGAAGATCTCTGTCTCCACGTTTGCCCAGCAGCATCTGAACTCCCTTCCCACATTGTGGAACTTCCTATGTTAGGGAGTAGGAGCTCCCACCATAGACAGTGAAGATGCTAGATGCTTATGTTTCCAGCCACCACGGCTTCTAGGAATGGGAACTTGTTCTGGGTTCTGCCAATCAGATGGCCTTGCCCCAGACTTTGCAATGAAAGTTCTTGATTCAGAGAAGCATGAACTTCATCCTCTTACTCTAGAGAGAGATTCCCTTGCCCAACATCCTTTACAACCCCTTTCCCTCACCTGCCCCTACTATAGAGCTTGGTCATGCCAGAGGTGTGTTTTCTCAGTTCCCTTTGCATCACTAGAGGAGTGTATGACACACTACAGGTGGAGGTCTGTCTTGAGATCTCTGGGAAAAAACTCTTGTCTTCCTGCTACACAAGTCACCCTTTCTGTCTTCTCCTGATTTCTGCCTTGGCCGTGAATGTCTTATCTAGGGCTACAGCAGCCATGTGGCCACCATGAGGGCACAGCACTGAGGAGCTGTCAGAGCTCGTATGCGGAGGGTGGTAGAAAGACCAGAAGAGTCAGAGGCAGATTTCTTGGACAGTTGAATTCATGTTTGGCAGCAACTGACTTCTAGATATGGGAGAAAAAGAAGCATTTCTTTTTAACCTATTTATTAGCCATGTTTTCTGTTTTCTGCAACTATTTTCATTCCCAGCAGAAACAGGCAGTTTCCAGTGTCCAGCGCTGGTGTAATCTGTGATGCAAAGTACCACATGAGAGCTGGTGGTGGTAGTACTCGCCTGTTCCACAGCATGGTTTTGGGCATCATTCCTCTCTCATAGCCTCCACATTCCTGCAGAAGTCCGGAAGATTTTGTAAGCCACATAATGTACTTTTTGATACATTCTTTTTCTGCTTAAACTAACCAATATTAATAAAAAATAAAAAAGATGAGATCTTAGCATGGGTCCTAATCCAATACGATGGCGTCCACATAAAAGGAGGAAAATTTTACAGAGATGCCCAACTATTTCTATTGCTTGCAACCAAGGACCCTGAGAAATACAGAATTTGGCACCAAGAGGGCTGGCTGAAACACCCCTTCAGGAAATGGGGGAGAATTTGAGCTTGATTATCTAGCCTTGTTGGATTTAATGATGATGAAAATTCAAGTCATATTAAGACAGCTCATGCACAAATGATTACTTGTGGTCACTTGTAGCAATCAATCAGTACAATGAAGGTCCCACTGAAGTTAGGGCATTGAGAATCCTAGTGGTTGCTTCCAGAGCACAGCATGAGGGCACAAAGAAGTCACAAACTGTGGGGTAGAGTGGTTGATCCCAATGGCTGGAAATATTAAGCGGCGAATGACCAAGTCTTAAAGGATAGTGCAAGGCACAGTCTGAAAACAAGGGGCTTTCAGTGATTACTGAAAGACTATCTTATCTTTTGCAACAGCATCTGAAACCAAAAGGCAGATGTTGTGGGTTCCTGATTCACAAAATCTGTTAGAGTCACATCCTCCTCTCATCTCTCACTGGTGGTTAGGGGTCTGATTGGAAAGAGTGGGAAATGGGACACGTGGGACTGAGGATTCATAGTGGACAAATCTTCCCTTATGTTAGGAAATAGCTCCTTCTCCCTATTGTTCTTCACTTGCTTGAAGACCTATAATGTTCTTGCCTGAGGAAGTTGCATTGCCGGTGGGGGTGGGGAGTCCAAGTCCCTTTGTATCTCCTCTCATTGTCTTGGTCTCACTGGTCTTCAGACCAAAACCAGAGCTAAATGTCAACATGCCCCTCATCTTATAAAGCCAAATCTAGAAGGGGGGATATTTACACACCAAAGTAAGTGCAAGATTTTGGTCTTTATATTGGCGAAAGGCTTGGGGATACAGGTGGGAATCAATCCTGAGCATTGTAAACCAGGGAGGGAGAAACAGGATGTTTCTTTCCCAAGAGATTCTAGCTCAGTGAGCTTTCTGGAGCAGGGGTAGTGGTTCTGTTTGCTTGCATACTTGGTAGAGTGAAACCTGGTAGCCCACACCAAAAGAAGTTGAAATGCATGAACTCCTTTGGCCTAATGGAGAAGCAGGACCCAGGGAAATAGGAATGCCAGTGTGGCTATATTGTGTATGACCCATTCACCAGTCTCCTAACTCGGTTCCCTGAGAAGGGCCGGAAAGTTGCTCTTTTCATCAAGGCATTAAGAAATCCACTGGTGAGGGAAATGCCACCATCTCTCAGAAGCACTGTTATGGTTGGTTCATGTACACCAGGGATGCTGTTGAGAGCTGCCAGAGTTAAAAAGACTCTCTCACATTTGCCAGGATTCCGGGTGCCAGAGGTCAGTGGTGGCACAACCATTGGGAGAAGCAAGGTCATCTCAGTGGAAGGCACACTAACTGTCACCATTCTCAAGGCCAGTCTGGAAATAAGAATTGTCTGCACATCAGATATCTTAGGCAGAAACTAGTTGATCATGAGCCCTAGCACCAAAATAGATGGGTGGCTCTCTGTGGCCTTATATAATCCATATGACAGAAGCAAACCAAAATGCTCCAGATCTGACAAGTCCTCAACAGACAGCTTGTATCCCTATGCAATTCTTAGGCCTGACCTTGAATGCTACAGGAGTAGTAACTTCCTACAACGTCTACATTTAACAGTCCAGTTGATATAGAAGATGGACAGGTCTTAGAGAGTGACAGTGGTTAACATAAACTTATAAGGTGGTAACTTTGTACAACAAATCCACACAGCCCATGGAGGAAAGGCTCTTTCTCATTTCCTATTAAGCAAAGAACTCCAAATACAGCGTTGTCTTATCTGGCAAGGACGGCTGCCCATTTCGTTTCAGAGTTATATCAACTCTGATTCCATGCTACAATTTGGTCTATGGAAGTTGTAATCATCTCACCATTCTTGAGGAAAATCACAATAATCACAGTGACTACTACATTGATGATATCGTGCTTGAGGACCTAAAGAGCACACATCATAGTTATTCTAGATACGTTATTAAGAAACATGCACATCATAGTGTGGGATGTAAGTTTCATGAGCCTCCAGGGTCCTGTGACCTTAGGAGACAATTTGAGAGAGTCTAGCGATCTAGGTAGGTTAAGATAGTTTCTCCAAAGCAAAGGAGGAGCTGTTGTACCTCACACAACCTCCTACAGGAAAAAGAAAGACAATGCTTCAAAGTTCCCTGTGGAAGCAACATTTGTCACATTAGGCGTGTTTCTCTGACCCACTAATTGGGTGACTCAAAGGGAGCTAATTTTGAGGAATGGCCCAGAGACAGAGAAGACTGTCCATCTTGTTTGGGCCACAGTGCAGTCTGCTCTGTCACCTTTGACTCAGTGGATCCAATGGTGCTCTGAGCGTCAATGGTGATTGGAAGCATATGTGGGACTTGTGACAAGCCCTATCAGGAGAATCACAGTGTCAACTATCAGTGTTTTGGGAAAAAAAAAAAAACCCTGGCTTCTTTCTCAAGTGACTCTTCCTTTTGAGCAAAGTATTTGGCTTGTTCCTGGGCCATGGAAGAAGCCAAATGCCTATTAAGAAAGTTCGTTTACCATGCAGTTTGAGCTGCCTATCTGGAGCCTGCTGTTATTTTGATCCATCAAGCCATCAAGTCAGGTCACCAAAAGACCCAGTGACACTAGAGACTCTCAATATTCAAGAGGGCAGGTTAACTTGTCCCGTGGGTGTAAGTCAGCTTCTCTCCCTAGCTAACCCACTGCTTATTCAGTGGGTCGTGGACACATGGACCACGTAGGTAGAGACTGAAATTATCTAGGTTTCTAACAACTTAGACATCCCCTCCCAAGGCCAATCTAGCTTCTTTCCTGCATCACTAACCAACTGTGAGTATTCTGAAAGGTACCAAAGTCAGAGGAGGTCCTACACAGCCGCCTGGAAACCAAGTACACAGACTTCTTTACTCATGGAGGGAATCCGTGATTTGTCTTCACAGGAATAGACAGTGTTTCTGAACTTGGATTTACTGTCTTTGCCCACCACACCTGTGCTGTCATGCTCAGGTTTTCTGAGCACTTGTCATCATGGTACTCCAAAAAAAAATGAACATCCACAGATCCCTCAGATGTGAGGATTATTTCCTGATTAGCTGAGATGGTTAATAAAAGAAAATGAAGATTTTATAACATGCATTTAAGAGAGGAGTCCTAGGGGCACCTGGGTGGCTCAGTCAGTTAATCGTCTACATACAGCTCAGGGCATGATTCCAGGGTCCTGGGATTGAGGCCTGCATCGGGCTCCCTGCTCAGCAGAGAGCTTGCCTCTCCCTCTCCCTCTACCTGCTGCTCTGCCTACTTGTGCTCTATCTCTCTGTCAAATAAATAAAATCTTTTAAAAAAGAGAGGAGTCCTAAATTGATATAGCTTTATAACACTAATAGTCTTGTGACCACTTGCAAAAATAAGGTCTCTAACTTCTACTTATGTTTCTTTCTTGCTATGTCATATGTATATTTATGTGTATTTCAACTAATTCCTTTTTTACTTTTAATTTTCTTTGTTTATATAGGATAAGTTCATAATAGATAACTTAATCTAGAAGATCAGAATATTGAGACGGGGTCGTGGCAGAATTAAAGGAGGAATGACTATCACCCACAGGTCCTGGACTTCAAGCTGGACACAGAAAATGATCCTTTAGTGTGACCCCTCTGTGGGGAGGAGTGAAGGTATTTTGCAAGTGGACAAGGTATGTTGCATTATATAAAGAGGAAGCATTTTATATGGTTTTTATTTCCAGATATGTCAGAATAGTAAAAAGCACATTTGATGCTGGTAAAGATGGCTAGTTCCTTCCCAAATGGAGTCTCCTCTTTGTCCATAATAACAGAACTTTGACTTTTAGCCATATGGAATAAAAACCACATTTCCTAATCTCTCTTGCAGTTGTCTCATTAGGGTAACTAAGTTCTAACAATGAAGTGAAAGTGGATGCTTTCTGTGGTATTTCTGGGAAGACTCCATAAACAGGAAGGGACAAGTGCCTACTAGTTCTCTCCTGTCTTTCCAAATGCCAGCCCAGGAGGTGGATGTAATGGTTGGAGAGGCAGCAGCCATCTTGGATCGTAAGGTAGTGTTGTGAATAGAGGCTTTACAGATGAGAAGTATCAGAGCCCAAACCTCTGATGACAAATTACATTCTTTCAGCATAAGAAAACATAAACATATTTTTTGAATGCCCAGGCAAGCACAGGAAAGATACGGGTAAACAAGGCATAGTTTCCAGCCTAAGGAAATTTACAAACAAGTCCAGGGGCAGGCCAATTATGCAAGGTTGCTTGGTGAGCACACAGGTGCTTTGACCTAATCCTGAGCAGATGGTGGGCAGTGAAGTCTGGGAAAACTTTCTGGAGGAAGCAACCTCCTTATAGATGAATAGTATTTGGCCAGTTGTTGGAGGAAGGGGTGGAAAGAATTTTCCAGGTGTAGGGGAGTTAAGGGGTGTTTAATACTCTTTAACACCTCTTAAGAGAGACAAGTCAGGGAGGTGAGCTAGGGTAGGAATGTGGACTATATTCTCCGGAAGATGAGGGGCAAGCGAAAGGAATTAAGCAAGGGAATGACAAAGAAAAGAAAAAAGATCACTCCAGCTGCCTTGTGCAGAAGGGATTGAGGGGACCAAGATCAGAGGTGGGGGGACTGTTTTCTCTCCGCGATGGAAAGAGAAAGAGGAAGGAGAAAAGGAGCTTGACACCAAAGGCACACTTGGCCTTGACAAAGCACCTGAAATGGATTGGCAAAGTGTAAACACTAATTTGGAGGAAACATAGAGCTGGATCCAGGCTCCACGGGGCCCGTTTCAGGGGGAAAAAAAAAAAAAAAAAAAAAAAAAAAAAAAAAAAAAACACCACCAAAAAAACAACACAATTAGGCACGAAGCTGACTATAAAGATGAAAAAAGGAGTCACAAGGAATTAACTGGAGCCTTGCAGACCGGGCCTCTTTCCTCTGTTTGTCCAGACTCGCTTCCAGAGGTCAGCCTGGCATCCCTTCTCTGCCCCGGGCACTCCCCAACTCCCGGCCCCGCAGATGTCCCGGGGCGTCCAGCAAGTCAAGTTTTCTGTCTGGGAGGAGCGACCCTCTCCGGGGCGGCAAAAGAGCGGCCGTGGGATCTGGCCAGAAAGGGTGGGCTGGAGCCGGAGCCCATGAGCGCAGAGCAGTCGTGCTTCACCCGGAGTCCTGCGGCCTCCGGGGCTCCCGCCCAGAGCTCGCCGCACTGGCGCGCTGCCTGGAGGGGCGCAGCTGGCGCGGCGGGTCTCCGGGGAGCACTGCCCTGTCCCCGCCTAAGGAAGAGTGCCCTGTACCCCCAAGACGGGCCCGAGCCACAGGAACCAGTTCGCTCGCTCTGGCGTGCGAGACCCCACAAACACGGGCTTTCCTGCAGGGCACTTCTGGATTCAGAGTCCGCGAAAAAACGCCGGCCCTTCACAGCCAGATTTACTTTTAATGAAATAAATAAATAAATAAATAAAGACTTAAAGTTTGTTGTTTTGAGATAAAAGAATTAACTTCTGCGAAACAAGTCAGTCATCGTCGGCGAAGAGCTGGGGGCCGTGGGGAGCCCGGGTCCCGGACTTCAGGAGCTGAGCACCGCGGGACCCGCAGTGTCCTGGGACGGGCGGCGGAGCGGGCGGTGGAGGGGGCGGGGCGGCGCCTGGATCCGGCTGTGCGGGACGCGCAGTGTCGGTGGCCGGGCGGGGCGGGGCGGGGCGCGCGGCTCGGGGTCTGACGTGGGACAGTGCGGGTTGCGGCGGGGGCACGGGGGCGCGTGCGGCTCGGGGTCCGACCTGCGGCGGCGAAGGGCGCAGGGCGGGGGCGGGGCGGGTGGGCACGCGGCGGGGCCGCGGGGCAGTGCAGGGGCGCGCGGGGCTGCGGGCGCGTGGGGGCGGCGGGCGCGGCGCCGCCCCTCCCGGCCCGGGCCGCCCGCGGATCATGTGGTGCGGCGGGAGGAAGTGCCGCTTGTTTTCTTTCCTGCGGGCGCCGGGCTCCGGGCGGGGCGCGCGGCTCCGAGACCCCCCGGGGGCGGCGCGGGCCGCGAGCGCAGATGAGGCGCCCCCGGCCCCGCCGCGGCGTCCCGGGCCCGATGGCGGCTCCGCCGTGGGACCCGCTCCGCAAAGACTCTCTGCCGCCCACGCTGACCCCGGCCGCGCCGCCCTACGTGAAGCTCGGCCTCACCGTCGTCTACACCGCGTTCTACTCGCTGCTCTTCGTGTTTATCTGCGCGCAGCTCTGGCTGGTGCTGCGCTATGGCCACAAGCGGCTGAGCTACCAGAGCGTCTTCCTCTTCCTCTGCCTCCTCTGGGGCTCCCTGCGGACCGTCCTCTTCTCCTTCTACTTCAGAGACTTCGTGGCGGCCAACGCGCTAGGCCCCTTAGTCTTCTGGCTGCTCTACTGCTTCCCCGTGTGCCTGCAGTTCTTCACGCGCGGCGGGGGGCCCTGGGGGGCGCTCACCGAGGGGCCAGGCGCTCACCTGTGGCGGGGGCGCTCACCTAGGGGGGAGGGCGCTCACCGGGCGGGATGCTCACCTGGCGGGGAGGGTGCTCACCTGGGAGAGCCCCCCCACCCCATCCCCCCGCCTCGCGCGCTGCGCCAGCTGCAGGGCTTATGGCTGCGCGGGGCGGTCGCGGAGCCCAGAGGGTGGGCGGAAGGCACTGGCTCTGGGGTCGCCAGAGCCCTGTCCTACCTGCAAGCCGTTTTCCTTCACCCCACCCCGCCCATTCCCAAATGAGGTGACAGAGGGAGAAAGTGAGGGCCTGCCCTCATAGCCACCAGTGGGTTTTGGGCCCGCCCTGTCTGGGCTCAGGGGCAGCTTCCTGCACACATTAGAAGGTGGCTGCCAGGGAGGCTTGACCTCTAGACTGACTCCTCTGTCCTGTCATCCCAGAGCACCTGACCTGAGCCTGGAAAGGTCATGTGCACGCTGGCCTCCAGATTGGGGTCAGACGCTGATATTTTTGAGTAATGACAGGACGGGACTGCCCCATTTGGGATGAGATGTTTTTGATCTCCAGCTTGGAGCCCTGCTGAATGAACTAGAGCTTTGGACTTCATTTCTCAGGGCTGCTGAACAGTCTGGGGGTGACACCCAGCTCCCCAGCTGCTTCCAGGGGAGGTCAAGGCTTGCTGTCTGAGCTGGATGGAGAGGCCCCAAGAAGAAGCCATAAAGTTTACCGGGGCTCTTTTATGGGCACAGAGGAGCTAGTTTATGAGGCCTATTTTTAATAAGCTAATGGGAGAACATGTGAATAGACTGGGCTGCTGTGACTTAAGGAAAGGACGGTGATTGTAAAGTGCTTTGTAAATACCATGGCAGGTATTGCAAAAAGGTTTAAGTACACAACGCCCTCATCATCATCTCTGATTCTCATTAGCTTTCCAAGCCCTGAAATGTCCATTTTCACAAGGACTCTGCCGGTGTCATCTGGTGAGGGTAATTGAAGAGCTCTCTCACTGACAGACGCCCGATGCAGGCAGGCATTCTCCTTTTTTAAGTGTCCCTGTTCTCTAAAGAAAACGTCTTTACTTCAAAAAAAGAAAGGCAAGAAAAAATAGAGAAGGATTGCTGTGCTGTGGGAGCCCTAGAGACAATCGGCAGGAAACAGGTCTGGCTCCAGAATAGCTGGGTACTAGTTAGTAGCCATGATAGTCTTATAAAACAGCTCTGCGCTCACAGCCTTCTGATAAGTCTGGTGTAGCCACATATTTTTCCAGTGCTCGAGTCATAGGTATTATCTGTCAAAAAATTACCTTTGTTGCCCAAAAGCTGGTTACTCAGGCAGTCCTCAGCTCCACTGCTGACACTTTAGCTTTTTAATTGGATCCAAAAGGGTAGTTCCAGCAAGATACAAAGGTGAGGTAGGCTGACATTACTTTAAGAACTGTGACTGTGATCGTGTTTTGTATTTAGGTATTTGTGTTCCTTTCTAAGAGAAAAAAAAAAAAAAAAAGGAAAATGCAGGCCAGGGCCATGGCTCTCCACACTAATCACATGCAAATTCTGCACTAGCTGGCTTAGGGGCAGGGCCGCACATTTTCTGCACCATCTGCTGGTTGGCAAGTAAACGCTGAGCGAGGGAAAGAGTGACCAGGCAGACAGAGCCACTCCAGTCAAGAGGCCTCAAGCCCTGGCCCGGGCTTCTTTGTATCTTCCGCCTCTTGTTGCTTTTCATATCTCCCGGGTGGCTGGCAGGAAAGGGGGTACCTAAGTGCTGGTCTTCGAGGCTCTGTAGAGCAAAGCCATCCCCTGGCTTCCTGACAAATACTCTGATATTTCTGGGGAACTAGAAAGGGGGTCACCCTTCCTTTGACTCTCAGCTCTGACGTCTCTCCCTAGCTCTCCCTCCTGCGTGCCTTCTCTTAGACAAGGTTCTCAACCACTGGAATAGCCCAGGGAGCTTTTAAGAATTACCGCTTCCCTGGGGCCCATCTCAGAACAAGTCCATCAGATCTGGGAGGGAGGGGGTGAGCAGCAGATAATGGAGAAGCCCGACTGGGTGCCAGGCTCCATTCGAACTGGTTTGGCCTCTTCATAAGGGCCCTCTGATGGTAGTGATGAGACGGTCCCTGTGTTGTGAATGGTCAGAGAAGTTCAGTGGCTCGCTCAAGGTTACCTGGTCGGGGCATGGAGGCGCTGGGAGGTCCCCCACATCTCTGGCATCTAAGCGATGGCCCGTGCTTTGTGGTACAGTGTTCAGAGGGGAAACATACTCTACCGTAGTTGTAGCCCCTGTTTGCTGGGAGCCAAACCCCTGGCTGGGGGGTACGAATCTTATACCCCACCCAGTTAAGTAGTAACTCAAGGGACTTAGGTGGTGTATATTTAAGCTGTGGGAGGCTTCCGTGGGACCTGAGCCCTCAGGAGGCGGGTTTGTGGCAGCTGGGGAGGCCAGTGGGAAGAAGGAGAGGGCTGTGGCAGAGGGGCACCATGGCAGAAGTTTGGGGAAGAGCTAGAAGGTGCTCTTGGAGCTGGAGGAAGTCTCATCTGTCATTGTCCTGTGCTCTGTGCCTGGCCCAGTGCCTGGGACTGGCTTAGGCCTCTGTGTGGAGCCTCCCTGATAACTGGGGAGAAGGTGTTACCATCTTCCCTCTGGGGGGCGGGGTGGTCAAGAGCTGGCCCATCGTGCCCCGCAGCCTCCGAGGCACCTCCTCTTGCCCCGGCTGCTGGAGGGCCATGGTCCCTTCTGTCCAGGGCTCCGAGTGCAGGAGAAGGGTGTGTCCTGAGTGCTTAGCCTTGCCCCCCATCTTTGGAATCTGGCTCTTCTGGGGCTGGCCCGAGGAGGTGGTTTTATGGGATGCTCTGCCTGTTCTCTGCTGGCTCTGCTTCACCTTGGGCTCTGGGGGTGACCCTGTCATGGGGCCGCGGCCACATGGCGGACTCTGTCTTATCCTGGCTCCCTCTGCCTGTCCGCCTTCCACCCAGTCCCTTCTGCAGGTGCGGCCACGCAGGTCAGGGGCTGGTGCCCATCCTCGGTCTCCTCCCAAGTCCCCACCTGCCCTCTTTCCTTCTCTGCCACCTATAGAAATCCCAGGTGTAGGCAGATACCACCCCTCCCACCCCCCCCCGCCGAACCTGGTGCCATTAGACCTCCACAGCACAGGTGGGCCTCTGCTGGGACTCTCCAGAATCCACTTTGTTGTCATGTCTACACCCCCTTGGGTCTGAGCCTTCCCATCTCAGCACGTCACTGTCCATGGAGTGGGGTGATGAGGTTTCTGCTTCCTAATCCCCTGGGGGGAGTTCCTCGGGGGTTTTCTCGAGCAGTTCCTCGGGGGTTTTCTCCTCAGTGACCAGGGATGCCGGTTGCATCTCCTAGCATGAACGCTGCTCTCCTGCCGGGGCTGATGACTCCTTTCTCCACTCTCCAGCTCCTGGGACAGGCTGGAACATGGGAGGAGGCTGGTGGTAGGACTGGTTCTGCTGACTCTTAGCAGGCCCTGTGTGAGGTGTGTGACTGGCCCCAAATATCTGGGGCTGTCTTTGGAACGTAGGGTGTTGAGTACCTGTCCTATCTGGCTCTGGTCCCCCAGTATCAGTCCTGGGGACAGCCAAACTCCCACACAGATCTTTTCTTCTTTTTCTTCTTTTTTAAATAAGATTTTATTTGTCACAGAGACAGAGCATGTATACAAACAGGGGGAGTGGCAGGCAGAGGGACAGGGAGAAGCAGGCTCCCTCCTGAGCAAGGAGCCCGACCCGCATGATGGGATCCCAGGACCCTGGATCATGACACGAGCTGAAGGCAGAGGCTTCACCGACTGAGCTGCCCAGGCGTCCCTCCCACTCAGCTCTTTGCTGCACCAGGAAGTGGCGGGGGGCCGAGGCTTGAACCGAGGTCTGTCCTCTGGAGCCTGCTCTTCTGGCACTGTTTGCCTCAGACGGAGGTTTCGAGCAGAGCAGGACCCTGAGAACAAACGGGAGTCTCTGCACTTGGGCTGTTGGGGTGCCTTCCACACCAGGCTGTGGGGTTGAGGCCCAGTAGAGAGGCTACCAGCTTCTGCACCGGGCAACCCCTGGGCCAGCAGGTCTGTCTGTAGAGCTCCTGGTGTGCCATGGGCTCAGCCATCATCCCTTCAGCCTTTTTCCCTTGGAATCACGGGTCTGGACCTCAGACTATTAGGGACCCGAGTTTGGTGGAGTGGAGGGGGCTCAAGGTCTCACTGGTTCCGCTCTGTCTTGAGCCCGGTGACAAATTCCTGCCATGACAGGAGGGTATTTTGAGGAAGGAAAAGGAGAAGTGAACTCTGGGGACGGGGCGACATGGGGTGTGGTTAATGGATGCTGACGCAGAAGCCGGGATGACAGCGCATCTCGAAGGCAGCTGGGAAGCTGCTGCAGGGCCATTGGGGGTGGGGAACTGTGGCTCGTGGGGGGTGTTGGAGTGTATCATGGGAGTCTGGGGGTACTGTGTGCCAGCAAAGGCCTATAAATGAGGGGGCAGCACCGCACATGGGAGGAGGGGGGAACCGTGTGAGCAGGACCGAGTTTGAGTCCGGCTTCACCCCTCATATAGCTCCTGTGGCTGGTTACTAACATTCCTCATCAGGAAAGCAGAGACCCCCGGGGGGGCACATCCCCCTGGTGGGAGCTGCTTTAAGGAGAGCCTGTCTGTGTCGTACCCTCTGCACCTCAGTGAAGTGCCCTTTCTGCATCTAACAAGAGCGACTCTGGCTCTTGCCCAGATACCAAACCAGGTCTTAAAGGTCTGACCCCCGGGGCCGGCCCTGCCTTTTGTCCCCCCACCGTGTCATCCAAATGACTTGTGGTGCCATGCTGCAACATTTATGTTTGTAAAGTGGCAGGGACTCTCGGCTCTCCCTTAGCGGGAGTGTGAAAGGGAACAGCTCACCTCTGCGGCTCCTGGAGCCGAGATCTGGGGGAGGGGGTCCAGCAGCCCAGCCCTTCCTCTTCCAGATGAACCGACTGAGGCCTGGAGGCTTCTAGGGACTTGTCCAAGGTCACCAGCCTGGGATGAAGAGTGGGGTAGAGGCCCGGCACCGGTGAGCCTGTGTTTGCTGCACACACCACCCTAACTCAAAATGCACTGTCCCCATCCTTGGTGATAGGGAACCAGGAGGCAGCCAAAATCTAATCAGGGACCATCTCTCCCTCCCCCACCAGGAAAAGGGGATGTTGATCTTAGGAATAAGTGAGTCTTGCTGGGGTTCTGGGAAGTCCATTTAATCAAGAAATGTTTACCATGGGGCGCCTGGGTGGCTCCTTTGGTTACCTTTGGCTCAGGTCATGATCCTGGAGTTCCAGATTAAGTCCTGCATCAGGATCCCTGCTCAGCAAGGATCTGCTTCTCCTTCCTGCACTCTCCCCTCTCATGCTCTCTCTCTCAGTCTCTCTCAAATAAATAAAATCTTAAAAAAAAAAAAAAAAGGTTTACCAAATACTATTGTGTGCTGGGTCGAAATCCTGGAGGTGTGAGGAGGGATGCTTCTAGGCCTGTACGTGATTATGAAGAAGTAAGAAGCTTAGGAGCACACAGACAGGCCTTTGACTGTCCTCAAGTACCTTATTTCAAAGCTGGGACCAAACAGTCACACCAGGGCAGGGACTATGCTGGCCTCACCTCTGTGTGCCACACCCATGACCTCTTGGTCCCAGACACTCGCCCCTGTGGTCACTCAGTGGCTTATGTGTATGTACCTGTGTGTGTGTGCTTGTGTGTGTGTTTGTGTACATGCCTGTGTGTGCCTGTATGTGCTCTTCTGTGTGCGTACCTGTGTGTGCGCTTATGGGCGTTCCTCTCTGTGTGTACCTGTGTGTGTGCTTGTGTGGGAGCCTCTATGTGCATGCCTGTGTGTGCGCTTGTGTGTGTGTGTACCTGTGTGTGTGCCTCTGCAAGGGCAAGCACACATGGAACCTAGGAGAAGTTTCCTTATTTGCATTCAGTTGACTATCCACCATCAGCCCCTCCCAGGAAGTAGCTTCCGAGCCTCACTTCTAAAAATTTCCCTAAGAAGGGGCCTTCAGATTCTACAGCCCAGGGGTGCCTGGGTGGCTCAGTGGGTTAAGGCCTCTGCCTTCGGCTCAGGTCATGATCCCAGGATCCTGGGATTAAGCCCCACATCGGCCGATTAAGCCCCACATCGGCCTCTCTGCTCTGCGGGGAGCCTGCTTCCTCCTCTCTCTCTCTCTCTGCCTGCCTCTCTGCCTACTTGTGATTTCTCTCTCTGTCAAATAAATAAAATCTTTAAAAAAAAAATCACAGATTCTACAGCCCAGTTGCCCAAGATCTCTCATGGGAGCGCCAGCTTTTAATTCTCTCCACTCTAGTTATCATTGTTTCAGCGCTGGTCTAAGCTGAGCCATGTTTTGTGAATGCCCTCAGCACTCTTGGGAGTTGTCAGACTCAGCCGACCCCAAGTCCTGTTTCCTTGACCCTGAGGCCTTGATTTTTCAACAGCAAGAGCAGAGCAGAGCCTCCTGGCTGTGTCCTTGTGTGCTGAGCATGAACCTGCAGCTCCCGTCTCCACCAGGAGCCTTGGTCTGGGTCCCACACACCCTGCCACCTACGGGGTTTTGTGGCATCTTTTTGTGCCCCTGTCTTTCCCCAGGTCAGACAGGCAGGGCCTAGTTGGGTGGGGGATGCCCATGGCTGTGTCCAACAGCGTGTGCCCTCCCCAACCAGGGACGGTCGTGTGTCCCTCATCTCGGCCCCCAAAGGCCTCCAGTACTGGGGAGGAGAGTGTCCCGGAGGTGACGCCATCAGGGCGGTGAGGGGCTGCCTGCCCAGAGGGGCGGCCATTGGCAGAGTGGAAATCTGCTCATCCAGCAACATCACTCGGAGACTTGGGTTTTTGAGAACAGTGGATCATGTGATCTGGAGAAAGGCTTCATTCAGTCGGTTCCTGTTGTCCTTGTAGCTCTAGCGAGGGGAGAGGAGCCTCTTCCTGGTTTGTGGGTCTGTCTCAGGCTGACATTCAGGCAGGTCAGGTTTTCTTGGGACAGGAATATTCTCAGCCAGTGGTCATGATGATCCCTGCTGCACTCGCACTCAGGGAGCCTGCAGAACCTTGTAAATACTTTACTTTTTATTTATCCCTGGCCTGAGGTTAAGAGTCTGTTCGCTAATGAGGATAGATGAAGGCCAAGTGGTTTTTCTCCACAAGTAGGTTGATTTCCTCAAATTTGCGTGCAGAGGGCCTCGAGAAAAGAAGGAGCACAGGGAGCCTGTGTCTGTATCTTGGGCCTTCTGAGCCCTGTGTGACCCGTGTGTGTGTGTGTGTGTGTGTGTGTGTGTGTGTGTGTGTATTTATCTTTCAAAAGATAAAAACTGCTCTTAGCTCACAGGCCATACAAAAAACAGGTTGTGAGCTGGATTTGGTCCTTGGGATAAGGTTAGAACAGACCCAGCGTTTATCCCCAAGCTCCCACCCCATCTTTATCCTGTTGTTTTTGCTGGGACAAGTTGGAAATGGGCTTGGGTTCTCATATCCTGCTTAAAGAGTGCTGTTCCAGAGGCAGTAAGTAGGAATTTCTTCCCTTAAGGGCCACTGACTATGGGAAAGACAGACATGATGTCACAAGACATCAAGCCGGTGCTGGCCCATTGTCTGTGTCTCCCCTGCCCCTGGCCGCCAGGAGACAGGTTCCCTTCTGTGGCCGGCGTGTAACATCATCAGCTCTCTACCCCTTTCACGGCAGACACTTGTTAAGCATGATCTTCAGGGCAAAAATCCCCACACACTATGGGATACACTCCCAAGGCTGCCCCCTACCTCCTGCTGCCCTTTTGGGGGATTCTAGACCTAAGAGCTGTGGGGGATTGCGTTGCCCATCAGGCCGGTGGATGACCGGTGGCAGACGCAGCAGGGAGAGAAGCTCAGGGAATGTCAGCCCACGGCTCACTGCGGGCTGAGCCCCCCGTCAGGGCTGCACTCCTGCCCCCAGGGACGGTGCACACGTCTGTCCACGCATAGCTGTCACATGGCGGCCCCAGTTTCCACTGCAGCCCGGAGACTCTTCTGCTCAGTCAACGAGCATGTTTTCAAAATCAAGGTGGAATTCACACAACATAAAAGGAACCATTGTGTTTGTACAGTTTGGTGGCATTTAAGCCCCTCCTGTTCTGCAGCTGTCACTTCTGCTCACTTCTCAAACGGTTCCATCTCCCCAAACCCTTCCCCTTGCACCAGCTCCGGGCAGCCACAAGTGTGCTTTCTGTCTCCGTGCAGTGACCTGTTCAGGATGTTTCCCAACAAAGGCAACCCCCCATCAGTGGCCTTCTGGGCCCAGCGTCTCTCACCTAGTGTCAGGTTTTCGAGGGTCACCCATGTTTTGGCACTTGTCATGACCTTGCTTCTTGAGGCTGGAGGCTGTTCTGTAGGTATCTGTCCCCGTTGGCCACCCTTTCCCCCACCGACAGACGTGGAGGTGGGTTGTCGTGTGTTTCTGGGAGCCTGTGACTCTCTAGATGCTGTGTAGACAGGACTGGGGACAAACGTGGCTCCTGCCTTGATGGAGGTGCATGTTGAGTGGGAAAACAGACCACGTGGCGAACATCGCTTGTGCCACTGGCCAGCATTACTTGGGGACAGTCCTTACAGTGGTGACACAAAGTGGGATGTTTCCAGTGGAAGGTTGGGGACTTAGGTCCCTCCTTCATCTCTACGATTCTCACGGTAGGGTGCTTGTTGCATGTTTTTAAAAGAACCAGTGACATCTGTTACTATTTAAATGTAAGGCAAATCCATTTGCTCTGGTTCGTTCCCAGAGGCAGCTTCCTGAGGTTCAGAGCGCTGGGACGGAGAGGGGTTGCCTGGGGGACGTCTGCTTGGCTCCCATTCCTGCCCTCAGGGCCCTTCTGAGCAGATACAGTCCCTTCTGCCGGGATAGCCCTTCACAGATATGGTGGCAGAGGTCTCCTCCAGGTCCTGTCCTCATGGGCTGTGCCATTCCCAGTTCCTTTCTTTGTTTCTGATGGGATGTGGGTTTGTCCCTCACCATCCTGGTCCCTGCCGGCCCCACCCAGTGGCCCACTGTGAGCCGGGGCAGCTCTGGGAGCAGAAGGAGGCCTCGGTCCCCGTGTCCTGCCACGTCACTTCCTCTCTGGGATGTCCCGAGGGTCCGTCCAGTCAGGGGTGGATATGAGGAGCACCGTCTGCGCTGTCTGGGGCTCCCCAGGCTGCTGTAACCAAATACCATGGGGGTTTTTGCAGCAAATTATTCTCTTAGTTCTAGAGCTGGGGGTCCGCGGTCAGGGTGTTACCATGGTGGTGCTCTGGTGAGAGCCCTTCCAGGTTGCAGATGGCAGCTTCTCCTTGGGTCCTCACGTGGTGGAGAGCAGAGAGAGCACTGTATGCTCCTCACGAGGGCCTCATCCTCCTGACCTAACTGCCTCCCAGAGGCCTCGCCTGCTGACTGAGTGGTGGGACTCCACGTGATCTGGGGGGACACCCATGGGTGGCCCGTAGCCCGCACTGCACTGCTCCCAGCCAGGTCAGGAGTTCTCGGGGAATGTCAGAATTCTCCCTATTTATGAGGCAGAGTTATTTTGGGGAGGGAAAGACACATGCGGAATCTTCCGTGCTATCTTACATTGTCGTTCTGGGGGATTCGGTGCAAGGATTATGGCCGCGGTAAGACGTGGGCCACTGTGGTCACACGGGGCCTTTCTTCCTGGAGCCGTTGGGCCTAGCTGGCCGCTGACCCCCGGCTAAGCTTCCCGAGCTGGAAGAGGTCTCCTCCCTGCTACGAACGTGTTATTTCTTGTGCGTGTTCCACACATCTGGAACTGTTGCAGGCAGGGCCTCCACTGGCGGATAGTGACCTAGGGTGGCGGTTGCCATAGGAGAGGTTTGGAAACGTAGTGATGATCGTGGCACCTTGTGTGATCAAGGTCCTTTCCGTTCACGAGGCTGAAGAGAGAGGATCCTGCCTGGGAGGCCAGTCTGCACGGTCAGTCTCCATCTGTCCCAGCGAGACATGGGTCTTGCTGGCGATGATGGCGGGTCTTCTCCCCGTGGCCTCTGCCCAGCGGAGCTGGTGGGTCTGGGGTAGGACTGGGCTTCTGTGGCCCGGGCTGTTGTGGGGGCTGCTGGGCCCAGCTCCTTCCTCCCCCTGACAGGTGGGGCCCACGCCCCTGAGAAACAGGCTGCAGCAGCCCGGGTGGTGCTTCCCAGGCTGCCGGCTGCCCTCTGCCAGGGCCCTTTATGTCCTAGAGTGTCGTTCTCGGCCCGCAAGAACGACCCACAGACGAGGTGAGTGGCAAGCTTCTTTTTAATAATGGCGGCCGCAAAACAAGCACACAGCGATATTAATGCGCGCGCGCTCAACCCCTCCCCCAATGCCCAATCACAATGCCGCGCACGCAGCGTCCTCGTGGCACTCTTATGTAACCATACAGGACTCTATTGTTCTCTAGCGGTGATCATGCGTTTCTCTCTTGGCTCCTGGTGCTGCTCATGCGTCAGCCACGAGCGCACCCACATCCCCCTAAACCAATCATTCTTAATTCCTCAATCTACAGGCACTGCCATCTACGTGACTCCTTGCACCTGCTGAATGGCTCCCCACAGCTCCCCCTTTTTTATTGTTTATATGGCAGGGATCGTGCCTGTCTTAGGTTGCCAATCCTCAGCACACATGCTTACCCGTCATCGGGTACTCCCCCTGGCCGAGGAGCCCCTGTCTTAGGTTGCTATGGTGAGGGATCAGTCTTACCCGTCTTTGGCTATCGATCCAGCATGCTAAGCCATATTTTGGGGGGGGAGATGCCAGCCTCCAGAGCCATCATGGCTTAGACCAAAGCCTGTTGCTGTAGCCGTTGTTGTCGCGCGATGCATTGTAGAAGGAGCACTTGAGCCAGAATCATCAACATAATCAGGGCTCCTATGCCTGCCCAGTTTTTGAGGAATGAGACTGATTGTTAGGACATACTAACCAAATCACTGACGGAGCCAAGAGATACCTGGGTGGCGTTCAAGGTGACATTCTGAGCCCACCGCGGTTGATTAGCTGATGGTTACGTATGATGGCTCTTAACTTATAAACTTCTGCGAGTATAATTTTAACCGCACAAGGCAAGAGGCACATGAAAAGAACAATTACCACTAGCACTCCTATAATTGTTCCTACAACATACCATGCGTGCGTCAGGGAAGGGAAGTGAGAAAACAAGGAGCTTACAAAGTTTTCAGCAAGCTGAGCAACAGTTAACTTGGCATGAGGAGCTTCTTCAATATCTAATATTTCTTGATGTAATTGCAACAGATCAAGGGATAGATTAGAGTTAGACCAGACCCCCTCGAGATGGCGTTGTACTCGGTCCCACGAAGTCTCAGAGGCATATTTTTTAGAGGTTACGCAAATCCAGTGATAATCACTATGACACCGGATCCTGGTGCGCAATTTTAAGCTCTGAATTTCCTCCCCTAGAAATCTAACAGTATCATATAGTGCATTTAACCGGGTTTCAACCCTTTTATCTATATCTTCCTGAATTCCCAGCACGGCAGAAGTGTTATGTGCGAGCTGATCCACAGTATCAGCAGTATGCACAGCCTGAGCAAGGGACACAGACGCTGTGGTAGCTGTTGCAATTAGGGTGATTAAGGAGACTATCCCGAATAACAACAATCCTAGCTCTCGTCGGGGTCGGCTTAGGGCAGCCTGTACACGCTCCCACAACTCTAAGCCGGGGTTAGAATACCATGGTTTGGAGATATTAACTGGGATCATAATAAATGGGGGCTGTTTTACCACTAATAATCCATCGCCTGGCAGCACTCCTCGAATACAATTGGTTAGGGTACAGTTATAACAAGAGAAATGATAAGTGGCATTTTCCTTTATTACTGTAAGGTTTCCTACAACTAGCATAAATGGATGGGGCATGCAGGCTTGGGGGTATCTGAGTATTTGTCCAATATTCTCATATCCAAATATGGTCTTAGCGTTACTGGTTTGCGGGACAAGGAGGGTGGCGCCTCCAAAGGCGGCAATAAGTTTCCAAATCTCAGTTTGCACCGGATAGCCACGTTGAGGAGTGAGAATTGGGGGTATTTTCGGACGGCATTCAGGACATCCGGAAGATATTATAGGCCCCCAATCCCAAAGCTCAAAGCTATCCTCTAGTGAGTACTTAGTAGCCTTTTGTCCTAGGCAGAGCCTCCAGGGTACTCCAATCCCTTTAGCTATACTTAAGTTAGCTGCACAAAGTGGAATATCCCGTGGGGCTATACCAGAAGTCACTATGGTGCTATAGGTAGTGTCAAGGCCAGCTATACTCACATCACTATAACCAGATCGCGGGGAAACACTCAAACAGCGTGGCATTGTGTGCTTCATCGCAAAGCATATGGGATATACATCAGAATAGCCCTTGTAAGATATGGCAGCCTGCTGTGGCCGGAGGTGAACAGAAGAGGGAGGGCCTAGCAAGACAGTATCATTAACATATACAGGAATAGAACTCACATCCCAACCCACGGGCTGTAACAGGGGTGGATCGGGGACGTATGCCCAATATAATGAGCCCTGGGCTGCCAACACCTGTTGCATTAAAATAAGCGTCAGTAGCAAACATGAGTTCGGGTGAGAAGAATGCACTCTATGCTGAGCCATTTGAAGAAGGGCCTGAAGCTGGGCAGTCTCTTGTCTCGGCCACAGTTGAACTGGCTCCGCCTTCATGGGAACAGGCTGCAGGACAGTCGTCGTCGCTATCATCATCATCACCAGCATCCTCCACAGGTTCCACAGCCACCAGCCTGGTGAGGCGTTCCGGCACCCAGAGTGGAGCAGGCGCATCCTGTGGGAAAACACAAAGGGAACCTCGGTGCCACCGAAGCACCAGGTCAGGTCCCTTCCATAAGCCAGTAAGGACATCTTTCCATTTCACCATTGACTGCTGCATTTTCTGTTGGCCCCAATGACGTTCCGCGGCCGAAGTGCCGTCCTTGTCAACCGTGAGAAAATTTAAAATAAAGGTGACCAGATTGGTGAGGTCATTGGGTGTACGATACTCCTCTCCAATTCCCCCTTTTAGTATTTTTTGCAAGGTAGTTTTAAAGGTCAGGTGTGCACGTTCCACAATGCCCTGGCCTTGAGGATTATATGGTATGCCTGTAACATGCTGGATATTGTAGCAGGCCATGAAGCCGCGAAAGCTTGCAGAAGTGTAAGCAGGGGCATTGTCTGTTTTCAAGTGCTTTGGCACTCCCCAGCAGGCAAAGCTGCACAGGCAATGGGACATCACATGTTTGACATTTTCCCCTCGCAAGGGGGTCGCGCTAACTCTCCCCGAGCAAGTGTCTACACATAAATGGACGTATCTTTGTTGTCCGAAGGAAGGAACATGTGTTACATCCATTTGCCATAGATGGTTAGGTAAGAGCCCTTTGGGATTTACCCCTAGGGAGGGCATAGGCAAATGTGTTACACAATTACCACAAGACTTCACGATGTCTCGTGCATCAGCCCTTGAGATGTTAAAACGCATCTTTAAAGTTTGGGCATTGACATGCCACCTTTTATGATAGGTTCTCGCGTCTTCCAAGGCGCTACAGACATGAAAGCGTGCGGCCATGTCAGCTATTCAGTTTCCCGTAGCCATAGGCCCTGGGAGGTCTGAGTGTGCTCTGAGATGTCCGATATAAAAAGGGGCACCACGAGAGAGAATGAGGTCTTGCAATTCAATCAGCAGGGAGGAAATTTCTGATTGACTGGCTGAGATAATGGCAGTCTCTACAGATCTGGTAGCTACAACTGCATATTTACTGTCTGAAATAATATTGATAGGCTGATTTTGAAACCTTTGTAAAACACACATAATTACCAACAATTCTGTTCTTTGAGCTGAGGTTGATGGCACAACAACCGGAATTACCTTTCCTTCCACCACGTAGGCACCAGTTCCAGATTTGCTACCATCTGTAAACACCGTGAGGGCATCAACCAATGGCTCTAATCGGCAGGATTTAGGCCATATGAGGGGTGTATTTTTGTAAAATCCAATTAGGGGGTGTGAGGGATAATGATTATCAAATGTGACAGGATAAGCGATCGTCAAAATGGCCCAATCATCATTTTCATGTGTTAGAATGTTCACTTGGGTTTTGTCATAAGGGACTATACATGCATCGGGCAGTCTCCCGAGGACCTGTATGCTAGCATTGAATATTTTGCTTGCTATCATAGCTACAGCTGTAGCATACGGGGTGATGACACGGCTAAGATTATGGGGCAGGTAAATCCATAACAGGGGTCCTCCCTGCCATATTGCTCCTGTGGGTGATCCAGGGGATGGGATAACTACGGCATATATAGGCTTTTCCGGGTCACATCTATCTGCTGCAGTTAAGGCTAGTCTGCTTTCAACCAACTGTAATGATTTAATGGCAGCTGGGGTAAGAGTTCTTGGGGAGTCTAATTTAGAATCTCCAGGCAGGATATCAAATGAGGGTTTCAATTCTGCTGTAGTGATTTTTATATATGGTCGGATCCAATTAATGTCTCCTAGAAGTTTCTGGAAGTCATTCAATGTATGCAGGTGATCCCTACGGATCTGGACCAATTGAGGTTTTACTGTTGCGTTAGAGAGCTGCATACCAAGGTATTTCTGGAGGTTTCCTGCTTGGATCTTTTCAGGGGATATAGTTAGTCCCCACTCTGCCAATTGCTTCTGTAGGAAGGTTAGAGCCGAGGGCAGAGACCTCTCATTTGGCCCACAGATCAGGATGTCATCCATATAGTGATAACAAAGTAGGTTTGGAAATGCTTTTCGAAAAGGTTCCAATGCTCGACTCACATACAACTGACATAAGGTGGGGCTATTAGCCATCCCCTGAGGGAGTACTCTCCATTCATATCTTAGATCTGGCTCAGCATGATTAATGGATGGCAGAGTAAAGGCAAAGCACTCCATATCCACAGGGTGTAAAGGAATGGAGAAGAAACAGTCTTTGATATCTATTATGATAGAGGGCCAATTTTTGGGTAACGCTGTCATGACTGGGTGCCCCAACTGAAGGGGTCCCATGACCTGCATTTGACCATTAATTTGTCGCAGGTCATGTAACAATCGCCATGTGCCTGATTTCTTTTTTATCACAAATATGGGAGTATTCCACGGGGACGTGGATTCTTGAATGTGTCCTGCTTTGAGTTGCTCTTGGACTAATTCTCTTGCCGCTCGTAGCTTGTCTTTTGTTAAAGGCCACTGAGGCACCCAGCGCGGCTCCTGTTGTTTCCAAGTTATTCGAATTGCCTCAGTGGCCGCTGGGAAAAACCCTGACCTCCCATGGAAGGGGGATCAGGATCTCCCTGGCCCTTGGCTCCAAGGCCCTGGCCAGGCTTATATCCCATGTTCCTCATTATGGCTTGGGAGGCCCCACTATACAGTTTTTCAGTAGTAAGTCTAATATCCATCTGCTCCAGCACATCGCGTCCCCACAGAGAGAAACGGGGTGGCACAAACATACGGTTGGAAAATGCCTTTATGTCCCTCCTCATCTTCCCAATCTAAGGATGCGGCACTAATATCTGGGCTGGTAGCTACCCCTAATCCTCGGAGGGTTTGATTAGCCTTAACCAGGGCCCAGGCTTTTGGCCAATCTAGATGATTTATAATACTTTTGTCTGCTCCTGTATCTAGGAGCCCCCAGAATGGTCTTCCTCTGATCCTTAATTTAAGCATGGGCCTCTCTTTCATGCCCATGGTAAGGCATGCGAGGGAAGATCCTGTGGATCCTAGGCCACCTTTCCTCGCCTGGCCTGTGGATGGATATTTTTCGTGATCGCTGGGCAAAATTAAGAGCTGTGCGACCCTATCCCCTGGATTTATAATGTTAATACCCCTCGGAGATGAAATCAGAATTTTAACCTCCCCTTCGAAATCGGGATCAATGACTCCCGGGTGGACCTGAAGTCCCCGCATAGTGGAGGAGCTCCTACCAAGGAGGAGCCCCACCGTTCCTTTTGGAGGCCCTCCATGCAGGTCAGATGGCACGGCCTGCACTCCCATTTCAGGCGTTAGGACCATTCGGGTGGTGGCACAGACGTCAAGTCCAGCGGAACCTGTTGTGGCTCTCCTGGGCCTTGCGTGGATTGACTCCCCTGATCGGAGGGTGGGAAAACCCATCGCGGCTTGGTAGGCAGGGACATTGCCACCCCGTACATTTGATTCGGGCCCCGGGGGGTGGGGCCCTGCTTCCCGTTTTTTGAATTCCCCCATTTGTTAGGAGGCAACGGGTTCCCCTCAGTGTCCTCCATGGAGCGACACTCATGTGCCCAGTGATTTCCCTTCCTACATCGCGGGCAACGCTGAGGCTTTAAGCCTCCTGGCGGTACTTTTGGGTGCGCTTTTCCAGTCTGGGTTCCACGCTGCGGGCAATTCCTCTTAATGTGTCCTTCCTGGCCACATTGAAAGCATCCTTTGGGGCGGACTCCTTCCTGGCCGTACATGGCTTGTGCGAAAGCCGCTGCCATAACCTGTCCTTGAATTATAGGCCCCGTTATATCTCTACAGACTTTAATGTAGGCTGATAAGTCCTTTGATCTGATAGGGTCTGATAGCCTCTCTACACCATTTATTGGCATTCTCATAGGATAACTGCTTGATAAGTGGCATTGCTGTATCAACATCCCCGAACATTCTACCTGCGGTCTGTATCAACCTGTCCACAAAATCAGCATAGGGCTCGTTAGGCCCTTGCAATACTTTGGATAATTGGCCTTGCAAGTCTCCTGCCCCTCTCAAAGTCTTCCAAGCCTTGAGGGCTGCTGTGGCTACCTGTTGATACACCGCAGGGGGGTATGTACTCTGCACATGGGCCCCAAGGTATGGCCCCGTGCCCGTCAGCATTTCCAAACTCCATTGTGGGTTACCTGAGGCTGCATTTCTCCGAGCTGTGTCCTGACAATTGTCCTGATTTTGGATTTTCCATTCTAGATATTGTCCTCCACTTAATACCGCTCTGGTCAAGTTAGCCCAATCCTCAGGAGTGAGGTAAAGTGTTCCCAGCAACTCCACAAGGGAGACAGTGAAAGCTGCCTGGGGTCCATAGGCGCTGACTGCCTCCTTAAGCTGCTTTACCAACTTGAAATCTAGTGGCTGGTGGTACCTCTGCTGATTCTGATCTTCTAACACTGGAAAAAAGCCTTTTCCCGGGCCAAGGACCTCTCTCCAATTTTCCGCGGTACAGCCCGAACAATAGCATGTCTTGGCGCAGCTGGGCCTATAAGGCGGGGGCCACTCATGGGGTGGCGCCATGGGGCTAGAATGCGGAAGCGGTGTAACTTCCGTTTTTAATTTCGACTGCGCCACAACTGCGGCTTCCGCCCCTGCTTTCAGCTGCGCCATTACTTCTCCCTGCACTCTTAATTCTCCTAATGCCTTTTGCAATTCCGCCTTCTTTTCCTCAAGTTGCTGCCTCACGGTCTCCAAGTCTGTCTGGAGACCGGGAGATTCCCTTTTTTTGTTACTTGCCTTTATCTTTCCTATCTCCTGTAACTCGCGTTCGGACATCCCTTCTGAGCTTTCGCTTTTGGATTCAGAATCTCGGGAGGAGCCCTTACGGGACTCTTCCCTCATTTGCTCAAGGACTTTGCCCCCCTGTTGTACAGCTCGCTGCAAGGGCCCTCGGGGGGATTGCAAACATACCTTCACCAAGGACCACACAGCTAGAGTCCCCGGGGATGTAGAGGGGCAGCGTTTTAAGTCCTCACCCAGGTTTTCCCATTGTGGCACATTTAGGAGCCCTTCTTCTATAAACCAGGGGGCAATCTCTTCTACTTCTTTCAAAAAGGCCCTCGCTGTTTTTGCCTTTAAGGGGGTACCGTTCGTCTTGAGGACATCTTTTAAGGAGTCCTCCAAGTGAGCAAGATCGTTCCCCATTCCGAGGAAACTTGCCTTATCGTCCCCGTAGAGCGTCACAAGCAACCTAACGTCCGATCGTTTACGGGGAACTTCCCTGTCAACAGACAGTTATTGGTGCACTCTTTACCTTATCGTTGCTCTTACCTCGATCCTCGTTCTGCATCTAAAGGTAGGGTTCCCGGGTTTCGGCACCAGTTGTCGTTCTCGGCCTGCAAGAACGACCCGCAGACGAGGTGAGTGGCAAGCTTCTTTTTAATAATGGCGGCCGCAAAACAAGCACACAGCGATATTAATGCACGCGCGCTCAACGCCCCCCCCCTCTCTCGCCCAATCACAATGCCGCGCACGCAGCGTCCTCGTGGCACTCTTATGTAACCATACAGGACTCTATTGTTCTCTAGCGGTGATCATGCGTTTCTCTCTTGGCTCCTGGTGCTGCTCATGCGTCAGCCACGAGCGCACCCACATCCCCCTAAACCAATCATTCTTAATTCCTCAATCTACAGGCACTGCCGTCTACGTGACTCCTTGCATCTGCTGAATGGCTCCCCACACTAGAGTTTTCAAGGTAGAAGGCACCTGAATGGGTTTTGGGACCAACCCTTTTGTCTCACAGAGGAACACCAAGGCCCAGAAAGGCAAAGAGAAGTCATCAGGGCTGAACCAAGCAGGTTGTCTGGCTAGCCACATCCCTGAGGCCACTCAGGTGTCTGCCGGCGAGGGTAAGCGGGGACTGAGGGCCAGGCTTGGTATGCTGCTGGCAGACTGCCAGGGGCGCTCTCCGGGCTTCCACTGCCCCTCCTGGGCTGCCTGCCGGCCTAAAGCCTAATGGGAGGTCTGGGTGGTGTGGGCACTGTCCGATGGAACCCAGTTCTGTTGATGAGGACAGGGAGGCTGTCCTGAGCCACTTGGGGTGTGGAGGTGGGAGCAGAACTTGGCGGAACAGGTGGAAACTGGAAACAGGAGAGGATGGGAGGAAGCAAGTGAAGGTGCCGCTTTCCTGTGAGACCTTTCCCTCTGCTCCCCGAGTGAGCACTGAGAGTCGGGGCAGTCCAGGCGCAAGGCCAGTCCTGCTCCTTGCCCCGCTGTGCGGCATTTCGGGTGTCGGGTCATCCTGACGGGACAGGACAGCAGAGCGGTCAGGAAGCCGGGAGACAGCTAGCACCACTTGCAGGCGAGTTCAGAGGCGAGGCAGGGTCACGGTTCTTCCTGAGATCACAGCTGCAAAAGCAGCTCACTTCATTTCTGGGGACTCTGTCTGTGTTCTTCGGGGCAGCATGAGGCCGGGAAGTGAGCCGGACTCGCTCCTCTGGCTGTGAGCTGGCCAAGTTCAAAGGCAGGAGTTGAAATGGTGATGACCTGACCCTGGAGCCCAGTCACCTCCCTGGAGGCCCCTCACATGGGGCCCGCCCAGGACCCAGACAGAGCCCACCTGTCTTCAGGCTTCTGGCTTTCGACACACAGAATTCTATGCCCTTTTTCCTCCATGGATTTCCATGGCTTTAAATGCATGGCCCGTCTCTGCACCCATGAAGACACCAGGCTCACCCTCACTTTCATAGATGGCCATCCCCCTAGAACTTATGCATGTCCTCGGATTCCTGCAGAAGGGGAGAAGTGCCCCCTTCTGGTCTCAGAGACTGTTGTTGTCCTGCAGCCCTGCTCTGGTGAGTAAGGGCGCTCAGCACAGGGAAGTTCAGAGGGAAGCAACTGACAGCCGACTCTCACCTGGGCAGACCAGCGTCTCAAGCTTGCATAATTTCCCTGACGTATCAGGAATTGGGCAGCACGGAGGGTCCATAAGCATGAACAGCGAATGTGTCTTGGTTCCTAACCTTTCAGAGTTTGAAAGTTCCTTTTATGGTCAAGAAGGCCTCTGTGGTCACAGTTTAGTAGTTGTGCATTTAGAGTCATGGTTTGAGAACATGTACAAGGACTAGTAACAGCAGCAGGGCTAGCAAACACCTGAGCCCTAAGTGTCTGCGAGGTGCCCGGCATTTGTCTCAGTGCTGGATGTGTGTTAGTTCACCTGATCCTCTCAGAAACCTGCGAGGTGGGTACTGTGGTTACTTTCATTTGACAGATGGGGTACTTGAGGCACAGAGAGGTTACATAACTTTTCCAAAGTCACACAGCTGCCAACTCTTGGAGCCAGGATTCAGGTCCAGGTGAGCCAGCTCAAGTCCACACTCTGAACCATATTTACATGTCTCTGTGCCAGAGAAGGACACACAGCTGCAGCCTGTGGACAGGGGACACTGGGCCTTAGTGAGAATGTGTATTCTAACATTAAGACGTTGTGAACCAGTCAGGATGGGCAAACAAACAAGTTGCAGAAGGGTGTGGAGAGTGTTAATGTTGTTCAGATGAAGTGAAAAACCACCCAGGGTGGTACTCTGTATTTTGTATATGTAGTATATTGGTATACTGTGAGTTATTTGTGAATGCATGCACGCACAGTAGAAGCGTAAGCCTTCCTGGGAACGGTAAGGCTGGATTCGGAAAGTGATTACCTCTGCAGAGGAGGGAGGGATTAGAACTGGGGAGAGATGTCTGGGGCATCAGTGATATCTTTTTTATTTATTAAAAATAAAACTGAGCTGGAGCAAAGATGATTGTGTTGCAGGTTGAACTGTGCAATGGGTACATGAGTGTGAGCTAAATAGTTTCTTTTTTTGTGAAATTTTTTTTTTTAATTTGTCAGAGAGAGCACAAACAGGGGAAGTGGTAGGCAGAGGGAGAAGCAGAGTCCCCGCGGAGCAGGGATCCCGGTACGGGACTCCATCCTGGGACCCCAGGATCATGACCTGAACTGAAGGCAGACGCTTCACCAACTGAGCCTCCCAGGAGTCCCCAAGTTAGGTAGTTTCTTCGGGTATATGTGACATACTTTATAATGAAGCTTAAACCTACCATAAATTTGTAACATTTTCCTGTTTTTCTTTTTTAAAACTTTTATTTATTTGATAGAGAGAGACATCGAGAGATGGAACACAAGCAGGGAGAGTGGGAGAGGGGGAAGCAGGCTTCTGACTGAGCAGGGAGTCTGATGCGGGGCTTGATCCCAGGACCCTGGGATCCTGACCTGAGCTGAAGGCAGATGCTTAAGGACTGAGCCACCCAGCTGGCCCAAAATTATAACATTTTCAAGTGAATTTGTGTATACACATTTAAAGAGAGTGTGTGGAGAGACATACTGGTTTCTTTTGACTTCGGCCTGCTTGGCTGCTGGGAGGGTCTCCCCGGGGCCTCAGCCCGTGGCCGGCCCCCGGCACAGCAGGTCAGGTGTGTGCAGCCTGGAGCCTGCTCGGGCTGGGACAGGTGGGGAGTGTCTGTTCAGCCTGTTCATTTCCAGGGAGCAGTGGCCCCGAAGGGCAGACGCAGGGACCTGGGTCAGGCGGGGCGGTGTGTGGAGCAGGACGACTGCGTACAGAGCCTCTGAACCAAGTGCGAGTCTGGAAGTAAGGGCTCCATTCAGACGCAGACACCGCCTCTGGGGACAGCGGTTACTTTTGTTTAATTTCGCTGAATGCACAAGGGACACTGTCATACCCACAAAGAAGAGCATGGGATGTTCTGCCAGAAGCAGCCAGCATGACATTGGGAAAAATGATGGTGAGGCAGCAAATGCCAGTGTGAGTGAGTGGGAGGAAAAGCAGGCAAGTGGGAGTTCAGAGAGGAAAACAGTTGCTGAGAGGGTCGGGCATTGTGATTTATGAGGGGAGGGGACAAGGTCAGCAGCTGCTCGAGAGACTCTTTGCTTCTGTCCCAGCGAGGACGTCATCCACTGGGCCCTCTGGCATCCACTGAAAGGTGGTGCAAGAGACCTGGGGTTACCGACGGCCCCCAAGGCAGGCCCGCAGGTGGACCAGGGGTTGCTCACATTCTGCTGCAGCCTCAGGGGTCTGCCGGGGCTTCCAGCTTCCCCTCTTGCCTCCCTGGAACCTGGTCTTAAATCAGAACCCGAGGGGCCAGGATGGCTCATGGTGGTGTCCGCAGTCCTGGATGACCTCTTGGGAAGTTACCCAGCTTTCTTCCTGTGGTACAGTTTTGGGCTGGACTTTATATTGCAGTGGAAGTGATGCTGAGACCATGGGCATCTGCGAGGGGAAATGCTGTCTTTCTGAGAGGCAGTGGCAGTTTCTGAGGGAAGTGGCCACCGCTCCTACCCTGCCCTGCGCTCCAGACCTCACGGCGGCGACCGCTCTGGAAAACCCCGCTGTTCTCCCCGATCTCCCCAACTCTGTACACATCAACGGGACAGCAGGGAAAGACCTGGTCCCTTTGTTCACCTTTCTCTTTCCCCAGGAAGCACCTCGGACTGTCCCTGCACATCAGGGTTCCAGCCAGACCGCACAGTCCCCCAGGGCCACCGGCCGTCTCTGCGACCGCTCTTGGGCCCCCTCAGTTTCTTGCCGTCTGCCTCCCTCTGGGGCACCATCAACCATCAACCGCTCTCTGCTGTCCGGCTGCTCCCTCCCTCAGTCTGACACCCAGAGCCCTTCTCATTGTCTGGGTCTCCCCATCCTAAAACCATGGTCCCAGCCCCTGTGCGGGGCCTCCCTCTTTCATTCCCCCAGAGCACCCCCCCCGCAGTGCTCCCCTTCCCCCCCTGCTGGGCCTGGCCCCGCCCAGGCCCCTCCATCCCTGCTCCCCTGCTCATTCCCTGTTGCTCCTGCGTGTTTGTGGGGACACCCCCCCTTCAAGGCGGTGCCCCTTTTCAGGGACGCTGTAGTCTCAGCCTTGCACAGCCTTCCCGCTGCCGATTTTGGAAGATTTGCATCAGCCCCGAAAGAAACGCTGTAGCCTGAGTGGTCACTCTCTGTGTCTCCCTGACCCCTGACTGGACCATTCCTCACTTACCTTCTGTCTTTGATTTGCCTCTGTCTCCCCTTCCTGCTCAGCCCACAGAGGCCCTTTACATCTCATCCTCACCCCTGCACCCTGATTGCTGACTGGGTCACCCCCATTCCATCCTCTTGCGTCCCGCTGCCCAGGCCCAACGGGCCTTCCCAGCCTTGGCCGCTGCCTCACAGCCTAGCCCTATGGCTGTGACGCTGCCCTCCCCAGGGTGCTGAAGTGCCCCTTGCCCAGCAGCCTCCTCTCCTCACACCTCCCTGCCTCATGCCTCCTCGTGCCATATCATGTCTCCTCACACCCTCTCATGCCCCCTCACACCTCCCATCTCTCACCTCCCCACACTCTCTCTTACCCTCATGCCTCATCACACCTCATCTGCCCCCTCATACCTCCCACCTCATATCTCCTCATACCCCCTCACACTTCTCGTGCCTTCCCACATCCTGTCACACCTCCTCATGCCTCTGCATACCTCTCCACACTATCTCGTGTCTTCTCACACCTCCCCCTACCCCTCACACCTCACACTTCCAGAAATCCCCTCACACCACCTCACACCTCCTCACCTCTCCCTGCAGCTCCCTGCACCACTTCATGCCTCCTTGCACCTCCCCACACCTTTCCACACCCCCTCACACCTGTCCACATCTCCCCCCACCTCCTCAGATCACCTCACACCTCTCTGCCCTCCTCCCACCTCTGGTGTGTGTGTGTCTGCTTGTGAGTTTCTTGAGGTCAGAGACCAGCTCTTTCTTATCTTTAGTTCTCGAGTCCAGATTCCGCGCACCACGTTGCCAACCTGGTCTGCGCCCCGTCAGTCTGAACCCAAGAATGGCACGAGTTTTCATCCAGCCTCAAATGTTCCTCAGCTGGGGCACCTGGGTAGCTCAGTCGGTTAAGCCGCTGCCTTCGGCTCAGGTCATGATCCCAGGATCCTGGGATCGAGCCTTGTGTCCGGCTCTCTGCTCAGCAGGGAGCCTGCCTCATCTTCTCTCTCTGCCACCTGCCTCCCTTGCCTACTTGTGATCTCTGTCTGTCAAATAAATAAATAAATAATCTTAAAAAAAATGTTCCTCAGCTTCTCTCACGGTCTCTCTTCGTCCTCTCCGATTTTATGGGTCTGGTTTTGTATCAAACAGGCAGAACCCGTGCTGTCAGGAGCGCCATAAAGTAGGGACGGGTGATTTATCTTCATCTGCCTCTCCCTCAGGAGCTGCCTCCTCCCAGCCCAGGCCCTGCTGCAGTCAGCGTCAGTGGGAGCCAGTGCAGACCGTAGGAGATGGGCAGTGAGATAAGGGACCCCCGGCAGGCCAGAGACCAGCACTTACCCAGCGCATTTAGCTCCAGTTCTGGGCACGAATCAACATTCAGTGACGTCTCTTGAAGCACAGATTGGGGTGGGGGTGAGTAGGAGAGTTTGGATTTATTTTCCTGGAGACTCGATCTGGATATTTATACACCTTAAGTAACGGAGGCAGACACTGTGTTGTAAAAATGTGCATATGTATTTGTACGTGTGTGGGGTTGTGTGTGCCTGTGTGTATACATACATTGCAGTTAAAAAATGCCAGGAATTTAAGTGCAACTTGAAGGACCTTAACATTAAGAATTAACTTGAAGAATAAAGGAGGATTTTCTCAGCTTGAGTACACCCAGCTGCATTAAGACCTAGATGTGTCACGGATGATTGGCTGTGGATTGAGTTTTACAAATCCTGGTCAGGCTTGTCTTTTGATGTGATTGTCACTTTGGCTGTTAGTTTTGAGAGCATCAGATGATTTCCTCAAGATCAGGTTGTGTCTTTCCCTGGCGACGACTTTCCCTCTCCAAGCAGGGATGAGTTTGAACTCTGTGGGTGAGGCTCCGGGCCCCCTCAGGGTGGAACGCCTCACCCATAGACCCCTCGAGCTCTGGGGGCTGCATGGCTGGTGGCCCTGCATAATGGAGGGGTGTCTGAGTATTGTTTTAAAGTTACCCTTCTTTGTGGTGTTACAATCACTGTGACTTTTACTAAGGCTCTGGTGAACAGTGGCATGGGCAGTGTCTGTCCATGCTTGGTGGCTAGGGCAGTGTTTCCCAAACTCTGTTCCTCAGAACACTCAGAAGACTGTAAATGGCCAAGTAAGTTCGGAAAACTGCTGCGTGCTACATGTTTTCTCGATGGTTTGCAGCAGTCATTTAAAGACTGGGAATTTCCCTGTGGGAAAACCATGTAGCCTAGCAGTTTCTAAATTTATTTGATCATTTGACGCTTAATTTCTAGGAGCATTTATTAGTTCTCAATTCTGTAGGAACACCCTGAGAAGCCCTGGTTCAGAGTAAGTGTGTGTAAGGGGAGGCGTTGGGGCAGAGCGCGTGATTGCCGACAAGGCTTACATGCTAGACCGCGTATTTGACCATCACAGCTGGAAACCCTGTCCTTCCCTGTGTTCCAGGAAGGGTGTTCCGGGTCCGGGCTGGCCTTGGACGCCGGCCTCCCGCACCTGGCTCTGTGCAGTCCACTCCCAGCGGAACATGTGCGGATGGGGCTGTGGGGGCTGGGCGTGGAGGAGGCCAAGGTGCCCCCCACGAGGTGGTGCCCACCTGTTCGCTGCCTAAGCTCAGACCAGCAGAGGCTGCAGCCTTCTGGTCTGTGTCCCGGCTCGTCAACTCTAGGTCTTTCCTTTCTAGCTGTAGGCCTGTTGAAGGCAGGACTGTCACAGTTTTCTCTCAGTCCTGCTAGCGCTTTGCACAGAGCTGAGTTGGTTGTGACCCCCTCGTTGTCCCCTGTCTGGGGGATGCTGTCCTGTGGAGTGTGCTTGGGCCGTGCCTGGGAGCACCGGCATAGGTCTGGCGGGTGAGTCACTCGGGCTGAAGTTACCCACCACCAACCAAGCCCACTAAGTGTGGCACAGTATTAAAAATATTTGCATATTGACAAGGTCAGGCACTTTTAAAAAAAATACTGTAGTGTTTTCTCTGTGCTTCGATGTCTGTGAATTCTTTTTTTTTTTAAGATTTTATTTATTTATTTTACAAAGAATGAGAGAGAGAGCACAAGCAGGAGGAGCAGCAGGCAGAGGAGAGGGAGGGGCAGGCTCCCTCCAAGTCGAGAGCCCAATGTGAGGCTGGATCCCAGGACCTCAGGATCATGACCTGAGCTAAAGCAGATGCTTAACCAACTTAGATGCCCAATATCTGTGAATTCTTAGTTAAAAACTACTAGCATTTTTAAATAATAAAGAATTATTAAAAGCAAGGTCCCCAAGTACTATTTAAGGATAATTTTTCCAAAACCATTGTTCTGTGTTGCGTGAAACGGTCATATTTTGTAGCATCTTTGGAGTCCCGCATTAATCTGTTCCTAAGAGAGGTTGTTTTGTAACATTTCTCCTGACAGGCTACAGAGAAACACCAAAGGTGATGGGACTTGCCTAAAATCCCAGGGGAGATTGTCAGGTGAAGCTGGACTAAGGACCCCTTTACAGTAAGGGCAGTGTCCTTTGCCACATATTTGTCTAATTACCAGACATTTCAATTTATTTGTAATGTCAACTCCTACTTCCTACTTCTTTCAAAAAACAGTGTGGGACAGATACAGAAGTCATGTCAGAAGCAAAATCATTTGTAGGTTCAGAATGCTTACCTATGAAGCTTGGAAAGTGTGGTTTAAGTGGGGGCAGGGGGATGGGTAGATTTGTTTCCTGTAAAGTCTGTGGGAGTATCTGCGTGTCCTGCTCCCCAGATATGGAGTCTGTTCCTGAGAGTCTCTCGTGGCAGTGTGTGACTGGACATCAGAGGGAGGTCTGGCTGGGGGGCTGTCCGTGGACCCCCAGCATCCCCTGATCTCTGCACTGTGCCCTGACTCTCCGTGTCATCCGGTTACTGCGATCGCCTTTTTCCGCGTGTTGTAAGTGAATGGTTGCGAAGCTACTCAAGAGGTGGTCCTTGGACTAGCTGAGTCAGAATCACTTGGGCTGGGGAATTTAGTGACATGGAGGTTCCGGGGCCCCTCCCCAGACTCCTCCCCAGGTGGGGCTGTGGGATTTGCATCTTTAGCAAGTTCCCCAGGTGATTCCTTTTTCCCCTTTAATTGAAGTATAATTGATACGCAGTGTTATAATAGTTTCAGGTGTACAACATAGTGATTGGGCAAGTCTGTGCATTACTCCGTGCTCACCATGAGTGTGGTCACCATCTGTCACTGTCCCACGTCATTGCAATAGCGACCATCTTCGCTGTGCTATACTTTTCATCTCTGTGAGTTATTTATTTTATAATTGAAAGCTTGTACATATTAAACCCCATCACCTATTTTACCCATCCCCCCACCCACCTCTCCTCTGGCCACCACCAGTTTTGCTGCATTGCAGAGTCTGCTTGTTTGTTTTTGTTTTTTTCAGATGCCCCATCGATGTGAAATCATACAGTCCTTGTCTTTCTCTGACTTATCTCACTTAGCATAATACCCCATACGTCCATCCATGTTGTTGCAAATGGCAAATTTCATTCTTTTTTAAGACCAAGTAATATTCCATTGTGTATACATACCCTGTCTTCTTTATCCAGTCATCTGTCAGGGGATTCTTAGGTTGCTTCCATATCTCGGCTGTTGGAAATAATGCTGCAGTGAACATAGGGGCGCAGATATCTTTTCAAATGAGTGTTTTCGTTATCTTTCGGTAAATATCCGGTAGTGGAATTACCAGATTATATGATCTTTCTTCTTAAATGTTTTGAAGGCTCTCCATACTGTTTTCCACAGTGGCTCTTGTGCACATATAAGTCAGAATTACCTACTGAGGGTCCTCAGGGGAATGCCTTTTAGAAGGCCCCCAAGGGAAATGGCTTCTCCTGTTGCAGATGTATTCTGGGAACTGACCCAAACAGTCCCCATGGAGGCTCCCTATGACCTCGCGTCAGCACGCTTAGCCACATACTTGGGATCCACCAAAGAATCTCCTGGGGTTACTTCAGATATCCCTCTTGCACACATATTTCTCACTGAGTCTTCCTGAGGCAGGGGGGCAATGATATTTAACTCCTGTGTGGCCTCAGAGGTCCCAGAGCTGCCTGTTCTCTCCTCCCTTCCCCCGCTCTCACGCTGCCCACCCTGTTCTCCCTTGTCCTTCCCTCCATCCAGCTCGGGCAATGTGTCAGTCCCTTAGCTATTTTCAGGCACTGAGCAAAATATGGGAGAAGCCCCGAATGCAAAGAGAGCTGAGAAGTGGGAGAGCGTGTGTTAGGTTGGTGGGGAGGGGTGGGTCCAAGAGGGGCCAGGGCCAGGCCAGGCTGGGAGCAGGTCTGGGAACTCAGTGCAGAGGCCTTGCTGGGCAGCAGGGGACATGGGTCCCGATACGATCCACAGCAGGGGCTTCGCCCTTCTTTCAGGGTTGCCCCCACCCCATGGACACCAGGGATCTGGGGAGAGCACAGCCATGAGCACATTACCCCATCTCAGTCCCCTGGCCAGCCCCCCAACACCCCTGGGAGCCACCTGCCCTTGCCTCAGAAGCCCCCACGTGCATGTGCTGTGGCCATAGAGGCCACGTCACAGCTGGAGCTGGAGTGGGAGCTGCCACCTACCTTCCCTCTCCTCTGCCTCCTCAGAGGCTCTGCCAGGCTGGCCGCTGTGCCCTGTGTGGACATAATCGGCGATGGGGCAGCACACGAAAGATGTGGAGAGATTCTGACACATGATGTTTTCTCCTGTAAATAATGGTCATTTGATGCTTCGATAGCCCAGAGACTTTGAAAGTAGGCTGCCGAACTTGAGACCCGTGTGGGCGGACGCTTACGTTCAAACAACACAGATTTGATGCCAGTGAAAATTCTAAGGAAGGGTGAGGGTGGACTGTTGATCTTTAGGGGAAGTACAGGTGTGAATCTTATTAAGAGAAGTACTTGGCTGTGGTAGACCAGTAATACCTTTACTCCCCCCCCCCTTTTTAACCCTTTCCATTATTAACAATTTTTTTTTCTTTTAAGATTTTATTTATTTACTTGACAGACAGAGATCACAAGTAGGCAGAGAGGCAGGCAGAGAGAGAGAGGAGGAAGCAGGCTCTTCACTGAGCAGGGAGCCCAAAGCGGGGCTCAGTCCCAGGACCCTGAGATCATGACCTGAGCTGAAGGCATAGGCCTAACCCACTGAGTCACCCAGGCGCCCCACCCTTTCCATTATTTAAAAAAATATATATTTTATTTATTTGATGGAGAGAGGGAGAGAAAGAACAGCAAACAGGGTGAATGGGAGAGGGAGAAGGAGCCTTCCCATTGAGTGCAGAGCCCGATGCGGGCCTCAGTCAGGATGCTGAAGGCAGGCACTTAATAAATATCTTTACTTTTGGAATTGTGTGGAGAGCTTGAAGAGTCTTTAGCTTAACAAACAGTCTCACAAAGCCGACGTCTCAGTTTCAGAACCAGGCCCTGGCAGCTGGTGTAAAGGGAAAGAGGACTTGCGAGGGATGGTGCTAGGTTGTCGGTGACAGTATACTGTGTCCCAGCTCTGATGCAGGTGATTTTCAAAGCCAAGTCAAAATATTCTCCAGAATTACTCAAATACCGGTAAGTACCTGGGGGGATTTCCATCCTCATTTGGAAAATATATTTTCGACTATTTAGGTCTTGGTTAGGCAGCCTGAGGCAGAAATGTAGCTTGTGTCCTTGAGGAGCCAACACCCTGTGCAGGTATCCTGAACAATGCTGAAACTCCCAGAATCCGATGAAGCAGGTGATGTTTGGGGTATTGGGCATTCTCTGGCCTGGTCTGCTGTGTACTGTGAGAGCCACAAGAGTTTCGTGGAAAGTCAGTCAGTGCTGGGCTGAAAGGGTGGGCTCGTAACCTGGAAGGGAGTGCCTTAAATTATGTGGCAAGTTTACATGAAGGGGTGGATAGGCTTGTTTTTCCTATAGAGAAGGTTTGTAGGTTTCCCCAAATTTTTAGAGGTCTGTGACCCCAACACCCCCAAGAGCAAAGAATCCGGTGGCTTAAAGAATGGTCAGACTTGGTCAAAGGGGAAAGGATGCAAGGCATTCAGAAGACATGGGGCAGGTGTGTGGCGTTCTGATGTCCCTGCCCAGGCGAGCTCCAATGCCATGAGCAGACATTTCTAGGAAAGCAATTTCGGCCACTTACCTTCTTGAATCAAAATGAAAATTTAATTATTTTGCGGCTTTAAAAATATGTAAAAATGTGTGCATATTGTATTTTATTTAAATATGTAATTTTAAATTTATGAACACTTTTTATTTAAAATTCTGAAAGTGTATTTTTCTCGAGATATAATTGACATACAACATTATATTAGTTTCCAGTATCCCACAGGATGATTTGATATTGGCCTATTGCAAAATGACCACTTCAGTAAGTCTAGTTAACATCTATTACCGAACATGGTTACAAAATTTGTTGTTTCTTATGATGAGAACTTCTAAGATCATGAAAATGTATATTTTGATCTCCATTTTATATCCAAAGAAACTGAAATTCAGAAAGTAATACGACAGTACTGGCACCAAGAGAGAAGTCATGAGACTCAGGGCGCCATGTTTGTTTTTCTCACCTAAACTTGAAGTCTTTGTTCACTACTTTTTGGGTAGTTTGGTGCATGTTTCTACTAGACTACTCAGCTGGGACTTGACGGTCCACCATGAAAATATGTTGGTCTGGGGCGCCTGGGTGGCTCAGTGGGTTAAGCCGCTGCCTTCGGCTCGGGTCGTGATCTCAGGGTCCTGGGATCGAGTCCCGCATCAGGCTCTCTGCTCAGCAGGGAGCCTGCTTCCTTCTCTCTCTCTCTGCCTGCCTCTCAGTGTACTTGTAATTTCTCTCTGTCAAATAAATAAATAAAATCTTAAAAAAAATATGTTGGTCTGAAGGAGAACCCTTTAAAGGGGCAATTCCAAGTACATAATCTCTTCCCTTCTCTGGTAAGAAAATAGCTGGCCTTTCCTCCACACCCATAATCTAACCCTCCAGCCTCTTGACTAGAAATATGGATCAACCTGGGGACTGGGGAGCCAAGAATGGGTGAAGACTGGGAAGGAGGAAGAGATTCTGATTGGATCGTGGAGCTGGCCTTACCTTGGAAGTGGTTGGTTGAAGCTGAGGTAATGCGGTTTCTCATAGAAGTGAAATATGAAAGCACTGGTCAGAAAGGAAGGCTGGTTCAGAAGTTTTCAGCCTCTGAGCCTTGGGCAGTAGGGTCCATTAGATGTGAAGGAGTGTGTGTGTGTGGGGTGCAGTTCTTGATCCTGGAACCGAAGTGCAGACACCAGGATGGGCTGTTTTCAGTGGGAGGGGGTTTGCGGAGATGGAGAGAGAACACCAGGAGAAATTCAGCTGGGTGAGATGTTCAGGCTGGAGAAGACCAAAGAGTTTCTTAAAGCCAGGAGGGTGAGAGTCCAGTGGGAGGAGCCTCTTGACTCCTATGTCATAATAAAGAAATGCTCAGAGTTATTCGTGTTTATGCCCATCTTCCATCTTCTCTGTTTGATCCCCCACTTCTTTTTCTTTTTAATATTTTATTTATTTTTTGAGAGACAGCAAGAGAGGGAACACAGGCACTGGGGGTGGAAGAGGGGGAAGCAGGCTCCCCGCAGAGCAGGGAACTCGATCCTAGGACCCTGGGATCAAGACCTGAGGGGAAGGCAGATGTCCAGCGACTGAGCCCCCCAGCTGCCCCGATTCCCCACTTCTCTTAATCTAGATGCTGCTGCAGATATTTCAGGACATGATTTATCCTCAAGGTGCTTTGGTATGTTGGCTTTTGAACAAGCTGGCTTCCCTGACTGAACTACAGCTCACTTGGAAAGAAGCACAAGCCATCACTCTAGAAGTGGTGGCAGCTTCTCCCCCGAGCTGCTCCGGTAGCCGCTCCGTGTCTCTGAAGATGGTTTATACTCAGCCCCACCAAGAACCACTTCATTTCCCCTCAAGTCCCCTCTCTCCCTGACACACCCGCACACTCAGCTTTGCTGGAGTTGGTGCCCATGTGATTCAGTTTTTCTCTTTCTCAGGCTCTACTTGTCAGTCTTTGGCTTAGGAGGCATGAATACCGCACAGTGGGGGCTCAGAACACTTCGATTTTCGGCGTTTTTTTTTTCTTTTTTTTGTTTTTTTAAAAATTTATTTGACAGAGGTCACAGGTAGGCAGAGAGGCAGGCAGAGAGAGAGGAAGGAAAGCAGGCTCCTTGCTGAGCAGAGAGTCCGACGTGGGGCTTGATCCCAGGACCCTGGGATCATAACCTGAGCTGAAAGCAGAGGCTTTAACCCACTGAGCCACTCAGGTGCCCCCCATTTTTGGTGTTTTTAATTGTTTTCCCTCCACCTTTGAGTAAAAAACACAACGAACCAGGCTTTGCTTTTCCCATTCTGGAAGGAATCTCAGATCTCAGAAGAGAAATTTAAACCACGCTTTACAAGCCATTGACACTCTCCCCTCACCGTCGGAGGGAGCAGAGTTCTTGCGCATGGAGCTCATGGGCAGCCCACAGGCCAGGCACCGTGGTGGCCAGGCACCGGGGTCCCCAGGCCCTGCGGCCAGTGGCCTCAGCAACTGTCTGCACTTGCAGACCCGTGTGAAGCTGATCCTTCTGGGCTCACAAACAGAGTCATCCTCCCAGATGCCCAGTCCCACTGATTTCCTTTTCCTTTGGTCTTTTTTCTCATTATAGGCTGTTTATCCTGACCCTATGTTTGAGCTGAGAAGTAGTCATTCTGGGGCAGGTGGTCAAACACTGTTGCCGTGGAAATGCCCCCTTGCCATAGGATTTGTTCTGTGCCACCCCTGCCCCACGCTCTCTCCACACCTCCCGATCTCTCTTCCAGAGCTGCAGGCCCCAAGGGAAGAGTTCAGTTTTGCAAGATTTTTTTTTTCATTATGAAAGTTATATAAGCTCATTAGAAAAAAAAAAAAAACAGAAAATAGAAAAGTATTGGAAGTTTGTGAATAGAGACATGTGGAAAGAAAGAAACCAAATCTAGTGCAGCCCCTGCCCCCGCCCTGCCCTACAGAAACCCCATCCAACTCTGAGGAGACACAGTAATGTTTTCCGTTGTAGGTTTTCATCTACCTTTCCCAGAACAGAGTTGTTTTGCCACATTTACGATTTTTCTCTCTGACGTTGACCTTAATGTTGGATTATAAGTACTTTGCCCATGTTGTCTTAAGCCTCACAACACAGCTGATTTCTTTGAGACAAAACCAGGCAGTTCAGCTCAGGTCATGATCCCCGGGTCCTGGGATCCAGCTCCATGTCGTCATCAGACTCCGTGCTAGGAAGGGAACCTGCTTCTCCCTCTCTCTTTGACCTTCCCCCTGCCTGTGTGCATGAGCACTCCCTCATCCTCTCAAAAAAAAAAAAAATACTGGATGGATAGGATTCTGTTTAGCAGGTGGTCCTAGAGGCTCACGGAGTAGGGTAGGTTAGAAAGGGAAGGGCAGGAAGGTTTTAAGCAGAAAGCTCTGCTTGTGTAAAGACGGGAGATGGGGACACCTCCTGGATGGGCTTCTGGCCAGCACACAGGCCGGCTGATTAGGATGGGGGGCGCCCATCGGTTGACCTGGCTCTGGAGACTGATTGGAAGTATAGGGGACTGGAGGGTGCTGGAGTGGAGTCGAGGGTGGGGGGGTCAGTCTGGACACTGTCACGTTGGTTTTAGACAGAAGCACGAGGCCATGCAGTCGGTGATGATGGGAAAGGGGGCCCACAACGAGGGGAGCAGGAATAAAGGATCTGTTGAACTTGACAGCTGGTCAAACTGGGGTGGTGAAAAAATAATAAATACACTGGTATGCTGAAAATAAATAAATTAATAAAAAAATCTGGAGTATAATCTTTATCGTTTAGAACTACAAAGAAACTGTGGTGCCTTTCAGAGAAATAGGAAAGCCGAGAGGAGTCCTGGAACAGGAACTTAGGGAGTTAGGCTTGGACATGGTCTGAGGGGACAGGGCTCCCATGGCGGGCTGTTTGGAATGTGAGTCTGGATGTAGGACAGGGCGGTGGCTTTAGAGGAGCAATAGGAACCTGGGCACCCGAGGCCATATCTGAGGATGCAGGAGTAAGTGCGTTTCCCAGGGTGGAGGAGAGAGCATGAGAGTCGTCACTTTGGAGGAGGAAGAGGAACCGGGGCTGTGCAGGGGCAGGTCAGACAGCGGAATGGGGGGCAGGCATAGGGTCGTGGAGTGATTGACAGCGGGGCTCTGGGAAGGCAGGGAGAGACGGCGACCAAGAGCTGACCCCTTTTGGTTTGGGAGTAGGTCCGGGGGACCTGGGAGAGTGTGGGGTCTGCAGGGGATGACCTGGGAGGTGAGGGTGATGGGGTGATGTGAAGACTTTCTAGGAGCTGCTGCTGACCGAAGGGGAAGCTGGGGTGAGGCCGTGAGGCCCCGTGGGGTGAGGACAGAGGACTGACACGGTAAGAAGGCACAGAACCCAGTGGATTCTCATGGTGGCCCTTTGAGGCGGGCTGGGAGACCTCATCTCTCTTTTGTAGATGAGGAAACGCAGCCCACAGTTGGCAGGAGAGACTGGCCTGATGTCTTGGCTCCCTGTGTCTCTGGGTCACACTGGGCAGTTGAGGGGAGGGGGAGGGCAAAGAAGGAGTGTGGGGGGGAGCCTGGGTTGCCATTGTGTGAAAATCCAAGATGGAAAGGCACGGCAGGGAGCTGGGGACGTCGACGGTGCTAGCTGTCATGGGCAGCACACGGTTGGCATCGAGTTCTGCCCGGCTTCTTCACACTTTCCTTACACTTCTCTCTCTCCTATGCCCCCTCCCCCCTGCCTTAGGTCCTATCAGTGACAGTGTCTGGAGCTGGGACTATCATTCAGGAGTCTTTTTTTTTTAGGATTTTATTACAGGAGAGAAAGAGCAGGAGAGAGAGAGGGAGCACGAGTAGTGGGGAGAGACAGAGGGAGAAGAAGAAGCAGGTTCCCCACTGAGCAGGGATCCCGACATGGGACTCAATCTCAAGACTCTGGGACCATGACCTGAGCCAAAGGCAGATGCCTAATGACTGAGCCAGCCAGGCGCCCTGTCATCCAGGTTTTTGCGTCCCGGTCTGTTACATCTTTAGAGGATACTCTAGCTTCAAAACCGTTTTTTTTTTTTTTAAATGATTTTATTTATTTATTTGATAGAGACACAGCAAGAAAGGCAGCAAAAGCAGGGGGAGTGGGAGAGGAGAAGCAGGTTTCCCACCAGGCAGGGAGCCTGATGCAGGACTTGATCCCAGGACCCCGGAATCATGACCTGAGCTGAAGGGAGACACTTAACGACTGAGCTTCCCACGCGCCCCTCAAAACCGCTTTTAGTTGAGAGATTTCTTTTTCTGGATTTACAGACGTAGTCAACGTAGACCCAGTCTGATTTTGAGCCCTGCACGTCTGTTCCTTGTTGGCTTGTTTACCGAAGGAGGTAGACACCACGGGCCGTCCTGAAGCAGTTGGAGGCTGGGGCCTTGGGTTTCAGTCCGTCCGAGAAGTCCATTGGCCTTGCGCCGGTCACAAGGAAGCGGGCAGCTCCGGGAATCTGTGGGTCACAAACGGCCAGGGACCCAGCCAGCTGGTGTCTGTTCAGCCCTGGGCAGGGGCTGCGGCAGATCTGACCACCTCCCAGCGGCAGGAAAAGCAGGGCTCGGGCAGCTTCCTGAGGGCACTGTCTGTAGCTGGTTTGTGATCTGCACGTGAGAGCAGCTGCTCCGCAAACCTGTGCTCTGCGTGTCCGCGCTGGTGTGTCCGCTTCCAGCCGTTAATGGAACGGGCCCCGCTTTCCTTGCCGGTCGATCCAGAAACGCAGCCAGCAGGCAGGGCGTGGGGCTGACTGCGCTCTCTGTTCTCCCCAGGCTGCCCCTCTACCTGGCCTCGCTCTTCATCAGTCTCATTTTCCTGTTGGTGAATCTGACCTGTGCGGTGCTGGTGAAGACAGGCGGCTGGGAGAGGAAGGTCATCGTCTTGGTGCGCGTGGCCATCAATGACACGCTCTTCGTGCTGTGTCTGTCTCCCTCTCCGTCTGTCTCTACAAATCTCGAAGATATCCTTGGCCAACATTTACTTGGAGTCAAAGGTAGGTGGACATGTGGTCAAGATCCCTTCGTTAAGCCGACTCCAAAAACAGTCTCCCAGTCACAGACAGAACTCAGCAGACACTTTCCACACCTGACCTGCAAATGGTTGGCCGCACCCTGCTGCCCAAACCCGGAGGGGTGTCGTTCCTTGAACTTCATACGTGAGAAGAGTTGCTTTGATGTGTGGGAGTGTAAGGAATTACTGGCAGGGAGGCGGTCTGTGCGTAGACACAGTGTTTAACCAACATTTTAAAGGACTCGCTGATTGCTTGTGCCGATGAGACTAGTAGAAACACTCGCCTAGTGTGCCCTGTGTTTCAGGCATTTTGAGATCTGCATTCGGCCTGTGTAAGTTCATGGTGTCCTCCGAGATCTCTGGGAGACCAGGCCCTGGAGGTCAGTACCTGGCATTGCCCTACACAGCCCAGAGACAGAGAGCCAGGCTTCCGATTCACGGTCTGGCCGCAGGCTCTGCAGATGTGGATGGAGGCTCCCCTCAGGACTGACTGATGCGCCCAGAAGACCGTGGACACTCCAGGGAGGACACTGCCCCCTGGAGTTCAGGCCGGCCCCTGCACCATGCTCTCAGTCAGAGAGAGAGGCAGCCGGCAGGAGAGGCTGGCTTGGTTTGCTGTGTGCTGTGCACCCTAGAATGCCCGTTTGCTCTTCCTTTCCCCAGAGTTCTAGGGAAGAGCTGACCTACTTCTGGGCCCCCGATCGGCCTCACCCTGAGTCTTGCTTGGTTGGGAAGCCCAGGGAAGAATGGAGGTTGGGGAAGGGGCCTTGGTTTTTGCACTTGTGCAATGATTGAATGATTTCTCTAATTCCTCTGCTTCTAACCATATCCTCTGGTGGACCCCCTGTCTGGCTGACCCCCTGTCTGGGGGACTCCCGCTGTCCAGCAGACCCCACTGTCTGGCCGACTCCCATGTCTGCCTTCTTTGCCACCTGGCTATAAATAATCTTATGTCTGAAAACCATGGGGAGCTCTGTGACCCATGATATTGTGCCTTTAGTAGTGACCAGTAGACTAAAATCTGACCTCAGAAACCCCAAGCCTTCACAAGGCATCCGTGATCAGGCTGACCTCTGGCGAGATCCCTTGAGACTTGAGTATGGCAGGAGTAGTTTTTTCATGTATGAGTTTTGACAGATTTCAGACTTGATTTTGACACAAGTTTTGTCTGTTGTTTGTACTGTCTCCCATGTGAGGGCTATCCAAAGCTTAAGAAAAACAGAATTCTGGTTTTTATGGGAAGAGTTACATTTTGGTTGTCAAATAACTATTAGGTCAGCCCTGTGGCAAACATGCTGTTAAACTGCTGCTGGGAAAATAAAATAGTATCTTGTTGATGTATGATTTCTCAATGAAAATTTCAAAATCCTGTTTCATTTTTTTTGGTCACATTAACTATATGTTTCTAGCTTAGGGCCCTTTAATGGACTGTAAATTGACAGCTTCATAAATGGGGATACAAATCACCAATTTCCATGTAATTCCAAGTCTGGAGTGAGACCAGGGCTTCCAGCCTCGAAGATTCTGAAATTTGAGGAAGTGCTCCCTGCCCAGGGCCAAGGTCCACAGGACCGCTCCCTCACCTTGCTGGGGTTGGTTGCCACCTTGCTGGGGTCCGTTGTCCCTGGGCTGGATGCTGGGCAGTGGGCTCCCAAGTTGGGAGATCCTGGAGATTGAACAGCATAAACCACCTGACTTTCTCATTCTTACAACCCTGGGCTTTAGGCAAATGGCCTCTATTTTAAGGCTTCTCCAAACCAACTCCCAGATTTGGAAGCATCTGTATGGAGATCCTTTGACATTTGAGGAGGAGGTGTGGGGCGAGGTGAGGTTTGGGTGTGGGTTTACTGGTGAGAGCGGACACCACGGTTTGTGGCCCCGAGAGCTGAAGGGTTTATCAGGTATGAAGCCAGGGCATGATGAGGCTGGTGTGTTGGACCTGGAATGGGTGCTCCCCTCATGGCTCCCTCTTTTCCAGGGCTCCTCTGTGTGTCAAGTGACGGCCATCGAAGTGACCATCATCCTTCTCTACACCTCCTGAGCCTGCTACAACCTGTTCATCCTGTCATTCTCCCAGAGCAAAAATGTCCATTCCTTTGATTACGACTGGTACAATGTCTCAGACCAGGTCAGTGGGCACCGGTGACATGTCCCCCGAACAGCGACCCTTTGCTGTTATAAAGAACTTCTACTTTATAATAGGCACCCCATGTGGCAGAGAGAGGCTCCTTGCTTTTGCTGCTGCATTGCTGGGTGACCTTGACTGTCATGTACCTGGGTGGTATCTGTGTCCATGTCTGTCAGATGGGATCATAGTACCTGGCTTGTCCCAGCTCACATCTTCTGAGACAACTAGCATCTAGGTGCACAGGCATGCTTGCACGTGCGCGCGCGCGCGCGCACACACACACACACACACACACACACACTAATTTCTGGGGCTCCTGGCAAACGGTACTGAAAACATTTTTAAGTGCTTCCATATAAATGTAAGACGGTTCTATTAAAAGTGAAGTTTGCCTCGGTGAAACAGATTGTATGCAGATTTCAGAAAATACATAAAACCATGGCTTTATTTTTTTAAGATTATATTTATTTGTCAGAGAGAGAGCGAGCACAAGCAGCAGCAGTGGCAGAGGCAGAAGCAGACTCTCCACAGAGCAGGGAGCCTGATGTGGGGCTTGATCCCATGACCCTGGGAGCACAACCTGAGCTGAAATCAGATGCTTAATGACTGACCCATCCAGGCATTCCTAAAACTATGGTTTTTTAAAAGTGGAGCATGGAGACAGCATTTGAGAAGATCGAGACAAAAATGACTGGGGGGTTGAAGGTGTGAGCAAAATATTTTAACAGCGGTGACCCCATGATATTCTTGCCCTTTTAATAATATGCTAGAAACTCGTGAGTCATAAGTTATAAAGCCACGAACAAAGGTAGTGACATATCATCTGGCATTCTTGTTCACAAAAGCCAAAAATAAAAAAAGAATGGGAATGAGGTGCATCCTCTCATTTGAAAAATACCGGTTCTTCGTCTGTCATGCAGGACAGAGCGCTGGGGGTACAAACGCACACAGATGGCCTGCCTGCCCCACAGCAGGAGTTTATGTCCCCTGAGGAAAACAGACACACATATAAGCCATTACAACATGCAGAACTTCTACTTTATAATAGGCTCTACTGGATTGAATTACAGAAAGCACCTTAACTGTCCCTAGGGAAACTCCGAATGCTCAACTCTAGAAAACTCACGTCTCCAGTCCCAGCAGTGCTCCCTCCCTGGGCTGGATTCACACTCCAGAAGAAGACATCAAGTGACCCCGATAAGTGTGGGAGGACAAGATGAAACTTGGAAGGGGCACAGGGAAGGGGCTAGAATTTGGAAGGGTTTAGACCACCACTGCCCAGACCAATCCCCTCTATATAGGATGGGAGAGATTTGGGCAAGGCACTGCCAAAGGTGTGTCCTGTTTGGAGAAAATCAAATATATAAAAATTGAGTCTTGGAACAATAAATGAGAGACTTACTCATAAGACCTGAAGGATTTCATTGTAGTGAAATGTCCATCAATGGCTACTCTCGTAACAACTTCCAGGCATATGGCAACAGCCTGGCATTCAGCACTGTCCCCTTGCTGGGCAGCTGTCACCGCTGTCTGTCTCGAGAATGTGCTCGTCCTCTCAAACCGCTACCCCATATCCATTAAACACTAGAGGTTAGGTTTTTTTTTTTTTTTTTTTTTTTGGTTTTTCTTTCCAGTAAGGGCTTATAATGGTAACAAACTTAAAATAACACAGTTTTTAAAATTCCGTTGTTTTTAGGGGGAATGTTTATTTATGAATATCTAGACCTGTGTGTTGCTGGCCCCAAGCTGTGCACTATCCATGTAGAAAGGAAGGGGCCAGCGTGCTACCCAGCTGAGTTAGAGAAGGGAAGCGAGATACAGAGATGGGGAGACGGTTTCCTGGAGGGGCTACTGTCTCCAAACACGATGCATTAGAAGAAGGCAGAAGGATTATTTAGGTGATCGGCTTTTCATGGCTTGGTTTTGGTGCACTTTGTCTGAAACACTGCCCTTTGTGGGAGAGCTGCCCAGATGTGACCCTGTGCATATCCTGGGCCCTGCAGACGGGGGAGACTACACACCAGGCCTGTTCGGCCATCCCAATGGTCCAGACAAACATCCTGGTCTGCAAACAGTTTTTTTTCCAGGTGATCTCCCCTGCAATCAGCTTTAAAGGATAAAGAATAGGATATAGGGAACAGGAAGAGAAGTTTAAAAAATTGATGGGTTTATCCCAGGGATGAGACAGAGGGTGACAGTTACATGCTGTCCTCAAAGATATGGGAGGGAGGGCACCTGGGTCGTTCACTGGTTAAGCAGTTGCCTTCAGTTCAGGTCGTGATCCCAGAGTCCTAGGATCAAATCCCGAATCGGGCTTCCAGCTCTGTGGAGAATCTGCTTCTCCCTCTGACCTTCTTCCCTCTTGTGCTGCCTCTCACACACTCTCTCTTTCTCTCGCTCAAATAAATAAATAACATCAATCTTTGAAAAAAATGTGGGAGGGAGAGACCTAACATCTCCCTATTTGATTGTTGAAGGCAAGAAGACTTACATTCAAGAGATTTAGCTTGGAAATGAGGTTTTGGAGGGTGACGTAATAACTGTCAGAGATGGGCAGTTCCCACGCTTGACTGTTTTGAAGATAAGAATTCTCTGCCCTGTGTGGTTGGAATGACTCCCCACCTGGGTTATTACCTGATTTCCACATGCACATTGCAGGGGGAAGGAATTGCACCATATCAGAATTAGCCTTTCTTCACGTTAATAAGAACCAGAGCAAAACCTCAGTGTGCTGACTGCACGCCTCCCCTCACTTCTCAACAGGCGGATCTGAAGAACCAGCTGGGGGCGCCTGGGTGGCTCAGTGGGTTAAGCCGCTGCCTTCAGCTCAGGTCATGATCTCAGAGTCCTGGGATCGAGTCCCGCATCGGGCTCTCTGCTCAGCAGAGAGCCTGCTTCCCTCTCTCTCTCTCTCTGCCTGCCTCTCCATCTACTTGTGATTTCTCTCTGTCAAATAAATAAATAAAATCTTTAAAAAAAAAAAAATGAAGAACCAGCTGGGAGACGCCGGATACGTGGTGTTTGGGGTGGTCCTCTTCGTGTGGGAGCTCTTACCCACCACCTTAGTCGTTTACTTCTTCTGAGTTAGAAACCCTGCAAAGGACCTTGTGAGTAAACCATCTTCTAGTTGTAGAAACTGTCTCCTACTGCTCATCACAACGCATGCCATTGAGGCTTGACCTTAGATTTTCAGGAGCAGGCCTCTTTCATCCTGTTGTGATGTAAAAAGTTCCCTTGTCTGCCTGAGACGGTCTTCTCCCTTAACTCTGATTTATTTAGTTGTTTGTTTATTTTTATTTTTATTTTTTAAAATTTCTTTTCAGTGTTCCAGAATTCATTGTTTATGCACCATACCCAGTGCTCCATGCAATATGTGCCCTCCTTAATACCCACCACCAGGCTCACCCCTCCCACCTCCCCTCCAAAACCCTCAGATTGTTTTTCAGAGTCCATAGTCTCTCATGGTTCATCTCCTCCTCTGATTTCGCCCAACTCCCTTCTCCTCTCCATCTCCCCATGGCCTCCATGTTATTCCTTATGCTCCAAAGATAAGCGAAACCATATGATAATTGACTCTCTTGGCTTGACTTATTTCACTCAGCATAATCTCTTCCAGTCCCATCCATATTGATACCATAAGTTGGGTATTCATCCTTTCTGATGGAGGCATAATACTCCATAGTGTATATGGACCATATCTTCCTTATCCATTCATCCGTTGAAGGGCATCTTGGTTCTTTCCAATGTTTGGCAACTATGGCCATTGCTGCTATGAACTTGGGGATGCAGATGGCCCTTCTTTTCACTACATCTGTATCTTTGGGGTAAATACCCAGAAGTGCAATTGCAGGGTCATAGGGAAGCTCTATTTTTAATTTCTTAAGGAATCTCCACACTGTTCTCCAACTTGGGCTTCACCAACTTGCATTCCCACCAACAGTGTAAGAGGGTTCCCCTTTCTCCACATCCTGTCCAACACACGTTGTTTCCTGTCTTGTGAATTTTGGCTGTTCGAACTGGTGCAAGGTGGTGATCTCAATGTGGCTTTGATTTGAATCTCCCTGATGGCTAGTGATGATGATGAACATTTTTTCATGTGTCTGTTAGCCATTTGTATGTCTTCATTGGAAAAGTGTCTTTTTATGTCTTCTGCCTTTTTTTGATGTGATTATCTGTTTTGTGTGTGTTGAGTTTGAGAAGTTCTTTATAGATCCTGGATATCAGCCCTTTGTCTGTAATGTCATTTGCAAATATCTTCTCCCATTCCGTGGGTTGCTTCTTTGTTTTTTTGACTGGTTCCTTTGCTGTGCAGAAGCTTTTGCTCTTGATGAAGCCCCCAAAATTCATTTTTGCTTTTTTTTCCTTTGCCTTTGGAGACATATCTTGAAAGAAGTTGCTGTAGCCGATATTAAAGAAGTTACTGCCTATGTTCTCCTCTAGGATTCTGATGGATTCCTGCCTCACATTGAGGTCTTTTATCCATTTTGAGTTTATCTTTTTGTATGGTGTAAGAGAATGGTCGAGTTTCATTCTTCTACACATAGCTGTCCAATTTTCCCAACACCATTTATTGAAGAGACTTTTTCCCACTGTATATTTATTTATCTATTTTAATTTCTTTTTCCTTTTTTTCCCCCTTAACTCTTTTTGAGGGAAATTCATTTTTTCAGCTTTCCTCTTTCAGAAGAAATGAAAGTTGCCTCTCAAGGCCTAAATATAGTGACTAACTCTTTTCCTAGTGCAACAAATCTCACTGGTATCTGAGCCTTGACTTGGGGTGAACCAAATATATAAACTTTTATTTTTGGAAAGGGAAATAGAAAATGGTACTTGAGGGTGCCTGGGTGGCTCAGTGGGTTAATCCGCTGCCTTCAGCTCAGGTCATGATCTCAGGGTCCTGGGATTGAGTCCTGCATCGGGCTCTCTGCTCAGCGGAGAGCCTGCTTCCTTTCCACTCTCTCTGCCTGCCTCTCTGCCTACTTGTGATCTCTCTCTGTCAAATAAAAAAATAAAATCTTTTAAAAAAATGGTACTTGAGTTCTTCAGCCCTGTGTTATGTTGGACAGTGAGTTGGGAACTTGGTGACGTGGAAATAAAAAACATCATGAAGGTTGCTAACCCCACTCCCCTGGTTTGGTCCTGTTTCTGCTGGGCCAGCTTTGCATAATTGTCTTTCTCAGGACATGACAGAAAATGCACAGCTTGCGAGAGTGAGAAAACCCCTGGGCGCTTGTGGTCCATGAATTATTCTAGCCACGCTAATGAGGGGTAGTATTTTGAGTCGCTGATCTATGAAGCCCCCAGAAAAGTATAGAGAATGGCTTTTGGCCAATGCGAGCCAAATGTGGGCGGGCAACAAGGAAAGCAGATACAGTTACCAACCAACCAGTTGTGTTTTACCCTGTTTCTTTTACTTTCTTTTCAAAAGATTTATTTATTTGAGAGAGAGAATGCTAGAGGCAAGGAGGGGCAGAGGGAGAGAGAGAACCCCAAGCAGATGCCCCACTGAGTGTGGAGCCCAATGTGGGGCTTGATCCCATGCCCTGAGATTATGACCTGATCCAAAACCAGGAGTTGGCTGCTTAACTGACAGAGCCACTCAAGCACCGTGACCCTGTTTTTTTCTTACTTTTCTCTTATTCATATCTGGATAATCACCATGAGCCAGAAACAGTGGGGTGGGGGTGGGAAGCTTGCCTAGCCTGGGGCATGTGGGGCAGGCCTGACTGCGGCCCCTGCAGAGAAGGCAGTGGGTAGTGTTTTCTAGACTGTGGGATCCGCTTCCTTCACTTCTGTTATTTGTAGCTGCAGGACCATGGCCGTGCACTTCCTCTGACCTTCACTTGCTGTGGAAACAGCTGGAGGCTTCTGTAGAGTCAGATCCTAAACACTTGAAGCTCCCTGATGGAGAAATGGGACAGGCGGGCCCCAGATTCTAGGCTGAGAGACCAGGTCCTTATTTTCCTTCCTTCTCTGAAGTTTTCTGGGCACCTTGAGGGACTAAGGGATTGTGAGGGGTCGCTGAAGCTGACTCCCGGAGCTCATGGAGTCCTCCCCCGGCCTCTGCGTGTACCTTTTTATCAGCTCATGTCTCGGAGGCTTCAGAACTGGGCTCCCGAAACCCAGAGTAGACGTCCAGATTTAACAAGAGGAAGGCTAATGTGATAGTGTCCACATTCTTCTACTAAATGAATACAGAGTAATGTCTGCTGTGTACTCGCAGATGTCATTATCCAGGGACACCTGTCTTAACATACTCCATGTAGATGCGGTTACTTGGTTATTGGGCTTGAATAGAGTTCAAGATGTTCAGAGTATTTTTTAGAGCCATGGTTCTTGAACATGGTGGTCTTGGGACACTTTACACGGGTTGATTTTTTTTTTTAAGATTTTATTTGTTTATTTGACAGAGAGAGAGAGCATGAGCAGGGGGAGCGGCAGGCAGAGGGAGAGGGAGATGCAGGCTCCCGGCTGAGCAGGGAGCCCTATGCCGGGCTCGATCCCAGGACTCTGGATCATGACCTGAGCTGAAGGCAGACCCTTCACCAACTGAGCCACCCAGGCACCCTGTGATTAATTTTTTTACTGAGTGGTAATTGACATACTAGTTTCAGGTGTACAGCGTAGTGAGTGGGTATCATAGCTGTTACACAGCGATCCTAACAAGCCCAATTGCCATCTCACGACGCGGTTATGATGTTTCTTCTTGAGCTAACTTTCAAGGTCCGCTCTAACTGCCTTCAGACATGCAGCACACTGTTATTACGTGTGGTCAGCGTACTGTACGGGGTCCCCAGGACTTAGTCATTGCATAACTGGAAACATGTAACTTTGACCCCTTCCACGTGGTTCGCCCACTCCCCATCCACACCTCAGGCGACCACCGTCTCCTCTCTGTACCCATGCTGGGGTTTTCTCTGCATGCTCCGAGATTCCACATATGTGAGATCATAAGTGTTTATCTTATCCTGACTTATTTCACTCAGCATAATGTCCTCAAGTTTTATCCATGTTGTTGCAAATGGCAGGATTTGTATGTGTGTGTGTGTGTGTGTGTGTGTGTGTGTGTGTGTGTGTGTGTTTTGATGGATGAGTAATATTCCAGTATAGTTCAGGCTCCTTTCACCCACTGATGGACTTTTGGGTCGTTTTCGTCTCTTGGCTCTTGTAAATAATGCTGCGGTGAACACGAGGGTGCAGATATCCTGTCGGATTAATGTTTGCATTTCCTTCAGATAAATGCAGAAGTGGGATTGCTGGATCACAGGCTGGGTCTACTCTTACTTTTCTTCGGACCTTCCGCTGTTTCCCATGGTGGCTGCGCCCATCTATGTTCCCACCAGCAGCGAGTGTGAAAGGGTTCCTGTACACTTCCTGGCCAACACTGGTTATTTCCTGTCTTTTGATTTCAGCCATTCTGACAGGCATGAGGTGATCGCCCAATGTAGTTTTGATTTGTATTTCCCTGATGGTGAGCGACGTTGAGCATCTTTTCATGTACCTGTTGGCCATCGGTAGGTCTTTGGGAAAAATGTCTGTTTGGGCCCTTTGCCTGTTTTTTAATTGGATTATATTTTTCCGTTGAGTTGTAGGAGTTCTTCATATATTTTGGGTATTGACCCTTTATCAGATACATGATTTGAAAACATCTCCTAGTCAGTCTGTTAACTTTTCATTTTGTTTATGGTTTCCTTTGCTGTGTGGAAGCTTTTTCATTTGATGTGGCTTTATGTGTTTATTTTTGCTTTTGTTGCCTTTACTTTGGGTGTCAAATCTAAATCATCATCCCCAGTACTGACGTCAGGGAGCTTACCCCCTGTGTTTTCATTTAGGGGTTTTATGGTTTCAGTTCTTACATTCAAGTGTTTAATCCATGTTGAGTTAATGTTTGTGTGTGGTATAAGAAGACAGTGGTCCAGTTTCATTCTTTTCCATGTGGCTGTCCAGTTTTCCCAACACTCTTTATTGAAAGAATTGTCGTTTCCCCCATTATATAGTCATGGCTGCTTTGTTGTGAAACACTTGACCATGTAAGTGTGGATTTCTTTCTGGGCACTCTGTTCTTCCATTGATATGTGTGTCTGTTTTTATGCCAGTATCATACTGTTTGGATGACTGTAGCTTTGTAATATTGTTTGAAACCAGGGAGCATGATGCCACCAGCTGTGTTCTTCTTTTTCAAGATTCTCTGACTCTTCAGGGTCACACTGATAAATTATTGAGGACCTACAAAAGGTCTTATTTGGAGAGGGGTATGCATGTGTGTAAAATTAAAAAAATTAATTCTCTATAAATAATAAACCCATTATATGTTACCATAAAAATATTTTCTGAGAAAGAACATTTTTCCAAAACAAAGTAGGAGAGTAGCATTGTTGTAAAATTTTCAGATTTTTTTTTCGTATCTGATTTAATAGAAGACAGTTGGGTTCTGTCTGCTTCTGCATTCAGTCTGTTGTGATACATTGTTTTGGTGGAGTATGTGAGGAAAATCCAGCCTTACAGAAATACATATTTGCAATAGAGTAATTTAATACCCTTTAACAAAATTGTGGATATTTTTCTTTGAAGTGCATCAGAAGTGAACTAGTTGTGGTTTCCTAACAGTCAGTTGCAGTGCGGAATCTAAAATCATAGCAGTAACCTCAGACTGTGTCAACACTAACGTCCCTCAGTGTTTTTTTTTTTAAGATTTTATTTATTTATTTGATAGAGAGAAATCACAAGTAGATGGAGAGGCAGACAGAGAGAGAGAGGGGAAGCAGGCTCCCTGCTGAGCAGAGAGCCCGATGCGGGACTCGACCCCAGGACCCTGAGATCATGACCCGAGCCGAAGGCAGCGGCTGAACCCACTGAGCCACCCAGGTGCCCCCGTCCCTCAGTTTATCTTGCATTTTGAATGGATCTTCTACCCACGCATGGCCTTTTATATTGGTCACTTGGAAAATACTGGCGTACCGAGTTACGCAGATCTTTCAGACATTAAAATTCACTCACTAAATACTACCACTGATCATTTCAGGAGAATCTTTGAAGTCCTGGGATGCCCTGTGGCTCGAGGTGGGGGATGCCAGTGTTCCAAAGCTTTTTCATTGTTGCTGAAAAGCTCATATTTGATTGGTGATAAATACTGTCCACCTGACTTCAGATACTTTTGAGACAGGGTCTGCCAGACACTCATGTCTGAAAAAGCCTGGTTTGTAAGAGTTGTGAAGTGGCATGAAGAAATGTAGCTACGACCCAAACAGCTGCATAAGGTCTTTCCCTGAAAACAGCTTCTGCACAGTAGATGCGCTGTGTGCGTACTTCCCGTCTTGTCACGTAACCTATTAAAAACACAGAGACTAAAATTTAATATAACTAATAATGTTTAGGGCTTTGTTACAGCTGTTTTTTTTTTAAGATTTATTTATTTTTGAGAGAGAGAGTGTATGCAGGCAGGTGGTGGCAGGAGAAGAGAGGGAGGGAGCAAGAGTCTAAGCGGATTCCCCACCGAGTATGGAGCCCTGTGTGGGGCTCGATCTCATGACCTTGAGGTTATGACCTGAGTTGAAACCAAGTCAGACACATAACTGACAGTGCCAGCCTGGCACCCCCAGCAAAGGCATTCTCCAGGAAAATGGCCTCTAACTGATAGTGTAGCTGTGGCAATCCAGGGTCGGCCGGGGCAGTTGGTGCCAGTGTTGCAGAACAGCCGGAGCTGCAGGCTGGCGCACCATCCGCGCTGGTGTTGAGACCATGGAAAGGGAAAGTCACGTCTTAACCCACTAATCACAAAAATATTTACAGCCTTGCAGGTGCCGGAATAGATCTCAGGGACACACTGAGGCTAAGCCCCCCATGGACAGCAGCTTAGTAGTGAATTAAAATGATTCTTTATGCCCTGAACAATGTTTTCTCCTGATTTACCACAAGGAAGTGACTTCAGTAGGAGGGAGGCATAATCCTAAATAGAAAAACTTTTTCCCTCTTCTACTTAGGAAGGAACTCTCATTAGCAGGGAATGTGGGTATCAGATGGGGCTTGGGGTGTTCGTGAAATCTCCGTAGGTGAGTCTCCCGGAGGGAAGGCCATCTGGTCGCGTAGAGTTTGGTCAAGTGAGCCAGGCACGGTGGAGCACTTCCGTGTGCCAGGCATGGTGCGGAATGGCACTTTAGATATATTCCGTGTTCTAATGCTCACACTCAGCCTCTGAGCTGGAAACCATTATCATACTCATATGAGGAAACAGGTTCCAGATCATGGGGCTTGTCGGAGGCAGAGCTGGGATTGCACCATGGCAGTCTGGTTCCTGAGTCCATAAGGATAATTACTGGGCTGCGCTGTGGCTTTCCTTGGCGTAAGGTCTGGAGAAACTAAGTTGCTGCTGTGTGTGACTCGACAATAGTCTTACCACTGTCTGTAATTCCTATGATTGCTTGGAGAAAAAACAGTCTGATATTCCTCTGCGTGGGTGGGCAGGGCGATTTATAACCCAACTCCTGTTCCTGGACTTTAAAAGAGCCCGTTGCAGGTGGGGACTTTCTTCAGCTGTGATCCACTGTCTGGATGTGCAGCGCAGTCGCTGTGAACACGCCTCTCCCCTGGCGGCTGAGCCCAGCATGACCGTGTTCAGAGCGTGGCTCTCTGCCATCCACATCACAGTCCTGGGGGCCCTTGGGGTCAGGGCAGATTCCTAGGTTAGAATCTCCAGGGCAGGTTCTGGGAATCCACGTTTTAAATACGAAGAAGCCCCGGTGATTTGAGTGTGCTGTGAAGTTTGAGAATCTCCCTGAGTTTGTCGTTCTTGCTTAAACAGCTTTACCGGGATAGAATTCCCGTCCCATACAACACTCCCATGTCCTGTGTGCAGCTCAGAGGCTTGGGGGTGTTTTCAGATATGTACAGCAGTTTTGAGAACATTTTTTATCACCTCAAAAGGAAACCTGTTCCCATTAGCTGTCACTCCCCTCCCCGGCCCCAGGCACCTGCTTGTCTGTCTGTGGATTTCCCTGCTGGAATTCCACGGGCATGGGCCGTACACTGTGTGGTTTCCTGCGATTGCCTCCTTGCACAGGGTTCATGTGTGTTGTAGTGCGTATTAGTACCTTATTCCTTTTTATGGCTGAATAATACTTCGTCGTATGGTGGTCTCACATCTTGTTTCCAGTTCTTTACTCCTAGGAACAGTGCTGCTCTAGATATCCATGTGTAGGTTTCTGTGTGCACACGTCTTCCAAGGCGCCTGGGGGCTCAGCTAAGCATCGGACTCTGTGGTTTAGGCTCAGGTAATGGTCTCAGGGTCCCCTGAGTTGAGCCCCACATCAGGCTCCCTGCTCAGCGTGGCATCTGTTGGGATTTTCTCTCTCTCCCTCTCGTTGCCCCTCCCCTCTGCTCCACAGGCACACTTTCTCTCTCTCACTGTCTCTCTGATAAATCAAACTTTAAAAAAAGTATGTCTCTTAGGTATATATCTAGGAGTGCAGTTGCTAGGTCATCTGGTAACTCTATATTGAAATTTATTTTAAAAAGTCTTGTCTGGTTAACATGCAGTGTTGTGTTAGTTTCGGGTGGACGGTACAGTGACTCCATCCTTCCACACATCCCTCACAGCTCATCAGGACAAGTGGCTCCCACTTCTCCTGAAGAAGCTCCCCATACCTCACCAGCCTCGCTTCTGGTGACCCTTTGTTTGTTCCCTGTAGATAAGAGTCTGTTTTTTGGGTTGTTCTCTTTTTTTCTTCTTCTTTTGCTCATTTGTTCTGTTTCTTAAATTCTATATGAGTGAAATCACGTGGTATTTATCTTTCTTGGACTTACTTTGCTTAGGATTATACTCTCTAGCTCCATCCATGTGGATGCACATGGCAAGATTTCATTCTTTTGATGGCTGAGGAATGTTCCATTGTATACGTACACCACATCGTCTTCATCTGCTCATCCATCAGTGGACACTTGGGCTGCTTCCACAGTTTGGCTATTGTAGATAATGTTGCTAAGAATATAGGGGTGCTGGTATCCCTTCAAATTAGTGTTTCTGTATTATTTTGGTAAATACCCAGTAGTGAAATTACTGATTTGTAGAATAGTTCTGTTCTTAATTTTTTGAGGAACCTCCACTCTGTTCTCCACAGTGGCTGTACCAACTTGCATTCCCAACCGTGTAGAAGGGTTCCCCTTTCTCCACATCCTCGCCAGCATCTGTTGTTTCATGTGTTGTTGGTTTTAGACACTCCGACAGGTGTGAGGTGATCTCTCATCATGGTTGCAATCTGCATTTCCCCGAGGATGAGTGATGTTGAGTATCTTCTCATGCATCTGTTGGCCATCTGTTGGTCTTTTTTTGAGAAACGTCCATTCATGTCTAATGTCCACTTTTTAATTGGATTGTTTTTTGGGGTGTTGAGTTGTATAAATTATTTATATGTTTTAGATGGTAACCCATTATCAGATGTGTCACTTGTGAATAGCTTTTCCCACTCAGTAGGTTGTCTTTTAGTTTTGTTGGTCTCCTTTGCTGTGCAGAAGCTTTGTATTTTGATGAAGTCCCTGTAGTTTAGTTTTGCTTTTCTTTCCCTTGCCAAAGGAGACATGTCTAGAAAAATGTTGCTCTGGTTGGTGTCAGAGAAATGACTGCGTGTACTCTTTTAAAGGATTTTTATAGTTTTGTGTCTCATATTTAGGCCTTTAATCCATTTTGAGCTTATCTTGTGTATGGTGTAAGAAAGTGGTTCAGTTTTCCTAATACCATTTGTTGAAGAGACTTTTTCTTATTGCATGTTCTTACCTTCTTTGTTGGAGATTAATTGACCATATAATATAATTGTGGGTTTATGTCTGGATTTTCTGTTCTGTTGTTTTCTGTTTGTTTGTTTGTTTTGTTTGTTTTTGTTTTTTGAGAGAGGGAGAAGAGAGAAGAGAGGGTGAACACCTGTACACTGGGGGAGGAGCAGAAAGGGAGGGAGAGGAAGGGGAAGAATGTAAAGCAGACTCCGTGCTGACAGCAGAGCCTGATGTGGGGTTCGAAGCCGCAGCTCTGAGATCATGACCGAGCTGAAACCAGGAGTCAGATGCATAACCAACAGAGCCACCCGAGTGCCCCAACATATGTGTATTTTGTGCCAGTCCCATAGTTTTGATGACTGCAACTTTGTTATCGAACTTGGATTCTGGAATTGGGATACCTACAGTTTTTCTTTTCCAAGATTGTGTTGACTGTTTGGGGTCATTGGTGGTTCCATTCAAATTATAGGAGTGTTTGTACTCTTGGCTGCAGACTTTCCTCTTTCAGCACTTTGAGTATGTCAGGCCACTCCCTTCTGGTGGACAAAGTTTGTGCTAAAAAATCAGCTGATAGTGTTATGGGGTTTCCCTTATATGTAATGGTCTTTTTTTCTCTTGCTGCTTTAAAAAATGTTTTAGCAGTGTATTTTGCCATTGTAATTACCATGTGTCATGGTGTGGACCTCCTTGGGTTAATTTGTTTTGAAGGGTCTCTGTGCCGCCCGGATCTGAATCTCTGTTTCTTCCCTCAGAGTGGGAAGGTTTCAGCTATTCTTTCTTCAAATAAATTTTCTGCTCCCTTTTCTCTTCTTGTTCTCCTGGGATCCCTGTAGTACCATGGTTATTACTATGCCTGATGGAGTCACCGAGCTTCAGAATCTGTTCTCATTTTCCGTGTTTGTTCCTCACCGGCTCAGCTTGCTTTCCATTGCTCTGCCTCTGGGTCATCACGCTTCCTCTAGCCTGTGACCTGTTACACCAGGTGTGTTTTAAGTGTCATATATTCTTGCCAACTGGTTCTTTTTTATCTCTGTGTTATGGGTCTCACTGATGTCCTCCTCTCTTTTCTCAAGTCCAGTGAGTCTCTTTACGATGTTACTTTAAGTTCCTATTGGTCATACTACTGATATGTTTCACTTAGGTCTTTTGTTGGGGTTTTTTCCCTTCATTTGGGACATAATCCTCTGCTCATTTTATGTAATTCTTGGTGTCTGTCTCTGTGCAGATAGTCTGTGACCTCTCCAGCTCTTGAAGGTAGTAGGTGGTGTGCACACTTTCAGCAAGGTGGCCCTGTCCTCCTACAGAGGGGCAGCGCCCCTGCTGCCAAGCCCGGGCCGCTCCACGAAGTGTGCAAGTGGGATGGGCAGTGCCCGCTCTGCACGCTGGCACTCTGCCAGGGCTGCCCACAGCTCCGAGGAGACAGGCTGGCCAGGGCCGCTCTGCAGGGCACACACAGGGTGTGCATTTTTAACAGGGATCGAGCGTCCTCCAGGGGAGGTGACCCACGGCTTCTGCTGGGACTGAGGCCCTGCAAAACCCTCAACAGGGACACGGCATGTTGGCAATGTTTGCATGGTCTTCTGGGGAGGGGACCTGCCGCACCAGGGCTGAGGCAGGCCCAGCTGCGAGGGGGCAGGAGGGTACCACGTGAGCAGGTTACGTACTGGATGCTGGCCCGGTCCAGGCTCTGCGTGGGGGCCGGATGGGGTGGTGGTGCGCCTGCCAGCTCCTTTGTTCATGGAGGAGTCTCCCAGGGAAGTCCGTCCCTCTGGTCTGGGCTCTGAGATCAGTGAGGAACTTACTCTCCCATCCACCCCAGGCCTCTCTCAAACCGCCCTTGCTGCTTTTCTGCTCTCCCTCCAGCCTTTCCAGAACAGAGCCTGTTGGTTTTTAAAGTTCCAGGCTTTAAGTTCCAGGTGGTTGTAGGAACTTGCGGAATTTGGCCCCCTGGTTTGCAGAGACAAATGTTATGGGAACTTGTGCCCTGCAGGCTCCCAGGCATGAGGATCTGTCATCTCCCCACCCAGCACACTCTGGTCCTTCCTGGCTGCAAGTGGCCTTGGCCCTTAAGCTCCCAACCACATGTCCACTCTCCCCACCCGCCCTCACATGCCCTCTTCTCTCCATGGCGCTGTGGTCTTTGGGTTGTTTTCTGGGCGATTTAAGTGGATGTGTTATCCTGTGTCCATACGCTGAGGTGCACGTAGGGCCCTTCTCTGCCATCTTCCTGGAAGTCAGGGATGCACTTTTTTAAAAAACCTGCCAGACTGTTTCCTACAGTGGGTGTGCCATGTGCCATCTGTTTCTGGGTCCTCCTCTTCCCCAGCACTTGTTATGGAGGTTTTGATTCTAGATGTCCTGGATGGCTGTGCCTTTTGCCCTGATCTCTAATGAGGTCAAGCATCTTTTCATGTACTTATTGAACATTTATATCTGTATCCAGATCTTTTGCCCATTTTTAATTGAGTTGTCTTTGTATTGTTTTAAGTGTTCTTTATGTATTTTAGATCTAAGTCCCTTGTCAGATATGATTCTGCAAATATTTTTTCCCCTTATTGTGGCAGTTTTTTCATTCTCCAGATGGTGTCTTTTGAAGTTTTTAATTTTGGTGAATTTTATATTCGTTGTTTATGCTTTTGGTGTCTATTCAAGAATCCTTTGCCAAATCCTGGGACATGATTTGTCTCTATATTTTTCTTCCCAGAATTTTATAGTTTTTACTCTTACATTTAGGTTTTTTTATCTATTTTGAGTTACTTTTTGTATAGGTGTAATGAGGTTAGGATCCAACTTCTTTCTTTTACGTGGATATTCTTGAACTGCTGCAAATCCTAAATTTTCAGGCATCCCACCTTATCTAGGATATATTATGTTTCCTGTATTTGGCTAGATTAGTCTTAGAAAAGGAGGAGTTTCCGTATCAATACTCATGGTATAGTGAGCATCCTTGTTTCATACCCTTGTTTAACTTTAAAATAGACCACTGACGATAGGTCCAAGGACCTCAAACAAATTCTGGATTTTATGCCAGCTTTGATTTGCCTTATAAGACAGTTCTGATCTTCTGCTTACTTGAAACCATTTGAAATTTTTTGAATGGTGAACGCAGCTTGAGGACAGAAATGGGGGAAATGATTATAGAAGCAGGAAATGGAAACTTATTTGATCATTATGATCATTTCATTATTTTAGCTAGTAAATATCCACATTACTATATGGTTTTATAGCTAATTTGGGACTATCTAATGTGGTTAATTTGGGCATCGCCTTGTGTTTCAGTAAGGGATTAAAACGATGGTAATTCATGGCTGCACGTGGAACTCTGAAAGAAGACCTTGTCCATCCTGAGAAAAGAAAAAGATAACACCACTCAAATATAAACGCAACTGAAACGAGCACTGTAGCGGAACAGGTCCATCCTCCTTTGAGACGAGAACAGCATCTGCAGTCTCCTACAAGAGAGATCTTGTCTATCTTTGTCTCGAGCACACTGAACAATTAATTGTCTTTCTAGAGCAACCCTGGAATGGTCCCCAGCCACGGATTCAGTCCCAGATCTTAATTCTTTGACAACCCTCGAAGATACGATAGTGATGATGACCTTGCCTGGAACATTGCCCCTCAGGGACTTCAGGGAAGGTAAGACCCTGGTTCATGGTAGAGAGGCACGGTGAGGAGGCTGAGCACGGCACCCATGAAATCAGTTCAGTCAAAGAGAAAATCCCTGGAGTCAGAGGGAGGGTGAGGCACACAGGAAATGGAGGGGAAGCCCCTGAGAACGAGACAAAGTGTCACCAGAGTAGCGCCCCACTCCCAGGATTCTGCTTCCATAGGTGTGTGGCAGACAGGAGGGGTGGGAGCTGCTGGGGTTCCCTGCACTCTCCTTTGACACTTCAGCCACCCTCCATGGCCCAGTGGTCATGATGTCCCCTCCTCCTGCCTGTGAAGCTGGGCCTTCAGGGTGAGCAGAGCAGAGAGAAGCAACAAGGGCTGAGCCAGGGCTCCCTGAGCTCCCTCCGCTCTCTGCTTGTGCTCCCAGGATCTGGTGCAGTTCCTGGGCAAGGGAGGCTTCTGGCTGTGTTTCTTGGAAGTGAAAGCTTATTGTTGGTCATCCTTTGTACCTTTAAAAGCAATCATTAACATTTTACTATAAACCACCCCCCAGTCCCAGGTGGAATGATACAAGAGAAGATAGCTTGGCTTTTCTGCTCCTTATTATGTCCTTAGAAAACTTTAAAAGAGCTCTGAAAAGAGTCCTTGTTTGGGGACCCAAGAACAGAGAAGCTGGGAGGGTATCCTGCTTTCTCAGTGGACAAGGGTGCAGGGAACCAGAAAGAATGTAAGATGCTGCTTGGGGAAGAGAAAATGCAGCCCTGCACAGACTAAGCCAGCAGATGTGCAGAACACAGAGGTCTGGAAGCAGGCCAGTAAACAAGGACTCCTGAGGTCCAGAGCTGTTCGAACCCTCACCCCAACACTGCTCTCTTACCCAGTTAGCCCACTGCACGTCCTTCTGGGGCCCGCGGGAGCAGCCCTACCCTCACATCTGCCCAGGGCAGCCTAGAGCCAAGTGCCCTCTCTCCTGAGGTAGAAGATCCCCCTTCCACTCCCTGCAGGAGGAGGATAAGGAGATGCACATTAGTGAATGCTTACTGTGTATTAAGGTACTGTTCTAAGCACTCGATAAGTATTAACTCACAGAAGCCCAGCGAGGCGGGTACTGAGATCGCTGGTATTCTGCAGGTGATAAAGCTGAGACACACAAGTTCTTTCTCCAGACGTACCAGATATAATTTTTTGGCAAAATATTTTGTTACACGTAGTGATTGGTTTATGGTTCTAGTAATACTATGCTTCTGGGCTCTGTGGAGCTCAGTGGTTTTTTTTTTGTTGTTGTTGTTTTTTTTTTGTTTTGTTTTGTTTTAGAGTGAACAAGCCTGAGTAGGGGCAAGGGGAATCATAAGCAGACTCTACACACAGAGCCCAAGTAAGGCTTTATCTCTCAAGCCTGAGGTCAGGACTTGAGCCAAAATCAAGAGTTAGATGCTTGATGCTTAACCAACTGCACCGCCCAGGTGCCCTGAATTCACTACATAGGTGGACTTGTAGCCACTGCACGTGGGCTTCAGGAAGCCACTTTAAAAACTGGGATTGTCTATAGTTTATACAAAATCCCAGTTCTGTCCAACTAAAATAGAGATATCATTGATAGAAAGTATAGTGTTTCAAGTCACCAAACTATCTCTTTTTTCAAGTTTTGCTCCAGACTACTATGACTGGGGACAACAAAATAACAGCTTCCTGACATTAGTGGGAACTTTCCAACCAGACCCAGTTTTGGATCCTGACAAACCAAGCCATGGGTAGTATCAGTCAACAATTCTGTGGAAGATTCCTCAAGTGAAGACCTTCAAAGAGATTAACTTCATGACAGCTGAATTTTTATAAGGCACTTTTCCTTAAGAAATTGGACTTGATTTTTGTTACAGGTTTCTAATGGCTCCATAGGACTAAGCAATAATTTAGATTGATAAAATCTTATTTTAGTACTAAAAAGTGAGCCTGGCTGCCTATTTCAGTGGGTATAATTTAAACTTAAAAAAAAAAAAACTCTGTACTTTTATAAAGATGTATTTTATATAACTTAAATAATAATGCTAAAATATATACTAGGATATTTTGAGAATGTTATTGCAATATATGTTTGTAGTTTGCACGGACTTTTATGCATAATCCAATTTAAAAGTCCATAGTACATGGTCTGATGGTTGTTTCAGGCTTTAGGACTAACCTATCTTCAGATCCTTACCTCTTCAGGCCATGCAGGGGCTGAGCCGGGTAGATTCGAAACCCAGCTGACATCTAGAAAGCCAGTTTCTACTCCAGTGTTAAGTTATACTGTAGCAGATTATCAACAGACTACAGACAAGGTAATTGGCTCCTTCCTTCGAGTTCTTTAAGGTCCAGATGGTTGTTGTCTCAAACAATCTAAATTTTGACAAAAATGCGGTATTCCTTTGAGCAGGGCCCTAATGTGTACCCTTCAGCCATAAGTGGATCCCTTAGAAGCATGGATAGAGCTAACCCACTGCTAAGCCTCCTCTGCTGTATTCAGAATCTTTGCCTAGTTTTTCAGCCCAGGGAAATCTAGGCTCCATTACCTCAGTCCTTCCCAAGACATCACCTTTCCCAAATCACGGACCATTCATTCCAGTCCAGGAGTGCAAGAGAGGTTCTCCGCCCTCCATCTGGCAGGCTGTATGCAGTCCTCAGTCTTCCTGCACTTTCCCATGTATTTAAAATAATGGCCTACATTTCTAAGTAGCTCTGAAATCAGGCTACTGGCAATAGCAGCTTTAAAATGGGAGTTGCTCCCTGGTACCCAGGAGCACGATTCCTGTCCCTCGGCCACATGAAGAGGCATGTTCCAGACAATGGCTTCAGTGAACTCAGCTGGGACTCCAGCCCCGGTGCAAGTCTAAAACCTCCAAGATCTATCCAGGTACCACTGCCTACGATGGGAAACTGTGTCAGGGAGGTTAAATGCTCGGATTTTCCATAAAACAGAAGGTCCTGGAGGAAGGATAGTTACCAGCGAGATGTGACCTGCTCTGCCTAGGAAATCTCACCTCTCGGGACAGGAGGAGGAGGAGCAGACGGACAGACAGTCATGCTCTGTCTTCAGGATGAAGCCCATTGCCAGTATCTCTTATTTCTCATTATGGTCTTCAGAAAGGATTTCTCTCTGGGCATTTATTTCACAGAGATCAAGTCTACTTCTCTTGATGGTGATTAAAGTTGCCATCTCAAGTTGTAAAAAATGGCTTGTGACTGGGTTTTCCATTTGTACAGAATGCTTTGTCCTGCGTCATCCAACACAGTAGCGTTGATATATGTGACCACCTAGGAAACCTAATTAGGCTAGATCCATAATTTATACCCTACACTGGGGGACACACTCCAGAGGGATCAAAACTTAGATCGAAATAACCATGAAAGCTCTCAAAGAAACTGTAGGTGAATTACTGCTATGTGAGGAAGGTGTTTGAACTATGACTCAAAGTCCGGAAGCCACTGAGAAACTGGGAAATTTTTTTTAAAAATTGCATAATGAAAACCATCATAAGCCAAGTCAAAAGACAGACACCAAACTGAAAAAAAAAAAATAGAGCTCCTCACAAAGGATTACCATCTGTAAGCAGCACTCCTAGAAACTGATAAAAGATCAACAATGCAGTAGAAAAATGGGCAACATTATGAACACAAGTAACTTCAAGTGGATCTTAAACATGTTGAAGGGAGTCATCCTCATTTGTAAGAAAAACAGAAACTAAATCACAATGATATGTAATTTTGTATTGATCAGAATGGCAAACATCAAACCCATGTCTACAGAGGTAAGGGGGTGGGTTAGCAGGTGCGGTCTTTAATTGCAGGTGGATATGAGGACCAGTAACTGCCTCTAGGGAGGGAAATATTCTACTATCATGGTCTGTGACCCCAACATTCTATTTTGGGGACTTTTTTCTACAAGTACATATTTATGTGTGAAATGACATATACAAAGGTCTGGAAACAATCCAATGCCCATTCATAGCGGATTGGTTAATTAAACAATTATACATTCATAGAATGGTATACCAAGCAGTTGCTAAGAAAACTTTAAGTAAGCTATCTAGGGAGGTGGGAAGACTACCATGAAAACTAAAGTGAGTAAAAGCAAATGGTATGTATAGGGTGCCACTCTGGGTAAAAATGAGAGGGAAAAACTAAGACTTTACATTTGTATTTGTTTGTATATGCCTAAAAATGTATGGATGGAAACATAAGGAACCAAGAACCAAGTCACGGGGCGAGGGGTGTGGGGAGATATGCAGTATGGACGAGGGGCTGAGGACAGGAAGACATTCCCCTGTATAGCCTTTCCTATTTCTTGGTCTTTGAACCATGCGAATGTATTACCTATTTGAAAAATAGAGGAGATTTAAAAGCCTTAGGACTCTGCACACATCAGAAGATACAAAAGTCCCCAGTTTTTAGTGGTATAGTAATAAGCCAACTTACGTAGTAACACAGATACAGGACATGCTAGCTAAGGACCTGGGGTCAGACATTTTGGTTTTTGTTTGTTTTAAGATTTTATTTATTTATTTGACAGAGACACAGCAAGAGAGGGAACACAAGCAGGGGAGTGGGAGAGGGGGAAGCTGGGATGTGGGGCTCGATCCCAGGACTCTGGGATCATGACCTGAGCTGAAGGCAGACGCTAACAACTGAGCCACGCAGGCGCCCCAGACTTTCTGGCTTTAAACTCTAGCTCCACAACCTAGAATTTGTGACTACAAACGAGTTAGCCACTACTGTCCTGTTTTCTTATAAAACAGGCTAGTAATTGTACCTGCCAACTAGTCCCACTAGCGCAGCTGTGAGGATTAAGGAACCCATAGAAAGCCCTTCAGACAATGGCTGCTGACGCCTGCCATGGTAAGAAACAGGCTCACGCTCCTTATGTACTTCCTCCATTCTCCACAAGTGATAATCAAATCCTCAGCTCCTGAGGGAGATCACTTCAAAGGGGGAGGGGGACAAGAAAGAAAAATTGCAGAAACGTTTATTTAACTCACATTCACTACAGTCTGGTGGGCACAACAACAAATTAGTTGAACAAATGGAGTTCAGAATCAAAGCCGCACCTGTCGACATTAAACGAGAACACTTGCCCATCTCTGTGTCTGCGTGTGTGATTTTGTTTTACCAGAATATTTCCATGACACCACATGACCTGTCTGTGTGCTTGTGTGAACAACTATGGTTTCTGCAGGTACTTCACTCTGCATTCTGCTGAAAGGTTTACTGTAAACTGTTCCCAGACTTCCAGCTGAAGGCAATGCTGATGAAGATAAAACAGCTGTCCTTTTGGGGCACCTGGGTGGCTCAGTGGGTTAAGCCTTTGCCTTTGGCTCAGGTCATGATCTCAGGGTCCTGGGATCAAGCCCCATGTTGGGCTCTCTGCTCAGCAGGGAGCCTGCTTCCCCCTCTCTCTCTGCCTGCCTCTCCGCCTGTGATCTCTCTTTGTCAAATAAATAAATAAAATATTTTTTAAAAATAGCTGTCCTTTCTTATTTACACTGGCACCTGGGTAAAGTTGGAGAATATGGCAGTGTTTCATGGACATACAGAGACTACAAGTATCGAGTAAATTCACTATGTTACAATGTCACAGCATTTGACTTAATCAAATTCCAAAACTGGGAAAACTTTTACTATTTTGTCTCTTTGTAATCTAAGAATCAACACAGAAGAAACATTCAAATTTCACCAATTTTAATACATGGTATTTCTAACTTACATAGATGCACTTAAGGAAAAAAAAAAAAAACAAAAAACCTCATGCCATTGAAGGAAGGAATTCTTTTCCTTCATTTTCATGACTCTGTCAGCTGGTACAATCATTTCTGTCAGTTATATTATCAAGTGCTGGACTTTGAAATTAGGTGATGAGATAAAGACAAAATGAGAGAGGAATTACCAGCCAAGAGTTTGTACAAGGAAGTCAGTCCTCTAGTGTCTCTGCATGACAAAGGGTCTGGGACATAGAAAAACAGGTTATATCACAAAGATCATACAGTACCACCAGGCTACAAAACAGTCCTACACCTATACAATCATTTAAGAAATACACACAGACACAAAAATGTAGGCTTCCCCCCAACAATCCAATTTGTGGTAAAATCAAGTTAATCAAATTTCAGCTTAAGAATACTTCATTCGTTTATTTTCTCGGTGGTGCAGAAATTCATTAAACACTTGAGAAGAACTTTATTTATTTATTTATTTATTTATTTGACAGAGAGAAATCACAAGTAGATGGAGAGGCAGGCAGAGAGAGAGGGAGGAGGAAGCAGGCTCCCCGCTGAGCAGAGAGCCCGATGAGGGACTCGATCCCAGGACCCCGAGATCATGACCGGAGCCGAAGGCAGCGGCTTAACCCACTGAGCCACCCAGGCGCCCCGAGAAGAACTTTTAATATTAACCTTTTAGTTTCCTAGAACTCATTCTAATATACAATTTTTTCCTAAGCTTGAAACAAATCACAGTAAATAAAAATACAAAACAAACAAACAAACAAAATAAAACCCAACAACCACTGGAAATGACCAAGGATTTTCTCTGGTTAACAGAATTTAAATAATAGCTTTTGACTGAGGGAACAGTGAAGTAAAACTACCAAAAAGATTTTTAAACTTACAGTAATAATAGACAAAGTGTAAAGCTTTCACATTTTCTTCAACTCTGAATGAACACTAAGAATAATTATTTTTAATTTACCAGCAAGATTACTATTTCACTTTTTAGACAAGTTTACCTTAAGGTTCCCCTCTCCTACACACAATACTTACAAAAATGAAGAAATGGAGAAGGCTCCAATCAAGCCTGTTTTATTCAACTTAACAAACAAAAAGTCACCACCATCAACAACAACAACAAAAAACCCTGGGTCTATAAAGGTTGAAATTGGGCAAGAAAATAATTAGTGAGACTTTACACCTTTCAACCATATCCCTCCAAGGGATGACCAGATATTTTTAAAAGAGGGGTGAGCCGACTAAAGACAGTTTAAAATACACCCCTAAGTCATGGCAGAACACGCTTCAGACTCTGGCAGGTAAGGTGTGGGTTTAAGAGCACTTACTTCATAAAAGACTGAAGAGTCGAAGGAGAAATGAGGTTTGGTACCCGCGTTACTTCTCCACAGATGCCTCCTTCCAAGTTAATCACATTCTATCTCTAAACAGCTTTTAAAAGAATATTTTAAATATTGGAGGATATTTAAATCGCAGCTTTAGAAAATGAGCTTAGGACATGAAGGTCATCTGTTGGTACAAGTCACACAAAGTCCATTTATATAAGATGAACCAAAATGAAAAGAAAGGTAGGGAGAGGGGAAGCTTCACGAGCCTTGAATTCCTCTACCTGTTAAAATAACTGCCGAAGAAATTCAGGTTGAGAGAGGATTGCATAGATTGTATTCTAAAATAAAATCCTTAAAAAAAAAAAAAACACTTAAAAGGGTAAATTTTATGTAGACTGTTTTAAAGTGGCATTATAAGTCCATATATTCATTCAAATTTTATCCAAGTGAAACTTACGTATTTATATAAATTTTTTTTCTCAAACTAGACAAAAATTTTCTAAAATTGGAGACAGGACAAAGAAATGCAAAATCAAAAGAAATGGATACATAGCATGGGTTCTAAGTAAAGAACCCTCTGGAGCAGCCCACGGCAAATATGGGCTGTCTGGCTGGGCAGCTAAGGGAAGGGACAGTACACATTCGCCTTTACTGAAGCAGGGCCTTTAGACCAAAATAAAATAGCAAGAAGAGCAGCAACTAAAAATCTTAACTGAAAACCAATGAAACTGAAGTTGAAGTCCTAGGGATTCTTCAGTCCCTCCATAACCACACACTGCAAGGACCGTTCACCACACTGATACTTCCGGCTTACAGAAGGTGACATCAAGCAAGGCTAAGAACACAAAAGTCACTGAGAAATTTTTATCACTGGTCCAAATCCGAAGCCACATTTGTTCTCTAGCTCTCCTTTTCCATAACATACTGCTAACAGTGTTTATTAGGATGGTCATTTAAGTCTGACAACTGGAAGTAAAGAACAGAATAAGAAAAAAACAATTCTAAGCAAACAGAACAGCAAAATATTCAACAGATGGAAACATGAAATTAAACACAGAATTAGTATAACTTACATGTTTTAAAAGTATATACTTCATTTATAAATATCTCCTATTGAAAATCTATTAAAAATCATAAATATTCAAGTGAACATTTGAATTTTCTCTTTAAGAGTTCAGAATTCCTTCCTCAAGTCTTTGAAGATTAGTCTCCTTCTGCTGAATGTCCAAGACCAACAGGCTTCACACAGTCAGATTATGTTTCTAATTAGACATAGAAAAGCCTTGTTGCAGTAAGACTTTGAAATTCTGTAACTCTCTTATACTTGTAGATAGCCTATAGAGGAAAAAAAGAATGTATCAGTATAGTTCATATGTGTACATATTTCGAATAAGATACTATTCTATGAGCCATAATTTGAAAGCAAAATTGAAAATAAAAGAATATATACAACACTGAACCAATGAAACTTCCATTTTTAAATGCATGTGCTATAATTACTTACTAAAGACTGACAAAACACCCAGCTGCAGTTCTTCACTCTTGGGTTAGAAGGGGCAGAGGGAGCCAGGTACTTGTTATCAGTAGATTCTAGATTAATGATGGCAACAGTGATATGAATAACTCATTACAATAAAGAATCTCTAATCATTTACAAGTGGTCTTATAAGTTCGTTCTGCACATTCCTCTCCAAATGTCCACTCCTTCCTTGTTGTCCCCCAAACACCCTACACATAACCCTTGAATACTATGGGTTTGAACTGTGTGGGGCACTTACAAAGATTTTTTTCTATAAAGATAGTACTATAAATGTATTTTCTCTCTCTTTTTTAAAGATTTTATGTATTCATTTAACAGACAGAGATCACAAGTAGGCAGAGAGAGAGGAGGAAGCAGGCTATGTGCTGAGCAGAGAGCCGGATGTGGGGCTTGATTGATCCCAGGACCCTGGGATCATGACCCGAGCCAAAGGCAGAGGCTTAACCCACTGAGCCACCCAGGTGCCCAAAATGTATTTTCTCTTGTGGTTTTCTTAACACTTCCTTTTCCCCAGCTTACTTTATTTTAGGAATATAGCATATAATACATACAACATATGAAATATGTGCTAAATGACGGTATTATCAGTAAGGCTTTTCCGATCAACAGTAGGCCAATTATCATTAAGTTCTCAGGGAATCAAAGTTGCATGGAGTTTTGACCAAATGGAGGGTAATGTTAGCTCCACAGGGGTAACGACTGTTTATCTACTGCTGAATACCTGTGCCCTACATCCACCACTGTTTACAGTGTTAATAATAAGTAATTATTGAACAAGTAAATGAATGCTGCCATGCTTTTGGGCCCCGGCCCAGAAATAAAACTCTGAAATGGGAATAAAAAAAAAAAAAAAAAAACAATTCTATAAGCTCAGCTTAATGATAACATAGAATTCAGGGTTGATAATGATAAAAATCTAATGTTTTTCTTTCTAGGACATAAGATGACGTAGTACACAGTGTTAAGCTTCTTTCTTTAGTCTAAGTACTTAATAAATAAGAACTTCTCTTATACCAAGAGATTAGTATGTCAGGCAATGTCCTGAACATATCACACACATATTCTCAATCATTATAAAAAAATTCTAGGCATATGTCAAGGGGGGACAAGATGGCGGGGGAGTAGGAGAAGGCGCCTTTTCAGCTGGTACCCCAAAGTGAGCTGACTACCTACCAAAGAACTCCGATCACCCATGAAATCAGCCTGAGATCAGAATTATACACATCTGGATCTCTGCAGGGGCAGAAGATGCCAATGGGCAGGTAAAGCGATGTGGGAATGGCGGACTGATATCAGAAGATAAACAAAAGGGGGAGGAAGCCATCAGAGGCGACCAGTTGGAAAGTAATACCCCAATACGGGCGAGAGTGCCCTGCATCTAGGGACCAGCATTAACTTGGAGACTGGTTGAAAGCACTCCAAAGGAGCAAAGGATGGGGGGGAATTGTGGGAATTGGGGTGGCTAGGGACAGGGGCTTAAGTCCCCGGTCCCAGGACAGTCTCTCCATCGCTGAGGCAGAGAGAGTGTGGCGGAGAAACCAGCTCTTGGTCACTAAGCCTCCAGCGCGCCCGAGAATGCGTGGGTTCTAGCTCCTGTGAGGGGATGGGAGCCACGCCGGTTGCCAGAACGCAGGAGCCCTACCACAAAGCTTGAGATACATGCGCATGTCCCTCATTCTCCCCTGAGTTACAAAGGCCCAGCCAGCGCTCTTTGACCCGCACCATTGTTTCAAAGCCTAAGACACGCGCCCCAAACTCTCCCCTGACAGAGGTGCACAAAAGCCCAGCCTGGTGCTTATGGACCTGTGCCTCGTTCTCAGTGCCTGAGATGCATGTGCAATCCATAGCTGCCTCTGAAAGAGGTGCGCGCAAGCCTGGCACTCTTAGACCCAGCAATACCAGGCACTCCCATCCCTGGCCAGTGGCAAAATCTCAGTGTGCAATCGCTGCTTGGAACCTCTCTGGTGGTCGGGAGCTCCAAGACAGTCACCACTGCCTTGGCGTTGGGTACAAGCAAAAGATCCTGTGCCCCCAGGGTCTGCAACTTGGAACCTGCTCTGCCAGCGGCCAAGGGGGAACTTATTTAGGCTCTGCACCCAGACTGAGGCTTCTCTCTGAGAGGGAGATCAGGGTGCAGTTTGTTTTCTTCTAAAACTACAAAAACCATCAAAGGTGGTCAAGGTGAGAGGAAAAAAAAAGTGAACAAGCATAAAAACTGCCAAAGAACAAAAGCCTGAAAAAAAACAGTTTCCTCATAGCCCACCACTTTGAGGGGCGCGGGAGGAGTTAACTCAGGAAACATCATTGACTGACAACCCACGTGGCAGGCCCCTCCCCCAGAAAACAAACCAAAAAAGAAAAAAAAAAGAGAGAAAAAAAGGACTACAAGAGAACAACCACTACTTCATAGGAAAACTTGTATTGTTCACTCGTTCCTATTATTCCAGGTTTTATTTTTTTTACACATAGGTATTTTTTAAACCTATTTACCATCACAACAAGCTGTACAGTACATCAAATTCCATAATACCTTTCTAACCTGAACTTTTTGATACATACACCTATGTTTTTCTTTTGCATTTCTATTTTTTGAATTCCTTTTTTAAAAATTTTAGTTTAGTCTAGCTTATTCCTTTTTATTTTTATCCTCTAATATTCATATAGAGTTAAACTTCAAAGTAATCCCCTTTCCCCAATCAATACTACCCCTAGAGGTAAACCAATTTTTAATCCCCTTTATCTTAGGAAAGTTGAGTCCTTTAACAAAGATATCAAGATACATACAGGAAGAATCAAAACAACCTTCCTCACACACACTGAGAATTTATAAGAACTCTCCCATCTTCTTCGACCAGTGTTTCTGTGTTTTTTGGGTTTGTCCTGATAGCATTTAAATTTTACACTTGGGGTTCTTATTGATGAGGTTCTTTTTTTATTTGCATATATATAATTTTTTCTCTTGTCATATACTTTTATCAGTCTTTTTATCTCTTTTTGTTTGTCTACTTCATAAATCTTACCTTGGGGCCCATCTGGGCTGAACCTTCTTTTTCATCTTCCCTTTCTTTCCTGTCTCTCCTCTCTCTCTCTCTTTTTTCTTTTTTTTTTTTTTTTTTTTCTTTTGTCTCTCATTTGGGTGGGGAATCCTGATTGCTCAGAAGTGTTCCAGGGTGTATCCTGAGTGCACCACAGTTGCTACATCTGTTCAGTCATCTCCCACCAAAATAACTAGGAGGAGGAATGCACATCAGAAGAAAAATACAGAGGATGGACCTTCTGCAACAGAGTTAACGGCTATCAACATAGACAGTATGTCGGAAAGAGAATTCAGGCTAACAATTATCCAGGCAATAGCTAGGTTGGAGAAAGCCATGGATGACCAAATGGAATTGATTAGGGCCAAACTGAAACTGACAAGACAGGATGTTCACAATGTTAGGGCGGAGCTTAAAGCTACCAGGGAGGATATTCACAATGCTCTCAATGAGTTCCAATCTAATCTAAACTCTCTCAAAGCTAGGGTAACTGAGACAGAAGATAGAATTAGTGATCTGGAGAGTACAAACATAGAGAGAAAGGATCAGGAGGAAGCCTGGAACAAACAGCTTAGAAACCACGAAAACAGAATCAGAGAAATAAATGATGCCATGAAGCGTTCCAACGTTAGAATTATTGGAATCCCTGAAGGGGAGGAGAAAGAAAAAAGTCTAGAAGATATAGTGGAACAAGTCCTTCATGAAAATTTTCCCAATCTCGCGTTCATGTACTAGAGGCTGAACGGTCTCCACCCAAGATTATACATTCCAAAAAAAATCACGACACCTGATAGTCAAATTGAGGAATTATAATTGTAGGTATAATCTCTTGAAAGCCGCCAGGGCAAAGAGGCTCCTTACTTACAGAGGGAAGCCCATCAGAATAACATCAGACCTATCCACAGAGACCTGGCAAGCCAGAAAAGGTTGGCAAGATATATTCAGGGCACTAAATGAGAAGAACATGCAGCCAAGAATACTTTATCCAGCAAGACTGACATTCAAAATGGATGGAGAGATAAAGAGTTTCCAATACCAGCAAGGCTGAAAAGACTATGCAACCACCAAGCCGATACTGCAGGAAATATTAAGGGGGGTTCTATAAAAGAGGAAAAATCCTAAGAATAGCATTGAACAGAAATACAGAGGCAGTCTACAGAAAGAAAGACTTCAAAAGTAACTCGAGGTCAATAAAAATGTGTCTATCAATAATCACTCTCAATGTGAATGGCCTAAATGCGCCCATAAAATGGCATAGGGTTGCAGATTGGACAAAACGACAGGACCCATCCATAATGTTTTCTACAAGAGACCCATTTTGAACCTAAAGATACACGCAGACTGAAAGTGAAGGGATGGAGAAGCATCTTTCATGCCAGTGGGCCTCAAAAGAAGCCTGGGGTAGCGATTTTCATATCAGATAAATTAGACTTTAAACTGAAGACTGTAGTCAGAGATACAGAAGGACACTACATAACCCTTAAAGGGACTAGCCACCAAGATGATCTAACAATTGTAAATATCTATGCGCCCAATATGGGAGCAGCCAATTACTTAAGAAAACTGTTAATCAACATAAAGAGTCATATTGATATGAATACACTAATCGTAGGAGATCTTAACACGCCTCTCTCAGAAACAGATCATCGAAGCAGAAAATCAGTAAAGAAACAAGAGCATTGAATGACACATTGGACCAGATGGACCTCATAGATATATACAGAACATTCTACCCTAAAACAACAGAATACTCATTCTTCTCAAGTGCACACTTGAACATTCTCCAGAATAGACCACATACTGGGTCACAAATCAGGACTCGACCGATACCAAAAGACTGACATTATTCTCTGCATATTCTCAGATCACAATGCTTTGAAACTGGAGCTCAATCACAAGGAAAAGTTCAGAAGGAACTCAAACACCTGGAAGCTAAAGACCACCTTGCTTAAGAATGCTTGGAGCAACCAGGAGATCAAAGAAAAACTGAAACAATTCATGGAAACCAATGAGAATGAAGACACTTCTGTCCAAAACCTATGGGATACAGCAAAGGCAGTCCGAAGGGGCTAATATATAGCCATACAAGCCTCTCTCAAAAAAATTGAAAGATCCAGAACACAGCAGCTGTCTCTACACCTTAAAGAACTGGAGAATCAACAACAAATCAAGCCAACTCCACACACAGGAAGGGAAATCATCAAGATTAGAGCTGAGCTCAATGAGATAGAAACCAGAGATACAGTAGAACGTTCAATGAAAGTAGAAGCTGGTTTTTTGAAAGAATCAATAAGATCGATAAACCATTGGCCACACTAATCCAAAAGAAAAGAGAGAAAGCCCAAATTCATAAAAATATGAATGAAAAGGGAGAGATCACAATGAACACCAAGGAAGTAGAAACAATCATCAGAAGTTATTATCAACAGTCATATGCCAATAAGCTTAGCAACCTAGATGAAATGGATGCATTCATGGAAAACTATAAACTACCAAAATTGAACCAGGAAGAAATCAACCACCTGAATAGACCGATATCTAATAATGAGATTGAAGCAGTGATCAAAAACCTCCCAAAAAACAAGAGCCCAGGACCTGAGGGATTCCCTGTGGAATTCTACCAAACATTCAAAGAAGAAATAACACCTATTCTCCTGAAGCCTTTTCAAAGATTGAAGCAGAAGGAAAACTTCCAGACTCTTTCTCTGAAGCCAGCATTACCATTACCCTGATCCCCAAACCAGGCAAAGACCCTACCAAAAAGGAGAATTTTAGACCAATATCACTGATGAATATGGATGCTAAGATTCTCAACAAGATTCTAGTCAACAGGATCCAACAGCACATTAAAAAGATTATCCACCATGATCAGGTGGAACTCACCCCTGGGCTACAAGGATGGTTCAACATTCGCAAACCAATCAATGTGATACAACAAATTAATATGAGAAGAGAGAAGAACCACATGGTCCTCTCAATTGATGCAGAAAAAGCATTTTACAAAATCCAGCATCCGTTCCTGATTAAAACGCTTCAAAGTCTAGGGATAGAGGGAACATTCCTGAACCTCATCAAATCTATCTATGAAAGACCCACAGCAAATAACATCCTCAATGGGAAAAGCTTGCAGCCTTCCCGTTGAGATCAGGAACAACACAAGGATGCCACTTTCACCACTCTTGTTCAACATAGTATTAGAAGTCCTAGCAACAGCAATCAGACAACAAAGAGAAATAAAAGGTATCCAAATTGGCAATGAAGAAGTCAAACTCTCAATTTAATCTTACTTGAATTTAAAATGTGTAAATTGTTGAAAATATTTTTCACTTAAAATTCATTTAAATACTCTACATTTAATTCAATTCCTCCTGTTTTACCTTATTTACAGGCCTCATGAGTGAGTGAATGAAATTCTTCAGGAGGTACTAATTACGATGGACACCCTACATCTAGCTTATGTTTGAAATCCCAACCTACACAGCCAGTTGTAAATACATGGCAACCACAGGAGAAATACACAATGGGGAAGGAACAATTTATTTTTCACTTCACTGCCCCTTTTTAGCTCACAAATGCTTGTTAAGAAAACATAAGAAATGTGGCGCCTGGGTGGCTCAGTGGGATAAAGCCTCTGCTTTCGGCTCAGGTCATGGTCTTAGGGTCCTGGGATGGAGCCCCACATCGGGCTCTCTGCTCAGCAGGGAGCCTGCTCCCTCCTCTCTCTCTGCCTGCCTCTCTGCCTACTTGTGATCTCTGCCTGTCAGATAAATAAATAAAATCTTAAAAAAAAAATAGAAGAAAGAAAGAAAGAATCTCTTGGCTCCCCAGCCTTTAAAAAAAACAAAAACAAAAATAATTCTTCCTTGACTTTTTATTTCCCAGGGCAGCACAGTTTTCTCTTATTTTTCTCAGATTCTTTTCCTTCTGTCTATATTCCTCAGTTAGTTGGTACCATATATATCTCTGCAGGCAAATTCATATTGTTTGAAACCATGTTTGGCATAAACCAAAAGTAAACTATAGGTCTATGCAGGGGAAAATGGGGTTAAGAATGAACAGAGGGAAAATGCCTCCTCAGCTTAAAACATAAAGAGCAGTGTGTGCACACTGGGTGGCTCAGTGTGTTAAGCTTCCAAGCCCTGGTTTCAGCTCAGGTCATGATGATCTCAGGGTCATGGAATCGAGCCCTGAGATGGGCTGGATGGAATCTGCTTAAGATTCTCTCTCTCCCTCCTCATCTGCCCCTACCCCCCTGCTCCTGTGTGCATCTGCTCTGTCTCTCAAATAGATAAAATCTTCAAAAAAAAAAAAAAAAAGCAATGAGGTTTCATCTCCTCTTCTTTCATTTCTTTCATCACCATCTCAACCAAGCTTTCCTTTCCTGACCTGTTATTGTATTTGACCAAGCTATAACCAGCTGAATATGAAGATATCTTCCCCACAAAATTGAGAAGGTTATTAGAAACACTGCCAATCTCACACTAAATTTTTCCCGTGACCTGCTGAGACCCTGGCTTTTGAGTGCGGATACAGTAGATAACTCTTTCTCTTTGTCGACCAAATAAAGCAAAACAAACTGCTTTAGCAGAAAAGATGATCTTTGAAGTTTGCTGAAACCAGCAAAACCCAGCAAGTCCTCACTGTGAAAACCATTCTTACCTTCCAAAAGCATTTAAAAGAGCAACTATTTCCTGTCTAGTGAGTTGGAAGCCTTTAGATGGGCTGTTTTCTGGAGACTTTTGGATTTCTTTTTCAGAGAATAGTATCTTCAGGGCAGTTCCTAAACCCTGAGTCTAAAGAAAATAGACATAACAATTAATCTAATAATTACTATAAAGGCTGAAAGTAATACGCAGCCGCTGTGATGAGAGTCACGAAATTCGCGTGAACTGAACTTCTCACCAAAATGTTAAACTGCGGGACGCCTGGGTGGCTCAGTTGGTTGAGCAGCTGCCTTTGGCTCAGGTCATGATCCTAGGGTCCTGGGATCGAGTCCCACATCGGGCTCCTTGCTCAGCAAGGGAGCCTGCTTCTCACTCTGCCTCTGCCTGACTCTTTGTCTGCCTGTGCTCTCTCGCGCTCTCTCTCCCTCTATCTCTGGCAAATAAATAAATAAAAATCTTTAAAAAAAATGTTAAACTGCATAATACAGTTTCCACTTCCTCATACTTATGCATGATAAATTTATCTTAACTGTTAAGGAACCTGAAGAGTTCAACATTTGTTGAACATAAATTACTAAAATGCCTTTTCTTACCCTAGAAAATATCACATTAGAATTACAATATTTAATATGTAACCTTGAAAGCATTCTTGACAGCTCCTAGCAATTCAAAACTTAGAAATTAGTGATAACTACACTTAAAAATTTACCAATTATTAGAACTAGAGATGTATTAAAATAATTAAAATAATTCTGTCTCCTGATTTTTCTGACTTATCATCTTTGTGAGAAAGTAAGACAAAATATCAAACAATCCTTTTTACACTGAATACATATAGAGAGAAAGGGGCCTTCTTGGCACAACTTTCTTTGTGACTAGATGGTCTTCTTTTGATCACTAAAATAAATTCAGTGATGGAAGCCTGATAATTAAGCCTTTTTATATTTTATTTTTATATGGGTCTACAAAATACTAATATTCTATTTATAACCAACAACTTCAGAAATGAATCTCAAGACTGTACCAATAGAAACAGATACAATAAAGCCAGAATCATTAGCATAGAATAGGGAAAACATTCTTACACATACAATACAGATTTAAGGGACACCTGGGTGGCTCAGTTGGTTGAGCAGCTGCCTTCAGCTTGGGTCATGATCCCAGCGTCCTGGGATCAAGTCCCGCTTTGGGCTCCTTGCCCTGCGGGGAGCCTGCCTCTCCCTCTGACTCTGCCTGCCACTCTGCCTGTGCTCACTCTCTCTCTGACAAATAAAAATATAAAATCTTAAAAAAAAACAATACAGATTTAATATATTCAGCTTTTACATCAATAAAGCAGAAATGCCATACTTCAGATCTTGTTTCAACGAACAGTGAGGGTATTATAATAAAAACTTGCAAGTTCCCAGCAGGAATATTTAAGATTAATAATAGTTTTAAAACAGAAAACAAAACACAAACCTGCAATTTTCCCCATAATCTGCATTTGTCGCATCCAACACAGTCCATTATATGGGAGATATTCTTGAAATGTAAGCGGAATTCCTCCTAACATGCAGGAAATATTTTTATTCTCATTAGAGCTTTATAAATTAAACTGCACTTGTATGATTTACAAGAAATAAAAGCTCTGAAGATTAATGAATGACTTGTGTTTTTCCACAGTCAAGAAGAAAAATGATTGGATTTGCATGGCATAACATGGCACTAAAACAACCAGCCATGGAAATTTGTAACATTTATCCCACATGCTGATTCAACAAACTTTTTATTGAGATGCGACTCTGTGCAAAGCACCAACAAAGGCATGATGGGAAAAACAAAAATAAGTGATATGTGGTTTTTACTTTTAAGGAACTTTACTGCTGCCCCCATTTGATATCTGCATACAGCCAGTGGTAAACATATCTGTACTATGTTTGGCTTATTTTTCCTTTCTTTTTTAAATTTTTTATTTCTTTTCAGCATAACAGTATTCATTGTTTTTGCACCACACCCAGTGCTCCTTGCAATCCGTGCCCTCTCTAATACCCACCACCTGGTTCCCCCAACCTCTCACTCCCCTTGACTTATTTTTCATGTATTGCTCATGTGAGTCCAAATTGGAAAGTCAGTCTTAGACCAATGATCAGTTTTCATCTTTTTCCTTAGGACCACACACTGTTTGAAATGGGGGCTGCATCAGCACCGGTGATCCCAGGGCTCTATGATGGGTGTGTTCTCTCTGTCCCCTGCATTTGCCAGTAGGCCTCTCCAGGGATGTTTGCTGACTGGATCCTTGCTTCCTGTTGGGGGGATGGGGGGTACTATTCTTCTGCCTGTGAGCAACTGGGCATGGTTTCTAGGACTCTAAGGCCAGTCTCATCTGAAGCTAACAGTAGCTAAGAGTTTCCTCATCTTTTCCATGTGATAAACATAAAAAATAAATTTCATCTTATTGTACCGAGGTAAACATTTTATTCCAAAAAGCTAGAAGGAAAGCAGCCCAAAACTCTGGCCACCAGAAGCCCTGCCCGGCTGCTTTCTGATGAAAGGTTCCGAAGAAACAGGACCCTGGCTAAAAGACAATATACAGAACACCGAAGTCCTTTGCTCCTCATTCTCATGTAATTCATGTTTTTGGGAGGAAATGGAAAAAAAGGACTTAAGTCCTCCTTTATACACCTTTGAAAAATAGAAAACACAATTTCCAGCAATTCATAGATGACAGCTAGTTCTTTTCTCATTCCTATCTTCCTTCTCCACAAAGAGAACCAGAATTACTTATATAAATACTTAAAAAATAGGAAGCATTACAAAAATAAATTAATGTTATAGTCAATACCACAATAGCAATATACCCTAAATAATCATAAAACAAAACCACTTTCCAAAACCAAAATACAGTTGTGACTAAGTTACTTCACTTCAAAGAAGCACCAAGAGACTCTTACCAATGGAGGATCACTCAGTGCTCATTTATCAGTGAGCATCTAAAACATCTCATGGCCAGATGTGTTTGAGAATTCCAAATTTTAGAAATATAGCACATGCATTATTTATGAAACACCCCACCAGAGTGTGTAGCAACACCTAGCAATCATATACATTAATGGTTCTTTGGCAAAACACAACATTCAAACAAAGCAGAATTTTTTTAAAAAGCACTATAAATAGCCTTATGTCAGTACAGGTCAGGTTTTGCCAACAAATTAATTGGCACCAAACATAAGAAAAATGTTTCAAGTTTTGAGTTTTCTGGATTTCAGAACTACATATATAAGACCTTGGAGCTGCAAACAGAAGACTATTTGCCATTCAATTTCAAATACTTTTATGAAAATTTTAAGGCTATAATGTATTCCTTGATATGCTGTAAGCAAATGAAAACAAAGAGCTCCCAACATGAAGTTTGAAAATGTTCCTAAAATACATTCTCCTTTGATATCACAGGGTAACAGGTAATTTTTGCCTTTTATGTTATAGTCTATAAAGACAAAAGCATAATAGTTCCAGAAACTTAAACATCCCATAAAATATTTCATAAAATAAACTTCAGGAAAATACAGTATTTATTGCCTTCAAAGTGGTGAACAGTCATGATTTTTAAAATCAAAACAATATGCACTGTGATTTTAAAGTAAGAAAACTTTCTCTCAAAATAACACCCTTTAAAAAAACCTTTACAACGTTGCCATATTCACTGGTCAGTTAACAACAGAAGCTTCACTAAGAGGTGGCCAAACCTTCTTAGAAAGGCGAAAGGAATTGCAAAGTCTGGAGAAGGGGCTTTCTGTGCCATTTATAGTAAAACCCAGTCAGACCAACTTCAACAAGGTGCTGGGTTGGGCAAGAAGTGTTTGGATGTAAGGGATTAAAACACAGCCGGTCAAGTGCTCTCCCCTCCCCAACCCCATCCTCCAATCAAGAACTTTTTACCTTTAATGACTTGGGCCCCTTTTTGTCACCTGCAAACATGGATTTCTTGTCAAAGTGCATGGGAAAGGACGTGATGAAATGACAACACTAGAAGTTACAGATGAAAAATGCATGTACTATGTAGTAGAGCTCTGGCATAATTTTTTATCCCCACAAATATTTACAATTTGTAATTTACTTGTGGGTAAAGTTTAATAACACAGGAAGGTGGCACACAGTTCACATGTAAACTACTCAATAAAAGAGTAAAGCAACATAAGATGGCTTTGTAATTTACAAGACTGTAATGTTTTAAAGAAATTACATGATAAAAATCATCAAAAATTGAACTTAAGAGCAATTTATGTGAAAAATGTGCAACACTCTGTTAAAAAGATGTTTTAAGTTTTAATGCATAATTTGAACACTTTTTTAAAAAGGTTTTATTTATTTGAGAGAGAAAGAGAGCAAGTACACCCGAATGGGGGAGGGGCAGAGGGAGAGGGAGAGGCAGACTCTCCTGCCAAGAAGGGAGCCCGATGCCAGACTCAATCCCCAGGACCCAAGGACCCAGCATCAGGACCTGAGCCGAAGGCAGATGCCTAACCAACTGAGCCACCCAGGCATCTCTCAACTGTGGAGAGCCATCCAGCAGATGCAAGGAGTCACGTAGATGGATGTGCCCGTGGATTGAGGAAATGAGGATGATTGGTTGAGGAAAATGTGGGCGCGCTCGTGATCGGCGCGTGAACAGCACTAGAAGCCAAGAGATAAACGCATGATCACCGCTAGAGAACAAAAGAATCCTGCTTGGTTACATAAGAGCGCACGAGGGCACTGCATGCACAGCATTCTGATTGGGCAGGAAGGGGGGCGTACACACGTGAATATATACTGCTGTAAGTGCTTGGTGCGGCGCGGCTGCCATTAGCATTAGTACATTAGCATTAGTAATAAAAGAAGTTTGCCACTCACCTCCTCTGCGGGTCGTTCTTGCGGGCCGAGAGCGACACTCAACACTTCTTTTATTTATTTATTTATTTATTTATTTATTTTTAGATTATTAATATTTTTTAAATTTTTTTATTTAACTGATTTATTTATTTTCAGAGAAACAGTGTTCATTATTTTTTCCACCACACCCAGTGCTCCATGCAATCCGTGCCCTCTATAATACCCACCCCCTGGTACCCCAACCTCCCCCACCCCCGCCACTTCAAACCTCTCAGACACTTCTTAATCCAACTTTGGTTCATGCTCATTTTAACAACCAGTGAACTGAAATTCTATAGAGAGCATTTTTTAAGAAGAGGTATATTCTACAAGGTAAAGCTAATGTTCTCTTAGGTATCAAGAGATATATATCAAGGTATATTCTATAAGGTAAAGCTAATGTTCTCTTAGGTATCTTTCATGTGGATAGCACCATCTGAATTTAAACAGCAACTGAGGGTTTTGGAGGGGAGGGTGGTGGTGATTGGGTTAGCCTGATGGTGCATATTACGGAGGGCATGTATTGCATGGAGCACTGGGTGTGGTGCATAAACAATGAATCTTGGAACACTGAAAGAAAAAGTTAAATTTTTAAAAATTGGTTTTTAAAAAAAACCCATTAAAATCACATTAAGATTTGGGGCACCTGGATGGCACAGTCAGTTAAGAATCCTGCCTTGGTTTTGGCTCAGGTCATGATCTAAGGGTTGTGGGATTGAGTCCCGAGTTGGGCTCTGCAATTTGCCTAGAGTCTGCTTAAGACTCTCTCTCTTTCTCTTTCCCTCTCATTTGCTGAAGTCCCTTCCCTTCACTTGCTCTAAGATAAATAAATCTTCAAAATAAAATAAAATAGCATTAAACTTTGATACTACATAAAACTCAAAGTTCTGTTTGAAAATAGAGCCGACTCTGAAGTGTGACTAGGCTGTTCTCCTAGTCTACTGACCACGATCCTTCTCAGTTCTAATTTTCCCCTTCCTAACTTTCCGGAGTCAGTTTCAGTTTTATTTCAAGCACTACCTCATTCCTATTCAGAGTGAAGAATTTCAGATCACGGATACCCAATTCTTACTTTGTATCTTGGAAGATATTCAGTAGAAGTGTTTTTGTGTCAGCATCTTCTTCTACATTTCCAGTGTAAAGATCGACAATTGAGCACTCAAAATACGGGGATACCTTTGATAAAGCGCGAAGCTCAATTAAGTATAAGAAGTATAGATTCTTAAGCCTTCTTGGACCTTCGCCCTTAGTTTCCACAGGGTAAAAGCGGTGTTTAAATTCCTTCATATTAGGTCCCCAGCTATGTTTACCCCAGGTTTCTAAAGAGAAAATGAAATACAAAATACAGCTTTAATGAATAGGATTTTTTTTTTCTCTAGAGAATATATATAACCCCTCCAAGAATCTTTACACTAATTGAAGGCAAGGTTTGTAGATAAAAACGTGATTACCTTCCAAAAGATAATTTGCACACAGATGTAAATTGATACTAGCATTAAGTCCAGATATAAGTTTATAAAATTTATTTATTTTTTTTTTAAGATTTTATTTGTTTATTTGACAGAGAGAAATCACAAGTACACTGAGAGGCAGGCAGAGAGAGAGAGAGAAGGAAGCAGGCTTCCTGCTGAGCAGAGAGCCCGATGCGGGACTCGATCCCAGGACCCTGAGATCATGACCTGAGCCGAAGGCAGCGGCTTAACCCACTGAGCCACCCAGGTGCCCCAGATATAAGTTTATAGACGACTCTCTTCTCCAGGCACAAACCTATTCAGAAAAATATTGAAAAGGAAATTACATCCATTTAGATAACAGAAATACTGAATCAAGAAGATTCAGTACACATGCTTATTTTTAAAGTTAAGGTTCAAGGACATTAAAAATAATCAAGGAATAATATAAAATTATTTGATCAAGATGCTCTCCCTAGAAGATAAAATAAGATTCTGACTTTAGAACAGAGTTATGACTATGATAACTTAATGCAGAATGAGGCAGAAAATGTGGGGCTCTGGAGGTCAAAGCACTATGGATGTACCTGGCAAGCTCCCACGCTACCCAGAAGGCAAGAACACAGATTTTTCATGGGTTTGGCTAAACTAAAGCAAATGTAATTCAAAGTCACTGCTTTGGCTTAACAATGGCTGTTTCTCCCGTTCCCTTCCCTAGAGATGTTCTTTCTGTGAACCTACTGGATCGTGGAGGAAGAAGAGATTGCATTCCATTTCTCCTCTTCCTCCAGATTCTTTACAGTGTCTTACTAATCCTCTTCCCTAGAATTCTCCAGGTCTATGTAACTGTATGGTCCACTTGCAAGGAGCTCAAACCTGGAGAAGAGTCATCTAGGAACTTTAACTAATAAACAATATATGCTGACTATCTACCATGTGAACAGAACCATATCAGATAGAGTGATGGAATATGATGGAAAATTCTTTTATGTAGACTTCTTAAGCCTTTTGCTCAAATGGAGGTCAAGATAATTCCACTCTCCTATCCTACCTCTGCCTCAATTTTAAAAGATTTTTTCTTATTATAAGAGCAATATGCATTGTAAATATACTTAACGCCACTAAATTTAAGATGGTTAAGATGGTAAATTTAACATTATATATACTTTACCATAATAAAAAGAGAAAAAAATTCTAGAAACAGTTCTTTATAGATAATATTTTAAATAAAGAAAAATACAAAGACTTAAGTTTTAAGAATCCACTAAATTCAAAGCAATTGGCTCTTTCCTTACCATCCAGAAGCATTTTTTGGCTTATGTCATTTTTTTAAACTACTCCTGAGGAAAATGGGTTTCAATAGTGGAAAGGAACTAAGAAATAGCTGAGGGATTTTTGAAATGTAAGAGTATATATGTGGCTTACTTTGCATTTTTTCCCAAGATCTTTTAGATCTTCAATTTACTCTATGTTCTACCCTATATGTCTCTAAAGCAAGTATTTTCTCACAGGAAAAAATAATTCTTTTGAGATTTCATTCTGTAATTCAGAATTCTTGCTAGAATATTCCCATCTTTACAAATGCGGACCAAAAAGTAAAAATTAAGTTCTTTTTTGCAGCTTCTTCTAAAAGAATATGGGCAGGGGTGCCTGGGTGGCTCAGTGGGTTAAAGCCTCTGCCTTTGGCTCAGGTCATGGTCCCAAGGTCCTGGGATGGAGCCCCACATCAGGCTCTGCTCAGCAGAGAGCCTGCTTCCTCCTCTCTCTCTGCCAGGCTCTCTGCCTACTTGTGATCTCTCTCTGCCAAATAAATAAATAAAATCTTTTAAAAAAATAGAAGTATATGGGCAATTTTGAATGTTCAGGGTAGCAATGGATACAACCATCATGAACAAGTTAGATAAAACATTAGTTACTGACTTTTCTTCTAGTAAAACTTTCAGTCAAATCTGTTACCAAACAGCAAAATGATCAAATCTGAAGTTCACTTTCTCTTCCTTCTAACCTACCTTTCTAAGCAGTGCTTACACTTAAGATGACCAGAGAAGGAAAAACAGACAAAGCAAAGCTTGTGAAGATTCATATGCTTAGAATAAGAGCGTAAACCAGGAGGCCATTCTCCTTGGTAAAGCCTTCAAAGCTCTGTACTCAAAATGGGGATGGATAAGTGAGAATGAGGAGTAGAAAGATACTTCGGTAAACTGAAAATTAGGTAACTTCAAGCAAAATGGTGAAAATAACACATGTGCCAATTGAGTGTACAAATAAGACCCACAATACAGTTGGCAGGAAAATGCTGGATGGCTTTTCCCTGCATGATGCATTTCCAACCACAGAAATCCTGATGGAAGTGTTAAATAACGGAGTATGCAACACGGTAAGGCTATGTAAAATAATTTTCCATCATACTCCTGCACTCCATCTGATACGATTCTGCTCATATATAACAGTCAATGTACATTGTTTACTGGTTGAAATTCCTGGATGAGTGTTAAGTAACATCTGCAAGGACTGATTTACAAAGTAAAAATTTACCAGCTTCTATTTCTTTCTTTTCCTGACTAATATTATTTTGTTATTATGTTTGTTAGTCACCATATAATGCATCACTGGTTTCTGATGTAGTGTTCCATGATCCATTGTTTGCGTAACACTCAGTGCTTGTCACAACACACACCCTCCTATCACCCATCAGGAGGGCACCCAAATCTCTACCCTCCCCCTCTGAAACCCTCAGATCATTTCCCAGAGTCCATAATCTCTCATCTCCTCCTCTGATTCCTGCCCCCTTCAGTTTTCCCTCCCTTCCCCTAATGTCCTCCATGCTATTCCTTATGTTCTACAGATGTGTGAAACCACATAAAATTGTCTTTCTCTGTCTGACTTGTTTTACTTGGTATAATCCCCTCCAGTTCCATCCATATTGATGCAAATGCTCATCCTTTCTGATGGCTGAGTAATATTCCTTTGTTTATATGAACCATATCATCTTTATCCATTCATCTGTCGAAGGGCATCTCGGCTCCTTCTACAGTTTTGGCTATTATGGACACTGTTGTATAAATATTGGGGTCCATGTGCCCCTTCTTTGCACTACATCTGTGTCTTTGGTGTAAACACCCAGTAGTGCAATTGTTGGGTCAAAGGGTGGCTCTATTTTTAACTTTTTGAGGAACCTCCATACTATTTGCCAAAGTGGCTGCACCAACTTGCATTCCCACCAACAGTGGAAGAGGGTTCCCCTTTCTCCACATCCTCTCCAACATCTGTTTTTTCCTGCCTTGTTAATTTTTGCCATTCTATCTGGTGCATGGTGGTATCTCAGTACGGTTTTGATTTGAATTTCCCTGATGGCTAATGATATTGAATATTTTTTCATGTGTCTGTTAGCCACCTGTATGTCTTCTTTGGAGAAGTGTCTTTTGATGTCTTCTGCCCATTTTCTGACTTGATTCTTTGCTTTTCAGGTGTTGAGTTTCAGAAGTTCTTTATATCAGCTTCTATTTCTAACAATACAGAGCAAGCTCAACTATCCAATTTAGAGAGTGGGTCTCTTTCTTTTGGATTTAATTTCATTCAAATTTACCTTCATCAGGTGATTTATAAGACATTGACTATAATTTTTTCTCTCACAAAAGGGCTAGATTTACTGTAATAAGATTATATGACATTTGGACACTGTGTAAGTAAGATGGTTGGCAATTGTCAGTTTCATGGCCCAGATGAGGAAACAATCTCAGAAAAGTTGAGTCAGTTGCCTATAAAAATAGGAGTATTCTCTGAAGCCATATATCAATATTCAGGGGTTCCCATCAGTAGGATAGCACAAAAGAGGTTAATACAGAATACCCTAGAATTCATTATTGCCCATACATTTCACTTCCATCTTCCACTATCAATATTCAGAATCTCTCACCACCTCCTTTAACCTAAATACTACTTTTCACAATTTGTGTCTTTACAAGACAGCTAATGAAACAAAGTTAAGAATCATCTTCCCCATGGGCCATTTATCAATATCACTCCTAGTATTAGTTGCATATAAAAAACATTCACCTAGGGGCACCTGGGTGGCTCAGTGGGTTGAGCCGCTGCCTTCGGCTCAGGTCATGATCTCGGGGTCCTGGGATCGAGTCCCGCATCGGGCTCTCTGCTCAGCAAGGGCCTGCTTCCCTTCCTCTCTATCTGCCTGCCTCTGTCTACTTGTGTTCCCTGTCAAATAAATAAATAAAATCTTTAAAAAAAAATTCACCTTAAAAATGGCCAATATATGTAGACACTTCATTAAAAACAAAGAGAAATTATGTTCACAAGTTGTCATCACCAATTAGCAAACATAAAATAGAATTAAGTACTTAGTTTTACTCTGTAGAGTTCCTATAAGGTTATGACCTCCATTCAACTTGCTTATCTTTCATTAATATTTTTAACTTTTGTTTTCATAAATGAATGGCAATTTGGTAAATTTTTAAAACATCACAAATCCAGTTTTTGAACAAAGCTATTAAAATCCTAGAAAGTTTCAGCTTTCCATTAATAGCATTCGTATTTTCAACACTAGAAAACATAAGAATTCAAAGTATCTACTGGGATCTATATTGCTTTATCCTTTAATTAGACAAGTTTAGGCTATATTAACATGTGTAAACATTGTTTAAAATCTGCTGAAACCTAATTTACTTCCCTCAATTTCATATATATATGTATATATAAATTATATAAATAATTATATAAAATACATAAATTATATATAAATGCATAAATAAGATATATATAAGTTATATATGTAATATATGTAATATATGTATGTAATATATGTAATATATGTAATATATATGTAATATATATATAACTTATATATATCTTCCTTCTAAAAAGAAGGCCTCTGTTTACAAAGTAGGTTTGCATAATGGTTACTAGAAAGCAGTGTGGATGAGTGGTATATACAGAATTAATTTTCATACAGAATCAAAACAACACTGAGAAGCCAGTTACAAAAACCTGAGGACAGTATCTGTCCTGTGTATTTCCCTAATGCTGATTATTCTTGGCTGAGCAACAGTCTCAAAATTTTTAAGCCACTGTATCCTAAAATACTGTAACTTAAAATATATGATTCTCTTTCAAGCTCTGTTACAATTAGTTGTCTAGGTAATGAATCCTGAACTTACAGAAATATATTAAATCAATCCATACATTTTTAACAAGAATCCAATAAACTTAAACTGCAGACATAGAAGTTTACCTTCCAGCCATGTGTAGAATGATTCTCCTTTAAAAACAAACAAACAAAAAACTAACCCCCCCCCCCCACAGATTTGGGTTAAATATTTTAAATAGTCATTTATAAATTAGAATAAATTAAGTATATAAAATATTTCCTATAACAGACTAAGGAGTATCTCCAGAAGTGGCCACTGCTTCATGTGAAGTAGAATAATAGGGATATGGTTCTAGGAAATAAAGCCCTGAAGAATTCTGAGTAATTTTGGACAATTTCCTTATAAATGACATTTAACTGAACAAAAATTCTAAGAAACATTTCAGTCAAAATATTATATAAATCTTATTCATTAGAAGGATTAAATATCCTTAAGTATGGAAGGTTAAAAATCTTAAATTTGCTTTTGATAACAACCATAGAACTCCTCTCCTTAAAAATTCTAGAAAAAACAAATTGAATTATAATACAAAAATCAAATTAGTAATTATTCCATTTTTTCCCTGAGTAGTAAAGCTATGTGTATTTCCTCAATTATCTAAGACTACTAAATTTCAAGGAATATTTTTAAAATCCCTTAATTTTCAAGATAATTTTTCAGAAAAGTCGATGACTAGAATACGAGGGATCTGACTTACCTATGTATTAATGCTAAAACATCTATTTCTAGATCAGTACTATTCTGAGAGCAACAAAAATGGCAGTCAATACAGATCAAAATGATTCATGCACTTTGTAAGTTACCTAATTCTGTTTTAAGAAAAGCAAAGCATCAAAAACTAAACACATAGATGACTGAGCAAGGATTCTAGGGGATAAATTAGATGGTGAGGAATTGCTTTGTTTCCTGAGACTCTTTACACTTTGCAAAACTACACAAATGTTTCACCACATACTAATTCACTCAAAAACTCTTCCTAAGGGCCATTGATCATGATCTGACTTGTTTACTCGAGAAACCCCAAATGCTATCAGGAAAAGTTGAGCCCCCAAGTCCTCAATAATTTGGCCTCCCATCCTGCTAACTTAAACTACCCTTACATAAAGTTCTCCCTACTCTAACAGGGTTTCCTCAAATATGCTTGATTCTTCTTTTTCCAACTCCTTGGGCCATGCCATTTTCTCCGCATGGCACACAGGATCCAATTCTACCAGACTATATCTGTCCCATTACTCAAAATTCATCTCAGATATCACTTCCTGTAATAAGCTTTCCTGATCCCTCCAGTGAGACAGGCTCTGTCCCGCCTCTGAAGAGCTCTACCACCTACGGCTTATGTAGTCTGTATGTGCAGCATTTCCTGTCACCATGCACAGTGCTTATCACTCCTGCTACATACTGTCAGCTCCTAGAGTGAAGACGTAACATTTTACACATATTTCTATCCTGCACAATGCCCATCGCTGTGTCCCTGAACACAGATAAGTAAACATCCAATTGAAATAGTTATTTTGATGTTTGGGGGCAAACATTCATCTGGTATCCTTGAAAAACCAACTGTTGATAAATTACTATTCACTAGATTAAGTATTGTAACAACAGATTATAAATTACAAAGTCAGGAAGAAAATAAAGTCACAAGACAAATTATCTGGTAAAACTATCTTAACTTCTCTCCATTTCTTCAGAACATATTTTAATAGATTATAATAGCCAGAGAATTGGGAAGTTGGAATGTAATCCTGGTTTCTATATGACACACTTCAGCAAAAGGGAATTCATAGTTTTTTTTAAACATAAGGTAAATTTACATTATAAAATCATTTTGTCACCATTTGTTGGTAGTTATTTCTGAAAAAATAGGATAAACGTTTTCTTTTGAATTAAATAGAGGAAAAATCAAATTTTGATCACTAAAAACATTTTCTCTACACTTGAGGCATACCCAAATATAAGAATTTTAACTCACCATCATCTTCTCCTGAAAAAGAAAACAACGAACAGGATTTTAGAAACTGTCCTCCACAGTTCAGATTCCAATTCTATTTACTTTAAAATGAGATTAAAACTTACTGTGTGTTGAACTATTAGTTATACTACAGACTGTGGTCAGGGTGTAGTCTCCTTGCAAATGAGACTTAATAAGAATACAGACCCAAAGCACAAGATCTTCATATGTCTTATACAGTAAATAATACCAGAGAAAAATCAAAAACTACTCGTAAAGATCACTAGATTCAGTAATTAACAAATGGACACAGGCACTTCTTTCATCATTGTACACACAACTCTCTCTTCTCTTCCAAATTTCTGTTCCTCCACCTACACCCACCTTAAGAAAAGTATTTCCCTAACTGGGGTCAGTGAAACCCTCACCGGGGTGCCACGGAGCTGCCCACACAGCAGGAAGGAGCCAGAGGCTGGGCTGCAGGGAGCCACAGCAGCTCTGCCTTTACCGGCTTTGGATGTGGGATATGGGATTCTGAGCCCAGGTTTCCTTTCTGGAAAGAAAGTTCCCGTCTTTCAAAAGCTGTGGGAGAGGTGGCCAGAGAGCCTCACCATTCAGCTCAGCAGGAACTCGAGGCCAGGCTGAGAGGCTGAAGAGCCAGGACCCAACACCTGCAGCCCCGGCGGGAACCGTTCGCAGACAGCATCAGCCTGAGTGCCCTGATTGCTGCATGGACCTCTCACCTGCAACCAGGACCCCCGTCCTCCCCTCACCAGGTCTCTGTCTCCCTTCTTTCTTAGGACGGGTTTCCTCACCCTCTCTCTGCCTCTGTCTTTTCCTAAGTGCTGCTCTCCTTCCTCTCATCTTTCCAGTGGTCTCACGTCTCTAATTTGTCACAACATGGATGTGAGGGATTTCTTAGCATGGGATGGTTTCGTTAAATTAACTATATGCTCTGCTTTAAAAGGAAGTGATCATATTATTCAGCCACAAAAAAAGAAGGAATTCTGCCACTCGCAAGCACATGGATGGACTCTGAGGACCTCATGTGGAGCGAAGTCAGCCGGAGAAGGACAGATACTGTGTTCTCTTGCACGTGGAATCTAAAAACAAAACCAAACCCCAAGCTCATAGATCCAAAGAACAGATGGGTGGTTGCCAGAGGCAGGTGGTGGGGGGAAGTGGGCAAGACACGTAAAGGGTGTCAAAAGGTACCAGTTTCTAAGTCCTGCAACTGTCACATTCAGCTTGTCAACTACAGTTAATAACACTGTATTTGAAAGTTATATATTCTCATCACAAAAGTAAAAATTCTGTAATTATGGTCACAGAGGTTAAAAAGACTGTGATCATTCTGCAATATACACAAATATCTAAACATTATACAGAACACCCAAAACTAATGTGATGTTGTATGTTAATTATACCTCTACTTTAAAAAATATTTTAACTCCTAAAAAAAATCGTTAAAAAAGAAAAAGGTAACAGTTAAAAAAAAATTTTACCCGAAGGCGAGAAAAAAAAAAAAAAAAAAAAAAAAAATTAAATTAACTGCAAGACTAAAAAAAATCACAGGAAAAAAGCCATGAGTTCCGTGCTTGGCTTTCTCCTCCTCTGGAATTCTGCTGCTCTCCTTGGTATTGAAACCTCACTCCTTGGTAGGTGAACTTGGTCTCAGCTGGATTTCTTGTTGATCTTCTGGGGGAGGGGCCTTTTGTAGTGATTCTCAAGTGTCTTTGCCCCAGGCGATTTTTTTACTAGTTTATCTAATATATGTATATATTTTTTTACATTTTTCTTAGGTGTTTTCTTTTTTTAAAAATTCTTTTCTTTTCTTTTTTTTTCTTTTTCTTTTCTTTTTGTTTTTTTTTTTCTTTCTTCCTTTTTGAACCTCTTTTTATCCCCTTTCTCCCCACTCACGATTTTGGATCTCTTCTAATTTGGTTAAAGCATATTTTCCTGGGGTTGTTGCCACCCTTTTAGTATTTTACTTGCCCCTTCATTTACTCTTATCAGGACAAAATGACAAGACGTAAAAATTCAACACAAAAAAAAGAACAAGAGGCAGTACCGAAGGCTAGGGACCTAATCAATACAGACATCGGTAATATGTCAGATCTAGAGTTCAGAATGACAATTCTCAAGGTTCTAGCCGGGCTCGAAAAAGGCATGGAAGATATTAGAGAAACCCTCTCGAGAGATATAAAAGCCCTTTCTGGAGAAATAAAAGAACTAAAATCTAACCAAGGTGAAATCAAAAAAGCTATTAATGAGGTGCAATCAAAAATGGAGGCTCTAACTGCTAGGATAAATGAGGCAGAAGAAAGAATTAGTGATATAGAAGACCAAATGACAGAGAATAAAGAAGCTGAGCAAAAGAGGGACAAACAGCTACTGGACCACGAGGGGAGAATTCGAGAGATAAGTGACACCATAAGACAAAACAACATTAGAATAATTGGGATTCCAGAAGAAGAAGAAAGAGAGAGGGGGAGCAGAAGGTATACTGGAGAGAATTATTGGGGAGAATTTCCCCAATATGGCAAAGGGAACGAGCATCAAAATTCAGGAGGTTCAGAGAATGCCCCTCAAAATCAATAAGAATAGGCCCACACCCCGTCACCTAATAGTAAAATTTACAAGTCTCAATGACAAAGAGAAAATCCTGAAAGCAGCCCGGGAAAAGAAGTCTGTAACATACAATGGTAAAAATATTAGATTGGCAGCTGACTTATCCACAGAGACCTGGCAGGCCAGAAAGAGCTGGCATGATATTTTCAGAGCACTAAACGAGAAAAACATGCAGCCAAGAATACTATATCCAGCTAGGCTATCATTGAAAATAGAAGGAGAGATTAAAAGCTTCCAGGACAAACAACAACTGAAAGAATTTGCAAATACCAAACCAGCTCTACAGGAAATATTGAAAGGGGTCCTCTAAGCAAAGAGAGAGCCTACAAGTGGTAGATCAGAAAGGAACAGAGACCCTATACAGTAACAGTCACCTTACAGGCAATACAATGGCACTAAATTCATATCTCTCAATAGTTACCCTGAATGTGAATGGGCTAAATGCCCCTGTCAAAAGACACAGGGTATCAGAATGGATAAAAAACCAAAACCCATCTATATGTTGCCTCCAAGAAACACATTTTAAGCCCGAAGACACCTCCAGATTTAAAGTGAGGGGGTGGAAAAGAATTTACCATGCTAATGGACATCAGAAGAAAGCAGGAGTGGCAATCCTTATATCAGATCAATTAGATTTTAAGCCAAAGACTATAATAAGAGATGAGGAAGGACACTATATCATACTCAAAGGGTCTGTCCAACAAGAAGATTTAACAATTTTAAATATCTATGCCCCCAATGTGGGAGCAGCCAACTATATAAACCAATTAATAACAAAATCAAAGAAACACATCAACAATAATACAATAATAGTAGGGGACTTTAACACTCCCCTCACTGAAATGGACAGGTCATCCAAGCAAAAGATCAGCAAGGAAATAAAGGCCTTAAATGACACACTGGACCAGATGGACATCACAGATATATTCAGAATATTTCATCCCAAAGCAACAGAATACACATTCTTCTCTAGTGCACATGGAACATTCTCCAGAATAGATCACATCCTCGGTCCTAAATCAGGACTCAACCGGTATCAAAAGATTGGGATCATTCCCTGCATATTTTCAGACCACAATGCTCTAAAGCTAGAACTCAACCACAAAAGGAAGTTTGGAAAGAACCCAAATACATGGAGACTAAACAGTATCCTTCTAAAGAATGAATGGGTCAACCGGGAAATTAAAGAAGAATTGAAAAAAATCATGGAAACAAATGATAATGAAAATACAACGGTTCAAAATCTGTGGGACACAACAAAGGCAGTCCTGAGAGGAAAATATATAGCGGTACAAGCCTTTCTCAAGAAACAAGAAAGGTCTCAGGTACACAACCTAACCCTACACCTAAAGCAGCTGGAGAAAGAACAAGAAAGAAACCCTAAGCCCAGCAGGAGAAGAGAAATCATAAAGATCAGAGGAGAAATCAATGAAATAGAAACCAAAAAAACAATAGAACAAATCAACGAAACTAGGAGCTGGTTCTTTGAAAGAATTAATAAAATTGATAAACCCCTGGCCAGACTTATCAAAAAGAAAAGAGAAAGGACCCAAATAAATAAAATCATGAATGAAAGAGGAGAGATCACAACTAACACCAAAGAAATACAAACTATTATAAGAACATACTATGAGCAACTCTACGGCAATAAATTTGACAATCTGGAAGAAATGGATGCATTCCTAGAAACATATAAACTACCACAACTGAACCAGGAAGAAATAGAAAGCCTGAACAGACCCATAACCAGTAAGGAGATTGAAACAGTCATTAAAAATCTCCAAACAAACAAAAGCCCAGGGCCAGACGGCTTCCCAGGGGAATTCTACCAAACATTTAAAGAAGAACGAATTCCTATTCTCCTGAAACTGTTCCAAAAAATAGAAATGGAAGGAAAACTTCCAAACTCATTTTATGAGGCCAGCATCACCTTGATCCCAAAACCAGACAAGGATCCCACCAAAAAAGAGAGCTATAGACCGATATCCTTGATGAACACATATGCAAAAATACTCAACAAAATACTAGCCAATAGGATTCAACAGTACATTAAAAAGATTATTCACCACGACCAAGTGGGATTTATTCCAGGGCTGCAAGGTTGGTTCAACATCCGCAAATCAGTCAATGTGATACAACACATCAATAAAAGAAAGAACAAGAACCATATGATACTCTCAATACATGCTGAAAAAGCATTTGACAAAGTACAACATCCCTTCCTGATCAAAACTCTTCAAAGTGTAGGGATAGAGGGCACATACCTCAATATCATCAAAGCCATCTATGAAAAACCCACCGCAAATATCATTCTCAATGGAGAAAAACTGAAAGCTTTTCCGCTAAGGTCAGGAACACGGCAGGGATGTCCATTATCACCACTGCTATTCAACATTGTGCTAGAGGTCCTAGCCTCAGCAATCAGACAACAAAAGGAAATTAAAGGCATCCAAATCGGCAAAGAAGAAGTCAAATTATCACTCTTCGCAGATGATATGATACTATATGTGGAAAACCCAAAAGACTCCACTCCAAAACTGCTAGAACTTATACAGGAATTCAGTAAAGTGTCAGGATATAAAATCAATGCACAGAAATCAGTTGCATTTCTCTACACCAACAGCAAGACAGAAGAAAGAGATATTAAGGAGTCAATCCCATTTACAATTGCATCCAAAACCATAAGATACCTAGGAATAAACCTAACCAAAGAGACACAGAATCTATACTCAGAAAACTATAAAGTACTCATGAAAGAAATTGAGGAAGACACAAAGAAATGGAAAAATGTTCCATGCTCCTGGATTGGAAGAATAAATATTGTGAAAATGTCTATGCTACCTAAAGCAATCTACACATTTAATGCAATTCCTATCAAAGTACCATCCATCTTTTTCAAAGAAATGGAACAAATAATTCTAAAATTTATATGGAACCAGAAAAGACCTCGAATAGCCAAAGGGATATTGAAAAAGAAAGCCAACGTTGGTGGCATCACAATTCCGGACTTCAAGCTCTATTACAAAGCTGTCATCATCAAGACAACATGGTACTGGCACAAAAACAGACACATAGATCAATGGAACAGAATAGAGAGCCCAGAAATAGACCCTCAAATCTATGGTCAACTAATCTTCGACAAAGCAGGGAAGAATGTCCAATGGAAAAAAGACAGCCTTTTCAATAAATGGTGCTGGGAAAATTGGACAGCCACATGCAGAAAAATGAAATTGGACCATTTCCTTACACCACACACAAAAATAGACTCAAAATGGATGAAGGACCTCAATGTACGAAAGGAATCCATCAAAATCCTTGAGGAGAACACGGGCAGCAACCTCTTCGACCTCTGCCGCAGCAACATCTTCCTAGGAACAACGCAAAAGGCAAGGGAAGCAAGGGAAAAAATGAACTACTGGGATTTCATCAAGATCAAAAGCTTTTGCACAGCAAAGGAAACAGTTAACAAAATCAAAAGACAACTGACAGAATGGGAGAAGATATTTGCAAACGACATATCAGATAAAGGACTAGTGTCCAGAATCTATAAAGAACTTAGCAAACTCAACACCCAAAGAACAAATAATCCAATCAAGAAATGGGCAGAAGACATGAACAGACATTTCTGCAAAGAAGACATCCAGATGGCGAACAGACACATGAAAAAGTGCTCCATATCACTCGGCATCAGGGAAATACAAATCAAAACCACAATGAGATATCACCTCACACCAGTCAGAATGGCTAAAATCAACAAGTCAGGAAATGACAGATGCTGGCGAGGATGCGGAGAAAGGGGAACCCTCCTACACTGTTGGTGGGAATGCAAGCTGGTGCAGCCACTCTGGAAAACAGCATGGAGGTTCCTCAAAATGTTGAAAATAGAACTGCCCTATGACCCAGCAATTGCACTATTGGGTATTTACCCTAAAGATACAAATGTAGTGATCCAAAGGGACACATGCACCCGAATGTTTATAGCAGCAATGTCCACAATAGCCAAACTATGGAAAGAACCTAGATGTCCATCAACAGATGAATGGATCAAGAAGATGTGGTATATATACACAATGGAATATTATGCAGCCATCAAAAGAAATGAAATCTTGCCATTTGCAACAACATGGATGGAACTAGAGCGTATCATGCTTAGCGAAATAAGTCAAGCAGAGAAAGACAACTATCATATGATCTCCCTGATATGAGGAAGTGGTGATGCAACATGGAGGCTTAAGTGGGTAGAAGAAGAATAAATGAAACAAGATGGGATTGGGAGGGAGACAAACCATAAGTGACTCTTAATCTCACAAAACAAACTGAGGGTTGCCGGGGGGAGGGGGTTTGGGAGAAGGGGGTGGGATTATGGACATTGGGGAGGGTATGTGATTTGGTGAGTGCTGTGAAGTGTGTAAACCTGGTGATTCACAGACCTGTACCCCTGGGGATAAAAATATATGTTTATAAAAAATAAAAAATTAAAAAAAAATATTTTAACTCCAATCCTAAAAATAAAAAAAATGAATAAAAACAAACAAATGAAAAACCACAAGTGATCATAAAAAAGACCCAAAGAATACCTACCAAATTCTATACTATGGAACAGAGGTGTGGGGGCAGGGCAAGGGGAGCTTTCTCTTTTTACTTTATATAACTTTTCTGTTGTTTTCATTTTTATAAGTGTGTGTGTGTGTGTGTGTGTGTGTGTGTGTTTCCATTTTTATAAGTTATAAGGGTAAAACTGGCAAAGGAGAAGAATCCATGCACACCTTTTTCATGATCCAATTCCCTTTTCCAGCAGTATCAGAATGATTTGCGGAAGAACATTTGCTGCATTATAAGACAGCATCTGAAGGCAGTCCCTTCGGTTAACCTTTCTGTGTCTCTTTGGGTCTCAGAAATGTCTTAAAGATACAACTAGACCACGGAATTCAAGTTCTTAAATCAGTCCTGGTCTAAAGAAAACAAGAGAATGGCAAGTCAATGATAGGGCTGCTCCCAGGGTTTGGCTCCTTGCTGACAACAGATGGAGTATGTGCCCAGTAAGTTTGATTAACCTCCAAAAATGCTGTCCCACAGAAATATAATACCAGCCACATATATAATTTCTATTTTTTTCTAAGGCTAATTTTTAGTAAAATTTTTCTTAAGATCCACGTTTTAAAAAGCAAAAAGCATACATGTGCTACAATGCAATAATCATACAGTGTGTGAGGCCAGAGCTATCAAAACAATAAAATTCTGTTTAATGACAAAAATATTTTGCACTGCTTCAGTTCTTAAATTTAAGCCAATTCAGTGAAATGTCAAGTTTGGTTCTGCGCCGGCCATACTGCATCTGCTCAACAGCCCAGTGGGGCAAGCAGGGACCTTGCCGGAAAGCATTCTGCAGCAGGCATCACGAGTATCTGAACAACTCTGCACCCTCAGCACTCAGACATGGTGTGTGGACCAGTCAGCACGCTGGGCATCGCCTGGGAGCTCTTAGAATCCTGTGCCTCCCTCAAGACTCACAGAATCAGAACCTGTATCTCAAAAAGGCTCTGCGGTAATTTATATGCACACTTTAAGTCTGAGAAGCACATTGGGAGAAACTGGTTCTCAAAGGTGCCTGCGTATTGGAATCATCTGGATGGTTAAAAATACAAACAAACAAAAAACCACGAAAAACCACCACCACCACTTGGGTCTAATCCTACAGATTCTGATTTAACTAGTCTGGGGTAGGGCCTGGGCATCCAGATTTTTAAGAGTTCCCTGGGAAGCCTCTGTTATATGGATTACTCATATATTTTGATTTATTTACCATGAAACTCCTCTTTTATTTAGGGCCTGACACATACCAGGCACTCAATAAATGCCAGCAATTACATAAAACATGCAGAAAAGTTGATATTGAACTATGAACTAAACTTTTACTTTTGGTCAAATTAAAGAAAATATAAAATAGCTGAAAACTTACTCAGATTAACTTTAGGTACAAAGAAATTTTGAAAATAATCTCTAAAAACATGGAAATGTATGAAAAACCCACCTCGGCCAGGTGCCAGAGGATTTAAAGGATGATAAACAGATCGAGGCCTGAAAAAGCAAGTGTGAAACTCAAACATAAAATGGTTTTACATAATTTTCTTCCCAACAGAATCTTACTCCCCTTCCTCTACCCTCCCTTTAGCCATTCCTCCTCCTTCCCCTACCCCCTCCAGTTACTTGAAACAGTTTTCCTCGTAGATGCTGTTCCACACTCTCCACGCAGAGGACCCTTTATAGCCGGTGTAACGCTCTGGGTTCAGCAACAGGTCTACATACTGAGCAGCTGGAGATCGCTCAACTGAACAAGGAACAATTCATCAAAACCACCCATTGGTCACCAGTTATCTGAAATGTAACACTGTAATGCAAACATAACTACTAAAAGGTCAGAAAAAGGCTATGCTTTTCAAGTAATGTCCAATAAATGTGAAAGAGTGGTTAGCATACTCACGACTGTACTTGACCCGGGATAACTTACACTCCTGAGAGGAAGAAACAACTCCTCCCTTTCCTTTCGATACTCAGTGCTCTCTTAAGGAACAGAAAACCCCTCCCCTTCTGAGAGGCATTCATCATTCCTACGTTTTAACCAACTGGGATCAAAAAGACCTAACAGAATCATAACCTGTTCTACTACTTGATTTGATTTCTTCCCTATGCATACACTTAACTACACACAGGCTCAGAAACATTTTTTTAGCATATAGTATACTAAAAAGAGAGATTTTCCTGCTATTCTCTACTCTGGACTTAGGAAATAAATGGCTCAATAACTTCAGGATTCAAATTTGATCTTAGAATTACACAATGCTCTAGTTTAAACAAATACACATTATGGTTTGTTTCTATCACTGTTCATAGAGAGTACTTTTGCCCTCTCAAGCCAATATACAGCAGACACAACTTCAGGAAATTGTTAAGACATATAAATTAACCATTTTATTTTTTATTTTTTTAAGGATTTTATTTATTTATTTGAGAGCGAGTGAGCAAGCACACAAGCAGGGAGAGGCAAAGGCAGGGGAGAGGGAGCAAGAATCTGAAGTAGACTCGGCATGGAGTGCAGAGCCCCATGCGGGGCCTCATGCCATGACCCCAAGATCACAACCTGAGCCAGAACCAAGAGTTGGACACTTCAACGACTAAGCACCCTGGGTGCCCCTAAATAACTATTTTCTGTGTTGAAATCCAAATGAGTTTTTACTAGTTCTTCACTATTTGGACTATCCTCTGAAGGATACAAAAGATAAAGAAAATGATCTTAATTATCATGGCTCACATTCTGGATAGAAAAGGGAAATACATGCTTTCATACCTTTAGAAAATGTGTAATAATCATGCTTCACACATTGATGATCATAATATCATAATACATGGAAATGAACGAACTATCTATGTTGACACAGAGGTACTCCTTTATTTGTATGCATCCTACCTTTTCATGTCATGAGATTAAATCAATAGTATGCAGACACCTGACTTAAAACAGAGCCAAATATGGCCATTAAAATATGGTTCCTCTTTTTTTCATTACTAATAGTGTATTTTCCTTTTAACCAACAATACTTATTGAGCATTCAGTGACCATAACTGAGATTATCCATAACTCTAAGAGGAAAATGGCATCCTGATCCATACCATCCAAGAACTACTTGGTACTTCTGTAGAAAGTAGGAAGAACACAAAGAAATGAGTTAGATCTAACTTACAGACAATAGAAACATGAACTGAAGAATACTGGCTCTATTTCTGCCCTAACATTAAATAGATATTCCACTATATAAGTTAAGGCACAGAAAATAGGTAATTTACAGATGGATTTACAGAAACTGTCCAAGGACATGGACTGGTTCAAGAGTTAAAAACAGTAATTTTTTAAAAAATCTTCCTTAAAAAAAAGAAAGATTCAAATTATGGAGTGTGGCTTTTAAAGTTCAAACGGAAGTTTTACAATTCACTAGCTTCTGTTATAGATTTTTAATTTCTCTGAGGTGGTCTTGATTAAGCTCATTTGCAAAATTGATCTGACTACTTACAAATACTAAATCTACCAGCAGCATATATATTCATTGAGATATGTGTATACACATATATTAAGAATGTGTGTGTTCATGTAAGTTTACACAAATGTGGGCTCAACTATGAATGTACACCTCAGGCTAATATCAACCCAACAAAAGCAACTAAACAACCACAAAGGAAAAACAAGATTAAGATATTAAACTACATTTTAAATCATTATACCTTAAGGAAGTGAAAATCACAAGAGTAAAATCCAGCATATCAATGTTTAACTTAAAACTTATATTCTCAATGTCCTTAATGTGTACTCCCTTACTTGAATCAAAAGTGCATTGCTGGTTTAAGTGGTTCTTAAAATTTTTAATACTTTTTCAAATCATGAAAGGCAGGTCTTGTTAATTTATAGAATGGATTAGCAAACTATGATCCATAGTCCAAATGCGGTCTGTATACTTTTTGTAAAGAAAGTTTTATGGGAACATAAGCCACATTCATTCACTGCTTTCACACAATTATGGCACAGCTGAGTAGTTGCAAGAGAAACCGTACAGTCCACAAAGTCTAAAATTTTTACTATCTGTCCATTTACAGAAGAAAATGTTTCTCAAGCCCTGACCTACACTGACAAGAACTTCATGGCATCTAGATGAGGAAGTAGTGGTGAGGGAGCATCCACAGGTTGAGTTCCCCCCAAAAACACACCAGTGCTGGTATCCCCATGCTTCCCCTGGGGCCACCTGTGACATGATTTTAATTAGCCTATTCAGAAACTACAACTTCTTTCTATTTGCACAGTGGTAGCATTCATTTGGAAAATGCTCTTTGGACCCATAATATGTCTTCCTCCTCCCCAAAGCTTTCTCTTCTTGCTCCCTTTGTAAAGCTCTTCCTAAACTGTTCCATCTGACCATGCTAAACATTCCCAAAGGATTTGAAGAATGTCCACGGAATCAAAATACTTAATTCTGGGAATTCATCAATTTCAACTAGTGCTTTTTCTTCCTTTTCAAGTATACCTTTTTTCCCCAAATGAATTTTCTTTTCATGGTCACTTAATTGCATATTAGTGTTAGGAGGCTACACAGCATGTTCGAGGATGTGAGCCAGTCCTCCACACCTCCTAACCCAAATATCTCTTCAACATAGCACAGGTCAACTTAGCGTGCAGTCTTTTTGTTGATGGATAAAAAATATTGCTGTAGACTCAGGATTGAGCCTCCCACCCTCCATCACCAAATCTAACTTTGACTGCTAGTAATGCATTATTAAAATGCATTATAAAATATTCAGGTGAGGAGAACATATACTTCATAAAGCACCCAAATAATTCTGACACACAGCCAGATTTGGAAACTACTGTCTTAGACAATACTTTAAATTTATTAATGAATGGGGTGCCAGAGTGGCTCAGTGGGTTAAAGCCTCAGGTCATGATCTCACGGTTCTGGGATCGGGCCCTGCATTGGGCTCTCTGCTTGGTGGGAAGCCTGCTTCCCCCTCTCCCTCTGCCTGCCCCTCTGCCTACTTGTGATCTTTATCTGTCAAATTAAAAAAAAAATCTTTAAACAAATTATTAATGAACACTTTTTTTTGAATTTTTAAAGGTTTTTATTTATTTGACACAGAGATAGAGTAGAAGTAGGCAGAGCAGCAGGCAGAGGGAGAGGGAGAAGCAGGTTCTCTACTGAGCAGGGAGCCTGGTGTGGAGCTCGATCCCAGGACCCCAAGATCATGACCTGAGCAGAAGGCAGCAGCTTAACTGGCTGAGCCACCCAGGCATCCCTAATTTTAAGGAAAAATATAAAAGTAAAAATCTGTCATACTATATAGGTTATTTATGAACCAACAACTTCATTCAGCAAACATTTATTGAGCAAGTACCATGTCCAGGCACTGTTCTAGGCACTAGGGATAAAGCAGTGAACCTGAAAGACAAAGCTTCAGGCAGCTGACAATCTAGTTGGAGCAGATGGACAATGAACAGATTAACTAAATAACCTGCCCTGCACTCTCTGGTCATTCTTGGTACTCAGAGTGGGCAGCAGTGTCAACACTCACACTGAGAGTGGTTGCTGCTTTCTACAGGCAGGTGACAGCCGGTTTCTCTGATGAGGTGACATTTGAGCAGAAACCCAAAGGAGAAGAGGCCATGCATAGAGACAACAGCGACAACAACAACAAAACAGGAGTAGGGAAAGGAGCTTACCTTAAACTGCTAAATTATTTAAAAATCTACTATTTAATCTATAAGGGTCATCTTCTCTTCAAATAGAGACAGAACAAAAACAAAACAGAGAACAGGGGTGTAGAGAATATATACCAATAAACTGGGGTGAATATTCTTCAGATTGTTTTAATCAAAAGATTTTACATAACTGAAATAACTAGACGATGACTCTAAAGCTACTCTGAAGTGTTTTAAAAAATTGTATATATAGGGCACCTGGGTGGCTCAGTGGGTTAAGCCTCTGCCTTCGGCTCAGGTCATGATCCCAGGGGCCTGGGATCAAGTACTGCATAGGGCTCTCTGCTCAGCAGGGAGCCTGCTTCTCCTCATCTCTCTCTCTGTCTGTCTCTCTGCCCATTTGTGATCTCTCTCTCTGTCAAATAAATAAATAAAATCTTTTTAAAAAATTGTATATATAAATCATTGGGACATACACAAACATTACCACCCAGAGAAGTAGTGGTAATCCAACCAGTAAAATGGTTTATATGTTTCAGGACTACACATAATATAAAAATTACTAATTTTTAAATTATGAAATCCTAAATTCTTATAGGACATCTCTTCCATTTTTATAATATAAACAGCCAATGTTAAAAAATTAGTTAACACTATATTGATGAGAGGTGACTGATACATCATTGCTCTTACCAAGGGATCTCTGGAATGGAGTAGCATTTTTTGTTAAATACCTATAAAAGAAATATATACTGACATTATTTACTATAAGAAATATTCACAGAAATGATTTTTAATTTAAAAATATGTTAATTAAGCACTAAAAATGTTTTATTTTAATCAAAAAATAGGTAAAATGATAAGCTGGCAATAAGTGACTGTGAGTGTTGAACACTAAGCATAATTAGAATGACAACCGTAGAACAAATTAAAGAGTAAGTAGTGAAGTCAATCCTTAACCTAGGTACAACAGCTTGCTTTGATGAAACATTTGTCAATTCTAAATATCCTAACAGGAGTATTTATTAATTTCCCATTATTCTATCCAGATACCCAAAGAAATTTTTTTTTCAGATCTCTTAAAAATATTCTTACTGGCGGCAGGTGCAGTGCCTGGGTGCCTCAGTTGGTTAGGCATCTACCTTCAGCTTAGGTCATGATCCCAGGGACTGTCCTGTGACAGGCTCCCTGCTCACCTGGGTGCAGAAGGGGGGTGGAGGTCTGCTTCTCTTTCTCCCTCTGCTGCTCCCCCTGCTGTGCCCTCTCTGTCAACTAAAAAAAATATATAAAAATAATCCTTGCTGGGGTTGCCTATGTAGCTCAGTTGGTTGAGTGTGTGACTCTTAAAAAAAAATTTTTTTTAAGATTTTATTTATTTGACAGACAGAAATCACAAGTAGGCAGAAAGGCAGGCAGAGAGAGTGGAAGTAGGCTCCCCATTGAGCAGAGAGCCCGATATGGGGCTTGATCCCAGAACCCCAGGATCATGACCTGAGGCAAAGGCAGAGGCTTTAACCCACTGAGGTACCCAGGTGCCCGAATGTGTGACTCTTGATTGAGGCTCAGGTCATGATCTTTGGGTGGTTAGATCAAGCCCTGAGTCAGGCTTCTTGCTCAGCCCGGAGACTGCTTGAGTTCTCGCTTTCCCTCTCCCTTTGCCCCTCCTGGCTGCTCACATTGGATAGATAGATACATACATACATACATCGATAAAATCTTTGAAAAACAAAAAATGTCCTTGCTCAAACCTTATAAGCCATGGTGTTAACATTGCACCTCCTGGCAACCTCTCAATCTGCTGTGCTATTGTAGCAGCTCACTCTAACTTGCTGCACGGCAGATTGGAGGATGAGCACAATTCTACAGATGGATCCCCTAAAACCCTCTAGGAAGCTCTATGACTACTTGAGTGCTTTCCAAGTTCTGAGGAACTCCTGCTGCCTCCAGCCATGCATTCCTGAACCCCAAATTCTTCTCCACCAACTATGACATCAAGGTAAAAAGTGAAGAGAGGCCAAGTGAATGATTTAAGTTTACTCGGCACAGTTCTTGGGAATATTCTCCTTAGATCAAAATTTTTGAGTCACTTCAATTACCTTCTGAAGTAAGAGTCATGGTAGTTACTGCTGAACAGCGCCCTCTCTTCATACTATTCCAGGGGACTCTTGGGAAAAGGCTTGTGGGGAAGTCAAATTAGAGTCCTCCCCAATATTGCAAGGTGTCTTTATGTTTGTTGGGACCTCCAGAAAATTCCAATGTGAACATGTTTATATGTTCATAGACCTAAACTGAGTGGCTTGAAATAAAGGTCCATAGGAGATGATGTGTCATGATGGGAAAAATATAGGTATGGGATCCAGTCAAATCTGGGATTGAATCCTATCTCAGCCTCTTGTTACTGTGTGATCCTGGGCAAGCTACTCTTCTTGAGACTCAGTTTCCCAGGACATGAGATAATACACAGTTATCAAGGTAACTATAAAGATTAGCAATAATGTACTTAAGGCACTCAGCACATGGCTAGAACATAAGCTCTCAATAAATGCTATTATGAATAAAAAGATCCACTCAGCAATACCCAGTGTATTCAAGGTATAACTGATTATATTTTCACTGATTTCCATTTCTTATAAAAGGATTAAGGTTATAATAACTTCATTACAATAGTTTATTACCATCAAGTTCACAAAAATGATCCTGTGAATCATCATATCTCGCCCAGTCAATGAACGCTTCTTTGCTTTGATTAAGGAGAAAGAGGGAATAAAAAAGAAAAATGATTTAAATCGGGAATGGAAAATGTTATGCTGTATCTTATATAATTAAAACCAGATAATCTGAGATCATGTCTTTAATTTAGATAGTTTCATAAATTCAATTAGTGGTTACCTGAAGGAATGATAAACAAGTTACCTGAAAAATATACATATTAACTTCCATGAAGTATTTCTATTTAACTACACTAAAACTATGAGCCCTATTTTAATAATAATCTCCATTCGAAAATTATTTTACAGAAATATAGGAAATGTAGTTAAATACAAAAGTCAACCTAGCCTTTTCGACTGACTTAGAAATAGCAATCATTTTTTTCTAAAGTAGGAAATAAATTTACATTCATAATTCCTTTAACTTAAACTGCTTCTGTATTTATAGGACAAAAATACCAAAAACTGCATTTCTAGGAGCTCCCTTCCTACATGGTATTCACTGGTAGCACCAATGTCACTTTAATCATGGCATATCATTCACTTTCCATACTACCTCACATTTAATAAAATATAAGATCAAGATCTCTACTTGGAGATCTTGGAACAATTACAGTCATTCAAATAAATTCTGACCTATATTCACTTTAACCTATATTCAGACCATCTCTGTCTTAAATACATAACAGCAACATCTATAAGAGAGCTAATCATCCTTCTTTTTTATTTACTATACAACAGGAAAAAAACAAGGTAATAAAGTTATTTGTGTACCAAGTACAAATCACGTAGTTCCTAAATATGTTACTATCATAGCCAAGAATTTATTTTGTATTTGAGAAACCGCTACATGACATAACCACTAGAAGTCCGCATAAGGCTGGCTGCACAAAATCCACTATCAATAAACGTTGCCGGGGTGCCTGGGTGGCTCAGTGGGTTAAAGCTTCTGCCTTCAGCTCAGGTCATGATCTTAGCATTCAGGGATCGAGCCCTCAGCAGGGAGCCTGCTTCCTCCTCTCTCTCTGCCTGCCTCTCTGCCTACTTGTGATCCCTGTCTGTCAAATAAATAAATAAAATCTTTAAAAAAAATAAAATAAACATTGCCAATTTAATTCACAGTGGGATTTTTTTTCCTCCTATGGGAATATTCAATTAACTTAATAATACAAGTTAATGGAAATACTTGTATCATAGTTGACTCAGCTGGAATACAGGATGTGATAAAGCAAGAAGGCAAGTTCTAGTTACAGCTGAGATGGTAACTATAGTTATGTTACTTAATTAGAGAAGTCTTATCTTTGAAAATAGTTAAGAACAAAGCAATTGTGACATAAATTCCTATTTTCTTATTAACAATACAATTTAGAGGAACTTTTATCCTTGAGGATTCTTATGTGGTGATGCTTTGCTGATTGTTTCATCCCAAACCCTACCTGAAAGCCACAGCAGCAGAAAAGATGGTGAAGGCTAATCTAATGCTAACAGAGCTGGCTCGGTCTGGCTTATAAGTGGGTTGAAGGGAAGTATTCCAGCTTTTCTAAAAGTCAGTTTGAAGATGGATGCCAAGCTACTTACGTCACAACTTCCTAGTCTTTACCAGGGGACTTCCTGTCAAGATGGCGCTGGGTTAAAACTAGTGGCCTTCGAAGTGGGCAATGCAGGGGCAGGAAGAAAAGGACCAGAGCGATTTCCAAAGAGCAGGAGAAAACTTCTCAGGGTGGTAAACAAAATAACTATCTTGATTAAACTGATTTTCATGTGTACACACCTGTCAAAACACCAAGAGGCATATTTAAATAGGTACAGTATACTACATGTCAATTATATTTCAGTAAGGCTGTTTAAAAGTTATAGTACCAACTGCTGGAGAAGTTGTGGAATGAGGAACTCTCATACACTACCAGTAGCAATGTATTTTAGAAGTCATTTTGGAAAACGTCTCGGCAGTATTACTTAATTTCACCTCTAGGTATATTCTACATAGATGCATACCAAATGCAAACACCAAATGTCCACCACTATATTTTTTGGAATGGCTGTGAAATGGAAAATTCCAACTATCAATGATAGGATGGGAACATTTTGGTGCAGTTTTAACTATGGAAACCAATGAAAAAAGAATTAAATGCTACTACTAAGTCCAAGAACATGGGTGACTCTCACAACATGATACTTAATAAAATAAGTCAGACACAAATAATACATTCCATATTATTTTATAAAAATAGGCAAAAATAACTTCTGCTACTGTAATTCAAAATCATGGTTAACTTTGGACAGTGGTAATGACCAGAAAAGTACACACAGCAATCTTCAGGGCAGCAAGTACATTGTTTTGGATGGTTGTTGCAGAGCTGGGTTCACTTTGTAAAATTAAACTCACCTTTATGCTTAACATTTATATACTTTATTGCATTTCTGTTATACTTGGATTTAAAAATTTAAAAATAACTCTGTTCAACAAAATATCTATAAGCAAAATTAAAAGACAAGCCCTAATAATGCATATGGCCAAAGAATTGTGATCAGATTGCATGAGGAATGCCTACAAATAATATAGATTTTTTAATTCATTTGACAGAGAGAGAGAGATCACAAGTAGGCAGAGAGGCTGGCAGAGAGAAAGGGGGCAGCAGGCTCCCTGCTGAGCAGAGAGCCCAAAGCAGGGCTCGATCCCAGGACCTGAGATCATGACCTGAGGTGAAGGCAGAGGCTTAACCCACTGAGCCACTCAGGCACCCCCAAATTATAATATTTTAAAAGTACATACTATCCCACCTCCACACCCCACGCCAACCCCATGTTGTTTCACCATGGAGAAACAACAGCAAAGAATATTAAAAGGCACTTTACCTTAAAATTCTATAGTGACTTAAGTCCCAATCCCGGGATAACTTCTCTAGTTATATTCTTTCCTGGGTAATGTCATATGGTTTTAAAATGCCATATATTCACACATGACTCCCACATTTTATCTCTCCCCTGAAATTGAGACTTGTGGATCTAACTACCTGCTCGACATCTCCAACTGATGTCTCAAAGGCAGTTCAAATGTAGCAAGTCCAAGACTGAACTATAATTTTCCATCAAACTTGTTCCTCCTGCAAGGATCCCCAGTTCAGTCAACGGCAACTCCTAGTTTTCTAGTTCCAAATCTTTTTTCTTTTAACGTTTTTTGGAATTTATTGATTTGTATTTAAAATGAACTGTTGACACAGATTCCCTGGAAATCATCTGACTAAACCCGAGAAAACAGTTAATTCTACTAAGTAAAATAATTCCAAGACATATGGTTTACCCAACAGAACAATACTGTAGATGCTGTCTCTGATACAAAAACTCACTGCTCCTTACTCTTCTAAACACACAGTGGTATAGAGCTAACAATCTTCAATCACTTCTGTTCTTTCTTGAATATATAAAATAAAAATACCAATTAAAAAACTAATATATCTTCTCTTTAAATGTTTCTTACAGATACAATGTCAATATTTTCATTCAACAGTGGTGTGTTTTAAGAGATTATTATTCATTCACAAGTCAAACAATACTCCACACAAAGAGCAACAGTCTATAGGCTCATACTGTGAATAAAGACTTCAGGAATGCAGCAACGGATCTTTCTAAATTACAAAGTGGATAAAATTCTGAGAAGTTACATGCAATAAAGCTCTACTAAGCAGATGGCCACAGACCTAGAACATTCTACTGATAACTTCAATGGGACTCCAGATGCTTCCAAACTCAACATGAACTCTCATCTTAGGCTTTGTACTTTCCTTTTCCAGTTTCACTAATGACACAAACATGATTCAAATCCCTGAAGAAGTCATTATAGTCAAGGGCATATCCTACAATAAACTTGTCTGGATTTCAAATCCAACAAGTCTGATTTATAACTAAAACATCAAGGGGTCCTTTTCACCAGCAAGCTTCCGACCTCGATGATCTTTGGATTATGCTCCTTGACCAATGAAAGCAAGGTTTGCATTGTTTTGCCAGTGTCAGTTTATCCTCAATAATCAAGACATTCTTTCCAGTCAAAGTTGAGAGATCAGGACGCCTGGGTGGCTCAGTCGGTTAACCACTGCCTTTGGCTCAGGTCATGATCCCAGGATCCTGGGATCGAGTCCCGTGTTGGGTTCCTTGCTCAGCCAGGAGCCTGTTTCTCTATCTGCCTCTGCCAGCCATTCTACCTGCTTGTTTTCTCTCTCTCTCTCTCTCTTCCTTTCTCTAACAAATAAATAAATAAAAACTAAAAAAAAAAAAAGTTGAGAGATCATCTCCATCATTTACTTTGATGTGCCCTGTTGACTGGTCATCACAATAGCTCTTCAGTCTGATGAAATCTACAGTAATAGGAATGGATCCATCACAATTTCTGTTCAGTGCTTTGATACCACCCTGCAGGTCAGCAAAGAATTTATAGCCTCCCTTGAGCAGACAGAGGTCTACGATATGATGGTCTACGATGAAGACAGATGTCTTCATCACATCTTGACTAAGCTGCTCGGTCCTGTCCATAATTCCATGAGGAATAAACACCTTTTCCAAATCCTCAGCATAATGATTGAGGTATACAGAATAAGTCTAGGTGATCACCTGGTTTATCATCACTCATCATGATGCTGGGGTTGCCACTGTGCAGCCCAGTGGGCATATGGGTTAACCGCAGCCTGGAAAGAAGGAAGCTGGGGGCATAGCAGAGGAGGCAAAGGTGGCAACAAGTGGGAAAGCTGAGCGATGTGCTCGCTGTTGCTCTCTAGGCTGCTGCTGGAGCAGAGGCCGCTACTTCCCAATCCTGCAGTCATTTATAGCTCCTATCTTTTTCCATACCCCACATCAAATCCTTCAGCACATCCTGTCAGCTCGCTCTTCAAAATCTGTCCAGAATCTGACCACTTCTCATCATTTCTACAGCTATCACAATTCTGTCTTACCTGGATTAGTACAATAACCACATAACATAGCACCCGGCTGCCTCAAAGCATTCACTCCAGTCCTCCAGCGACTTTTCATTCCACTCAATTTAAAAGCAGCATTCGTAGCTGTCTTCAAGCCCTCCACCCCCCCCCCCCCCCCCCCTGCCCCCATCCCTAACATCTTCTGACTCAGTCTTCTACTACTATTTTGCCCTTGACCACTGTACTCCAACCACACTGGCCTTCTTGGGAGGCTTCAAATCATCTAGGCACACTCCTGTCACAGGTCCTTTTTACTAACAATTATACATGCCTAGAATACTTCTCTCTCAGGCAGCCATATTATGACTTACAACTTGTGCCTTTATGGGCACTTTGTTCAAATGTCCCATTATTGCTGTGCCTTTCTCTCACCACCCAATCTAAAACAGTGCCACTTCCCCATCCCCATCCACAACACCCCTAGCCCTCTGTCATCCTTCTCTGCTTTATCTTTCTCTCAGGCACTCATCACCACTTTACTTACTTCTTATATATTTTACTTTTTTACTGCAGATCTCCAAAAAGGATTAAGCTTCATGAGAAAAAGAATTTGTCATGTCCACCACTATATGCTTAATACTACTCTAGAACAGTGCTTGACATATATTGTAGGCATTCATTAAGAAACACTAATATGCAATAAACAGATTAAAAATGCTCAAACTTACTAGTAATCAACAAAATACAAATTAAACAAAAATGAGATGCTATTTCATCTGCAAGCATTATTAATTTTTGGCAAGGATGTGGAGACCAATACCAGTTCTCAGCCCCAGAGACAGTACACAGCCATACAAACACTATGGAAAGCCCTCAGGCAATATCAAGAACAGGTACACGGGGGCATCATAAGGTTCAGCAATCTCATAGTGCATGCCAAATTTCCTACTGTATGCCAAAAAAATTTACAAGGCACTCAAGGTCACATAATTTGTAGAAGTAAGAAATCTGAATAATTCAAATGTCTATCTGTAGAGGAACAGATAAGTAAAATAGGTAATAGTCATCTGATAAAAACCATTCATCAGCTGAAATAATGAGACAAATCTCCCATGTTTTAACATAGATCTAGAACGCAATATGTACAGTGTAAAAATAAATTTGGATGTTAAATTCAGTATTATTTTATATAAGAAAAAAATAAAATCATATGTAAAATAACCATCATTTTATATATATAATAAAAACAAAACCATAGATGGATTCATGATAGTAGTTACCTCTAAGAAGGAAAGAGAACAGAATTGGGAAATAGGGCATAGGGGATTTCAAATTTATCTACATTTCTCTCTTTTTAAAAACATAGTACAAAAAGTTAATATCTAGTCACTAAATAAATAAATAAATAAAATGAATTTATTTTATTATCTTATTATGTTATATTATCTTCTCTAGTTTTCTATATTAAGATTTTTCAATAAATAATGACTGATAACTTTATTAAGTCTAACAATTATAGTACACAAATGCCAACCTAAGCAAATAGGAAATTAAAAAGATTAGTAATAATCCATTCCCTACTCTCAATTATAGATAAGTTCAGTCATTTCATAGTGCATAATCTGAGACCACTCACAAATTATGTTGGCCTTCACAAGCAGGTTTTACTTAGAGAAAATAAGGAAAAGTCAGTAGGGAAAAAAAATCTATGAAACTTACTAGTCATGGTAATCAAAACTTTAACTGTTCAGAATGTAACACACAGACTGAATTACTATTTACAAAAGACTTAGAAGTTCAAGTTCCTTTTCCTATAATAACCAGGAAGAATGGATCCATAAGTCCTGTTAGCAGAACAATCTTCTGTATTTTTACATTTTGATAAAGTCACTATTGATGATATATTTTTTTGAAATTTAAATTTAAAAAATTAAATTTAAAAAATTAAATTTAAAAAATTGATATGTTTTTTGAAATCCACTAAGAGGAGGAAGCAAAGCAATCATGAAATTTAGGATGAAGAATAACTTCATAAGAATGACTTGAAAAAAAAAGAGAATGACTTGAAACTTTACTTGAGGGAAATTGGAAGGGGAGATGAACCATGAGAGACTATGGACTATGAAAAACAATCGGAGGGTTTTGAAGGGGTGGGAGGTCGGGGGAGTCAGGTGGTGGGTATTATAGAGGGTACATATTGCATGGAGCACTGGGTGTGGTGCATAAACAATGAATTCTGTTACACTGAAAGAAATAAAGAAAAAAAAGCCAGCAATAGATATGCAATGGATAAAGAGAAAGGAATCCAAGTTTATCACTAAGGAAAGCCAAAACACCACAAAAAAGAGCAAGAGAGAGATCAGAGAAAAACTACAGAACAATCACAAAGCAAGTAACAACTTGGTAATAAATTTATATCTACCAATAACTACTTTGAATGTAAATGGACTAGACACTTCAATCCAAAGATATGGGCTGTCTTTGAATTACACAGAGTGGATAAAAAAAACAAGAGCCATCTATAAGGCTGCCTACAAGAGACTCATCTCTGATGTAAAAACAACTGCCAACTGAAAGTAAGAGGATGAAGAAAGATTCGTCATCCAAATGGATGTCAAAAGAAAGCTGGAGTAGTAATACTTAAATCAAACAAAACAGACTTTAAAACAAAGACTGTAACAGGAGATAAAGAAGAACACTATATGATGATGAAGGGGAGACTCCAACAAGAAGATACACAATTATAAATATTTATGCACCCAACATGGGAGCACCCAAACACACAGTTAACAACATTAAAAAAAAAAAAAAACCTAAGTGATAGGAATGCAATAATAATAGAAGACTATAGCACCCCTCTTACATCAATGGACAGATTGTCCAAACAGAAAATCAACAAGGAAACAATGGCTCCATTCACCAGATCAGATGGATTTAAAAGATATTTTCAGAGCATTCCATCCTAAGACAGCAGATACATATTCTCCACAAGTGCACACAGAACATTTTCCAGAACAGATCACAGATTAGCCCATAAAATAAGCCTGAACAAATTCAAGAAGATGGAAGTCATACCATGCATCTTTTCTGACCACACCACTATGAAAATGGAAGTCAACCACAGGAAAAAATCTGAAAAGAGCGCAAATTCATCAACATTAAATAACATGCTACTAAACAATGAATGAGTCATCCAAGACCTCAAAGAAATAAAAATTACATGGAAACAAATGAAAATGAAAACGCAATGGTCCAAACTCTTGCGGATGGAGCAAAAGCAGTTCTAAGCGGGAAGTTTAGGATCATACCAGCCTACCTCAGAAGTAGGAAATATCTCAAACAACCTAAATTTACATATAAAGGAGATACAAAAAGAATAACAAAACCCAAAACCAACAGAAGGAAGGAAATAATAAAGATTAGAGCACAAATAAATGATACAGAAAATTTTTTAAAAACAAAATAGAAGAAATCTATGAAATCAGGAGCTAGTTCCTAGAAAAGATAAATAAAACTGATAAACCTCTAGCCAGGCTCATTAAAAAAAAGGGGGGGGTGGTATATGAGAGAGGACCCAAACAAAATTGCAAATGAGAGAGAGTAAAAATGGACACCACAGAAATACAAGTAACTACAGGAGAGTATTATGAAAAATTACATACTCCAAACCTGGACAACCTAGAGGAAATGGACAAATTCCTAGAAACATATGATCTATCAAAACAGCAACAGGAAGAAAGAACATTTAAACAGACTGATAACCAGCAATGAAATTGAATCAGTAATCAAAAAATTCCCAACATGGGGCGCCTGGGTGGCTCAGTGGGTTAAAGCCTCTGCCTTCAGCTCAGGTCATGGTCCCAGGGTCCTGGGATCAAGCCCAGCATGGGGCTCTCATCTCAGCGGGGAGCCTGCTTCCCTCTCTCTCTGCCTGCCTCTCTGCCTCCTTGTGATCTCTCTCTGTCAAATAAATAAACAAAATCTTAAAAAAAAAAAATCCCAACAAACAAAACTCCAGAACCAGAAGGCTTCATAGGCAAATTCTATCAAACATTCCAAGAAAAGTTAATACCTATTCTTCTCAAAATATTTCAAAAAAATGAAGAGGAAGGAAAATTTCCAAATTCATTCTCTGAGGCCAGTATCATCCTGATACTGAAGCCAGGTGAAGACACCATTAAAAAACAGAACTACAGGGGCACCTGGGTGGCTCAGGGGGTTAAACCTCTGCCTTCAGCTCAGGTCATGATCCCCTGGTCCTGGGATTGAGCCCTGCCTTCCACTCTGTGCTCAGGAGGGAGCTAGCTTCCCTGCAACCAACACCGCCCCACTCTCTACTTATGATCTCTGTCAAATGTCAAATAAATACATAAAATCTTTTAAAAAACTACAAAAAATTAAGATTTTTTAAATTAAAAACAAAACTACAGGCCAATAACTCTGATGAACATAGATGCAAAAATCCTCTACAAAATACTAGCAAACCAAGTCCAACAATCCTTTAAAAAAAAATCATTCACCCTGATCAACCTTTACTCCCAGGTTGCAAGGGTGGTTCAATATTTATAAATCAATCAATGTGATACATCATATCAGTAAGAGAAAGGAAAAGAAGCTTCAGATTTCAACAGATACAGAAAAAGCATCCAATAAAATACAGCAACAATAACCCTCAACAAAGTAGGTTTGGAGGAAACATACCTCAACTATAATAAAGGCCTTATAGAGAAAATCCATTATACTCAATGGGGTGAAAACTGAGAGCATTTACCGTGAGGTCAGAAAAAGGACACGGATATCTACTCTAACCGTTTTATTCAGCTTAGTACTGGATGTCCTAGCCACAGCCATCAGACAACAAAAAGGAATAAAAGGCAACCAAACTGGTTAAGGAAGAAATCAAAATTTCACTATTTGCGGAGGACATGATATTCTGTGTAGAAAACCCTAAAGACTCCACCAAAAAACTGCTACATCTAAAAGTGAATCCAGTAAAGTTTCAGGACATAAAATCAATGTACAAAAATCTGCTGCATTTCTATACAGTAATAAGGAAGCAGCAGAAAGAGAAATTAAGAAAACAATCCCATTTACAACAGTCCCCAAAATAATAAACCAGCTATGAATAAATTTAGCAAAGAGGTGAAAAGACCTGATTGTGAAAACTTAAAATATTGATGAAAGAAGCTGAAGATGACACAAAGAAATGGAAAGACAGTCCATGCTCATGGATTACGAGAACAAATATTGTAAAAATTTCTGTACTACCCAAAGCAAGCTACACATTTAATGCAATCCCTATCAAAATACCAACAGCATTCTTCATAGAACTAGAAAAAAGACATCCTAAACTTTGTATGGAACCACAAAAGACTCTGAAGAGCCAAAGAAATCTTGAAAAAGAAAATCAAAACCGGAGGGAACACTATTCCAGATTTCAAATTCTATTATCTGTAGTAATAAAAAAGGTATGGTACTGGCACAAAAATAGACACTTAGGTCAACAGAACAGCATACAAAGCACAGAAATAAACCCATGATGCTACTGTCAATCTTTGACAAAGGAGGCAAGAATATTTAATGGGAATAAGTCTCTTCAACAAAGGGTAACTGCATGGCTGCATGCAGAAGAATGAAATGGGACTTATTACACTGCACACAAAAACTCAAAATGGATTAGGGACCTAAATGTGAGACCTGCCACCATAAAATTCCTAGAACAGAGCACAGGCAGTAATTTCTCTGATGTTGACCATAACAAGATCTTTCTAGGTATGTCTCCTGAGGCAAGTAAAACAAAAGCAAAATAAGCACTTGTGATGACACTAAAATAAAAAAAACTTCTGCCCAGAAAAGGAAACCACCAATAAAACTAAAAGACAACATAACTAACTGGTAGAAGATATTTGCAATGACATATCCAACTAAGGATTATTACCCAAATTATATAAAGAATTTATATAGCTCGGGGTGCCTGGGTAGCTCAGTGCGTTAAAGCCTCTGCTTTCAGCTCAGGTCATGATCCCAGGGTCCTGGGATCGAGCCCCGCATTGGGCTCTCTGCTCGTAGGGAGCCTGCTTCCTCCTCTCTCTCTCTGCCTGCCTCTCTGCCTACTTGGGATCTCTGCCTGTCAAATAAATAAATAAAATCTTTAAAAAAAAAGAATTTAATACAGCTCAACACCAAAAAAAATATCCTAAATAATCCAATTAAAAAATGGGCAGAAGATACGAACAGACATTTCTCCAAAGACAATATCTAGATGACCAACAGATACATGAAAAGATGCTCAACATCATGCATCATCAGGGAAATGCAAATCAAAAACCCAAACTGAACTATCACCTAACATCTGTTAGAATGACTAAACTCAAAAACTCAAGAAACAAGTGCTGGTGAAGATGTAGAGAAAAAGTAACACTCATTTACTGTTGGTGGGAATGCAAACTGGTGCAGTAACTGTGGAAGATAACATACGGGTTCCTTGAAAAATTAAAAACAGAACTACCCTATGATCCAGCAATTATACTACTAGGTATTTACCCAAAGAATACAAAAAACACTAATTCAAAGGGATATATACACTCCTATTTTTTTTCTAAAGATCTTATTTATTTACAGAGAGAGATCACAAGTAGGCAGAGAGGCAGGCAGAGAGAGAGAGAGAGAGGAGGAAGCAGGCTCCCCGCCAAGCAGAGAGCCTGATGCAGGACTCCATCTCAGGACCCCGAGATCATGACCTGAGCTGTAGGCAGAGGCTTAACCCTCTGAGCCACCTAGGCACCCTACACTCCTATGTTTATAGTAACATTATTTACAATAGACAACCCATGGAAACAGCCCAAGTGTTGATCAATAGATGAACAGATAAAGAAGATGTGGTGTATACACATACAAAGGAATATTATTCAGCCATAAAAAAGAATGAAGTCCTGCCATTTGCAAAACATGGATGGATTTAGAGAGTATAATGCTTAGGAAAACAAGTCAGTTAGAGAATAAGAATTACCACACTATTTCACTCACCCGTGGAATTTAAGAAGCAAAACAAACACAAGAACAAAAAAGAGACAAACCAAAACAAGAAACTCTTAACTCTATAGAGAACAAAGAGATGGATACCAGAGAGGATATAAGGAGGGGGCAATGGCTGAAACTGGGAAAGTGGATTGAGAGTGCACTTATCTTGATCAGCACTGAATAGTATATGGAACTACTGAAGCACCATTTTGTACACATGAAGTGAATGTACACTATAAAACACTTTTTTTTTTTAGCTATATAGAACATTAGTAAGTCATTCAGCAATATATGACTAAGGTCTATAGATTAGACATTTGTATTATAAAAATGTTAATTCCCTGATTATGTTAGTTACATTGTGGTTACATAAGAGAATAATCTTGTTTTTAAGGAAACACAAGTAATTAGCAGTATTGTATCCCCTTGTTGGTAATTTACACCCAAATAGTTCAGAAAATAATATATACAAAGAGTAATAAAGCAAACGTGATAAAAATTCAGAGAATCTGAATAAAAATAGATGAGGACTGTTGGTATTATTCTCCCAATTTTTCTGTAGGTCTGAAATTATTTCAGATGAAAAAGTTAAAAAAATTATTCTTAAAGGAAAATGAAGAGGATTTTTTAAATTGTCCCTTTACAAAGGACATTGGTTAAAGTTTTTTCCCCATTTTTAAGGATAACAAACTAGATTAATTGGTTAGGTAAGAAAAGTAAAAAGTGAAATGAAAAACACAGCTTATAATGAACTATTGTTTAAGAAGAATTAACTATGGTATATGTCTAAAACAAAAGTCTAAAATATAAGTATAGCTGCTTTTTTTTTTAATGTAACAAAGCCACCAAGTGAAGACCTCATACCAAGCCTGAAACTCCTCTGCTTTACAAAGCACTCTAATTCCCACTCTAAATGTAAAAGTTAAGGTCCACTAACATCACTTTTCTTATGAAATAAAAAGCATATTCAAAAAAGCATGAAATAAGAGTTAGCCAATTGTAGATCCAGTCCTAGAACAGGCTGCCCAGGCTTCCACCTGGCTTAGAACCATACTATACTTCCACAACCAATCAATACTACTGGGTACAAGAGCTTCTTCAAACCCATTTTGGTAACAAGTATAAAATAAACCTTCAAGAATGTGGTTAAAAAGAGAGAGGTGACAGCATATGAATTTGAGGACAAGTCTAAATCCATTAACAGTGGCCTAAAATATAAATTCATGCTTATCTAAGAGCCCAAGAGGAAGCAATGTTTTCCTTATTATTTTTTTTTTTAATTTATTTTACCTCTGGACAGGGCTCCACATGGCAGTCTTTTATTGAACAATGGCCATCTTCTGCCCAGAAAGGACATGGTCGCTTCAGATTGACCTTGAGAGAAAGATTGGATAAACGTTAGCAGACATATGGCACAGTTCTTCAACACTCTCTAGGTGTCCCTGTGCTGCACACCACTGATGTGGTGGTGGGAAGAAGAAAAAAAAAGTCCTACCCTGTGGCATCTATAGGGTTCAAAATTTGAAACTGCAGTTTTTCAGACACCCAGTTGTAATATTAATTTAAAAAAATAACTGTTATTAGTCCTCTGACACTTCAAAAAAGAAATAAAGTCCAAGTACACTGCTCACCTGCAGACCCTGGGCAGCATTTTACTCTGATGTCTGTCAGCACCTTACCCGTTAGGGTTCTCCAGAGCGCCCACCCGCTTCAGTGTGCACTGAGCACCCACTGTCTGCACTGTGTAGGGTCTAGGGCAAAGAAGATATATAAAAAAAGTACTTCACCCACCTGGAGTCTACTGGAGGGAATAGAAATTATAAATGCCTGTTTAATTACAAATTGTAGTAAGTGCTACAAAGAACATCCAGAGTTTCTTCATGGAAAATAATGGGGTTGGCGGACAGTGACCTTCTTGACTGCTCAGTGTAACTGGGGATTTTGTTTTTTATACCTTATTGTTTACATTTAGGAAGATATGGGATTTTGTATATTAAGTTTATAGCCTGCTATCTTAATGCATTTCTTTAATAATTTTTGTTCATTATTTAAGTTTTCTAGTATTATTTTGTCATTTATAAATGGAGATAGTTTTACTTATTCTTCAAAAATGTTTATGCCTCTAGTTTCTCTCTCTTGTTTGGTATGCTAATTAATATCTCCAGCAGTAAAGAACAGTGGGTACCCTGGGTCTCTCACCTAAGTGAGAATTCCTCGACTATTTCCCAACAAGCAAGATGGTGGCAATGCTAATGTTAGGATTAAAATGATCATGTTAAGGAAGTATCCATCATTCCTATTAAATTTTTTAAAAATCAGGAATGTGTGTTGAACTGTGTTGAGGACCTAAAAGCCTTGTTCCTGCATTCTTAGAATAAGATTAACTTGGTCAGGATATATTTTTCTGTAATATGCTCAAAACTCCACATCATCTTCGATTTCACTTCTACTCTCACAGCATACATTCACCCCATCAGGTAAGTCTGTTGGTGTTACCTCTTATGTACGATCTTCGTTTGCTTACTTTTCACCTCTTCCAACTCTACTGCCCTATTCCAACTCCACTTTCCATCTGGTCTCATGCAAAAACCTACATGGTTTCTCTATTTCCTATTGCACACCCTGAGAGTCTGTTTTGTACAAATCTCCCCAAAAGCTCATTACACTTACACTAAAATTCAACATCCTTACATAAGATTTTCTCATCTGGCTCTTACTTTCCAACTCTCCATATCTCACTCACCTTGCTCCAGCCAGGCTGAACTTATTCCTCAAACACGCTCAACCTTTATGCCTGCACTCAAGATGTTTATACCTGTAGCTCTACTCTCCTTCCCTGGAATGTTCTCTCTCCATATCTTGTCACGGCTTTCACGTTATGTAGGTCTTTACTCAAATGCCACAGCACGGATACCTTCCTTTCCTGATCATCTTCTTTAAAAGAAAAGCTACCTAACTTCCCCACCCCATTAATTTATTCTGTCTCCTACTTTATTCTTCTCCATAGCATTAACCTTAGTAAGCATATGACATTAAATTTCACTGTTTATTGTTTACCTTCCTAATCTGGATAAAGCTTCATGAAGTCAGAGTCTTTTGTGTTATTCACTATTGTATCCACAGCACTTAGAATAGCACCTACCTCCTGGGTGGCTCAGTCAGCTGAGCATCTGCCTTCAGCTTAGGTCATGATCCCAGGGTCCTGGGATCAAGCTCTGTGTCAGGCTCCCTGCTCAGCAGGGAACCTGCTTCTCCTCTCTGCCTGCCACTTCCCCTGCTTGTGCTCTCTTTCTCTCTGACATGCAAGTAAAATCTTTAAAAATAATAATAATAAAAATAGGAAAACTCTTTAAAAAAGAGTGCCTATTGGGCGCCTGGATGGCTCAGTTGGTTGAACAACTGCCTTCGGCTCAGGTCACGGTTCTAGAGTCCCGGGATCGAGTCCCGCATCAGGCTCCCAGCTCCATGGGGAGTCTGCTTCTCCCTCTACCTTCTCGCCTCTCATGTTCTCTCTCACTGCCTCTCTCTCAAATAAATAAATAAAATCTTTAAAAAAAAAAAGAACACCTACTGCTATGTTGTTATTCAATAAATATTTGGTGAATAAAGAAATGGGATAGATAGTATAAGAAACTGTAAATACCAACTCAGCAGCCAACTGAGCAGTTGACAGGGGTAGACTGGCTTCCACCTAGATATCCTTGCTCAATCATAAGTATGTTTGCACATGTTTAAAATTAATCTATTCTCTTTGCTTTCTTTTTCTGCCACTAGTGTACGAAAAGTATACTGACGGTGGTTAAATGTCCTTTTTGTTTAATTTGTAGGTTGGCAGAACTAGAGAAAGGAATAATCATCATCAGAATATCCTTGACTTGGAGACAAATGCATTAACTAGATCACTGCATTACCCTCCCTTGGGAAGTAAGTGGATATTTCCATTACATATGGAATAATTTCATCACATTGATTAGAATGTTTTCTTAGAACACTGTTATGTTTGCCTATCCAACTTCCATTTTTCCTCCTCCTGTAAACCCTAACATTCTGTTGAAACAAACAATCACTCCCCCTTATATTTATGTAAATAGGATTGTTAACCAAAGTGTCTTTCCCTCTTTTGGTCAATTAGAAACCTGTGTAAGTGTTTTTCCAGAAATTAGGGAGGAATTTCTTCCATAAATTTGATATAGAGTGTTGCAAAAACAAGGGAAATGGCTATTGCATTTCTTGCTAGGCACACGACATAATAAAATTTTTTGTCACCTTCAAAAAAAAAAGGGCAATGACTAATGGTGCCAAAATTTTGGTGGTGACATAAAAATAATGACTATTAGTTCCTGCTCTAATTTCTTTTTTTATCCTCAGAAATATTTAAAGACTAAGATAGCTATGTAGAATCAGGATAAAAAAAATCATGCTCAATTTTTAAAATAAACTAAAAATGAGTATCAAAGAAATTATAAACCCAATCGAATACTGAGAGCAAGAGCAAAACAAAGCATAACAGCAGCTTTTAAAATACTGTTCTTCGATTTAAAATACTGCTTTTGAATATTGTTTTTTGTTGCTACCTTTAAACTAGCATTGGTTATTCTGTAAAGGTCTAGAGCAGAGCGCTCAATTTAAGAATCAGTTCCTCAGTATTACTACGAAGGCTGTTTTGCTTGTGCCCTCAGCCTGGTTCAGCAGCCCTTCCAGTGAGCTCCCCCCAGGAACCATGTGCTGCTGTGGTACTTACACTGAGAAAAGCACTAACACAGGACAGGCCCAGCAGCACAACACAGAGCCTGGGAGGGGTCTAGATGGTGGAGCCTAAATTACAGTGAAAGCTGACAGATAAGTCAGCTTCTGTGGAAGTAGTCTCTGTCCCAAAACTGAAAGATGAGGGATTTCCCAAACACAGGAAGAGTGTTCAGGTTCTCAGTGTTCAAAAGACAATCAGGTTTTACTACATACTTAATATATTCAAGTGATTAAAAAAAAAAAAGCACAGAGTGTTCTGAGAAGTCAAAATGGGTTTTCAAAAGGGTCATAAAAGTCACATCTGTAGAGAGCTATGTAAAAATTTTACTCCTAAAGGAATCAAAAATTATAACTCTACCTCGTAATAAGGGAAGTAGTCTCACTCTTGCAATTTTTTTATTTTGGGGAAGATTTTGAAAGTGTTAAAGTTATCGATGCTATCGATGTCGCACAGGCAATCATCCAGGACTCCAGTTACCTGGGGGTGGGGAATTTATACATATAAAATTTAAAATATGTTAATTATAGATATTTCAACCTTAGCAAATCTGTACTATTGTATAAAAAGATAGTTTTTTCATTTGAGGTAACTAGTCTTTGTTAAGATACGTAACATTAAAGGGGTGCCTTGGTGGCTCAGTTGGTTAAGTCGATTAAGTTGTTTTAAGCCGGTTAAGCCTCTGCCTTCAGCTCTGGTAGAGATCCCAAGGTCCTGGGATCAAGAGCCCTGCTCAATAGGGAGCCTGTTTTTCCCTCTCTCTCTGCCACTCACCCATTCATTCCTTTCCTCTCTCAAATAAAATCCTTTAAAAAAAGATACATAACATTAAAACAATCATTTACTTTTTTATATGGCCAATTAGGTAAAGAACAACAGAAGGATTAAATAGATATACCTATTCTGAAGAACTAAACATTAGTGGCTAGAGAAATATATTGAATGTTCCTCCCTTCCCCAAACATACATAAAATCCAAATGTAGTAGGAATGCTAAAGCATTTCTCCCAAGACTAACCTAAAAGTCACAGACTATAATAATAATACTGCTGTAGTAACCCCATCTTATTTTTCTACTGCCATTTATGGAACACTTATGTGATAGGCACAGTGCTAAGAACATTACATGTTATCTCATTTATTCTTTAAATACTCTATGAAATAGGTATTATTATCCTCATTTTACACACATAAGAAAATGAAGGCTTAGCATAGTTAAAATAATTTTTCCAAAGTAAAAATGAGACTTAGTCCCAAATAATCACACTTAAAAATACATGCTTTATCTACTACTCAAAGTATACATTAACTGAACAGAAAATGATATTTACAAAATGAGTTCAGAATCCAAAAATTTCCATAAAACATTCTTCAGCTAAATTTAAAAATGGGACTCACAGACATCCACATATCAGATGAATTTTCAGGGAATCAGGTTGAGTGAAAAAAAGCCAACCTCAAAATGTTACTTATTATGTGATTTCATTTATACAACATTTTTTTTAAGATTTTATTTATTTGACAGAGATAACAAGTAGGCAGAGAGGCAGAGAGAAAGAGAGAGAGGAGGAAGCAGGCTCCTCGCTGAGCAGAGAGCCCAATACCAGGACCCTGAGATCATGACCTGAGCCGAAGGCAGAGGCTTAACCCACTGAGCCACCGAGGCACCCCTACAACATTTTTCAAATGGAGAAAAGTTTTTTGGTTACCAGGGCTTAAGGACTGGTGTAGGGAGAGGAACTGGAGTCAGGGAGAAGGGTAGAAAGGAGGGAGAGTGGTTATAAAAGGGCAAGAAGAGAGGTGCCTGAGTGGCTCAGTCAGTTGAGCTTTTGACTCTTGGTTACAGCTCAGGTCACAATCTCAGGGTCATGAGACTGAGACTCGCAATGGGCACATGCTCAGTGGGCAGTCTGCTTGAGATTCTCTCTCTCCCTCCTCTGCCCCTCTCCAATCCCTCTCTAAAAAAAATTAAATCATTTTTAAAAGGGCAAGAGGAAGGATCCTTGTGGTAATGAAATCGTTCGGCATCTTGACTACGGTGGTGCACACATAAAAGTGGACAGAAAATGTACAGATGCAAGGGAGACTAGGAGGGATCTGAGTAAGATCAGCGGGTGCATCAGTGTCAATGTCCTGGTGATAATACCGCACTGTATGTTTGCCAAATGGTACCAGTGGGTTAAACTAGATACAGTGTAGGTAGCATTTCTTTGTATTATTGCTTACAACTGCATGGAACCTGCACTTACCTCGATTAAAATTTTTATTAAAAGGGGGGGGGGTACCGAGGTGGTTAAAAATCATTTGTATGATCCATTGGAGGAATCTATGCACAGATGATCAGAAAATGGAAACCAGAAATTCCCAGTTGTTTCTTTCTCATGTTTTCCCTCTAGGAATGCAAATGTGTCCCCAAACTCCCTACAACACAAAGAGTCAGAGGTATATTATCTTTAAAGAGCAAAGGATCATTCACAACAATTTTGGCTCTAGAATTCCAGATGCTTTACTATCCTAGTTACTAAGATCCTGTCACTAACTATTGAATTTTATTCCATTTCTCTAGCTTACTATTTGTAAAACTTCAAATTCTAAGTAATTGTGGAGAGTTGGGGGGGTAGAAATACCAACTGACAACTTTCTAGGTTTTAAGAATACTTTATCCAGTGACTGCTCTTTCTTACAAATATTTCTTAAATTGTTCCTTTTTAGTAAACCACCATATTTTTTAAAAATATTTTAAATGTGGTAGAGGCTGGGGTAAGGTATACAAAATTATCACGTACTTATTTCTAACTCTTAAATACTAAAACAAAAGCCTGCATATCACTAAATTTTTAAAAACAGAAATAGAGAGGTGCCTGGGTGCCTCTTGGCTGAGCATCTGACTCTTGGTTTCAGCTCAGGTCATGATCTCAGGGTACTGGGATGGAGCCTCAGGCTGTCCCTACAGGCTCCCTGCTAAGCAGGGAACCTGCTTCTCCAGCTCTCCCCACCCTCCACCCCTTCTCTTTCTAAAATAAATAATCTTTAAAAAAAAATAAAAATAGAATACGGCTATTATCTTTTAAGTCCCTTTCTAATTATAGCCATCTCCCTCCCCCTGGAGGTAGAATAACTTACTTTTGTTAAATACTTTTCCTTGCAATTTCATCACATATGATATATCCCTGAACAATATAGAGGGTTCTTTTTGTTTTTGAACTTTAATGTTAATGACATGATCTTTTGCTAATATTTTGCTAGCTACCCACCATAATGAGTTTTATGGTCATTCATTTTCCCTGCTGTAAATGTTGTATTATATGAAAATATCACAGTGTATTTATCCTATTGTTGAACTGTAAGGTCGGCAGAATAATGCCCCCCCAAGATATGCATGCCATAATTCCAGAAGCCAATGAATATGTTACAGTACATGGCAAAAGTGACTCTGCATATGTGATTAAGATCTTGAGATGGTAGTTAATACTGAATTATTTAAGCAGACTCAATAATAAGATCCTTGTAAGAGGAAGACAGTGTCAGAGTCAGACTGGAAGGTGCTACATTACTGGCTTTTAAGACAATGGAAAAGGACACAGGCCAGGAACAAAAGCCTGGAAAGGGAAGGAATGATGATTCTCCCCTAGAGCCTCCAGGAGAAATGCAGCTTTGTTGTAACCTTTATTTTATCCCTGTAAAACCCATTTTCAGACTTCTGGCCTACAGCATTACATGATCATAAATTTGTATTATTTTAAGCCACTAAATTTGTGGCAATTTATTAGAGCAGCAACAGGAAACTAATGCAATCCATATTTAGGTTGTTCTCAGATTAAGTTAAAGAACAATGCTACACAAACACTTTTTTCTTTATCTCCCTATATATATAAGTTTCTCCAACGTATATGCTTACAAGTGAAATTACTATAGCTCACTTCCAAAATAGGTATACCACTTCACAATCCTACCAACAGCAGATAGAAGTTACTGCTAAATCATATATTTGCCATTATTTGATTTTTTAAAAAAAGATTTTATTTGGGGCACCTGGGTGGCTCAGTGGGTTAAGCCTCTGCATTCAGCACGGGTCATGATCTCAGGGTCCTGGGACCTGAGCCCCGCATCCCTCCCTGTCTCTGCTCAGCAGGGAAACTGCTTCCCACCCCCCTCTGCCTCTCTGCCCACTTGTGAACTCTGTCAAATAAATAAAATCCTTTTTTTAAGAAAAAATATTTTATTTATTAAAATTTATTAAATTTATTTTATTATTTAAATCAAAGCATTAACTTATTAATTTAAATTAAAATTAAATTATTAATAATTTTATTAAAATTTAATTATTTAAATATTTCAGATTTATTAAATTTATTAAAATAAATCATTTTATTTTAATAAATAATAAATAAATAAATAAGATTTTATTTATTATTTGACAGAGAGAGAGCACAAGGAGACAGAGTGGCAGGCAGAGGGATAGCGAGAAGCAGGCTCTCCGCTGAGCAGGGAGCCTGATGTGGGGCTTGATCCCAGGACCACAGGATCAAGAGCCGAAGGCAGCTGCTTAACCAACTGAGCCACCAAGGCACCACAATTATTTGATATTTTAAAAATTTTTACCAATATAGTAAGCAGGAAAGAGTATCTGGTTTTTGTATTGATGAAGTATAATGTTTTATTTGCCATAAGACATGTGTATTTCTTGTGTGAAATACCTGTTTTTCATTTTTCTATGGGGTTGTCTTTTTCATATTAACATGCAGGAGTCAATACTTTTTCCCTATTCTAGTACATTCTTCTGGAACTCCAACCTGACATATTATATTAGACTGTGTCTCTTAAGCTCTCTTTAAAATTTACTAATCCATTATCTCTCTGAGCTTCCTTCTGAATAATTCATGCTTTTATTTTCCATTCATTCATGCATTCATTCATTCATCATTCAACATATTTGAGAATCTACCTCACATAAGCCTTGCACTGCTGTTCTACCTGCTGGGAGTGTAAAAAGAGAAGAAAGAAAGAAAAAAAAAACAGACAAAAATCTCTGCCCTCCATGAGCTTACATGCTCATAGGAAAGGGGGGGGGGGAGAATGAGCCACATACAGAGTCTGTCAGATAGTAATAAAGTAACAGGGAAACCAGGGAATAGGAACTGCAGGACTGAGTTGCTACTATTTTCAAAATGAGAGTTACAAAAAGGTCTCAGTCAAATTTTGGCAATGCTTGAAGGAGGAAAAGGAACAAGCCACACAATTTGGGAAAGTGGGGGAAAGCACTCCGGGCATTGGGAACACAAACTATAAATGCCCCAAGGCAGTCAGCTTGCCCAATATTTCTGAGGAAAAATAAGGGGGACTATGTAGCAGGTGAAAGGAGAAATAGGAGACCATTATAAGACTATGGCTTTACTGGAACCCAGGGTTATCTCACACCAACCAAGTCTCCAACTCCCCAACACCAAGTGAGTGCCCAAATCAGTTTTGATACCACCTGGAGTCAGAGCAGACCTCACGGAATTAAGGGCTCACACACGCAGACTGTCCCCACCTTAGATATCAGTCCTAAGTTCCAAGCCACCTGTACTTCTGACTGACCAGCTATAAATCGAGGTTCTCATGACTCTCTTCTCTGGTTCAGTAATTTGCAATGGCTCACAGGACCAAGGAAATGCTTATGTTTACTGTAAAGGATACAAATCAGGAAGTACCAAAAATAGAATAGATAGGGGCATAGGGCAAAGGTATTAGGAGGTGCAAGTACAGACCTTCTCTGCCTCCAACGCACCCTCCCAGCAAGGGTCTATTCGCCCACCTGGAAATGCGTCAATCTTATTTTAAGAGCTTTTACAGAGCTCCATCTCTAGCACCCCCTATCCCCATCCTAGGGGTCATGGGTGGGGCCCAAAGAGGAGAAACAAGCAAAAGATACCAGAAAGACTAGCCAGAAAGACAAGACAAAATCAGAAAAGGACAGCATCCTGGAAGCCCAGAGAAAAGAAGTATTTCAAGGAGAGTAAGTGATGAACTGTGGGGAAAAACTGCTGTCTATAGGTAAAGCTAAGGTTTAAAAACTCACTATTGGCTTTAACAAGAAAAAGACACTACAGACCTTGCCAAGAGAAGTTTCCAAGGAGCTGGAGTGGGTTGAAGAGAGAAAGAACCAGCATGGAAGGAGTAAGGATAAATCCTTTGATGAGTTTTTTTTGATAGAGAACAGAAAAATGGAGCAGAGCCAGGAGAGTTGGGCAGGTTGAGAGGGAACTGTAAACTAGAATTAACACCATGTTTTAGAATGCCAGTAACAAGCAGAGAAAGACAACTATCATATGATCTCTCCCTTGGTGATGCAACATGGAGGCTTAAGTGGGTAGAAGAAGAATAAATGAAACAAGATGGGATTGGGAGGGAGACAAACCATAAGTGACTCTTAATCTCACAAAACAAACTGAGGGTTGCCGGGGGGAGGGGGTTTGGGAGAAGGGGGTGGGATTATAGACATTGGGGAGGGTATGTGATTTGGTGAGTGCTGTGAAGTGTGTAAACCTGGTGATTCACAGACCTGTACCCCTGGGGATAAAAATATATGTTTATAAAAAATAAAAAATTAAAAAAAAAAAAAAGAATGCCAGTAACAGTCCATCAGAGAAGGAAAAACTAATGATCCAGGAGAGAAAGGGAAGAGTTGTTGAGCCATGTGCTTGAAAGAGGGAATGGGACCTAATGCAGATGAGGCAGGGATTGACCTTTGATAAGAGTTTACAGTTCAAAGAAAAAAAAAGTTTACAGTTCATCTATGATAATCCATTGGAAGTCATGACCTGTGGATTCAAAAACTAATAGGTAAACACATATGGATTACACAGATTACTCCAATTTTGTTAGTGAAATTCGAAGATAAGAAAAGGAGAAGTGTTGGAGGATTAAGTAGAAAAAGACATAAAATGGTAGCATGATTCAGTAATCCTTTCTTCTGCTGGACATAATCAGCTAGCTAATTCACCCATTGAGTTTTTAATTTCAGCTCTAGAAACTGCAGTTTTTTTCCATAGTCTATATTTCTAATACCTAATTCATGGTGCCTAGTGTTTGGTGATTTTGCCTATTAGCTGCTTATTCTCCTTGACACTGTATCTTCAAGAATTCGTTACGGCCTGGGTTGAAAATAAATTCTTCCAGAGGAAATGAATATTTGCTTTTACCAGTAAACCAGCCCCACTTCTAGGAGACAGATCCAATAAAATGAGATAATATATACTGAAACACATTGGAGATGAAATACTATCTATAATACGCTCCAATACTGTATTAGAAAATACCACTGGAAACAAAAGCCAAATGTATCCACTTTTGAGGACTGTTTCACAAAACATTCCTTTGAATATGCACAAATACTTAATTTTTGAACTATATGTATTCATTTGGACATGATAAAATGATATGTATTCATTTGGATATAATAAAAGTAAACGTGCAATTATAAAACAGTAACACATGTAATTAGTAGATGACAAAAACCTGAAGTGAAGTTTCCAGATTGATGACAAAGTATACAATTCACATAGGCTATAAAAAGAAAAAAAAAAAGAAAAGTCTCCTTTAAGAAAAATATCTAAATGTATGCCCCAAAACTATCACCGCTAGAAGATAATTTTGCTAAAGACAATTTGGAAAACTTACTTTTTAGAAGATTTCCAACTTTCCATTAGTTCAGTGTTTCCTAAGCGGGGCTCACAAGGTAGTTCAGAGGATAACTGCGTTGCAGTTACTTACAAACAAGGCCTGTTTTAAATTGCTGATCGCTGGGTCCCATCCAGAGCCACTAAATCAGCACAGGTGGCAAGGGGGCCAGAGAATCTGCATTTTTAGCACGCTCACCAATAACGAACCCAGAAGTCTGCCCCTTAGATTTTTACCAAAATCATTCATTTAATAAATACCCACACAAATATAATGCTTGTGCTTTCTGGGATTGTGTGCACACACCATAACGCCAGCAGGAAAGTGTGTGAACAAAGTCCGAAAAGCATGATTACAGGGTTGCACGCAGGGCTTCAGCCGTCCTCAGCCGGGAGCACCAACCGCTTCAAATGGGCATCTCTCCTCGCCTTCTAGCCACCGAGACACCTGCCCTCCCAGCGGCTCCGCCGCCTCGCAGCAGGGGCAACCGGGCACAGCCACACCTGCTGCTGCAGGAAAGCAGCGAACGGGGCTCTCGGGGCAAAGGCTCTGGCTTTCCACACCCTCGACCTCCAGCGCACTCTGTCCTGCAGGTGTCACAGGTCGCCCCTCGGGCCGGCCCACTCTCCCCACGTCACCCGTCACCGACCGGCCGTGTCCGCGCGCTTTCCCCTCGGGCCCCCCGGACCCCGCGGACCGGCTCACCGGTGAAAAAACTCCCCGGAGAACGAGGGACGGCAGAGCCAGGGCGCAGCAGGGGGCTCTCCAGCCCGAGAGCTCCAGGACTCTGGGTCTGGCGTCCCTCCCTGCCCGCGGCACTCCTGAGGGACGCGGGGGAGCCCCCGGTGAGGGGCGGGCTTCCCCGTCCGCTTGTCCCTCCCCACACAGCGGACGGCGTCCCCACTCCCGCCCGGGCTCCAGCACACGCCCCGCCGCCCCACACTCCAGAAGGAAAAGCGGAAACGCCTCTGGGAACCGTCACCGCCGCCCTCATCCTGCCCCCGCCAACACGAGAGTCGCCGCCCCGAACTCACCGCGCGCATCTCGCAGGCCTCCCAGGACGCAGCGGTTCGGGTCACGGACCCCCGCCCGCGCGGTCTCCAAAGCCCCTGCGGGTCTGGCCTGGCCCTGCCCGCACCCCAGCCGCGGGCCGCTCGCCGCCAGCGCCGGCGTCCGGCCCCGCCCCCCCCCCCCCCCCGGCCTCGACGATGCGCGGGAGGAAGCTCAGGGTGACCAGCAGCTGCACTGCGGCCGCCCCCCCGCCCGGTGCCGGCCCGCCGGGGCCCCTGGCTCATGCTGACCTCTTCCCACAGCGCGACCGGCAGGGCCCCTCGGGACCGGGGAACGGCGGGCGGCCCGGGGACGACGACCCAAGGGGACGGCTCCCGGCGGCTGCGAGGCTCCAGGGTCTGAGGTCCGCGCCGTGCGGACGCGGGGGACGCCCTCCCCGGCTCCCGGCAGGGGCGAGTGAGGCCGGAGAGCCGGGCGCCCCCACTTCATCTCCCAGACTGCCCCGCCCCCGGCTTCCCCTTCGCCCCGGCCACGCCCCCCTCCGAGCGCAGGGCCTTGAGGGAGTTGTGGTCCCCTCCTGCTGGGGGGCGGGGCCGGCGGCGGAGGGAACCCGGGAGCGGCGGCTGAGGGAACCCGGGAGCAGCGGCGGCGGCGGCAACTCCGTCTCCCCCAAGGCGGCCAATAGGGCAGAACCACGCGAGCCTCCAAAACAAGAGGCGCTGCGGGCTGGGCTCCGCTAACTGCGGCCGGGCGCCGCGCCGCCTCCTCTCCCCCGCGGTGGCTCCTGGAATCCCGACCAGGGGTCAGGCCTGGGTGGCCGGTCCCCGACGCCGCACAGCCGGGGTACTCGGGACGCGCCCCGGGGGGCCTTCGACTGCGAGCCGGGGCGCGCTCTGCGTCTCCTGCGGCGGCCCCGGCCTCCGGCGCCTGGCGGGGCCCCGCCAAGCATCGGCCACTCGGCGAGGTGGCCCCGGCTCCTTTTCGACTTCACGGCCCGCAGGCGTGGACGCCGCCCTTCCTCGGTCCGCTCCCACTCCCTGCGGCGGAGCAGACTGCGCGCGGAAGAAGGGTCGAGCCCCGGAATTGATCGTAACTTGTGGGGTGGGGACGAGGGCTTGGACGACCTGGAAGGGCTGCGGCCTGGCTCTGGCCCCTGCCTCCGAAATACCGCAGTTTCTCACGGGGCTTCAGAAGGACGGAGGTTCCTTAACCTCTGCGAGCCTCAGTCTGTTCGTCTGTGAATAATAACCGATCCAAACCCTGTTTTAGGATTGCATTAGACCTTACCTAAAGGGCTTAGGATGGCGCCAGAACAAAAGAAGTTCAACGATAGCTGCTATTCGTTTTATTAATAGCCTTGATTTCTAGAAAACTAGCAATACGCGGCTTACACGTATGCGATGTGTATTAGACTTCCATTGCTTCGGTAACGACCACACATTTAGTGGTGTAAACAAGACATTTATTATCTTAGAGTTCTGAAAATCAGAAATCCGAATTAGATCAGCAGGGCTGCATCTCCTAAAGGCTTTAGGGGACAGTATGTTTCCTTGCCTTTCCCAGCTTCTAGAAGCCACTTGCGTTCCTAACAGCTCATAACTGTACACCACACTGTCACATCTTCACTCCCTAGGCTTCCATTGTTACATTCCTTGTCTTGCTGACCCTGACTCTACTGCCTCCCTCTCATAAAGACCCCTGTGATTACACAGGGTCCACTCAGATAATCCAGGATAATCTACCCACCTCAAAAAAAATTTTTTTCAATTTTTCAGGAGACAGAGCTTGTTTATTGGGTAGGTAGGTGGGCACCAGACCCCAAAATTCTTAATCACATCTGCAAAGTCCTTTTTGCCACATAGGGTAACAAACGCACATTTTGGGGGAATTAGGGTATACACATGTTTGGGGGACATTGATCAGCCAACACACAGTGTGTTACACCTTTCTGAGCACTTTCATTATTTGAGGGGCCTGTGCAAAATGAAAATTCAGGGTCCTGGTTTAAAAGATGGTAAGAATTTCAACCAGGGACAACAGAGCATTCAACCAGGTGCAGGGCCCTTCTGAGCCACGTCAGTCCTCTTCCTCTTCAGCAGCTTGGAATTTTTATTGGACTCTTCCAGCTACTTTTTGACGCTTCCTCTTTTCTTTGCCAAACCTCTATTTTCTATCCTCCCGTTTCCTTTTGTCCCTTATATAAATACGATCTCTCCCCATTCTGCTAAAGCTTTTCTCTTGTCCAATCCAATGGAGTTTTTTTTATTTTTTTCAGGATTCCTCATCTCTGCACCACATTTGATTTTATTGCTAACACATACATTGTGGGATTATGTTATTTAAAAAAAATCCTGGGAATTTTTTGTTCTGGTTTTTAAAAAAAAAGGGAAATAAAAGTTTAGATTATACAATTTCTTATTACAAAATCTCAGGTGCTCTAGTGGACCTTTCATCTCATGTCCTCTAGTGCATTTGCAATCAAGGACAGCAACCATGGTCTGTAGTTAGAGTCCTTCTAGATTTGTTCAGTTTGAGTGGTCAGTGGCTGGAAGGAGGTAAGGGGTCACAGAACTCCAGTGCAGGGGGTCCAATAGCTATTGTCTTCCTGGTTATCAAACCCAGGAAGTAACAAGCAATTGAAATTAGAAAGTGTTGGTATTTTGCACGAGATATGGTGCACCCAAATGCATGCCTAATGACGTCTACTGAGATCTGTCTTACCGTTAATTGGTACGAGTGTGAGGAGGGGGGGTTGTTCTTTTGTGAACAGACTGCTCCATTTGTCCTCTCCCCCTGCCTCTTTGTGTACCTTTGCTTTCCCTAAAATCAACAACAGTGAAACCAGCATTGTGCAAGGTACCGGTGATGTCATCCTTGCTTCCAAGCAGAGTTCCATGGTGACACTCTGAACTTTGCCACTTTGAACGCTGTGGCTAGAAGTTGTGACAGAGGAGAGAAAGTGCCAACACTAATTCTCAATGGTTGAAAGAAAAATCAGCTCCTGCTAAACTTTTCAAGAAAAAGTAGCAAATGACAAAAATGTAGACGTGCTTATAGTACCAAGGAAGATTTCACTGTTCATACTTCCAGGAAGGCAAGTTAGTGAGGACAGCATTCAGGAGCACTAAACAGAGTCTTTCCCAGGGCACTGCCATTGGACCCATCAATGCCAATTGCTTTTAGTCCTTTGTCCTTCCTATCAAATTCAAATTCCTTCTAGAATTTAGCTTGGAGGGAGGGAACAAGCGCATTGACTGACAACCCTGAAAGTCTACAGGGAATGAGCAAAATGTTGCACAAATCAACAGTGAGTGCTACTACCTTCAATTCTTAGTAGAAAGGGAAGGGGTGGGGAGACACCTGGGTGGCTCAGTCAATGGAGCTCCAACTCTCGATTTCGACTCAGATCATGATGTGAGGGCCATGAGATTAAGCCCTGCCTTGGCTCTGCACTGAATGTGGAGCCTTGAGATTCTCTCTTTCCCTTTCCCTCTGCCCCTCCCACTGCTCATCCATGTGCTCGTTCCAAGTAAACAAATCTAAAGGAAGAAAGAAAATGGAAGAGATGCTGGTCAGACATGACCCTTTCCTTCAGGAAGACATGGTTGTATTCAGATACTGGAAATAGCAACAATTTGCCAGCCACATCTGGATTGGATGGACCTAATTTTCTGGAACTAAGGTATCTTAAAAGTGACATCATTTTGCAAATTGAAGAATTTATGGGCCTCCCAGATCTATTAATCTGAGAAAGGGCAGGGCCAGCTATGAAACTAATCAGTACAAAGCCCTCATTACAATGAGAATTTGTCATTGATTTGGTTGGGTCAGATTATGGGAGGGGGTTATCCTGGAGGGACAATCTTAGTGTAGATGTAATTCCACTAGGGCTAGCCATGACTCTTTTCCCCATGATTCTTAATGTAGCCAAACAGAATCAACCTATGTGTCTCGAGGATGACCCGTGTGGGTTTAGGTTTTAAATGAACAGTGTCAAAATGCTGGTTAAGGTTAATCTTACTCATTTTTGAAATATATACACACTGTCGGCATGCACAAAACCAAACTAATATTTGTTGCAGTATCTCTCCATTTAGCTCTCAAATACAAATGATTCCCCATCCCTTTCTATCCTTTTGTTTTTCCCTTCCCCTCCTTCCTACCCCACACCTCTCCCTTCTCTGAGAGGATGGCCCATGTCATCCCGTGATCTGGAGCGAGTTTTCTAGAGTCCTGTGCTGTTCCCACCTGTGATACTCATTTAGCATGAACAATCTGCTATTCCATATCAAGAGTTAGCTTTTGCTGCATATACATGTATTATAGACATCTGGACGGTAAAGTTTCAGAAGACTCTGTCTTCTTGTACTGTATTCTCTTTAGTGGCTATCTCAGTTCCCATGAACAATAGTTGATGAACGTTTGTCTATTGATTACTATTTCTTACAATCTCAATTTCTCTTAGAAGGTATCTGTCTCAGAACCAATCCTGGATTGGGTACCTCTGAACGTTTCCTGTGGACAACTGGGAAATAGGGTCATTGGACAGGAACATTCCTGGAGAAGGCAGTAAGAAGAAGCTGAAGGCTTTTCATTAAGGCAAGGGATTCCAGGTCCTTAAGCAGAGGTGTATTTGGGAACTATCAAAAAGACTGAGGACAGTAACAGACTTGTCAGAGGGTTGGTTGAAACCCACTATTGGAAATTCATTACTTTAAGCATTTTGTTTTTTTCCTCAAACACTATTTGAAATGTCTACACCCAAGGTTGTTGAAGCAATGGTGTGAGAATGGTCTCGAGCAGATTACTATAATGCTTAAGAGACTTTGCACTGGGTGTTTAGGTTTCCAAGATACCATCAAGTGTATTGTGTTTTTTTGATGATTTTTTGGCTTGGTGAACTCGTGACTTCTAGTGAAGGAAATCATTGATGTGTGGTTCCAAATGAAAGTCAAGGTAATGGGGTGGAAATTTAATAACATCAGTAATTTTCACTCCTGATAGCAAGCTGAACTGTGATTAATGAGCCTGCTGAGTAGAGGCAATCTGTTGTGTTTAAACAAGTGTATTTGCAGATAGTACTGCTGTGTTAAGAACTGCCAATGGCAATTTTTTAAAAAGTGAATTTCCACCTGTAACTTAGTTATGAAGGGAATTTTGGCTTGGTGATAGGATTTCTTGAATTTTTACTGAGGACATCTCTTCTTCTGTTCTTTTGACAAGGGATAGGGATTAAAAGAAATTAAAATGAAAGACCTTGGCTGGCCTGTGGCTTGCTCTTAGTTATCTATATAAAGCATTCACTGTTTTTCTTTAATATTTACTCAGCTGTGACATGCTCAAGTATTTTCACTTAACAGCATTAAAGCTGATAAACTTGAGCCCATTAGAATTATTTCCATTTCTAAAAGAGTTTACCTGGAGATATGCAGTTTGCACAAAACTTTCTTTTATGTAACAAACACATGGCATTATGTTAGAAGTTAATATATAATGTGATCACAGGGGTAATCTATTAAATGTAATAACTGGGAAAATGAGAATCATTATTTTGCCAATTTCACTCTCCCACCTAATGTCTATAATGCAAAAGACTTCACATAATCCCAAAGTTCTATGGCACTGGCTTGCACATTGGGACTATCTGACTTTAGTCCAGCTCTCACTGCAGTCCACTCTGCATAGGATCCAGGGCACAGTGTGTGAGGGCGACCGCCGCGGATGTTCTTACAATGTGAAGATGAAGCTTACAGGAAGTAGAGAGGGCCAAGGTCATGGAGACAGTGAGGTCAGAGAGGCAAAGGCAGGGAAGGCCGTTGATAGCCATCGGTGATGGCTGGAGGTGTTTCTCTGTTGGCCCCAACTGAGTTCCCTCCTGTCAGTGCGTTCCCATGCAGTCATTGGAATCTCAAGAAGTTTCATTTTTTTCCAGATCCAGTTGTTTTTTCCCCAAGTTCAGTCTCATATGTATATTGAGTCCAGCCAGTCGCCTCGTCCTTGCTCGGTGTTGCTGCTTGTTTTCCAAGACTCACATTCACGCTTGCCCCCAGACTGCTGCCTATCGCTCCTCATCCCCATTCCCTCCAGCCATAGAGTCTGGTTTCTATTGTGTAGGCTCTCTACCTCCTGTGCCTTAACTTCTCTCACTGGCCAACATCTTGATTCAGATTTGGATTCCATTTGGCCTTAACAGAATCACATACTTGCTGGCTTCCATTTTGTGTTATTTTCTTTCTCCTGTTTTTAGGAATTTCTGACGATCTCCTGACGATCTCTCATAGATACAGACTTTAAGGATCTTCTCCTTCTACTTGAGCAGGATGTGCATCTTGCATTTACAATCTTACATAAAACCTCATGCTCTTCTCTGAAAAAAAAAAAAAAAAAGAGAGGAGCATAGCATATACTCCTCAAGGCACTATAAGTGCCTTTTACGTGATTCCTCTTAGGGTTGGAATCCCAGTGGGATTCTCATTGTTTGTGACTATCCACAGTCCCCCCACACAGAAGCAGGATGACCCACCACATTATATGACATCCTTGGGACTCTTCTAATCCCCCAAGAATGAAATGGGTCATTTATGTCTCTCCTTTCTTCCATGATCCCAAGGATTCACTATATTGCTATATAATAAAATCAACAGGGATACCTGGGTGGCTCAGTTAAGCATCTGACTCTTGATTTCAGCTCAGGTCATGATCTCAGGGTCCTGGAATGGAGCCTCCAATTACACTCTGTGCTCAGCATGGAGTCTGCTTGGGGTTCTCTCTCCCCTCTCTCCCTCTGCCCCCCCCCCAATAAACAAATAAATCTTTAAAAAAATGAAATCAATTACAATTTCTTAGAAAATAATACCAATTTTTACAAGGCTGCAATTGCCACTGGGTTATAAAAAACAGTCAGAAAACACAGAGAAAATATTCAGTTATTTTAAAGATAACTTTACAATTACTTGAGACAATCTTTTCCCCAATTTTCAGGTTATGATTTTAAAATGTCTTACAATCTCATGCTCCTAGTCTGTGGTGTTTTTTCCCAGACATCCCTAGGCTTATCATACCACTAAATTAGTGTGATTCTTCACTGTACAAAATTATTTATCAAAGAAGTCCTCTTTTCAAATGCCTTCATTGTACTATTTTAATTGCCATGTATAGAAATTTACTAATTTATCAAGAATGGCTCTAAGGTTTTTAATGACAAGAGAACACTTTGGAAATGAGAGGTTCTAGTTCTTCAAAAACCTATGTTTGTATCTGAAACGTTTGCAGAATTATTTTTTTTAAAGATTTTATTTATTTATTTGACAGAGAGAGATCACAAGCAGGCAGAGAGGCAGGCAGGCAGAGAGAGAAGAGGAAGCAGGCTCCCCTGAGCTGAGCAGAGAGCCCGATGCAGGGCTCGATCCCAGGACCCTGAGATCATGACCTGAGCCAAAGGCAGAGGCTTAACCCACTGAGCCACCCAGGCGCCCCTGCAGAATTATTTTTTAATAGAGTAGTTTTAGGGTCACAACACAATGGAGTGGAAAATACAATTCCCCTACACCCCTCCCATCAACCTGCACGGCCTCCCGAATAATCAACATCCCCCACTAGAATGGTGTATTTGTTATAATCAGTGAACCAACATTGATACATCATTAACACCCAAAGCCCATAGTTGATATTAGGGTTTGTTTTTTGTATGTTACACATCTGATGAGTTTTGACAAATGTGTAATAACAAGTATCCACCCTTGTCCTATTAGATGGAATAGTTTCGCCACCTCAAAAATCCTGTGCTCGATTTGGGTCTCTCTCCTCAGTGAAATCATTTTTTCATCAACTTTCCTGCCCCGAGGTTCATGTCATAAATGGAAAAATCTATATCAGTTGGAATTAATTCTAACCATGTAGAATAAAACAAAGCAAAACATCAAATTCAACTAAACTGAAATAAGGTTTCTCTTCATTCTACATGATGTGATTTCAAGAAGAAAAAAATAAAGATGTGTAGTGGTGTCCAGTTATCTTACTAAATGTTAATGATCATCAGTCCAATCTTCTGACCACAATTATGACACAGGAGGGTGGGATTTTGAATGTAGCAATACAGATATCTTGTACTAAGGCAGAGACAAGAGAAGTGTCTATAGCACTGTCAAGGTTATGGAAGAAATTGAAGGTATAGGGCTCCCGGGTGGCTCATTCAGTTAAGCATCTTCCTTCAGCTTAGGTATGATCCCAGAGTCCCAGGATGGAGTCCCACATGGGGTTAGTTTCTACTTGGTGGGGAGTCTGCTTCTCCCTCTACCACTGCCTGTCCCTCCCCCTGTTGTGCACACACACACACACACACACACTCTCTCTCTCTCTCTCTCTCTCTCTCTCCTCTCTCGTCAAATAAAAACAAGTAAAATCTTTAAAAAAAGAAAGAAAGAAAATGAAGATAGCCTTCCTTTGGGATAGCACCCTACAGCTCAGACTCCGTAGACCCTTGTGTACACTCACCTGTGAAAGGACTAGTACTTCATACCAGGATTAGCTGAGGATTCTCTGCACCTCCCCCTACTCTGCAAGATATGTATGCCAGCTGCACATCCCATTTTGTATCTACATAAAAAAGCCTAATTCTGATTTATGTTTTTTGAGTAACAAATGGAAAATCTCTTGATTGCTCCAAAAAATAATTTTGAATAGAAAGCTACTAATGTGTTTTTGTTGATGAATTTCTATGATGTAGAGGAATAAAGTAGTCACTTCCCTGCTGCTGGAGCTAAAGACAAACCACCACTCAGCAGGTGGGGGGTGGGGGGATTATAAGGGAGCATAAGCATCAAATTAATGATGAGACCAGGTGATTTTTTAGAGTTTTTCAATCCTGACTTTCAGTGATTCCACTTAAAAAAACAGAACACTCTACTTGGACCTTTTTTTTTTTTCATCTAATGATAAAACAAAAAGCCTTTTCCTAACATTGTTTAAACATTTTAGAATTATCCTTTCCCATTTGCAGTATGAGCATCAGTATCTGCAACTCAGCAAATGGCCTGTTATCCCGTGTTCCCACTTTAATAGCTTGAACTGGAAAGTAGCTATAGATTGCAAGTTGAATGACTGGAGCAATCAATAGCCATATATTACCAACTTTTGAAATAGACTAGACTACACATACTAATGCCCAGGACACAGGAATGTAACACACTTTGAGAAAAAAGAGATAGCAAGAAAAACTTTCTGACTCAAAGATCTAAACTAACAACTGGCTGATGTTTAGATAAAAAGAACTAATTATTGTGGGGTTATTTTAATAAATTTAAGAAAAACACTTTAAAATGTCCGTATAACAGTGTCAGAAAGAATTATTTAGGAGAAAAGCCACTGGGCTGTCTTGGAATATTAGTACACCATTATCTTACTGTTCATGGTGACCTCATTAGCAATGTGCAGACTTTTCAGATTATAAAGATACTCTTTTCATCCCAGGGTCAGTACCTCTGCCATGGCTATCTTTGTATTTAAAAAAGAAGTACATTAACCAGAAATTGTATTTCATTTCCAAAAAGCATATAGAAACCAAAGTATAGCCATGTCTCCCACTCCCTCACCTACCCACTGACCTGCATCTGCCTTTTCTCCTGTGCCTCCACCCTTACACTCAGCTCTGCTCCCTTTGCCAACCAAAAGGCATTTCTCTAACAATTTTCTCATTGTGTTCTGCATGATGGATTTCCCACTCTGCTGAAGAATTCCATTAGTATTAAAAACATGTTGAAAGAACTCCCACCTTTTAAAAACACTTCTTGGCCCTATTTCTGCCTTGTCTTTTTCTTTTTTTAAGATTTTATTTATTTGTCAGAGAGAGAGAGGGAGAGAGAGGGAGCACAGGCAGACAGAATGGCAGGCAGAGGCAGAGGGAGAAGCAGGCTCCCTGCTGAGCAAGGAGCCCGATGTGGGACTCGATCCCAGAAGGCTGGGATCATGACCTGAGCCGAAGGCAGTTGCTTAACCAACTGAGCCACCCAGGCGCCCCTTTTCTTTCTTTTTTACAGAACCCTCCTTAAACTAGTTATCTATATTTGCTGTGTTCAGTTTTGCTCCTCTTGTTCTCTCATTAACCTCCTTAAATTAAATGTTTGCCCCCACTGCCCCACCAAAACTTCTCTTGAGTAAGCTCCCTACTGACTTCTTTATTGCTATAACCAACGCCAGTTCTCAGGACTCATTGATTTGACCTAAAGCAGCATTTCGCACTGCTGAGCACCTTCTCCCTGAAATACTTTCTTCACATGACTTCCCTGGTCTTGCTCCTATACCCTAGTTTTTCTTTCCTCTCAGTCCTTTTGCTGGTTTGTCCTCAATTCCATGACCTCTAAATAAAGCCTCCTTGGGACACCTGGTTGGTGCAGTCAGTTAAGACTCCAACTCTCAGGGTGCCTGGATGGCTCAGTCAGTTAAGCACTTGCCTTCGGCTCAGGTCCTGATCCTGGGCCCTGGGATTGAGACTCATGACAGGCTCCTTGCTCAGAGGGAAGCCTGCTTCTCCCTGTCCCTATGCTCCCTGCTCCCCCTGCTTGCACTCTCTCTCTGTCTCTCTGTGTCAGAGATAAATAAGTGAAATCTTAAAGAGAGAGAGAGAGAGAGAGAGAGAGAGAGACTCCAACTCTTGATTTCAGCTCAGGTCATGATCTCTGCACTCAGTGGGGAACCTGACATTTCTCATAAAGTGTCATTATGTCAGGTTGGTGGGTCCCCCAGGAGAAAGTTTGTTCTTCAAGCTTACTGCTGTCAGACCTCCGCCTCCCTCCTCCCCACTCTGTGGTTGGTATAGACGCTAGTCAAAGATGGGGCTGGAACTAATGGTGGCCCCATCTTCCCTGGACCACTCCGGGACAACGGTCTCATCCTTCTCAAGACCAGGCATCCCAGCACCTCTGCTCCAGGTGAAAGGAAGCACAGCTCGTCCTCAGCAGTGAACTCTGCCTTGGTGAAAAGACTTCCGGACGGGGTGCCCAGGTCAGTCCTTAAGCATCTGCCTTCAATGCAGGTCATGACCCCAGGGTCCTGGGATCAAGCCCCACAACTATGGGGCTTGCAGTTCAGTGGGGAGCCTGCTCCCTCTCCCTCTGCCTCTAACCCCTTGGGAGTCTGCTCACTCTCTTTCTCTCTCTCTCTCAAATAAATAAAATATATTTTTTAAAGATTTTATTTATTTATTTTATAGGCAGAGATCTCAAGTAGACAGAGAGAGGAGGAAGCAGGCCCCCTGCTGAGCAGAGAGCCAGATGCGGGGCTCAATCACAGGACCCTGAGATCATGATCTGAGCCGAAGGCACAGGCTTTAACCCACTGAGCCACCCAGGCACCCCAATAAAATATTTTTTTAAAAAGTTCTGGGATCCCATCTTTTATAAGTGTAGACAGTCATACCAGATGAGAGAGGAGAAATCAGGGCACTTGGGTACTGGATGTGGCTGCCATGAAGACCTCAAATCCTATAGTTCCAGAAATCAGGAATTATGGACAGACCAAGATCACAGAAACAGAGGGTAAGATGGTGCTTCTTAATGTATAGCACAGAACCTCTCAGGGTACAATTGGCGCCAGTGTTCTATTCTGAAGGGGGCAGGATCAAACCGTTTTATTGAGGGGCTTCAGGGAAAGGTCAAAGGGCTAGGAGCACAATGAGATCCAGTATCCTCAGCCTGGCCAGGATCTCCTCAGCGTCACAGTTTCCAAAAAAAAAGTCCAAATGTCCTCTTAAGGCCCACATTCTAAAATGTCTTTTTGGGGGGCTCCTGGGTGGCCCAATGGGTTAAAACCTCTGCCTTTGGCTCAGGTCATGATCCCAGGGTCCTGGGATCAAGCCCTGCATCCAGCCTTACATCAGGCTCTCTGCTCAGCAGGAAGCCCGCTTCCTCCTCTCTCTCTGCCTGCCTCTCTGCCTACTTGTGATCTCTGTCTGTCAAATAAATAAATAAAAATCTTAAAAATAAATAAATAAATAAAATGTCTTTTTGGCATTTGGCCTGCTGGTAACTATTCACTTGAGAACCACCACATGGTGCCAACAAGGACTTGGCTTCCCATAGCATAGGACTCCCAAACTTCTTTACCCTGTGCGCCACCTTCCCAGCTCTCCTTGCCTAAAATTCATATCTTCCAAACCAAAAAACAACAAGACAGACTTTCTAGTTTTTAGTTGGGGGAAAGCAGCCTATCTCAGATCTCAGGCCAGAGAAGGCTGTGGTGTACGGCAGGGGGACGCCCAGCACTGGCTGGAGGGCTGGATTCAGCCACCTCAGTCACCCCACTTGCCAGTGTTTTTTTCTCCATCATAGTGGGGCCACCATGCTACGTTCTAGGTGCCTGCCCTGAAGTCAGGAAATCGTTCCTAGACAGAACGCTAGGCAATTGTAGGAACCACTCCTTAGTGTTCCTTCTCTCAGGAGCTATAGTCTGTGTCACTTTGGCATGGTGTCTAGAAACTCTGTATCATGTATTTTGTCCGTTTTAATAAAATTTCCTCTTTATGGCAAGACAAAATGGAATTCCTAAAAAGGAAAATACTACGTTTTTAAAATCTTGGTGAGACTAAGGGCCCCTGGGTGGCTCAGTCAGTCAAGTGGCTGCCTTCAGCTCAGGTCATGATTTCAGGGTCCTGGGATTGAACCCCACATCAGGCTCCCTGCTCAGCATGAGGGTGGGGGAGTCTGCTTCTCCCTCTCCCTTTCCTGCTCCCCCTGCTGTGCCCTCTCTCTCTCTGTCAAATAAATAAATAAAATCTTTTTAAAAAATCAGATACGTAACCAACTGACTCACCCAAGCACCCAAAGCACATTTCACTTTTATGTGCTTCAAAGATTCACGATCAATAACATGGTAGGATCAAAACTAATAATTCATTTTATCAGCATTCAGAGATTTTTATTTGAAGGGTTGTTGTTACCAAAAACTTTGAGGAAAGATAGATGATCCTTCTGTTGCTAGTTTAAGTAACAGTTGCGAACTAGAAAAGAATATTCTCTGAGGTCATCTGAAGCCTACATTTGTATCTACAAGATGACTTAAAAGAAATCAATTCTTTATATATTTGACAGCACAAAGTATCTTTTTTGCCTAGCAGTTTCTCTTTTAAAAAGTAATGTCTAATATGTTGTACATTTTTATTTGACATTCCTGTAATATATGCCGGATTACTTCTCAGGTATGAAGAGACATTAAAATCAGGACCTGCCAAATTCTGGGGCACCCAGGGTGTTGTACTCAGTGGTAATTAAGCCGCGCCTGCATGGCTCAGTGGGTTAAGCCGCTTCGGCTCAGGTCATGATCTCAGGGTCCTGGGATCGAGTCTCACATCGGGCTCTCTGCTCAGCAGGGAGCCTGCTTCACTCTCTCTCTCTCTCTCTCTCTCTCTGCCAGTCTCTCTACCTACCTGTTATCTCTCTCTGTCAAATAAATAAATAAAAAATCTTTAAAAAAATGCCAAATTCTTTGACACATCCAATCACCCCTATCATCGCCATGACATAAAGATGGGGAAAGAGAACTCCAAGGCTTCATGTCTCACTTGGAGCCAGGCAGTAGCCTGGGACTGGTCCGCCTTCAGGCTCGAGCACCTCCCACCCCACACCCTCCGTGGTGTGGAGACTAGGATCTCAAGTTACCAGTGACTCTCAAGTCAGGTTTGTTAATAACCAGCACTCACTTACCTCTGAGGAAAAACCAGCATCGTGAAAGAGAGATGACACCCTCTATAAACAGGTCATCTTTTAACCCTGAATGGAGCTCTAAAATACCTATAGGTAATCTCTTTACTGGCTAAGAGACAATAGCATGTGCAGAAAATAGAGGAGGGAGAACCTAGGCTTAGGGTTAGTGGCTCTGGGCATGGCTGCACTGATCTGAAAGCACTGTGGCAAGGCTTACAGGGGCCTGACTTGAGAGCATGGTTCAGGGTCAGTGTCAGTGTCAGGTTCCAGGTCTGTGTCCAGGGGACTGCTGAATGTGGGCCTCTCAGGACAGAAACCTCAGAACAGAACCCAGGGTTAGGGTAAGGGCCTAGGGGCCTAGCAGGTCTGGGACGGCATGCTCTGTCCATGTTTATGGGGGGCTGTTTTGAGGGCATGGTTCAGGGGGAGTGTCAGGTTCCGGTTTGTGTTCAGTGGCCCGCTGAATGTGCGGTGGCTAGAGTTGAGCATGCAATTTTCTCCTCCACCGAATCCTTCCCAGAGTTCCAAATGGCACGGTTTCCCTCCGGGTGGCAGGCTCAGCCATCTGGTCTTGCTCAGGTACTCCCAATCCCTTGGGTTCTGTAGCCAGGCCCTTGGGGATGGACCTCTCTGTATCCAAACTGGGGTGAGGCTTAAGGCCTAGGGGCATGGCAGGACTGATCTGAAAGTGCTTTGGAGAGCCTCCCAGGTGGCTGAGATGAGGGCATGGGTCAGGGTCAGTGTCTGGCTCTGGGTTGGTGTCCAGGGGTCTACTCATATGGGCGTGGCCTCAGGTGGGCGTGCAGATTCACGGTGGGTTCTGCAGATTCAGAACAGATTCTGCTGTTCATTCTTTCTGTACTTCCAAATGGCACTGTTTCTTGCTGGGGGGCATTCTGAGCCCTCTAGGATTGCTCTGGTCTCCTCAGTCTAGACAGCTTATGTCCCAGGCCTCTGGGGACAGAAGCCTCAGAACTAAACCTACAGTCCAGTCAGGATTATAACCTAGTGGCATGACAGGTGTGGACTGCCAGTGCTCATTGCATCTTGATGGGAGGCTGAGTTGAGGGTCTAGCTCAGGTTGGGTGTCAAGCTCCAGGTTTGTGTCCAGGGGCCCCCTGAATGTCAGGGTGACCAGATGTGGGCATGCAGATTTCTATTATTCAGAATGCTTTCAAGAGTTCCAGATGGAATGGTTTCCTTGTGGATGGCAGGCTGAGGCCACTAGTATTCCTCAAGTGTCTCCAATCCTTGGGTCTTTGGATCCAGGCTCTTGGGGGATGGAGGCCTCAGAACCCAACCTAGGGTACGGGTTAGGGACTAGGGGTATGGCTAGCCTAATCTGCCAGCTTTGATTTGACCTTTCTAGAGGGAAGATTTGATGGCTTGCTTAAGAATGAGTGTCAGGCTCTGCATTGTTTGTCCATGGGGCTGCTGAATGTTGGGGTGGCCTCAGGGGGATTTCCACATTTCTCCTACTTGGAATCCTTTCCATAGTTCCAAAGACCACAGTTTCTTTCTTGGTGGCAGGCTGAGTCCTCTGGTGTTGCTCAAGGGTCTTTGGATCCAGGCTTTTGGAGTTGGACCCCTCAGAACCCAATATGGGGTTAGGGTTAGGGCCTGGGGCATGGCAGGACCAAGCTGAAGGTACAATGGAGAATTTCCTGGGGGGGACTGAGATGAGATCAGGGCCAGGGTGAGTTTCAGACTCCAGGTTTCTACTAAGGAACACTGAATGTGGGGGGCGGCGTCAGGTGGGCATGAAGATTTCTCCTGCCATTAATCCTTTCTGGAGAGCCGAATGGCATTGTTTCCTTCTGAGTCCTCTGACAATGCCCCAGTTCCTTCTCTTTGTTCCACATCACGGGGATGGGCTTCTCAGATGCCAAATATGGTTATGGTTAGGGCCTAGGGGCATGGCAGACGGCATCTCCTAGTGGTGTTTTGATGTTTTCAGAGGGCTAAGTTGAGAGGGTGGGTCAGGGTGAGTTTCAGAATCTGGGATTATGTCCAGCTGGCCACTGAAATTTGGATGGCCTCATATGGGCATGCAGATTTCTCCTATTCTGAGTCCTTTCTGGAGTTTGAAATGGCACAGTTTTCTACAGCTGGCAACCATTTGGAACTCCAGAATGGATACAGTCAGTAGAAATCTCCGTGCCCATCAGAGGATATGACCAAATTTAGTGCACCCTTGGACACAAACCCAGAACCTGAAATTAACCTTAAAGCACACACTCATAGGAGACCCCTGTGAAGTTTGCCACATCACTGCCCGACCAAGCCTGCCATGCCACTAGACCTGAATGCTAACCCTAAGTTGCGTTCCTTAGAGGTCTGTCCCCCGAAGAGCCAGCCTCCAAAGCCCCAGAGACTGGGGACAGCTGAGCAATACCAGAGGGCTCTGCCTGTCACCCAGAAGGAAACTGTGCCATGTCAAACTCTGGAAAGGCTTCAGAGTAGGAGAAATCTGCATGCCAACACGGGCAACCCCCAATTTCTGTGGTCCGTTGGACATGAACTCAGAGTCTGACACTCATGCTGACACAGGCCCTCAACTCAGCATCCTGGGAAGCTCACGTCAAAGACTGCAGATTGGGTCTGCTATGCCCCCAGGTCCTACACCAAGTGATGGGTTTAGCTTTGAGTCTTCCGTCCCCAGAAGCCTGGCTCCCAAGCCCTACACACTGGGGACAACCTCTGCAAACCCAGAGAACTCCACCTGCCACCCAAAAAGAAACTCAAACCAAGAGCATGACACACACCCTGACCCAAGCCCTCAATTTAGCCGCAAGGAGTTGGCCTCAGCTGTGGCTGATCAGGTTTGCCATGCCCTTCGGTCCTACCCAAACCCTTGGTGAGACATTGAGAATTCTGTCCCCAGAGGCCTTGCAGCCCAGCTCTACACACTGGGCCATCAGACATCAGGGATATCTGAAAAATACCAAGGACCCCACCAGGCACCCACAAAGAAATCATGGCATTTGCAACTCCCGAGAGGATTCAGAGCAGGAGAACTCTGCATGTCCACCTGAACCAACCCCCCCTTCAGAGGCTTGCTGCTACAAACCACAGAATCTGACACTCAGCCTGACCATGCCCTCAACTCAGCTCCAAAGGAAGCTGGACTCCGTGCCAGCAGATCAGGCATTTCATGCCCTTAGGCCCTAAACATAACCTTTAATTGGGCTTTGAGTGTTTGTCACCAGAGCCCTGGCACCCAAGCCTTACACATTGGGGATACCTGAGCAATACCTGAGGACTCCCCTAGCCTCCCAGAAGGAATCCCTGCCATTTGGAACTCCAGAAAGGCTGCAGAGGAGGACCAATCTGCATTCCCACTGGAATTCACCCCACACTCAGGGGCTCCCATTCACAACAGCAGCCTGACTGTCCCCTGACCCAGGGCCTCAACTCAGCCCCCGGAAGCAACAAGACCTGCAGATCTCTGCCATGCCATAGCTGTAGCTTTGAGTCTTCTGTTCTCAGGGACCTGGCTCCCAAGCTTTAGGGACTGCAGAGACCTGAGCAATCCAAGAGGACTCCACCTGCCACACAGAAGGAAACCCAGCAAGTTGGAACTCCGGAAAGGATTCAGAACAAGAGAAATCTGCATGTCCACATGAGACCATTCCCAATGACCATGGCCCCCCGGACACAAACTTGGATTCTAACACTCCCCCTGACCCAGGCCCTCGACTCCACACCCCAGGAAGCTCACCTCACCTCCTGTTGAATGAACCTGCCATGCCTCTAGGCCCTTACCCTAACCTGAGGTTGGACTTTGAGGCTTCTGTCCCCTGAGGCCTGGTTCCCAAGCCCTACAGACTGGCGACATCAGAGCAAAGCCAGAGAACTTTGTCTACCCCCGACAAGGAAATCATGCCATTTTGAACTCTAGAAAGAATTCAGAGAAGTTGAAATCTGCATGCCAACCTGAGTCCACCCCAATATACAGTAGCCCCTGGAACTTGAACCAGAAGCCTGCCCCTCACTCTGACCCAAGCCCTCAACTCAGCTACCAAGAAATTTGCCTCAGCTCTGGTATATTTGGTATGCTATGCCCCTAGGCCCTATCCCTAACCCTCAGTTGGACTTTGAGGCTTATGTCCCCAGCGGTCTTGCAGCCAAGCTCTACACATTGGGGATATCTGAAAAATACCACAGGACTCTGCCTGTTACCAGAAGGAATCCCTGCCATTTGGAACTCCAGAAAGGACTCAGAGCAGGACACATCTGCATTCCCACTTGAATCCACCCCACCTTTAGGGGCCCCTGGACACAACAGGGAGCCTGACATTCCCCTTAACCATGCCCTCAACTTGGGCCCCAGGGAAGCATGCTTCAGGGTCTCCTGACCTCTGCCATGACCCTAGGCCCTAACCCTAACAATTCGTTTAGTTTTGAGTCTTCTGTCCCAGAAGACTGGCTCCCAAGCCCAAAGACCGGGCACACCTGAGCAAACCCAGAGAACTTTGCCTGCCACACAGAAGGAAATTGTGCCACTTGAAACTCTGGAAAGGATTCAGAGCAAGAGAAATCTGTATGCCCAAATGAGGCCACTCCCAATCACCACAGCCCCAGGACACAAACTTGGAGTCTGACACTCCCCTGACCCCGGCCCTCGACTCCGCACCCCGGGAAGCCTCTGAGGCTTCACCTCACCCACCCCCCACAGATCAGGCCTACAATGCATCTAGGCCCTTACCCTAACCTGAGGTTGGACTTTGAGGCCTCTGTACCCCCAAAGCACAGATCCCAAGCCCTACAGATGGGGGACACCTGAGCAAAGCCAGAGAACTCCACTGGCTACCCACAAGGAAACTTTGGAAAGGATTCAGAACAGGAGAAATCTGCATGCCAACCTGAGGCCACCTCCCCATATTTGGTGGCCCTGTGCACTAGAACCAGAAGTCTGCCCCCTCACCCAGACCCAAGCCCTCAACTCAGCCCCCAGGAGTTTTCCTCAGTTCTGGCTGATCATATCTGCCATGACCCTAGGTCCTAACCTTAACCTTCGGTTGGACATTGAGGCTTCTGTCCCCAGAAGCCTGGAAGTCAGCTGTACACTTTGGGGATACCTGAGCAATACTACAGGACTCTGCCTGCCACCCACATAGAAACCATGCCATTTGGAAATCTGGAAAAGATTCAGAGCAGTTGAATGAACTGCTGAGACCAACCTGAGACCACCTCCATGTTCAGTGGCCCTCTGCACTCGAACCAGGAAATGGCCACTCTCCCTGACCCAAGCCCTCAACTCAGCCCCCAGGAAGTTCACCTCAGCTCTGGCTTATTGAATATGCTATGCCCCTAGGCCTTAGCCCTAACCCTTGGTTGGACTATGAGGCTTTGGTCCCCAGAGACCTGGCAGCCATATCTGAAAAATACCAGAGGACTCTGCCTGGCACCCAGAAAGAAAACTGTGGCATTTGGACTCATGGAAAGGATTCAGAGCAGGAGAAATTTGCGGGCCCACCTGAACCCACCCCACCTTCAGAGGACCCCATCTGATGAGGCAACAGAAGGCAGTCTGAGGACAATGCAGAAGCCGGCAGGCTTTAATAGTCCCGGTCTTGGGATATGTGACAGTCCTCAGGCATTCCTGCTACCCTAAAGGAAAAACAAATAGCTAACTGGTAGAGATCACAATTCTACCAGACCTGAGTCTCCCTCAGTGTACAAATGTCCTAATCATTTACAAGGAACAATTCTTATCAATAGCTTAACTTCCAAAGACACATAACTCAGTTCTTGAAGCCCTAACACTATCTTTCCCTCCCTAAAATTGAGGGAGGCTGAGGCAGAGGGAAATGTAAATAAAGTTAAATTTCTTCTAAACCTAAAGCTCATTGATAAGAATGTGTGACAGCAGGAATGTGCCATTCCTCCAGGAAGCTCCCAAGTCTTTTACTGTTAATGTCTTACTAAAAGGAAAAACACCTTAACCAGACAATGGCAGGGCCTCTGATATCTTACAGTCCTCTTTAGCGTATGAAAGTTCTTTTGAAACTTCCCTTTTCCTTACCTCCCCAACATCACAGTCTATAATCAACCACCCCCACAACCCAAGTGCGAGAGCCCTTTCTGCCCATGGGTCTTGTTGTTTGAATAAAATCATTTTTTTAAATTTATTTTCAGCATAACAGTATTCATTGTTTTTGCACCACACCCAGTGCTCCATGCAATCCATGCCCTCTATAATACCCACCACCTGGTTCCCCCAACCTCCCACCTCCGACCCCTTCAAAACCCTCAGATTGTTTTTCAGAGTCCATAGTCTCTCATGGTTCACCTCCCCTTCCAATTTCCCTCAACTCCTTTCTCCTCTCCTTCTCCCCTTGTCCTCCATGCTATTTGTTATGCTCCACAAATAAGTGAAACCATATGATGATTGACTCTCTCTGCTTGGCTTATTTCACTCAGCATAATCTCTTCCAGTCCTGTCCATGTTGATACAAAAGTTGGTTATTCATTGTTTCTGAGGGAGGCATAATACTCCACAGTGTCTATGGACCACATCTTCCTCATCCATTCGTCCGTTGAAGGGCATCTTGGTTCTTTCCACAGTTTGGTGACTGTGGCTATTGCTGTTATGAACACTGGGGTATGGATGGCCCTTCATTTCATGCATCTGTATCTTTGGGGTAAATACCCAGTAGTGCAATTGCAGGGTCATAGGGAAGCTCTATTTTTAATTTCTTAAGGAATCTCCACAGTTTTCCAGAGTGTCTGCACCAGCTTGCATTCCCACCAAGAGTGTAAGAGGGTTCCCCTTTCTCCACATCCTCTCCAACACATGTTGTTTACTGTCTTGTTCATTTTGACCCTTCTAACTGGTGTCAGGTGGTATCTCAATGTGGTTTTGATTTGAATAGCTCTGATCACTAGTGATGATGAACATTTTTTCATGTGTCTGTTAGCCATTTGTATGTCTTCATTGGAGAAATGTCTGTTCATGTCTTCTGCCCATTTTTTGACATGATTATCTGTTTTTTGTGTGTTGAGTTTGAGGAGTACCTTATAGATCCTGGATATCAGCCCTTTGTCTGTATTGTCATTTGCTAATATCTTCTCCCATTCTGTGGATTGCCTCTTTGTTCTGTTGACTGTTTCCTTTATTGTACAGAAGATTTTGATCTTGGTGATGTCCCAAAAAATCATTTTTGCTTTTGCTTCCTTGAGAAGTATTTATTTAAATCACATGATGAATATTTTTTACCACCTAGGTTTTTGTTAGAACAAATTTACAATATTCCTAAAGAATTATGGAATGTGTTTACTTGGAAAATAGGTAAAACAAGGTAATATTGTATTTCTGGAAAGGCTACAGTACTTCCCACTTGGTTAGATAGACTTATTTAAAATCCTTGAAGTGTGTTGTGGTGCAGATCCTCTTGGCAAACATAGGGACTGCTTTTTACTGAGTGTGTCATCCTACCACTTTGGCAATTTCACATTTGTTACCATAGCAAAATCTCAAATTACTTTTTGTTCTACCTAAATCGCAGTACATAAATAAAAAAAAAAAATCATAGACTGTTTTGCCTAAAACCTAGAGGTAACTTGAAGTAGTGACTTTCTGTTTAAAAGAAAATACATTTTACCAGTACTAAAATCCAATTTTCTTTAATCATCTCTCCCCAGTGCATTGTCTTTCTATTGCTAATGTATTTCCCACTTGTAACTATTGACAAACTTTTGCAATTCATAACTGAAATTACTTTCAGGGACCACAACAAATTTAACTTTGTGTTTGCTTCATTTATTACTGAAAATAAATTTCATTAAACATTTAAAAATGTTCTTATATGATATCACAATCTACATGGAAAAGGTATAATCCTGAGGCCAAATGGTTTATTAACTAGATCGAAAAGTCAGGTAATAGAAATGGAAGAAATTCACTGAGGTTTATTCCTCTGGGTTATAAAATCATAAAAGCAGGTACATCTTGGTTACAGATTATTGTATAATTCCCTTCAGATTGCAGAGGTCTTACTAAATTTAGCAGGTACTTTGTAACTTTTGTTCAGTGAGTGACTTAATTGGCAATCATTGGAAAAGAGAGATAAGGGTTTGCAAGACCTGAAAATGTTGATTAAAAAAATAAGCAAAATTGGGGGTCCCTGGGTGGTGATGTCTTGGTTTTGGCTGAGGTCATGATCTCAGGGTCATGAGATGGAGCCTTGTGTCAGGCTCCACACTCAGTGGGTGTATGCTTAGGAGTTTTTCTTCCTCTCCCTCTCTTTCTGCCCCCCCCACCTCTTTCTCTCTCTCATTCTCTCAAATAAATAAATAAATCTTAAAAGAAAATAAGCACAACTGATTTGGTCTGAGAAATAAGGAGCTTAGAAATTGTCACTCCATCCCAACAACTAAAAAGCTGAATAAACTGAAAAATAAGCAATTCTCCTTAGATATTTCAGAGAGTGAGTTCATGGACAATCACTGCTTCTAAAACTGGAGAGACAGACAGGCAGACACAGAGAATTACAACTTTCCAGAGCAGAAACTTCCCCAGAAACCAGTCCTGGGTTTGGGAAACCTGAGCTGTAATTAGTGAATTGCTTGGAGGGTTAGTGTGGATATGACTCTCATAAGAACTCTAAGTGGGGACAAGCCCCGCAAAATAAAAACAAATTCCAAGGGGAACCAGCCATAGGGGGCCTCTATACATTTGTGAGTTTTACCTCCAGGGTTTCTACCAGGTCCTCATAGTTAATAGTGGAGAAAAATTTCCTCATGCCTCTAGCAGGAGAAAGGGAAACATAACCATTTATCTATATAAGAACAATTCAAGATGCTGATGGAAAGTAATGATGAGCAAAAGAACGGGAGAAAGTCTCCTTATTCATGCATAAAAAGATTCAATATGGTCAAGATGCAGGTTCTTCACAAATTGGTCTGTAGATTCAAGACAATCCCAGTCAAAATACCATCAAGTTAATTTATGGATATCAGCAAACTGATTCTAAATTTACTTGAAAGAAGAAGACCAACAATAGTCAACATCATATTAAAGGAGAGGAACAAAGTCCGAACACAGATAATACTCTTTGTATGAAAGGAAAGGCGTTCAGGAACCGGTAGTTGGGAAGATGAAATAGCCTGGAGATGACCTCTTTTCTCTTTCAAAGATAAGTTTATGGATATAAAAAAATAATAGATAAATTAACAGAGATATCAGAATGAGACATTTTTGTTCCCGAGGGTGCAAAATATAAGGAGTCACTCACTTACAGAGTCACTCACTTACAGACTTACAGAATCTGTTTACAGAAAACAAAATCTGGACACAGATGGCCAGTTTTGTCATGACAAATTTGCAACCATTTGTACAGCAAATCAATTTTTATTTTGTACTTATAGCTTGTCAGTTAAATTTCCAAACTCTGTTACAATTTCACTTTCCTCATTTACATTGTTTATTCATCCAAATGTGTTTATTGAGTTCCTACCTAATGTGTCATGGGCTAGGCGATTGATTATATATTGGTGAAGAAAACAAAAGCTGACTGCCCTTTTGGAGTTAGTGATAAGTGAGAGATCAAGAGACATTTAACATGTACATAACTAAGTTAATAAGGACTCATTGTGGTAAGGACAATAAAAGAAACAAACATGATGCAGGATTGTCTATTATTACTGGTTCATGTTAGAGAAAATAATGATCATCTCCAAGACCTAAGATATGGTGGGGGATCAACCATATAGAAAAACTTTGGGGATGCAGTGTGGTTGAGGAAAATTCCTGCCTGAAGTCCCAAAATATTTCTTTGAATGTTAAATATTAAAGTTAAAAATGAAATAAAAAATAGGAAGATATTTTTTCAAGCATATAGAATAAAAACAAACTACATTTGGTCATACCACAAAGATACTACTAATGAAGTTATTTCTTTCTTCTAGTTTTGTCCCATGCCAGCTTTAGTAAAATTCATACCACTCGTTGACTACTCTTCTTCTGCTCTTGTCTTTCTTCTTTCTCTTCCTTCTCCTACTCTTCCTTTTTATTCTTACATATTTAAGATTGATCTAATTTTAATTTCTTCTCATTTAAAGCTACTCTTGAAGGGGCATCTGGGTGGCTCAGTTGTTGAGTTTCAGCTCAGGTCATGATCTTTTCATTCCTGGGATCCAGCCCAGAATTGGGCTCTGTGCTTAGCAGGGAGTCTGCTTGAAAATTCTCTGCCTCTGCCCATTCCCCCCTTTCTCTCTCTCTCTGTCTCTCTATCTCTTTGTCTGTCTCTCTCTCTCTCTCACACACACACACACACACACTTTTTATTTCTAAAATAAACAAATCTTTAAAAAAATAAAGCTACTCTTGGATATTTTTCAAGTTTTTGTTGCTGTTGTGAATGAGGTCTGGTCTCTATGTTCCTTTTCATAATCTACGTAGTTTTGATGTTTCACTGTAGAGAAATTTTAAACATAGAAAAAATTCTAAGGAGTAAATAAAAATATCTCACAGTATGTTATCTGGTTAATATTTGCAGCATATTTCAGGTTTATGTTTATATTTATAAAATCAAGCATTTTTTGTTGGTCATATGTAATGATTACATTTTGTAACTATCATTTACTTATGTAAAAGAAATTATTGAGTTTTTCTATATGTAGCTTGCATATGCCATTATCCATTGTATCTAATTACTAACACTTTTAACCAAATGCTTTATCTTCATCTATTGAAATAATTGTTATTTTCATATTTCACCAATTGATGAATAAGAGTAGATTTATATATATTTTTTGGAACAGGAATGCCCTGTGTTCCTGGAACAGAATTTATCTATTCATGGTATGTTACTTCTATTTATTTTGTGTCAATTTACATACATACAATACAAAATTTACTACAACGGCTCATTCCATATGCCTTATATATCAAAATTCTTCCTCTACTTAAGAGAAAATCCTCTGGTAGAAAATAATAATTCTTCCATTTTCATCACTTTCTTTCAAGGATTGTTATTTCTTTGACTTTTTCATATCTCACTCTGAAGTCCACTTACATGACATTTAAAACATAATTTTATACTTTTATCCATTTTAATAACAGAATTGTATAGAATTCACTATTATGAAGAGTGGTGTGATAGAAAATGTTTATCTGTTGATTGTTCAGAACAACAAAAAGTAGCCTTAATTTGTAACATTCGTTTGCTTCCATGGGGATGGGAGGAGCCCCAGGCAGCAGTGCAGCAACAGTGGGGGGTGGGCGTGGGGTGGGCGGGACCATCGTGGGCGCTAAGGGGGCAGGGCAGCGAATCGCCGCAGAGGCCTGGGGCACAGGGCCGCATCCGATCTGCAGCAGCTAAGGTAAGGGGGGCAGGGTGAGGCGCACAGCAGGGTGGCAGGATGCATGTGGGCTGTAGCAATGTGGAGGAGGCGCGGGGAGGGGGGGGGATATCCAGAGCGGAAGTAGCGGTAACATGCCTGGCAGCGGGGGCGGCAACGGAGCAGGGGGGAGGGGGGGGAAGCCGTCAGGCAGTAGTGGGGGGTTGGGGGCGGGACAAGCCGGGCATTAGCGGGTCGTCAACGTCAGGGCGTGGTGGGGGCTGGGCTGCATGAGCCTGAGGGGTTTGCAGCCGGAGAGAAAACTGAGGTAGGGGGACGGGATCACGGAGGAGGGAGCAGGGGTCACCAGAGGCGGGGAAGGGGGCAGGCAGTAGTCGTACAGGGAGGGGGTGGGAGCTGCGTGGCACCCGAGCGGGGAAGCCATGCGGCACCTCTTGGGGATGGGTAGAATCTAGGCAGCAGAGGGGTGAGGGGATGGGAGGAGCCCCAGGCAGCAGCGCAGCAACGGCGGGGGTGGGGGGCCGGCGTGGTGGGCGGGACCATCCTGCGCGCCAAGGGGGCAGGGCAGCGAAACGCCGCTGAGGCCTGAGGCACAGGGCCGCAGCCTATCGGCGGCAGTTGAGGTAAGGAGGGCAGGGTGAGGGACACAGCAGGGTGGCAGGATGCATGTTGTTGTAGCAATGTGGAGGAGGCGCGGGGAGGGGGGCGGATATCCAGAGCGGAACTAGCGGTAACGCCTGGCAGCGGGGCGGCAACGGAGCCGGGGGGAGGGGGAAGCCGTCAGGCAGTAGTGGGGGGTTGGGGGCGGGACAAGCCGGGCGTTAGCGGTCAACAACGTCAGGGCATGGTGGGCTGGGTTGCATGAGCCTGAGGGGTTTGCAGCCGGAGAGAACACTGAGGTAGCGGGACGGGATCACGGAGGAGGGAGCAGGGGTCACCAGAGGCGGGGAAGGGGGCAGGCAGTAGTCGTACTGGGAGGGGGTGGGAGCTGCGTGGCACCCGAGCGGGGAAGGACAGCCATGTGGCACTCTGGGGGGGATGGGTAGAATCTAGGCAGCAGAGGGGTGAGGGGATGGGAGGAGCACCAGGCAGCAGCGCAGCAACGGCGGGGGGGGGGGGGGCGGTGGTGGGCGAGACCATCGTGCACGCCAAGGGGGCAGGGCAACGAAACGCCGCAGAGGCCTGGGGCACAGGGCCGCAGCGTATCGGCGGCAGCTGAGGTAAGGAGGGCAGGGTGAGGGACACAGCAGGGTGGCAGGGTGCATGTTGTTGTAGCAATGTGGAGGAGGCACTGGGGGAGGGGGGATATCCATATCCAGAGCGGAACTAGCGGTAACATGCCTGGCAGCGGGGAGGCAAAACGGAGCAGGGGGGGGGGGGAAGCCGTCAGGCAGTAGTGGGGGGTTGGGGGCAGGACAAGCCGGGCGTTAGCGGTCAACAACGTCAGGGCATGGTGGGCTGGGCTGCATGAGCCTGAGGGGTTTGCAGCCGGAGAGAACACTGAGGTAGGGGGACGGGATCACGGAGGAGGGAGCAGGGGTCACCAGAGGTGTGGAAGGGGGCAGGCAGTAGTTGTACAGGGAGGGGGGAGCTGCGTGGCACCCGAGCGGGGAAGCCGTGCAGCACCTCTGGGGGATGGGTAGAATCTAGGCAGCAGAGGGGTGAGGGGATGGGAGGAACCCTAGGCAGCAGCACAGCAACGGCGGGGGGGGGGGGGGGGGGGGGGGGGGGGGGGGTGGAGGCATGGGGCGGGGGACCATCCTGCGCGCCAAGGGGGCAGGGCAGCGAAACGCCGCAGAGGCCTGAGGCACAGGGCCGCAGCGTATCGGCGGCAGCTGAGGGAAGGAGGGCAGGGTGAGGGACACAGCAGGGTGGCAGGATGCATGTTGTTGTAGCAATGTGGAGGAGGCGCGGGGAGGGGGGCGGATATCCAGAGCGGAACTAGCGGAAACGCCTGGCAGCGGCGGGGGCGGCAACGGAGCAGGGGGGGGGGGGGGGGAAGCCGTCAGGCAGTAGTGGGGGGTTGGGGGCGGGACAAGCCGGGCGTTAGCGGTCAACAACGTCAGGGCATGGTGGGCTGGGTTGCATGAGCCTGAGGGGTTTGCAGCCGGAGAGAACACTGAGGTAGGGGGACGGGATCACGGAGGAGGGAGCAGGGGTCACCAGAGGCGGGGAAGGGGGCAGGCAGTAGTCGTACAGGGAGGGGGTGGGAGCTGCGTGGCACCCGAGCGGGGAAGCCATGTGGCACCTCTGGGGGATGGGTAGAATCTAGGCAGCAGAGGGGTGAGGGGATGGGAGGAGCACCAGGCAGCAGCGCAGCAACGGCGGGGGGGGGGGGGCCGGCGTGGTGGGCGGGACCATCCTGCGCGCCAAGGGGGCAGGGCAGCGAAACGCCGCAGAGGCCTGAGGCACAGGGCCGCTTCCAATCGGCGGCAGCTAAGGTAAGGGGGGCAGGGTGAGGCGCACAGCAGGGTGGCAGGGTGCATGTGGGCTGTAGCAATGTGGAGGAAGCGCTGGGAGGGGGGTGGATATTCAGGGCGCAAGTAGCGGTAATAATGCCTGGCAGCGGGGAGGCAAACGGAGCAGGGGAGGAGGGGGAAGCCGTCAGGCAGTAGTGGGGGGTTGGGGGGGCGGGACAAGCTGGGCGTTAGTGGGTGGACAACGTCAGGGCATGGTGGGCTGGGCTGCATGAGCCTGAGGGGTTTGCAACTGGGAGGCAATACTGAGGTTCGGGGCCGGGATCTCGGAGGAGGGAGCAGGGCTCACCAGAGGCGGGGAAGGGAACATACAGTAGTGGCACAGGGAGGGGTGGGAGCTGCGTGGCTTCTGTGGGGGATGGTCGGAATCTAGGCTGCAGCAGCAGAGGGGGTGAGGGGGGAGGGGGGGGGGGGGGTGCGAGCAGCCCCAGGCAGCAGCAGGGCAGCAACAGTTAGGAGGGGGGTGGTGGGCGGTCCCATCGTGCACGTCAAGGGGGCGGGGAGGTGAAGCGCAGCAGAGGTCTGGGGCACAGGGCCGCAGTGGAGCGGCAGCAGCTGAGGTAAGGGGGACAGGGGGTGTATGTGGGCGGTTTGCATTGTGGTGGAAGCACGGGGAGGTGGTGGATAGGGTGCTAGTAGCACAGTAATGTGGCTGGCAGTTGTGAGACCACGGAGACAGGGGAGAGGGAAGCAGCTAGGCGGTGGTGGTGGTGGGTGGAGGGGAGGGACCAGCCTGGCATCATCGGGAGGCCAGTGTTTGGCGTGGTGGCCAGGGTAACAGGGCTGCAAGGGTGCCAGGAGGTGTCAGAGAGGTGAAAACGCTCACGTATGGGGGCGGGATCAGTGGGGGAGAGAGCTGGGGTCACCAGAGTCGGGGGGGGGGGGGGGGGCAACCAATCAGTAGTGGGGCAGGGAGGGGTAGCGGCTGTGGGTCGGGAGGGGAGCTGTGTGCCATCTGAGGGGGTCAGCAGTGTGGCACCTGGAGGAGGTGGGGGAGATTAGAGGTGGCAGGGCAGTATAGGGGAGGGGTGGGACCAGCCCTGAGGCAGCAGCACAGAGACAGCTTGGCTGGCTTGCTGGGCCTGCTCATAGTGCATGCCAACGAGGTGGGGAAGCGAAGCGCAGCAGAGGGGGCACAGGCACAGGACAGAGGCTGCCCGGCAGTGAGGGGGCCTGTGGGGGGGGCACCGCAGGGTGGCAGGGGTACATTTTTGGGGGCAGCAAGCTGGTAGCCACACGGGGGGTGGGGGGTGGTGGATGTGCTGGGCAAACACAGACTTGGCAGCCAGGAGGCATCAGAGTGGGGGGAGGGGAGTAGCTAGGCGGTAGTGTCCTTGGGGGTGGGCAGGACTAGCCGGGTATGAGTGGGGTCTCAACGTCATGGTGTGGTGGGTCAGGCAGCAAAGCAAAGGGCCTGGCTTTGCTGGGCTTGGTGCATGTCTACAGGGCGGGACCACTGTTGGCAGCAGCAGCGTGGACCCAGGGTAGCAGTGGAGAGGCAATGGTGGTTGTAAGTGGGGGCGCTGTGGACGATGGTGCAGCGTGGTGGGAGTGGCTCATGTTGTGGGGGCAGCCTGGTGGTACCAGTGCGGGGAAGGTGGAGTAGGACTCATGGGGCGGCAGCAGTGCAGCAACAGGGCTAGGAAATCGGGAAGGCTCTGGAGTGGGGGACAGGGGTAGCATCTAGGTGGTAGCTGCAGGGAGGGGTGGGCAGGAACAGCAGAGGGGTAGCGTGGTAGGTGGGGGGGGCAGTCATGCAAGTCAACAGGGCAGGGCTATGAAGACCAGCAGTTGCAGAACACAGGGGAGCAGCAGGACATGGGGTAAGAGTGGGACCCAGGGTGGCAGCAGATCAGAAGCAGGGTAGTGGTAAGGGGGCAGTGATGGCGAGGGGCAGGGGGGTGTGGGGTGGTAGTGGGGGTGTGGAGAGAGCAGATGGGGTGGTATCAGCAATGTAGTGGGGCATCAGGACAGGAATGAGCATGGTGGTGGGCGGGGGGGGGACAGCACGGCTGCACAGGTGCATGTGGGGTGGCAGGCGGTTGGTGGTGGCAGAGAAGGGGGGGGACAGAACCATCTGGGAGGCAGCGGCACAGCAACTGCACAGGTAGGGCACGAATGGCAGGGTAGGGCCTTAGTGCCTGTCAATGGGGCTGGACAGTGAAGGTCAGCAGTGGCCTCGGGCACAGGGCAGCAGCTTAGCTGCAGCAGTGGTGGTAAGGTGGACAGTATGAGGGGTGTGCTGCAGAGGGCAGGGTCACGAGGCAGGGGCACCCAGGCAGTAGCAGAATTGGGAGAAGGCTGGGATGCGTGGGGCGGCAGCAGCAGGTCAACGGGGAGGGAATCTGGAGGCACTGGAGCAGGGCTGGGGGGCCGACAGGCGGGAGAAGTTTGGGGGTGTTTGGTGGGACCAGCAGGGCAAGAGCATCAGGTTAATAGCTGTGTGGGCAGGGCAGGGGCTCTGCACAGCGGCAGCAAGGGGAGAGTATGCAGTGAAGAAATGGCGGGGGGAGGGCAGTGAGGCAGCAGTGATTAGAGGAAGGCAGTGACTTGAGATGGCAGCAGATGGGGAGGCAAAGCAGGGAGGTGAAGCGGGGAGGGATTGGCCTGGATGTGGTTGGGAGCGACTAGTGGCGCAGCAGCCACATGGCAATGGCACAGCATGGCTTGGGGGCTGGGTGGGGCAGTGGAGATGGGCAGGAGCAGGGTGACCATGGTAGCAGTGGTGGTGCTGTTGGAAACACAGGCACCAGGGCAGTAGAAGCGCTGGAGGGTGGCGCAGCAGGGTGGCAGAGTCCTGGGGGGTGCACAAGGGAGTGGTAAGGGCACTGGGGGTGGCACAGCTGGGCATCAGTTGCAACGGCAGGGCAGCAGAGCAGCTGTGGTGAGGGTTAGCTGTTGTGGAAAAAAGGGCACTGCTGTGGAGTAGCAGGGTGGAGGGTGGCAGCGCTGGTGGCAGCAGCATGTCAGGAATGGGGGGGTGGAAGTGACAGCGGTGGGTGTGTGGGGTGCAGCAGGGTGGCAGTGGGGGATGGCACAGTGGGGTGGCAGTGGTACAGGGTGTGGGGACCAGCCAGGCGGCAGAAGCACAGGTCGGGGTGGCAGTTTTTTGGTAGCGGCGCTATCAAATGCTTTTTCTGCATCTGTTGACATGGTCCTATGATGTTGATCCTTCGTTTTGTGAATGCGGCCCATTAGTTTGATTTGTGGATGTTGAACCACCATTGCATCCCTGAAATACATCTTACTGGATCATACCTCTTCCCGTATTGTAGAATTTGGTTTGCAGATATTTGGGTGAGGATTTTTATGTTTATGTTCATCACAGATACTTGGGAGGTCTCGATAAGGGCCGTGCTGGCCTCATAAAATGAGGTGGGGAGCGTTTCTTCCTCTTGTTTGTCTGGCAGAGTTGGAGAAGGATTGGTATTCATTTTTTTCTGTGGATGATTCGTAGAATTCACAGGTGAAACCATGGGGTCCTGGACTTTTGCTTGTTGGAAGTTTTTGATTTCTTATTTAATCTCTCTACTGGTCATTAGTAGACAGCTGAACAGTCAGATGTCTGTTTCTTTAGAATTCAATCTTAGTAGGTTGTATGTTTCTGGAAATGTATCCTTTTCTTTTGGATTATCCAGCTTGTTGGGGTGTAATTGTTCATAGTACATTCTTAAGAGCCTTTGCATATCAATGGTTTCAGGGAATATCTCTCTCATTTCTGATGATGAGTCCTCTTTCTTTGAATCTCGCTGAGAATCTGTCAGCTTTGTTCTTTTCAAAGAACCAGCTCTTTGCTGATCTGTTATTCTTGTTGGTGTTTTTTAAAAAATATATATCTTTCTGTTGTCTTTTTAGTTTGTATTTCATTTATTTAAGTTCTGATGTGTTCCTTCTACTAACTTTGGACTTTATTTGTTCTTTTCTGTTTCCTTGAGGTATCAAGTTAGGTTGCTTATTTGAGACGTTTCTTGTTTCTTGAGTTAGGCCTGTATCACTATAAACTTCCTTCTTAGAACAACTTTTTTTTAAGTTGGCTCTAAGGGCTGCCTGTGTGGCTTGGTCTGTTAGGTGTTGGCCTTTGGCTCAAGTCATGAATTTAGGGTCCTGGAATTGAGCCCTGCATGAGGTCCCTGGTCAGCACGGGGAGCCCCTTTCTCTCTCTTCTACTGCCGTCTGCTCCTTCCACTTTGCTCAGTCTGTCTGTCTCTCTCCCCAGCTCTGTGTCAAATAAATAAATGGCATCTTTGAAAAAATAAAGTGAGCTCTATGCCCAGTGTGGGGTTGAAACTCAAAACCACAAGATCAGGAGTCACAGAGCTCCACTGACTAATCGACTAGACTAATCGACTAATCGGGTACCCCATTTTAGAACCTGTTTTACTGCATTCTGTGAATTTTGTTTCATTGTATTAATTTTTCATTTACCTCAAAGTATTTCTGTGTTCCTATTTTGGTTTGCCCATGAACCCAATTGGTTGTTCAGTAGCATGTTGTTTAGTCTCTGTGTTTATGAATTTCCAGTTTTCTTCTTGTAATTGATTTCTAGTTCTATACCACTGTGGTTGGAAAAGATGGTTGATTTGATTTCAGTCCTCATTTGGGAAAATTCTAGGCTTCTGGAATTTATTGACTTGTCTTGTGGCCTTACATATGACCTAAGGTGGAGAACGTTCTAGGGGCACTTGAGAGGAGTATATTCCTTTTGCTGCTTTTGGATGGAGGGTTCTGTGTGTATCTGTCAAGTCCATCCAAGTAAGGGGTTGTCTGAGGCTGATGTTTCCGTTGTGATCTTCTGTCTGGATGGGGGATCATTGAGAGAAGTGTGAGGTATTAAAGTTCCCTATGGTATTGGTGCTGATTGCTTCTCTTAGGTTTGTTCATATATGCTCTACATATTTAGTTGCTCCATGCTGGGGCAGTAAATATTTATAAATGTTGGATAATTGTACTGCATTAATTCCATTATCAGTTGTAGTGCCCTTCATTGGCTCTTGTTACAGTGTTTGGATTTTTTCTTGTTCTGCTCCATTGGGCTGAAAATAAGAAGATCATCTGTTAGTTCTGCAGCCATGAACAAAGCACACCCCTGCTCTAAGTCTGGTTTTCTTTTTTTTTTCTCTGTAAATAAACACAATAAATTCTTCTCCAATGACCATATCCTGACTCCAATACGAGGATGTGTATAAAAGTGCTTTATAAACTAGGAGATACTGCCCAATTATGAAAATGATTGCGCAACACCAAATGTTCAGGATAAGATTTTTAAAGACATATGTATTTATTGTAGAGACAGAAAGAGAGTGCACAAGCATATGCTAGAGAAGGGAGGGTCAGAGGGAGAGAGGGTATCCTCCAGCAGCATCCCCGCTGAGTGTGGAGCCTGGTGCAGGGCTCTCTCCCAGGAGCTTGGGTTCTTGATTTGAGCCAAAATCAAGAGTCAGCTGCCTAACTGACTGTGCCACCCAGGTACCCCCAGAATAAGATTTTTTACAACATTTTTTGAGGGCTTTCTCTCATAGGTACTATTCTAAGTGATCTCCATTTCACTCAATTCTAAAAACTATTTTTAAATTTAAATAGAAGCGATTCTAAAAGCAAATATTCATAATATACTCCGAGGTGGGCAAACAGGCAGAAAAGAGGTTAAGTAGGGGCATTGGGATGGTTCAGTCATTGAAGCTTCTGCCTTTGGCTCAGGACATAATCCCAGGTTCCTGGGATTGAACCCCAGGTCAGGCTCCCTGCTCAGTGGGGAGTCATCTTCTCCCTCTGTCCCTCCCCCTGCTTATGTCTCCCCCTGTTTATGTCCCCCCCCTGACTCTCAAATAAATAATGAAATTAAAAAGGTAAGTTACTTGCTCAGTGTCATGATAAATGTTAGAACTAGATATAGTCCTGAGTGTGTGACCCTGAAGAATGTGTTCTTTACTTTGTACATTTACCAAAAAATACGTAGCCCTCAAAATACCATAGATTAAATTAGTTTCCCCTTTCTCCATACATTGAGTATCGGAAGATGCTACAATTCCAGGACCCTGGCTGCCTGGGTCGGTGGAGTGTCTGACTCTTGTTCTCCGGGTTATGAGTTTAAGCCATGTTGGGGGTACAGATTACTTAACTTAACTGAAAAAAAAAAAATGCTATATTTGGGCTTGTTTTCTTTTTCCTTCTGACCCCTTCACCCATTTCTCCCACCTCCAACCCCAAACTTCTGCCACCCTCCATCTGTTCTGTCTGTGAGCTCATATTTTTGTTTTTGTTTTGTTTAAGGTTCTACATGTGATTTCTAGTATTTGTCTTTCTGTCTGGCCTGTATTACTATAGCATAATGCCTTCAAGGGCCACCATGTTGTAAATCGAAAGATTTCATCTTTTTTTATGGCTGAGTAGAATTCCACTGTTTATGGACCACAGTTTCCTTATTCATTCATCCACTGATGGCATTTAGGTTGTTTCTTTATTTTCACTGTTGTTATTTTCCTGCAGTGTACACAGGGGTGAATATACCTTTGTGAGTTAGTGTTTTCATTTCCTTCAGATAAATACTCAGAACAGAAATTGCTGGCTCCTTTGGTTGTTCTGTTTCTCATTTTTTGGAGGAACTTCTGTACTGTTTTCCATAGTGGCTGCACCCCCTTTTATACTCCTAGTAATGGTGCACTAGAGTTTTCCTCTACTCCACATCTTCACCAAAACTTGCTATTTCTTGTGTTTTTTGGTAATGGCCCTTCTGACAGGTGTGAAGTGGTGCCTCATTCTGGTTTGATTTGCATTTCCCTGATGATTAATGATGTTGAGCATCTTTTCGTGTTCGTGTAGACCATCTGTATTTCTTCTTCAGGAAAATGTCTATTTGGATCTGCTGCTGTTATATTAGATTACTTGTGGAGTTTTTGGTGTTTTTGTGTGTTTTGTTTTGCTGTTGCGTTGCATGAGTTCTTTATATTTTAAACATTAACCCCTTACTGGATATATAATTTACAAATGTTTTACCTTAGGTTACCGTTTTATTTTGTTGATGGTTTCCTTTGTTGTTTTGACGTTTTATAGTTTGATGTAGGCCCACACTTTGCTTCTTTGTTTGTTTTTACTTTGGTATCAGCTTAAAAGCACCACTACCAAGACCTGTGTCAAGGGCCTTTCCAAATCCTGTGTTTTCTGCTACAAGTTTTATAGTTCCAGGACTTATATTCAAGTATTTGACACATTTTGAGTTAAATTTTGTGTATGGTGTACGAAAATGGTGCAGTTTTGTTCTTTTGCATGTGGCTCTCCAGTGTTCCCAGCACCATTGATGACAGAGACTGTTTTTTCCCCCTTGTTTATTCTTGGCTCCTTTGTCATAAAGGTCCCGGACCATAGATGTGTGTTTCACTTCTGGGCTCTCTCCTGTCTTCTGGTGATGTGTGTGTCTGTTTTTATGACAATGTTAGATTGTTTTGATTCTCAAGCTTTGTCATTAGTCTGAAAAGTGCAAGCGCAATGCCTTTAGTGTGGTTCTTCTTTCTATAGATTGCTCTGGTATTCAGAGTCTTTTGTGGCATCATACAAATTTTTAGATCCTTCTGTTCTCTTTCTGTGAAAAATGTCCTTGGAATTTTGATAGTAATTACAAAGTAGATGGTTTAGGGAAGTATGGACATTTTACCACTATTAATTCTTTTCACCCATGAATATGTGATATGGTTTATGTGTGTTGCCTTCAGTTTCTTTCCTGTGTCTTGTAGTTTTCAATTATACAAGATTTTACCTCTTGGTGAAGTGTATTCCTGGGTATTTTATTCTTTTTGATGCAACTTAAGCTGGGATGATCTTCCTAATTTATTTTCTGATGATTCATTATTAGTGTACAGAAATGCAGTAGGTTTTGGGGTAGTAATATTGTATCCTGTCCCCCTTTACTGAATTTAGTCATAGTTTGAACAAGTTTTCATTGGCTTCTTTGAGGTTTTCCTTATATTCTGTATCATCTGCAAATAGTGACCATTTTACTTTTTTATTTCCAGTTTTGATGCCTTCGGATTATCTTCTTGCATAATTGTTCTGCCTTGGATTTTTAATACTGTGTTCAGTAAAAGTGGCAAGGAAAAAGTGACAGTGTTCCTAACTTCGGCGATCTTAGAGGAAATAGAAACAGCTAAAACTTTTCAGTATGGGATGTGACGTAATCTGTGTGGTTGTCGCATAAGGTCTTTAAAAAAAAAGATTTTATTTATTTATTTGAGAGAGAGAGAGATCACTAGTAGGCAGAGAGGCAGAGTGGGGGAAGCAGGCTACCTTCTGAGCAGAGAGCCCAATGTAGGGCTCGATCCCAGGACCCTGGGATAATGACCTGAGCTTAAGGCAGAGGCTTTAACTCACTGAGCCACCCAGGTGGCCCATATATGGCCTTTTTGGTGTTGAGGTATGTTCCTGGTCTACGTGCTCTGTTGAGAATTTTGATTGCAAATGGATATTAAAGTTTGTCACATGCTTTCCTGCTTCTCAAGATGATCACATCATTTTTATTCCTTATTTTGTTAATGTCCTATATCACTTTGATCGATGTGCTCCTGTAAACCATCGTTGCATTCCTGCAAGATCCCACTTGATCATAGTATATGATCATATCAACATATTGGTGAACATGGGTTTTTAGTATTTTGTTGGACATTTTTACATCTATAGTTATCAGGGATATTGGACTATAAGATTCTTTTCTTGGGGTGTCCTCGTTTATTTTTGTATCAGGGTAATGTTGGCCTCAGCAAGTGGCTTTAGAAGCTTTCTCTTCTGTTTTTTGGAAAAGCGGGCAAAGGACTGGTATGAATCCTTCCCTGAATGGTAGAATTTACCATAAAAGACATCTGGTTCTGAAACATGGGTTTTTTTTTGAGGTTTTAAATGGCTGATATGGTGAGTACTGGTGTTTTATGTAAGAATTGAATCACTAGAGATGAAACTGTTTCCATATCTTGGTGGTGGGATGGATGAAGGGGAACGAGAGTCATGGGGGCCCAGCACTCAGAGGCTCCATCTGCCACTGCGGCTGTGTCATTCCTCTCAGATGCTGGCAGAGGATGAAGGACGTGGTGGAAACACGGCAGAGTGGTGGTGGCAGAAAGTTGGGGTCCGAGCGGGGTGATGAGACTGATGCGTGGCCCTCCTGTCCCACCCATAGGGTATCAGATTGCCTACTGCCTGGCCAACAGCAACTCCAGCACGTTCACCACAGTGGAGATGGGAGCTATGGTGAGGCAATTCATGGCCACCGAGCTGGACCCAGAGTCAGCATACATCTTCAGGCTGATGATCAAGATGAGGCAGGGCTGGGGGAGCCCCTAGAGGCCACCATCATCACCACTGAGAAGCGAGGTAAGGCCAGAGGCCCAGGTCCATTGTCCTGGTGATGTGGGAAGACAGCTGGGCCCAAGGCTTCCTGGGGCAGGGCTTGCAGGGTAGTGCGTCTACATAGCCCGATATTTACCAGATAGGCAAGAATGTCCCTGGAGAGGAGGTTGTGTAACTGGATCAGGGTGGCTCTGAGTCACCATGTTGGAGGGAGGCTCCCTGAAGCCAGGTGCTTTTTCTCTAATGTTCAAGACCACATGATCAGCTGAGCCAGGGGTTCCAAAACAGGTTTCCTACCAAGCAATCCTAGGGAGATATGTCTTCCTGGATGGCGCTTCTGTTCCAAGCCCTGGTGAGGTGCTTATTGTTCATTGTCTTGGTTTATCCTTAACCAAATTCTGGGGGGGACAAAGTGCTGTGAGGTCCAGTTCTACAGAAGACATGGGGCACAGACAGATTCAGTCATTTGCCAGGGACACAGCTGTTGAGGCAGTGATGTGGACACCTTCCACAGACACTGGGCTCCCTGTTCCCACAGCAATCTGCTGTGGGTTCCCATCTCAGTGAGCCCCTGATATGCCATCCAGCCTCATCCCGGGATCTGCCTCAGGAGGTTCCCTTCCCAGGTGCACCCCAACTACTATAGACCCTTTTTATGCCACCTGAACTTGGAGGGACCACAAGGGTTCCAGCTTAGGTCTGAGTCAGGACAGAGCAGGGGCAATCGAGTGCAGAGCAGGCACTGGACCCCCACTCTGAGGCTGCCAGGATCCTGCGTGGCTCTCAGGGCAGCGTGGTGCCTGCCAGTTTCTGTGCTACCACCAGCCCACATGCATAATTCCCTTAGAGTTCTGGCTTCAGAATGTGTGGCTCAGAGACTGCATCCCTGTTCTCTCCACATCCAGGGAGCAGGCTGTGCTTTGGCCCTGCTGAGGCCACAGGGTAGCACATGGGTGGTAGCTTGACTTGGCTTGTCCCAGGAGTGGTGTTGAGGGGAACATATGGCTCATTTACCGCCTGTGCTCTTGAACAGAGAGCCCCATCCATGCCCCAGAGCTATCTCCCTGTACTTTGGAGCAAAATCAAAACAAAATGAAAGGATCCAGGATACATTTGGGCCCATTTACCGGCAGAGGTACTCTTGGTCTATGGCTTGCTCATCAGTGTCAGAGCAGGGCTCTTACTGGAGCACAGGTAGACTGACAACCAGGCCTATCTGGAAATGTAGCCGCCCTGGGAGAAACACACATTTGCTCACTACTCAAGCGTTATTTGTGCTGTTACGCTGAATCCTCCTCTGACCCACCTGCGTACCATGAGAGGCTGAGTGAAATGCAGTGCCTGGAGTGTAGATTATGTTGGCTTCTCTATACATCTGTCCCTAGGGGTTATTCTGCTGGTGGGAAGGGGGTTAGGGAGCAGGTATTTGGGGCTGACATGCCTTGCTTCTGAAGAGCCCCCTGTGTTTGAGCAGGAAGGCGGGGGGCTGCAGTCTGATCTGGCACCTGGGCCCACATTGGTTACCACGGTGGTTGGGTTGAGAGGAGCACAGGGCCTGCCAGCCAGAGTCTGTGGTTCCTCAACTGCCTGTTGACAGCCTGCACCCAGGGCTCGGGGCACTGGAGCAGAGCCAGAGCCCCAGGGCCCAGGAAGATGCTCATAGGAAAGGACTGGAGCCAGGGAGGGAGGGAGGCAGGCAGGCCCCATGCCTCCACGGAAGCCAGCCAGGTCACTGGGGGGCTGAAGCCCGGCTCTGTGCTCTCTGCTGCATTGGAGGGTTGGCATGTCTCAGGACAAAAAAGCACACAGTGGGAAGTCTGCCATCATCACAACCCCTGAAGTAGACGGTGTGATGTGGCATGAACTCAGGCACCTGGGTGCAATGGTTATGTCTCCTCATCCAGTCTCCTTTCAGATGTCTAGGTCAGCACCTGGGCGTTGGACAGAGAGCAGCTAGCTAGGGTGCGGGAGTTCTTTCTGAGGAGGCTGGTAGGTGGAATGCTGTCCCGTGGCTAAGGTGGGCGGTGGGGGGTAGAGACCAAAATAGCCTGCTAAGTGCTAAGGCTCAGGTTTTGTGCAAGGGGATTCTTGGAGGCGCCACAAAAGAAGAACCCCATCTCCATGTCCCTGCAGAATCTTTGGTTGGGTGCAAGGAGGGAGAAAGGGGGGAAGGAGTATATTTGCTCTTTCCACCACTATGTGGGTTACCTTCTTCCAAAGAGATCCATTGAGGACATGGAACACAGAGGCCGAGCGACCTGGTGGACACCAGGAGAGGGTGTGCTGTGCAACCGGGGGAGAAAGGGCTAGACCTGCCTGACCATGGTGGATGCAAAGAGGGCACTGAACAGGTTTGTGGGCCTTGGGCAAGGCGGTGAGCTGCAGGGCTTCGCCATTATCCAGGATGCCTACGTAAACGCTGTTGCAAATCCTTTACAACCCCTCTGGTTTTCTCCTTGGGAGAAAATTCTAGAAGCAGAAACCTTAGCTCAGAAGACATGAGCGTATTTGGCTTGGAGATACAGAAACTCATGGACACGCCATGTCCTGGTGACCAGGATGCAGGTCTTGTGGCCTCTCTGCTTCCATGTTGATGTCTCGTCTTCTATGTTAGGTGAAAATATATCTCATTAAGTGTGTGTCCACAGGCCTTTTATCCCTACTTTTCATTAAATGCCTGTGACTATACACGGTGATGTGTCTTGTGGGGTCTTAGTGTCTGATCGTGAAAATTCTCAAACTCAACTGGGTAAGGATTTGCAGAACTCATGGAAAAGCTGCATTCAAGCTAATCAAGAATTCGTAAAGGAGAACTTACTGAGTTGAGGAACTTGAGCCTACCTTTGTGACTCTTGTTTGAAATGTTGCTGGTTCTTTAATATTTCTTCTTCCAGATTTAGGGAAACTGTATCTGAAAATATCCATGATCTACAGAAATGTGATGAAATATTTCTGTGTGAACAAATGGGAAAATTTAACTTCTCTCCCTTCCTGAACCCTCCATCATTCTCAGGGAGAATTCTTTCTTCCAAGGTACTTAGTATTATTGGCACAAGTACAGCACAAGTGCTTTTTTCCTGTAACAGGACACCGCTAGAAACATTGGTTATTTTACTAAGGGATTGAGTGAAATGTCCAATTTGACAGTAATGTGTATAGACTCAGATAATGACCAGACAATTTTCAGGAATTAAGGGTGACTTTGTGGAGCCCCTTGGCAATAGCGGCTTCACACCTCGATGACACAGTGCTCAGGAGCCTTGCCAGATGAGTAGGGAATGTTACCTGTTGGCAGGTATAGGAACCTCAGGATATTTGGGGGACCTCGAGAAGAGGAATCCACTCAAATCAACAGGTATTGCAGTCAAGTCTGATGGGAGTATTGCACTTGGCTTTGGCCTGGACACACTACTGAAAGTTCACTCTAGTGATTCCTCATGAGAAGTTCCCGCACAGCAGGGTTTCAAAATCTGTATGGAACGGTCCGTCACTATGCCTGCCAGGCTTAGTTAGAATAGATGCTAAGAAACCTAGTGTGCTTGTGGCTGCCTTCTTGCATCTAAGAAACCATCCCAAATCGGTTGAGCTGAAAGCCATCACCCATGTGGACTGGCACACGCTGCCACCACTGCCAGGCGTTTCTGTGCCTCACAATGGGTCCCGTGAAGCTTTGAATCTGTTTAGTTCACAATCAGGTTTGGGGACCTCACTTTGTAGGGTGGCAGTGTTTTCGGATTGGGAAAATCCTATCAGAACTATACCCCAAATCGTCCCAGAATCCTCTAGAAGCTGGTTGTTGGAGGGCTTGCCCTTTAGGTCAGTAGCATAGTCTCTGGTTAGGAGTGAAGCAACTTTAATCTCCAAGGTATAGGTTACATTCATATTGGGTGGTGATTAGTTGTTGGTTTTTTATTTCTTTTTTGAGTTCCAGGGTCCATGAGAGGCATGTCTTAGAAAGGAAAGACCAGAGGCTCATTTCAGCCAAATAGAGTTTTGAGGAAAGAAAGGAAGCAAGACTAACAGAGTCACTCACATAGAGTAGAAAAGACATTGAGGAGGTAGAGTATATGCATATCTCCAGTGGGAGTTCCGTGTCATTGAAGTTACGGGGTAGAGGAATGAGAATGCATGTTAAAGGTGAACGAAGATTCAAGGAGAAGTAAGCAACCCTAGGACGGTCATGCAAAATGCAGTTGAAATAGGGTTTATCCAGATCTTCTGTTCGGTTTATGGGAGAAGCAGAAACTTTATTTAGACTCCTGTCACATGGTGATTGACCTCTGGGCCATTTCCTGGCCCACATCCTCCTGCTTGGGTCTGGCAAAGATATCCTGGAAATCCCGGTAGCCCGCTGACCGTGCATGTATGATTTGAAGGTCTGCCAGCAGCAGTGCTAAATCTTTAAATTTCAGGATTCTGTGGTCTTAGCCTCTTTGAGCTTGTGCTCTCTGCTTTAAGGGAGGGGCATGCTTTCAGTTCTGTGTGACATTGTGTCTTCCCCAGTGTGGTTCCTGGGACCTCAACTAAAAGCTCTCCCTGTTTTTACAGGTGGTGCTTTGAACCTCAGGTGACTGGACCTCGTTGGCAGCATCCAACGCGTCTGGCCTCTGTCTCTTCAGTGCAAATTCAAGTGCAAAATATACAGGAATGTGACCTCTGTCATCTCCCTGGTGGATGTATATCACAGTCATAAGTTGTCATGGTTCTGAACCTCCCGCCAGGGCTGAGGTTTAGGCCTTGACTTGGGTATCTTTTTTGCCGGCTTCTGTCTTTCTTCTGGAGGGAAAAATACCCTCTTCTTGTCGATTAACTTGGAGTTGTACCCTGAACCAGAATGTTTAGAGTTGGCTGCTTGTGGAAGATGACTTAGTGGCACATGTGGAGAAGGTTCTGCAAGTCCCTGCCCCACAAAAAACTTCTGAACTCCAGGTTGCCTCTGGTAGCAGAATCCTGAGTTATTGCAGCCTGACCTCGTATAGACATTCTCTTGACGATCAACTATCTGCCCACACTTGCTTCATTGGGCCATACATCTAGAGCAAAGAATCCCGGGCATCTTTACAAATGGATGTCTGAGTGGACTTCCGCACACGTGTTCTCTCTCTCTTTCTCTCTATCTCTATGTTTCTTTTGTGTGGGCGGAGTGGGAGTTGCAGAGGATGAGAGAGACACTTCAGCAGGCTCCACATGCCTTCCATAGCCTGACACAGGCTCAATCCCATAACCCCCTGACGTCATTACCTGAGCCAAAGCCAAAAGTTGGTCCCTTAAGTGAAAGAACCATGGAGGCATTCCTGGACAGTCTTTGTGTTTATGGAAGGGACCGTAAGAACCCCCTTCTGTTCTAAAATCTACCGAATCGGGGAGTATTTCCACATCTGCTGTGGTCATACACCCTCTCAGGCCCAGAGATACATAGCTGTTCTTGGTGGTGGAGAAAAAAAGCCTTGGCTCCCATGTTCTCATAGTCGGGGAGGAAGCCCTCACTGCCTGATGCTGAACTGTCGAGGTTTTCCTGCCCTGATCCCAACAGGTCTTCCAGAAGAGCTTCTTTGTAAAAGATGAAATTAATTTGCCAACCCCTGGTTGGCACAGTTGGGTAAGCATCTGCCCTTGGCTCAGGTAGGATACCTGAATGCTGGATATCAAGCCCTGTATTGAGCACCCTTCTCCATCTTCCTTGCTGAGTGACCCTGACTGTTTTGCACTCTCTCTAGCTCTGTCATTCTCCAATATGTGAAGTAAATAGAAATATTTCTAACCATGTAATTAATTTGTAAATCCTTTGCATTTTGTAAGGACAATATTAGTAGAATTAAGGACACATGAGAGGTAGATCACAAACCATGTGTTGAATCTTGTGGCCATTCATCCTTGCACGATATACATATGTCGATAGGTTAAGGTTTTCTTGAACATACATTGAGGGTGCACTTGAGATGGCTTTGCTGGCAGGATGTGATTTTATTAAAGCACAGGATACAACCCTTGGGTAGAAAGGGTTGCTTGCTAGGGTCGTGACGGGAGGCTGACTCTCTGGGGATAGCATTGGGGGAGGTCAGGCAAAAGGGAGGTTTTGCAAGAACGTGGCAGGAGGACAGAGGACACCCAGGATTCAGGAGGCTTTGCTCTTGTGAAGGGAAGGTGGTTTTTCCTGCTAGAAAGGCATGAATTGAAAGATGGCGCGGAGCTTCCTGGAGCAATGTTACCTTCCTCCTCTCACAGGTCCTTCTCAAGGGACTGCAGGTTTGAAAAGAAACTCTGTCCTATGGACATTTCCTTCAGCCTCAGCCTCCCTCAGTGTCATGGAGGGGAGGGAGATGTCAGGGCTTCAGGAAACGGAGATCCGGGCCTCTGGCAGGTAGCTAGCCTCTCGTTAAATGAGCCTCTTCCTGCAGAATCAGGAGGACTTTTCAAAACCGAGGGAGACTCCGGTCTTGCCGGGTTTTGATCTCCATCTGTGGAGAACCTGTTTTTTCCTTTCCTCAGCTTGAGGGCAGTCAAAGCGCCTGAGGGATGTCCCCTTTATCACAGGTTGGGGGGCGGTGTGGCGTGCCAGCGCCTGCTTGGTGCTCAGCTAGCCTTCCCCTCCCTCCTCGTGTGCCCCTGACCAGTGCAGAGCCTTGCGTGGTTAAGGTTGTTGAAGGAAGACAGTCTCATCTTCTGTAGCTTCTTCCTGCTGAATAGGGGCGTAGAGCTGTCCCTCCGTGTGGGTCATTGCTGGTCAGGTGGGGGAGGCCCAGCTGGGGGAGGCCTCTTCTGTCAGAGTCGTAAAAGGAAGAGGTCGCTGAGTGCAGGGGAGAACTTGTGACTGGATCTTCCTGAGTGGAAAGGACCATTTGTCCTCTGGAAGTTACTGCAGTGAAGGGTTCCTGGCACCACCTGCAGAGACCGGGCAGGGGGTGGGAAACAACACAACGGGGTTAGAAGAAGAAAGGGAAGGAGAATCCCCATGAAGAGTCCTCTGATAGTGGGTGAGAACCCTTCCCCCAGGCCAGGAGTTGAGCCAGTCCTTAAGGAGAGGAATCCTTGGAAGTGGGGATTTGAGCAGTGGTGTCTGGTAGAAACCCAGAGTTCTCTTTGAGATCATGGGGAATGTATGCACAGCATTGTGTCTTTCGATGGGCACAGGCTCCACCTTGTGCAGCAGTTACCACCTCTGAAGCCTTTGTGTTCTGTAGAACTGCTTTATGCGTTGGGATCATTCCCGTATTTCACTGAGAAATCCTGTTTGGGGTGACACGGTGGGCCTTGACTGTGTACTCAGTAAGGACTTCCCCATGCCCCACGACATCCTCCATTCCCAAAGAGGGGCAACGATGGATGCCAGGTGGCCACGTCAGTGGAACAAAGCACCCGTGCACCATTGCTTAAAATGGGGAAGGTCGGCTGGGTCGGTGATGGTTTTCATGATGCGCCCATGCATTTGGCCCAGGCCAAATGTCTGGCGGCCTCTGGAGCTTGGGGAAGCCATGGGCCCAGGTTAGAGCTTCATGGCCATTGCGTCCCAGCTAGGGACCCTTATCGAATCCCCAGTCTCCTTGAACCGCAGTCAGGCTTTCAAGGGCTCCTTGGGTTGGGAGGGCCATTCTTGGAACGTGCAAGCATTTCAGGCCCATATCGGGTTGGGGGGTTCTGGCTTGGGAAGAAGAGCCTTTTCTGTCAATTGCTTCATGGGCGACAAGGATGAGGAAGGCCTGTCAGAGTCCGGATAAATGCTTGTATGATTTGTTGCCAATGAGAACCAACAGGTGGGCACTAGGATCTCTGCTTTGGGGGCAGACATGTTTGCTGATAGGCTTTGGCCTCAGCAGTCCGAGTTCGACTGATGACAGCACTCCTGGTTCTTCTTACCGCCTTTCCCTGAAACTGTTGCCGTTGCTAAAGCACCTGTCCTCCACGTTTTCGTAGGGGCCTCTGCAGTGTGGTGGACTTCAGAACCTTTCCAGAGTTAGGAGCCATGGGCATAGAGCAGTCGGGTCCAGGCCTAAGGATCGCTGGGTTTCCAGTTGGCCATCATCTTTAGGGCTTTCAGAACTTAGATGCAGCTGTATACCACTGGCATCCTGTTAAAATGCAGGCATATCTGGAAGTGTAAGGTGGTACTTGGTAATATCATGGGCCTGCTGTCATGGTTTGGTGGCCTTTGTTCTCTGGGACACTCTGGAGCTGATGCCAGGCTCACCAGCCATAGCGAAGGAAATTCTGTCATCACCCCTCCCTGAACATCCCAGGTAAGCATTTGTTTATTTCCACTTTGTTTCAAAATGAGTATTCTAAAATTTGAAAGGATTCATATTTTTAAAACAAAAAAATAGAGGGGCTCCTGGGTGGCTCAGTGGGTGATTGCTCCTGCCTTTGGCTCAGGTCATGATCCCAGGGGCCTGGGATCGAGCTCCACATGGAGCTCTCTGCTCAGCAGGGAGCCTGCTTCCCTCTCTCTCTGTGCCTGCCTCTCTGCCTAATTGTGATTTCTGTCTGTCAAATAAATAAAATCTTAAAAAAAACCCGAAAAGATAGAAATAGGCAAGAATTACTTGAAGGGAAGTGTATCAAGTATATCAAGCAAATTCAAAGAACAGTTGGTAGAATGAGAAGCAGGACTCTTAATTTCACAGAGTTGTGCAAGTTGTAAAACTTCCTTTGATTTCTCTAATAACAACACTGAAATTGCCTATAATCATTTCTGATAGACACAGCATTGTACTAGAAGTGAATGGATGCTTTTCAGGGGACCGAACAATGAGGTCTGAGTGGACAGCCCTCTCATGATCCTGTTTGATCCAGTATAGGATTTTGAAGATCTGGTGGAATGGAGGGACCACATGTCCTCCAGATGACTCTCCCTAAGGGTTTGTGTCTGCTTGTTCACATCTCTAGCTTGAATAGCCGACTGTTCCGGCTTTGGTTTCTGCATTTCTCATTCATACTTCAACTTCATGAATGCATTCTTGCTTCTTCGACATTCAGCTGAGTCAGCTCTGGAAAAGGCTACCAAATTGTCACATCCAGTTTTTGGCTTTAGTCTTACTTGCCCATCCTGCAGCATAACCCTCAGTCTCTGTTGTCTCTGACACCTGCCTGCTAGCTTTCCTTTCTTATCTCTGATACATCCCCTTACTGTTCCTCACAAAGTTGTCTTTCCCTTTTGCCCCAGACGTTGCCTCTCCTTGGGTTTGTTGCCCAACCATCCTTGGCTCACTGCTTTTCTTCAGTCTGTGTTTTTTCCTGACTGGTCTTCTCTTTCTCTCTCTCTCTCTCTCTCTTTTTAATAAAATACTTCTGAATTAGTAATAACATGGTTAAAGGTAAAGTGATGTTCCCTCTAGGAAGGGTGACATTTTTCATCTCAACTGAGACACTTTCACTGAGAATGAAAGAGGTTCCATAAAGTTATGATGGGACAACTGGCTATATCGGGACAGTCCCAGACAAACTGGAGTTATGGTCCTCCTGCTGTAGATATGTCTGTCTGTCTTGTTTGTCCTACCAGTGCTGCTTTTTTCAGGTAAAAGATACTCTTGTATGCCCCCTACTGTTATTTAGAAGGGAATCCATCATCTTTAGGGCTTTCAGAACTTAGATGCAGCTGTATACCACTGGCATCCTGTTAAAATGCAGATGCTGATTTAGTAGATCTGGTGGGGGCCCTGAGTTTTGCATTTCTAAAAAGCTCCCAGGTGAAGCTGACTCTGCTGCTCAGGGAGCCACACTTTGAGTAAGGAGTCTATACATGATTTTTTCTGTTCTTTCTTTGATTTTTTGTCACTTCTTAAAAGTCTGTCCAAGACATCTGTATCTAAACGGAACATGGATTGTTTCTTTGTTATAACTGCACAGTAATTCAAGCATGGACGTTCCATAGTTAGTTAACTGGTTATTATTAGTTATGCACTATTTCAAACCTTTTGCTATTACAAACCAATGTTCTAGTGAATGACCTTGTACATATAGGTTTTTTCTATCAGGTAAATTCCTAGAAGTGTGCTGCCAGGTCAACGGGTGCATAGAATTGATAACTCGATCATTCAGGATTTTGGTATCATTTTGTGTCACTCCCATCGACACCACCTGAGTGCTTGGTTGTCCACGCTTCTCCCCATAGAACATGTGGTTCAACTTCTGGAATTTTGGCAGTGGAAAGAGAAACGTCGTATTTTATGAAGTTTATCTCTGCAAGCTTCTTACCTATGAGTGAGGTTAAGTATTTTTTCATGTATCTGAAAGGTGTATTTACGTTTCTGTGAACCCTCTGTTCATATCTTTTGCCCATTTTGCTCTTAGGTTTGTGGCTTTTTTTTTCTTCTTCTTCTTCAGTGTCTAGCTCTTTATAGATTAGGGATACTAGTGCTTGTCCATTTTATGGATTGCAAACTCTTATTTTATGGGATGTGATTTGTCTTTTGATAGTTGACCCTGGTGTTCTCTCCCCCCATGCAGGTATTCTGTTTCAGGATGCCACCTTTCACTTAGTCATTTCTTTAGGCTCCCCTTGGCTGTGACAATTTCTCAGACTTCCCTGGTTTTTGATAACCTGGGCAATTTTGAGGAGTACAATTAGGTGTTTTTGTAGAATGTCCCTCAACTGGGAATTGTCTGCTGTTGTTTTCATGATTAGACTGAGGTTATGGGTTTCTTGGAGGAAGACCACAGAGATAAAATGTCCTTTGGTCTTATCATATCAAGGGTTAGTGCTCTGGACATGACTTATTACTTTGTTTTCTCTGTCCTCATACTGTACTCCTTGGAAGGAAGTGGGCAATTACACTATACCACTTACACTATACCTCCTTCCTGTTGGAGTAGCTACATGATTATGTACATAAATTATCAGGAATTCTGCATAGGAGATTTTTCTGTTCTCTCCTATTTACTAATCCATTTATATCAGCATGAATTCGTGGCTAGTTATTTTATATTTTGGTTCGAGTACAATGATACCTTGTTTCTTTTGTTGCTCAAGTTGTCCCAGGTTGGTTAGTAAAAACATCTTCTAGTGGCACCTGGGTGGCTGAGTTGGCTGAGTGTCTGACTCTTGATTTTAGCTCAGGTCATGATCTCAGGGTCCTGGGATCCAGCCCCACCTTGGGCTCTTTGCTGAGTGTGGGGCCTGCTTGAAATTCTCTCTCTCAGGGTGCCTGGGTGGCTCAGTGGGTGAAAACCTCTGCCTTCGACTCAGGTCATGGTCCCGGGGTCGTGGGATCGAGCCTCACATCGGCCTCTCAGCTCAGCAGGGAGCCTTCTTCACCCCTCTCTCTCTGTCTGCCCTCTCTGCCTACTTGTGATCTCTGCCTGTGAAATAAGTAAGTAAGTATATAAATAAATAAATAGAAATTCTCTCTCTCTCCCTGTGCTCCTCCCTGCTGCTTATGCTTTCTCTCCTTTTTCTACTTTCTCAAAAACAAGTAAATAAATTTTTAAAAAAAGCACCTTCTGTCGCTTCCTGTGTCTATTGACATACCCTGTTATTGTTTGAATATTTCTACCTTACTCTGTGGCAGTAGATTTTCCAGGTTCATCTTATGTCTTTCCTGCCCTAGAATTAGCCATTTCCCCCCCCCCCCCTAAGTAGTTCTGGTTCTTTTCATTGGAGCATAGTATGAGAAACCAAGATTGGGGGACTAGGTGTGTCTGTTGTGACTTTTAAGTCATTGCTCAAAGACCCACTCAGCTAACTGAACAGGGAGTTTGTGTATACTCACTCATGAATATACATGTGTCTAAAAATATTTTAGTATGTCACCATCTTTATCTATAGTAAGCTAAGTATTCCCACTGTTGTCTCCTGTTGTAAGCATTACCAGATGGAACATTCTAACCTTCTCTCCTTGCTTGTCTGTAATCTCCTGCACTAACAGTGAGAATCCAGCTAACATCAGGATTTCATTTATTTGATAGTTCAATTCCAGAATACACATACATGATTTCAGAGTTGCATACATGATTTCAGAGTGGTTAACCCATGGATGCTTGATTCTCCCAGTTTGGGACCATTTGAATTAAGGTGCTAGAAATATTCACATGTAGGTTTTAAAACACAAGTTTTCAAAAACATAGGATGTGAAATTGCTGTGTTTGTTATGTATGTATGTATGTATGTATGTATGTTTAGCTTCGCAAGAAATTGCCAAACTATTTCTACAAAGTTGCTGTATCAGTTTTTGTTCTTACCAACTATGAATGAGAATCTTGTTGTTCTGATTCTGGACCTGAAATTGGTACTGTCATTATTTTTGATGTAACCATTCCAGTACCTGTGTCATGTTGTCTGCATATTCCCACTGAGGTGATGTGGAGCATGTATCTGTTTGTGTATTTATTTGCTACCCTTATATCTTTGGTGAAGAGTTTGTTCAAATCTTTTGCATATTTTTCATTTGGTCATTTCTTTTCTTATTATTGAATCATTAAGAGCTCTTTTGTGATGTTGGACACAAAGCCTTCATTAGATACCTGTGTTCCAAATATTTTCTCCCTGTCTGTGCCTTATCCTTTCATTTTCTTAAAAATGTCTTTCACAGAGCAGAAGACTTTATTTTTTAATAATATCCAACGCATGCTTTTCCCCCGTGGAATATGCTTTTGCTGTTGAATCTAAAAACCCATCCCCCAAACCAGTGTCCTAGAGATTTTTCTCCTGTATTCTTTATTCTTGTATTTTTATATTTATATCTCTGATTCATTTTTAGTTAATACTTGTGTAAGGTCTGTGTCTAGTTTCATTTCTTTTGCATGAGTGTTTGGTTGTTCGAGCACCATTTGTTGAAAGACTATCTTTTCTCCTTTTATTTCCTTTTGTGCCTTTGTCAAAAAATGTTTGACTTTATTTTGGTAGATCTATTCCTGGTCCTTGTAATCTGTTCTGTTGATCTGTGTGTCTCTCTCAGCACTAACACACTGTCTTGGTGGCTAGTAGCTTTATAGTAAGTCTCAAGACCAGGTGAGGTGAATTCTCTCATTTTTCTTCCACATTGTGTTGGCTATTCTATTTTTTTTTTAAACTTTTTAAAAAAGATGTTATTTATTTGTCAGAGAGAGAGAGAACAAACAGGGGATGTCACAGGCAGAGAGGGCAGAGGGAGAAGCAGGCTCCCCTCTGAGCAAGGAGCTTGACTCGGGACTTGATCCCAGGACTCTGGGATCATGACCTGAGCCACGCAGGTGTCCCGTGTGTTGGCTCTTCTAGATATTTGCCTTTCTGTGTAAACTTCAGAATCTTCTTGTCATTATCTGCAAAATAACTGTGAGGTTTTACTTGGATTTCATTGAATTTATCGATTAAGTTGGAAAGAATTGACCTCTTAGCCATATTGAGTCTTGCTACTGATGAATACGAACTCTCCATTTATTTAGATCTTTGATTTCTTCCATCAGTTTTGTCTTCCTGTGTATATGTATTGTGTTAGATTTTATACTTGAGTACCCTTTTTAGGGGTGTTTGTAAAGAGTATTTTTTTTTCATTTGAAAATTTGGAATTCAATTCTTTATTCAGATATAGGAAAATAGTTGACTTTTTTTTTTTACATTGACCTTGTATCCTATGATGTTTTGGTATTTCCTCATTACCTCCAATAGATTTTTTTTATAAGATACTTGAGATTTTCTACATAGACAATAATATTGACTTCAGATAGAGTTTTGTTTTTCCTTTTAAATGACACACCCTCATTGTCTCATGCCCTCTTTCCACGCACCTTCCCTCTGGTAATCACCAGTTTGTTCTCTATATTTGTGAGTCTCTTTTTTTGGGTCTCTTTTATGCTTTGTTTTGTTTCTTAAATTTCACATATGATTGAAATCATAGGATATTTGTCTTTCTTTGACCTATTTCATTTAGTATTATACCCTCTAGATTTATCTGTGTTGTTGCAAATGTCAAGATTTCATTCTTTTCTCTGGCCAAGTACTAGTCTATTAGCTATCTATATAATCTCTATATATCTCTTTATATATCTATATATACACCACGTCATTTTTATCCACTCATCTATTGACGGGCTCTTCCATATCTTGCCTACTGTAAATAGTGCTGCAATATAAATGTATCTTTTCAAATGTTTTCATTTTCTTTGAGTAATTACCCAGTAATGGAATTACTGGAACATATGACAGTTCTATTTTTAAATTTTTGAGGAACCCCCACATTGTTTTCCATAATGGCTGCACCAGTTTTCATCCCCATCATCAGTATACAAGGTTCCTTTTTCTTCACATTATCACCAACTCTTGTTCTTTCTTGTTCTTTTTCTGCAGGCAGAGTCCCAGGCTGGCAGGAGAAGTGGGCGTGGTCGCTGGGACAGCCCTCCAAAATGGGTCAGGTGACCTTTCAAACTCTGGGGAGGTGAAGGGTTCCTAACATCACAACAGCACGTGGGCCATACCGTAGGCAGATTTTTCTGGACCCATCAGACAACCTGTGCAAGACGTGAGGATGAGTGAAATGCACTGCCTGGAATGGAGGTTGTGTTGTCTTCTGGGGCTTCTGTCCCCAGGGGATATTCAGGCCGGTGGGGTGTGGGCAAAGGGGCAGGTTATTTGGGGCCGATGTGCCTTGCTGCGGAAGCGACCCTGTGTTTGAGCAGGAAGGTGGGGGCTGCAGTTGGATCAGGCACCTGGGCCCACGTTGGTTACCACGGTGGTTGGGTTTAGGGTAGCACAGGGCTGGCCGGCTGGAGTCTGTAGCCCCTCAACTGCCTTTGACGGCCTGTACCCAGGGCCCGGGGCACCAGGGGACAGTCAGAGTCCCAGGGCCCAGGCAGATGCTTATTGGAAAGGACTAGAGCCAGGGAGAGAGGGAGGGAGGGAAGCCCAGTCAGCCAAAGCAGCCAGCCAAGTCGCTGGGGTGCTCAAGCATGACACTCTGCTCTGTCCTTTATTGGAGGGTTGGCGTTTATCAGGGCAAAATGTGCACAGTGTGAACTCTACCATAGCCAGGACCCTGAAGTGGAAGGGTGTTGTGGAAGGGGAAGGTAGTCAGTCGTTGTTGGTTTTTTTTTTTTTTTTTTTTTTTTCTTGTTGAGTACCAGGGCCCATGAGAGGCATGTCTTAGCAAGGAAAGACCAGAGGCCCTTTTCAGCCTGATGGAACTCCTGGCAGGCAATTCGCCAAGCATGCTTTAGGGGAAGGCCTTCCAGCAGCAATGCTAAGACTTTGACAGATGGCGGGGCCCTGTGGTTTTGGCCTCCTTGAACCTGCACTCCCTGCTGGGACGGAGGGGCCTGCTTCCATCATGGGTGACTGTTTCTCCCCATGTGCGGGTCCTGAGACCTCGACTGAAAGATCTCCTTGTTTTTACAGGTGGCGCTTTGAGGCTCAGGGGATGTGGCCTGCTGGGCAGCATCCAGAGCGTCTGGCCTCTGTCTCTTCAGTGCAGATGGAAGTGCAGCATGTCCAGGATTGTGACCGCTATCGTCTCGCTGGTGCACATGCATCACGGTGGTAAGTTGTCTTGGTTCTGAACCTCCCACCTGGGTTGAGGTTCAGGCCTTGACTTGGGTGTCTTTCTTGCCGGCCTCTGTCTTTCTTCCGGAGGCAAAGAGAGCCTCTTCCTGTCGATTAACGTGGAGTTGTACCCTTAACCAGAATGTCTAGAGTTGGCTGCTTGGGGAAGATGATTTAGTGGCACATGTGAAGAAGGTTCTGCAAGTCCCTGCCCCACACAAGACTTCTGAACTCCAGGTTGCCCCTTTTAGCAGAGTCCTGAGTTATTGCTGCCTGATCTTATAAATAGACATTCTCTTGATGGTCAACTTTCTGCCCACACTGGCTTTATTGGGCCATTCATCTAGAGCAAAGAATGCCGGGCATCTTTACAAATGGATGTGTGAGTGGACTTCTGCACACGTTCTTTCTCTCTCTCTTTCTCACTCACTCTCTCCTGTTTTTTTGTTTGTTTGTTTGTTTTTTTTTTTTTTTTTTGCGGGGGAGTGGGTGTTGCAGGGGATGAGAACGACCCTTCAGCAGGCTGCACATTCCTTCCATAGCCTGACAAGGGGCTCAGTCCCATAACCCTGACATCATAACCTGAGCCAAAGCCAACAGCTGGTCCCTTAACTGAAAGAACCTCGCAGGCATTCCTAGACAGGCTTTGTCTTTATGGAAGGGGCCATAAGAACGCCATCCTGTTGTAAAATCTACCGAATCAGGGAGTATTTCCACATCTGCAGTGGTTGTATACCCTCTCAGGCCCAGAGATATGTAGCTCTTCTTGGTGGTGGAGAAAATCCTTTGGCTTCCATGTTCTCCTAGACAGGGAGGAAGCCCTCACTGCCTGATGCTGAACTGTGGAGGTAATGGTGCCCTGTCTTCCAGAAGAGCATCTTTGTAAAAGATGAAATTAATTTGCCAGCCCCCGGGTGGCGCAGTTGGGTAAGCATCTGCCCTTGGCTGAGGTCAGGATCCCTGGATCCTGGGGGATCAAGCCCTGTATTGGGCACCCTTCTCCCTCTTCTCTGCTGCCGGATCCCAGCTGTTCTTGCTCCCTCGCTAGCTCTGTCGATCTCCAATAAGTGAAGTGAAGTAAATAGATATATTTCTATGCACGCAATTAATTTGTAAATCCTTTGCGCTTTGTGAGGACAATATTAGTAGAATTAAGGACACATGAGAGGTAGATCACAAACCATGTGTTTTTTGAATCTTGTGGCCATTCATCCTTGTGATCTATATACATCGATAGGTTCATGTTTTTGTGAACATACTTCTATCACCTTGTGTTCTGAGACTCTGAGTTCCCCCTCGACTTGATGTTCTCATGGATCCGAGGCAGTGTTACTTCCCGTGATCCCACTTCCTACCAAGAGACAGTACCTGTGTCTGTTGTGAGAGCTCCTGAAGGAGAAGTCCCCTGTTCTTACTTGGCACAGTGTGCACGGTTGTTAGACCCGCCTGTTCGGTGAGACTGGCCTTTATGGAAGTACTCCTGGATCAGAGCAGATGTGCTTGATTTCTAGCTATTGGTTACTGGAATAGCGCATTCCGCATCCCTCAGAACGGGGCCCCGCTGTCTGTGTTTGCAGTGTCTGAGTTTGTATCTCAGAGTCACCCCGAGGAATTCCTTGGGAGGTAGTTGCCCAGTGATTCTCTGATGGGAGTGTCCGGGGAAGAAATTCCCCTCGTTGCATTGGGATCAGTGATCCCTCGGTGTGAGGGTGTCATTGCTGGCTAGGGAAGAAGGGATAGCTGAGCCCATTCCTTGGCTCATCTGACCGGGAGGATTTTCCTGTGTGCGAATCCTGCCAGGTCCATCCTGTGTTGGCTCCGTGAAAAATGGGATTTCCATATGGGATGTCCTCTGATTCAGTCACAGCGATGATGCAGGGGGTCCCAGGGGTGCCTACACCTTCGCTCCCATGTGAGGGATGAAGCACATTCTGAGATGGTAGCGGGAGCCTCAGGCCTGAGCCCCACGTGGAGCTTCTCCCACCAGGATACCGCGCTAGTGGCTCTCCCTGTGTGAGTTCTCTGGTGTTGGGAAAGGGCCCACTTCTGGCTGAAGGCTCTGCCTCAGTGACGGGAGACAAGGGTTTGTACTGTGTGATTTCTGTGGCGGTGAGCAAGGTGGGCGCTCTGGGTACAGGCGGGGCCCCAGTGATGACAGACACAGGTTTCTCTGCTCTGAGTTTTCTGGTGTCTCCAAATGTGAGAGCTGTATCGAACGGCTCTTCCATGTTAACCGCATTTGTCGGGGTTGCCGCCGGTGTGGATCCTCGGGTGCTGGCTAAGGGTGTGGCTGGCCTAAATGCTTTTCCCTGAAGATGAAATTCAATTGGTTTCTGTCTGTGGGAATGTGCCCATGGCCTCGAAGGGATGTATGTTGCTGTGATTCTTGTGCAGCAATCCCAGCCCATGACTTCTACCCCGTGTGAGGTCCTGGTCATGAAGAAGAGCAGAGCTCTCTGAAACAAGGGTCCCCCACCTTCTTTCCATCGCTGTGGTGCGTCTCCAGTGGTCTTACTGTGTACAGAGGTGAGCACTGCCCTGGAGTTGTTCCCCCCATGTGTATCATGTCTCCGTTCCTCGGAAGGGTGAGTTCTCTCGTGTCTCCCGAGGTTAGAGCCCTGACTAAAGGCTCTCCCACACTGGGTAGATGGGTGTGCTGCGATCCAGGATGAACGATCTCTGATGTCCCTGGCACCAGGGACTCATGGCTGAAGGCTCTTCCACATTGTCAGCAAATACAAGGCTTGTCTTCCCAGGACACAGCACACCTGGAGTGAGGTGAGGCACGTGAGACCTCTCCGTGCTGTGCTCCAGCATTGCCCGGGTTCCTGTGCAGTGTGAACCCTGTGCTAATGGCCAGAGCACGAGTGGCTGTGGCAGGATCGCTCCCTCACGTTCCTCCCTTCCTGACTCAAGGAACGCGTTCCAGCCCCTCCCTTCAGGAACGGTCGCTGCGTCTACCCCTGCAAGCCACTTGTAGTCGCGTGGCTTGTTCCTTTCCGGAATTCAGATAGATCTTTCTACATGGTAGCCTCATACCACATCAACTGCTGATTAAATTTTTGATGTTTCCGTTTCAAAGACTATATACCCATGAGTCGTGCTGAAGCCAGTGACTTTTCCCGACACTCGGGCGGCGGCTTGACTCGAGGCCCATTTGAGCCGAGAAATGAAACTCTTCAGGTCTCTGGTGGGACAGCCCGTATGCTCAGGGTCTTGGATGACAGGGGATTGTGGGGAATGCTTAGCGTAGCCCGTGTCCAGCTCTAGTGTCTAGTGTGGAAGGCCAGGGTTCATGACCCTGAAGCTTCCCGTTGACTTGCAGAGAAGCAGACCTTTGAGATGCCCCCGTGTGGGTCTCCCTTCATCCTTTATAATAGGGAACGAATTGCCGTGAGCTCCTGGGTCTTGTACACAAAGAGTGAGTCCCAGAACACTAGGTGAAAAAGTACTAAAGTGCTGTGTGGGGACTAACAGAACAGAAGGAGAAAAGGAAAGAGGGGGAGGGAGGAAGGAATATAAGGAAGAAAAAGATCATGTAGGGAAGGAAGGAAGGGAGGGAGGGAGGGAGAGAGGGAGGGAGGGAGGGCGGCTTGAAAAAGGAAGAAGAGAAACTGGTAGAGAGGCATTAGGGGAAAGAAGAATTTTGGAAGTTCTGAGACAAACATCTGAGAGTTAAGATTTGAGCTTGATGAGAAAGGAAAGGAATGGAGTCCTCTACTCAGGAGCAGAAACCGGTTGTAGCGTGTTGGTGATGAGAACCTTTGGACCAGATAAACCTGCGAGACAAAGAAAGCGAGGATGTTAGGCTGGGGAGTTTCAGAAGGGCAACGTCAACCACGTCGAGGACCGAGAGAGGGGCCATGTGAGGGTTTGAGTGCAAGGATCACAGAAGGGTCCAGTCCTCGGAGGACACAGAATGTGCAGTGGGTGAGGTGGATGGAGTCGGAAGAGTTGACAGAAATGGGCCCGTGTTGCAGGGTTGTTTCCACAGGAGCCCTACAGGAGACAGGACTGATGTAGGAAAGAGGTTAGCATTCAAGGCCGATGGTCAAGAAAGAAGTCTTGAGACGGCTGTGCTGGCAGGAGGTGCTTTTTATTAAAGCACAGGAATACGACCTTTAGGTAGAAAGGGCTGCTTGTTGGGGTCGTGACGGTAGGCTGATTCTCTGGGATGGCATTGGAGGAGGTCAGGCAAAAGGGAGGTTTTGTAAGAACGTGGCAGGTGGACAGAGGACACCCAGGATACAGTTGGCTTTGCTCTTGTGAAGGGAATGTTGTTTTTCCTGCTAGTAAGGCATGAATTGAATGATGGTGCGGAGCTTCCTGGAGGAATGTTACCTTGCTCCTCTCACAGGTCCTTCTCAAGGGACTGCAGGTTTGAAAAGAAACTCTGTCCTACGGACATTTCCTGCCGGAGACGAGGGCCTCCAGGGTTGGCATTGTCAAAGCAGGGAAAGGGAAAGAGCTGGGAGGAGGCGCTTATGGACAGAGGAGAGAGGAAGCCCAAGAGATGGAGGTGGAAGTGCATTACAGGCGCAGGGTGGCTCCTTCCATCGGAATTGTCGTCCTCCGTGGAATCCTTCTCCGGGTCAGAGATCAGCGAGGATGCTGGGGTTGGCCATGAGAGAGGACAAAGGGGAGTTAGTGCAGCTGACGCCCCACTGCTCTGGGGATGCTGGGCTCTGCCCTCAGTGGGGTGCGTCCCTAGCTCCGAGTCCTCCCTGGCCTTGGTCCCTTGATTTTCGCAGGGTACAGGGGTGTCTCCAGTTGCCCACCTGCTTTTCCCACCTCTGATTCTCTCCAAGACTTGGAAGCCTGGCTGTGTGATCCTTTCCCCCCTGGAGGCTGTCACTGTCCCTAAGACTGCCTCTGCGGGACTTTGTCTTCGTCTGTCCTTGTTCCTGTCCTTCCCTGGTCTCCTTTGTCCTCCTCCTCCTCCTCCTCCACCTCCTCCCCTAGAGATGCTCCATGTCCTTCCCCCTGCCAAGCTCCACCAGTACTATTGTTGTCCAGGAGGGGGCCACCAAGGAAAGAGTGGAGATATCCTGGGTCCCCTGGAATCAATCCCCCGATCCGTCTGTGCTGGGAGCAGCTGTCATGGGTCTGGGATTGCTGGGGAAGTGCTGGGAGAGATGGCCCACCACGTCCCCACAGCCCATGTCTGCCCAGGGACTGGGATGACCTTCCCAGGGACGTGTTTCAGGGAACGCAATGCCCTCTGTTTCCCTAAGTGTTAGAGAGGTTGAATGGAGACCGGAGCATGGGAAATTGTTCAGGCACCCTCAGCTGTTCAGGGCAGCCCTGGAAAACGTCCAGCGGTGTGGTTACTGAAACACAGGATTCCTGCCAGTGCTCCTGCTGAGGCTGCCAGATATGGACGGGGTCGGGGTGTGTGTAGGGCCCTGGGCAGGCCTGAGGAATGTTTGCTGTTTGGGCATGTATAGGGAGTGGGGAGCATGGCCAGCTGTGTGGGCCAGCGAGGTGGGTATTAAGAAGAACTGCGACGCCCTGGCCCTGCTCCCAAGAAGCTCTGTGCTATGCCTCGATGCCAGCTGGTGAGAGGTAGAGTGGACCCGGGGCAGCAAGTTTGTGAAGTAGGTCCAGCAGCCCATTCACACAGGCCCAGAGGACCGTGGCCCGTGACAGGGGTACTCCAGGGGAGCTGCATGGGGTTGTCCCGCCCTTGGGAACACGTCCACAGGTCATACTCGGCTGGGGTGTGAAGGCTGGCAGAAGCTGTGGTTTACGGGAGCCTGTGTAGTGAATCCAGGGCAAGTATGCTTTTCCTTCTGCAGCTCTGGGCATCCCCTTGATGGTACAGCAGCTTGGAGAGAACCAGGATGGTTTGGTAGTGGAGGTTATGAGGGAGAGGATTTAGACCTTTCTTCCTCCTCCTGGCTCATACCAGAACATAGTGTCACGGTTCTCTTGCCCAGGAGAGTGCGGTTGGGGCCGCCAAGTCCTGAGCATGACCAGTTCTGGGCCCATGCCAAGAAAGAAGCAGAATCTCTTGTGCACCATTCCCGAAAGTCCATGAGCAAAAGAGACCAAGCTTTGACATGTGGCAGCGGCCAAGGGAGGCACGAGTAGCTTTGAGGGTAAAGATCCTTCAAGGAGCCGTGCAAGGAGTCACGTGGTGATGACAAACCAGGCCTACCCTAAAGGCCCGTGGACACCTCATGTTGGCATCATGATGCTTCCCAAGAGGACCGCCCAGGAAAAGCATCCTCTTCTGAAACAGTAAACAGTGAAAAGGCAGCCCACAGTAGGGGACACCCTTGGCAATCCTTATTTCAGAAAAGGTGTGTTTTCTGACAGAAAGGGAAAACAACAGAAAACCAACCAAACAAAAGAAAACCGGGATTTCACCGGTTTTCGAGAAAAAGACTGGAATAGTCTGTGCTGCAAAGGGAACAAATTACTTGTTGAGTAGACAGACATTGTACGAAAAGATGCTCAACGTAAGGCATTGTGAGGGCAATGCAAATCCAAAGGCTGCTGAGCTGTGGCATTGTCTGTTAGGGTAGCTAGGAATCAAACCCGGAATTCAAACCCAGGACCCACGTTGGAAGGAGGCAGAAAATTGGAGACTTTGTATACAATTCATGGAATGCAGACTGGTGCAACTACCCTGGAAAAGCCCGTTGAGTGTCCTCGAAGAGCAGCGAAAGGTATTCCTGTGGATCCCGCCTGTGCGAGTGAGGAAAAGAGATGTTGGAAAATCAGATTCTGTTCCAATACATGTTTCTCATGAGAGAAAGTCTTGTTGTCTGCCAAAGAACCCTGAAACCCTGATTTGGCTCTGTTTCCTTTCCCAGGCACTGAACTTCCTTGAGTTGTCTCTTGGCCCAATCCTTCCGAATCTAACAAGGCCCTCTTGCATGGACAGATTGCCAGCAAAATGGGTGGTGATTGTCATGTCACCCCTGTTGAGGTTCTCTTTAACCACGTTGTGATGCACATAGCACCCTTTGTTCCTACATGGAGGGGGCCCAGGTGCCCCCAGGGATGCTCAGTCCCTGAAGAAGACCTCATTCCCCCTGGGATAGGATACCTTTTGGGCCCACCTCCAAGAGCCCCAGCAAAGACCAGTGGTGGGTGTGGGATTTCCTTGAGAGAAGGCCAGTTGCATTCTCAGACACAGTATCTGCAGGGAAATGGTAGATCTCCATGGAGAAATGCAGAGAATTGGCCCCATCTGTTTCCTGGCCACGGCCCCTTTGTGCGGGTCATCCCCGAACGGGCTGTTGCACACGGCTGCCCGGGAAGACGCCTGTAGAAGGGAGGAAGTGTTTCGCAGCACTCAGTGCTTCCAATGAGGTTGGGAAGACACATCGTGGGGCCTCTGATGCAGAGATGTGTGTGTGTGAGTGCAGTGTCAAGAGGGAGGTGCTGTGACCATTCTTGCCCGAGACCTACCTTGGCGGGAGAGCCCCATGGACCCTGACTCAGTAACAAGGAGACAATTGTGTCTTTGGGGCACAGTCTAGCCCTTCCTAGTTAGCTATGGGATTTGTTTTCTGGGGGAATTGATGTGTACTTGCAAGGGAAGAACACCTCTTTCAGTTGTAGGTGTTGAAGAGTTTTCCCATGAATGGACGTTCATGACGTGACAGTGATGGGAAACATCCCTGAGAACGTGGACACCATTAATCGCCATTTTGAGGGGACCAGACACGTTCGAGAGCACAGCATTCACCGACCTGACACACACACACCAACCCTCTGAATCACAGCGCATGAATTCCCATGGAAACAGACCTCATGCCCAGCACCCGATCTTACAGCACCTAACAGCAGCATGGTAGCTTCTGGGGTTAGGGTCACGAGGCCTCGGGTCTCGGTCCAGAACATAATCCTTAGTCTTATTGCAACAGGATCTGGATTCTGGATGGCTCTCAAGATGGAGCCTGCAAGGAAGCCCCACCTCGCCCATTCATTTCCAGGTTGCTCCAAAGCAATAAGTGACTCTAGAGGACAGCATACTTACCACTCTTCTTTTCCAGTTGGGCCACCTGTGACTTCAGAAAAGAAAACATGGTGAACATCAAGTCATGGTTCATCCTGTGTGCACGGCTCTTTTGTTCTCTTGGTGATGGGCAGGGTCATGGGCAGTGATGTGGAATCCACCTAGAGGTCACATGCCCTGGGTCCATTGGGTGGCACGGTGGTGTCAGTAGCACCTGTGATAAAGCTCACGACCCTGTGGACTGTAACCGAACCTGCTCTTTCCTGCAGGGTCTTTGGAACGGGGTCTCCCTGGCTAAGAGTCGCTCCCTCAAGAATCTCCTCACCCAAGGACATTGTACGTGCTGAAGTGTTTGGATCTAACTGCGAGTATCAGAGAAACAAGGGATGCTGTACCTCACCTGAAGAAAGGCTAACTTACCAACTTGGTGAACAATGGGACCTCTCCCTCTGTGCTGTCCACGTCAAGGTCATCGTACAAGCTAGCCAGGGGATCTAGGTGGAAAGACACAGATGGTGTTGGAACCCCGACGGGACTCTTTGGGAATCGCTCGGGGAGCTTTGCTTGGCGTGCACGTGTGGACAAGTGTGTGGAGGTGGTGAGCTCATCAGTATGGACTGAGCTGCCGTGGACCCTTCCTGGATGGAGGATGAAAGGTCGTGGAGAGGAGCAGGGATGTGAATAGAAACTCTGGCTCCTGTTGGAGCTACAGGGCCTAGGGTGGCTATGAAATAGTCCATCTCCAAGGCACACCTACTGCCTGCCCCCAAACCTGCACCACCTAATAGCAGCGCAGTAGTTTCTGGGGACAGGGCCATGAGGCCACGGGTCTTTCCCCAGAAATTCCGTTTCTGTTACTCCGACCCTACTTCTCAATCCTGCCAGTACCTGAATCGGTGGTTCTCATCGCGGAGCCTGCGTGGAAGCCTGACCTTTGCCTTTTCCAGGTTGTTGCAAACAAGTGAGTCACTCTAGAGTACAGAATACTTACCGCTGTCCTCTTCCCGCAGGGACACCTGTGATTTCAGAAAAGAAAACAGTATGAACATCAAATCAGGCTTTGTCCTGTTTGCATGGCTCTTTTGTTCCCTGGGGGATGGGTGGAAACCAGATGGGGAAGTGTGCTATAGGCTTGTGAGCCACAGAGTGTGACGAGAGCAAAATGAGTCCTCCACAGATGCACCCAGTCTTCTTAGAGGTCCCACATTCCAGGTCCCACTGGACAAAATAGGTGGTAAGGAGGAATAGCTGCTACCCGTATCAAAGCTCCCTGCCCTCCAGATGGTAGGTGATCCTGCTGTGGTTGTCCCAGCCCTCCTGCAATGCCTTCGGGGTTAGATCGCATTTGGTAACAGATTCTCAAACTTCGCCCTACCCTGTCAATGGTGCATGCTGAGATTTTTTTTATGTGCTCTTGATTTAAAAAGCCAGAAGAGTTTTGTGTCTCCCCCAAAGAAAGGCCAGCGTACCACTCTGGTGTAAAACGGGGCGTCCTCCTCATTCTTTCCTGTTGAACGTTCACCCGCCTGTCCATCCAGCCAAGCTAGGGAGAGATCCACAGAATGGTCAGTCCACTGGTGGGGCTTGGCAGGAAGAGGTCAGGGAGTTTCGCATGTATTGGGCGTGACCGGGAGTGTATGGTATGGGTATGGACTGAGCAAGCTGCTGCTGCATCGAGAGAGGTCAGGGCAAGGAGCAGGAACGGAGGGAGAAATATTGACTCCGAAATCGAGCTACAGGGAGTGGAATCAGGGTGACCTCTTCAAGTAGAAAGGGTAAACACTAATAGACACGTTCCGTACTGACAGGCAAGTTCCTCCAACCAGTGACTGTGTCATGGTCATGGTCAAGACCGTTTCTTGGCCGCTCCCACCTAACTCTCACCTCTTCTAGGAGATTGATTTTCTGCAGAAGAACACTGTGTGGCAGGGTGGCATTCAATGCAAGCACAAGTACCCTAGAGGTTTCTATTTGTCCCTGAGTCATGCAGGGTCAGGAAAACCAAAGACCCAGGATTTCGACGTACTGAGATCTGACCATTCCAACAGAGTCCCCATCTGCAAAGTGCTGATTCTTCCCAGTCTTTCCTTTCCTGTGGCATGTGGGTGTGTCCTTGGAGTCCGGGGGACCCAGTTTCCCAGGACCCAGCTCCCCCAGTCAAGATCCGGCAAGTTGACGAGAGCGCGGAGGCCAGGCGAGAGAAGGGCACTCTCTAACCAGGCCATGTAGCAGATTGTCAGGAAGTCGGATCGGGCCCCGAGCTAATGATGAAGCTTTCCTGGCCATTGCCATTTGCCAGTGAGCCTTCCCTCTATGTGCATTCAAGATGGGAGCGTTTTTGTAAGGCTGGTGGAGATGTTTGGGTCGACTAAAGTAGCTTCTGATGCCTTTGTGTTTTGACCCTGTCTGAGAAACGTCCCGAGCTAGGACAGATGTGGGCCCCTTCCTTTCCTTTCTCCCCGTCCCTGTCTGAGGAAAGGGAATCCTGAGCAACCCTCCAGGTGGAGCTGTGGTCAGCGAGGAATGTGGTGTCCTAGCGGGGTGTGTGCAGCGGGGATGAAGGAGGTTTGGCTTTGAAACTTTGACCCGTGCCCTCAAGTCCATTCAGTGGGAGATGTCTTCTGGTGAAACGCACGCAGTCCACACACCCACACGCCCGGTCCCGTCGCTTCGACCCACGCGAAAGCGAGCCCCAACCCTCCGACGCACCAAGCACACCGCCCGAATGACCTACTACTGGTTTGCAGGGACTGTAGCACAGGGTCCTGGGTTTCTGCAGGACACTCCGTTTGTTCAGTCCGCCCCAGCCTCTGTTCCCGGGAGGAACTCAGAAGGGGGGAAGCTCTCCAGACCAAAGGAGGAGAGAAAACCCTACCTTGTTGAGTTAGATCTGTCCCCCTAAAGGGAGTGATGGGGGAATAAGCATATGGGGTGTATCCAGTCGCCGCCTCCTGCAGTTGGAGAAAGGGAAACCCAGTGAGGATCCCCGCACACATCTCTGTGCCCTTGGTGTGTGTCGTAAGCAAGCTAGATGGGATGCGGTCATTGAGTCTATGATCCAGAGGAGGAGGAAATGACCTCCCGAAAATGACCCCCTTGTCCTTGGCTCCGGCATGTCATGTCAAAATTCCCCCATCCATTTTCGTCAGCAACTCATTCCAAAGCCATTTCCCATAGACAGAACGACCTGGTGGAAAATGCTCACGACCATCCATTGCCTAAGCAATGGTGGTGCCCGTCTCAATCTGCTGTCCGTTAATGGTATAAACTCACGGCAGGCTCTCAGCACCAAGGACATGGTCTCTCCCCTCTGGCATGTCCATGCTCAGACACTTTCATGGAAAGAGAAATCAAACACTGGCTGTCCCTCAGAAGCACAAAATGACTTTAGCGATGTGCCCCAAGTGGCTCAGACATTGAAGCTTCTGCCTTCAGCTCAGGACCTGATCCTAGGGTCCTGGGATGGAGGCCCACATTGGGCACCCTGCTCGAAAGGGGAGCCCGCTTCTTCCTCTCCCTCTGCTACTCCCCCTGCTTGCGCTCTCGTGCGCTCTCTGTCTGTCTATCTGTCTTTCTCTCCCCTTCTCTCTGTCTTTCTGTCTTTCAAATAAACAAAATCTTGAGGAACAATGAGTTTACCTGAGGGAGAGTCAGAGTTTCCTCCTCGGCCCTCAAAGTGGGTAGTAGCTCTTCCATCAGGTCATCGTGGAGAGCTAGGAGGATACAGAGGCACCATGAGGACACTGGTGAGGCTGCTCAGGAAGTAGGCGGGGAGTTTGGATGGATGAGGACAGGAGGGGAGTGTGCGCAGGCGGGCGCGTAGGAGGTACGAGCCGCACTGCTGCCGGGCCTTGTCCTGGTGCAGAGGGGAACGGGACGGGAGAGGAGCAGGGAGGAAACGCGAAGAGGGTTCTTGTCTTTCTAGCTAAAGCGAGCCCGATCAAAGCCAAATAGCCAGTCCAGGACATGGGAAGCCTAACCTGGCTTCTGTGTGAAGACCGAGTCCCATAACCTCTCCTGACTGACGTGCCACTAAGGTGTCCCACGCTGCTGCTTTGGACATCAGCTCTGGGCCCAAGATCCCCACCTGCTGCGACTATATGCATCACGTCTGTGTAAGATCTTGCACAGCATAAAAAGCAGCCTTGCTTGCCAGGCTGCATTCAACCCTCAGGAAAGGAGCCTGGTAGTTTGCTTCACTCATCCTTTCTTTGTCTTCAGAAAATGCCATGTGCAACACTGGAGAGCACGGACATCGTAGCTTCCGTAAACAGCCGGCACCGTCGATGAGTGTGATAGATTCCTTCCACTGTTCTTGAGCTGTCCCGTGTGTGTGTGCGTGTTTCCCCTGAAGACAGTGGCTGTCCGAACCCTCCCAGGTGTTCTGACCAGTGGGAAGTTGCTTACACAGAGGAGTCTGGGAGTGTGTGCTGATCGGCTGTAGGCCTGCTTTGCAGGAGATTTGCTCCGGGGATGTTGGGTCCAAAGCTTCCACCCAAGCTTCACCTTGATTTCCTATTGGCCAGTGGTGTTTGAGTGTGTGCTTAGAGAATTTGAACCTTCCTGAGGCTTAGGGAAATCTTATCAAGTACAGTCAGTTCCCTCCGTGATGCTTTTCTGCCATTGGTCGGTCGTGTGTACACACTGAGACCGGCTATGACTGATGTTGCCCTGTTCTGTCCTCCACGGGTCCACACGCTTTCCAGCCATGTGGGCTTGAGCACGAGGATGTGGCTTTTTCTCTGTGCACTTGACTCCAGGGACCAGGCTGTATTCTTGAACGTGGGCTTCTAAGCTTTCCCTGGCTTCTGTGTCCATGAAAGCCACCGTGTCATGTTGGGTCCTTTCGGGGACCATCATAGAATCTAGGTATTTGGCTGTGTGCACAGATGCTGATGGCCCTTTGCTAGCTAGCACCCATGGAACAGCATGTCCCCCTGGCTGAGGGACTAACACAGGTGGGTAGGCCAGAGCAACTCTCAGATTGGAACCTGAGCTCCAATCTTGGCTTTCCAAGTAGGAGGTCAAGGGTTTGGACCCTTCATCTCCGCACCATGCCCATCCCAGGAAATCAGAGGGAAACATCCTCCAGGTACAGCTGTGGGGAGTAGGGGAAGGAGTATATGTAAAGTGTGCCAGGGTGATGAGAGTGTTTTGGAAGGGGGGGACACTGTGATTGTGATGGAAGTGTGAGAAAGATCAGCTGGGAAAGGCACACAATCGTGTTCACAAGCATAACGCATGGGGACACACACACACACACACACCCACACCCACACACCCCACGCACACACAGGGCCTTCATCCCACATGCACACAGATCACCCCTTCCCTATGTACGAGTTCTTCCAGGCCCTGTTCGACGTGGTGACCGTGCCTCACCGGACAGTCTCGGTCAGTATCCCCCAACCCCCCCGTTCCTTGTTGGAACCCAGAATCAGGGGGCAGGCTTCTTTGTACTCTAGATTTCCTCCCAGAGCCCGATGGTCTTAAATACGTACAGCTGTCCTTGCTCCCAGCGTCTACCTGCGATTGGGGAAAAGGAAACACAGTGAGGATCCCAGCATCCTGTCCTCTGTTGGGCCAGCTCTTTGGTTTGGGGAGGGCTTCAGGCAGTTAATTGGATGAGGTCCCGTGGTTGAGTCCATGTCCTCCCACCTGAGTTCAATCTCCGAAGTCCATTCTGATCAACAGGCAGAACGTTCTCTTTCAAGGAGAAACCTTTTCTGCTGAAGAAGCTGTTTGATCCCATGGAGTTTGTAACTGAGGCTGTCCTGTGTCCTCACCCTTTTTGGGTCCACTGTGTGTAAGAGGTCAGACCCAGCATTCCTCCACGAGGGGAGACTGCTGCCCCCTTCCCCTGGGAGGTAAAGTGCCAGATGTTCATCAAACTCCACTGATGGAAGAAATCAAGGAAGCACCATTTCTGTCTCTGAGAAATCAGAGAGGCGAGCTTACCTCAGGGAGAGTTGGGGGACCTTCCTTTGTCCAGCTCCTAGGAAGGTCCTTGGACTGGTTCTCCACAGGGTCTAGGAGAACAGAGAGGAGCTGTCAGGACATTGGCTGCGCTACTCAGGAATGACTTGGGGAGTTAAGTCTGCTGGATGTAGATGCGGGGCCAGAGGGAATGGACGTGAAGGGTGACCAAGCAAGCAGGCCTGACTTGCCAGTGGGCCAACAGTGGTGGACACAGTGGTGGACGCAGTACACAGTGCTGTACACAGAACGCAGTGGTGTACACAGAAACACAGAGGAGGGGAGCAGGATGGAAAAGGGAAATGGGGCCTTGGCTTTCTAACGGAGGGGATGTCATCAGTGGGAACTCTCAGCGTCTGTCTGGGAAACACTCAAGGCACCCTGGGTTTCAGGGCGCAGTCCCCTGAGCCCTCCTGCCCACTGTGAAGCCAAGCCAGCTTGCCACTTCTTCAGCTGGTCATGGGGCCTGTTCAGCTGTCTCCCCTGCACCTCTGCTGTGTGACCCTATCGCTCCTCTGTCGTGCCTTGGAGTAGTGCGTTTTTTGGTGATGGAATCTAAGTATTGGGGACGGGTTGTATTTGTTAGTACGTGTCCGTTCAGTGACACTGAACACAGATGTTCAGTGACATCTGTGATGCTTTGTAGACCGCACTGCCATCTACGGGGAGAACGTTGCCATCCTATCTCATGGCACCTCTGTACCCGTGACGACATGACCGGCCCTCCCCGTTTCCTCCCTGCACCGTCCCTTCCACTTTCTGGGTCTACGCATGTCCCTACTGGAGTGTCCTCAAAGCCTGGGATCGTGTCATGTACCTCTTTCCTTGTGTGGTTGCTTTCAAAATGCGTGTTAAGTTTCCAGGTTCCATCTGTTTCGTCAAATATTGGAAACCTTAGTTTCTTCTTACGCCTGAATTGCACTCTATGATGTGTATGGATGCCACTGAATGTGTTCTTTCCTCCCGTGATGGATTTGGGGGCAGTGCCTCTCTGGGGCTATTGGGAACCCAGCTGTGTGAGACATTAGTGAGCAGATTTCTGTCTGTTTCCAGAATGAGAAGACGTCACCGAATGCACTGGCCCCATTTGTAGAACGGTAACCACGTGGAATGTACTGGGTACTTGAGTTCCCCAAATGTGGTGAGGTCGTTCTGTTCCTTTGAAGATACGTAGCACACCCATGTAAGATGTGGCTAATGGGCGGAAGTGAAGGGGGGACATCGTGAAACCTCCTGTCGTATTGTGTTCCATTTTTCTGTTCAGCGTTCCTGGCAAAAAACATAGTCTCTTCCTTCCTACACATCTAAGAACCAGGTTTCCTGGGGAGACCTATAGGGACCTGTGTGTTCCAGAAAGACCTAAGATCCATCCCTTCAGCTAGTAGACACTTTTTTCCCGTGCCCCTTGGATCCAGTTTGAATGAGGATCTCATCGTGACTTGTGGACTTAAAAGGGGACGGGCGGACGGCATAGAGGGAAATGGCTACCAGTGAAATCAGAGGACAATGTGTCTCAGCAGTTTTAAAAGCTTCGGTTATGTCTGTGCTACTGAATGACAGAATGCGTCTCTGATTAACGTAATGAGTCAATCCCCAAGGTACCTTCCTCGGGGTCCTCAATGGTGAAGACCTCATTGTGGAGCGAGAACCGGACTCTCTTCTTGTGGTGGTGTCGTGGAGGGGGGGGGGGGGGGGGGGGGGCGTCTCCACATCCTCCAGGAGACACTCCCCACAGATTTCTGGGAGACGCACAGAAATAGAGAACAGTGTCGGCACCTTGTCGTCAGGAGCCCACAGGGGGATTGGAAGTCCTTTCCTTCTAGTCCATCCGTCTCCTGCCCCTACTCGCCAGCTGCCCAGCAGGCATTCCTCCCTCCAGGTTGGACTTAGGAAGGGGTCACCATGTGCTGTCCTCTGAATTCCGCCCCCTCCCACACCCACAGGTTCCGTGGGCAACGGCTTGTATAGAGCAGAGACAGGACAGAAAAGCACGCAACAGAGCGCCGTGAGCACGCGTGATGGCCTCGGTCACATCCACTGAGCAGCCACACCTACCCGAGAGTGTTCCCCAGAACCCTCTGTGCCCTGTTTCCCTGCCCTCCGGCCTAGACGTTAGTGTGCCACCACGGTGTCCCAAGTGATTGAGTCCAGGGAGTGCCTGGGACCTAGGGGAGGACTGGATGCTTCCCAGCCGCTCGGCAGGTGTTGAGGAACGGACCGCCTAGGGACTCAGCTAGACAGCTGGCTGTGGGTAAAGCCACAGTGGAGGACGGTGGAGGGCCCTGAAATATAGGGTGCCGAAGGGACCGTCCAGAGTTGCCACCCTGATGAAGGATGGATCTGGGACAGGAAAGTCGTCGTTTCCCTGTGGCCGGAGATCCCCGAGCCCCTGACACCAACCCACGGCCCCCCCCTGCTAAAAGGTCCTGAAGCCCTGAACCAAGAGCTGCCCTCACAGTCTCAAATCCCTCTGTGCCAGTGTTTCTGTAGTAGGGAGAGCGAGGGCCACGAGACCAGCCTCAGTCCTCACTCACCTCTGTGTTTGGTGCCCTGACATCAACTAAGTGGTGGTTTCTGCTGCCCAGTGGGGCCCTAGTGAAGGACCAGGAATGGGTAGCTTGAGCCACGTTCCCTCACCTCTCTGCAAGGTCAGCCCAGTCGCCCAAGGCCGTCCTGAAGGCCAGTAGAAGCCCAGGCTCCTGGGGTTCTGCTTGGCTCCCAAGCTGATTCAAACTCCCAACAGTCGCATAGGACCTGGCCGAGAACTCGCTTGCCTTGAGCTCGCCAGTCCCGAGGAGCAGTCGATGGTACAAACGGACATGTAGGTGGCCATGTGGGCTGGGAGGGGTTGGTTTCAGGAAGGAGACGGATGATGCTGAGTGGCCCGCTCTTGCCGTGCGGACTGCTCTGAGGAGGCTGGATGGAAGTGAGGCTACCCTGGCTGGCGTGAGTCCCTCCCTGCTCTCTCATTCTTCGCCAGCATCCCCTGTCTACTCTGAGGTCTCTTGATCCCCTCTGGAGACTGTAGGTTTAGCAGACAGTCTCCTGTCTCCCTCCCTAGGCCGGGCCTGGAGAACCCAGCCCAGCAGTACCTTGGAGAGCAGCAGACAGTCCACTGTGCAGCTGCCGTGTGTTCTGTCCACCCACCCGGTGGCACAGCCCGTTCCCGTGCACTCCCAGGCATCAAGCAGACGGCCCGGGAAACCCTGCACATCAAGCCATGAGACCACCCCGCTATCCTCCAGTGTCTCTCCTTCTAAAAACAGCTGCATTTCGACCTCTGACCTTTCCTCTCCGATTTTGTCATGTCCATCGGGAAGAGGAGACCAGCAATTCGTTCCCCTCAAATGTGGTGCCTGGGTCGCACCAAGATTCTCCTGATCCAGGGACAGCAGTGTGGCGTGTGACCTGTGTGTTGTCCCTGTAGGACTGTGTCCGAAATGGGCATTCAGAAAGAGTACGGTTTTCTGAACATCGAAGCGCTTTAAGGAAGGCAGCTTCCCCACGAAATCCCAATGAAATCACCCAGACAAACGAACAAACACAGGCATCCAACCGGGAGGGGGAATCAGAGGGTGGAGAGGAAAAGCCAAAGAGAAGAAGCCGATCTCTGTGAAAGGGAGGCAGCCAGCTCCAGAGAAGAGAATTGAGAAAATCGATAGGCACATACCTATACAACAGCAGTTAAGGTTCCCCATCGTGGGGACTGTTAGTCCTGTTCACCCAACCGCCAGGGGCTCGGCTCACAGAGTGACAGTTGAAATGGAACATTGGATGCGTGTCATCAGGTCACCGTGGCGATGGCTCATGACAGAACTCTGAGGGTGTCATGGAGGGAAGGGGGGGGGGGAAGGTCGATGGATGATGGGCAATTAAGGCACTTGTTGTGGTCAGCTCTGAGTGGTGGAGAGAAGTGATGAGTCCCTGAGTTGTACTGCAGAATGCAATACTGCGCTGTACGTTAACTACCTGCATTTTTGGACATTAGAAAAAGGATACTCCTGAGGGCACCTAGGAGACTGAAATGTTCATTTTCCTATCTGCTACTCTGGAAAACTCCTATTTATACGAGATTGTTTCACAAAGTCTCTCCAGGAGTTCTTGGGTGGCTCAGTGGGTTAAGTATTGGCCATCGGCTCAGGTCCTGCTCTTGGAGTCCGGGATCAATCCTAGCATCAGGCTCCCTGCTCATATGGCTCATATGTATAGACGAGAATGAGTTAGGAGTAGGTTAACTAAGTTTCTTAGGCATTAATGCTGCAATCAAGGTGTTGCTTGGGACTCCTTATCTAAGGCTTGGTTGGGTTCCCATCTGTACATATGTGGCAGAATTTATTTCTGGACAGCCGTAGGAGTCACAGTAGCTTGTTTCTTCTTTGAGGTCAGAAAAAGGGTCTCTGATATCTTACGTTCCTTAAAAGACTCACATGTGGGACGCCTGGGTGGCTCAGTTGGTTAAGTGTCTGCCTTTGGCTCAGGTCATAATCCCGGGGTCCTGAGATCAAGTCCCATGTTGGGCTCCTTGCCCCTCACCCTGCTCGTGTGCTCATGCGCTCTCTTTCTCTCTCTCTCTCTCTCTCTCTCAAATAAATAAATAAAATATTTAAGATAAATTAATAAAAGACTCACACGATTAGGTCAGGCCCACCCAAGTAAATCTTCCTTTTAGACCAAAGTCAACTGATTAAAGGATCTCATTTATACTTGCAAAATCTGTTTTGCTGTAGAATGTATCACAATCACAGGGACTTAAGTCTCTTCCATTTAAGAGGAGTTTATGTCACGTTGTTGGATCCATTGGAGGTCATCATCTTAGATTCTGCCTATATAATTAGTGTGAGTTTATCCATTCTGTTTTCCAAGGTAGTTTTGGTTATTCTTGGCCATTCAAGTTTCTATGTAAGTCTGAGAGTAAAGTTATCAGTTTCCACAAAAATATCTGCTAAGATTTTAATTCTGATTGTCTTGAATCTATAGGCCAATTTGTGGAGAAATGAGATATTTTTGTAATATTAAGTTGTCCAAGCCATGGAATATAGTGTATTCATTTACTTAGGTATTCTTTGTTCTTTGTTTTCTCAATAATACCTTATACATTTCTGGAAAATAGTCTTGTTTTTCCTAGTAACCAATTTTTAGTGTATGACATGAACATTGATTAGCTGTTTGTTTTGATAACCTGGGAATGATATGTCTCTGTTTCTTCTTGCTATATTTCCCACAGTGGTCATTTTATAAATGGGTGGTATAAAAGCTATGAACTGTATAAGACAGTCAGTTCAGTTATGGGAAGGAAATACTTGGGTATCTCCCTAGATTTATTGTAATCCATAAAAAGAAGAATGAAGAAATCTAGTATACAGCAAAATGGATATACACACTAATGTGCTGTAATTATGTAATACGATAAATACAGCTACATTGGCAATCGTTACAGTATATAAGCCTATCAGAGTTATACAATGTTACATGCCAAATATATTCATCTGAAAAAATAAAGGTGACTTAGGAAAAATAAATAATGGAATTTAATATATTAATTGACATTGTAAGTTTACTGTTTAAAAAAAGGGTTTCCTTAAAAAAGAAAAGAAAAGAAAGAAAGAAAGAAAGAAAGAAAAGGGTTTCCTAGATGAAACAGTAACCAAACATTTTGGGCACCCCGTCCTACAGGAGTTATGTTCAGAATTATTAAATAGCATTTTCCCTGAAGACGACTGTAGCTCTTTATGTGAACATAGTCCCAGCAGTCCTTTCCTGTGTGTTCACTGACTCCTTTAACTACATTTTAAAAAGATTTTTATTCCTTTGCCAGAGAGAGAGAACACATACACACAAGGGGGAGAGCGAAAAGCAGACTCCCCACTGAGCAGGGAGCCTGACATGGGGCTCGATCCCAGGACCCTGAAATCATGACTGGAGCCAAAGGCAAACAGTTAACTCCATATTTTAGAAGTGTGCATGGTTATGCTCTTGGCCCAGGTTCATGAGTGATACTCTGTTATCAGTGAAATTCACCCTAATAGCAGGAATAGAACTTTTCTCCCCTCTGTAATCTCACTCTACTTTGCACCTGTTTTACTGTAGTAGGATTTCATGCTACATGGCAATTGGATGCTTCATGCTTGTGTCTGTCACATTATATGCTCCTTGAGAACAGTGACATGGTTTTATTGGTTTTCAGATTCTCAAGGTAGCAGAGTTCTTTATGGCATGTAGGCACATGATGGGACGCCGGTAACTTATCACACTGGTGAGGAATGTGTGCCGTGCTTTCTCCTCCAACCAAGTACAAAGGTAGGCACGCCAGAACACATTTTCTAATTGTGAATAGTGAACTCCCGTAACAGTTCTTCGACAGCTTTTCCATGTCTTCCCATTGTGATTACTTAAATTTGAACACAAATGTGCTGTTTCAGGGATCCTTATCATTTGGGGATGTGACTGTGGGCTTTACCCAGGAGGAGTGGCAGCATCTGGACCCTGCTCAGAGGACCCTGTACAGGGAGGTGATGCTGGAGAACTATAGCCACCTTGTCTCAGTGGGTAAGGATTGTTTCCCATGCAGACTCCTAGTATGCACTTTCATTCTTGGTTTGACACCTGTAGAAGCTTTGTTGAGTTTAATGATATTTAAGTTTGAGATTTCAAGTATTAAGCAGAAGGATTGTTGAATCACTGTAAAGAATGAAGTGTTGTAATTGGCCTCTGAAGCTTCGTCTTCTGTCTTCTTCAAGGGCCCTGAAGCCCTTGAACTTCACCGAATTCCCATGTTATTTCCCAATTACAGGGTGTTGCATCCCTAAAGCAGAAGTGATCCTGAAGTTGGAGCAAGGAGAGCAGCCATGGATGCTAGAGGAAGAGTCCCCAAGTCAGAGCTACCCCAATGAGTTAGTATGTATTAAACAGATGGACACTAGGTGACATGGTATGAATTGTTTTTATTCTCAGGTACTTGCTTATATGTTCGTTTTCACATTTAACAAATACTGAGTACCTGCTGTGCCTCACTCAAGTTTTAGGTGCTGAAACACATGATCAAACTGAATTTGTTCTTGACCTCATGGAGCTTACATTCTGATAGGGAAAGAAAAGAAATAAAAACACATACACATACTATACACATAATATGTCATAACATACATAATACGTACACACATACACATACTATATACATAGTATGTCAACAAAATTGCAAGGAAGTTATAAATTGAAATAATGAAATATAATACTTGAGAAAAGGAAGCCATTCAGGAAGGCATTTGGATGATATCAGCTTGAATGAAATGATTATAAAATGCACAGGTTTACATGGGAATAAGCATTTGGTTGTATGAGCAGAGGTGATATAGGTAAGACACCAGGTTGGAAATACTTACTTGGAAATTATCAACTTATGGTAGTATTTACAGTTTTTATAAAATTAGTATTTGAAGCTAAGGGATCAGGTAACCACCTCTCCTCAGAAGGTAGAATGAACAAATTTGAGAGGTCTGAATGATAGCTGTCCCCTGGGACACTAATGTTTAGAAGTCATGAAAATGAGAGGACTCAGCGAAGATAGAGAAGGAACAGTCTGGAGATAAGGTGGAAACAGAGAATATGGTGTCCTGTAGCTGAGTTAAGATGGTTTTCAAAGGCAAAATGAACTTCTTGAAGAAAAATGTATAAAGTCAGCGTTTTCTGCCTTTGTCTGCAAATCATCCAGAAGCACTAAGGGAAGTGAGTAAGACAAGCCTCATTCTATGACACTAGTGGATATCTGAAATCCCAAATCAGTGCAAGTGTACCTGCAGCAGAGCTGATGATGGATCAAGGAACCTGTGTGTTTTAGCAGGTGAGTAGAGAACAAAAGCATTTCTGATGCGCATGGGGTCTGGCAGTGCGCTTTTCATGAACAGAGCACATCCACACCTAAACTTCCATGAACAACGGTGCCATGAACTAGATAGCTGAGCTCCCTTGGAGACAGTTTCGTTCTGCAAAGGAGACGTACTGAAGTGTAGAAGCACAAACCACACATTTCAGTAGCCCTCGGTTTCCACGATGGTGCAAGAGAGACTGTCCATGAGGGAAAACCACCTCATAGACACTAAATGTGCAGAAATAATCTTACATGCCATCTTAGCATGTACTCCTCTGACATAGAATTTGATGCAAAAACTTACTTGGCAACGGTTGATCGGGATTTGCAGACCTTCTACAAAAGTGAGGGAAGCAAGGGGGTCGGTAAGGCTGGTTAGGAGGAGGGGAAGGCTCAGGGGGGTGATTACCTCGTTGACTGTAGCTTTGTAATTAGCACATCTGATTGCTCAGACTAGCAGGATATGTTCCGAGTCTCAGTGTGAACCACTGTGTGCCAGAGCAGCTGGTCAGAAAGGTGGAAGGGGAAAGGATGTTCTCTTTTGTCTTGTTCCTCTCTCTCAGATGAAACTGTTCTGTAGAGTTTTAACTACCTTTCTTTCCTGGATTGCATCAGACAGTTGGCCTAGGCAGATGCTGGGGAAGTCGGAGCCTCCATGGGCCCAGTTCGGCCTCTGGGCCTGTTTCTGTGCAATGAGCCCAACACTCGGTTTTCCTCAGTTTGGAGCTGCAGTCAGTGATTGACTCTGTGATGACCAAGAGAGCAAGCTGTTGTGGAGGCTGTTCCAACGAGGAAGGAAGGCACATCCTGGTTGATCTGTAAACTGAGACCAACACATGTGCAGAACACTTGCTCATAATGAATTACCCCTCTAGCCTAAGGGATGACTCTGTTCCATCTCCCAAGTAAACCTTTTGCAGTGTGGTCTTCCTTGAAAAGCTCACATCCTTTTAGCCCAAGTAATGGAAAGGGAACCAGCACAAATGCATGCAAAACGATTATAAGAAAAAGGGGGTGAAAAGTATTGGGAAGAAAGCTAGTTGGTGATAGAATTGTCATCTGATCAAAGTAGTCATAAAGTAGGTAAATTATGTGACCAAGTATTAAATCATGAGTTCCCAAAGGGTGAACTAATTGGATTAATTATCTCTGTGGTACAGGTATTTAAGAAAGATATTAATAAGGGAATAGCAAACACATGGCAGGGTGTCAAACTGAGAAAAGAGAACAGAAAATATAATTACAGTAAAGAAAGCAAATTGGAAGAACCCCAAGGATGAATACATACTGGCAAAAATCTCTTCAGGGCCCGCCCGGGTGGTTCAGTCATTAAGTGTCTGCCTTCGGCTCAGGTCATGATACCAGGGTCCTGGGTTTGAGCCCCTAATTGGGCTCCCTGCTTGGCAGGAGGCCTGCTTCTCCCTCTCCAATTCCCCCCTGCTTGTGTTCCCTCTCTCGCTGTGCCTCTCTCTCTCTCAAATGAATAATTAAAATCTTTAAAAAAAATTTGTTCAGAAAGAAAGGATAGATGTAAGCAAGAAGATAATGAAATAAAATTAGAAGATTACATTAAAAAGAGAGTTCACATACATACCATACATAGAATTCCTTCCCTAAAACAGAAAGGAAAAGAAATAGAACAAATGTTTAAAATATTTCAAGAATGCTTTTTGTAGGGGGAGATATTTGTGATTGAATATGTGTAAAAGAGCCAGTCCTTAGCAACATTAGGATATATTCTGATAAAGGGACGGGATTTCAAAAACAGTTATTTTGACAACCGGCCAATATAAGAGAAAGTCCAAATAGCCTCAGACTTTTCCGTAGTAAAATCTGTAGCTCAGAGTCAGCAAGAGCAGTTTCTACAAAATCCTCAAGGTGTCACATTGAGAGTATTACACCCAGTTAAGAAGATACTCTTCAACAAAGACAGCAAGTCTTTTCTGACAAGAACTCTAGGATCTTTGTTCCTGGAAGGCTCTGTTAGAGAATGAGTATCAGGTAACCAGGGAGTGACATAAAGAAGCATGGTAAAACAGCTGGTAGTAGACTCTGACTTTAACTGAAGAACTCATTTTATTTTGTTTTTTAGTTTTTTTTTTTCTCCTTAAAGTCTTACCTGTTTGAGAGAGAGAGAGAGAGAGAGTGAACATGGTAGGGAGACAGAGAAACAAGCAGACTCTGTGTTGATATTGGATATCCCCAACACCGAGATCACGACCAGAGCTGAATCCAAGAGTCAGTCAGCCGACTGTGCCACCCTGACCCCCACCCCCCACAAGGAACTGAGAATAAATGTGGGAACTAGGTGACAGATTGTATGAGTTGCAAATCTAGGCAACACAGAAAGGGTATGTATCTTTATAGATAAGAGGAGGCTAAAAACAAACGGAGAGGAGAGAAGGTATACAAATACGGTGACTTCTTTTATAACATGATGTGTGTTTTACTAAAAAAGAATCACTGCTCCATATAAAATAGTGTACTGAAAATCACAGGGCTAACGGAAAAATGGGTTTGGGGATAAAATTCCTAAGAGCTTTGTCAGTGACACAGTGACAAGCAGTGTGGCACTCTGTAGCTATAATTTTGTGTTTACTTCTCCTTTCAGTTCTATTGGTTTTCGCGTTATCAATTTTAAGAATTATTAAGTGTATAAATACTCGGATATTTATGTCCTCTCGAGCCCTTGACCCCTTTATGATGATGTCTCTCTTTCTGGTAGAACATTTTTATTCTGAAGCCTATTTTAAAATTACTACTGCTAGCCCACAAATTCTTGCTAAGCCACTTACTGGCTTAGACGAGTCACTTAATCTCTATGAGCCTTTGTTTCCTCATTGTAAATTTGGATAATAAGACCTTTGTCACAATATTTGTGAGCATCAGAAGAGGCAAGATATAGAGGAGGAGTCAAGATGGCGGAGAAGTAGCAAGCTGAGACTGCTTCAGCTAGCCGGAGATCAGCTAGATAGCTTATCTAAAGATTGCAAACACCTGAAAATCCATCGGCAGATCGAAGAGAAGAAGAACAGCAATTCTGGAAACAGAAAAACAACCACTTTCTGAAAGGTAGGACCGGCGGAGAAGTGAATCCAAAGCGACGGGAAGATAGACCCCGGGGGGAGGGGCCGGCTCCCGGCAAGCGGCGGAGCAACCGCGCACAAAATCAGGACTTTTAAAAGTCTGTTCCGCTGAGGGACATCGCTCCAGAGGCTAAACCGGGGCGAAGCCCACGCGGGGTCAGCGTGGCCTCAGGTCCCGCAGGGTCACAGAAGGATCGGGGGTGTCTGAGTGTCGCAGAGCTTGCGGGTATTGGAACGGGAAAGCCGGCTACAGAGGCAGAGCTGACAGTAAGCTCGCAGCTCCGTGTTACCTTGAACCTGTCGCAGGCTCGGTGAGCTCGGAGCGCGGCCGGAGGTCAGGCAGACGGGAGTAACTGGGCGCTGTTCTCTGAGGGCGCACTGAGGAGTGGGGCCCTGGGCTCTCGGCTCCTCCGGGCCGGAGACCAGGAGGCCGCCATTTGTATTCCCGTCCTCTGGAACTCTACGGAAAGCGCTCAGGGAACAAAAGCTCCTGAAAGCAAACCCGAGCGGATTACTCACCCCGGCCCCGGGTAAGGGCGGTGTAATTCCGCCTGGGGCAAAGACACTTGAGAATCACTACAACAGGCCCCTCCCCCAGAAGATCAACAAGAAATCCAGCCGAGACCAAGTTCACCTACCAAGGAGTGCGGTTTCAATACCAAGGAGAGCAGCAGAATTCCAGAGGAGGAGAAAGCCAAGCACGGAACTCATGGCTTTTTCCCTGTGATTTTTTTTTTTGAGTCTTGCAGTTAATTTAATTTTTTCTTTTTCATTTTTTTTTTTTTTTCTCGCCTTCGGGTAAAATTTTTTTTTTTAACTGTTACCTTTTTCTTTTTTAACGATTTTTTACTAGTTTATCTAATATATATATATATATATTTTTTTACATTTTTCTTAGGTGTTTTCTTTTTTTAAAAATTTTCTTTTTCTTTCCTTTTTTTTTTTTTTTTTTTTTTTTTTTCTTTTTTTTTTTTTTTTCTTTCTTCCTTTTTTGACCTCTTTTTATCCCCTTTCTCCCCACTCACGATTTTGGATCTCTTCTAATTTGGTTAAAGCACATTTTCCTGGGGTTGTTGCCACCCTTTTAGTATTTTACTTCCCCCTTCATTTACTCTTATCTGGACAAAATGACAAGACGTAAAAATTCAACACAAAAAAAAGAACAAGAGGCAGTACCGAAGGCTAGGGACCTAATCAATACAGACATCGGTAATATGTCAGATCTAGAGTTCAGAATGACAATTCTCAAGGTTCTAGCCGGGCTCGAAAAAGGCATGGAAGATATTAGAGAAACCCCTCTCGAGAGATATAAAAGCCCTTTCTGGAGAAATAAAAGAACTAAAATCTAACCAAGGTGAAATCAAAAAAGCTATTAATGAGGTGCAATCAAAAATGGAAGCTCTAACTGCTAGGATAAATGAGGCAGAAGAAAGAATTAGTGATATAGAAGACCAAATGACAGAGAATAAAGAAGCTGAGCAAAAGAGGGACAAACAGCTACTGGACCATGAGGGGAGAATTCGAGAGATAAGTGACACCATAAGACGAAACAACATTAGAATAATTGGGATTCCAGAAGAAGAAGAAAGTGAGAGGGGAGCAGAAGGTATACTGGAGAGAATTATTGGGGAGAATTTCCCCAATATGGCAAAGGGAACGAGCATCAAAATTCAGGAGGTTCAGAGAATGCCCCTCAAAATCAATAAGAATAGGCCCACACCCCGTCACCTAATAGTAAAATTTACAAGTCTCAATGACAAAGAGAAAATCCTGAAAGCAGCCCGGGAAAAGAAGTCTGTAACATACAATGGTAAAAATATTAGATTGGCAGCTGACTTATCCACAGAGACCTGGCAGGCCAGAAAGAGCTGGCATGATATTTTCAGAGCACTAAACGAGAAAAACATGCAGCCAAGAATACTATATCCAGCTAGGCTATCATTGAAAATAGAAGGAGAGATTAAAAGCTTCCAGGACAAACAACAACTGAAAGAATTTGCAAATACCAAACCAGCTCTACAGGAAATATTGAAAGGGGTCCTCTAAGTAAAGAGAGAGCCTACAAGTGGTAGATCAGAAAGGAACAGAGACCATATACAGTAACAGTCACCTTACAGGCAATACAATGGCCCTAAATTCATATCTCTCAATAGTTACCCTGAATGTGAATGGGCTAAATGCCCCTGTCAAAAGACACAGGGTATCAGAATGGATAAAAAAACAAAACCCATCTATATGTTGCCTCCAAGAAACTCATTTTAAGCCCGAAGACACCTCCAGATTTAAAGTGAGGGGGTGGAAAAGAATTTACCATGCTAATGGACATCAGAAGAAAGCAGGAGTGGCAATCCTTATATCAGATCAATTAGATTTTAAGCCTAAGACTATAATAAGAGATGAGGAAGGACACTATATCATACTCAAAGGGTCTGTCCAACAAGAAGATTTAACAATTTTAAATATCTATGCCCCCAATGTGGGAGCAGCCAACTATATAAACCAATTAATAACAAAATCAAAGAAACACATCAACCATAATACAATAATAGTAGGGGACTTTAACACTCCCCTCACTGAAATGGACAGGTCATCCAAGCAAAAGATCAGCAAGGAAATAAAGGCCTTAAACGACACACTGGACCAGATGGACATCACAGATATATTCAGAATATTTCATCCCAAAGCAACAGAATACACATTCTTCTCTAGTGCACATGGAACATTCTCCAGAATAGATCACATCCTCGGTCCTAAATCAGGACTCAACCGGTATCAAAAGATTGGGATCATTCCCTGCATATTTTCAGACCACAATGCTCTAAAGCTAGAACTCAACCACAAAAGGAAGTTTGGAAAGAACCCAAATACATGGAGACTAAACAGTATCCTTCTAAAGAATGAATGGGTCAACCGGGAAATTAAAGAAGAATTGAAAAAAAATCATGGAAACAAATGATAATGAAAATACAACGGTTCAAAATCTGTGGGACACAACAAAGGCAGTCCTGAGAGGAAAATATATAGCGGTACAAGCCTTTCTCAAGAAACAAGAAAGGTCTCAGGTACACAACCTAACCCTACACCTAAAGGAGATGGAGAAAGAACAAGAAAGAAACCCTAAGCCCAGCAGGAGAAGAGAAATCATAAAGATCAGAGCAGAAATCAATGAAATAGAAACCAAAAAAACAATAGAGCAAATCAACGAAAGTAGGAGCTGGTTCTTTGAAAGAATTAATAAAATTGATAAACCCCTGGCCCGACTTATCAAAAAGAAAAGAGAAAGGACCCAAATAAATAAAATCATGAATGAAAGAGGAGAGATCACAACTAACACCAAAGAAATACAAACTATTATAAGAACATACTATGAGCAACTCTACGGCAATAAATTCGACAATCTGGAAGAAATGGATGCATTCCTAGAAACGTATAAACTACCACAACTGAAGCAGGAAGAAATAGAAAGCCTGAACAGACCCATAACCAGTAAGGAGATTGAAACAGTCATTAAAAATCTCCAAACAAACAAAAGCCCAGGGCCAGACGGCTTCCCGGGGGAATTCTACCAAACATTTAAAGAAGAACTAATTCCTATTCTCCTGAAACTGTTCCAAAAAATAGAAATGGAAGGAAAACTTCCAAACTCATTTTATGAGGCCAGCATCACCTTGATCCCAAAACCAGACAAGGATCCCACCAAAAAAGAGAGCTATAGACCGATATCCTTGATGAACACAGATGCGAAAATACTCAACAAAATACTAGCCAATAGGATTCAACAGTACATTAAAAAGATTATTCACCACGACCAAGTGGGATTTATTCCAGGGCTGCAAGGTTGGTTCAACATCCGCAAATCAGTCAATGTGATACAACACATCAATAAAAGAAAGAACAAGAACCATATGATACTCTCAATAGATGCTGAAAAAGCATTTGACAAAGTACAACATCCCTTCCTGATCAAAACTCTTCAAAGTGTAGGGATAGAGGGCACATACCTCAATATCATCAAAGCCATCTATGAAAAACCCACCGCAAATATCATTCTCAATGGAGAAAAACTGAAAGCTTTTCCGCTAAGGTCAGGAACACGGCAGGGATGTCCATTATCACCACTGCTATTCAACATCGTACTAGAGGTCCTAGCCTCAGCAATCAGACAACAAAAGGAAATTAAAGGCATCCAAATCGGCAAAGAAGAAGTCAAATTATCACTCTTCCCAGATGATATGATACTATATGTGGAAAACCCAAAAGTCTCCACTCCAAAACTGCTAGAACTTATACAGGAATTCAGTAAAGTGTCAGGATATAAAATCAATGCACAGAAATCAGTTGCATTTCTCTACACCAACAGCAAGACAGAAGAAAGAGATATTAAGGAGTCAATCCCATTTACAATTGCATCCAAAACCATAAGATACCTAGGAATAAACCTAACCAAAGAGACACAGAATCTATACTCAGAAAACTATAAAGTACTCATGAAAGAAATTGAGGAAGACACAAAGAAATGGAAAAATGTTCCATGCTCCTGGATTGGAAGAATAAATATTGTGAAAATGTCTATGCTACCTAAAGCAATCTACACATTTAATGCAATTCCTATCAAAGTACCACCCATCTTTTTCAAAGAAATGGAACAAATAATTCTAAAATTTATATGGAACCAGAAAAGACCTCGAATAGCCAAAGGGATATTGAAAAAGAAAGCCAACGTTGGTGGCATCACAATTCCGGACTTCAAGCTCTATTACAAAGCTGTCATCATCAAGACAGCATGGTACTGGCACAAAAACAGACACATAGATCAATGGAACAGAATAGAGAGCCCAGAAATAGACCCTCAAATCTATGGTCAACTAATCTTCGACAAAGCAGGAAAGAATGTCCAATGGAAAAAAGACAGCCTTTTCAATAAATGGTGCTGGGAAAATTGGACAGCCACATGCAGAAAAATGAAATTGGACCATTTCCTTACACCACACACAAAAATAGACTCAAAATGGATGAAGGACCTCAATGTACGAAAGGAATCCATCAAAATCCTTGAGAACACGGGCAGCAACCTCTTCGACCTCTGCCGCAGCAACATCTTCCTAGGAACAACGCAAAAGGCAAGGGAAGCAAGGGAAAAAATGAACTACTGGGATTTCATCAAGATCAAAAGCTTTTGCACAGCAAAGGAAACAGTTAACAAAATCAAAAGACAACTGACAGAATGGGAGAAGATATTTGCAAACGACATATCAGATAAAGGAACAGTGTCCAGAATCTATAAAGAACTTAGCAAACTCAACATCCAAAGAACAAATAATCCAATCAAGAAATGCGCAGAAGACATGAACAGACATTTCTGCAAAGAAGACATCCAGATGGCGAACAGACACATGAAAAAGTGCTCCATATCACTCGGCATCAGGGAAATACAAATCAAAACCACAATGAGATATCACCTCACACCAGTCAGAATGGCTAAAATCAACAAGTCAGGAAATGACAGATGCTGGCGAGGATGCGGAGAAAGGGGAACCCTCCTACACTGTTGGTGGGAATGCAAGCTGGTGCAGCCACTCTGGAAAACAGCATGGAGGTTCCTCAAAATGTTGAAAAAATAGAACTGCCCTATGACCCAGCAATTGCACTATTGGGTATTTACCCTAAAGATACAAATGTAGTGATCCAAAGGGACACATGCACCCGAATGTTTATAGCAGCAATGTCCACAATAGCCAAACTATGGAAAGAACCTAGATGTCCATCAACAGATGAATGGATCAAGAAGATGTGGTATATATACACAATGGAATACTATGCAGCCATCAAAAGAAATGAAATCTTGCCATTTGCAACAACATGGATGGAACTAGAGCGTATCATGCTTAGCGAAATAAGTCAAGCAGAGAAAGACAACTATCATATGATCTCCCTGATATGAGGAAGTGGTGATGCAACATGGAGGCTTAAGTGGGTATGAGAAGAATAAATGAAACAAGATGGGATTGGGAGGGAGACAAACCATAAGTGACTCTTAATCTCACAAAACAAACTAAGGGTTGCTGGGGGGAGGGGGTTTGGGAGAAGGGGGTGGGATTATGGACATTGGGGAGGGTATGTGATTTGGTGAGTGCTGTGAAGTGTGTAAACCTGGTGATTCACAGACCTGTACCCCTGGGGATAAAAATATATGTTTATAAAAATTAAAAAATTAAAAAAAAATAAATAAATAAAAACCAGAAGCTAAAAAAAAAAAAAAAAGAAGAAGAGGCAAGATATAAATACACAGGGCCTTGCTAAAATATGTATCTGGGAAGTTTATAGTTTTTTTAAGATTTAATTTATTTTATTTGTTTGACAGAGATCACAAGTAGGCAGAGAGGCAGGCAGAGAGAGAGGAGGAAACAGGCTCCCTGCTGAGCAGAGAGCCCGATGCGGGTTCGATCCCAGGACCCTAGCCAAAGGCAGAGGCTTTAACCCACTGAGCCACCCAGGCACCCCTGGGAAATTGATACTTTTAACCAGCATTAAACTAATGCCCTTCTAAAAGCTCAGGATATACGTCAAGGAACAAGAAAGTCAAGGACTCTCCCTTTGCTGTCTTACATTCAGGAGGGAGGTGTAGAGATAAGGACCACAGTGGAAGAAAGGATGGAAATAAATTAATCCTATAATTTCAGGTCATGCTAAATGCTGTGAAGGGTTTTAAAGACCAGAAGATGAGATGATAGTGATAGAGGGTATTGGGGATAAGCAGACTGTTTCAGCCAAGTGGCCAGGGGTAGTCTCTTCAGGATTGTATCTGGAAAGGACCTAAATTATATGGAAAGTCTTGACAGCAAAGATCTGTGAGGAGAGCATTGCTGAGAGAGGCAGGAACGTCCTGGTCAGGAGCACCTGGACTCATTCAGTCAATAGCAAGATGGCTAGTGTGTTTCTATCACGACAAACACAGTGAGCAATGGCATGAAATAAAGTTGGAGACACCAGCATAAACTTGATCTTGAAGTTCTAGGCCATGCTGCAATTTTGAATGTCCTTAAAAAAAAATGGGGGTCCATTGCGGGTTTTGTAGTGAGAGAGACTATAATATAACCAAAGGGAAAAAATGTGCACAGTGTGAACTCTGCCATAGCCACGACCCTGAAGTGGAAGGGGAAGGTAGTCAGTGGTTGGTTTTTTTTTTTTTTTTTTTTTGTTTTTGAGTACCAGGGCCCATGAGAGGCATGTCTTAGCAGGGAAAGACCAGAGGCCCTTTTCAGCCTCATGGAACTCCTGGCAGGCAATTCGCCAAGCATGCTTTAGGGGAAGGCCTTCCAGCAGCAATGCTAAGACTTTGACAGATGGCGGGGCCCTGTGGTTTTGGCCTCCTTGAACCTGCACTCCCTGCTGGGACGGAGGGGCCTGCTTCCATCATGGGTGACTCTGTCTCTCCCCACGTGGGGGTCCTGAGACCTCGACTGAATGCTCTCCTTGTTTTTACAGGTGGCGCTTTGAGGCTCAGGGGATGTGGCCTGCTGGGCAGCATCCAGAGCGTCTGGCCTCTGTCTCTTCAGTGCAGATGGAAGTGCAGCACGTCCAGGAGTGTGACCGCTGTCGTTTCGCTGGAGCACGTGCATCGCAGTGATAAGTTGTCTTGGTTTTGAACCTCCTACCTGGGTTGAGGTTCAGGCCTTGACTTGGGTGTCTTTCTTGCCGGCTTCTGTCTTTCTTCCGGAGGCAAAGAGAGCCTCTTCCTGTCGATTAACGTGGAGTTGTACCCTTAACTAGAATGTCTAGAGTTGGCTGCTTGGGGAAGATGACTTAGTGGCACATGTGGAGAAGGTTCTGCAAGTCCCTGCCCCACACAAGACTTCTGAACTCCAGGTTGCCCCTTTTAGCAGAGTCCTGAGTTATTGCTGCCTGATCTTATAAATAGACATTCTCTTGATGGTCAACTTTCTGCGCACACTTGCTTTATTGGGCCATTCATCTAGAGCAAAGAATCCCGGGCATCTTTACAAATGGATGTCTTAATGGACTTCCGCACACGTTCTTTCTCTCTCTCTTTCTCACTCACTCTCTCCTGTTTTTTTTTTTTTTTTTTTTTTTTTTTTTTTCTTTATCGGGGAGTGGGTGTTGCAGGGGATGAGAATGACCCTTCAGCAGGCTCCACATGCCTTCCATAGCCTGACACGGGGCTCAGTCCCATAACCCTGACATCATAACCTGAGCCAAAGCCAACAGCTGGTCCCTTAACTGAAAGAACCTCGCAGGCATTCCTAGACAGGCTTTGTCTTTATGGAAGGGACCATAAGAACGCCATCCTGTTGTAAAATCTACCGAATCGGGGAGTATTTCCACATCTGCAGTGGTTGTATACCCTCTCAGGCCCAGAGATATGTAGCTCTTCTTGGTGGTGGAGAAAATCCTTTGGCTTCCATGTTCTCCTAGACAGGGAGGAAGCCCTCACTGCCTGATGCTGAACTGTGGAGGTTCTGGTGCCCTGTCTTCCAGAAGAGCATCTTTGTAAAAGATGAAATTAATTTGCCAGCCCCCGGGTGGCGCAGTTGGGTAAGCATCTGCCCTTGGCTGAGGTCAGGATCCCTGGATCCTGGGGGATCAAGCCCTGTATTGGGCACCCTTCTCCCTCTTCTCTGCTGCCGGACCCCAGCTGTTCTTGCTCCCTCGCTAGCTCTGTCGATCTCCAATAAGTGAAGTGAAGTAAATAGATATATTTCTATGCACGCAATTAATTTGTAAATCCTTTGCGCTTTGTGAGGACAATATTAGTAGAATTAAGGACACATGAGAGGTAGATCACAAACCATGTGTTTTTTGAATCTTGTGGCCATTCATCCTTGTGATCTATATACATCGATAGGTTCATGTTTTTGTGAACATACTTCTATCACCTTGTGTTCTGAGACTCTGAGTTCCCCCTCGACTTGATGTTCTCATGGATCCGAGGCAGTGTTACTTCCCGTGATCCCACTTCCTACCAAGAGACAGTACCTGTGTCTGTTGTGAGAGCTCCTGAAGGAGAAGTCCCCTGTTCTTACTTGGCACAGTGTGCACGGTTGTTAGACCCGCCTGTTCGGTGAGACTGGCCTTTATGGAAGTACTCCTGGATCAGAGCAGATGTGCTTGATTTCTAGCTATTGGTTACTGGAATAGCGCATTCCGCATCCCTCAGAACGGGGCCCCTCTGTCTGTGTTTGCAGTGTCTGAGTTTGTATCTCAGAGTCACCCCGAGGAATTCCTTGGGAGGTAGTTGCCCAGTGATTCTCTGATGGGAGTGTCCGGGGAAGAAATTCCCCTCGTTGCGTTGGGATCAGTGATCCCTCGGTGTGAGGGTGTCATTGCTGGCTAGGGAAGAAGGGATAGCTGAGCCCATTCCTTGGCTCATCTGACCGGGAGGATTTTCCTGTGTGCGAATCCTGCCAGGTCCTTCCTGTGTTGGCTCCGTGAGGAACGGGATTCCCATATGGGATGTCCTCGCATTCAGCCACAGCGATGATGCAGGGGGTCCCAGGGGTGCCTGCACCTTCGCTCCCATGTGAGGGATGAAGCACGCTCTGAGATGGTAGCGGGAGCCTCAGGCCTGAGCCCCACCTGAAGCTTCTCCCACCAGGATAACCGCGCTAGTGGCTCTCCCTGTGTGAGTTCTCTGGTGTTGGGAAAGGGCCCACTTCTGGCTGAAGGCTCTGCCTCAGTGACGGGAGACAAGGGTTTGTACTGTGTGATTTCTGTGGCGGTGAGCAAGGTGGGCGCTCTGGGTACAGGCGGGGCCCCAGTGATGACAGACACAGGTTTCTCTGCTCTGAGTTGTCTGGTGTCTCCAAATGTGAGAGCTGTATCGAACGGCTCTTCCACGTTGACCGCATTTGTCGGGGTTGCCGCCGGTGTGGATCCTCGGGTGCTGGCTAAGGGTGTGGCTGGCCTAAATGCTTTTCCCTGAAGATGAAATTCAATTGGTTTCTGTCTGTGGGAATGTGCCCATGGCCTCGAAGAGATGTATGTTGCTGTGAGCTCTTGTGCAGCAATCCCAGCCCATGGCTTCTACCCCGTGTGAGGTCCTGGTCATGAAGAAGAGCAGAGCTCTCTGAAACAAGGGTCCCCCACCTTCTTTCCATCGCTGAGGTGGGTCTCCAGTGGTCTTACTGTGTACAGAGGTGAGCACTGCCCTGGAGTTGTTCCCCCCCCCCCATGTGTATCATGTCTCCGTTCCTCGGAAGGGTGAGTTCTCTCGTGTCTCCCGAGGTTAGAGCCCTGACTAAAGGCTCTCCCACACTGGGTAGATGGGTGTGCTGCGATCCAGGATGAACGATCTCTGATGTCCCTGGCACCAGGGACTCATGGCTGAAGGCTCTTCCACATTGTCAGCAAATACAAGGCTTGTCTTCCCAGGACACAGCACACCTGGAGTGAGGTGAGGCACGTGAGACCTCTCCGTGCTGTGCTCCAGCATTGCCCGGGTTCCTGTGCAGTGTGAACCCTGTGCTAATGGCCAGAGCACGAGTGGCTGTGGCAGGATCGCTCCCTCACGTTCCTCCCTTCCTGACTCAAGGAACGCGTTCCAGCCCCTCCCTTCAGGAACGGTCACTGCGTCTACCCCTGCAAGCCACTTGTAGTCGCGTGGCTTGTTCCTTTCCGGAATTCAGATAGATCTTTCTACATGGTAGCCTCATACCACGTCAACTGCTGATTAAATTTTTGATGTTTCCGTTTCAAAGACTATATACCCGTGAGTCGTGCTGAAGCCAGTGACTTTCCCAGACACTCGGGCGGTGGCTTGACTCGAGGCCCATTTCAGCCGAGAAATGAAACTCTTCAGGTCTCTGGTGGTACAGCCCGTATGCTCAGGGTCTTGGATGACAGGGGATTGTGGGGAATGCTTAGCGTAGCCCGTGTCCAGCTCTAGTGTGGAAGGCCAGGGTTCATGACCCTGAAGCTTCCCGTTGACTTGCAGAGAAGCAGACCTTTGAGATGCCCCCGTGTGGGTCTCCCTTCATCCTTTATAATAGGGAACGAATTGCCGTGAGCTCCTGGGTCTTGTACACAAAGAGTGAGTCCCGGAAAACTAGGTGAAAAAGTACTGAAGTGCTGTGTGGGGACTAACAGAACAGAAGGAGAAAAGGAAAGAGGGGGAGGGAGGAAGGAATACAAAGAACAAAAAGATCATGTAGGGAAGGAAGGGAGGGAGGGAGAGAGGGAGGGAGGGCGGCTTGAAAAAGGGAGAAGAGAAACTGGTAGAGAGGCATTAGGGGAAAGAAGAATTTTGAAAGTTGTGAGACAAACATCTGAGAGTTAAGATTTGAGCTTGATGAGAAAGGAAAGGAATGGAGTCCTCTACTCAGGAGCAGAAACCGGTTGTAGCGTGTTGGTGATGAGAACCTATGGACCACATAAACCTGCGAGACAAAGAAAGTGAGGATGGGAGGCTGGGGAGTTTCAGAAGGGCAACGTCAACCACGTCGAGGACCGAGAGAGGGGCCATGTGAGGGTTTGAGTGCAAGGATCACAGAAGGGTCCAGTCCTCGGAGGACACAGAATGTGCAGTGGGTGAGGTGGATGGAGTCGGAAGAGTTGACAGAAATGGGCCCGTGTTGCAGGGTTGTTTCCACAGGAGCCCTACAAGAGACAGGACTGATGTAGGAAAGAGGTTAGCATTCAAGGCCGATGGTCAAGAAAGAAGTCTTGAGACGGCTCTGCTGGCAGGAGGTGCTTTTTATTAAGGCACAGGGATACGACCCTTGGGTAGAAAGGGCTGCTTGCTGGGGTCGTGACAGGAGGCTGACTTTCTGGGATGGCATTGGAGGAGGTCAAGCAAAAGGGAGGTTTTGCAAGAATGTGGCAGGAGGACAGAGGACACCGAGGATACAGTTGACTTTGCTCTTGTGAAGGGGAGGTGGTTTTTCCTGCTAGGAAGGCATGAATTGAAAGATGGTGCGGAGCTTCCTGGAGGAATGTTCCCTTCCTCCTCTCACAGGTCCATCCCAGGGACTGCACGTTTGAAAAGAAACTCTGTCCTACGGACATTTCCTTTGGCCTCAGCCTCCCTCAGTGTCGTGGAGGGGAGGGAGATGTCAGGGCTTCAGGAAACGGAGATCCGGGCCTCTGGCAGGTCGCTAGGCTCTCATTAAGCAGGCCTCTTCCTACAGAATCAGGAGGACTTTTCAAAACCGAGGGAGACTCCGGTCTTGCCGGGTTTTGATCTCCATCTGTGGAGAATCTGTTTTTTTCCTTTCCTCAGCTTGAGGGCAGTCAGAGCGCCTGAGGGATGTCCCCCGTATCACAGGTTGGGGGGCGGTGTGGCGTGCCAGCTCCTGCTTGGTGCTCAGCTAGCCTTCCCCTCCCTCCTCGTGTGCCCCTGACCAGTGCGGAGCCTTGCGTGGTGAAGGTTGTTGAAAGAGGACGGTCTCATCTTCTGTAGCTTCTTCCTGCTGAATAGGGGCGTAGAGCTGTCCCTCCGCGTGGGTCGTTCCTGGTCAGGTGGCGGAGGCCCAGCTGGGGGAGGCCTCTGCTGTCTGAGTTGTAAAAGGAAGAGGCCGCTGAGTGCAGGGGAGAGCCTCTCCTCCCTAAACCTCTTGCTGCTGCCAAACACACAGGCTGAGTGGGGCCCGTTTTGTGGGGCTGCTTCCAGTGTTGAGCCCAGCATTGGTCACGGTCCTGTGCGTCGAAGCGACGGGGGCAGTTCCGGTGCGGCACCCTCGGGAAATCCAGCAGGGATAGGGCTGCTGCCCCTCGAGTCGATCCCAGGGTGGTCAAGGGGCCCTGGCAGTGCCGCTTCGTCCTGCATGTGTCATGCTCTGCAGGGTTGTCGGGGACTGCAGGGGACAGCGGGAGGACAGCCCGCTGCAGGGACAGCCCCTGCAGCAGACAGGGGAGACGACGGGAAGGCTGCTGTCCCGCCTAGTCCCAGGTGGGCCCAGTCTCCCCACACAACGGACTGTTGTGGGCCCAGGTGGTTGCCTCGTGCTCCAAGTGTCCGTCATCGGCAGGGCCCGGGCAGCCAACTCTGGGTGTGGCGGCCGACTCAGAGGGTCCTCTCGTCTCGTCCTCGGGGCTCCAGTGCCGTCCTCTGGTGGGCTGCCCAGAAGTCTTCTCTTTGGCCTACGGAGGTCAGGCGTAAGAGAGCCGTTCCTGCAGGCGTGTTTCCCTGTATGTTCACGCCGAATCCTCCTCCGGGCCCAAATCGGAGCCGCAAGTGGGGCCCCAGGGCCGTCCTGGCTCCGTTTGTTGGAGCACCCTGGGAGCCTCTGGTGCCTCGGGGTGGTGGGCACACTGTCCTGTGGCGCAGCTGTGGAGACAACGGGTAGAGTGGTGTGAGATAGCGAGTGGCGTGTGGCCTGGGCCTTACCAGAGGCCTGTGGGGTTTTGCGGGACGTGTCTTCTGAGGTGTTGAGGTGGAGGTTTTCCTGCAGAAACCCCATGCATGACCTGAAGAAAGGGGAATTTCCTGTGGGCCCCCTGGGGCTGAATGAAGGCTACACTGCCAGGGTCCCTCAGGCCCCTTCCCTGAGCGTCCTCCTCCATGACGGCGGGGTCCTCCTCCTGCTGGGCTGTCCCTTCCCCAGCCTCTCTGAGAGCCCTGGACGTGCCCTTCTCTGTGGGGGGAGCCTTTGCCCACATGAGTGTTGCAGGTGGCGTGGCAGAGACGACGTGCTCCCGACCCCCATGGGAAGTGAGTTCGCACAGTCCACGGGCTGTGGGCAGGTGTTGGGCAAGGTGGGAGTAGGCAGGGTGGCCTTTCTCTGGTGGGTCTCCCCTGCCGACTGAGGGATCGAGGTGAGTCTCTAGAGTATGAGACTCACAAAGCAAAATGTGCCATGAGGGGACCCACTACCTCCCACGAGGCATCTTGGAGTCTCGGGGGACTGGAGGTGTTGGTTAGATCGTATGGGAGTGGCCGGCGGACATGACTCAGCTGGAGACCGGGCCCGACTCCCTGCCCACAGGGATGCAGCGCTGGGAGGGGTGAGCTGTCCTGCTCCTGTGAGCCCGGGGGCCTGTCTTGTTTGCTCATTTCTCATGTGCCTGAAGTGGGAGATGAGGCCACCGCACCACTGTCTCTTCGCGACTAGTGTCGTCCGGGAGCAAGCCGTCTGCTGGCTTTTGCAGGGTGGGAGGGCAAGGCTTGGGTCGTGCAGAGGGAGGGGCTCAATGGGGGGCGTGGAGCCCTTTGCCAGAAGGTCACCGTGCCTAGGCTGCCTGGGGTCCAGTCCCTCCAGGCAGCCAGGGCCCTCCCTCCAAGATCAGCAGCTCCTGGATGACAGCGCCCAACCACCACAGGGAGTTGCAGGGATCAGGTGGAGGTTCCCCGTGGGATGTTCTCAGGACTTCCTAGTGCCGCAGGGACTGGGATCTTCCTCTCCTCTCCTCTTTGTGGTCAGAGGCTAGGGCAGCACCCCGGGTTTTGTGCTTGCTGAGGTACCCACAGCAGGGACGGGGCAACGAGAGAAAAGGTGTGTCCATGTTCACCGGCCCCTTTTCCTGCCCGACTCACCCTGTTCCCGAGTCCTCCTCTTCTTCTGCTTCCCTTGTCGTTTGCGCCAAGTCCACCGAAGGAAAGTTTCTTGAGAGCTGAGAGCAAGAGCAGAAGTGGGCATGAGCACAGACTCCCCGGCATCAGAGAACCAAGTGGGGACACCCAGGCCCAGCCTCCCTTCCCGAGGCCCCTCCAGCCGGGTGAGCCGTGCCCTGCCGACTCCCAGCCCTCCTCCCTGCTCTGCTGTCCGGGGCTGCTTCCCAGAGTCCGCGGTGAGGGGTCAGGGTGATGGTAGGAAAGGGGTGAGGAGGGCTTCCCAGGGATTTCATGCAGCAGTTCCCATGCAGAGCCCGAGTGCCTGCCAGAGACGAGGGCCTCCGGGGTTGGCGTCGTCAAAGCAGGGAAAGGGGAAGAGCTGGGCAGAGGCAGTTAGGGACAGAGGAGAGAGGAAGCCCAAGAGATGGAGGTGGAAGTGAATTACAGGCGCAGGGTGGCTCCTTCCGTCGGAATCGTCTTCTGTGGAATCCTTCCTCGGGTTAGGGAGCAGCAAGGGTGCTGGGGTTGGCCCTGAGAGAGAACAAAGGGGAGTTAGTGCAGGTGACGACCCACGGCCTGCTGCTCTGGGGATGCTGGGCTCTGCCCTCAGTGGGGTGCGTCCCTAGAGCCGAGTCCTCCCTGGCCTTGGTCGATTGATCTCGGCAGGGTACAGGGGGGTCTCTGGTTGCCCACCTGCTCTTCCCACCTCCGATTCTCTCCAAGACCCGGGAGCCTGGCTGTGTGATCCTTTCCCCCCTGGAGGCTGTCACTGTCCCTAAGACTGCCTCTGCGGGACTTTGTCTTCCTCTGTCCTTGTTCCTGTCCTTCCCTGCTCTCCTTCGTCCTCCTCCTCCTCCTCCTCCTCCTCCTCCTCCTCCACCTCCTCCCCTAGAGATGCTCCTTGTCCTTCCCCCTGCCAAGCTCCACCAGTACTATTGTTGTCCAGGAGGGTGCCACCAAGGAAAGAGAGGAGATATCCTGGGTTCCCTGGAATCAGTCCCCCCCCCCCCCGATCCGTCTGTGCTGGGAGCAGCTGTCATGGGTCTGGGATTGCTGGGGAAGTGCCGGGAGAGATGGCCCACCACGTCCCCACAGCCCATGTCTGCCCAGGGACTGGGATGACCTTCCCAGGGACGTGTTTCAGGGAACGCAACGCCCTCTGTTTCCCTAAGTGTTAGAGAGGTTGAATGGAGACAGGAGCATGGGAAATTGTGCAGGCGCCCTCAGCTGTTCAGGGCTGGAAAACGTCCAGCGGTGTGGTTACTGAAACACAGGATTCCTGCCAGTGCTCCTGCTGAGGCTTGCCAGGAATGGACGGGGTCGGGGTGTGTGTAGGGCCCTGGGCAGGCCTGAGGAACGTTTGCCTTTTGGGCATGCCTAGGGAGTGGGGAGCATGGCCAGGGCCGTGGGCCAGCGGGGGGGTTTGTGAGAGGAACCATGACTCCCTGGCCCTGCTTCCAAGAGGCTCTGTGCTATGCTTCGACGCCAGCTAGTGAGAGGTAGAGTGGACCCGGGGCAGCAAGTGTGTGAAGCAGGTCCAGCAGCCCCTTCACTCAGGCCCGGGGGACCGTGGCCCACGACAGGGGTTCTCCAGGGCAGCTGCATGGGGGCATCCCACACTTGGGAACACGTCCCCAGGTCAGACTCGGCTGGGGTGTGAAGGCTGGCAGAAGCTCCGATTTACGGGAGCCTGTGTCGTGAACCCAGGGGAAGTACGCTTTCCCTTCTGCAGCTCTGGGCATCCCCTTGAAGTAGAGCAGCGTGGAGAGAACTAGGATGGTTTGGTAGTGGAGGTTATGAGGGAGAGAATTTAGACCTGTCTTACACCTCCTGGCTCAGACCAGAACGGAGTGTCGCGTAGTGTCTCTTGCCCAGGAGAGTGCGGTTGGGGCCGCCAAGTCCTGAGCATGACCAGGTCTGGGCCCGTGCCAAGAATGATACAGAATCTCTTGTGCACCATTCCCGAGAGGCCATGAGCAAAGAGGCCAAGCTTTGACATGTGGCAGTGGCCAAGGGAGGCAGGAGCAGCTTTGATGGGAAAGATCCTTCAAGGAGCCACGGAAGGAGTCGAGTGCTGATGACAAACCCAGCCTACCCTAAAGGCCCGTGGACACCCCGTCTGTTCTTTTCATCCCGAAACCGTGACATGAGAAAGTCATGCCTGTGCCAGAGCATCGCTTTCCTTGGTGGTTTTTGACCCACCTTCTTCATTCTCCAGAGCGGCAGGGGCAACCCCATGTTCCCGGGAGCCCTGTCCCAGTGTTCCCCTCCTCGGTGCCATTCCCTACCTGAAGAGACTTCGTCCTCACTGAAGGAGTAGTCCTCGATGCTCTCTATCAGTAGATCTGTAAGAACTGAAAGAGGATCAATGCCGTTAGGAGAGAAACCACCTCACCCCTTCATCCCACGTGCGTTGAGATGTCTCTGGGCCGTGCAGCATCTGCCTGACCCTTCTGCAGTGCTCTCAGAGGTTCACGGGGCTGGCGGAGCCGGAGCCCTTGGAGGAGACAGGGATTGGAGTTTCATGCCTTCTAATGAGACCAGGATGCTGCAGCAGTCACCTCAGTGTCAGTTCTGCATGCCCATGACCGCTGTCCCCTCCCAGCGCAAACATCAGAAACTCCAGTCGTTATGGGACTCTTCACGTGTGGCTAGTGGGAGTGAGCGACTGGACATTTTCGTTCCCTTGATGATTTCCGTGTACTGCGCTGAGATAATAAATGACTGTGTATGATGGATCCTAGACAGACTCTTTCCTGGATCACTCAGCACTAGACACCAACCAGGAGCGAGAGAGGAGGCCTGCTCTCCCGCATATTGCTCGGGCATCAGTGGCTGGCCTGAAAGGGACGTTGACCAAGGGAAGACGTTCCCGGGCTCACACACACCCACCAGGCGCTGCTGGAGGTCTTTGGACCCGAAGAGATGAAGGTGAAGCCCCAGTTCCTAGAATAAATGGGGATCGGATTCCGTGCAGCACTGATCTAAAGCATACAATGTGATGCTGTCGGGACAGAGGAGCTGCTAGAATAGATAAGGGAACCATAAAGGAACACAGCGAGCCACGACGTTTCTGAATATGAAGAAGTCGGTGGTGGGTCTCTAGAAGCTGACCTTCCAATACCTTGGATGACTCCCCTGAGCCAACAGGAGGGTGCTGGTATACAAATAGGCAGGGGCACCTGGGAGCGGAAGAGAAATGCCCAAGGAAATGCGCTCATGTTGGCATCACGATGCTTCCTTCCCAAGAGGACCGCCCAGGAAAAGCATCCTCTTCTGAAACAGTGAACAGAGTGAAAAGGCAGCCCACAGATTGGAGACACCCTTGGCAATCCTTATTTCAGAAAAGGTGTGTTCACTGACAAAAAGGAAGAACAACAAACAAAACCAACCAAACAAAAGAAGACCGGGATTTCACCAAATGAAAGAATCGAGAAAAAGACTGGAATAGTCCGTGCTGCAAAGGGAACGAATGACAGACATCGTACGAAAAGATGCTCAACGTAAGGCATCGTGAGGGCAATGCGAATCCAAAGGATGGATGCTGAGCTGTGGCATTGTCAGTTAGGGTGGCGAGGACCCCAAACCAGGAATTCAAACCCAGGACCCATGTTGGAAGGAGGCAGAAAATTAGAGACTTTGTATGCAATTCATGGAATGCAGACTGGTGCAACTACCCTGGAAAAGCCCGTTGAGTGTCCTCGGAGAGCAGCGAAAGGTACTCCCGTGGATCCCGCGCATGCGAGTGAGAAAAAGAGATGTTGGAAAATCAGAATCTGTTCCAATACATGTTTCTCATGAGAGAAAGTCTTGTTGTCTGCCAAAGAACCCTGAAACCCTGATTTGGCTCTGTTTCCATTCCCAGGCACTGAACTCCCTTGAGTTGTCTCTTGGCCCAATCCTTCCGAATCTAACAAGGCCCTCTTGCATGGACAGATGGCCAGCGAAACGGGAGATGATTGTTTTGTCACACCTGTTGAGGTTTGAGGTTCTCTTTGGCCACGTTGCGATGCACAGAGCACCCTTCGTTCCTGCATGGAGGGGGCCCAGGTGCCCCCAGTGATGCTCAGTCCCTGAAGACCACCTCATTCCCCCTTGGATAGGACACCTTTTGGACCCACCTCCAAGATCCCCAGCAAGGACCAGTGGTGGGTGTGGGATTTCCCTGGGAGAAGGCCAGTTGCATTCTTAGACACAGTATCTGCAGGGAAATGGTAGATCTCCATGGAGAAACACAGAGTGAATTGGCCCCATCTGTTCCCTGGCCACTACCCCTTTGTGCGGGTCATCCCCGTACGGGCTGTTGTACGCGGCTGCCCCGGAAGCCACCTGCAGAAGGGAGGAAGTGTGTCCCCGCACTCAGTGTTTCCGATGAGGTTGGGAAGACGCATCGTGGGGCCTCTGATGCAGAGATGTGTGTGTGTGAGTGCAGTGTCAAGAGGGAGGTGCTGTGACCATTCTTGCCCGAGACCTAGCTGGGCGGGAGAGCACCCATGGACACTGACTCAGTAACAGGGATTGGAAAAGACACACTTGTGTCTTTGGGGCACAGTCTAGCCCTTCCTAGTTAGCGACGGGATTTGTTTTCTGGGGGAATTGATGTGTATTTGCAAGGAAAGAACACCTCTTTCAATTGTAGGTGTTGAAGAGTTTTCCCATGAATGGACGTTCATGACGGGACAGTGATGGGAAACATCCCTGAGAACGTGGACACCATTAATCACCATTTTGAGGGGACCAGACACGTTCGAGAGCACAGCATTCATCCACCTGACACACACACACCAACCCTGCGAATCACAGCACATGAATTCCCATGGAAACAGACCTCGTGCCCAGCACCCGATCCTACAGCACCTAAGAGCAGCACGGTAGCTTCCAGGGCCACGGTCAAGAGGCCCTGGGTCTCGGTCCGGAACATGACCCTTAGTCTCGTTGCAACAGGATCTGGATTCTGGGTAGCTCTCAAGATGGAGCCTGCAAAGAGGCCCCACCTTGCCCCACCCTGTCCAGGTTGCTCGAAAGCAATGAGTGACTCTAGAGGACAGCATACTTACCATGCTCCCTTTCCAGCAGGGCCACCTGTGATTTCAGAAAAGAAGACATGATGAACATCAAGTCCTGCCTCGTCCTGTGTGCACAGCTCTTTTGGTCTCTTGGTGATGGGCAGGGTCATGGGCAGTGATATGGAATCCACCTAGAGGCCGCATGCCCTGGGTCCATTAGGTGGCACGGCGGTGTCAGTAGCACCCGTGAAAAAGCTAAGGACCCTGTGGACTGTAACCGAACCTGCTGTTTCCTGCAGGGTCTTTGAAATGGGGTGTCCCTGGCTAAGAGTCGCTCCCTCAAGAATCTCCCCACCAAGGACATTGTACGTGGTGAGGTGTTCGGATCTGATTGCAAGTATCAGAGAAACAAGGGATGCTGTACCTCACCTGAAGGAAGGCTAACTTACCACCTTGGTGAAAAATGGGACCACTCCTTCTGTGCTGTCCACGTCAAGGTCATCGAACAGACTATCGGGGGGATCTAGGTGGATACACACAGAGAGTGTCGGGACCCCGAGGGGACTCTTCGGGAATCACTCGGGGATCTTTGCTTGGCGTGCACGTGTGGACAAGTGTGTGGAGGTGGAGCTCATCAGTATGGACTGAGCTGCAGTGGGCCCTTCCTGGATGGAGGATGAAAGGTCCTGGAGAGGAGCAGGGACGTGAATAGAAGCTCTGCCTCCTGTTGGAGCTACAAGGGCCTGGAGTAGCTGTGAAATAGTCCTTCTCCAAGGCACATCTACTGCCTACCCCCAAACCTGCACCACCTAAGAGCAGCGCAGTAGTTTCCGGGGACAGGGCCATGAGGCCATGGGTCTTTGCCCAGAAAATCGCTCTCTGTTACTCCGACCCTTCTTCTCAAGTCCCGCCGGACCTGGAATCAGGGTGGTTCTCATCGTGGAGCCTGCGAGGAAGCCCCGACCTTGTCCCTTTTCCAGGTTGTTGCAAACGAGTGAGTGACTCTAGAGTACAGAATACTTACCGCCCTCCCCTTCCAGCAGGGACACCTGTGATTTCAGAAAAGAAAACAGTATGAACATCAAATCAGGCTTTGTTCTGTTTGCATGGCTCTTTTGTTCCCTGGGGGATGGGAGGAAGCCAGATGGGGAAGTGTGCTAGAGGCCCGTGAGCCCCAAAGTATAAAGAGAGCAAAATGAGTCCTCCACAGATGCACCCAGTCTTCCTAGAGGTCCCACGTTCCGGGTCCCACTGGACAAAATAGGTGGCAAGGAGGAATAGCTGCTACCCGTACCAAAGCTCCCTGCCCTCCAGATGGTAGGTGATCCTGCTTAGGTTGTCCTTGCCCCCCCCCCAATGCCTTTGGGGTTAGGTAACAGATTCTCCCTCAAACTTCTCCCTACCCCGTCAATTGTGCATGCTGAGATTTTTTTTTTTTTATGTGACCTTGATTTAAAAAGCCAGAAGAGTTTTGTGTCTCCCCCAAAGAAAGGCCAGCGTACCACTCTGGTGTAAAACGGGGCGTCTTCCTCTTTTGTTCTTGTTGACCGTTCACCCGCCTGTCCATCCAGCCAAGCTAGGGAGAGATCCACAGAATGGTCAGTCCACTGGTGGGGCTCGGCAGGAAGAGCTCAGGGAGTTTTGCTTGGGGTGGGCGTGCCCGGGAGTGTATGGCGACGTTGGGTTGCGTGGGTATGGACTGAGCAAGCTGCTGCTGCATCGAGAGAGGTCAGGGCAAGGAGCAGGAACGGAGGGAGAAATATTGACTCTGAACTTGAGCTAGAGGGAGTGGAGTCAGGGTGACCTCTTCAAGCAGAAAGGGTAAACACTAAGAGACACGTTCCATACTGACAGGCAAGTTCCTCCAACCAGCGACTGTGTCATGGTCATTGTCAAGACCGTTTCTTGGCCGCTCCCACCTATCTCTCACCTCTTCTAGGAGATTGTTTTTCTGCAGAAGAACACTGTGTGGCAGGGTTGCATTCAATGCAAGCACAAGTACCCTAGAGGTTTCTATTTGTCCCTGAGTCATGCAGGGTCAGGAAAACCAAAGACCCAGGATTTCGACGTACTGAGATCTGACCATTCCAACAGAGTCCCCATCCGCAAAGTGCTGATTCTTCCCAGTCTTTCCTTTCCTGTGGCATGTGGGTGTGTCCTTGGAGTCCGGGGGACCCAGTTTCCCAGGACCCAGCTCCCCCAGTCAAGATCCGGCAAGTTGACGAGAGCGCGGAGGCCAGGCGAGAGAAGGGCACTCTCTAACCAGGCCATGTAGCAGATTGTCAGGAAGTCGGATCGGGCCCCGAGCTAATGATGAAGCTTTCCTGGCCATTGCCATTTGCCAGTGAGCCTTCCCTCTATGTGCATTCAAGATGGGAGCGTTTTTGTAAGGCTGGTGGAGATGTTTGGGTCGACTAAAGTAGCTTCTGATGCCTTTGTGTTTTGACCCTGTCTGAGAAACGTCCCGAGCTAGGACAGATGTGGGCCCCTTCCTTTCTCCCCGTCCCTGTCTGAGGAAAGGGAATCCTGAGCAACCCTCCAGGTGGAGCTGTGGTCAGCGAGGAATGTGGTGTCCTAGCGGGGTGTGTGCAGCGGGGATGAAGGAGGTTTGGCTTTGAAACTTTGACCCGTGCCCTCAAGTCCATTCAGTGGGAGATGTCTTCTGGTGAAACGCACGCAGTCCACACACCCACACGCCCGGTCCCGTCGCTCGCTTCGACCCACGCGAAAGCGAGCCCCAACCCTCCGACGCACCAAGCACACCGCCCGAATGACCTACTGGTTTGCAGGGACTGTAGCACAGGGTCCTGGGTTTCTGCAGGACACTCCGTTTGTTCAGTCCGCCCCAGCCTCTGTTCCCGGGAGGAACTCAGAAGGGGGGAAGCTCTCCAGACCAAAGGAGGAGAGAAAACCCTACCTTGTTGAGTTAGATCTGTCCCCCTAAAGGGAGTGATGGGGGAATAAGCATATGGGGTGTATCCAGTCGCCGCCTCCTGCAGTTGGAGAAAGGGAAACCCAGTGAGGATCCCCGCACACATCTCTGTGCCCTTGGTGTGTGTCGTAAGCAAGCTAGATGGGATGCGGTCATTGAGTCTATGATCCAGAGGAGGAGGAAATGACCTCCCGAAAATGACCCCCTTGTCCTTGGCTCCGGCATGTCATGTCAAAATTCCCCCATCCATTTTCGTCAGCAACTCATTCCAAAGCCATTTCCCATAGACAGAACGACCTGGTGGAAAATGCTCACGACCATCCATTGCCTAAGCAATGGTGGTGCCCGTCTCAATCTGCTGTCCGTTAATGGTATAAACTCACGGCAGGCTCTCAGCACCAAGGACATGGTCTCTCCCCTCTGGCATGTCCATGCTCAGACACTTTCATGGAAAGAGAAATCAAACACTGGCTGTCCCTCAGAAGCACAAAATGACTTTAGCGATGTGCCCGAGTGGCTCAGACATTGAAGCTTCTGCCTTCAGCTCAGGACCTGATCCTAGGGTCCTGGGATGGAGGCCCACATTGGGCACCCTGCTCGAAAGGGGAGCCCGCTTCTTCCTCTCCCTCTGCTACTCCCCCTGCTTGCGCTCTCGTGCGCTCTCTGTCTGTCTATCTGTCTTTCTCTCCCCTTCTCTGTCTTTCTGTCTTTCAAATAAACAAAATCTTGAGGAACAATGAGTTTACCTGAGGGAGAGTCAGAGTTTCCTCCTCGGCCCTCAAAGTGGGTAGTAGCTCTTCCATCAGGTCATCGTGGAGAGCTAGGAGGATACAGAGGCACCATGAGGACACTGGTGAGGCTGCTCAGGAAGTAGGCGGGGAGTTTGGATGGATGAGGACAGGAGGGGAGTGTGCGCAGGCGGGCACGTAGGAGGTACGGGCCGCACTGCTGCCGGGCCTTGTCCTGGTGCAGAGGGGAAGGGACGGGAGAGGAGCAGGGAGGAAACGCGAAGAGGGTTCTTGTCTTTCTAGCTAAAGCGAGCCCGATCAAAGCCAAATAGCCAGTCCAGGACATGGGAAGCCTAACCTGGCTTCTGTGTGAAGACCGAGTCCCATAACCTCTCCTGACTGACGTGCCACTAAGGTGTCCCACGCTGCTGCTTTGGACATCAGCTCTGGGCCCAAGATCCCCACCTGCTGCGACTATATGCATCACGTCTGTGTAAGATCTTGCACAGCATAAAAAGCAGCCTTGCTTGCCAGGCTGCATTCAACCCTCAGGAAAGGAGCCTGGTAGTTTGCTTCACTCATCCTTTCTTTGTCTTCAGAAAATGCCATGTGCAACACTGGAGAGCACGGACATCGTAGCTTCCGTAAACAGCCGGCACCGTCGATGAGTGTGATAGATTCCTTCCACTGTTCTTGAGCTGTCCCGTGTGTGTGTGCGTGTTTCCCCTGAAGACAGTGGCTGTCCGAACCCTCCCAGGTGTTCTGACCAGTGGGAAGTTGCTTACACAGAGGAGTCTGGGAGTGTGTGCTGATCGGCTGTAGGCCTGCTTTGCAGGAGATTTGCTCCGGGGATGTTGGGTCCAAAGCTTCCACCCAAGCTTCACCTTGATTTCCTATTGGCCAGTGGTGTTTGAGTGTGTGCTTAGAGAATTTGAACCTTCCTGAGGCTTAGGGAAATCTTATCAAGTACAGTCAGTTCCCTCCGTGATGCTTTTCTGCCATTGGTCGGTCGTGTGTACACACTGAGACCGGCTATGACCGATGTTGCCCTGTTCTGTCCTCCACGGGTCCACACGCTTTCCAGCCATGTGGGCTTGAGCACGAGGATGTGGCTTTTCTCTGTGCACTTGACTCCAGGGACCAGGCTGTATTCTTGAACGTGGGCTTCTAAGCTTTCCCTGGCTTCTGTGTCCATGAAAGCCACCGTGTCATGTTGGGTCCTTTCGGGGACCATCATAGAATCTAGGTATTTGGCTGTGTGCACAGATGCTGATGGCCCTTTGCTAGCTAGCACCCATGGAACAGCATGTCCCCCTGGCTGAGAGACTAACACAGGTGGGTAGGCCAGAGCAACTCTCAGATTGGAACCTGAGCTCCAATCTTGGCTTTCCAAGTAGGAGGTCAAGGGTTTGGACCCTTCATCTCCGCACCATGCCCATCCCAGGAAATCAGAGGGAAACATCCTCCAGGTACAGCTGTGGGGAGTAGGGGAAGGAGTATGTAAAGTGTGCCAGGGTGATAAGAGTGTTTTGGAAGGGGGACACTGTGATTGTGATGGAAGTGTGAGAAAGATCAGCTGGGAAAGGCACACAATCGTGTTCACAAGTATAACGCATGGGGACACACACACACACACACACACACACCCACGCACACACCCACGCACACAGGGCCTTCATCCCACGTGCACACAGATCACCCCTTCCCTATGTACGAGTTCTTCCAGGCCCTGTTCGACGTGGTGACCGTGCCTCACCGGACAGTCTCGGTCAGTATCCCCCAACCCCCGTTCCTTGTTGGAACCCAGAATCAGGGGGCAGGCTTCTTTGTACTCTAGATTTCCTCCCAGAGCCCGATGGTCTTAAATACGTACAGCTGTCCTTGCTCCCAGCGTCTACCTGCGATTGGGGAAAAGGAAACACAGTGAGGATCCCAGCATCCTGTCCTCTGTTGGGCCAGCTCTTTGGTTTGGGGAGGGCTTCAGGCAGTTAATTGGATGAGGTCCCGTGGTTGAGTCCATGTCCTCCCACCTGAGTTCAATCTCCGAAGTCCATTCTGATCAACAGGCAGAACGTTCTCTTTCAAGGAGAAACCTTTTTCTGCTGAAGAAGCTGTTTTTGATCCCATGGAGTTTGTAACTGAGGCTGTCCTGTGTCCTCACCCTTTTTGGGTCCACTGTGTGTAAGAGGTCAGACCCAGCATTCCTCCACGAGGGGAGACTGCTGCCCCCCCTCCCCTGGGAGGTAAAGTGCCAGATGTTCATCAAACTCCACTGATGGAAGAAATCAAGGAAGCACCATTTCTGTCTCTGAGAAATCAGAGAGGCGAGCTTACCTCAGGGAGAGTTGGGGGACCTTCCTTTGTCCAGCTCCTAGGAAGGTCCTTGGACTGGTTCTCCACAGGGTCTAGGAGAACAGAGAGGAGCTGTCAGGACATTGGCTGCGCTACTCAGGAATGACTTGGGGAGTTAAGTCTGCTGGATGTAGATGCGGGGCCAGAGGGAATGGACGTGAAGGGTGACCAAGCAAGGCCTGACTTGCCAGTGGGCCAACAGTGGTGGACACAGTGGTGGACGCAGTACACAGTGCTGTACACAGAACGCAGTGGTGTACACAGAAACACAGAGGAGGGGGGAGCAGGATGGAAAAGGGAAATGGGGCCTTGGCTTTCTAACGGAGGGGATGTCATCAGTGGGAACTCTCAGCGTCTGTCTGGGAAACACTCAAGGCACCCTGGGTTTCAGGGCGCAGTCCCCTGAGCCCTCCTGCCCACTGTGAAGCCAAGCCAGCTTGCCACTTCTTCAGCTGGTCATGGGGCCTGTTCAGCTGTCTCCCCTGCACCTCTGCTGTGTGACCCTATATCGCTCCTCTGTCGTGCCTTGGAGTAGTGCGTTTTTTGGTGATGGAATCTAAGTATTGGGGACGGGTTGTATTTGTTAGTACGTGTCCGTTCAGTGACACTGAACACAGATGTTCAGTGACATCTGTGATGCTTTGTAGACCGCACTGCCATCTACGGGGAGAACGTTGCCATCCTATCTCATGGCACCTCTGTACCCGTGACGACATGACCGGCCTCCCCGTCCCCGTTTCCTCCCTGCACCGTCCCTTCCACTTTCTGGGTCTACGCATGTCCCTACTGGAGTGTCCTCAAAGCCTGGGATCGTGTCATGTACCTCTTTCCTTGTGTGGTTGCTTTCAAAATGCGTGTTAAGTTTCCAGGTTCCATCTGTTTCGTCAAATATTGGAAACCTTAGTTTCTTCTTACGCCTGAATTGCACTCTATGATGTGTATGGATGCCACTGAATGTGTTCTTTCCTCCCGTGATGGATTTGGGGGCAGTGCCTCTCTGGGGCTATTGGGAACCCCCAGCTGTGTGAGACATTAGTGAGCAGATTTCTGTCTGTTTCCAGAATGAGAAGACGTCACCGAATGCACTGGCCCCATTTGTAGAACGGTAACCACGTGGAATGTACTGGGTACTTGAGTTCCCCAAATGTGGTGAGGTCGTTCTGTTCCTTTGAAGATACGTAGCACACCCATGTAAGATGTGGCTAATGGGCGGAAGTGAAGGGGGGACATCGTGAAACCTCCTGTCGTATTGTGTTCCATTTTTCTGTTCAGCGTTCCTGGCAAAAAACATAGTCTCTTCCTTCCTACACATCTAAGAACCAGGTTTCCTGGGGAGACCTATAGGGACCTGTGTGTTCCAGAAAGACCTAAGATCCATCCCTTCAGCTAGTAGACACTTTTTTTCCCGTGCCCCTTGGATCCAGTTTGAATGAGGATCTCATCGTGACTTGTGGACTTAAAAGGGGACGGGCGGACGGCATAGAGGGAAATGGCTACCAGTGAAATCAGAGGACAATGTGTCTCAGCAGTTTTTTAAAAGCTTCGGTTATGTCTGTGCTACTGAATGACAGAATGCGTCTCTGATTAACGTAATGAGTCAATCCCCAAGGTACCTTCCTCGGGGTCCTCAATGGTGAAGACCTCATTGTGGAGCGAGAACCGGACTCTCTTCTTGTGGTGGTGTCGTGGAGGGGGCGGCGTGGGTGGGGGCGTCTCCACATCCTCCAGGAGACACTCCCCACAGATTTCTGGGAGACGCACAGAAATAGAGAACAGTGTCGGCACCTTGTCGTCAGGAGCCCACGGGGGATTGGAAGTCCTTTCCTTTTAGTCCATCCGTCTCCTGCCCCTACTTGCCAGCTGCCCAGCAGGCATTCCTCCCTCCAGGTGGGACTTAGGAAGGGGTCACCATGTGCTGTGCTCTGAATTCCGCCCCCTCCCACACCCACAGGTTCCGTGGGCAACGGCTTGTATAGAGCAGAGACAGGACAGAAAAGCACGCAACAGAGCGCCGTGAGCACGCGTGATGGCCTCGGTCACATCCACTGAGCAGCCACACCTACCCGAGAGTGTTCCCCAGAACCCTCTGTGCCCTGTTTCCCTGCCCTCCGGCCTAGACGTTAGTGTGCCACCACGGTGTCCCAAGTGATTGAGTCCAGGGAGTGCCTGGGACCTAGGGGAGGACTGGATGCTTCCCAGCCGCTCGGCAGGTGTTGAGGAACGGACCGCCTAGGGACTCAGCTAGACAGCTGGCTGTGGGTAAAGCCACAGTGGAGGACAGTGGAGGGCCCTGAAATATAGGGTGCCGAAGGGACCGTCCAGAGTTGCCACCCTGATGAAGGATGGATCTGGGACAGGAAAGTCGTCGTTTCCCTGTGGCCGGAGATCCCCGAGCCCCTGACACCAACCCACGGCCCCTGCTAAAAGGTCCTGAAGCCCTGAACCAAGAGCTGCCCTCACAGTCTCAAATCCCTCTGTGCCAGTGTTTCTGTAGGGGAGAGCGAGGGCCACGAGACCAGCCTCAGTCCTCACTCACCTCTGTGTTTGGTGCCCTGACATCAACTAAGTGGTGGTTTCTGCCCAGTGGGGCCCTAGTGAAGGACCAGGAATGGGTAGCTTGAGCCACGTTCCCTCACCTCTCTGCAAGGTCAGCCCAGTCGCCCAAGGCCGTCCTGAAGGCCAGTTGAAGCCCAGGCTCCTGGGGTTCTGCTTGGCTCCCAAGCTGATTCAAACTCCCAACAGTCGCATAGGACCTGGCCGAGAACTCGCTTGCCTTGAGCTCGCCAGTCCCGAGGAGCAGTCGATGGTACAAACGGACATGTAGGTGGCCATGTGGGCTGGGAGGGGTTGGTTTCAGGAAGGAGACGGATGATGCTGAGTGGCCCGCTCTTGCCGTGCGGACTGCTCTGAGGAGGCTGGATGGAAGTGAGGCTACCCTGGCTGGCGTGAGTCCCTCCCTGCTCTCTCATTCTTCGCCAGCATCCCCTGTCTACTCTGAGGTCTCTTGATCCCCTCTGGAGACTGTAGGTTTAGCAGACAGTCTCCTGTCTCCCTCCCTAGGCCGGGCCTGGAGAACCCAGCCCAGCAGTACCTTTGAGAGCAGCAGACAGTCCACTGTGCAGCTGCCGTGTGTTCTGTCCACCCACCCGGTGGCACAGCCCGTTCCCGTGCACTCCCAGGCATCAAGCAGACGGCCCGGGAAACCCTGCACATCAAGCCATGAGACCACCCCGCTATCCTCCAGTGTCTCTCCTTCTAAAAACAGCTGCATTTCGACCTCTGACCTTTCCTCTCCGATTTTGTCATGTCCATCGGGAAGAGGAGACCAGCAATTCGTTCCCCTCAAATGTGGTGCCTGGGTCGCACCAAGATTCTCCTGATCCAGGGACAGCAGTGTGGCGTGTGACCTGTGTGTTGTCCCTGTAGGACTGTGTCCGAAATGGGCATTCAGAAAGAGTACGGTTTTCTGAACATCGAAGCGCTTTAAGGAAGGCAGCTTCCCCACGAAATCCCAATGAAATCACCCAGACAAACGAACAAACACAGGCATCCAACCGGGAGGGGGAATCAGAGGGTGGAGAGGAAAAGCCAAAGAGAAGAAGCCGATCTCTGTGAAAGGGAGGCAGCCAGCTCCAGAGAAGAGAATTGAGAAAATCGATAGGCACATACCTATACAACAGCAGTTAAGGTTCCCCATCGTGGGGACTGTTAGTCCTGTTCACCCAACCGCCAGGGGCTCGGCTCACAGAGTGACAGTTGAAATGGAACATTGGATGCGTGTCATCAGGTCACCGTGGCGATGGCTCATGACAGAACTCTGAGGGTGTCATGGAGGGAAGGGGGTGGGGGAAGGGTCGATGGATGATGGGCAATTAAGGCACTTGTTGTGGTCAGCTCTGAGTGGTGGAGAGAAGTGATGAGTCCCTGAGTTGTACTGCAGAATGCAATACTGCGCTGTACGTTAACTACCTGCATTTTTGGACATTAGAAAAAGGATACTCCTGAGGGCACCTAGGAGACTGAAATGTTCATTTTCCTATCTGCTACTCTGGAAAACTCCTATTTATATGAGATTGTTTCACAAAGTCTCTCCAGGAGTTCTTGGGTGGCTCAGTGGGTTAAGTATTGGCCATCGGCTCAGGTCCTGCTCTTGGAGTCCGGGATCAATCCTAGCATCAGGCTCCCTGCTCATATGGCTCATATGTATAGACGAGAATGAGTTAGGAGTAGGTTAACTAAGTTTCTTAGGCATTAATGCTGCAATCAAGGTGTTGCTTGGGACTCCTTATCTAAGGCTTGGTTGGGTTCCCATCTGTACATATGTGGCAGAATTTATTTCTGGACAGCCATAGGAGTCACAGTAGCTTGTTTCTTCTTTGAGGTCAGAATAAGGGTCTCTGATATCTTACGTTCCTTAAAAGACTCACATGTGGGACGCCTGGGTGGCTCAGTTGGTTAAGTGTCTGCCTTTGTCTCAGGTCATAATCCCGGGGTCCTGAGATCAAGTCCCATGTTGGGCTCCTTGCCCCTCACCCTGCTCGTGTGCTCATGCGCTCTCTTTCTCTCTCTCTCTCTCTCTCTCAAATAAATAAATAAAATATTTAAGATAAATTAATAAAAGACTCACACGATTAGGTCAGGCCCACCCAAGTAAATCTTCCTTTTAGACCAAAGTCAACTGATTAAAGGATCTCATTTATACTTGCAAAATCTGTTTTGCCATAGAATGTATCACAATCACAGGGACTTAAGTCTCTTCCATTTAAGAGGAGTTTATGTCACGTTGTTGGATCCATTGGAGGTCATCATCTTAGATTCTGCCTATATAATTAGTGTGAGTTTATCCATTCTGTTTTCCAAGGTAGTTTTGGTTATTCTTGGCCGTTCAAGTTTCTATGTAAGTCTGAGAGTAAAGTTATCAGTTTCCACAAAAATATCTGCTAAGATTTTAATTCTGATTGTCTTGAATCTATAGGACAATTTGTGGAGAAATGAGATATTTTTTGTAATATTAAGTTGTCCAAGCCATGGAATATAGTGTATTCATTTACTTAGTTATTCTTTGTTCTTTGTTTTCTCAATAATACCTTATACATTTCTGGAAAATAGTCTTGTTTTTCCTAGTAACCAATTTTTAGTGTATGACATGAACATTGATTAGCTGTTTGTTTTGATAACCTGGGAATGATATGTCTCTGTTTCTTCTTGCTATATTTCCCACAGTGGTCATTTTATAAATGGGTGGTATAAAAGCTATGAACTGTATAAGACAGTCAGTTCAGTTATGGGAAGGAAATACTTGGGTATCTCCCTAGATTTATTGTAATCCATAAAAAGAAGAATGAAGAAATCTAGTATACAGCAAAATGGATATACACACTAATGTGCTGTAGTTATGTAATACGATAAATACAGCTACATTGGCAATCGTTACAGTATATAAGCCTATCAGAGTTATACAATGTTACATGCCAAATATATTCATCTGAAAAAATAAAGGTGACTTAGGAAAAACAAATAATGGAATTTAATATATTAATTGACATTGTAAGTTTACTGTTTAAAAAAAGGGTTTCCTTAAAAAAGAAAAGAAAAAGAAAAAAAAAGAAAAAGAAAAAGAAAGAAAGAAAGAAAGAAAGAAAGAAAGAAAGAAAAGGGTTTCCTAGATGGAACAGTAACCAAACATTTTGGGCACCCCGTCCTACAGGAGTTATGTTCAGAATTATTAAATAGCATTTTCCCTGAAGACGACTGTAGCTCTTTATGTGAACATAGTCCCAGCAGTCCTTTCCTGTGTGTTCACTGACTCCTTTAACTACATTTTAACAAGATTTTTATTCCTTTGCCAGAGAGAGAGAACACATACACACAGGGGGAGAGCGAAAAGCAGACTCCCCACTGAGCAGGGAGCCTGACATGGGGCTCGATCCCAGGACCCTGAAATCATGACTGGAGCCAAAGGCAAACAGTTAACTCCATATTTTAGAAGTGTGCATGGTTATGCTCTTGGCCCAGGTTCATGAATGATACTCTGTTATCAGTGAAATTCACCCTAATAGCAGGAATAGAACTTTTCTCCCCTCTGTAATCTCACTCTACTTTGCACCTGTTTTACTGTAGTAGGATTTCATGCTACATGGCAATTGGATGCTTCATGCTTGTGTCTGTCACATTATATGCTCCTTGAGAACAGTGACATGGTTTTATTGGTTTTCAGATTCTCAAGGTAGCAGAGTTCTTTATGGCATGTAGGCACATGATGGGACGCCGGTAACTTATCACACTGGTGAGGAATGTGTGCCGTGCTTTCTCCTCCAACCAAGTACAAAGGTAGGCACGCCAGAACACATTTTCTAATTGTGAATAGTGAACTCCGTAACAGTTCTTCGACAGCTTTTCCATGTCTTCCCATTGTGATTACTTAAATTTGAACACAAATGTGCTGTTTCAGGGATCCTTATCATTTGGGGATGTGACTGTGGGCTTTACCCAGGAGGAGTGGCAGCATCTGGACCCTGCTCAGAGGACCCTGTACAGGGAGGTGATGCTGGAGAACTATAGCCACCTTGTCTCAGTGGGTAAGGATTGTTTCCCATGCAGACTCCTAGTATGCACTTTCATTCTTGGTTTGACACCTGTAGAAGCTTTGTTGAGTTTAATGATATTTAAGTTTGAGATTTCAAGTATTAAGCAGAAGGATTGTTGAATCACTGTAAAGAATGAAGTGTTGTAATTGGCCTCTGAAGCTTCGTCTTCTGTCTTCTTCAAGGGCCCTGAAGCCCTTGAACTTCACCGAATTCCCATGTTATTTCCCAATTACAGGGTGTTGCATCCCTAAAGCAGAAGTGATCCTGAAGTTGGAGCAAGGAGAGCAGCCATGGATGCTAGAGGAAGAGTCCCCAAGTCAGAGCTACCCCATTGAGTTAGTATATGTATTAAACAGATGGACACTAGGTGACATGGTATGAATTGTTTTTTCTTCTCAGGTACTTGCTTTATATGTTCGTTTTCACATTTAACAAATACTGAGTACCTGCTGTGCCTCACTCAAGTTTTAGGTGCTGAAACACATGATCAAACTGAATTTGTTCTTGACCTCATGGAGCTTACATTCTGATAGGGAAAGAAAAGAAATAAAAACACATACACATACTATACACATAATATGTCATAACATACATAATACGTACACACATACACATACTATATACATAGTATGTCAACAAAATTGCAAGGAAGTTATAAATTGAAATAATGAAATATAATACTTGAGAAAAGGAAGGCATTCAGGAAGGCATTTGGATGATATCAGCTTGAATGAAATGATTATAAAATGCACAGGTTTACATGGGAATAAGCATTTGGTTGTATGAGCAGAGGTGATATAGGTAAGACACCAGGTTGGAAATACTTACTTGGAAATTATCAACTTATGGTAGTATTTACAGTTTTTATAAAATTAGTATTTGAAGCTAAGGGATCAGGTAACCACCTCTCCTCAGAAGGTAGAATGAACAAATTTGAGAGGTCTGAATGATAGCTGTCCCCTGGGACACTAATGTTTTTAGAAGTCATGAAAATGAGAGGACTCAGCGAAGATAGAGAAGGAACAGTCTGGAGATAAGGTGGAAACAGAGAATATGGTGTCCTGTAGCTGAGTTAAGATGGTTTTCAAAGGCAAAATGAACTTCTTGAAGAAAAATGTATAAAGTCAGCGTTTTCTGCCTTTGTCTGCAAATCATCCAGAAGCACTAAGGGAAGTGAGTAAGACAAGCCTCATTCTATGACACTAGTGGATATCTGAAATCCCAAATCAGTGCAAGTGTACCTGCAGCAGAGCTGATGATGGATCAAGGAACCTGTGTGTTTTAGCAGGTGAGTAGAGAACAAAAGCATTTCTGATGCGCATGGGGTCTGGCAGTGCGCTTTTCATGAACAGAGCACATCCACACCTAAACTTCCATGAACAACGGTGCCATGAACTAGATAGCTGAGCTCCCTTGGAGACAGTTTCGTTCTGCAAAGGAGACGTACTGAAGTGTAGAAGCACAAACCACACTTTTCAGCAGCCCTGTTTCCATGATGGTGCAAGAGAGACTGTACACGAGGGAAAACCACCTCATAGACACTAAATGTGCAGAAATAATCTTACATGCCATCTTAGCAGGTACTCCTCTGACATAGAATTTGATGCAAAAACTTACTTGGCAACGGTTGATCGGGATTTGCAGACCTTCTACAAAAGTGAGGGAATCAAGGGGGACGGTAAGGCTGGTTACGAGGAGGGGAAGGCTCAGGGGGGGTGATTACCTCGTTGACTGTAGCTTTGTAATTAGCACATCTGATTGCTCAGACTAGCAGGATATGTTCCGAGTCTCAGTGTGAACCACTGTGTGCCAGAGCAGCTGGTCAGAAAGGTGGAAGGGAAAGGATGTTCTCTTTTGTCTTGTTCCTCTCTCTCAGATGAAACTGTTCTGTAGAGTTTTAACTACCTTTCTTTCCTGGATTGCATCAGACAGTTGGCCTAGGCAGATGCTGGGGAAGTCGGAGCCTCCATGGGCCCAGTTCGGCCTCTGGGCTTGTTTCTGTGAAATGAGCCCAACACTTGGTTTTTCTCAATTTGGAGCTGCAGCAGTGCCAGCCCCAGTGAACTGGCTCTGTGATGAGCAAGAGAGCAAGCTGTTCTGGAGGCTACTCCAACGAGGAAGTAAGGAACATCCTGGTTGATCTGTAAACTGAGACCAACACATGTGCTGACCACTTGTTCATAATGAGTTACCCCTCTAGCCTAAGTGATGACTCTGTTTTGTCTCTCAAGTAAACCTTTTGCAGTTTGGTCTTCCTTGAAAAGCTCTCATCCTTTTAGCCCAAGTAATGGAAAAGGAACCAGCACAAATGCATGCAAAACGATTATAAGAAAAAAGGGGTGAAAAGTATTGGGAAGAAAGCTAGTTGGTGATAGAATTGTCATCTGATCAAAGTAGTCCTAAAGTAGGTAAATTATGTGACCAAATATTAAATCCTGAGTTTCCAAAGGGTGTACTAATTGGATTAATTATCTCTGTGATACAGGTATTTAAGAAGGATATTAATAAGGGAATAGCAAACACATGGCAAGGTGTCAAACTGAGAAAGGAGAACAGAAAATATAATTACAGTAAAGAAAGCAAATTGGAAGAACCCCAAGGATGAATACATACTGGCAAAAATCTGTTCAGGGCCCGCCCGGGTGGCTCAGTCATTAAGTGTCTGCCTTTGGCTCAGGTCATGATACCAGGGTCCTGGGATGATCATCGCTAGCTTCATTTTAATGCTCTTATTTGGAGCAAGTTCTTAGGTGAACTACCATCTTGCTAATTTTTTAAATTGAAATACTTCTTTTTATGAGATGACTACAGATTCCAGTGCACTTTTAAGAAACGATATATGCAAGTCCTGAGAACAGTTCACCCAGTTTTCACTAATGGTAACATTTTGCAAAACTGTTGTATAAATATCATATCCAGAAAAATATATATATATCATATCCAGGATATTGACATTGATAAAATTTTGGGGCCTAAGAAAGATCTCTCCAGTTTTTCTTCTCTTCATTTGTTTGCATACATTTAGTACAGTACAACTTTGTCACTTGTGTAGGTTTTGCGTATCTGCCCCATAGTCAAAATACTCTATAGTTCCATTATCATAAGGACCTCTACTGTTGGCCCTTTTATAACCACAGCCTCTTCACTCCTGTGCGCTCTGCCACTGTCAGTTCAAATGTTACATAGATTTGTATGTATGTCATTTTGGGATTAATTTCTTTCCCTCGACATAACACATTGAATATTCATCTAAGTTATTGTATCAATGGTTCATTCCTTTTAGTTGTCCTTTAGTGTTCCATTTTATTTATTTATTACAGAGTTTATTTTTAAGAGTCATGTATTAAAACAGAGAGATCATTTTAACCTTATTAGGTAAATGATGTCTTGAGCAAATGTATTAATTCGTGTACTTAGAACAAAAGTATTGAGGAAGAAACAAACTCTTCTCTTTTTTAAACAAAATTACTTGTTAGAGTAACATTTTTAAAATGAGATAAAATTCTTTCAATAAGCATAAGGAAATTTTGATCTAGGTATGCTATATACCTTTTTGGTACTAATGAAAATGAAGTAATGGTAAAAATACTTTGTAAATGTGTGCATCTATGTTTTTTGAAAACTGAAGAAGCAGTCTGACATCTGGATAGTTTTCGTGGGCTATTTGTAGGAAATTTATGGAAAATAAGAATCAGCACACCAAAAAGTCTGATGCATTTTCGCATATCTAGTTTCTGTTCACTATGATCAGGATTATAGATAATACTGTAAAATAGACTCAGGTGCTGGTTATTAAGGCTATTTGGATTCTTTTTAATACTGAAAAGGTCACACAGATTGTGATTACTGTGTAGTGTCCAAGAACTAAGGTTTGCCATCTGTTACTCAAATACAGGAAAAAGTTTAGATAATCTAGTGATATGAGTGGTTTTTGACATTTCTGTTTTTTTGGAATCATCTATTAATTACAGTCTTTAAAGACTAATACCAAATTTTAAGCTTTTGCAAAAATAAACCTTAGAGGTTATGCCAGTGTTTATATTTTTTTTTTTTATAAAATGTGAAGATATTGGTTGAGAACTAAAGCTCATGTAATGGAAGTCTGGCTTTTAGTCATTTAGTTTTACAAGATTATTTGGATATTTAAGTGGGAACACCATGTTTTATCTTGTGATATTAAGTTATATGAGATTTTGATAGTTTTTAGCTGTAATTTTCCTAAAAGTTGATAGATGGGAATTCATTATTATGGAACTTCATCAGGGAACTGATTTAATATGTATTCCTTAAATATTTGCTTTAAATATTTTTCAGGTCCTCTGCTTTCTTGTACAACTCAGTTCTTGTCTTTCTGCTGTGAAGTGATTTTTCCCATTTAAAAAATTTTGCTTTTTCAAGCTACAATATATATAAGTTGTTTCTGTAACATAATTCCTTTTCACACCCTCCCTCCCCCACCCCAAGAACTGGTGTTGCCAGGTTGGATAGATGTCTTTAAAATTGAAATATTGGGCTTAATAGGGTCTGATTAGTTTTAATCTACTTTATTTATTGATATTTTTTTACTGAGAAGTTTGTTATGCCAAATGATTAATATGATCAGGCATACTATTTCAGTGTAGATAGGATCTAACTTTGTGTTTAGGGCCTCTATTTTTTTGTGTAAGAATCATCTTGCCAATTTAAAACTCATGTCTGATGAAAGTAGATTATTTGACAAGCATCACTTTATAGAATTTGTTTGGGTCTGAGTGGTAGGTCATGAAGAGAATGGTGCCCTTTTGGATAAACAGATAATATGTGTGTAAATTCTGTCTCTTATATTAAGTGAGGGAGCATGTATGTAGGTGAGATTTTTATCCAAATATTCAGTCTTTACCTGTTTTGTTTGCCTAATAGTATTTAAAGGGTGTGAGGTGTTATGAGCTCCTTTCCCTTGTTTTCATTTCCGTCCCTCCCGTCTAACTGTTGGTATTTGTTTTTTTCTGTATGTTGACCTTTTAATGTTTTTCAACAGTTTTTTGGTTGACAGAGTTATCTCCCTTTTTATCTTTCATGTTTCAGCTTAATAATTTTCGAGGTTTTTTGTGTATATTCTCCTTTGCATATGAAGATTCCACAACTAATTGATTAGTAATTGTGCTTTTTTCCCCCAATTGTGATAATTGGATTTATACTAAAATGATACTTGCTTTAGGAACAAGCATTTATGGGTAGCTGACTAAAACTAAAAGTACTGCCTTTTCAAACCAAGCAATGTAGACTTGCTCTCATATTTTTTAGTATATTTAAATCTGCATATTACTAAAATTTAAAATATGAATTTTGGCTAATATTTTAGTATATGTAATTTCAGAGGTTTTTTTTTTATGATCCACTTATTCAAGTGATTATAAAGTTGATATAATGACAAAAAATATCCTCAAGTGAGAATATAAATCATGTTTTTCAGTATTAGAACCAAGGCAGTTTTCATAAAATCAGTAATATGATTCTTATTAATGTAGTAATAAATGCCAATATCTGTGCCTTAATATTTTAAAGTAGACCTGTATTTCTAGTTTATATTAGTATAAACCCTTCCAGGATTAAAATACAGCAGTTAGGCAAAACTATTTTTTTTCCACATGGGAAAAAAAAAAAAAAAAAAGCAAGTCATTTCTAGATGATGTCCTGGCTTAGATATAAAATAAAGAGATTTGGGTCTGTTATATTAAAGCCAAATATAAAATGAAGCAGCCTAGCACACACTTGTTTGGAGCTTTCTTCCATTAAAATGGTTCAAATTAGCAGTGGTTTCATTGAAAGGTAAATTTGATAGAAGTAAATTTAGAAATTTTACAGTTTTAGCTTAATTAGTAGGAAACTGAAACCCCACTTGCTGGCGATACGTTTTGTATTGAGCTTTTTTCCTTCGTATTATGTATGTGTAGTAGTTTCGAACATTAGGAAATTTGTGCACGGCTGCATCTAAAAGATCAATAGAGTTGGAAATGTTGGAATCTGTTGTGTGTTTTTTTTTTTTTTAATGTAGTTTACTAGTATTGAGTAAATTTGCACTAAATATTATTAGGCCTTTGTTCTCAAACTATTGATACATCCCTTATCATCTTTTTTGTCTTACCTGTTGGAATGTCTTTCTTTCTGTGAAAGTTAGTGACCTTAAATAGCAGCCCAAACCTAGTGTTTTAGATAGTTATCTCTGGTAAATTAAAGGATGAAAAGCATGGCTTTTATAATGAAATGAACTACAGAAGTACCATAAACCTAACACTGAATATAAAGATTAGAGCGTAAAAGATACACTTTTATGTACTTTACAATAATGCTGGATTGATGTCATAATTTTAAGTTTTTTAGTTTTTCATATACTTTATTATGATTTTGCTGTAGGAAATTAGGTTAGCGTTTGGCTTATAGTTCAGGTATATAATGCTGACAAGTATATCTAATGCATATTGGACTGATGATCTTTCTGAAAGTTGTTCTGTAAGTTACAACCATATTTTATTTGATTTGTCATTGGTAGTCAATCTTGGATGTTTGTTAGTGGGAGCAGAACCATGGCAGGGAGGGGGCGGGGTTTACGTGTGTGTATTTTAACAGCAGCAGAGTTCTGAAACAGGAAATCTGCCTTATCATATTCATCCAGAGAGCTAGGAAGGAGGTAATTGTTTCTTATGCTCGTTAAAACCAGTTAGTTGGGCAACTTAAATTTTAGAGGTTCACAGATGTAGGTTTGAACAGTTGTAGATACATTATTTCATAACAGCTCTGAAGAAAAATTGATTAAATTTATTGAGAGGAATAATCCCTTAGCTAATACACACAAAAATTGTACTTTGGGTTTTGGAGCATTGCTAGCATTATCAGTGACTTGATTAGATATTTTTCTGTGGTTCTGGTTTGCTTATACATTTAAATAAAGTTCAGAGGGCCTTGATTGTTCCTTTAAAAAGTATTTGTTTAAAACTGTAATCTTCAATTTAAACAATAGAAGAAGTTGATTCTGTGTCAGGTATTTGTCACTGGAAATTATCATTCCCTCTTTGTTAATGTGTTTATGCTCATAATTACATTCTTAGGTACTCACAGCTTAATTTTTATCTGTCAGTGGGTATTTGTCATTTTTAAAGCTATATAGGTAGCATTTCATTGGGCTAAATATCAGGCATTGCTTACTGTGCTGTGTTAGGATTATTTCCATTTTTTCCCTTTAAAAACAGCATATTGTGACTATCTTTGCATAGTTTACATTGTTTTCTTAGTGCACATTGTTAGAGTGGGGTTTCTGGAATAAAAGGTAAAACAGTTTCATAGTTCTTTGTTACAGATTGCAGATTTTGTGCCAAATGAACCAATTTATGCTACTAAGTAGAAGAATTACTAGCAATTCTTGATGTTACCTTTGAAGAATGTGGTATTTTCCTTCAGAAAGTAAGATCTAAGCCTGGCTCAGTTGGTAGAGCATGGGACCCTTAAACTCCGGTTTGTGAGTTCAAGCCCTGTGCTGGGCATGGAGCCTGCTTAAAACAAACGAAACTACAACAGCAACAAAAAGAACTCCACATAGGGACATCTAAACTTCTTTTCAAAGCAAAAAATGTGTATAAACTCTTCAGTCAAGGAAAGTTGGTATAATGTAACAATTTTAGAGGAAGTTGTGAGGTCCTAATTGTTTGGAGGAATAGAAAGCTCCAGTAGAGCTCATAAATTACTTGGCAGTCAGTTTTCCTTTCTGGTTTGCCATTGTGGGCAGCTAATTTAGAAGTGTTAAAAGGAACCTAAAATTTATGTTAAAGTGGATTTAAGTGAATATATTGGAATTCTTTTCTTTTATAATTTGTTTATAAAAACATCATATTGAGTTGCCTTGTAATGAGACATTGAAACTAAAATTAAATAACAGGATATTTCTAGTCCATGCAACCTCAAATCATAACAGCTACTTATTACAATTCTAATAGCCCTTTACAGTTTATAGTTTTAAAGATATTTCCAGATACCGCATTTGATCCTTGAAACAACCAATAAAGAAATTACATTAGGTGTTAGGATCATCATTTTGCAGACAAAAGAAACAAAAATATTTGAGGCCCAGAGACTTAGTAACTTACCTGCAGTCATAGGCTTTTAAGTTGCAAAGCTGAGAATGGAACTTTGGTCTTCTATTTATTAAATGACACTATGCACAATGAATCATGGAACACTACATCAAAAACTAATGGTTTACTGTATGGTGACTAACATAACATAATAAAAATAAATAAACAAACAAACAAACGACATTATGCATGAAGTATTTTAGTGCAGGCCTGGCACCTTGGGAATTTTTAAACAAATGTTCCTGTGTCCTGTGCTGTTTCTGACCACTATGCTTTATTCTTAAAAATCCCCAATTTTTTTGGAGCAATATTTTTAATATTTTTGTAGTTTTCTGTATTTTTTTGAGAAATATTTTTAGTATTTCTGTAGTTTAGGCTTTGGTGCTTAGGCACCCTTTTCACTTTATAAAATCAGATTTTAGGCAGCATTAATTCGCTCTGTACAGGAATATTTATATGCTTTATATGTTAGGACAAATTGTTCTCAAATAATGCAATTAGCACTTTATCAACTGGAAAAATCAGCATCTCCTTTTTCTGCTTTCCTACCAATATGAATCTTCAATTTAGAAACCAGATACAAACATTTTACACATTTAATAGAGAAAAAGAATACCTAGTCAGAAATAAAAAATCTTGCATTAAATGAGACTCCCGTATAAGTCTATGAGTGGCAGTTGTTTAAAGCATAATTTGATTAGTTAAGTTGCTAATATGGATATAACTGTGACATACATGGAAACTCTTTGTTAATTTTAAACTTGTTAAAATTTGTTGGAAAAAAAAATGTAGTCCTGATGTAGATTATGAATCAGTGGCTGAATTTTTTTCCCCTCACCTGATCCTTAAGCATCTGTTGGTTGATAGCCCTGACAGAAAGCAGGGGAAAAGCTCCAGAAATTCCTGGAAAATAGAATTAAATGGTGCAGTCTTGGTATTTACTAACTAGCTTTCGATTCTTCTTGTCTCCTCTTGTTAGTCTGACTTTATTCCTTCATTCCTGCTGCCGATTCAGCTCAACGTCAGTTCCTCTTGTGAGCTAGGCAACTTCAGGTTTGCTCTTACTGCTTTTTGATCACTACCTCTGTAATCCACATGTCACTTTCTATTTGCCATCTGTGTTCCATGTATGTTACCGCTTCCAGTTAACTAGAATTTTTAAAATAACTTATATGTGATCTGTGGAAGTAATTTTTCTTAAAATAATTGTGGCAGAAAAAAGATGTTACTGGTTTGAATACTAGTACTGTATACTGGTATTTTAGTTTATAACTTGTTTGGGGATAAGTATATCTATATATTATGTTGAGTAGTACTACAAAGAAACTTCAGAAGTGCTTTATTTTTAATAATTGTACTTAAAATAAGACTGTCTATATTCAGGGACACATAAAATAAGGCTTACGGAGCTATTTTTGGTTATTCTCTATTTGAAAATTCTAGTTAAATTTGTAGTGCAAATGACATTAATTTGGGTACAAGTAAAATTTTGAGACAAGGTCAATATGAAATCTCAGCTCACATGTTTTTTTCTAAAGGCATTTTGTTAATTTGGTGTAACTTAGAATATCCTTTTAGTGTTTTAAGTCAGGATTGGATGTTAAGAACAACCAGTAAAAATTGAGTTAGCTCATATACTAGCTGCATCATTTTATAGTGTGTCAGTTCTGTTATTGGTGAAATTGACTTCTATGGACAGGCTTTAGAACTTAATTATCATTTATTATTTTCTTTCTTGCAGTCAGCATTCTATGTTTGAGATGGGATTGTTGCAGCACTTGAATCAAGACTCTCCAACATGATATATATGATTATCAAAACTCATCAATGAATCACTTAAGATCTTGTATTTTATTGTATGTAAATTATACCTGAATTAAAACAAAACAAACTGAGCATGTTTGCTTAGAGGTGGGGTGAAAGGTCATGTACTGAACGTCGTATGTCTGTGTCTGCAGACCTGCCATAGCAATGGTAGCTGCCCCTCTGAGGCCCGACAGAAATTCCTTCTACCTCTCTGCTTACTTCATGTAGCCACTGATAACAAGGGGAAAGCAGTCTTTTGTTTTGTTCCCTTTGTTAAATTTGGGAATATTTTACATTTGTTCTGAAGTTAAATACTTAAAAGGCAAATTGCTATAGTCAAGATTTCAAAGAGTTAAGGTTTCTATTAGACTTTGATGCTCTTAAGAAGAATTAGGTTATTCAGTAAAGAGTGTCATTGGAAAAAAAATATATCCAAATCGTTACAGTAAGCCCTAATGGTATAGGTCTGTCCCATTTGTTTAACTGATAGACAGCTATCACTATGTTCTAGTTGTTTTCCATAGGTTAATGCATTTAATCCTTATCACAACCCTATGTTATAAGTACTTTGTTTTTTTTAATGAAGGTAACACTTTCTTTTCTGTTTAATTTTTAATCCAAACTTTTATTTAAATTCCAGTTAGTTAGTATACAGTTAATTACATGCAGCTAATTTCTACACCTGGTTAATTTCTATACCTGAAATTAATATTATACTGTATGTTAACTAACTGGAATTTAAATAAAAGCTTGAATAAAAATTAAGCAGAGAAGAAAAGAAAATGTTACCTCCTACCAGTCCCATTTTACACAGGGAACTGAAGATGGGTAACTTGCAAAAGATGACTTAGTAAGTGACGCTAGAGTTCAAATCCAGGCAGCTTGGCTCTTGGAGCATATGTTCTTTTTTTTTTTTTTTTAAAGATTTTATTTATTTATTTGACAGAGATCACAAGTAGGCATAGAGGCAGGCAGAGAGAGAGAGAGGAGGAAGCAGGCTCCCTGCTGAGCAGAGTGCCCATACGGGCTCTATCCCAGGATCCTGAGATCATGACCTGAGACGAAGGCAGCGGCTTAACCCACTGAGCCACCCAGGTGCCTGGAGCATATGTTCTTGACCATGTTGCCACATTGCCTGCGAGTAGATCACTAGATGGCAAAAATATTTGGCTTCCTGCAGTGATCTAGTTAGTATAATTCTTTATGCGCAGCATTTATAAGTAATAAGATGAGAATTTCATATGAAACACTCTCGTTATTTGAAAGTATATCCGGTAATTGCAAGTTAACACTATTCCGTATTAGAAATATATATATATATATATATATATATATATATAGTTTTCTCAGTTATTTTTATTTGGTTTAAATTGTCCAAAAAAAGTATGTCAGAAATTTTAACATTAGGAAGCAAAAAAGTCAAATTGGACATGCATTGGTATAATTCTTGTCATAAGAAATATGTGTCTTATAATTCATTACTCAGTTTTGGAAATTCCAGTGATTCTGTATTGTCTTTTAAAAGTTTTTCAGCTTTAACATTTGATTAGTAAATTCACTTTCATTTGAACCTGCTTCCTTTGAAGCTTTTATATTTTTGTTACTGATTTGGAAATATAAGGAACTCTTAATCTTTTATGAGGCAGCATGGTATAAAAAGCTGGGTTTGTACCTAACTGGTTTGAATCATAACTCAGTACTTACTGGCTGTGGAACTTAATGCAAATTACCCAGTCTTTTTGACCCTCAATTTTGTCATTCATGAAATGGAAATAATACCTTGTAGGGTTGCTAGGATTAAATGGGAATGTATTTCCTGTAGTGTGGCACATGTTCTCTGCATCTTTCTAACTTATGATGTAGGTTAAAGTCTTGGGTAAAATCTCAAACTGTGAATAAGAAAGGTGAGGATCTGTGAAAAATGAAACCTTCAGAAGACTGGATGTTTAGATTCTATGTAAAGGAAGCATTGGATTGTTGCTCTGTCAGAGACCCCCACGCCGATTCTGGCCTTTGACTTCTTATATGTCTGGTTAAATTGAACTCCCTCTCACAGCTTCCTTCAAACTAAATGCAGTCTTCTGTCCTGCCTTCTCCATACAGCTCTGTGTGTGAGCCACACTGGCCTGCTTGCTGCTTCCTAATGTTGTATGTATTTCCGCATCCCTGTTCTGTTCCCTGCCTGAAGTGTTCTGATTGCTTGTTTGTTCTTCTGTCTACTGATGTCTGACTGACTTCTTAAGGATTTTCTAACATATCACCTATTTTGTAAAGCTTTAATTAGAATTAGCCCCTCTCTCTTTATCTCTTAAAATATTTCGGTCTTATATTTAGTAGAATATAAGTCATGTGGCACCGCTGCATGTCTGTGTGTCTATTTGTCTTTCCTGACAGAGTAGGGACTTTTCCAGTGCAGTAGTCTTTGCTTACTTAGCCTCTGCTCTCATTGCCCCTTGCACGGAATGTTCAATGTGTGTTTGAATAATTAAGTGAATGAAAGGGGGCCAACTGAGTTTACTTTAATGAGTATATAACATTCCTATTTATGTATAATTAGAGACAAATGGTTTTGTTTAAATAAGGTAACCAAGTCCTTTTCAACTTTAACTCCTTTATTAGTATTCATAGTGCAAGGATACATTGGAGTTTAGTCCTGGTTAAAATGACTGCATTTCAAGGGGCATTGTATTATTGTGCTTTTCTATAAGGCTGAAAATCATACAGTGTCTTTACTGAAATTTAGCATTCAGTTGGAAAGTTCATTAGGAGCAGTAATTACTATTACTTTGAATTAGAAATACTTTGCTGTTGCATTGCTCAGAATAATTCAACTTAAATTTTTTACTTGTATCTATTTATAATTTTTTATGTAGGAATTCTGGATTGGTGGAAGCTGCCACTGCTTTGGGTCCCTACTGCTGCCTCATTTGTCTTCTGAGTGTTATTTTCTATATGTTGGTGCTCCCAAGACAGGGTTACAAAGTAAAGATTATTCACTTTCAGGAATTACTACTGCTGTAGGCTTGATTTGAGCCTCCAGTCTCTCTCTCTCTTTTTTTCTTTCTCATGAACGGACATAATACCCAAAATATTTTGATAATTGAACATAGTTCTTTGAATGAGCTATGTTTTTAGGTGGAACTACTTTCTTAGGTGAGAATAATAGATGACAGCTATTATTTGTAATGTGTGATAATCCTAGTAGTTTTGGAGTCCCCATAGTAGAAGAACACTTTGAGATTGGGGGTGAATTTATATATTCTTAAAGTGACAAAATTGCCACATAGTAAATGCTACTTAAATCTTTTTTCATTACATATTTGTGTGTATGTATGTGTATATACATATATATATTGATAGAAATTCATCATTTTTTAAAAACTAAATACAGAGCTGAATTTAAGTCATGTGGAACAAAACAATATTTTGTCATGATACTTGGTAAATAGACCTGGAGGTAATTATAAAGCAAACAGTTTTTAAAAATCTGTTGCAGAAATAGTGCAGGCATTGTATCAACAACAGAAAATAAAAAACAAAAATGAGAAAAATATATATTCCCACCTCCTAGAGATGATTACTTTTAGTACCTTAGTTTGTAATCTTTTTGTCTACATATGTCTATCTGGGTATATATGCATTCTTATTCGATTATGGCATAATGCTGTGTATTCTCTTTTGAAACCTTTTTTTTTTTTAGTCAGTAATGTTTGCTTTTCCATTTCAGTCATTTTTTTATCCCATATAATGCCCAGATCATTTTCAAATTTCTCTGGTTGGCTCAAAAATGTTCTTTATGGCTTGTTCGTCTAAAACAATAGCATTGTACCTATGAACTTGGCTCTTAGAATCCTTAAGTCTTTTTTTTTTTATTTTAAAAAATGTTTTGGAAGATTTTTATTCATTTAATTGACAGAGAAAGGCACAGTGAGAGAGGGAACACAGCAGGTGGAGTGGGAGAGGGAGAAGCAGGCTTCCTGCTGAGCCTGATGTTTGCCTCGATCCTAGGACCCTGGGACCATGACCCGAGTGGAAGGCAGAGGCTTAACGACTGAGCCACCCAGGCACCCCAACCCTTAAGTCTTTTAAAAACAAGAGATACCCATTCCTCCCCTCCTTGCCTTTTAAAAAGACATTTGAGCAGAGACTGGGTCATATGTTTCAGACCTTTTGAATTTGTCCAGTTTATTCTCATGTCCTTTAGCTTGTTTTTCTATCTCTTGTATTTAATGTAAATTAAAATTTATATCTAAATACTTGGTTGAGTCTCAGGTTGAAGATACCTTGGATATCATAGGTGATGCTGTGTCCTTCATATTGTATCACACAGAAAGTTACAGGATCTCTGCTTAACTTCCTTGGTGATGCCCAGATTTACTACTGAAATTGGGTGGTGGCAGTCTTTTCTGCCCGCTGTTCAGTTACATTGGTCTCCTTACATCAGAAGGTATTTTGGGTGGTGTTGCTTTGGCTTTCTTAAGAAAAAAAAAGTTTCAGTTCTTCATCATCCACTAACCTGTTGGTTTAGAACCAGTTGTTGATCCTTGCCTAAATCAATAAATTTATTAGGGTTTGCAAAATATGACTTTTAAAGTTCTATTCTTTTGTGTTTATTAACACAATGTTTTTCTGTAAAGTAGATCTTTACTGTATGAAATGGTGCTATTTGGTTGTCGTGAAATACAGCACCTACAGGAAAAGTAGCATAAATACTTAATCTCCCTCTTTTTCTACTTTCAGAGTAGAGAAAGAACTGTTCTAACAGCCACTTCAAAAGGTGATAAATGAAAAATAGTTTGTTCTTTTTTTCCTTTGAGATTCTTTATCTAGACTCAAGTGTTTTTAATTTTATTTAGGGTGTTTTAATTTACTACCATTTAAATTGTTTCTTCATACTCAGTTTGTTAGAGCTTTAGGTCCTGGGATGTCCTTCATTTTAGCTCCTATATCTGTCTGATAGAGATCATTATCTCTTGAGTACCTTCCTTGTCTCCTGGCACAGAAAAATATCCCAGACTCATCTTGTACCTTCCTGCCACAGACCTGGCATCCATTATAGTTCCAAGTTTAGTGCCTTTTAATATATTAAAATACTAGAGATGCAGTCTGGGTCCATCTAGGGATTGTTTGCTGCTAAGATTGATATGCTTTTAGGCCATTTCAGTGAAAAGACCTAGAGAACATAGATTTTTATAAACATGAGTTCATATTGATATTTCCAATTAAGGTTTTTACTTGATTTCTTGATTTTATACCTATAATCATAAATCTTAAAATCATTAGTAAAATTTCATTTTTTTGTACAATATAAAGAAGAAAGCTTGAGGATATCAATACTGATAATAGTAAAAACAAACTTGCAGAAAAAGTTTAAAATTTCTTTGTAGTTCTTTTTTTTTTAAGATTTTATTGATTTGAAAGAAAATGGGCATGAGAGAGAATATGAGCACAGGGAGAAGAGAAGCAGACTCCTCTGCTAAGCAAGGAGCCCTGTGTGGGGCTCGATTCCAGGACCCTGAGATAGATGTGTAACCAACTGAGCCACCCAGGAGCACTTCTTTTTAGTTCTTTTTGTTCTTACAGTGTTTCCTACCAAGAAGTACAGTAAACTTGCAGTAGCCAAATAACTCCTGTGAAATAAACTCTATCTCCTGGTTACCAATTTGATATTTAATTGGATTTGTTTTTGTTGCTGGTTTTAGTGTATGTTTTTCCCCTTTGCCCACCCCTTCTCTATGAAGCAAACATGTTTATTGGTCTCTCAGTTATCATTTGTGTGTGTGCAAATGCACATGTGTGCTGAGAAGTTCAGATTCAGGCAAATTGTGTGTAAATCTTACTCATTTTATCCAAAAAGAAAATATTTTTTGTACAGAAGGTAGCATATTGTATATGCTATTGTGTGAGGTCTTTTTTCTTTTAATGAAAGGTTTTTATTTTTATTTTATTTTTTTTTAAATTTATTTATTTGAGAGAGAGAGAGATGGAGACAGATAGTGAAAGAGCATGAGCAGGGCAGAGGGAGAGGGACAAACAGAGTCCTGGTTGAGCAGAGAGCCTGATGTAGGGCTCTACCCCAGGACGCTGGGATCATGACCTGAACCAAAGGCAGATGCTTAACCGACTGAGCCACCCAGGCAACCCTGTTTGTTTGTTTGTTTGTTTTTTCCCCTTAAAATATTTTTAGGTCTGTCCAATCAGTGTGTGGTAAAACTATGGATAAAACCTTTAAAAAAATAATTTTAAAAAGCTTTTAGTAACTTGATAATTATTTTCAATTGAAAATAATACCGAAAATAACTCAATAATGTGAAAGCAGCCAAAAGTGATGAAAAAAGATCTACAAAAAGGCACTGGATTTGGTGAATTTTGGATTGTACTTGAAGATCAAATGGGGTCCAGGAGTAGGTAGGTGGAGAACTTCAGGGAGGGTGTTGAAGGGAGGCTTGGGGCAGATCAGCTTGGCTGTTTTGGAAGGTCCATCTCAGAAAAATCACGAGATTAGAGAGAGGAATAATGGTACTCGGGAAGAAATGAGGTCTGCCACTATTGACAAATGCATAGAAATGTAGATTGGTTGGTATTTTTTGTTTTGTTTTGTTTTTTTAGTTTGATGCAGATTCTTCTGGAGCACAAAAGTTTGTTTTTATGTTGACTACAGTATGTAACATAAGTAAATAGAATGGCATGCTAAATGTTGATTACCTTGATGGTGAATGAGGAAAACTTTCTACCTTAGTTCAGTATTACTAAGTCACAAATACCAAGGACTTGGAAGAGATCATTGTGGTTGGCTCAACCTAATCTTGTGGAGTAGGAAATTTAAGCCTGGAAAGATGAAGTCATGTCCAGGTTATACAATGGGATGGCGGCATAAGCCAGGTCTTAAATCTGGCTTCCTAATTCTTAATTGTATCTACTTTTCTCTATGCTGTGGTGCCTTTTGTAACAATGAAAAATGAGAAGTTGTGTAGCTTTTTTTTTTCCCTTTATTCTTCTTTTTTTTCTTTTTTTTTTTTTTTTTTTTTTTTTTTAGAGACTTTAATTTTTTATTTTTTATAAACATATATTTTTATCCCCAGGGGTACAGGTCTGTGAATCACCAGGTTTACACACTTCACAGCACTCACCAAATCACATACCCTCCCCAATGTCCATAATCCCACCCCCTTCTCCCAAACCCCCTCCCCCCGGCAACCCTCAGTTTGTTTTGTGAGATTAAGAGTCACTTATGGTTTGTCGCTTTTTTTGTTTTTATTTTGATACTTGGTTTTTGTCCCAAGGTAACTTCAGTTCTGATTTATAGACTGTGGTTTTTGTTTTCATGTATGTGGGCCTAAATAGTGTAAATGTGGAAGTTCCTTTTTTCCTTAATTTTTATGTACTTACTTTTAATGTACTAGGTAAAGAGATTTGAAAATTATTTTGCCATATAATTATTTTGAGAATTTTTGGGGGAATTAATTTTATGTACCTGTGTTTCTTAATTACACATGATGGTTTAGAGATAAATACATTTGACATCCTTTTACTAGCATAGGTATAGTGATTTTTATAATCAGCTAATGTTTTACAACAAGTACATGTAGTTTGCATTGTTGTATATTTCAGATGTTTCCTTAACTTAAGTACTCAGATATTTATCCCAACATTATTGCTATGGGGTTTCCCGCAGAAAGACTTGAAGGCGTATACAGGAACAATATTGATGATGTAGTAAGGTAAGAACTCTTAATTTTCTGTTGCAAATATTGATGTATTCATGCTATATTTTCATTTAGAGAAGATTTCTAAGTCTTAGAAAATGATGTGCTTTGTGATGTGAACTCTTTTTATTATGTTGGTGCTCTATAACTGCTTTTTGTTTGTTTAATGGACCTCAATGGGATACAGTTCATTTGATAAGAACTAACCTTTGACATGGTTAGGTGTATGTAATAGGATTTCCTGGATTCCTTTTAAGGCTTCTTACCAATTTAAGTCCTGGATTCAGTTACACTATGGTTTTTGTCTTTTATTTCACAATGGGGGATTAGATTTAATCCTTGAGTGTATTCACTCACTTAAATTTATTCATTCTAAGGTAGAGATAACTGATACCATGTATTTTTTACATAGAACAGTTTATAATGGAGCATAAGTATACTAAACATTTGAAGAAGTAATTTGGTACAGAGGATCTGGACAGGAATTGCTGGGCAAACCAAGGCCTGACTTTGTCTCTTGCATGATTTTTTAAGTGTAATTATTATCCAGCTTGAAACCGTATTTCTCAAGACTGATTTAAATAATTTTAACACATGTATAACCTAAGAGTATGTGATCTATTTTATGAGAGAAGGAATTTGTTTCTGTTGTAGTCTTAATATATTTTCTCATTTCAAAGCAAAACTATATATGTATGAAACATCAGAAAATTTAATGGCTTTTAAAGTTTAAAATTTTGGATTATTTTTTTTTAATTTTTTTTAAAGATTTATTTATTTATTTATTTGACAGAGATAGATCACAAGTAGACAGAGAGGCAGGCAGAGAGAGAGGAAGGGAAGCAGGCTCCCCGCCAAGCAGAGAGCCCGATGTGGGGCTCGATCCCAGGACCCTGAGATCATGACCTGAGCCGAAGGCAGCGGCCCAACCCACTGAGCCACCCAGGCGCCCCTAAAATTTTGGATTATTTTGTTTATCTTCTTAGAGAAATCTCTTTCTTGGAGACTTTCAATTTAAATATTTGATTAGAATTAATGTTATCTTGAATGGGAGAGCACTTTGTAAAGCATTATGCAAATGTAGAATCCTTATATAATTGAGTATATGAATTGTCTGTGTCCTTATTATGAGCTAGCCATAAGTTGTTTTGTTAAGTGGTTAATTTTTAACAATTTGCTTTGAACCAATGTATATATTTACATTTTGCAGTATTGAGTTGTGTCCAGTTGGACTGTTGTTGTGTTTAAATTGTTCAGAATTTTAAAATCAGTATCAGTATCTACAAAATGTACAGAAAAACCAGACTACTTTTTCGTAGTTTTATTACAGTTAGAGGTACATGGGGCTGTCAGAAGTACTGTTTAAGAATTTGAAAATAGGGAAATAAATGTGTCTTCTCATGGTTGGGCAGGACACAGTTGGAAGGATGCATAATATCAGATCCACGAGAGCAATAGCCTGATATGGCTTAGTCAGTGATAATACACATCTACAGAAACACAGTGGGTGATGGAAAACAGAATGACGGGTGTAAATTTTGCATCGAGAGAGATGGAGAATCTGGAAAATGAGCAGTGCATCTGAAGTGCAGGAGTGTTTATTAAGCCCCCTGAGGACCTAGATGAAATACCTTGCAGGTTGATCTCTTTTATATTACTACTATATAATTCTGTATTCAACCAAGTACTACTTAACCAGATCAGATTAGTACTCATGTGGAAAAAGAGTATGAATACTATGGATAGAGGACAAGTTTTTGGGTCACTGTAAGGGCCTCCTTGTGGTGGGTTTACCTGGGGTGCTTGCTCCCTTTGCTCTCTTCTGTGAATAAGTCACTGAAGCTGATTGATCATCTTTAAGTTACTGATAAAGTTCGGTTTCTGGATCAGCACATTTCATTTTCAGACCTTAGACTGATACTCTCACCAAGAAAATACTGTGCTACCAGTGCTTTGATCTTTCATCTTCCAACTTTGCAACCCCTGCCTTTAAGCCACTGAAATAAGATTCACAAATTTAATTTGTGAAATAATAACCAAAGTTGAAGTTTATTCTATCCACTTTAATGTATCTATTTTATCTAGCTTTTGTCTTTTTCAAATCTGTTATTCCTTAAAAAGATTTATGTGTTGGTTTGTTATTTAGCCAGTAGTTGCTTTAGCCAAATGTCACCCTTTGGCAAGGGTGGTAGCCTGTAAATGACGAAGAATGATCTGCTGAGTAGAATAGCTATGGCGTGCATGCCTGGCTTGTCTTGCCCTCCTCCTCCCCTCCAGTTTTGTGACTGGGGATATATATAGCTATTGAGGCTTTCGTTGGCTTCATTTGCTCACTCCACTCCACTTCTTTTATGAGAAAAAGGAGGAACAGTCACCAGGAAGGTAGCTGTAGCTTTTCCCCTATGAAGTAAAATAATTTCCAAGAAGAGGATTAACTTCTCTAAGGGATTGGCTGTCTCTAATACCTAAATGATTCATTTCCTTGATTGGTTCCCACAATATGGGAAATAGTAGTAATAAGCAGTAGTGATTTCTTTTTGGTTCAAAGATGATAAAGTGATAATGAAAAGCGTGTCTTTTTATCTTCTTACAAGTTTTCTCATAAATGTATTTCCATTTGGATTTTCCTTTGCCCTATCTATTTGAATTTTTACTTCTCTAAATCCATGTTTTTTTCTATGATTTTCCCCCAAACAAGAAATATTGTTCCAGGTTCAGGTTTTGTTGGTGTTGTACATCTTTGCTCTGAGTAAAAGAAACTGAAATTGCAAATGCCTTTATGCTTAAATTATGCAGTATTAAACTGTTTTGGGATATGGATTGTTATGGCAACGTGAAATTTTATACTTAAGGTACTCAAGTAACAAATATTTAACTTCTCCTTTTGAGGTTACCTCCTAGGGTTAGGAATTAATGTAAAAAAATAGAAAGTGGGGGAGAAGTGAACCAAGTTGGAATTTTTTACTATCTTAACTGCAACTGTTAGGCTTAATAATAAGAATTGACATGTCAGGACAAGGACATTTCAACAAAGGAAGATGAAGAGCTAACTCTTCCCAGATTGTTTTTTCTTCTTTTCCTCTTATTCCTACCTTCTCTTCCCCTCCTTTATTGCGATTAAGCTCTTGCTCTGACCAGCTGGTAATTTGAAACAATGTTTTATTCAGATAATTGATTATTCTTGAGTATGTGTGGCAATCTTATCCCCCTGGGCTAATATTGAAATTACCCTAATTTATATGTTATCTGGTATAAATCTAAGCAGCCTTTAACAAAATGATGCATTATGTGTTTAACCGACATAGCTTAAGAACTGTTCTGTACTTAATAAATCAGCCAAATGTAGGTTTAATAGAGGTGAACTGGCTTTCTTACTGCAGAACCTTTAATACACTACTATGCCTTGCAAATCTCCCAAGAATGAAATTCGAATATGCTGCTTTCCTTTTCCTTTTTCTTCCCCCCATTCTCCCTTCTCTCATTTCTTTTGTACTGTGTTAAAATAACATCTTTCTAAAACAGTGTTTCTTGGAGCACAATTTGGGAAGTGTTGAAAATGAAAAAAGATGCATCTAACAATATTTCCTCCTAGTCTGAAATCAGTAGGAAGTAATTTACTTCCCCTTTTATTGGAAAGATTTTAGATGCGGTTAGATTCCCATATTTGTCATAAGAGAAGGCTTAGAGCTGAGCATTCTGATACATAGTGATTAAAAAAAAAAAGACTTTATCCATTGTCTTCTATACTATCAGCTTTTTTGTTCGTGTGTGTGTGTGTGTGTGTATTTGTATATATATATATCCTCCAACTTTCCTGTTTTATACATTCTTCCCAAAGAAATTTAAAATAATCTTCTCTTAATTATATGTCGATCTCTCAATCAGCCTTTTATTTATGTATTAATGTCTGATAAAAAAGGAATTGTTTGTCTTCCCAACAATATCATTATTGGCTGTTCAGTTCCAAGAATTAAAAAGAGAGCATATAGAGGAAAGTGTCACACTAATTTAGAGGAAAGAGTATTGTTTCCATTCTCCATTTCAACAACTTTTGACTTCTCTTTTATACTGCCTTTCTTTTTCCTGCTTCCTTTTTTCTCTTTATTGTGGCAAAAATTATATAACATAAGATCAATCATTTTAAAGTGAACAATTCACTATCATTTAGTACCTTTCCAGTATTTTGTAACCACCACCTCTCTCAAGTCCCCAAACATTTTTAATACCCCCAAAAGAGAAGCCTATACCCATTGGCTGCCTCCCACTTCTTTTGTTAGTTTTATTTCCTTACAAATAGCAGATCCATGATAGATTTGACAGTGTTTATAGTATCTGCATCAATCTAGCTTTTAGGATTTTAATAATATGTAACACTTATTTTTCATTATTTCTGTTGTATAAGCTGTTTACATGTGTCATTTTATTAAAAATCTCTACAATTAAACTGTCCCCATTTCATATATGGTTTAAAAGAAGTTAATTTCCCCAAGTGCCATTGTGGGTAAGTAGTGAGCTGAGGGTCGAGTCTAGTCTGTGAGATTCCAAAGCTGATTGTCTCAGTAGCCATATCTATCAGAGGATGAAATGTCTTACCACATACATATGTACACCAGAATATGCCTATATAGGCATATTCCAGAAAAGTTTATTTACGATTTGAGTTTCCAGGTTGAAAAAAAAGCTGTAAAGTGCCAAGCACAATGAATGAAAACAGGCCAATACCAGGCAGTTAGTACAAAATTTCTTTAAGAATATCAGAAATAATGAGAATGTCTCAAAAGCTTTTGGGATCATTTAGGAGGGATTAGGAGTATATATGTCATCTAACTTCTCATAATCTAAGAATCTAATTTAAAGATGGAAGATGGAGGACTAGCGCTTTACAAGTTCTGCATTCAGCCTAGAGTTCTGTATCCAGCCAAACCATTAGTCAAGTGCAAAAGGAGGAAGGAAAGACCTTCAAGAACAAGAAAAAAAAATATATCCACCATGCAACATTTCTTAGGAAATTCCTAGACCATGTGCCCTAACAATATAAGAGAATAAACCATCAAAAATAAAGAAAGGGGCTTTAAAATTTCGTTTTAAATTTTTCTTTTTTTTTTCTTTTTTTTTTTTTTTTAAGAGAGGGGGTCAGTGAGGGGGCAGAGGGGAGAGGAAGAGTCTTAAGCAGGCTCCATGCCCAACCCAGAGACTAATGCGGTGCTCCATCTAACATCCCTGAGATCAGAACTTGAGCTGAAGAGTCAGATGTTTAACCAACTGAGCCACCCAGGTGCCACTAAACTTTACCATTTTAACCATTTCTGAGTGTATACTTCAGTGGCCTTAGGTACATTCATATTGTACAGCCTAAAACTTTTTTTTTTCTCCTACCACACTGAAATGTTGTACGCATTAAATAGTAGCTCCCCCATTTTCTCTACTCTGAGCTCTTGGCAACCACTGTTCTACTTTCTGTGTCTGTGTATGTAACTATTCTGGGCACCTTATATAAGTGGAGTCATGCAATCTTTGCCTTTTTGTGACTGACTTAGCATAGCATGTGACTTTGTTTAGCATAATGTCTTCAAGTTGCACTCATGTTGTGGCCTATATTGGCCATGTTTTCTTCCCTTGTATGTATATAGCACATTCTGTTTATTCATCCATGGATGGACACTTGAGTTGCTTCTGCCTTTTGACTGTTGTAAATAATGCTGATATGAACATGGGTGTACCAGTATCTGCATCTTGCTGCTTTCAGTTCGTTTGGTTGTATACCCAGAAATGGAGTGGCTGGGTCAAATAGTGATTCTGTGTTTAATTTTTTGAGGAACTACCATATTGTTTCTCCCAGCAGCCGCATCATTTTTCATTCTCAGCAGCAAGAATAAATGTTCCAGTTTCACTACATCCTTGTCAACACTTGGTATTTTCTGAGCTTTTTTTTCCTCATTCTTTTTTTTTTTTTTTTAAGATTTTATTTATTTATTTGACAGACAGAGATGACAAGTAGGCAGAGAGGCAGGCAGAGAGAGGAGGAAGCAGGTCCCCTGCAGAGCAGAGAGCCTGACATGAGGCTCGATCCCAGGACCCTGGGATCATGACCTGAGCCGAAGGCAGAGGCTTTAACCCACTGAACCACCCAGGCGCCCCACTTTTTTTTTTTTTTTAATAGAGCCATCCTAATGGGTGTGAAGTGGTATCTGTAACTTGAAGAAATCACACATGTCAGCTACAGAAGCAGAGACCTGAGAAACTTCCTTCTCTCTCTATGAGCCTTGGTAACTGACCTCTCCTGCAAAGCCCCTTCCCCAAAAGCAAGAGGAAAAGGACGGGGCATAAAGCACCCTTATTTTATCTAGACTCTTTCTAAGATTTTTCCCATTCTTTTTACTTCTGGAGTATGATAGCTGATGATTGCTTCGTTTGCTGGGAACCAGCGCTCTAGGAAATTCATGTTAGCCACTTGGCCACTCTCATGTACCCTGGCCCTCTGTTTTAAAAAATGAAAAAAAAATGCCAAAAGAAGGTTTTAGAAACAGAGGTATTTAAAATGTGCACATTGGACACATCAGTACTTCTAGCGTACACACTTAGAATGACTGTAATTATCTTGAAGCAACTTACAAAGTTTAAATTTGAGGTCTATGGTCTCCCTTCTTGGAAGGCCTATTTAAGCATCTGGTTGATTCAGTCTTATATTTCTCTCATCACCTAATAGGAGGCCTTCCATCTCTTTCCTCTTCTGTTCCTCTTTTAAATTTGAGTCTAGACAATATAGCTCAAAGTCCAGAGGAACCAGAAAAATGACCAATGATTTTCAGTTTTGGGGACTCTAATATTGCGTATGATCTTTTTGCCGCATGATCTTTTTTCTTTTCATTGAAGTATAGTCAACATATATGTTATATTAGTTTCAGGTTTATAATGTAGTGATTGGAAAAATCTAACAAGTATAACTGCCATTTGTCACCATAGAATACTCTGACTTATATTCCCTTTCATCACCATGACTTATTCATTCCATAACTAACCTGTATCTCCTGCTCCCCATCACCCATTTTTCCATTTTGTCCATAGCCATACCTGCTCCCTTTTGTATTTAAGGGTCTGTTTCTGCTTTTTGTTTGTGTTAAAAATTTTTTTTTTTCAGATTCTACATATAAGTGAAATCATATGGTATTTGTCTTTCTGTGACTGACTTACCTTGCTTAAGGTAATACTCTATATCCATCCATGTTGCAAATGCAAAATTTCATTCCTTTTTAATGGCTGAGGTATAGTCCATTGTTTGTGTATCAATCATCTCTTTATTCATCTGTCATTGGACACTTGGGCTGCTTTCATAATTTGGACATTGTAAATAATGCTGCAGTAAACATAGGGGTATATGTATCATTTTGAATTAAAGTTTCTGTTTTCTTTGGTTATATATACTTATTAGTGGAATTACTGGATCATAAGGCAGTTCCACTTTTAATTTCCTGAGGAACCTTCGTACTGTTTTCCATAGTGGCTGCACCAATTCACATTCCCACTAACAGTACATAAGGGCTCCTTTTTTTCCACATTCTTAACCAATACTTGTTTCTTGTCTTTTGGACTCTAGACGTTTGGCAGTTGTAAGGTGGTAAGGTGGTAACCTCAGTGTGGTTTTAATTTGCACTTACATAATGACTAGTGATGTTGAACATCTTTTCATGGGCTTATTGCCCATTTGTTTATCTTTTTGGAGAAATGTTTAGCAGTTTGTGTTTTTGTTGTTGAGTTCTAGGAGTTCTTCATATATTCTGGATATTAATCCCTTATCAGATATGTGATTTGAAAATATTTTCTCCCATTCTCTTGATTTGTTGATAGTGTTCTTGATGAACAAAAAGTTAAAAGTTTGATGCAGTACAGTACAATTTAACTATTTTTTGTTGTCTGCCTTTGGTGACGCATCCAGAAATCATTGCTAAACTGGAATTATGAAGCTTTTCTTCTGATTTCCTTTTAAGAGTTTTATAGTGTTTGGTCTTTTTTGCTTAGATCATTAATCCATTTTAAGTAATTTTTGACTATGTTTTAAGATAAGGGTCTAACTTAATGCTTTACATGTGGATATACACTTTTCCCAACACCATTTGTTGAAAAGACCATCCTTTCCCCTTTGAATGGTGTTTCCACACTTGTCAGAGAATTTTTGACCGTATATACAAGAGTTTATTTCTGGGTTCTCTATTCTAGTCAGTTGGCATATATGTCTGTCTTCATGCCAGTACAACACTTTGTATCTTTATGGTAGATTTTGAAATCAGTAATTGTGAGTCTTACATCTTTGTTCCTCTGATTCAAGAGTCTTTTGGCCATGGAGGGTTTTTGAGAGTCCATATGAATTTTAATGGAATTTTCTAGTTATGCAAAAAAAAAAAAAAAAAAATGTTTTGGGGATTTTTGAATGATATCAATCTGTACAGTTTTGTTGGATGATATTGAAATATTAACAGTATCAGATTGGGGTGTCTTTCCATTTTTTTAGGTCTTTTTTTTTTTTTTCAACAGTGTTTTATAGTTTTCTCTGTATATCACCTCCTTAATTAAGTTCTTTCCTAGATTCTCTTTTTTGGTGTTTATCATGGACGGAATTTTCCTTTTTGGATTGTTCATTGTCAGTGTATAGAAGTACAGCTGATTTTTGCACATTAATTTTGTATGCTGCTGCTTTGCTTAGTTTGTTTATTCTGATGATTTTTTTTTTTTTTTTGGTGTGGAATCTTTAAGGTACATGTAAAAACATATAGAACATGTCATCTACAAACAGAGTTAATTTTATTTCTTCCTTTTTAATATGGTTGCCTTTTTGGATAGAAGTAGCAAAACAGACTTCCTGTTTTGTTATTGACCTTAGAGGACAATTTTTGTCTTTTACCATTGCATGTCATGGTAGCTATAGGGTGTGGAGTTTTTCTTTTTAAATCGACTTTAGTTTTTGGAGCTATTTTACAATCACAGCTACATTCAATTAGAAGGTACAGAACTTTCCTGTATGCCCCCTGCCCTCACACATATATGGTCTCCTTCATTATCCTTGCCCTCTACCAGAGTGGTTTATTTGTTGTATTGATGAACCTGTTCTGACATCATTATACAAAATCCATAATTTCCATTAGGCTTCACTCTTGGTGTTGTGTGTTGTATGAGCTTGGAAAAATTTTAATGACATGTATCCACCATCATAGTAACATACCTAGTGGTTTCACTGCTCTAACAGTAGTCTGCAGTCTGCCTATTTGTCCCTTTCCTCCCAGCCCAGCCGCTGGCAACTGCTGATTTTTTTTTACTGTCTCCATACTTCTGACTTTTCTATACTGTCATATAGGTGAAATCATCCAGTATGTAGCATACAAAAACTCTGGTACTATCCAATATGGCAATAAATGAATAACCCACAGCATGCAAAATGGTATGGCCACTTGGAAGACAGTTGGTAGTTTCTTAAAAAACTAAACATGCTCCATAAAATCAAGCAATTGTATCCCTTTGGGTAGTTACCCACAAGAGTTGCAAACTTATATTCACACAAGAATGGATGTCAAGTCTTTAATGCCTGGCTCCTAAATGAGGAAAAAGGGGGGGAACGAAGGGAAAAAATGGGCTCTGGATCTTTAAGTCCCCTGGAAGCCTTTTCCATCAGTGGGGATTTCAGCAGTGGTGGCCTGCTTCTGTGTGTGCAGGTGTGTAATCAGAAGCAGCAGCCAATGATCAGAACACAGATCTCTGATATTTGGAGGACAAGGTCCCATAAGCTGGTGTAGGCTGTGCTAGGCATATGTGCATGGCTTCCTGTTGCTAGGTGAGGGGGTGGGCACTGGGGTGGGTAGCTGGTACCATGTGAGAGTTGAAATTGACTGAAATTAACTGTGATTTACTGTCTAAGCCTTTCCCTAGAAGCTGCAAGCTTTTGAATAGACTCCAGGATTCCAAAATAGTTACACTAGTCAGATTATGCCAGTACAATTCTTGTTTAGGTGGGGAGATGGATTCCTGGTGACTCCTACTTTGCCATCTTCCCTCAACTAATTTCTTATTACAAGTTTTTTTTTATATCTTTTGGAATACGTGTTTATGTATTCCTTTGACAAAAATTTTAAAATGCACTTTGGCAGCTCATAGGAGTTCATAGGAATTGAGGAAAGAAAAGACTTCTAAAAACTAAAGACTGTATTCTCACAGCTGTCTTTAATGAATTCAGATTATTATATATTGAAATTATTTGAATGAAGTAAGGTACAGTGTGTCTTAGATTGTACTCATTGCACATTTTGAGAGTATTACCTCTCTGCTCTTACGTTTTTAGTCTACTTTCCAAGTTATCTGTAGTTAAATTTTCCCATTTCCCTTTGGAAAGTGCTGTTTTCTTGCTTTTTTCTGCTTTTCCATTGTATCAAATTTATAAGGCAGTGAGCCAATTGTGGGCATGAAATCCTTGGGAGGAGAGAGGAGGAAGTGGGAGGGGCAGCCATGGTGAATGTTTTCCTAAGTAATATTCAAGCTCTTTGAGAGTACTTACCCTCCCCCCTTTTTAAAAATGCTGTGATAGTTTCTCTTAAATAGATTGTTTATCCTCCTTCCAGTCTCACTGTTGCGCAAAGTGCTAGATAAGAAATTGTATAGTTCACATTATTAAAGGGAGTACAAAAGTATTTTACCAACCCTTAGTCAAAAAAAAAAAAAAAAAAAAACAAAAAAAAAAAAAAAAAAGCCAAAAAAACAGAACAGCTATAGGATAATAAATAAAAGAACAGAGTCAGAGTTCTGGGTTGCACATGACAGAAAGTAGCTCTAATTAAGCAGAAAAGAATTATTTGAAAAATATTAGATAGCTCATAGGTAGAGAATCAGGCTTAGAAATTTTGCAGAAGCAAAAGACCATGCCTTGCTTTGAGGGAAGCAAGGCATGGTCAAGAGGTTACAATAAGGCAGTCTCTGCTTAGGACATGGCTGCTTGAAAACTTGCTATCCCAGGTACTGCTGCCTTGACTGCATGTTGGTGACTGTGCTTATAAGCTTTCAGCTCTTCTGGAGCTTTCTTTCAGTGATCTGACTCCTTTGCCCCTTGCTATCACCACCTAGGATTCAGTGTCCAGAGTAGGAGGACCTAATTGGTGTTAGACTTGCACCCATGATGAGGAAGATAAGGAAGGGAATATTTGCTTCTCACTTCTTGAAATTCTCTCCAAATTAGAATGGTTGTGGATGCTGAACAGCCTAAAGAGTACTAATACCTCCTATAAATTTCTCTTACTTCACACGTCCTATCCTCAGACTCTCTTCCCAAAGAAACCTACAATTAAAACTTTCAGGTATTCTTTAAGAAACTGTTTTCTTCTTACATCCACTTTTTAAGAGAAATAGTTGGGAACATAGTGCCTACTCTTCTGCATCTTGCTTTTTTTTTTTTTTTTTTTTCATTTACCATACTTAGGAATGGAACTGATTTTGTTATTGGCTTTTATTCCATTTTATGATCATTCCATAATAAACAGTCCCCTCCAATCCATATTAGGTTATTTCTTGTTTGTCACTATTGAAAACAGCACTCTAATAAACATTTTCTCACACATACCTTGGTGTCCTTTAACAGGTATTTACTGAAGGTAGATCCTTAGCAGTGGAGCAGTGGAGTTCTTCTCTTCTCCACAGTAGAATTTATTCTCACCAACATGCATGACAGCATCTTTCCCCCTTCAGTCTTGGCAAACAGTATTATCAAACGTAAACTTTTTGTAATTTTTTGGGTAATTTGAGTTTGATTGCATTTCTTTAATTGTGAGATTAAGCGACTTTGTGATCTTTATTAGTCATATTTTTTTTCCTTTTGGTTTGTACATGTATACTGACTGACCCTATCTTCAGCATATTTAAATTTTTTTTTTCTTAATGATTTTTATGAACGCTTCAAAAATTAAGGAAGTTAGGGAGGAGGAGTCAAGATGGCGGAGAAGTAGCAGGCTGAGACTACTTCAGCAATCGGAGATCAGCTAGATAGCTTATCTAAAGATTGCAAACACCTGAAAATCCATCCGCAGATCGAAGAGAAGAAGAACAGCAATTCTGGAAACAGAAAAACAACCACTTTATGAAAGGTAGGACTGGCGGAGAAGTGAATCCAAAGCGACGGGAAGATAGACCCCGGGGGGAGGGGCCGGTTCCCGGCAAGCGGCGGAGCAACCGCGCACAAAATCAGGACTTTTACAAGTCTGTTCCGCTGAGGGACATCGCTCCAGAGGCTACGCGGGGCAAAGCCCACACGGGGTCAGCGTGGCCTCAGGTCCCGCAGGGTCACAGAAGGATCGGGGGTGTCTGAATGTCGCAGAGCTTGCGGGTATTAGAACCGGAAAGCCGGCTACAGAGACAGAGCCGACAGTAAGCTCACAGCTCGGGGTGACCTTGAAGTGGTCGCAGGCTCGGTGAGCTCGGAGCGCGGCCGGAGGTCAGGCAGACGGGAGTAACTGGGCGCGGTTCTCAGAGCGCGCACTGAGGAGTGCGGCCCTGGGCTCTCGGCTCCGCCGGACCTGAGACCAGGAGGCCGCCATTTGCATTCCCGTCCTCCAGAACTCTACGGAAAGTGCTCAGGGAACAAAAGCTCCTGAACGCAAACCCAAGCGGATTACTCACCCTGGCCCCAGGTAAGGGCGGTGTAATTCCGCCTGGGGCAAAGACACTGGAGAATCACTACAACAGGCCCCTCCCCCAGAAGATCAACAAGAAATCCAGCCAAGACCAAGTTCACCTACCAAGGAGTGCGGTTTCAATACAAAGGAGAGCAGCAGAATTCTAGAGGAGGATAAAGCAAAGCACGGAACTCATGGCTTTTTCCCTGTGATTTTTTTTAGTCATGCAGGTAATTTAATGTTTTTCTTTTTCATTTTTTGTTTTTTTTTCTTGCCTTCGGGTAAAATTTTTTTTAACTGTTACCTTTTTCTTTTTTAACGATTTTTTACTAGTTTATCTAATATATATATTTTTTCTTTTTTATATTTTTCTTAGGTGTTTTCTTTTTTTTTTTTTAATTCTTTTCTTTTTTTTTTTCCTTCTTCCTTTTTGAACCTCTTTTTATCCCCTTTCTCCCCACTCACGATTTTGGATCTCTTCTAATTTGGTTAAAGCATATTTTCCTGGGGTTGTTGCCACCCTTTTCGTATTTTACTTGCCCCTTCATATACTCCTAACTGGACAAAATGACAAAACAGAAAAATTCAACACAAAAAAAAAAAAAACAAGAGGCAGTACCGAAGGCTAGGGACCTAATCAATACAGACATTGGTAATATGTCAGATCTAGAGTTCAGAATGACAATTCTCAAGGTTCTAGCCGGGCTCAAAAAAGGCATGGAAGATATTAGAGAAACCCTCTCGAGAGATATAAAAGCCCTTTCTGGAGAAATAAAAGAACTAAAATCTAACCAAGTTGAAATCAAAAAAGCTATTAATGAGGTGCAATCAAAAATGGAGGCTCTCACTGCTAGGGTAAATGAGGCAGAAGAAGGAATTAGTGATATAGAAGACCAAATGACAGAGAATAAAGAAGCTGAGCAAAAGAGGGACAAACAGCTGCTAGACCATGAGGGGAGAATTCGAGAGATAAGTGACACCATAAGACGAAACAACATTAGAATAATTGGGATTCCAGAAGAAGAAGATAGAGAGAGGGGAGCAGAAGGTATACTAGAGAGAATTATTGGGGAGAATTTTCCCAATATGGCAAAGGGAACGAGCATCAAAATTCAGGAGGTTCAGAGAACGCCCCTCAAAATCAATAAGAATAGGCCCACACCCCGTCACCTAATAGTAAAATTTACAAGTCTCAGTGACAAAGAGAAAATCCTGAAAGCAGCCCGGGAAAAGAAGTCTGTAACATACAATGGTAAAAATATTAGATTGGCAGCTGACTTATCCACAGAGACCTGGCAGTCCAGAAAGAGCTGGCATGATATTTTCAGAGCACTAAATGAGAAAAACATGCAGCCAGGAATACTATATCCAGCTAGGCTATCATTGAAAATAGAAGGAGAGATTAAAAGCTTCCAGGATAAACAACAACTGAAAGAATTTGCAAACACCAAACCAGCTCTACAGGAAATCTTGAAAGGGGTCCTCTAAGCAAAGAGAGAGCCTACAAGTGGTAGATCAGAAAGGAACAGAGACCATATACAGTAACAGTCACCTTACAGGCAATACAATGGCCCTAAATTCATATCTCTCAATAGTTACCCTGAATGTTAATGGGCTAAATGCCCCTGTCAAAAGACACAGGGTATCAGAATGGATAAAAAAACAAAACCCATCTATATGTTGCCTCCAAGAAACTCATTTTAAGCCCGAAGACACCTCCAGATTTAAAGTGAGGGGGTGGAAAAGAATTTACCATGCTAATGGACATCAGAAGAAAGCAGGAGTGGCAATCCTTATATCAGATCAATTAGATTTTAAGCCAAAGACTATAATAAAAGATGAGGAAGGACACTATATCATACTCAAAGGGTGTGTTCAACAAGAAGATTTAACAATTTTAAGTATCTATGCCCCCAACGTGGGAGCAGCCAACTATATAAGCCAATTAATAACAAAATCAAAGAAACACATCAACAATAATACAATAGTAGTAGGGGACTTTAACACTCCCCTCACTGAAATGGACAGATCATCCAAGCAAAAGATCAGCAAGGAAATAAAGGCCTTAAACGACACATTGGACCAGATGGACATCACAGATATATTCAGAACATTTCATCCCAAAGCAACAGAATACACATTCTTCTCTAGTGCACATGGAACATTCTCCAGAATAGATGACATCCTCGGTCCTAAATCAGGACTCAACCGGTATCAAAAGATTGGGATCATTCCCTGCATATTTTCAGACCACAATGCTGTAAAGCTAGAACTCAACCACAAAAGGAAGTTTGAAAAGAACCAAAATACATGGAGACTAAACAGCATCCTTCTAAAGAATGAATGGGTCAACCGGGAAATTAAAGAAGAATTGAAAAAATCATGGAAACAAATGATAATGAAAATACAACGGTTCAAAATCTGTGGGACACAACAAAGGCAGTCCTGAGAGGAAAATATATAGCGGTACAAGCCTTTCTCAAGGAACAAGAAAGGTCTCAGGTACACAACCTAAACCTACACCTAAAGGAGTTGGAGAAAGAACAAGAAAGAAACCCTAAGCCCAGCAGGAGAAGAGAAATCATAAAGATAAGAGCAGAAATCAATGAAATAGAAACCAAAAAAAAAAAAATAGAACAAATCAACGAAAGTAGGAGCTGGTTCTTTGAAAGAATTAATAAAATTGATAACCCCCTGGCCCGACTTAACAAAAAGAAAAGAGAAAGGACCCAAATAAATAAAATCATGAATGAAAGAGGAGAGATCACAACTAACACCAAAGAAATACAAACTATTATAAGAACATACTATGAGCAACTCTATGCCAATAAATTTGACAATCTGGAAGAAATGGATGCATTCCTAGAAACATATAAACTACCACAACTGAACCAGGAAGAAATAGAAAGCCTGAACAGACCCATAACCAGTAAGGAGATTGAAACAGTCATTAAAAATCTCCAAACAAACAAAAGCCCAGGGCCAGACGGCTTCCCGGGGGAATTCTACCAAACATTTAAAGAAGAACTAATTCCTATTCTCCTGAAACTGTTCCAAAAAATAGAAATGGAAGGAAAACTTCCAAACTCATTTTATGAGGCCAGCATCACCTTGATCCCAAAACCAGACAAGGATCCCACCAAAAAAGAGAGCTATAGACCAATATCCTTGATGAACACAGATGCGAAAATACTCAACAAAATACTAGCCAATAGGATTCAACAGTACATTAAAAAGATTATTCACCACGACCAAGTGGGATTTATTCCAGGGCTGCAAGGTTGGTTCAACATCCGCAAATCAGTCAATGTGATACAACACATCAATAAAAGTAAGAACAAGAACCATATGATACTCTCAATAGATGCTGAAAAAGCATTTGACAAAGTACAGCATCCCTTCCTGATCAAAACTCTTCAAAGTGTAGGGATAGAGGGCACATACCTCAATATCATCAAAGCCATCTATGCCATCTATGAAAAAACCCACCGCAAATATCATTCTCAATGGAGAAAAACTGAAAGCTTTTCCGCTAAGGTCAGGAACACGGCAGGGATGTCCATTATCACCACTGCTATTCAACATAGTACTAGAGGTCCTAGCCTCAGCAATCAGACAACAAAAGGAAATTAAAGGCATCCAAATCGGCAAAGAAGAAGTCAAATTATCACTCTTCGCAGATGATATGATACTATATGTGGAAAACCCAAAAGACTCCACTCCAAAACTGCTAGAACTTATACAGGAATTCAGTACAGTGTCAGGATATAAAATCAATGCACAGAAATCAGTTGCATTTCTCTACACCAACAGCAAGACAGAAGAAAGGGAAATTAAGGAGTCAATCCCATTTACAATTGCACCCAAAACCATAAGATACCTAGGAATAAACCTAACCAACGAGACACAGAATCTATACTCAGAAAACTATAAAGTACTCATGAAAGAAATTGAGGAAGACACAAAGAAATGGAAAAATGTTCCATGCTCCTGGATTGGAAGAATAAATATTGTGAAAATGTCTATGCTACCTAAAGCAATCTACACATTTAATGCAATTCCTATCAAAGTACCATCCATCTTTTTCAAAGAAATGGAACAAATAATTCTAAAATTTATATGGGACCAGAAAAGACCTCGAATAGCTAAAGGGATATTGAAAAAGAAAGCCAACGTTGGTGGCATCACAATTCCGGATTTCAAGCTCTATTACAAAGCTGTCATCATCAAGACAGCATGGTACTGGCACAAAAACAGACCCATAGATCAATGGAACAGAATAGAGAGCCCAGAAATAGACTCTCAACTCTATGGTCAACTAATCTTCGACAAAGCAGGAAAGAATGTCCAATGGAAAAAAGACAGCCTCTTCAATAAATGGTGCTGGGAAAATTGGACAGCCACATGCAGAAAAATGAAATTGGACCATTTCCTTACACCACACACGAAAATAGACTCAAAATGGATGAAGGACCTCAATGTGCGAAAGGAATCCATTAAAATCCTTGAGGAGAACACAGGCCGCAACCTCTTCGACCTCAGCCGCAGCAACATCTTCCTTGGAACAACGCAAAAGGCAAGGGAAGCAAGGGCGAAAATGAACTATTGGGATTTCATCAAGATCAAAAGCTTTTGCACAGCAAAGGAAACAGTTAACAAAATCAAAAGACAACTGACAGAATGGGAGAAGATATTTGCAAACGACATATCAGATAAAGGACTAGTGTCCAGAATCTATAAAGAACTTAGCAAACTCAACACCCAAAGAACAAATAATCCAATCAAGAAATGGGCAGAGGACATGAACAGACATTTCTGCAAAGAAGACATCCAGATGGCCAACAGACACATGAAAAAGTGCTCCATATCACTCGGCATCAGGGAAATACAAATCAAAACCACAATGCGATATCACCTCACACCAGTCAGAATGGCTAAAATCAACAAGTCAGGAAATGACAGATGCTGGCGAGGATGCGGAGAAAGGGGAACCCTCCTACACTGTTGGTGGGAATGCAAGCTGGTGCAACCTCTCTGGAAAACAGCATGGAGGTTCCTCAAAATGTTGAAAATAGAACTGCCCTATGACCCAGCAATTGCACTACTGGGTATTTACCCTAAAGATACAAACGTAGTGATCCAAAGGGGCACGTGCACCCAAATGTTTATAGCAGCAATGTCCACAATAGCCCAACTATGGAAAGAACCTAGATGTCCATCAACAGATGAATGGATCAAGAAGATGTGGTATATATACACAATGGAATACTACGCAGCCATCAAAAGAAATGAAATCTTGCCATTTGCGACAACATGGATGGAACTAAAGCGTATCATGCTTAGCGAAGTAAGTCAAGCGGAGAAAGACAACTATCATATGATCTCCCTGATATGAGGAAGTGGTGATGCAACATGGGGGCTTAAGTGGGTACAAGAAGAATAAATGAAAGAAGATGGGATTGGGAGGGAGACAAACCATAAGTGACTCTTAATCTCACAAAACAAACAGAGGGTTGCTGGGCGGAGGGGGTTTGGGAGAAGGGGGTGGGATTATGGACATTGGGGAGGTTATGTGCTTTGGTGAGTGCTGTGAAGTGTGTAAACCTGGTGATTCACAGACCTGTACCCCTGGGGATAATAATATATGTTTATCAAAAATAAAAAATTATATATAAAAAAAAATTAAGGAAGTTAGTGGTATTCTTAAGACAATTTTATAATGCCCTGCCTTATTGGTCTTTTGAATTTTATGACTGCGAGATTCAGGTGAAGCTGTTACAGAGAGCTTGATGGATTATCTCTGTTTCAAATTATTGATTGCTAACTGTATGCTTTACTAATATGTCTAATCATGGAATGTCAAAGATTTTGTTAACAGTTTTTTGTTCAAGAATATTCTTTAAGAAATAACCTTGCTTAAATAGCAAATTGAAACAATTTTAATCCAGAAAAATGTCATGCATCCACCACTCTTGAGTTACTGAATCAGAGCAAACCTTCTCTTGGACAGAGACAATAGAAGTGAAAGGGAATTTAGTGGCTCCTAAGCCTAGCCTTGCCTTTTCTCTTTCTTTCTTTCTTTTTCTTTCTTTCCTTTCTTTCTTTCTTTCTTTCTTTCTTTCTTTCTTTCGAGTTCTGCTTATCCTCTGGTGAAGTTACTATGACAGTCCAGGGTCTGATCCTCTACCTTCTGTGTAAGATGTAATCCTATCAGTATAGTGAATGGTACTTTCGTTCAGAAACAAATTCAAACTCATGTCATATGACTGATACAAAAATATCATAAAGACCATAACAGGAATATATTAATTTCCTTGAAAAGTCCAAGTGACACAGGAATTATCCACATCTTTATGACAAGTTCAATATATTTCCATAAGGAGACCCACCAAAAATTGAAAGTATAGTGCTGCTGAATAAATGTGGAATCAAAGAAGCTAGTTAAAGCAACTTCTAACAAAGACATTTTGATGTCTCCATCTTTACAACAGGAATTGTCTTGCCAAAAATATCTGAGGTTCATTGGCTAAAGCCTGACCATGCTTTTTCCATGTTTCTTTTTTTTTTTTTTTTTTTTTTTTTTTTTTATTTATTTATTTGATAGAGATCACAAGTAGGCAGAGAGGCAGGCAGAGAGAGAGGGGGAAGCAGGCTCCCTGCCGAGCAGTGAGCCCGATGTGGGGCTCGATCCCAGGACCCTGAGATCATGACCTGAGCTGAAGGCAGAGGCTTAAACCACTGAGCCACCCAGGCGCCCCCCAGCTTTTTCCATGTTTCAACAGCTAACTGATCAATCCACCCACCTGAAGGGCTTCATGTAGACTAAATCTAGTCTAGACAATTAAATTCAAGCTTTATTGGAAAGCCTGAGTCATTCTCTTTCTTGAAAGTGAACTGGTATATCTGCTTGTCAATATACACTGCTACTAAAGTTTATATTATTAGAGCATTTGATCACTTTTAAATGCTTGGAGAATTGAAAAAAATTCATCTTACAAATATTTATTGAGTACCTCCTCTGTGACAACTACTACTGTATTTACAGAGTAGCACTGACAACCCCAATCATAATAACAAATGCTCCTAGAAGTCTGGGAGAAACCCAGAAGCAAATCCTTTTTAAAGATATCCCATTCAGAAAAGACTACTACTCCAAAAATAGGTTAAAAAGAAAAATTCTTATCTGAAAAGAAAAAAAAATAACTACTTATTTGCTACATTTTTCTGTAGCTAACTCATTATTTGGCACCCTATTTAGTTCTGCTGCATTCATGTTAAATTAAAATTTGCTCATACGGTGCCTGGGTGGCTCCGCAGGCTAAGCTATGCCTCTGCCTTCAGGCCAGGTCATGATCTCAGGGTCCTGGGATCGAGCCCTGCATCGGGCTCTCTGCTCAGCGGGGACCCTGCTTCCCCCTCTCTCTGCTGCTCTGCCTGCTTGTGATATCTCTCTCTCTCTCTCAAATAAATAAAAAAATAAATAAAATCTTTTTTAAAAATGAAAATTTGCTCTTAGAACTCTAATATACCTGCAGCTGCCATTGCTACTACTAAAACATGAAATTGGGTTGTTGTTTTTCTTTTTAATATGTAAGTCATCTCTGCCTTAATCCCATTAACACAGGCAAGCTCCAAACACTCTTTTCTCCTACTCATTTTTAGGTTGTCAAACTTAAGATCAGTTATACATCCAATACAAGTAAAGTATCCTGTTAAAAATGCAATCTTAACACTTGCCTGCACAGTACTGCCTTCTCCTCTATTACTTCAAGTTAAACACAAAAGCAAAACTAAGAGTTTTCTATTAAAGTCTGATCAAAGACAAGGATCCCCAGTAGGAAAGAAAATCTATTCTCTCAAAAGAGGAATAGAACTAGAGGAAAAAGAAACAGCAGAGGAAGTGAGCTATCAGTGAAAAAATTCAGAAAGCTATTACTATGAACTAAAAGCTGCCAAGAACTTCTCCAAAGAAGTTGTAACATTTTTCACTTTTACCAACATGGATTAGAGTTCCAATTGCTATATATCCTTGCCAATGCATTATTACCCCTTGAAGTTTTAGCTATCCCAGTAAAATTTGAAACAGGGCCTCGTTATCTTTTTTAATTTCCATTTCTCCAATGATTTATTTTGGATATATTTTAATATATTTACTTATCATTTAAGTATTTTCTTTTGTAAAGTTTCTGTTCAAAATTTTTTTTGTCTTTTCTTTATGGGGTTGTCCTCTTGTGAATTTTTTAAAATCATCTTTATATTGCATTGAGTTCAAGTCCTTTGGATATATGCATTGTGAGTACTTCTTCCAAATTTGCTGTTTTTGTTTTTGTTTTTTAATTTTACTAATGGTGTCTTTCAAACAACAGAAGTTTTTAATGCTGATCAAGTCCAGCTTGTGAATTTTTTCTTACCCGGTTAACTACTTATGTACTAAGAAATCTCTGACTCGGGACGCCTGGGTGGCTCAGTTGGTTAAGCAGCTGCCTTCGGCTCAGGTCATGATCCCAGCGTCCTGGGATCGAGTCCCACATCAGGCTCCTTGCTCCGCTGGGAGCCTGCTTCTCCCTCTGCCTCTGCCTGCCATTCTGTCTGCCTGTGCTCGCTCTCTCCCCTCTCTCTGATAAATAAATAAAATCTTAAAAAAAAAAAAAGAAAGAAATCTCTGACAAAACCAAAGGTCACAAAGATTTTCTTCTCTGTTTTTATCTATTTGTTTTATAGTTTTACATGTTACTATTATACTTCTATCTACAATATCCATTTGTATGTAATATGAGATTGTTTTGTATTATCAGAAGTAATTGTCTTCATACTGATATTCAGTTATTCCAACACCATTTGTTAATATGAGTATCCTGTCCCCAGTGAATTCTCTATCATCTTTTCTAACAACCTATGTCTGAGTTTTCCTGTAATCTCTCTTCTGTTCCATTAACCTAAATATATATACTTTTTTTTCTTTCAGTAATTATATCATATGACCCAGCAATTCTTTTCATGGACATTTAACCAAAAGACATAAAAATATATGTCCACAAAAGTCTTGGCCATGAATGCTCACAGCAGCTTTGTTCATAATAGACCTAAATTTACAATAACCCAAATGCCCATCACACGTGAGTGGATAAATAAATTATATCGTAACCATATGGTGGAATACTATTCAGTAATGAAAAGAAAAAAGTCATTACTGATATAAGCAACAACCAAGGTAATTATGCAAAGACTAAGAAACCCAACCAAAAAAAGTACATACTCTATAACTGCATTTATATAAAATAATAACACAGTCAAAACTTAACTACAGTGAAGAATTAGAAACTTCCCAGAATCAAGGCTGGGGGACTGACTATAGGGAGACATGAAGAAAACTTTTATGGCACTATAAATGTTCTAAATCGTGACTGTGGCGATGTTTACATGGATGTATATACATGTCAAAACTCCCTGAACTGTACACTTAAAGTGAATATACTTTACTGCAAATAAATTATACCTCAATAAAGTTGATTTTGAAAGTAATCTGATTACAACTACCAACATGTAAAATGCAACCCATGTCAAAATATCTCAAATGTATTTTGCTTAATACCAGAGATAGAAATACAACAAGTATATCCCTTTCAGGAATGAGAAATTTTTAGAATGAAAAGCAAAATGACATTCAGAAAATCACTGTCCAGGGTGCCTGGGTGGCTCACTCATTAAGCATCTGCCTTGGGCTCAGGTCATGATCCCAGGGTCCTGGAACTGAGAGCCCTGCATCAGGCTCCCTGCTCAGCAGGAAGCCTGCTTCTCCCTCTCCCACTCCCCCTGCTTGTGTTCCCTCTCTTTCTGTGTCTTTCAATAAATAAATAATTCTTCAAAAAAAAAAAAAAAAAAAAAGCACTGCCCTATAGAACTTTCCTCAGTGATGAAAATGTTCTGTATCTATGCTGTCCAGCACAGAAGCCACTTTTCAAGGAAATTAATATATTGCTGTTAAGGTATAGTAACAGAATTTCTGAGGCCTATAAAGAAAGTTTATCTTGCAACCCAGATACCTCCCCCCTACCTTTATTGGAACAAGGTTATTAATTTGGTATAAGTGTGTAGAGCAGCTAGATTGAGTTTTGCATTTGTTTAATGTAATCTTGCATTCCTCACAATTGAACATTGTGTTTTATTTTGCCTGTAGAGTGCTCCACTTTATATAGCAAGTATATGTAAACCTACATAGACTATATTTCATAAAAAAATACTATAAGATCAAATTTAAAATTGCTTTATAATCACTGACTTTCTTAATTGGTGTATTTAGTCCATTTACATTTAGTATAATTATTGAAATGTTTTGTTTACCATTTTACTGTTTTTGTTTAGTTGTTCAATACTCCTTTGTTCATTCATTCATTCTTATTCTCTTTCATTCCTCTTTTCCTGTACTCATAGGGATTAATGGAATAATTTTAGTTATTCCATTTTAATTCTGTTGACTTTCTAGCTATATATATATATATATATTTTTTTTTTTTAGAGGTTGTGCAATAAGGATTAGAAAACACACTTTTTAGTTTGTTTTAGTCCTCTTAGAGTTGATATTGTGAGCATTAAATGTAAGAACCTTATAAAAGAAGAATTTATGTCTACCTATGTATTACATCCCAGAATACAGTGTTACTTTATTTGCTTTATACACTTGTGTTTCAGAGAAAGGGAAGGAAAAAATGTTCTTTTACCTTTATTCCCATTATTCCCTTCAGCCTGAGGGGCAGGTCTGATGGCAACAAATTTTCTCTAGTTTTTTTTATCTTTTTTTTTTTTTTTTTTATTTATTTATTTGAGAGAGAGCATGGGGGGAGAGGCAAAGGGAGAAGGAGAGAGAATCTTCAGACAGACTCTGCATTGAGTGCAGAGCCCGAAGTGGGGCTTTATCTCAGGACCCTGAGATCATGACCTGAGCTGAAACCAAGAGTTGGATGCTTAACCCATTGAGCCACTCAAGTCCCATTGTCTTTCACCTCTCCTTCTGAGACTCCAGTAATACAGGTGATAAACTACTTTGTATTGTTACACAGGTCACTGACGAGCTGTTCATTTTTTCAATTTCTTGTTTCTGTTCTTCAGATTAGATAATTACTACTAATTTGTTGTCAGATTCATATTATTGTGTTCCAGCTAATATTTATGCATATCAAACTGCCTCTACACATATTTATTATCTAAAGCATTTACTTACTTTATCTGCAAGTGCAAATTCAGTGGGTTAGGAATTCAGAATAGGCATGGTGGAATGGCTTGTTTTAGCTCCAAAATATCTGGAGTCTGGGACTCCCTGACTAGAAATGAGTTGGCAAATTGTGGCCAAATCATCTACAGGTGTTTCCACTCACATGTCTGGTAAATGCTGGCTGTTATCTGGATCTTCAGCCTGGCTATTGGCCAGCACCCCTCTACTTGGACTTTCCAAGTGGTCTCTCCACGTGGGTTAGTTCATGCTTCATCATATTGTGTTAACTTCCTGCCAAGAGTGAAAATCCAGAGTCCAAGGTGGAAGTGCTTGACATTTTTATTATCTAGTCTTAGGAATCACATAATACCACTTCTGCTATATTCTCTTGATTCAGGTTGTTACAAAGGTGTGCCCAAGTTCTAGGGGGAGGAACAATAGACTTTACCAGTTGATGGAAGAAGTGTTAAAGTTAGGTTGAAAAGAGAGCTATGTGAGCTGGATGATGCAGTCCTTCTTGAAAAATGCAGTCTGCCACAGCTTTCTTCTGCAGTCTCCAGTCTTCTTTTAAGAGTAGACTTTTCTTTCCAGATACTGAACTTTTGAGGCCTAGAATTTCTGTCTTTTATAGTTTCTGTTTCTTTGTTGAGAGTTTTCATTCTTTCACTTATTGTAGTTATCTTCCTTTGTATTCATGTATGTATTTATAATAGCTGTTTGAAGTCCATATCTGCTAATTCCAACACCTGGTTCATCTTGGAATTAGTTTCTATTGACTGCTTTTTTCTCTTGGTCATGGGTCTTATTTTTCTGCTTTGCATGTCTAATAAATTTTAATTGTTTAATGTCGTGATTGATATGTTGTATGTTGTGAAAGGTAATGTTGTAGGGAATCTGGATTGTTACTTTCTTTAAGGGTATTGAGTTTCATTTTGGCAGGCGTTTCTTCTGGTATGGTTAGGCTTGGTTTTCTTTGTTAAGGCAGGCTTCTTTCAGGTTTGTACTTTGTCTTAGGGCATGGTCCTCAATTCTAAGGTGTGGCCTTTCTGGGGGCTCAGCTGAATACCTCTTATGCTTCAATGAAGTCTCTCCATTCTGGCTGGGCCAGAACTCCTCCTCCTGGCTGTGCTATCTCTGGTGTCATCTCTATTATGCTTTCAGATCCTGCACATATGCAGCCCTACTCTTGGCCAAGGACCAAAGGTGAATTTCCACACAGACTTCTGAGGTTCTCCTATTCAATCCCTTTTCTCTGCCTTTTTGTTCTACAAACTTCAGCAGTCTTAGCACCCCCAAACTCAATCTCTGCCTTTTACCTCAGTGAGACCTTTGTTGCATCTGTTCTGTTTCACCCCTGTGTCAGAAGAGAGCCTTCATACTGAAAGTGAGGTAGTCATGGGAGTTACCTCATGTTCCTTTTTTCTGAAGGACTGTAAGCCTGTGCTGCCTTTTGTTTAGTGCCCAAAATGGTTGCCCAGTTTTAGATTTGCTTCTAGTCAGAGGATAATTCCTGTACCAGATACTCTATAATGGTTGAAAGTATATACATGCTACTGTAAGAAAACTTGCAATAGATGACCCCTTTGTATTGAAAACCAATATAAAACGATTTTAAGCACAAATTTATTTAAGGCCTGAAATTTTTACTACTGTAAAATAATTTATAATGTTCAAATTTTGCTTTTTATTGAATTTTACCCATAAATTTATATTGATTTTTTTCCAGAAATAGCAAATGCAGTGAAAATTTTAATATCATTCTCTCTTCCTGACTGATGTTAGACATTGCTAATCATTAATGATATTCTTCCCCAGTCTCCAACCTGGATGTTGTTTTAATAGCCTTAATATTGCACACTGGTAAGCAAGCCACCACCAGCTTGATGCTTATTTACCATTTTAGTTTTTATTTCCATTTTACTAGCCCAATCAGTATTATTTTGTGGGATATATAGTTTTTATGAAAGATTTCCCTAGTAAATTGTTTACTTCTCTAGAACTGAAGAACTGAAGTGATTTTTTTTAAAAATCATGTTAAAAGGAATCATTAAGGCTATTTATTAAGTTCTCAGTACTTCCTGAGTGAAATGTAAGAAAATATAAGCTTGTAAAGCAGACATTCTTAGCACTTGTGTCTCTGATAAATAATACTTGAAATTTAAAAGAGAATAAAAAGCTGGTTTTGAATATAAGTTATAGACACCAGCTAAAATAACACAGGAAGTGTCTTACTGAAATTAAAGGTTGAGCTTTCTATGGCTGTGCCTCTAGGAGGGATTTAAAGGTCAGTGACCAGCATTTTGACAAATTGTGTTTCGTTAATCATTGTTTTTCACTGAGATCAGATTTGCAATTTTGTGGATGCTAATAATTTTTTTTAAGATTTTAATTATTATTATTGGACAGAGAGAGAGACCACAAGTATGCTAATAATTTTTTTTTAAGATTTTAATTATTATTATTGGACAGAGAGAGAGACCACAAGTAGGCAGAGAGGCAGGCAGAGAGAGAGGGGGAAGCAGGCTTCCGACTGAGCAGAGAGCTCGATGCCCAGGACCCTGAGATCATTACCTGGGCTGAAGGCAGAGGCTTATTAACCCACTGAGCCACCCAGGTGCCCCTGCTAATAATTTTTTTTAAAATGTCCTCAAGACAGGCTTCGTATGAATGAAGATACCACTTAAAAAAGCTTCATGAGTCTTTTTTTTTTCAAGATTTTATTTATTTATTTGACAGACAGAGATCACAAGTAGGCAGAGAGGCAGGCAGAGAGAGAGGAGGAAGCAAGGTTCCCGCAGAGCAGAGAGCCCTATGTGGGGCTCAGTCCCAGAATTCTGGGATCATGACCCGAGCTGAAGGCAAAGGCTTTAACCCACTGAGCCACCCAGGCACCCAATCATGAATCTTTATAAACAGGAATTGCATGAATCTCATTAAAACCATATCTGGGGGCACATGGGTGGCTCAGTCAGTTAAGCATCTGCCTTTGACTTCTGGGATTGAGCCCTGCATTGGACTTCCTGCTCAGAGGAGAGCCCTCCTTTTCCCTCTCCTCCTCCTCTGCTTGTGCTGTCAAATAAATAAATAAAAGTTTAAAATATCACAAAAAAACCCAAACTGTTTCTCAAGGAGGACTGTTATCATGTTAAAAAAAAAACCCAGGTTTCCATTTTTTTCTAATTCAAAAATAGTATATGAAAATATTTATTTTATGTAAACTAAAATATACTGTTCAAAAACAGTTGGATTTCTAAGCTCATCAGACTGACTTTCTGGAGGTAAAATAATTAATATATAACTTCGTCAATTTATACTCTTTTGGAAAATACAGTAGGACACTTTTTTTTTTCCATTGGAAAGTAGTATATGCTTATGTTTTAACAGTTGCGGAAGTGTTGAAAGTGAATAGTGAAAACCTCCATCTCTCCCTGAAAACTTGTGATAACTGCTATGACTGTTTTGGTATTTCAGCCCCACTTAAGTGTGTGCAGGGCAGCCACATGTGAATCATGTTCCTTGGATTTGGGCTATAAGGTGAGTGTTTCCTTATTTATACAATATTGGTTTATATATTTGGATTCAAAACTTAACAGTCCCAGACCCAAAATGTACTAAAAGTGAATTTTTAGTCCCCGAAAATACATTTTTCACTGCTCACATTTAAATTTTAGCTTTCTTGGAGAAAATTGTATTTTGCAGATCATTCTTGCTTACTCATTTTCTCTCAAAAACAAAAAACAAACAAACAAACAAACAAAAAACCCTTGGAGGAAAAGATACGGCAGATAGCAATGAGTTATGTTTTCTGAATTTTATAGTCACTGTCCTTCAAATAATTTGTTTTTGTTTGGGTTATCCCAGTTATCCTTAGCATTTATCTAAATTTCTGACCATATTAAAATGCAAACTGAGAAAAAGCTGTAGAAGTATAAAGCTTCTGGAAGAAAGCATAGAGAATATCTTTGTGAACTCTAGGGGCAGGGAAAGAGTTCTCAGAAAGGATACAAAGTTGTAAACAAAAGAAATATTTGATATATTGGATTTTTATAAGAATTTTATTTTCCTTTTTTAAGATTCTATGTACTTATTGTTTGAGAGAGAGACTGAAAGAAAAGTGGAATGGGGGTGCAGAGAGAAAAGCAGACTTGAGCAGGGAGCCCAATATGGGACTTGCTCCCAGGACCTGGAGATCATGTCCTGAGATGAAGGCAGACACTTAGCCAACTGAGCCACCCAGGTGCCTTTTATCGGAATTTTAAATTGTTGATTATCAAAACACATTATTAAGGAAAAGAAAAGGCAAGTCCTAGATAAGGAGTAAATATTTATGTCAATACACATATGTGATAAAAGACTTTTACCCAGAATATATAAAACATCTATAAATCAATAATAAAAAGCCAGTTAATTCAACGGGGCGGGGGGGGGTGGTGGTGGTGGCTGGGGAATGAGCCAATGAGTTGAACAGACATTTTCAAAGAAGAAAATATAAAAATAGCTAATAAATAAATGGAAATATGCTTAATATCATTAGTCATCAGGAACAGGAAGTTGAAAAACCACAGTAAGGTACCACTTTGTACCTGTTGGGAAAGCTGGGATTAAAACTGACAGCACCAAATGTTGATGGGACTGTGGAGCAAATGGAACTCTTAAAATGCAGATAAGATTGTAAAATTGTATAACTGTTTTTGGAAAACTGTTTAGTAGTTTCTTATAAAGTTAAACATACACCTGCCCTATCTACCTTATGACCCAGCAACTCTACTTCTTAGTTATTACTTATTTACTCAAGGGAAATAAAAGTATGTGTCTCCAAAATTCTTGCACAAGAATATGTACTTATTCATAATAAACCCAAACTGTAAACATCCTAAATATCCGTCAAAGGAGGATGGGTAAACAGATGATGGTGTAGTCATGCAGTGGAATCATTTTCCGAATAAAAGGAATCAACTATTGATGCATGTAACATGGATAAATCTGTACAACAGTAGATTAAATGAAAGAAGCCATTTACAAAAGACTGCATCTTATATGGTCATATTTATATGAAGTTCAGGAATAAGGACAAATCTGTGGTAATATTAGCTGCCTGGGAGCTTAGTGGGGTTTGACTGCAAATAGGCATAAGGAGTTTTCTGGAATGGTGGAATATTCTGTATTTTGATTGAGTTGGTTGTACACCTATGATCTCTTTCACTGTATGTAAATTTTATCTCACTGTGAACTGAAAATCCAAAAGTACAAATTGAGAAATGTTTAGGAATTGGGAAGATAAAGAGGGTACGAGAGACAAGAGTAGAAGGGTGTGTAGCACCACTTTTTTCTGTAGTATAATCATATTTTTGAGTAGAAGTCATCTTAGCAGAATCACTGCTTCCTTGGTTAGTTGAAGAAGTAGGCTAAACTGAAGAATCCTAAAAAGTGACCCATACCTTAAATATTTAAAGAAAAGTACACCTGAAACATTAGGATGAAATTGTTCTCTGTGGTTTATTAACAACCACCACCAGAACCACAAAGTAGTAATTTTCCTTTGTTTCCCTTTGCCCCTTGGCAAGAGTTCTTAGTCTTTTTTTATGCCGTGTACCTTTTTGGCAGTCTGGTGGAGCTTATGGACCCATTCTTAGCCCTTCTTAGAGTGATTTTAAATTAGGATTACAAATATACCTGTTAAATTAATATTAGTCATTTGTTCTTGTTTTTGTTTTGCAGAAGAAAAAAGGTTAGAGATAATTGCAACCAGAGACTAGAACAACAGTAGAGAAAATCAATGATCCTCTTTACTTTTCCTTCATTAATAGAATACCACTTGTTTGCTGTGTACATGTTTTCCCAGAATGCCAATGGTAATTCTAGCTTCCCTTGTGGCTAGATTTGATAATGTGATAACTTATGATCTGTTGTTCTTAAGTAGAAATGATGAGTTCTTAAAGGAGGGGCCTATCCTTCTTTCCCTTCTCCAGTCTGCTTATACAAATATGATGGTGCACCATCGTAGACCTTGCACTGCCCGTCGTGTTGGCTGAGCATATGATGGAAGGGTCCTGGGTCCGGTCCTGTATGAAACAAATCTACCCAACCAGCTGTACACTACTGATCCGGGAATTTATGTGGGAGAGTAGTGTATTCGGTGTAATTAGTAGCATATTTGTTTATGAGCCCCTCCTCCCTCCACCTTCTTCTATTTCTCACAGCTAAACCTTATTCTCACTGATACAGTTACTCTAGTATTACTTTTGATGGCAGGGATAATAATTCATAAATAATTTTATCTCAGGGAAATAAGCACAATTTCAGGTACTTAATTCACGTTTTCTCAATACATTTAAATAAAAGATAATCTTGATAGGAGTGGGTATCAAGGAATGAAAACATGAAAGCATACCATTAAAAAAAAATAGTAGGGACCCAGAACCCTTAATGAGACATGGTCATGCAAGGAAAGAGCCTAGTCTGGAAACTGCTGAGTGGTTTATGGAATGAGGGCCTGACTCTGCAGAAATTAAGAGGAACCCATCTTATCATACTAAGTCCAGTAGAGAAGGTTTTGCTGGTATAGGAGAAAGTCATTGTTCTGTTCGTTTTGATTATAATAGTTCAGAAAATACTAAGAAACCAAATATGTGCTAGAATACTATAGTTAACACATTATATAAAATTTATAGTCTAATAACCTAATTTTTAAGTGTTGATAATAAGTAGTATTTTACCATTTGCAACTGTTTTAGTATGACATACAAATACAAATATATCATTTCAATTAGTGACAAAGTTATGAGTAATTATTGTGTGGCATGATATTTCACATCCAAATGTATGAACTCTCTTTCCTCTCTACCCAACCACACACATTTTCAGCCCTCTTTGTAGTAGCTAAATTTGTAATTTTGGTTATATCAATTTTGGGTTTTATGTGATTATGACTAGATAAATGCAGTTTACCGTTAAGTACTATAACTGTTTTTTCCTGAGCATTTTATTTTCCCTGGAGGTAAAATTCTCTCTGTCTCTCTCTCTCTCTGTCCCTCTCAAATTCTTTAGTCTCTATGTTTTTTTTTAACTTCAGTTTATCCCTAAACTATATAAAACTCTTAACAGGTTCAAGCCCATTGGGCATTAAATTGATTTTATCTTCTTTAGGAGCCTTCTGATCTACCGTGAGTTGGGTCAGTTGTTCCCTAGGTTTGCCTTATAGCTGTCTACTTCAGATGTTTCTTCACCATCATTCTGAGGATTCCCTTTTGCCCTTCTCATGAGTTGGATTCTTCAGTTCCTGGAATTGTCCTCTTTCTTGGTTTCCCACCTTGTTTTGGTGGAACACATCTTCTAGTAACTTCCTGAGAGAGAAAATGTGGACAGCAAAATTATTTGAGATTTCTCTTGTTTAAAAAATGCCTTTACTATATATTCACACTTGATTTAATGTCTCTTTTGGTATGGTATTCTAGGCTGGAAATAGTCAGAAGGTTTTTTCCTGGAAGTTGTTTTCTAGCTGCTAGTGTTGCCATTAAAAAGGGTGGTGTAATTCTGATTCCAGATATTTTTTATGAAACCTCTTTCCTCTTGGGCAGCTTATAGGATCCTACGTTCATCTTTTCAGTATTCAGAAATTTCACTGAGCTATATATGCTGTATTTGGGTCTATTTTCATCACTTTTGCTGAATTCTCATTGTATCCTTTGACTTAGGAAACTCCTGTCCTTCAGTTTGGGGTATTATTCTCGAATTATTATCTTGGATTTTTTCTCCTTGTGTTTTCTGTTCTTTTCTCTAGAACTCATAAGTTGAAACTCCTCGACTTTAAATCTTCTCATTTGTTTTCCATTTGTTTTTATTTTTATTCTGTTTATCCTGCTGTTTCCTCAGCTTATACTTTTCTAAACTCTCTCGCCTATTATCTACCTCCTAACAGTAAACAAATGTATATACATGAAGTACATACATGTGGTAAAAACACATGGCAAGTGCTTTTATTGGCTGTAATTGTTGCTCTTGTTTAGTTTTGTAATTGTTTGGAGGGAGAGGTCTTTGGTTTTGATTCTTTGGCTTATTAGCTGTATGACTTTGGGCAACTTTTATAATTTTTTTGACTCCTATTTTCCTTGTTTGTAAAATGTGAGTAAGTTGTATCTCTCAGATGTTTGTGAGCATCAACTGAGATTATATATATGAAAATACTTAATAAACATTGTATGGAGTTAATAGTTACTACTTGCATCTTTCAGATATGGAAAGTTTCTTTGAAAGAAAATGATGGCTGAATTTTCATGTTATTTTTAAGATTACTTGATTACACATGTCTATTTTTCTCACATCTAAATGAGCTAGATGAACTTAAGCTAAGTGCTAATGCTGCCTTTTAAATAACTTACTTAATACTCAACCTCATAATGTTAGGCTGAAGAGAGATGAAAATATTTATTCTGTGAAAAGCTCTGGCTTTACTTCAGACTGTATAAATCTGTGTAATGTAATAGTTATTTAAGAATGACATGATTATTAATTTAAACCCATGAAGGGAATATTTATTGGAATTTGTTTGTTTTTTTTTCTTAAATGTTACTTGAGATTAGGAAAAATGGAATCTTTTAGGTTTTATCAATAGTATAAATGTAATTTCAAATGTTAGCTCATTTTTGTTAATGGTGGCTTTTTGTTTGTTTGTTTTGTTTTAAGGTTTTTGGATTCAAAGCATAAAAAACCATTAGAAGATATACAATCTGTAAGTATGTTTTTTATTTGTATGCTTGCAAATATCTTCTAAAATAACTATTAAGTGAAAGTTATTTCCTTGTTAGAATCAGGTGGAGTTAATGATATATTTTAACAGAATTGTGTTCCTAAAACAATTAGTCCATGACGTTTGATTAAGAGCATTGTTAGGTCATTCAGAAAGCATAGTGATGAGGTCAAAACAATGTTGGCACACATTCACTTTACTTGATCTGGTTTAAATGACTTGGCATCTAGCCCATCTTTGAGCCAGTAGCCTTGTGGTGACTTGAAGTGTAATTCACAGCAGAGCTTTTCTGTTAAAGCTTTATTAACCTCTTCCATGGATGTGTGCTTCAGAGTGGGTGTGCTTCTATTTATTCTGGTCTTTAGGTCATTCAATTGAAACAGCTTTTAGGGTATTCTCCAACTGTATATAACATAAATAAGTTACCTAAAATTGTTGAGTTGGGTGGTTTCTGTTGTTTGGGGCAGGGATGTAAGGCTTGCGCTCTTGGTACAGCTGGTTTATCTTATCTTTAACCTTTTGTTTTTCTTTTTGACTTTGTCAGTAGGGATGTGAAAAGGAAAAAAGAACAAAATAAAAATGGGAAGAAAATATTTTGTCATTTTTGCCCTTGAAGACTATTATTCCTTCCCAAAATACTGACCCATTTTCTACCTTTTAAAAAATGGTATATGAAATGTGTTATTTTTCTCCTTGGTTTTTATTTTTCCTCTGTGATGTCTGTAAATTATGCAACAGAAAAAATTTTAATCTGTAGTTACATTTCCTGATTGTCACAGTTTCTGTAGAATTTATTTCTCAAATGTAAGAGCAAGATTTTTTTCTGCCTTTGATGGGCATTTAAATCGTCACCAGAAAGGATGAGAGATTCTGTGTGCTTTGTTGGCTTATAGGATGTTGCTTTTCTATCTTTAATTTAGTGATCTATCTTGAATTGAGCAATAAGACCTCAGAAGACTTACGAGTAAAGTAGACACCATTATTGTTTCTTCTAGTGAGTTTTCATTAATTTCCTCAGATTCACAAAGAAGCAAACATTTATGCTGATTTTGCCACATATTAGACCTTGTAAAACTTGCTGGCGGTACAGAGGCGAATAAGATACCATTTCAGTCTTTGGTAGTTTTTATAATCTCAGGTGATAAGTAGACATAGTATTGCAGAAGAGGTAACTTGTATACAACAGAGCTGTGTGGAGAACAGTGGAAATAGGACTTGTATCCTCTAGGCAAGTTTTCATAAAGAAGGGCATTTTTGAGCTGGGGTGAAGGAATCCGCTGAGGCTCTCCTGGAGACCTCCAGGTGGGGCGTATGGCATTACGGGCAGAGGTTGGCATGGAAGAAGGCGGTTGGCATGGAAGAAGGTGGTTGGCATGGTGGGGTTTAGAGTATGGCAGATAATCCATTATGGTCAGATTCGGGGGTAGGGTATGGAGGGTGTGGGGTGACAGGTAACAAGGTGAAAGAAAGGTGCTGCAGAGACTTGGCGTGTAGGTGGGCCCCAGCTTACACATGATTTGTGCATAGATCTTCCTCTTGTCCTGATTAACCTCCTGTAACAACAAGCCTTGTTGCAGATGCCAGAATGCTTCAGTGGAGGAAAATAAAAACCACAAAGCTTTATACTTTTGAATAACTAGATTCAGAAGCTGAGTTAAAAAAAAAAAAAAAAAAGAAAAGAAAAGAAAGCACAGAACAAGAAGTGTCAAGCTGCAGTCTATTAGGTGAGTCAGTGCAGGTTTAGACACTTAAGATTAGGCATTTAGAGTCCCAGAAGGAAGGTAGAAAGATACCAAAAACAGATTCTGCCTTTTTCAAAATTTTATTCGAGATTATCATTATATCCAAAGAAAAGGAAGGAAATTCTTTTCATTCCTGTATTCAGTGGCTTCCTGCTTCCAAAATTTAGGACCTAGGCTTGCACTGTCAGTACTGTGGCTCACTTAACATTATTATGGCTATAGGTGGCATGGGGAGCTAGTCTGGGAACATGGCTGCCCTTTTACTTTTGTGTTTCTAAACACAGGATCCCAGAGTTAATGAGCCATCTCTTTGTTAATTGAGTGTAGCTTTTGGTATATATATTTCAGCTCCCCTTCCCCAGTTCATTTGATGGAATCATAGACTTTCAGAACTGGAAAGTATCTGAAAGAGATCATTTAGTCCAACCTTCTCATTTTACACATGGGGAATCTGAGGCGTAGAGAAGTTAAGTGAGTTGAACAAGGTCACATGGGTACATATGGTAGCAGACCACCCACCGTTGAAGCCAGTCTTCCTTTCTGGTTTTGTTGTCATTTGTTTTAACCTCCCCAAATTTTACTTCAGAAGTTTCTAGAACTACCAGTTTGTAGCATGTTTTGATTTTTGATGTCACTTTTTATTCTCACTACCCCTATTTGTATTTCTGGCTCTGGGTAAGTGAGTCTGGCAAGCAGCAGCTGTTTCTTTTCTTTTCTTTCTTTTATTTTTTTGGGATGTTAATTCTATGTGATGTATATCTTTGCAGATATATACACTGAAAGGTCCTAAAATATTGACACTAGACATACATCTATTTAATGGTATATTAAACTTTTTATGGCAATTGTGATGTGCGGATGAAGAACAGTACTTAATATGGACTTTTTAATAATCGACTGAATCTGTTTATGTCTCTATATTATCAAGCATTCAATAAATTATCTTAAGAAAGGACAAAATTAGCTTCATATCATTAATCAAATTTGGGTATGATGATGCTTAGTGAATTTGTTTTGGGCAGGTGTGTGTATTTCATGGTTCTATGTTCCTCTGTATACCTGTAGGCTGGTGAGGGTAAGAGGGGAAGGGAGGATGATGGGGATAGAGGCATAACACACTTCTTGCCTTTGAGGACCTTAACTGTTCACTGGATACTTGTTTGTAAGAGGGTTACTCTATTTCATTGTGTATTCTATTTGACACACAACTCTCCATCATTTGGTGATGAACCTCTACCTGTTGTTAATTTTTATCTGTTAAGGTTTCTTTTTAAGATAGTGATGTTGAAGAGAGTTAGAGACCTGCATACTTCCCTAATGCTTTGGGAAGTCTCACTTATCTGGAAGCTTTTCCTGTTAGTCTTACTCTTCCTTCACTTTCTGTCAACCCCTTCATTAGAAACTCTTGCAATGCTTCTTCAACTCTCTTGTCTCATATAAGCCAATATAAGGTGAGGATTTTAAAAAAGGTATCTTTTACATTGAATTTTAATTTTAAGGAAGTGTAAATGGTCAGATTTACCTACTACTTGTCTCAGTCAAATCCCATTTTCCATTTATGTATCTTCAGTCTTGGTTTGTTGAAGGACTTATCAACTAACATACCACACAAAAGTTATAAGGAATTGGGTATGTGCACATGCACGTGTGTGTGCACGTATGCACGGTTATTGGAGAAGGTCTTAATTAAAGAAGAGAGTCATCATTCTTATTCTAGCAACCCCTCCTCCAGATCACTTCCATTACTACAGGCCCCGGTATATGTTCTCACATACTCTTCATCCACTTCATCGGTACCTGTAGAGATTTTCATAACCTTTTTATGTTTTCATGGTCGCTTTTTGTTGGTTCTATCTTTTATGCCAAATACTGCTCTAGTAGGAAGGCTGATTTTGAGTAGAATTTGTTATTGCTTTTGTTTTTGAAGCTGTTCTCTATTTTGTATTGTAAGTGGAAGAAGTATGGAGCTGTATTGGGAAAAGTTTTGACTTTTGTAACCAGAGGACCTGGGCTTGAGTCCTGGCTCTTCTAAATCTTAGCTTTCTCATATATAAGATGGAGATTATATTTTCTATTATTATATTCGTGTGACTATGAATTAAAAAACATGGAAGCTCCTTTGTAAGGTTGTGTACATGTGGTAAACATGTAGAAGTTCATTAGTTCCATTTTTCCACCATTTCTGCCTCTTAACAGTAATATTTGAGAATCAGTTTATGATGTAGTCTTAAGCAGTACTTGTCAAACCAAATGTGTGAGCTCCTGAAAAAGCAGGAGAATTTTAGAAGACTAAAGCTGTGTGAAACTCAAAATGTTGATTTTTCTGTTATGCTGCCATGAGACCAGCATCTTAGAGCTTTGTTTCCTAGCCTGCTCCTTGTCCCTCACCTTTTAAGTCCTATCTTTACATGAGTATTTATAAAAATATTCTGCACTATTTACCAGACCTCTTCTTTAATCTGTATTAAAGATAGTGTAAAATGTGACTATTTTCTTGGTCAGTCTTCCACTTACCTGTCATGTTTTGCATAGGAGTGAGTATGAAATTATTTAGCAAGGGTACATAAATATGCATATGGCATTACTAAATGATTTTTTGAGCAAAACTCAATATATTATAAGTGAAAAAGGGGGAAAGCTTTGTTTTAAGTAGTAGTATGAAAGTTGATTTATTTAAGGTCTGACCATTTAGAAAATAGTGGATTCTGATTTGCTTATAATTAGTTCAGCTTTCATGTGGATTAGGATTTAAAACCATTTAAAGTAGAGGAACCATACAGATATCTTTAGGATCTCTTAAATGTGAAATACATGTCCACAATCACATATTGAAACTCTTAGGGCCAGTGTGTCTCAGCATTCAGAATCTTTCCCTTTGCAGAAAGATAACATGGAAGCATAAACTTACTAATATTACATAACACTCCTCTGGGGTCTAGGGCAAAATGGTCTTCCTACCATTTTCACTCTTTACTCTTAAGTGTATTAATTAAAGAGTGCACACTGTCATAAACTCAGATCGGATGCTGCCACAATTGAGCCTGTCATAAGTTTAACAGAAAATGTTAGATATTTCAGACTTTTGGGATTTCAGTATTGGAGAGGAAGGGATTGTACAATGACCTTGACTTGTTTTAAAACGCTAAGTTTTTATTTTAAATAATTTTTAAAAATCTCATTTGGTTAGTAGCTGTAGTTACCATGATTTTGCTGACCACAAATTCAAGTGTGGGATCCCTTTCAGAGCCTTCTTAATGTTTGTTAACACACCTGTTAACCATGAGTAAACCAGTGCATGATGACAAACATGTCACTACTATTAAAGAGACCAATTTTAGTATGCTCTAAGTAATATAGATTTAACATTTTACTACTCTGTATTTATTTTACTTCTTATTCCTTCATTACTCTGAGACTTTAATTAAAACTCATAACTGAGAGATTTTTGACAAGATTACCTTTGTTAGAAAAGTCTGCCTTAACAATTTTTTAGTAAGTGTAGTTTTTGAGTAGATTAGTGTCATTCACTTTTTTTTTTCAATTTCTTTGCCCTTATAATTTTACTATTTTAAAAATTTATCTTTTTAAATAGTACTTCAAGAAAACGATGTATGCTCAACTCTGGGGTAAAGACAGTACTGTGGCTCATTAGGTGTTTGTACACACTTGGTGAAGTCAAACATATACTCCCTCAGCATGCAGGAAGTTTCAGGGGACACGTGCAGCTGGGTGGGAGGTGTGTGCCTGAGCGGCATCACAGGTTTTGTGAGCAAGTAATGGAAGCCCTAAGTGCATAACACCTAAGATCAGTTTTCTTAATGGTAAAATGGGGATAATGACACTACCTACTTCATAGAATTGTTAGGATTGAAAGAAGTAGTTAATACAAAACAACATGATGCCTGGTACAGTATACAAGTTCAGGAAATGTGTTACTGTACTTTTTTTTTTTTTTTGCAGTGCAAAAGATAACTTTAGATCACATTTAAACTTTTCTTTTAGGTGTGCTGAAAGACATTATGATACCGCCAAATTTAACTGTAGAGGTAGGTATTAACTGCCACGTAATGTATTTCTGTTATATAACTTAAAACCAATAGACCAAATCTTCTTGTCATAGCAGTAGTGAATAAGCTCAATTATTAAGTGATGTAAATATTTATCTTAAAGATGGTCTTAGACAATTTGGAAAAATTTAATTTTACTTTTGTGTTTTAGGGAACAGTTACCATATAAACCTGCCAGTACTAGTAGGAATACTAAAATGCAGGGTTGACTGTAAGAATTAGGAAAAGTTTCTAGACAAACCATAAAATAAAGAAAGGGTTATATCTACTGTTGGAGGCATTTGGTCTAATAGTAAAGGATTATAGGAAGAGCAAAGCAGACAACGGAGTAACTCCGTGGAGCCGTGACCTCAAGGGGGCAAAAGCTTATGACAAATGTGGATAAGAGGAGCCTGACAAGTGGGAGCAGGAGCTGCTTTAAATGAGTTCTTCTCCAGGTGTAGTAAATTTTTCTGAGGTCCCACAAAAACCTTCCCTCATTGTTTGTGGAACCCCTTGAGCCATGAGTGACCTGGAGAGTGAAGAAGCTTGGCAGATGCTGCCATGATAGAAAGAGAGGGTGGAGTCCATGCGCTCCATGTTGATGTGTTTGCGGTGGATCCCTTCTGACAGTCTAGATCGGATGTTCAAACAGCTGGTTTGAGAATTCAGAAGTGCTAGTGGTGAGAGCCAGTACAGATCCACTAAGAATTTTTCCTTTTTCGTGAATTTAAGCTACTGCTTACTAGGCAAAGCGTGTTTTAGTCAACGTTTATCTAGCTTTAAATAGACGTTTAACAGTTTCCTGGCTGTTTTGTGTGCCCGTGGGGAGATGAAAATGGAATGCTGAGGCCCAGGTGAAAGCATCCCAGCGACTCCCTGTAATGGTCATTGTCGTCTCCCAGGACCACTCACCTGACACACTGAATCCGGTTCCATATTAGTGATGATGTGACTGAAGATAGAAGGCATACTTCTCACATATTCAGATGACACAGAGGACCATTATGTACATTAGATGTCAGTCAGGATTTGTAAGGGTTTTAGTAGAATGGAACTGCTGAGGCAGGGACCAGTAAGAAAAAATTTAATAGTGATATAGTTGAACTCCTGTTTCTGAGCAACTTAAAAAACACAACAACAAAACCCCTCTGACTGTAAGCAAAGAGAAACTTTGGGTTTTTATAACTCATGTGAAAAGACCTGAAGCTTCATTAGATACACTTTACTACAACTGTATACGTTTTTATAAGTAGTTTTTTTCAGCTTCTTTTGTAAATGTCTTTAAAATCATGTGTAGTATACAACACTAACATTTGCAAGACCATCTTTAAATAACACACTTAGCATTTTTATTATATGAAATATAAAAATCAGTCCTTTCCATTGTTGATTGATTGGTAATTTATATCTTCTCTGGAATATATGTTTTGTGGTGATGTAATATTATAAATATTACGACTCCTTTTGTCAGAAAACGCATTGAGAGCCCTGACAGGAAACCTGCCTACATGACATTTCATTTTGAGTTTGCCTCTCTCTCTGACATGTTGCCTTCTGCTACCTCTCCATTACAAAGTTTCCTCTTTCATTAAGTGGGGAAAATAATGCTCAGCCTCTGTCTAGTGGGTAGGTTTAAGAATTGAGACACTAGTTTCTATTCAAATATTGGTAAATTATCAGGCAGCAAATTATTTTTCTCTAGAGTTCACTTTTTCCTTTAAACATCTATTAAGCTTATATGCAACATTTCTAAAGTTAATCTACTTTAATAAACAATTCAGGAAAGACTTTTTTTTCCCTAATTCTGAGGTTATCCTTTTACCACAGTTGCACAGTATCCTTTTGAAGACCATAATCCACCACAGCTAGAACTTATCAAACCCTTTTGTGAAGATCTTGACCAATGGCTAAGTGAAGATGACAATCATGTTGCAGCAATTCACTGTAAAGCTGGAAAGGGATGAACCGGTGTAATGATTTGTGCATATTTATTACATCGGGGCAAATTTTTAAAGGCACAAGAGGCCCTAGATTTCTATGGGGAAGTAAGGACCAGAGACAAAAAGGTAAGTTATATTTGATGATTTTTTCTTTCTTCTTCCTTGATCTGAGCATTTATTAGAAAACAGCTTTTTAAAAAGATGGTTGGTAACCCTTCTACCGTAACTGTTGTATGAGCAAATGACTGAATCTCTCAATTTTTCTCTTCATGCTGGCATTTTCATATCATGCTAGTAAATCTTATGCATTAACTGCATGGCATATTTGGTCTTATAAAATCCTGGCAGAGCATTTAAAGAAGCAGTACGTTGAACAAAAGTAAGCTTGATATTTCTGAACCTTGCTTGAGAGTAAGATGTCTTTGGGTAATAACTTGGATGCCATTTCCTACTAAAGTATGATCCTTTATAAGTACATGAAAATTATTCTTTGATATGAATATTCACAAATATAGTTATAATTAAGATTAGTCAAAGGTTCTTCTGTTATTCAGAAGGCTAATAAAGACGATGTTGAAATTCACGGACAAACTTAATCTATGTAATATGTTTGAGGGGAGAACATAAAGTCAGGAGAAGTTTCATAATAATTTCTAAGAGATTCATTTCTTTGGATGGTAAATGTGACAAAATATGTTTATGTTTCTTACAGAGAGATTTTGTACATTTCTCTGTCTCTGAGAAGGAAAAACCCAAACCGCTCCAGATAGAGGGAGAAACTCACCTAGACAAAGAACTCTCTTGAGGGAGACATTACAACTTTATGAAGAAATTTATTCTAGTTTTAATAACATTTACAATCAGGAAGGTTCTCTTCCAGTTTAAGTTGCTTGCCTGCCTGCCTTCCTTTAATTTTTAGTGTGGGCTTTGAGCTCGTGACCCTGAGATCAAGATCTGAACTGAGGTCAGGAGTCAGACGTTTAACTGACTGAGCCATCCTGGCGCCCCTAAGCTGATTTCTTTTTAATTCAACTTCAAAACAGAAACATGATCACTTCTATTATTTTAGCTGGTGATTGCATTGATTCCTGCCTCCTTTTCTCCTTCTTCATTTCTTGTTTTATTTATCTTTGTGATTTTTAAAAATTACTTCTAGAGATGCTAGAGTGTTGTGTATTGGTGATAGTTTATAAAACTGAATCTCATGTTAGTGCTTGATTTTAGTAAATATTCATTATAGTAGATTGCCTTACATTTCTTTAGAAGTTGTGTATGTCCTGAGATGATAGTAGTGGAGTGAATTCTTGAGTGGAAGGCCTGAGATGTTTACTTTGGTTCATTTTTTTCATCTAGAGGTAAATAGTTGCTGTTACTGATTAAAAATATAAAAGGTAAATTGTTCTACACTTAAGTGAGTAAGTCCAGGGCAGCACAGGGGAAAGAGACTGAATGGAAAGAAAACAATAGAGAAACAGGTCGAATCAAAGTACAGGAGCTAAAGTAGTGGTAGAAGTTTAGAGCAAGCAGGGTTGATGAGCAGTAGACACTGTATGTAGTTGTGGGAAAGAAATCAAATCAAAAGAATTTCAAATAAAAGTAGAGGAGCTGTGTATTATGGAGCCAGAACACCAGATTTAGCTCATGGCTCTTTTTTTTTTTTTTAAAGATTTTATTTATTTGACAGAGAACACAAGTAGGCAGAGAGGCAGGCAGAGAGAGAGAGAGAGAGAGAGAGAGAGAGAGAGAGAGAAGCAGGCTCTGCACTGAGCAGAGAGCCCGATGTGGGGCTCAATCCCAGGACCCTGGGATCATGACCTGGGCCGAAGGCAGAGGCTTTAACCCGCTGAGCCACCCAGGCGCCCTAAAACTCATGGCTCTTAAAGGATTTATGTGACATATGTTCTAGAAATATGATGAAAGCTATAGTCTCTCACTAAAAATGTACATGGTATACATGAACATAAAATTTTGCTTATAGTTTTTAACTACACAGATTTTTTTTTTGTGTGGAAAATAAAAGGAGTCTTTATATAGAATTATGTCCCCTTTTATTTTTTATTCATTTATTTTTAAGATTTTATTTATTTGACAGAGAGATCACAGTAGGCAGAGAGCAGGAAGCAGGCTTCCTGCTGAGCAGAGAGCCTGATGTGGAGCTCGATCCCAGGACCCTGAGATCATGACCTGAGCCGGAGGCAGAAGCTTAACTTACTGAGCCACCCAGGTGCCCCAGTGTCCCCTTTTTAAATGGAAAAAGCAGTGGCTCTTTGAGGTTAATGACGAAATCTCAATGGTTACAGATTAATCAGAATTAAACTTTGGTTTTGCCAATAGGAAGTTTTATGAAAGGGCTGCTAGTATTTAGATTATAAATAATACATTAAAATTATGCCATTGTCTTTGACTTGACAACTTCTTTGTCATCTTTTATATCCAATCAATTTTGACTATGTTTTTGGTGAAAACAAGTGCTTTAAAAGCTATGTCATGAAAGAATGAAAGAGCAAATGAAATCTGTAGATTCTTTTGTCAGATGAAAGTAGGCTTGTATCAAAAAATTAAGAATTCTCTAAAATTCTCCAGAAAAATTCATGTTGCATCATTTTCTTTGCCTTGGATAATGAAATCATTTTTGGCAAGATTCTGGCATAACGCTATGTTAGGAAGGGAAGGATTATGACTTCACATTTTTAGTTTTAAGGTTAAAGAATTAAACTGTGCAAATGAGTTTGTATTTTATCCAGTTGACTGCATTTAAAATCCTGGCTGTAGAATTTTGCCTTCTGAAACTAGTGAACTTATGGGTAGAAAAGCATTTCATAATTGCTCCCATTTCTTGACAAAACCTCTTGAGAAGCCCTTGATTGAATGTCTTGGCTCTCCTGAATTTGGCAATTTTCATAGCAGTAGATTTTTCATGAAACACCCTCTTGTACAGGCTGTGATTCGAGGCTTGGCACTGCTAGAGCAGGCTACTTCCCCATCAATGGCTAGAATTTCTCCCAGGATGGAGCTAGATTCTTGTACCCCATGCACAGTGAGGAACACGGCAGTGAGTGCCACGGTGATGTGGAGAGTGCTGTCTTTCCCCAAGCAACAAAGCCAGAAGTTTTGCCAGGTGTTAAGGTGTACTATCTGCCTAGAAAATACTGAGATTTCTTGAGGGGAAGGTTTTTTGGGGGCATTTTGAAAATGTTAATGTTCCCCCGAAATTTCCAAAGAGTACTCTAAAATAAGTATTATTCTTTGATTGTGTACCACGTGTGTACTTGATGAAAACCAGTAGCTGGCTAACCCGGTAGCTGGCTAACCCTAGAAGTCGTCATCATATACTGAAGGGAAGTGGTATTTCCAGTCCTCTCATGACCTGCTTCATAGTCTTAGGAAAAGAGTTCAGTTTTTCTGGGAGTGGACAGATTTGTTTGCTAGAGATACTGCAACAGTCTGAACTTTTCTTTTGCAAGCTACAAACATGTTTGACCATTTCTAAAGTATTTGTCTTCACCATATTGAACTACACCTTTTTTGTTTGTTTGGCATTACAACCAGCAGACTTGTAGAGTGCTTTACTCAGGATTTTGAGTTAGAGGGTAATCAAAGGTTCTTTTAGTAGTCTAACTTTTTCTGACCAAGCTGTGCTTTTACGTGTGCTCTCTTTTCCCCTCTTCCGCACACTCACCCACACACATACCTCCCCTCTGTGAGAGTTGGCTAAATGCTTATAATCATGAGAACCAGCCATGTAAGGAGCACTTGGGATAGTCTTTCACACCATACTCAGGGATACAAGTAAAACCCAAGGATGCTTAAACAGTTTAAGTTAGATCCAGGAGAAGTCTTCTTAATGAAAAAGTGAAGACATGTTTTAATTTATCATTGGGAAAATACTGTATTCCTTACCATCTGAAAATATTGTCAGTTCTCTTGCTCTGTAAAGGTGAAGAGAGACTTAGTAAACTGGCAAGGCCCAAGGGATAGTGTTGTGAAATAGGGGTCAGAGTGAAAAGATAGCAAGAGAAGTGTTTATAAAAAATAAAATACAGTATACTGTAGAATGTGAACACCCCTCCATTATCAGCAGAAATGCTTCAGGCACACAGCACTCTTCTCTTACGGGTTTGAATCTCCCCCAGCTGGAAGTTAACAGGCTAACAGAATGGAGTTCTGTGTGTACTGTTAAGGGTATCCTCAGTAAAATTGTTATGCTTAGCTCATACATTATATCGAGATTCAGAGTTAAGTAATTTGGCCAAAATTGATCACTTTTAGCATCTTGGAGTCAAAATAAATCATTGAGATCTGTCGTGCTTTAGTTCATGATTAATCAATATACCCAGACCATTTTTGGATGAATTAGTCACAGCTGTCATCTAAAGCAGTATCCTAAATGTGCTCCTACCTTTACTTCTGTATATATTTAAAAAGGCAAAAAGAAATTTACGAGCAGATGCTGTTAATGAAGCTCTGTTCCATTTGCACGGTTTCATTTGCATTTTATGTTGAAACAGTGTTAGAAAGTTAGATTAAATAGATAAAGATTATGGGCATAAGATTATGAGCCTTTTTTGGCAGGAATTTTTCTTACTTTAAATGATAAAACGGAGGCCCAGATAGGTGAAGTGCTTTGATTAAGATGATTCGAACAGTTAATGATAGCATTTAGAGTAAAATTTGAGTACCCTGAACGTTGTTGAATCCTGGAACTGCGAAAGAATTTTGCGGCTGTTCAGAATTAATCTCTATGGGGACAAGCTGTCCCCAAATGGGCCTATTTTGACAAGGCTCCTCAGTTTATACCCTTTTTTACTGATGCCTAGGAATTTGGTGGCCCCTGACCTAAGTACAGATAAAGGCAGCTTGAAGTTGTTAGTCTTATAAATATAATGCTGAAGGTTTCCTTTAAATCTTTGAAATTTAATTGTCTAACAATTTTCAGACATATCAGATGTTTACCTAATGGTTAGGGTGCTAGTGAAATAATCTGTTTTTAGCCTTTAATAAGTATAGTTTCATCATGATAAATGAGCTAAGCTGAACATGGTAAAGCTGTTGTCATTCAACTGTGGAATTCTTCCAGGGAAGTAAGTATCTTATAGTAAATAGAACTGATTATCCAGAGTAGTTTTATTCTTGAAACACCTGCTAAAAATTTATCTTCTTGCCAGTATTTCCTTTTAGGTTGAATGTTTAGATTCATATTTTTGTAACTGTGAACCATTATTATGGGAGATACATATATTTTGTCAGTTTTTCAGCTTATATAGCATTAATTTTACTAAAATTGTCTTTAATGTGACTTTGCCTGTATCCTTAATTTCAGTTGTAGGGAAACATTAAGAAGGAAGTTGTGTTCTGGTGACGTTTATATGGGAGGATATGGTTTCTTCTCTTCCCTCCTTCCTCCCCCCTCCCCCTTTTCTCCCCCCCCCCCCCCCCCCTCTTTGTTATGGAGAAAGAAGACCCAGTTGGCATGTTTTAGTGAAGAATTTGTGGACTTGGCAGGGACTCTCCTCAAACTAATCTGGTGCAGCGTTGTCATTCCCTCAGCTTCCCTCAGTGGACTTGGTGCAAATTAAATGGCAAAGCGGTGGGTGCCTGCTGACCCTACAGTGTGCCGTTGTGTTAGTGATGCCCAAATGGTGCTTGAAGCTTGAGTGTTGCCGAGAATTCAAAGTACAACTGATACCTCCTCTAAAGAAACATATTTCCCAGAGTAGGATAACTGCTTGATGGAAAGAAGAGTCCTTCTTTTATTCAATAATTGAGAAGAAACCTGTGTTACACTTCCCTAAGAGTAATTCCTTTGGAGATTTGGTCCTTTTTTTCATGAGTGAAACAGGCTCTCAGCAGCTCCCTGTCCTGCCTGCCCCCCCCCCCCCAGGAGAGCTTGGTGCAGGTTAAATCCCAGGGCAAGTGCCTGTCTAGTCCTGTGCTTCACACTGTCTGCACTTAACACTTATGTATCGGAATGAGAATAAACTCACAGCATTTATTGTAAGCTATGAATAAGTGTTAAAGCATCCTACTAATACTGGTAAGTATGTATTTTGGAAAGAGTCCCCAAATTTCTGAGTTCAGAAGCAAACTTTAGTTACATGACAAACCCATCCAGAATTTCTGCTACTCCTCTCTCTTTCTGTTGCTTTCCCCCTTCTAGAATGGTGGCAGGCAAAGTACACGTTAATCTTTATTTTCTTTGATTAATTTTTAGGAAAAAATATTTGAGCTTTTGATTTCTTTTTTTGTTTTGCTTTCAAAGCAATTATTAGAGACAAAATTCATATATATTATGATCTCTGTACATGAGTTCATTAGCTTACCTGTAATGAAGACTTAAACTTTCTAGAAATAATAAGTATTAACTTTATTCTAAGTGATCCCATGAAGAGGAAATTTTCTGGTTTCTCTGAGGAGTGAATTTTCATGTCCTGATTGTATAGTCAGCTTACTTTTTTCTAGCTACTAAATTTCTCCATATGATAACATAAAAAAAATTTTCTAGTTTTCCCCTTCACTTAAACTCTAATTGTTCTCATTTTCAGTAAAAACAAAACAAAAAGAACTCCTAATACAATATTCTTATTTTTTTAACATATTAATTCTTTTGGGATAAACTGTGTTCCTCTAATACATGGTATTTAAGCCTGTCATACAATCTATACATTCATAAAATTATAAGGTTTTTATACCTTGAAGGATTTTAGCAATGATTTAGTTAAGGCCTGTTCTAATATAAATGATCAAATAAATCTGTAAAGATCAGTCTCTCCTAAGTCATTTCATCTGTCTGTGTAATGTTATTCAAAACTGTCTCCTAACCTCAAATCTAGTATTCTTTCTACAGTACTGTGTTCTTCTGTCCAAATTATACTTCTGTATTATTTTGATCCCCAAAGTAGAAATAGAAACTTAAAAAAGAAAAAAAGAAGTAGCTATATTATAACATATTAGAATTCTCTCAATATCTACTCACAGAAGCCCAATTCAAAGAGTGCTGGGGGGGAGGGGGTTTGGGAGAAGGGGGTGGGATTATGGACATTGGGGAGGGTATGTGCTTTGGTGAGTGCTGTGAAGTGTGTAAACCTGGTGATTCACAGACCTATACCCCTGGGGATAAAAATATATGTTTATAAAAAATAAAAAATTTAAAAAAAAGTGTAAACCCAAGGAGACCTTTATATTGACTTACATAACCTTAAAAGCTCTGGCCTAGACTTAGATGCTTAATAGGTATTGGTAATCTTTCTCTCAGCTCTCTCCTTTGCTCTGTATGTGCTTTCTTTTCAGGCATTCTCCTTGCAAATAATGGCAAGGTACGACTCCTGGCGACTCTGGTGTTACATCCTGGCTACTTTAGCAACTACAGGAGGAAGAGAGCTACAGTTTGAGTGAATATTCCTAGATTAGGTTCTGATTTACCTGGATTAGGGCATGTACCCATCCCTGAACTGAACATTCTGGCGAGAGGCTTGGGACATGTATCTGATGCTGAAGAATAGATCCCATCCCATCTCCATCAGACTGCAGGGGGAGTGACAGCTTTCCCAAAGGGGAAGGGGTGCTGTGCAGAGAGTCCTGTACCCCTTGTCTGCTTCATACTATTCGCAGAGATCTGTGATTCGTGCAGCACTGTTGTTGATAGGTTACTCAAAAGTAGTTCCATGGAGCTGGAGCTCTGTGATACTCTAAACTTTGTGGAGGCTCTTCATAGTTGGGAAAAATAGTGCTCAAACAGGTCACGACTTCTTTGTGTGCTCTTAGTAAAACCCAGGACATCGGAAGATGAAGTTCTAGGCTCAGAGTCACATTTAGGTTCAGGTCCAGGTTTTTTGAACAGGATAATCATGTGCCCCAGGACTGTTTTCTCACCCTTGAAATAGAGGTGACAGTGTTTGTCTTACAAAGTGTGGTGGTATTAGGGTCATATGTACAATGCCCAGCACTTAGCTTCATAACAAAACTCCTGCCACATGGCGTAATCGCAATAGTAACCATTCCTAAAGAGCTATATTCCTTCCTTTGTTGAGTTACTTTCCTGTGACGACCTTGTCAGGATTCTGAAACATACTTTTTCAAGCTTCCAGAAAACACTGTTATTTTAAAACACGACATTATTTCTGAGTTGAAAAGTGCCAGTGGAAAGTTTACTGAAGTAGAAAATTACTTTTTTGACTGAGGAATCTAGATTGTGACTTCATCTTAGAGAAGATGATCTGAAGGTACTGATGCCCAGAATATGAGCAAAACATTACGTAGCTTGTGTTGTGGTATCCAGGTGGAATTCTGGCCTGGAAGTACCATGATAATATCCTAGGTTTGAAAGATGTGTTTAATCTTTACTTCTAAGTTTCTGTTCTTTACGAGATTAATTATATACAAGAGACTTACATAAAACAGCTCAGGTTAGAAAAATAAGCGGTTCATTAAAGATACATCAGGCAAATGTAAATTTCAAGAGCAGATGACAGGATATCATTATCAGAGTGCATTTACAACAGAATGTGTAAAACTAGATCAGGAATGTCATTTTATATTAACACAGGGTGCACTCCACAGTGAAGAGTTAGCAGGTATGAACTCTTACATGCTAAACATAACATCAAATACAGTAAGAAATGCTGAAAGAAATGAAGAAAAAACTGATGGCAAAACAGCAATAATAGGAATCTTTAATATACTTAAAGATCAAGAAAGTACAAAATAAGATGTGTAGATGGATTGAATAGTATAATAAAAAATGGCCCATAAGATCTGTCTTTTTTCTTTTTTTGTCATCCACACAATAGTTAACCAAGATTGATAATTCATTAGGCCAACTACAAAGAAAATCTCATCTCCAGGTAGAAATATATAAACCCCATTCCTTGATTATAATTCAGTACAGCGAGAGATTTTCTTAAATGTATAATTTTGATTTTTTTTTTTTGTTTTTAAGATTTTATTTATTTGTGTGTGAGAGAGAGAGTGTGCAAGAGGGGGAGGAGCAGAAGGAATCTCAAGCAGACTCTGCACTGAGCCTGGAGCCCCACGCAGGGCTGGATCTCATGACCGTGAGATATGACCTGAGTCAAAACCCAGAGTTGGGTGCTTTAACTGACTGACTGAGCCACATAGGCACCTCCAGCTAGAGATTTTTTAAAAACGTTTAATCAAGTAAAATCAACTATTTGGAAATTTAAAACTAGTTACTTAAATAATTTGGGGTCAATTATATTTGGGAAATACAAATATATTTTAGAGATTACTAAGATAATAACTAATAGAGAGGAATTAATAAAGATGAAAATATAAGTTGTGAATTAGCAAACAGTAAACCTTTTGAACTAATCATTTCAAACATTGTATGAAATTGCCAATAAAAGCAATACATCTCTTTTAAAGTTCTTTTTGAGGAAAAAGAAAGGGGAAACACAAATTATACGTTAAGTTTGAGAAAGGTGAAGAACTACACTGTGGAGGTAACTAAGAATTATTTAGGTCCCCGCTAATGAATTTGACTATTTCAATGGGAAATAAGCAATTTTCAGTGAACATCATTGCTTCAAGGTGAAATCCAAAATTTGAACAGACCATCCCAAAATGAAAATGTGTAGAAGCCCTCAACATGTACCTAATCTGAATTCTGTTTCAGGTGGTGCTATCAAACTGGAAATACTGAATAATTCTGTTACTTGAGTTGGTCTAGGTGTTAGAAGATAGGTAAAACTTCCCAGATGACTGCTTGCAGATCAATGTCCTTAATCTGGTAAAGATAGCATACTTTAAAAAGCAGCAAGTATAGCATGGGAGAAATTAAGTACTTTGGTTTGACCAAAAATAAAAGCACATTCAGGGGAGTTGTGTGAGGTAAGAGCGGAAAAGAGGTTGGGCTGTATTTTTATGTTGTTAATGGATTTATATAATCTGTGATAAGTTTTCTTATTTGGATAGTCACTGGGAAACCATTTAGCATTTTAAATTGTTAGTGTGATTCATCTGACACTTTCATAAAGTTAATTAAAGAGTAGGTGTAAAAATAGAAGAATAGATCAATCAGAGGCTGGTATTCATTTGACTATTACAGAATTGCAGGAGGTGATGGAAACTAGAATGGCCACAGAAAGCTAGAACTGGTATTTTGAGAGGTATGTCACAAAGTCTGGATTTTGACTCTGAATAGATGTGTAGAAGTCTACTAAGAGTATCCTAAAGGAACTGAACCACTGGTGTGCTTTCCGTGTTGTGTGGACAGTATGTGTGTGTGTGTGTGTGTGTGTGTCTGTCTGTCTGTCTGTGTCTCTCTGTATGTATGTACTGTGTGTAGAGATGCTGGGTAGTTGGCCTGGGCCTTTGCTACAGTTCTGGGATTTCCTTATTCCTCTTTTATAGCCCTGTGTAGATCACTACTCCCTCTCAGATTGTTTCCTTGACTCTAGTAGGAAGAAGATGGCAGCATCAGCAATTGGCTGTAAACTCTGGAGCTGGAGTACTAGGGTGAAACTTAGTTCCATTACTTACAAGAGTTGGGACCTTACCTCGTACCTCGTATAAAAATGGTGTTACTGATAATACCCACTTCATGAGTACTAAATTATACTTAATGAAAGTACTTAGAACAATACAAAGAACATTGTAACAGTTCAATAAATAGTAGCAGTGGTGGTATTAGAAGAGGTTTTGAGCTTTGAGCACTGGGGAAAATAGTAAATATCATTAATAAAAATAACAGAGGTTGGTCCTGCAAAAATAGGAAAGCTTCAGTTTTTGGATATGTTGTGTTTAAAGTGCTTCTGAAATTTCCAGGTAGAAATGCCCAGCTAAGTATTAGAAGTTCTGGACTGGGAGTTGGGAATCAGGTATGGAGAGACACAGGTTTTGGAGTTCATGTTAATTGAACTACTAAGACAGAGAGGATTGACAAAGAGGGGCTCGCTCAGATCAGATTTTCAAGGTAGGCTTACTCTTAGGGAAAGAGGTTAGGTAGTTTTCTCTTACCCAGTAAGGTTAGGACAAAACTTTCAAGAGTGTGTTCTAGGATAGAGGCAGAGAATTTTCAAAATGGCAATGAAAAATGATATAGGATGGGACTGAGAAAATAGTAGGAAATGACTGTTAGTGACACTTAAGAACTACTGACCATTAAGAAATCAGCCTTATGAAAACAGTTTCCTATGGGGTAAGGGGCAGAGGCTTACCTTTGAGAGTTTATATAGAGAAGAAGGGTGACAATTTGAGAAAGATAAAAGATTTGGGGAGAGTGTGCATTTTTAGCCCATGAATGGCTTTGGATAAAAGGACAAGGGTTACCCGAGCTGTTTATTAGGAGGAGACAGGTGAAACAAAGACAAATGCCAGAGAGGGAATAATTAATAGAGCACTTACCAAAATGGAACCTAGGGAAACATGCAGTCAGTTTTATAAAATATCAGAGAATATGAGAAAATTTTAAGATGGGACAAGGGAATTCTGAGAGTGCCACACTGGGTGACCCAAGGTTCCCAGTAGAGTAGGAGCTACATTCATTGAGGATGATGTCTAGGACAGGACAGGATAAGGTGGGTTGAACAGAGTGCTGAAATCATCACTCAGTTTAAGAAGTGTGTTTTTCAGAAGAATGACGTATGGAATGATAGAGATTCAGAGTCATAGGTGAGACTGAGTAAAGGCAGTAGACCTTGGGAGGAACACGACACGTCTTTGCAGGCACTCCTCTAGGTCTGTGAACATCAGGGAATCGAAGAAGCAATGGTGGTCTTTTGCGATGATGGCCAGGAATGTGGTGTAAAGGCAACCCTGAAGAATGCCAAGTTTAGCTGAGATTAGAATGTTTAAAAGTTACCTTTGGGAAAAAAAAAAAAGGTCAAGAATACAAGTAATTTTCTTCACATTTAGAGTAGAAAAGAAGAATCGTTGGTGGTAGAGGGCGGGATACTTTGGGGATATAGTTACAAACCAGTTAACTTAAATGTTCTTGGTTAATTTAAATGAAAATGGAAATATTAAAAACACATAGTTATTTTTTTTAATCTCTAAGAGCTTCGAAGTTCAGCCCTCTTTTCATATATGTAAAATAAATTTTTTGAAGATCTTTAAAATGTTCATTTCTTAGATTTTAAAAGAATCTAAGAGATTTATCTTTATAGTCAAAATGCTATAGGTAAAACATGCACGTAAACCATTGTTTTCAGCATATGCATTCAGGAAATAATATATTTGAGGTGTTATAAATTGCATTGTCAATTTACTATGGACGTTGTATTCATTTTATTTCAACATCTACATTACAATATGGTTCATTGTACCATTAATTAATTTTGAGTAAGTGTGCATTGTGTCCATGAGAGATGTGACTAGATAGAAGGATACACTAATGCCCCATGGTTGGTACATATTTGAGCCTTACAACTCAATTATTTCTGCTAATCTGACTGCATTGAATTTGAGCATGCTGCTAGGTAGGAATTGCAAAGTTAAGTTACAGAAGCTGAATTATGCATAATTTGATAGTAAAAGAATTAATTAAGTTAAATTGTGCCTTTCAGTGTTTTTCTTTGAATTGTGTCAGTAATTTTGTTTAGCTCATATTTAACACACAAATTATTCGTTCGTCCATGTTTGACATCTAGTAGATTCATATGTTCTTCCTCTATCCTTTTGCCTTGCCCTTTGGTAAGAGTTATTAACTCACTATATAAAAAGCTGCATTATACATGTGCTGCTAATCACTTGCTACTTGAAAAAAAAAAAAAATCTCTGAAAACATTTTAATTATTCATACAAACTTATACCAAGAAGCTAAAGAGGAAGAAATCATCTATCATTGCATTGAATCCCAACAAATAACTTGACAGCTTGGTCTTCTTCTACACTCCCATTGATTTTTTATTTTTTGAATTTAATTTTTTTAGTTTTTAGACTAAATCATAAATTCACATGGTTCAAAAAAAAAAGCTTCCTTCCTACCCAGCCATCGTCCATCTGCTATATTCCCCCCACCTTGCTTTGCAATTCTGTGTCTTATCTTGATAAATATGAATAAGTTGTTTACTGAAGTAACATTTAAGTAATGTAATACAATAAACCATTGTAAGTTTAAACACTTTTTATTAATAATGATTTTTAACATTAGTTTTTTATAGGAGCTTTTCACAGTAATAGTATTTTACTACTGTTTCTTTAATACAGAAAACCAAAATTCTAGTTCTTCCAAAATTATACTTCAAATGTAGATAGGATTTCTAAAACTGCTAATTAGGATTTGTGTAACATTTGTAGGTTTAGCATGCTTTTGTGTAACTACACTTAGTATTTACTCCTCATGAGAATCCCGTGAAGACAGGGTAGGTATTAATTGTCTTCATTTTCCTGAAGAAACCAATCAGAGTTGATATTTTGACCATTAGCTTTTAAATTCTAGTCTTTGCACTGCAGCCAGAATCTTAAGTCATTTGTCCTTCTTTGAAATGGCTTTTATCCATTTTTTTGACATTCTATATATTTTTTAATTGTAATGAAATCATGCTAATTTTTTGAAACAAACCTGAGAATACTAGAGTGAATACCTGTTTACCTGCCATTCTGTGTATCTGTCTTTAAATTCATATGAACGTACTTTATACTTTATTTAGAGGGAAGAAAAGCATTTATGTCCCAAGTGTTTAACAAATGGGGAGATTCAGATGCCAGTAATAACCTGAAAATATTACAAATTCTTTCTTCTCTTGAATATACTTCTAAGTTTTCTGCAAGTCACTTGTAACTGTCAGACGTCTTCCTGTTACTATTTGCCTTCTGTTTCTAAGTTAAATGCCTGAATTTTCCTGAAGTTATATACATCCTAGGAAAGGAGACCTCAGCCCTCATTTATTCAGCAGCATTAATGAATTGCATGGCTGTACACACTAGATTTTTTTCTTTAGATAACTTTTAAAAAAAATAGAACATGAATTATATATATTTAGCATTTGTAATACTTAAATTTTCTCAAACATTATGTATATCCATGGTTTCTTCTACAGAGAGATGCATGTGGCTCGAGGACATTTCCTAAGTCCCTCTGTTAGAGAATTCTTGCATACATTTATCCCAGCCACATATTCCTGTTCTTACTGGGGGTCTCAGGGCATCATTTTTTTCTGCTGCTATTTCTGTCTCTTAAAGGCACTATGCCTTTATGTGTTCTGCTGATTCTGATATGTTTTTGCCTAAAATAAGTAACCAAGCTTTTGAGGAGTTGTGTGTTCAATAAAAGTCCATAAATTTCCTACGTCTCGGGAGCACAGCTGTATTGCAGGTGCCTTTGACACGTATTTTGGAACTGCTGAGGCCTTATCTTACTGGGTTCATGGGCTGGAGCATTGTGGTGACCATTGAATAAATGAGGGGATTATGACAATTTTAAGGGAAAAGGTTATTCTGATATTTCCTTTGTACTGATGTTGCTCTGATTTACTCTTGTTGAACTAGATTTAAATATTAATCATTTAAGGTCAAATATCTAATGTATATATGGTCTTCAGTGGATACAACCCAGTTACAACCCAGTTATCATAACAATTTAGTAAAATAACTGTAATGGAATTTTTCTTTTGAATTTGGCTTTTCTTTTTCTTTTCTTTTTTTTTTTTTTTTTCTGTCCACCAGGGAGTAACTATTCCCAGTCAGAGGCGCTATGTGTATTATTATAGCTACCTGTTAAAGAATCATCTGGATTATAGACCAGTGGCACTGTTGTTTCACAAGATGATGTTTGAAACTATTCCAATGTTCAGTGGCGGAACTTGCAGTAAGTGCTCTAAATTCTCATCCCTCCATGTACTGGAACATTTTTCTGGACATATCTAGACGTTTACATAGAAATCTAGAAAGAAATTTACCACACTTAAAATGTACATAGGGGTATATATTTCTGAAGTATCCAAACTAAGTAGCTCCGTTGTTCAGCTTATTGGGCTAAGGAGGCCAGCAGCCATGGGTTTTAATGTCTTAGAAGCCAAATTGTATTTATGAAAGAAACATTCTTTGCTGCATCTACCAAATGCAGCTTAAACTGTGACCAGATGACTAAAAAACCTATCCCAGTAGAGATCCAGCATCCAAGTAGCAGTGGGATTCATTAGTTCCCTGTGTGGGGGCAGGGACCAGTTCCTTCCTATCTTAGGAAGATTAGATATTGGTAGTAATGGTGACAGGGACAATAGAAAGGAAAGGAAAAAATTATAAGACGTGGCGACCTGCTGAAATATGTTGAGTGAATAGGGTTGAGTCAGAGTGTGTGGAGCATTAGAGACAACCTGGGATTAAATCCAAGATCCAGTGACAGTTTTGTTAGCTCTCTCATTGCTAGATTGTATAACCTCAGGCACACTCTACCTGTCTTTATGTTTGCTTGTCAATAAAATGAAGACATTTCGAAATCTGAAAATTTCTAAGTATGTACTAAACAGAGTTCATGTCGGTGATGTGTGCCTCCCATTGATTTCTCTTACCCTAGCCTCTGTGAGCCTCCCTCAGTGATCCTGATCCTGGTCTGCTTCTCTGCTAGTCTTGGCTGGAGTTCTTAGACTGAAAGGAGCCTTAATACTGAATACCCAGACCCAAGCAGTTAGTCAAGAGAGAATGCGTGGGTGGAAGTATTATCCAGCCCAGTAAAAGATCAGACTGTTGCTTTTTTTCTGTAACTGCCTTGGCAGTGATCAGTCATGTTTTCATGTTTAAGAAATATGTTTCATTTATTTAGAGAGCAGTTCTGTAGTTTGTAGATAAGCAACTACTACAGTATTTCTTTGAATACCTCTAATAATATTTCAGTGAGGTTTTGTAATTTGTTAGTGGTTTTAGTTTTTAGTTTTAAGTTTTGCTTCTTGAAAATACTTATGTAGTTAAAAATTTCTATCTCTAAATTATCCTGTACTGAGGAAATTAATTTCTTGATAGTGTTTGTCTTTCTCAGGTATTACCACCTTCATATCTTTCCTGTGTTCTTAGAGCTGGACACCTTTATCATAGGCCACAGATTTATTAATAGAGTGTGATATAGGCTCACTGATTTGATTGCCTTAGCAAAGCACAATGGGAGCCCTAACTGATGGCTGTCGTCATCTCTGTACAGCAAAGGCCAAGCACCACAGCAGTGCTCCGTGGAGACAGGCGGTGGCTCTGCTGGTGGGGAGCGCAGCATGGTGTGTAAACCTGTGGAATCTCTGTGTTGTACACCTGAAACTAATGGCACATTGAGTGTCAACTCTGCGTCAACACAAGTAATAGAGTCTGTGATAAAAAAGTTCTAAATGCAAGGCATTAGACTGTCAGAGGTGACTGACACAGGAACGTAACACGTTCATAGAGGAGAAGGAAAAAGGAAGAAAACATTCTTGCTCTTCCTGTAGGATAAATATCAGGTGTAAGGGCCAAAAGGAGGGTTTAATTTTAGGGAGAGAATAAGAGAAAGAGAACATTCAGTTCAATAATCCACCTATCTAGTGTAATTTTTTTCATTGGCTTCTCTAGCAAAAACCTGACAGTTCTGCTCTGCCTGCAACGTTCTGATGGATTTTTGTTTTGTTCTTGTCTTTTTCCACTATTACATTTAAACTTTCAAATTACTGACTGCTGAAAACTTTTCATCTTTACTAATTTTCTCCATTTATGCCCTGTGGTTTCATACTATGTAATAAAGCTGTATTAAAAGTAAACATAATTGAATGGGAGGTTATACGTATAAATTATAAATGGTGTATTCAGAAAAATAAAAGTTTTAGGGGTTGTCATATGGTTTCACAGAGGAAGTCCAGCTCTTCCTTGAATGGTAGAGAAAGTGTACCTTTTATATTGGCATTAAAACTGAAGGAAGTACTGCAAGTGTGACTTGAAGTACAATAGCAGGACATGAGCTGGACCCAGAGGCATGGAGGGTGGCATGTGTGGCCCGCTGTCAGAGGAGCCTAAATGGGGATGTTAGACTGGATTTGATAGGTGCTGTTGCATCAGTGACAGGTCAAGAGGCTTAGGCTCTGTTTTAAGTCTGGCTGGGTAGGAAGTGGTGGTGATTGCACGATGGGGAACCAGTGGTGGAAAGGAATCCAGTTACGGGACTTGTTGTGAGCCAGATGTGCTTTGCTAAGGCAGTCAAATCTCCTTTCCCTTTTATATTTAAACATTTTGTCAGTTTTGATTCTGGCCATATGAATAATTCCCAAAAGAGGGGAGAAGGGAAAACGAATCTCACTGAGACTTGGGAGACATGAATGTTTTTTGTTTTTAAACATGTTTTGGTCAGGTTAAGGTGAGCTGTTTATATGAAGATCCTCAGTGGGTTCTTGAAAGTGGGTTTGAATCTTAGGTGAGAGCTAGATCTGGTATTTTGGGAGCATCAGGCAGCAGGCATAGTAATTAATTAGCCTTCTGTGTAAATATGGTATTGGGCTAGAGGTTGGGAAGGCTGAGGGAAACAGAGTGGGAGGAGTGTGAGACCTGGTGAGTTGGGAGTTTGGGTTCAGGGGAAAGGTTGGGACCCTTGAGGAAAACGAAGTAGTTTCTGCAAAGTTGTCAGGGGTCAGCAGCTGTTTTCTTACTGAATTATTGTCCTAATATTCCTAAATAAAGGAAAAGTTACTATACTCTTCACATCTGAAAGGGTTAAAACATTAGTAAAAGATGAGCAGTGTGATTTTCTGTCAGTAGGCATATGTCAAAACAGTTTAATCCTGATTTTTGTTGACCAGGTATTGACTTGTCATTTCTTTAGAACACAGTCAGTTGTATCAAAGAGAAAATACTTGACTTGTGTCTTAGAAGTCAGCAGAACTGCACTGATGTTGGACTTCTGATAAGTTAGCTCTTGAAGATCTAAGATGGGGAATTCGTATTGTAAATGAACTGATTTTCTGTAGTGATTTAAGGAAAACTTTTAAACTTAGGTTTTGGGGTAGATTCTAAGTGACGCTGATTTGTAATTAGTTTATGAATGGATTACACAGTTTTAGAATTCCTGAAGATGCACATTTTAGATGTAGTTTAATTGAAATCTGGCTTCTACTGTTAATACACTTTTTAAAGTCCTAAAAAGAGGATTATCACATTCTGAACTAGTGGAGTCTTAATAAGATTACAAGGCATTTCATCCTGGCTGGTTTTTATCATAGCTTTGGAATCATACCTTTTTGTTTGCTTTTTCAAGCTAGAATTTCTAGTGAAATTTTCAGAATCACATAGTCTTGTAAAATGGCTTGCTGTACTTTGAACCTTTAGTCAAGGAAGTGAAAATTATGGACAGATTGTTGGTAATGTTTCCCCTTTTTGGAGTGCCCTTTTTCTTGTGATAAATGGCTCACATTCATATTAGAAAAACCCAACAGGCTGTTATCAGACCTTCTGTTTATTATGTGAGTGCTGGTGCTGCTCTAGATATGCACGGATAAGCCCATACGTGTTTACTGATGGGAACGTGCATCTAGCTTGGATACGCCTTTTGCCTTTTTCTCACTTGTTGGTCACATTGATAAACAACGTGATACTTCTTTCTGCATCTCTAACGATGATGCCTTTTAGCGTTAAGGATTTTATGCCAGTTTTTATATATGTGCATATTTTATATATAAATATATATGAAATACACATGAAATTTTTCATGTACTTTTTGCAAGCTTATGATTTTATTTCTTGATGGTCTTGGCATATTTCCTTCAAGACCCACTTACTCGTAAGGTTAATCACTAAAACATATAATCCTTTCCTTTATTTTAAAACAGGGACCAAAGCCAAAATACTTGTTAATGAAAGTGGAGTGTGTTTTGGAGGGAGGGGGATTTTGCTACAGTTCCCGCTTGAGTCTTGTATTTCTTTGCCGACATTTCCAATCTCTGTCTTCCTGTTTCTCATGATGATGGCTTTATATCCCTTTAAGAAATTAAATGTGAGCTATAGGTAAAATAAATGATAGTTAATATTTTTATAAATAGAGTCTTGTGTTTATGGAATTTATTATAACTTTGTTACAGATTGTATTCTCATGCGTCTTATGAACATGTAATGATTTGTGTTTTGTGGGTTTTATTACATGGTAGAGACATTAAAATACTGCAGCAAATATCTGTTTTTAAAGTTACTTTTCATGCAGTTCATAGATGTGCCAGAAGATTATTTTTGCATCTTAATTATAAATCTAATTTATATTAGATTTTTAACATTTTAATGTTAAAGTTTTGCTGTTATTGTAGTTCCAGAAGTCTACTGTTGGGATTTAGTATTTGTGAACTAGAACCAGTAAGTAGAACTTTATGCTGAAGGTTAAAATTAGGGAAACTTTTGTACTGGCTATATTTTCTGACCTTTTTTTTTTATTTATTGATGTGTTTTAGATCTGGGCTACAGATGCCGAATTACTATTCTGTGTGTATTGCTAATATTAACCATTGAAATGGTTTTTGACAGTTTGACATTTGAAGGCATTTCCTGTGGAATGATGCCTATTTAACCATGCAGATCCTCAGTTTGTGGTCTGCCAGCTAAAGGTGAAGATCTATTCCTCCTTTCAGGACCCACACGATGGGAAGACAAGTTCATGTACGTTTGAGTTTCCTCAGCCTTTGCCTGTGTGTGGGGACATCAAAGTAGAGTTCTTCCACAAGCAGAATTAAGATGCTAAAAAAAGGTTTGCCCTTTACTTTTGATTGGGGCATTTCCAAAATCAATGATTTAAAGAGTATTTAACCATGCAGATAGTTTGTGCTTAAAATATTTGGTTATTCCTCCAATTCAGGAAAAAAACACACGAAAAAAAGTCATGTACTTTTTAAACTCTCCCTCAAAAAAAAAAGTAGATCGTTCTTAGACAAGCAGAACAAGATGCTAAAAAAGGTTTGCCTTGGGAAGAATATCCACAAATCATACAAATGGCAAAGTAACCTCTCTTTTGCTTAAAATATTTGGTTAGGCAGAAATCATTCTGTAAGGAGAGATTACAGGATAATATTTTGTGACTGACCATTCATTGAAATTAATTATAATTGGTTTTCTGTTAGATCTACGCATGGTTTGCTTACTATAGCACTGATGAGCCATTATATTGGTAAAAAAAAAAAAAAAATTTACTAGAGGAAAAGTCCTTATGTCATTGTAATTTGAAATGAATTTTCTTTAAGTTGGGTTTGTGCAGAGAAATTTTATAAAAATATTAAAGATTGCATACCCCATTAAATCAGTTACCATCTTTTTAGACAGGATGATCAATTACCAAGAAAAAGTTAGCAAGGGGCCAGGGGCCATGGGTTTATAAAAAAAAAAAATTCTCTATATGTATAAATAAGATCTGTTCCATGGTCTTGTGTAATGACACAAAACACTTTCCCCCCATTTTGGTTTATTTTTTGTGACACTATGTCATTTTATATTTGGCTTTCTCAAATTTATTGAATATTTCGAATTTTAGTTAGAGTGATAAGTATACAAAAGAAGTAATAACGAGTGAAAAAGTGTGATATTAAGTATACAGATTCAGAAAGTTAGTGGGGTTTGCTTCTTACTGAGCCATAGTTAGGGAATTCAAGAGCTCATTCTTAAAACCGTCTTGGTTTAAGATGTGAAGTGTGAACATTTGAGATGAGTGCGCCTAAGGTGCAACATTTTGGGGTATAATGAAAAAAGATTCTAGCTTTGTATGTTGTTACTGCCTCATTAAACATACCACATAGTGTATTGCCATTCTTTAGACATTCTCAGTAATAGAACTGATTTAGTTTTCCTGATATTTAGCTTAAAAAAAAAAAAAAGGAAGTTTCATTTATTATTAAAACTTTAAACTCTACCTTGATTTATCTAAAGAAATACAATTTCCTATACCCAGAAGCCATATAGCTGGGAAATGACAAAATGTTAAACTGTTTTTTTTTTTTTCACTAGAAACCCATTTCCTACCTATTCTGTATAAGTGAAAGTTAAATATATCTTGATAACTTTGGGAAATAATTTTTCTGTAGTCCAGGAAGCATTAGCAGGTGTTTAAAATTATCTTTTCCCTTCTGCTCATTGTAAGACTGGCACACACAAAATTTTATTTATTTATTTATTTTAATTATTTATTTAAAGTGGGCTTCACGCCCAATATGGGGCTTGAACTCATGACCCTGAGATCAAGAGTCACAAGCTCTACCAAATGTGACAGCCAGGTGCCCCTAAAATTTTATATTTTACTTTTAAAAATAGGCACCTGCATCACTCTGTCCCTATACCTTTAGGAATGTGTAAGTCCTTATTTTCAGTTGTCTGTATGTTACTTTAATACATACAAATTTGAAGATTAGATTAATATTTGTAGTAAATCTGGGATTACTTTACATATATTTATTTGCATTTTATGTGATTTTGCTTACCTATTATAAATGTTGCTGTGATTTAAACAAAAATAGATTTAATATAATCATTACCTATACAGAATCCACATTTTTTAAGATTTAAATATTACTAGCTTATGTTTTTCTGATGTACTGTTACTAACTTAGTGACTTTGCTAAAATAATTGAAATTAACAAAATTTTTTTAAAGACTTAACATATGAGGGACGCCTGGGTGCCTCAGAGGGTTAAAGCCTCTGCCTTCGGCTCAGGTCATGATCTCAGGATCCTGGGATCAAGTCCCACATCAGGCTCTCTGCTCAGCAGGGTGCCTGCTCTTCCCCCCCCCCCCCCCCCTGCCTACTTCTCTGCCTACTTATGATCTCTGTCGAATAAATAAATAAAATATTTTTTAAAAAAGACTTACATATGAGATTGCTAGGTACTGTTAAAAGATAAAAAGAATGTTAAACGAAAGATACTTGAAGGTCTTACATCTTTGTGGGAAAATAGCAAAACTATTAGAATAATAGTTCTAATAGGTAAATTAGAATAAAAGATTTGATGGCAGTTCAAGGCACCAGATAAGATGTCATAAAGCTGCACATCATTAACTGTCACATGGGCCATGTCAGCCAAATTCCAGTCATGAAGAGAGAGAGAGAACATTTTCTGTGTTGGTCATGAAAGGGCTGACGTGATGAACTTCTGATTGATATGTTTTTTTGATTAACAGGACCTTGTATTATTTTTAAGAAGTAATTTTTTAAAAATAGGCATTTTATAACCTAAAAAAGTCAGAATGACTTGTCTTCCTTCCCTCATATTCTGAGGTTTTTCAGGCATACACATTGTAGTGTAAGAAACTGGAGCCACTTAGTGTTTGCATTGCTTCTGAAGTAGAAATGTGTCTGCCTTGCTTCTTTGGGAAGTTGTACGGACATTTCAAGAACTTTTGTTAAAGTAAATTTTCTAATGGATAACTTTTTTTTTTTTAAGATTTTATGTATTTATTTGGGAGAGAAAGAAGGATTTGGGGCGGGAGTTGTAGAGGGAGAACCAGACCCCACTGAGCAGGGAGCCTGATGCGGGACTTGAGCCCAGGACCCTAGGATCATGACCTGAGCCGAAGGCAGACACTTAACTGACTGAACCACCCAGGTGACCCTGTAATGGATAGCTTGTTGAAATAGACCATAAAACCCATTTCTGATTATTTAATACACACATATATACAAACTCAAACATTTTTTAAGGCTAACATTAGACAAGAAAGGAAATACTTTACCTAAGCTTTTAAAACAAAAGTAAGTTATCTTAGAACCTGTGGAGTTACATTTTTGTCTAAAATTTGAAAAAAGAATAAACATACATGAATTAGAGCAACAGATAACCAGTAGCTTGCCAAATATTAGTCTGTACGTTTGTCTTTATTCAGACTACCAAATGACGTGTCACCTATTTTATTGACTTCTTGGGATGAGTATTAAATATAGGTGATATATTTTCTTTAAAAAAATTTAATGTCTTTTTTTTTTTTTTTTTAAAGGACAAAATGTTTCACTTTTGGGTAAACACATTCTTCATACCAGGACCAGAGGAAACCTCAGAAAAAGTAGAAAATGGAAGTCTCTGTGATCAAGAAATTGATAGTATTTGCAGTATAGAACGTGCAGATAATGACAAGGAATATCTAGTACTCACTCTAACAAAAAATGATCTTGACAAAGCAAACAAAGACAAGGCCAACCGATACTTTTCTCCAAATTTTAAGGTAAGTTAAAAACATTTCGAGGAATTAGTGGGTTACTCTGTGTGTGTGTGTCTGTGTGTAGTATATAGCTGGTAAAGGACTTGTGTGACTGAGGTTTAAATCAAATTAAGTATTAATTAGAAGCAATATTTAGGTATCAGTAATGTGAGTTTCTAACATGGATGCACACAAAATTTTAAAAAGCTGCCTCCCCCACCACCCCGGCCCTTCTTCGTTGTTGTTTGGTGAAATCTGGGGCAGGGGTTGGGAAGGGGAATTCAGTTTATGGGACATGAAATAGGAATGAGGGAAGAAAGAAGTTAAAGGGAATTCAGTCATTTGGGAATGATTCGTATGGAATGTTCTTTATTTTTTTATTTTTTTAATATAATTTTTTATTTTTTATAAACATATATTTTTATCCCCAGGGGTACAGGTCTGTGAATCACCAGGTTTACACACTTCACAGCACTCACCAAAACACATACCCTCCCCAATGTCCATAACCCCACCCCCCCTTCTCCCAACCCCCCTGCCCCCAGCAACCCTCAGTTTGATTTGTGAGATTAAGAGTCACTTATGGTTTGTCTCCCTCCCAATCCCATCTTGTTTCATTGATTCTTCTCCTACCCACTTAAGCCCCCATGTTGCATCACCACTTCCTCATATCAGGGAGATCATATGATAGTTGTCTTTCTCTGCTTGACTTATTTCGCTAAGCATGATACACTCTAGTTCCATCCATATTGTTCCAAATGGCAAGATTTCATTTCTTTTGATGGCTGCATAGTATTTCGTATGGAATGTTCTTAACTGTTCCTACTTTTGTCCCCTTCCAGTTTATTCTCAACTCCTCAGAGTGATCTTGAAATAGATAGATTGTTATAATTGATACGGTGTTATCACTCATGTTTATACTTTTTAAAGACCTTGTGGTTTTTTGATATGACCTACAAGGACCTACATAATTCAGCCCAGGCTTACCTCCCACATGAGCTCTAGCCACATTCTGCTCCTGCTCCAAGATTCACCCAATCTGGTCTCTCTTCAGTTCTTCCAAATGCTAAGCTCCTTCTGCTTCCAGTCTTTTCAGTTCTTTTTCTCTCCCTGAGGACCTCCCCACCTTCCATCTTTCCCCTGCTGTTCCCACATTTGGCTACCCTTCCGTGTGGTAGCCTTTGCTTCAGTCTTGTTGGTCTGAAAGGTCTCTTGTCAAGCTCTTGTGTTACTCCCTTTATAAAGCTCTACTTCCTCATATTGTGGAATTATTTGGGTCCTTACTTATATCTATATGTGATGTGTGTGCGTATTTTTAGTCCTGTGTGTTGATAAGAATTTTCCAGGTTAAAAAATCTGATTTGTCAATATTTCCAAATGGTAGTTTGCCCTTTTTTCCTTCCCCTTTCCTGTTTCTCCTTCTACCTGATTTTCCTCCTTCCTTTCACCATACCCTTCTTTCTCTTTCAAAAAAATTTTCTTACTTATTTTGCCTCATTCCATTTTTATAATATGCAGCAAGCCTACCCATAGTTGATAAGTATAAGAATATTGTGAGCAATCCTAAAAATAAATGGGAGGCTACATATTTTAAGTGAAAATAAATCCAATATTAAGTGCCTTTAAATCTTAGACTTCTTTTAAGTGATTAGAAGGGTCTTTGAGAATTCACAGGTTTCCATCGACTATGTCTGCGTTTTCCTTAATTATTAGCTTTTATGGTGTGACTTCCTCTGGTTTTATTGTTTTAATATTAAATATTTTTTAATATTACAAGAATATATATTTGTGATTACAAATTAAAACTCTTTCAGTTATCAGTAAACAGATATAATGCTGTAAGTGTTTATGAACAAATGAGCAGAGGTGGCATAAAGCACGATCTTGGTGTGTTTTTTAGCCCAATAGTTAAGAGAAGACCTCTCTAGCAGGTGACCTTTTATCAGAGGCCCACATGGAATGAGTGAGCAGTACAAACATCTGGGATGGGAGGGAAGGGCAGATACAACAGCCCTGAGACAGAATGATTCTCCCATGTTTGAGGAGCAGTAGACAAGCAGCCATTTTGACTAAAGCACATCGGTCTGACTGTGAAGACATTGGTGTGTTTCCAGCACAGGAAGGATGTCATCTGAATTTTGTCTTTAAAATGTAGACTGGAGAGGAGGCAAGGACAGAGCTGGGAGATGAAGTGAGAAGCTGCCACCGTGGTTTAATGTAGCTGAGAGGTGGTGGCTGCAGGGACTAGCGTGGTAGCAGTGGGCACACTGAGAAGCTGTCAGAGGAGGTAGAGATGGCTTCGTGTGGGTGGACCCAAAAGGGTTTGCTGATGGAGCGGATGTTGGATGTAAGAGGAGGAGAAGTGAGGATGACTTTTAGGTAGTGGGTCAGAGGTAGGTTGTAGATAGAGCAGAAAGAGCAAGGGTCTTCCTGGCGGATCTGATGGAAGCCTCAGATCCACTGCCTTCTGGGCCTCTGCTTCCTCTCTGGGGAGACGGAAATCCCTGCCTCGCTGAGTTGTTGGACGGCTCTCCAGCACTGCTGTGATGGCCCTTTGTCCACTGTCAGATCACTGTCTGATGTTCTTAACCTTCAGGGCTGACGGGATCCCAAACATCGCTGCTAGTCAGTGTTTTTATAATGTAGTACTTGTTTAGTGTTATTTGTGTCAGAAAATACACTGAGGCTCAGAGTGGTAGTAAGTGCAACATTCTTTTGGATCTCAGCTATTTGTACATTGAAGTTTATTGAAAAGACACTTTTTAAATGACCAACGAACTTCAGTCTCAGTGCTTTTTTTTTTCAGTAGAATTATTTAGTTAATGCTTACAGCTTATGCTTATTATGTTAGTACATCCCAGTGTATCTTTTCAGTGTATAACAAGAAAACATTGGAAATCTGAAGCAGACGGTCATTTAAAAGATAGCTGCCTTTTCAAGATCCTGTTTGTCATTGCATTTTTAAAAAACAAATCTGTTAAAATATGTATCTCTACTAAGTCATTTAAGATTAGTCAGATTTATGGATTTTCCACTTAAACTCTGTCTTTTTTCTCTAGGTGAAACTGTACTTCACGAAAACAGTAGAGGAGCCGTCAAATCCCGAGGCTAGCAGTTCAACTTCTGTAACACCAGATGTTAGTGACAATGAACCTGATCATTATAGATATTCTGACACCACTGACTCTGATCCAGAGAATGAACCTTTTGATGAAGATCAGCATACACAAATTACAAAAGTCTGAATTTTTTTTTAATCAAGAGGGATAAAACACCATGAAAACAAACTTGAATAAACTGAAATTGGTCCTTTTTTTTAATGGCAATAGGACATTGTGTCAGATTACCAGTTATAGGAACAATTCTCTTTTCCTGACCAATCTTGTTTTACCCTATACATCCACAGGGGGTTTTGACACTTGTTGTCCAGTTGAAAAAAGGTTGTGTAGCTGTGTCATGTATATACCTTTTTGTGTCAAAAGGACATTTAAAATTCAATTAGGATAAATAAAGATGGCACTTTCCCATTTTATTCCAGTTTTATAAAAAGTGGAGACAGACTGATGTGTATACGTAGGAATTTCTCATTTTGTGTTCTGTCACCAACTGAAGTGGCTCAAGAGTTTTGTGATAACACAGGTTCACATCCTACCCCTTTGCACTTGTGGCAACAGATAAGTTTGCAGTTGGCTAAGAGGAGTTTCTCCAGGGTTTTGCTACATTCTAATGCATGTATTCGGGTTAGGGGAATGGAGGGAGTGCTCAGAAAGGGATATCTGTTAGCTGGACTCTGGACCATATACCATCTCCAGCTACTTCACGCACCTTTCTTTAGCATGCTACAGTTATTAATCTGGATGTTTGAGGAACTGGCCGCTGTCACTGCTTGTTGTTTTTGTGCATTTTATTTTTTTTTTTTAAAGCATATTGGTGCTAGAAAAGGCAGCTAGAGAGAGTGACTCTGTATTGGGGTACAGGAATGAACCTTCCACAACTTGTTAAGAATCCACAAATGAAGGGATATAAAAATAATGTGGTCATAGATAAGAAACACAGCAACAATGACTTAACCATATAAATGTGGAGGCTATCAACAAAGAATGGGCTTGAAACATTATAAAAATCGACAATGATCTATTAAAATACATTTTCTGAATTGTAACGACTGCTCCATCTCCTGTGTAATCAAGGCCAGTGCGAAAAGTCAGATGCTATTAGTCCCTACATCAGTCAACCACGTACACTTACTTTATTAGTTTTCAATCATATACCTGCTGTGGATGCTTCATGTGCTGCCTGCAAGCTTCTTTTTTCTCATTGAATATAAAATATTTTGTAATGCTGCACAGGAAATTTCAATTTGAGATTCTACAGTAAGCGTTTTTTTTTTTTAAAGATTTATGATGCACTTATTCAATCCAATAGCTGTCAGCCGTTCCGCCCTTTTGACCTTACACATTCTATTACAATGAGTTTTGCAGTTTTGCACATTTTTTAAATGTCATTAACTGTTAGGGAATTTTACTTGAATACTGAATACATATAATGTTTATATTTAAAAGAACATTATTTGTGTTAAAAAGGAAATTAGAGTTGCAGTAAATTTTCAACACTGCACAAATAATAAGGCATTTACTTTTTCAGTAGAAATTGTCCCACATAACGCTTTTATCAATTTTTTATTGAAAGAATAGTTCTTGTTTTTTTGTTGTTGTTGTTGTTTTTTTTGTTTTTTTTAAATGTGCAGTGTTGAAACATTTCTTCATAGTGCTAGACTTAGGACTAGGGCTTCAATTTCACTTCTTAAATATCATATATTTGATATGCCCAGACTGCATATGATTCTAAGCAGAGTACAACTACTATTGTAAAGCTAATGTGAAGATACTATTTAAAAAGAAGGTTTTTTTCCCAGAAATTTGGTGTCTTTCAAATTGTACCTTAACCTTGAAACATTTAAATATCCAGCCAATTTATTTCTTAATGGTGTAAAATCTCATTTTCAATAACTTATTGGTGCTGAAATTGTTCACTAGCTGTGGTCTGACCTAGTTAATTTACAAATACAGATTGCATAGGACCTACTAGAGCAGCATTTTTATAGAGTTTGATGGTTAAATAGATAAGGCAGAACTTCATCTAAAATATTCTTAGTAAATAATGTTGAATGTTTCATTGACATTTTACATTTTTTCCATACCTCATCAGTTTCATTCAACAATTGATAAAATTTTTACATTTTTAACAAAGCTCTTAGGATTTACACACATTGTATTTAAACATTGATATATAATTGACTGACTGCTGGGGGGAAGTTAAATTGGTGAAGTTAGAAGACAGCTATTCCTAAGATCTCAGCATTGAAATTGATATGACCTATATGCCATCTTATCTTTAATAAAAAAATAAAAATAAAATAAAATGAAAATCCACTCTTCATGTTTTGATGATAGTTATTAATACTGTTATTTGTTACAGTTTTGGCCACAGTATATTAAAACATAACTTGTGTTGTTCCAATATGTAACATGGAGGGCCAGGTCATCAATAATGACATTATAATGGGCTTTTGCACTGTTATTATTTTTCCTTTGGAATGTGAAGGTCTGAATGAGGGTTTTGATTTTGAATGTTTCAATGTTTTTGAGAAGCCTTGCTTACATTTTATGGTGTAGTCATTGGAAATGGAAAAATGGCATTATATATATATATATATATATATATATATATATATATATATATATATATACATACTACTCTCTTTATTTCAGTTACCATCCCCATAGAATTTGACAAGAATTGCTATGACTGAAAGGTTTTTGAGTCCTAATTAAAACTTTATTTATGACAGTATTCATAATTAGCCTGAAATGCATTCTGTAGGTAATCTCTTTGAGTTTCTGGAATGTTTTCTTACTTAGACTTTTTGGATGTGCAGCCGCTTACATGTCTGAAGTTACTTGAAGGCATCACTTTTAAGAAAGCTTATACAGTTGGGCCCTGTGCCATCCCAAGTCCTCTGTAGCTCCTCGCAAACTTTTTTTTTTTTTTGCCATAATTATTACAGGGCAGTTGGATACCTAGCATCCCCGTTCTTTGCTGTGGCACAGGTTATAAACTTAAGTAGAGTTTACCGGCAGCATCAAATGTTTCAGCTTTAAAAAATAAAAAGTAGGGTACAAGTTCCATGTTTAGTTCTAGAAAATGTGTGCAATATGTTCATAACGATGGCCGTGGTCGCCACAAAGTGACTCGTGTACCTTTACATACTGTTCATGTGTCATGCATGCAGACGGAAGGGGTGGGGCTGTGCACGGAAGTGGGGGCTCTAACCGCAGTGTCTGGCAGAGCTGCCTTCCACCCTGCCGGCTCAGCAGTTCAGTCTGTTTTCCTAGAGCATATATATACTCAACATTTCAGTCTGTTAAACAGCCTTACTGCGATTCAGCCTCTTCAGATACTCTCGTGCTGTGCAGCCGTGGTTCTGTGTGTAAATGCTATGCACCTAGGATACACAAACACATAATGACGTGTGCAGGATAACGCCTCATACCAATCAGATGTCCGTTTGTTACTGTGTTTGTTAACAACCCTTTATCTCTTAGTGTTATAAGCTCCACTTAAAACTGATTAAAGTCTCATTCTTGTTACTGTGTGGGTGTTTTATTAAATGAGAGTACTGGTCGTTTGAATTGTTTAAATCATTTGAATTGAGGTTTAAAATAAAAGGCAGCCAGATGTGGTTCTCTGTAACTAACACCACCACCCACCCCTCCGCCCCGTGTTCTTCAAAGCCTGCGGTTATAAAAACATGGGCCTTTGTCAGCTTGAGGGTAGAGTGTCCCAACTACTCATGTTTAATAAGAGACGTGCCCTTTTTTAGGGCCGCAGTCAACACTTAGTAAGTTGTTTCAGGCACATGAAATAACATTCTAGTCCTGAAAAAGTTTAAGAGTCTTGAAAAATTGTCTTTTTTCCCCCACTTAGCCAGATGTCTGAAGGAAAATCTCCCCGCATGGATTTGATACTTCGGATTTAAACATGGTGACTTTTCCATCCTTTGTATACTGCCATCAACATACAGGAAGCCTCATCTACTCATCATAACTTGTGCCATTTGAATATTGATAGTCCTGAGTAGTCTGAAAGACTCTGTGTGCTTGAATTAATCTTGTGATTTCTAATCTTAGTCAAAGTTTAAAGACTAAGGCGTATCCTCTTTTGTCGGAGCACAGTAAGATCTAGTAGGTGACGGTGTAGCTTGTAGGGATGTTGGGAGAAGTAAAGCAGACCGTGTATGGAACAGTGAGACTTCATGTCCTTTCAGGTTTACATTTTGTTGTGTGGCTTTTAAAAAACAGTAAGTGTGAATAATGTATAATCATCTAAAAAAGTATGCAAAGTGTGTGGTTGTGTATGCACTTCCATTTGGTATTGTGAGGGTTACCATCCTGGAGTTTTAAGTACTGGGTTTCCTAAGAGGATCTTGGCAATGTCTGAGACGTAGGAGCATTGTTCTTGCGTGTTGTCCACACTGTCTCTTGCGTTCGTGGGATTCAGTGAATGCCACCACCATTTCTACTGAGAAGTAAAAACCACCCGTGTTTACCTGCAGGCTCCCAGAGGCAGATGAAACATCAAGCCCTTAAATCTCCGGAATTTGTTGCTGATGTCCAACTCCTTTTGTTCTTTAATTCCTGCCAGATAACAAGCCACGCATCTTGATGACTGAAGTCTAGGTTTTGATGGGCCGTGCTGTTAACGAGCACAGAGAGAAAAGTTTCTGAATGGAGATGGATAGCATCAGTCCAAACGGGTATAAGGACAGTATTTTAAAACTTTTAAAGGTGGAATGTTAGAGACCGGTTTTTCTGTAAAATTGTAGAGCCATAGGAAACCTAACGACTAAGTTGCTTATCGGTTTTTTGTTTTGTTTTTTGGTTTTGGTTTTGGAGCAAGTCTATTCTCTTGTAACCATGATCTTGCTCTTTTCTCCATCCTTCAAGGAGCTTCCTTCTTACAAGTGTATTAGAATGTTGCTATCCACTCTTGGCAAATTCCTATTGGCCAGTGACTTTAAAAATAGATAATGTGAAAACAGGAAAGGACGAATAATTTCATTGGTGGTAATACCCTTTGGTTCTTCAGTTAGCTCTTTTGAGAATCCTTTCCCATAACAACAATAATAAAATACTCATAATTCGACCATGTGGAGACATGGCCATTGTGGATACTTTCTGTGACTCTGCAATCATTTTTTTTTCTGCATATTCATGTGTATTATTCTTTAAGAAGTGAAGTTTGTACTATGCATACTCATAGCCTTTAAGTTTAGTATATGCGACACGTATTTGTAAAGCGTTGAGTCACATCAGACAATGATCAGTGACTTTAGTGCTGTAGGTGCAGATCGTGTGCAGAGCCCTGTCCAAGACCCCGGATTCCTCATGATGTGTAGATCCTGTTAGCATCAGGGTGATAAGTGAGTAAGTAAGATAGTTAACGTTTATTTAGCATAGACAAGCTGAATATTGTAGATCTGTCTCCTCAAAAACCATTTTAAACGTGCATTTTGGGATTGCGTGTTAAGTGGTTAAACAGAACCTATGAGACACCATGCAATAGTTCATTTCACTATTGCCTTTCCACATCCTGCGAGGTTGGAGAGAGGATGAGCTTTTCAGTTTTTATAGTTCCCAAACAGGTGTTCAATTTGGTCTGAATTGATTTGACACCTGCCCAAAAGGGAAAGCTACTGCTTATTTATCAGTCAATTGTTTTGAAATCTGTGCTTGTGTGACTTCCAGCATCTCAAAGAGACAGTATTTCATGCGTGGTTCACCTTCAGCTCTGGAATTTACCATGTTTAATATAATGGGGGGCTTCTAACAAAACATGCAGCTCTTTGGTAGTTATTTGAGGATTTTGGTGAAAAAAATTCGGCGGCAGGGCAACACATAACTTAGAAATGTATTGATTGACATTTAAAGAATATTTTTACATGAATGAGTGAAGTCGGCTGCCATCTTTGAGCATTACCAGGTTATAAAATAAAGCTGTGTATTTTTAAACGAAGTGTTTAACAAGGATTTATATTTTTTTCATTCTTTTAATTAAATATAATTTATGTCTCTTGTTGCATGTGGTTTCTCATCTGTTCTTGAAAGAGTCAGAGGTTTTGTTTGGAATGGAACAAGGCTCTAGTGTTGCAGATTGTCAACTGTTCACCGCAGCGAAATTCTGAAAATGTTCCTGTGTGGCTTCCTATATTAGCCTGTAATTCACTGGCATCAGTTGACGTGCACCTTCGGGATTTTTCTCCCCACTCTATACAGCTGTCCACATGATATCTTATGTTGACAAATGCCTTTCAGTTTTTACTTTCATCTCTCACTAAACTGCCCTACTGGGAAGTTTTATAAATGTGCGTTGGGTGGGTGGGTGGATGCCTTAAATTTTGGAGTGCTGGAGTCCAACTTCAGGGTTTCAAATAGTTTGATTCAGGCAAATAGTTCTCCATGAAATCTCACAGTTCACTGTAATGAAAGTAATGTCAGCCTTGGATGACGTTGACATAGAGGAATGACTCTTGGATATTAATGAATTTGTTAGTAGCATCTTGATGTGTGCATTAATGAATTACTTTCAGGCCTGTGCATTTAACCAAAGTTGGGGCACTGGAAATGTCTATATCATGTTCCATTTGGCTACCGATGGACATAAAAACAGAAATGCTTTCCTATGGAGAGTATTTTTTTCTTTAAAAAGAAAGTTATTTTGAGTATTTGGTTTTGAATTTTTTTTATACAAGTACTTGAAAACCTTAGGCTGCTCGAATCTTTCCCAAGGAAGTTTCTACACAGTTCTACCTCAGAAAACCTGAAGATACAGATTTGAAACTCATAGGAGTCCTGTGATAAGTCACCTACCTGGAGACCAAAACACAGATCAGAAAGGCAGGAAGTTGAAGTGGGAAGAGAAGGAAAAGGGAAGACAAGAGGGCTCGGGGAGCTCCTGCTATCCCTTAGTACTGGAGGGCAGCGAGGGAAACGCTGTGCCAGCCCCGCGGCGGCAGATGCTTGCCAGGCTTTACCTACCCTTCAAGGTGGGTGGTTTCACCTCAGTTTATGCACAAAACCTGAAAGAGTATTCGAATTGCCCAGGCCTCACAACTAGTAAGGAGGGAACGGAACTGGAACTGGAGCCCACTGGAACTATGCTTCTTGACCACACTAGGACACTAGGCCCCCTCGTACACATAATCAAGTTTACAACACAAACAACGAATGCATAAACAATCAGTAATGGAATCCTGCCAATATCCTTTATCGCGGGCAGAAGAAAAGCCCATTTTATTACAAGCCTTGAGTCCTGCAAAATGAATGAAGAAGAGAAATGTCTAACAGGTGTTCGTACCATGAAAGAGAACTCCGCATCCTTGCAAGGTTCTTGATAGGTACGATGGTGAGGGGTTGACACATGTTTTTACAGCAAGACCCAGAACGAGAGCAAAATGGGCCCAGTTTGGCCTTAAATTTGTTGAATAAACTTGTACCTTACTTGTGGTTGAACTTAGAGATGCCCTGTGGTTTAAAGTAATTTGTTCTCCATTAAGCTGGTTGACCAGCGGCCTGTCAGGTGTATGCCGCATGCTTAGCATGTCCACTTGGAATGATGGTGCTGTAGAGCTCAGAAAAGGTCACTGACCTTTTAGAGCAGCGAACAGAGTTGAGCAGAAGGAAGAGAGAGTACAACAGCTTGTTGCGGGAACAAACTTAGCCGTTTTGGAAACTATAAGAAGAGAAAGGCTAGAGCACAGTGAGTGGTGTGGAAAGCAGGGGAAGGTAAAATTTGGAGAAGTAGATGCGGGAACTTCTGATTCCAACCAAGGTGGAGTAGAACCACCCAAAGCCATTTCTGCTGTGGTTGTCAAAAACTGGACCAAATGCAAAGAGGCAAATACCTAAGAACTCTGAGAAGGAAACACAAGCAGACAGACCGGGAAGGAGGCTTAAGACTCGGAGAAGCACCCTATATGAGGATGATTTGCTTTTATTTTTTTCTTTCTTTTGTCTTACAGCTTTGTGGCAGGGGTCCATCCCACTTGAGGGCTGTGCAGCCATGGAGACACGAGCGGCTGAAACTCTAGGAGAAATCCACCTGTTAGCCAGAGGAAACCAGGAAAAGTGTCTCCTGTTGGCCAGAGAGTGTGGGTTAAGGGAAGGAGGAAAATCCTGAACGGGGAGAGCTGGGATGGGGGACCATCTCATTGTGTATACGAACTTCTCCAAGTCCTGAGCTCAGTCCGGAGCAGGCGTGCTCAAGACAGACCTAAAGAACCATAGCAAAGTCTACAAAAAAATGAAAATGAGATGGGAACCACCACTAACAGAAGGTGATAGAGAATTTGTGGTCTGAGCCTGACTGTGTTGGTTACTTGCTTAAACAAACAAACAAACAAACCAGTAAATAAAATGTTTTTCAGAAAAATGTACCCAAAGGATGCAACCCAGTATCCAAAATTGCTTAAGAAGGAAGAACCAGGATAATGTAACCCATTTCCAAGGAAAAAGTCCATCAAGAGATGCCAGCCACGAGGTAACCCAGATGTTGGAATTATCAGACATAAAAGCAACTATTACAATTATGCTCCATGAGGTGAAGATAAACACACTTGAACAGAAAGATAGAAGTTCTCAGCAGAGAACCAAATTATAAAAAGAACCACATGGAAATTTTATGGCCAAAGATACAATATCCGAAATTAGAAATAAAAACCAGTAGATGGACTATAGAAAAATGGAAATGACGGGAAAGAATCAGCACACTTGAAAGTAAATTAATAAGTGTCCAATTTTAATGATGACCCTAAGTTCTTTAAGGTGGATGAGGCTTTGAAAAGCAAACTGTATCGGACTGTAATTAGCTACAGGGATCCTTGATAAGATATTAACCTAAGTACATTCATGTGGCTCCTTGAGATACATATGAAGAAGTTCCTGCTGTTTGTCAATTACGTTGAATAAGGAATTAGCATTATCATAGGTCCAACTGTGATGATTATGCAAATTTTCTGTGACAGTGTTTTTTTTCGGGCTTAATACGTAAAAACATGTCACATATGCATTTGGGAGGGTATGTGCTTTGGTGAGTGCTGTGAAGTGTGTAAACCTGGTGATTCACAGACCTGTACCCCTGGGGATAGAAATATATGTTTATAATAAATAAAAAATTTAAAAAAAAAAAAAAAACCAAAAAAACATGTTACATGTCACATATGTTCGTTCTGCAACTTACAATGTCTGAGCTCAAGCATGCGTTGACGAAGAATGTTCCCTAATTGGGTCCATTAAGTTGTGTACCTGCAGCAAAAGCAATTTCGAAACCTAAGAGAGTCATCACTAGATAATTGCCAAGCTCATCATCAGAGTCAGTGCCTGATAAATTGCTTTGCTCGCCTGCTCATGTTTACTCTTTGCTTTTTTAAAAAATTTTAATTTATTTTTAATTTTTGAAAAGATTTTATTTATTTATTTGAGAGAGAGACAGTGAGCGAGAGCATGAGAGGGTAAAAGGTCAGAGGGAGAAGCAGACTCCCCATGGAGCTGGGAGCCCAATGTGGGGATTCGACCCCAGGACTCTAGGATCATGACCCGAGTTGAAGACAGTTGCTTAACCAACTGAGCCACCCAGGCCCCCTCATGTTAACTCTTTGAATCAGCGTTTGTAATAGGGCCTTTTCCCAATTGTGGATGTGATTACAGAGATGTCACATGAAAATCGACCTGTCTCATAGGCCCAATACATGCTTTCCAATCTCATAACAGAAAAAAAAAAAAAATTGCAATGTTTAATGCTGCTAATACTTAGAAATCTGTTACGCGACATCATTAAGGCGAGTCTGGAGGAAATGGGACTGGTATTATGTTTGGAAAAATAACTTCCTGATGAAGGAAGACAATTTCAAGGCTTTAGAATATCTCTCATCGTTACATTAGTGCCATATTATTTTTAAAAAGCAGTGTGAATTCTTGTAATAGTGATAATTCTGGATTTAAGAGTTTAACAAGTGCTACCATTTAATTCCTGTAAGATAGGAAGCACAGGGGCACCTGGGTGGCTCAGTGGGTTAAACTCTGCCTTCAGCTCAGGTCATGATTCCAGGGTCCTAGGATCAAGTCCCACATCAGACTCTGCTCAGCAGGGAGCCTGCTTCCCCCTCTCTCTCTGCCTGCCTCTCTGCCTACTTGTGATCTCTGTCTGTCAAATAAATAAATAAAATCTTAAAAAAAAAAGATAGGAAGCACAATTATATCCATCTTATGTGTGAGGAATCAAGGGAGGCCCACATTCGATAACTGGTCAGCACAGAAAAACTGGTAAGTAGTGGAACCAGGATTTGAGTTCCCCTCTATCTGGTTCCTGAGCCTAGACCACTAGCTACTGTGTTACATAGTTACTTCCTATAACAACCAAATGAGAATCTTTATTATTTTTTTTTTTTAAAGGGCACAGTTGTCAAGTTGAAATGAGTAGGACAGCCGGGTAAGCAGTGGTTTTCACATGTTTTGGTCTCAGGATTCTTTCAGACTCTTAAAATTTATTGAGGACCTTGAAAAGCTTTGCATGTGTAGGTTATTTTTACCTACAGATATTTTACCCTATTGGAAATTAAATCTGAGACATTATTACCTGAGAAATATTTACTAATTAAAAATAACAACAAACTTATTACATGTTAACATAAATAACGTTTTTAGTGAAGATAATTATGCTTTCCAAAACAAAACTTTAGCAATTAAGGGTGGCTTTTAAAAAAATTCTATATCTATTAATACTTGGCTTAATAGAAAACAGCTGGATTTTTATATATGCTTCTGCATTTCATCAGTTGTGAGATGTTGTTTTGGTTGTAGCACATGAAGAAAATATGGCCTCTGTACCAGATACTTGGTTAGAAAGGGAGAAGTTTCTTAAGAGCCTTTTTAGATGATTGTAGGTATTCTTGATACTATCAAACTCAAGTTGTACTTTTTGAAAAGTTCACTGCAGTGTGGGATTGGGACCCCTCAGTGAACCTTTTGTACTGAACCTTTTGTTTGATTTGAACCTGTTAGTATATCTTGTTCTTCTTCTTCTTTTTTTTTTTTTAAGATTTTATTTATTTTTTTGACAGAGACACAGAGTAAGCGTGAGTGAGCACAAGCGAAGGGAGAGGCAGGCAGAGAGGGAAGGAGAAGCAGGCTCTCTGCAGAGCAGGGAGCCCAAGCAGGACTTTATGTGGGACTTGATCCCAGGACCCTGGGGTCATGACCCGAGCTGAAGGCAGATGCTTAACTGCCTGAGCGACCCAGGCACTCCTATCTTATTCTCTGAATGATCTTTTACTCATGTATAATTCTGTAACATTATGAATGGATTATTTAGAAAATATTGGCTCACTGATTTGTGTAGTATTCCAAATATTGACACACTTCACTGTAAACATAAAAAAAAAAAAAAACATTTGCTAACACACACCCTGAGCTCATTAGAAAAGTCTTTAAATACTGGGAAGCTGTCAAGTTCAAAGTGGCAGATATAAGTTTTTTAAAATACTAATGTTTACTTAAAAGCTTGAATTTTATCCCTGACGGCAAATACCATTCGTCATTCTCCTTAAAGGGTCTCGATATCCCACTGGGGCCATCGGCCACGCTTTGAGGGTCACTGGTGAAGACCTTTGATTGGGGAGAAGTAAAGAAGAGAACATTTATCTAAAGGTCCTAACAAATTAATTTCCAGGGTGCTGAAGAAACATGAAAATGGTCTCAAAATCACTAGCCGTAATCTGTGATAAATTAGGAGAAGTGGGAGAGAGTTCAGACATGCAAGAATGAGAAAAGATTGCCTTCACTCTCCCAGCGGATGTATTCTGGCCAACTCTGATTCCCAGAAAAAGACTATATGATATCCCATAGCAGGTAGCTTCAGAACCCTACAGAATAACTCATGGGAGGTCATCTTAAGTTTTGTTTTCCTGCACAATCACCTGACAAGTGCTTCACGTTGCATACGTATACCCTGAAGTATTTGAATAACTACAAAGAGACAGTTGAAGGATAATTTGTATGGCTACTGCTTGTACAAACTGAGCCAAGCTCATTTGATTAGACACGGTTTATAGAGTACCCGCCATATGCAAAATGCCGTGGTAGGGAAATGGCAGATGGGAGGGGCACAGAGAAAAGAATTGGCCTTGAGAAAGGAAAATACCGAGGGTATTATCCAGTATAAAATCTGTGAACGCCACCTAATGAGAGGAAGTAGCATGGCCTTACGGGAACATCATAGCATGAGGAGTTAGAATATTTGAAAATGTGCTCATCCTGGTTTCTGCCAACTCAGTGGACGCCCTTGGGCAAGTGACGTCAAGTCTTGACCGGTGTTCTGTGTCTGTAACATGAGAGGTTAAGGTCCCTGGAAGGAATGGAGTTGTGGTCTCTCAGTTTACAGAGCATCACCAAGAGGGACTTTGGAGAAGACAGTTTGCTGTCCTAGCTCTGTGCTGCCCTTTACTAAAGCCACTAGTCACATTGTGGCTATTGAGCACTTGAACTAGGACAAGTCCAAACTGAGATGTGCTCTAAGTGTAAGTGACACACCAGATTTTGAAGACTTAGTATGAAAAATAGAATGTAAAATATCTCATCGGTAGCTTTTTTTAATAGGAATTACTGGTTAAAAAGATAAGTTTTAGATACATGGGTTTATATGAAAATATTATTAATTTCATCTATATTTTTAAAAAATATATGGTTCCTAGAGAATTTAAAATTACAGATATGGCTTAGATTAGAAAGTGGACAGTGCTGTCCGAGCTAACAGTTTCCAACCAAAGAATAGTAACTTGAAGAAGAACCTAACTTTACTTTTAACTGTTCTTTCTGAGGTTTGCAGACAGAGCGTGGGTCCCAGTTTTGACCAGAGGGCCTCCCGGAAGACTCCGTCTGGTCTCTGTTGTGTTCTCAGTCTGCACTTTGAGGAATTCTAGGGCCCCACGAGCTCTCCTCCCATGATTTGTCCGCAGTAGGCGAGGGTCAGGCCCCAAAGGGACGGCTGCTATGGGACACAGAGGACTTTCTCTCCCCTTCTTAATTCAAGCAGCAGACTGTTCAGCGTGCACTGACTGAATGAAGTAATGAGCATACGAAATTTGTGTGCGTTTTTGTTTAAGGTTCAGGCTTTGGACCGGCTCAGGCCACCGGGCTGATTCTTGGTGTCACCGTTCACCAGCCCTGTGACCTGCCTCCCCCTCGCAGAGCCTCCGGCTCTTCAGTCTGAAGCAGGAGAGCTGCGTGTGCCACCATATTTTGAAGAAGCTTCCGGGTCACTCTCAGTTCAGGCCTCCCGGTGATCTGAGTCCTCGCAGTATGAGTAGGGGGAAGTGTGTGTCCGCCCTGACCCGCAGGAGTCTGCCACTGAGGGCTGGGCCATGAGCAGAGGGGCTTCTCCTCATCCAGAGCTCCCTGGCAAACCTGGCCTCCTCCTGGGTCCGGCTCTCTCCTGCTCCACAAACCTTCTCTGCCTGTGCTTTCTGTCCCTCCCACTTCCCCCCCCGTTCTCCCTCAGCCCTACCCCGGCCTTTTCCTAAATAAATAAAGACTCTCAACTTCCTGCCCTTCTATCATCAACCCACACTCTCCCTCTTTCAATCTGCTTCCCTGTGATGCAAAAGGAAAAACCCTCTTCCTCTTGTGTAAGGCCAGCTTTTTTACTGCGCTCCTTGTCCTCCCTTTCTTGGGACCTAGGTCATGTCTTCTTGAATTATCTCTTTTTCATCTCATTTTTGACATTTTAATCTCATTTGGGTCATTTCTTAGAGCCTATTAGATATCCTTTTCTTCCCCTCTTTTTTTTTTTTTTTTTTTTTTTTTTTTTTTTAAAAGGAGAAAAAGAAAAAACCTTTATCTTGCATTCTACTTACATAGCACTCTCTTTATTTTGTATTATTTTTTTTTTTCTTTAAATCTATTTTTTGTTGACGTAGAGTTGACACACTGTGACGTTACTTTCAAGTACACAACATAGTGATTTGACGTCTCTATACTGATGCTATGCTCACCACACGTGTCACTACCATCTGTCACCACAGAATGCTATTACAATATCAGTGGCTATATTCCCTACGCTCTGCCTCATATTCCCATGACTTACTCATTCCATGACTAGAAGCTGTGTCTCCCACCTCCCTTCACCCATTTTGCCCATTCCCCATCCCCCTTTTCTCTCTTTTTAAAAATCAAGTTAAAAAAGAAGAATCTACCCTTGTTTTGACTTCCTCATATCTCACTCACTCACTTTTCTATTTCTAGTACTTACCATATTAATTGAGTTACAAAGGCACGTTCAAGAATCACCTGTAGAATAATACACCGATTTAGAACTACTCCGGACCTCACGCAATCATCAATCAAGTCAAAGGTAAGAATAGACAGATGTTCAGATATTTAGGGATTCCGAATTTTTATCACCTATGCAACCTTTCCTGGCAAGGTATGGGAGAACGTGTCCTGGGAAAATGCGGAAGTAAACCAAGAAAGAGGAAGACATGGGATCTGGGAAAGGGGAGGGAGAACAGCAAAAGGAAGTCCTAAAAATAGAACGACAGAGCAGGCCTAGAGGAAAACCAGTCCAGACTGAAACAGAAACGTCGAGTCCTCAGGGAGGCCTCAGGTCTCCAGGAGGAGTGGAACCAGTGTTTTTGGAGTGCAGGCAAAAAGTTATCAGGAGGTAGGTGACACAGATGCTGGAGAATCTTGGAAAAAGCATGTAAGAGTATTAGAGGTATACTGAAATTCAAGCAAATGCAACACAAATCTCCTGGTAACTGCTGATCTACTCTGGGTCTCAATAGATGTGTACAGCGGACATTTCGTATTAACGAAACCATGTAATATGTTTTTGTGTGTGTGTGACTGGCTTCTTTCACTTAGTGTGACGTTTGCAAGTTTCATCCATGTGATATCTCACCCCTTTCTGTGGCCGAATACTATTCCATTGTTTGGATATACCACTTTTCGTTTGCATTAGAATCTTAAACTCTCTTGTTAACAATATGTTATTGAATGAACAGGGGACCAGGTGGTGTGATCTAGTATACATTACAACACAAGTCCTTGTTGTGTTGTGAATTTGAAAAGGTCTATTTTTAACACGTTTTCTGAGAATATTTAGATATGAATTAAGTACATGTAGGGGAATCAAGAAATCATGCCAGCTGCCACAGAACTTTTGGCAAAGATGGTAACTTATGTATACATTTCTGAAGCTCTTCTCAGAATTGGAAATGGCCAAGAGACATTAAAGAAATAAAAACAAAATACCCCCCAACTAATTTGTTTTGAAACCAGGGAATGATGCCAACCACATTTCAAAGAATTTCAAAATTCAAAGAATTTCTATTAAGTACAGAGCAGTGGGACCAGACGGAAGTGACAGAGAGAGAAGGAAAAATCCTAAAGCCCTATCAGCACCCCCTAAGTTAAAGTGATCAAAGTTGAGAATGAGGATGGGATATGTGGCTAAAATAAGAACATGACACATGGCTTACGGTAATGAAAAGCAAATTGGGGATTTTCTCTGATCCATCTTCTCAGTAACTCAGGGTTTCACATGGAGGCAGATAAGGACTTTCCCAAACAGAGTGGTATTAACGTCTACTTTCTTCTCTAGAGGATGGAGGGCTGTTTCATGTGAGCGGATGTATCAAGAGTGGTTACCAAGCCAACAGCAAACTGATGTGGAGAATTGCCTTCCTACAACAGAGAATGAAATATGGAAGTCAACCAACAAAGACAAATTAGCCCAGTGCAGTGGGACCCGGGGGCAGACTCTGGCCTCAGTTCTTTCCAGTCTTCTGTAGACTTCTTTTGGAATGGTTTTGAGAACACAAATCAGCTCTCCAGCTGGATCTACTCATCTCTCTTTCTGTGCTTTTACCCATGGTGCCCTCATCCATTCACGTGATGTGAGACACCTTCCGTAACCCGAGGACTCCCAAATTTATATTTCTATCCAAGATTTCCCTTCAAAGTCCCAAGCTTGTCTATTTTTCAAATGGCATCACAATTGTGTCCCAAACCCGACTCCTGATTCTCACCCTTAAACCTGTTTCTCTGCTGAGAGCGGGGCATTATCCACTCCATTGCTTGAACCTAAAGCCTAGCAATTTCTTCCTCTTATTTAATGAAACCCTCTATGCCACATTTGATCCAGTTCACTTAATCCAAAATTCCAATTCCAAAAATACATCTTGAATCCTTTTGCCAATATCTGAACTACTGTGACTTCTCATTCGGATCACTGACTTTGCATCCTAACAGACTTGTTTTCCACCTTGTGCTTCCCAGGAGCAGCCACGGTAGATCTAAAGTCTCAGTCAGACCATGCACTCCTTTCCTTGAACATCTTAGTAACTTCTTATAGCATCTCCGAGAACATCCAAGCCTGGGAGTGACCTGGTTTTGTCCATCTCTTTCACTTTAGATTCTGTAGAGTGATTAGGACAGAGAAGAGCAAGAGCGTTCCCAGCCTCAGGGCATTTGCACCTGCTGTGCTTCATACCTGCCTAGTTCACACCTATCCTTTCTTTATCTGGATTGCTCATTTTCATCTTCCAAGTCTCATCTTAACTGTCACTTCCCAGGAGGTCTAGCGCATCACCCAGTGAAAGGCAGACTCCTCCCCCTTTGGTATTCTCTCTTGAAGGACTCCCTTCTTTTTCTTTAATAGCTTGCCCCAGTTCATACTGGATATTTGGTTTCTTGCTTGTTTATAGTCTCATTCACAGCAGGGAATGGGACTGGAAGCCACTCCTAGGATTTTTTTTTTTTCCCCTTTCACCATTTTTCCTTCTGGTGCCTGACATGTGGAGATCTTCTACTAATATATTTTTCAATTAAGTGAATGACTTAAAAAATAAGCAAACATCAATAGAACAAGACAGAAATGAGATAGATGAAAAAATTCTGCCGCAGAGAGAATTAGAGGATCGCCATAGCTTTTGAACCAGGGGATGAAAGCATTTCAGGAAAGAGGGAAATCCCAGGGAGCATTCGCTTAATGCTCTCAGGGCACTGGGAGAAATCATGAATTCTTACAGAAGAGCTAAAAGATGTTATGGTAAGACAACAAAATGGGAGAGAAAGGGAAATGCAAGGGGATGGTAGGACCGTGGCAGAAACTGCAACAGCATTGGAAACAACAAGGAGCAATGTCACCGCTGCAGAGAATAAGGTCAGTTCAGTGAAAGGCGAGTGTAAGGCGCTCTGAGAACACAGAGGAAAAGGACAACGAGAACAGAGAACTGGAAGGAACATCCCGGACCTGCAACGGGTAGACAAAAAAGAAAGGTGCAACGTGGATCAATGGCGGTCCTGACAGGGAGAGAGGAAAGGGAGCAAGGCTGCTTCTGAACTCAAGAAAGGTCCAGATACGCCCGTGCATGAATTCACGACAAAATTAACAGCACCTGGAAACAGCTTGGTGACTTTTTTGAATTCAGGCTTACGGAATTACTTACTTACACTTTGCCGAGCAGAGTCCTACTTGTGATGGGAACATGAGCTTTGGGTGGGCAGGGGTCTGTGCACAGTAGGTACTCAATACATATATGCCAGTTTTAACATAAAAAGTTATATACTCGTGTAAAAATCAGCAATGGGAGGAAGGATTGCAGTCTTTTTGCTGACATACACAAGCTTCAGTAAAATTACTATAATAAAATTATATGCACTGGACAACAAAATATATACTACAAACTCTACTTGTAATCTGTGAACAGAAGAATCAAAACAACAGTGGAAAGAAACCTTAGCATAATTCCTTTGAGTTTTTACCTAATCAGAGAGACAAAAGTATCTGTGATTATAGATAAATTGAGTAATATAAATAATACTTAAAAATATGTAACAAATTTTATTCTTTATAAAAAAAAGTCTTCTTTTTTTAAAGTTCCTGGAACACTAAATGACAAATCTTTAGTTAAAAATATCTCATGCGCATAATATAATTTTATTTTTAAAATTCTGCATGCATGTATACAAATATATTTTTCTGGGTAAAAATAATGCAAGATGGAGACAGCAGTAGGAAAAGTATTTTCTCTGGGTGGTGGGATTTCTTTTTTGGGGGGCATTCCAGTTTTTAAAATTATTTTTATTTAAATTCTAGTTAGTTAACATACAGTGCAGTGCTGGTTTCAGGAGTAGAATTCAGTGGTTCATCACTTACCTACCGCACCCAGTGCTCATCACAGCTCGTGTCCTCCCTCAGACCCATCTGGGGGGTGAGATTTCTAATTATTAAACATTTTCCTTTTACTTATATGAAATTTCTATCCTTTCTACAGTGAAGTTGTATTACTTGGATAATTAAAAAAGCAAAGGGGGGAAGCTAGCCAGCTGATACTCACATGAAATATTATTAGTAAAGAGATGGTCCGTCCTAAGAGAGGGGTAGCCAGGAAGACAGAGGAGACGTGCGTACAGACAACAAAAAAACTTCGGTGGGGCTTGGGAAGCTTTACTAAAGTGTAAGAATTGAGAGAAATCCAAGCCAAAACGTTCTATATGGAAAAGGCTGCCAAGGGTGCCGGCGCCCATCGCAGGCAGAAGGTTTTCCCAAGCACAGCATCCCACAAGGTAAAGAACAGAAACAGAAATAATCTCAAAGGAATATGGATATTAAAATAAACATAACCTTGGAAGGACTATGTGATGCTGCTGCTGGTTTGGGGAAGTGAAGAAGACTTCCGTCCTCTGGGAGTGGTAAGAGACAGGGCGGCATAGTAAAAAGATCTCTGTAGCATTAGACGTTCTTGAATGTGAGGGCAGGGTCTGCCCCTCAGACCTAGTAACCTGATTACTGAGGTTACTAGGTTACTAGGTTACCTCAGACTAATAACCTGATTACTGAGACGTCTCTGATGCTCAGTTTTCTCATCTATAAAATGGGGATAAGGTTACTTACTTTGGATGCTTGGTATATTGAATTATCCAAAGAAAGTCTGTGAACACATGTGGAAAAACATATCTGTATGCGTGTATAAGTACATATATATATATAGTATCAGGCACAAGTGAACCTGGGGTTGGTTAGGAAAGAAATGGGGCTGGATCTTGAGGAATTAATTCGGTCTGTACATGTGGAGCACGAACCACAACAGGCAGAGGGGCACAGAGTACTTGTGTCTACCTTCACAGAGCTGACACACGGCACCTTACAGGGAAGCCAAAATCTGGATCATGGATCCGCAGGCGGGAGGGAGACAGATAACAAACCCATCCCTCCTGCATTACGAGGGAGGCTGGGAAAAGCCAGAGGAGAAAAATAACAAACTGTCCACAGAGAATTATTAGATTTTATTCGATCAACAATGATCACAGCCTCATTTTTCTTCTCCCGATCATCCAAGCCCATTATTGGGGAAGGCAATGCAGGCACGGAGAATCAAGAAGTTGGGGCTGGGAAGCTGGTAAAAACCCCAAACGTTCCTGTGTTTATTTCTGCCTGCTTGTCCGGGACCAGTGTTTCACAAAAGGAGTGAGAAATGAGTAACCACATGCTGGGCAAGATGTTCCTGAGAATGTCAGGAAGCTTGTTTGTCAACCTTAATTGACAACTGATGTTTCAGGACAAAGCATGATTCTCATAATTTAATGGGACAGCATTGCTACTTAATGCCAGAGGGGGCAAGAGCGACTATAGGGCCAAAGCCTGTAGAAAGGAGAAATACGGACAAAATAATCCCCTTTTTGTTTTAGGAAAATGTAAAGTGGTGCCCCAGGGATTGTTGGCAAATATTATCATCTTTGAAAGCTACTACTTAACACAAATTCCGGGAAACCAGAGACTTCTGGGTAATGTGAATCACAAGGAAAGAATGCCCTATTCTGTGGCTGCAACTTTTTAATGGAATACTGGTTGATTTTGAGTGAAGAAGGCCAGGGGTCAGGGTCAGTTTGGGAGAATTTCCTGCCTGTTTCTGTCAAGGCGCCTCCGCAAGACGCTTCTTTCTTGGCCGTCTTGAAAAGTTTCCTGGGATCACCCACATGTGGGAGCCACCCATACCTCTAGGGGCAGGGCTCCCCTTTTTCTCTACATGGCTTAACTGAGGGTAGAGCTCAATAGCTCTGTGTGGACCTCTGTGTGCTGCGATGGCTTCTGAAGAAGATCTTTTCTGCATCAGTTCCTAATGAAGAGTTCTGTGGTAGGAAAGGGCAGGGTGGGGACTGGGGCAGAAGGGTGCTTCCAAAGAGAGGGCCAGACTTGGAGGGCTCAACGTTTCTATTAGAGTCAAGGAATGATAAACAGCAATTTGGGGTTCGAGCATCGGTGGAGGGCAGGTGTGCAGGGGATGAAGCTGGGAAGAGTTTGGGACCTCCTAGCGCTTAGGGAGAGGAGCTGGCCCCAGCTAGGATGGAGAGAGTGCCCCTAGAAGTCCCCTCCTGGATCCGTACAGGTGCAAATATGGTGGAAGGGGGAGCTGAGGAGAGGGAGGTCAGTTAGGAGAAGGAGAGAGTGAGGGGGAAGGGCAGGACTTGCCAGGGTGGAGCACACAGAGAGGAGGGGGACCCAGCGACATCAAGAACGTGGAATGGATAGGATTTGGTGATTTCAGTGCAAATGATGAAGGAAGATGAGGCAAGCCCCATTGGATGCCGGTGGTGCTCTCTACCCAACAGGAGCAGGGAACTTCTTATTTACTTCTCTGATATTTTCTCTGTACGCTGATGCTTATTTTTGGCTGCTAGTGGAATCTGAAATGGAGAAAGCTATAGATGGCTGACTGGTTGCTGCCCCATTGCTGACAGGAAGAGAGTAGATAGAACAGCCACTGCTTTCCCTGTGAGCCAGCTTTGTTCCTGGGGGAGAGACACGTATCCCAGCACGGAATCACGAGATCACCTGGCAGCTGTGGACGGAGGTGGGTCCAGATGCCAAGGGACTGAAGGGGGAGCCCACCTCTACCTCTGCCTGGGTGGACGTGGAAGTTGGGCATTTGTGAGGGCTTCCAAGAGGAAGCGACTCTTGAACTGAGGCTTGAGGGACACGTGGGCGTTCTGTGGGTGGAAAAGTGAGATGAGAAGTGGGTAAAGACATCGCATATGAGAGAACATGGCAAAGTCGGGCGATGGCAAATGGCGCAGTCTGGCCGAAGGCTCGTGTGAGCAGAGGGAAAGTGTGAAATGAAGCTAAGAAGGAAATCAGGGGCAGAGCAGGAAGGGCCTTGAGGCAATGACAGGCAGTTACAGTCTTTGCCTTGTAGCTGATGGGGAGACGTTGGGGAGCTTTGAGGAGAATTACAGATGCCATTCTCTCGCCCACTCACGCATTCACCAGATGTTACCCAAGTTCCATGTTGGACCACTCTGGCAGCAGAGTGAAGGGGGGGAGGCAAAGAAAAGATGTTTAGTTAGCGGAGAACACCAGCTGTTTTCCCAAATGTACGTCTTCTGCCGGGATACACAGCTAGATGACAGTTCTCTGTCTTTCTTGCTGCTAGGTGTGGCCATGTGCCCTTATGCCAGTCTATGCCATGTGTGCAGAAGGGAGTTGTGCTGCATCCTGGCAAGGGCCTTTGAGACCTCTCCTGTGCTAGGCTTTATGCTTTTCTTCCTACCGGCCAACTGAGTTGAGACCTTGGAAACCAAGTCTGAAAGATCCTGGTGCTGCCATGAACACAGGCCTCCCTACTCTCCAGAATCACAACCCGGACTGTTATGCGAGTCAGAAATAAACATTTTTATTATGTTGAGTCATTGTGTGTTTGGATCTATTCCCATAGCTTAGCTACCCTAAGCGTACACAGTTGGTGTGAAGAAAATGGAGGTCTCAGCTAGGGCCATGATGGTTTTCAGATTTGAGGATGGTCCCACCACTTCCGGTTGTCTTTTCTGTGGTTTGGAAGGAAGCCCCAGGCTTAAGCAGGAGGGATCCTAAGATGGATCCAAGAGCTGGAGGCCATCTCCTGCCATCGCTCGTGGAAGTTACTAAGTGCTGTGTGTGCCACTGTTTCTTGTTAGTGAGAAGGCAGGAGAACGTTTTGCTGAAGTCATTTTGGTGGTGTCTAAGGCAATTCCCTCCAGGACTCCTTCCCCATTTGCTTCGGCACGTTCAAAGAACTTTCTGGCTCTGCCTTGACTTGTCCCCGACCACTGAGCTCTTAGTGACTCTCCTCGTTCTTCCAGATGTTGACACGCATGGGCACCGTCTACATAACACATTCAAGCTTTTCCCAGCTTACAAGTCAAGTCGCTCGTGCCACGCAGCCCCTCCTCTAGCTACAGCGCTCTCTGTTCTCCCTCATCTCCCATGTTGGGAGCCAGGACTCTTCTCCAGCGAGCCCTCCAGAGCTGTTCCACACAAGCCTACCAGCTTAACTCTTTCTTTGCCAAACCCCATGGATATTACCCAGTCCTTATCCCTGGTGACCTTGAAGGTCTCCCCTCAGCTTCCCTGACTGCAAACTCTAAACCTTAGTAGGAGCGTGACTCCAATAACCCAATAATAGAATACATAAATATTCATGTATATGTATGTACATTTACACAGGAATATACAAAACGGCCAAGGAAATGTTAACACTGCTTGTGAACTATTAATCACGTATAATCACGTATTGATGGAGCCAAGGCCCCCCTCCCAGTCTTCGTATTTCTCCAATCTGTGTGGAGGGTCTTGCGTTCTCTTTTACTCTTCATAGAGTTTTTCTCTGGTGTATGTTTCTTTCTCCTAGTTTCTTGTGCTTGTTGGGTTTATCCCTGTTGTCCTAAAAATCTGGCAGTCATCTGCGTTCGGTCTATCACCTTGATCCAATTCCAATACCACTCCTGCTGTACTTAACGAAAAAAAAAATTATGTCTATTTTAGATCTTTCTGTCCTATTCCAGTCTCTTTTTTGGACTGATAATTTTTATTAATTGCTTTGTTTTTTTTTTTTTTTTTTTAGGTCAATAGCGATATTAGATACAGACCACAATTTTAGCTCCTTCCCCAAAGCTCCCTCTCGCTTTTCTTTTCGTTGTCTTTTTTCATTGACTAGAAATTCCAGATTGCATTAGACATGGTAAGAGAGGACATCTTTATCTTATTTTTGGTGTTAGTGGGACTCATTTTTTTCACCATGTATATCATATTAGCTGCTGGCTGTACGTAGGCATTCTTTATCTTGTTTGGGTTCTATCTCTTTGTTCCCTCTCTTTCTAGGTTACTGAACAATTAAAAAAAAAAAGTGTTGATGTCGTATTTTTATCCAATTCCTTTTGACCTTCATGCAGAAGTGAGTTTCTCCCCATTTAACTTAATCAAATAAATACATTTCCTAATGGAGAGAGGTCATCTGTTACCCTGGTCTTCTTGCTTTGTGTCCAACTGTCACTGCAGAGTAGGATGAAAACAAGACCCTGAGTGACAAGTGACAGGACATCCCCCGCCCATGAGGAGGGCAAGATGGATAGACTGCGGTCTGATTTTCTAGTTGTCGTTGTTGTGTTTTTTTTTTTTCCCAGTCACAACAAGTTTTCATTACCCTCTGAGAGCAGAAGCCCGCCCCACAGAGAACAGGAGTCTGATCAGGCAGCTTCCAGGCCAGGACCTCAGGGCCCTGTTGCAGCCATGGAACAAGACAGAGCCACCTGGGGAACAGGATAGAAGCTATCTCTCTGGCTCTTCACCAACCACATAACCAGGTGTAGACATGGCATGTTTTCTCCTCATCAGCTCAACATGCCCAGAAGGGAGGCAGGGGGGCCGAGGTAACGAGGACCTTCTACTGTTGCTTCTTCTCGCCTTCTCCCCCTTTTCTGAGTAGGGGCTTTGATTCTGCACTAGTTCATATCTGACAACTGCCCTTAATCCTAAACCTTAGGACTAAGCCTCAGGAGTTCCAACAGCGATGGGCAAATCCTTCTCTTATGAGCGGTAGTTGGCAAAGGCGGCCAATTATCTCAGGTGTTCACAATTATTTCCTGGACCTTTCCCACAGAGTAGACCCCAATGAGTTATATGGGAGGGAGACTCTCCTTTTTTTTTAAAAGAAGAATTCAGCAGTCATGGAAGTTGAGCCATCTTTCCATGAGTGTGTGATCCTAAATCCTGTCTTAATATTTAACTGTAAAGTAAGGCAATAGCTTAAAACATTTTAAGGTCCTAGTGAGGAGCCCAGTAGGCTAGGTTATCAAACTGTGGAAGAGGCTTCCCAGTGTGCTCGCTACCCCAAACAGACGTGGTGAGGGGAGAACTGGGAGCTCTGCCACCCTCACCCCCTCCAGCATCTTTCGCATTGGACCCTGGAGCTCCTGGTGGGCTCTAATCCCTGCCCGGCTAGAAGGAAAAACTTCTCCTCGTGAGTGGTCATACCTACCACGTGACTGATTGCTACGAAGACCGCCCCCTCGCACTAACACACACAGAACAGGCCAGGTGGGAGCCTTGATTAGGCTGCTCAGGGACCATGCACAGGGTTTTCAGGTAGATCACACTTTCTTTCAGCAAGGTAGAATGGGGGCTGAGAGGCCCAGCCAGTCAGGAAATGGACATGAAGATCCCAGGTCAAGTGAGACCAAGAGAGGAGGGCAAGGGGATCAGGTGAGAAGCAAGAGAGGACTTAAAAAGCCAAGGGCAGGTGAACATCATGAGGGAGGAAAGACTGTGAGAGGAACAGGACAGACAGCGGAGGACAAGAAGGAAGGAACAGGTGTGCTGAGTAATGTGGGTGAGTCTAAGAAAATAATGGCCTAGGTTCTAGAAGTTTCCAGGCTGTGGTTCTTGGGAGGCACCCAGGTGTGCTTTTCCTTCTTGTTCTTGGATTTCTGTGACAGTCCTATGGATTCTCAAACGACTGACCTGTGTATGTTAGCTTGCGTGTTCTCACAGCCAGAAGACCCAGCCCTAGACCCTGAGCATAAGTGAACCTCCTTTTGTAGGCAGTGGAACCGCGAAACTCTGTCTTTCCCCTCATCCTGTTTTTCCTAATTCTCCCACCTCACGGGAATCCCACAGGGACAAAGCATGGCTGGGAATGTCTGGAGCTTGAGGATTTGAAGGTCACCAGCAGGACTGAGAGCTCGCTCTTCACACTCATGTCCACGAGGCTGGAGATCTTCTATCCCCACAGGGAGGGCTCATTGAATGTTCTCAAGTTGCGAATGATTATCTACCAACAGTGCTGGGGAGCCAGTCTCCTTCCGTCCTACTTGTACCCCCCAAACTGGCCAGGACAGTCCCCCGATTCTCAGTCCCATTCCTTGGAAACAAAAGAGCAAAAGAACAAAAGGTGAGAATTATTTCACTCAGCATAATCTCTTTGAGTCCTGTCCATGTTGCTACAAAAGTTGGGTATTCATCCTTTCTGATGGAGGCATAATACTCCACAGTGTATATGGACCACATTTTTTTTATCCATTCATCTGTTGAAGGGCTCGAAGAGATTATGCTGAGTGAAATAAGTCAAGCAGAGAGAGTCAATTATCACTTGAGAGATTGACAATTGACAAAGAGTCAATTTCACTTATTTGTGGAGCATAACAAATAGCATGGAGGACATGGGGAGATAGAGAGGAGAAGGGAGTTGGGGTAAATTGGAAGGGGAGGTGAACATTGAGAGACTATGGACTCTGAAAAACAATCTGGGGGTTTTGAAGGGGCGGGGGGGGGGGTGGGAGGTTGGGGTACCAGGTGGTGGGTATTTTAGACGGCATGGATTGCATGGAGCACTGGGTGTGGTGCAAAAATAATGAATACTGTTATGCTGAAAATAAATTAATTAAAAAAAAAGGTGAGAATTAATTGTAGGGGGTGGGCATATCAGGAGAAGATTTCCGATTGTGGCTCCGAGGAGAAAAGAGGGCCTGAATGTGATTTGAGTCAGCATGGAGAACTTTCCGTATGCCCTAGGATTCCCACAGAGGCTCCCCCCGCACCCCGCTTGCTGACCTTAGGACCCATTTCACGGAGCAGCTCTTCTCAGATTGGGGCTCAAGGGTGGAGAGAAATTAGAGGGGCATGCCCAAGAAGAAAGGCATTCCCTGTGGAGAAAGCAGCACGGCGGAGGGTGTGGGGAGGGTCAGCATGCTATCTAGACGGAGAACTAAGGACAAGAAGGTAAACTGAGGCTCAATCCTGCCGTGCTCTGTGGGCGGGCAAAGTGGGCATCAGAGTTACAGGAATAGGAGAGGGATGTATCAGAGGCCCTGGGGAAGGGCTCGGCTTTGTAAGGACTGGAGTGAAGATGATGGGGGAGGAGAGGCCCTTCTTGAATCACTTTAAAAACCTGCAGAGACTCAACTGACAGGTTTACCAACAGATGTAAACATACTCTGTCTCAGTTAGGGGTAGGCTCAGAAAGACACACTGAGATCATGGCTAAATTAGACCGAATGTTTCATGTCTGCACTGGGGGAATGGTCTATGTCGCTAACATGTATGTCACTAAATCCTTGGATGTGCTTGTAATTTATATGAAAATGTTAAACAAAAACAAAAACAAAAAAACCCCAAACACCCCCGCCTCCCAAAACCAAAAAACAACAAAACCAACCCGGTCTCCCCCTTTTTTTTTCCTAAGAGAGTTTAAGCTATCCTATGGTCTCTAGCCTTGGATTTTTAATTCACGGCAATGATTTTCAAATCAGTGAAACATTTCCTGCATATTATCAATTTCTGACTACAAATTAGAAAAATGCAAACCCTCTGTCTTAGCACCCGGCATCTCTGAGAAGACATTCTTTTCACAATGACATTTGAAGGCTTTCTGGATGTGACGGATGGGACAGTCATTCTGAGTGAATTTAGAGATTTTAATTACTGTTGTATTTAATTGCAAGTGGGTGCTGTGGAAAAAAAAAAAAAAAGCTGTCAACAAAGGAAGTAATTATTCCAAAGCATTACATCTGCTCCCCGTTCTCTGTCAAAAATTTCTCACTAAAAATGTGTTTCTTTAAATGTAACTCAAAGCAGCTGATGAAATGTAAGACTATGGAAAGTTTCAAATCCCAGAGCAAATGCTGGGGACTTGACTCAGTGGCAAAAGACCTCCCCACCGTCCCTCGTATCCCTTCCCGGGGCTTCCTATGTAAGTTCGGATGCCTGCCGTTTTGTTTCCAAAGCTCAGTATTTTCCACTTAAACACTTCCTTTTCATAATACTTCTGGTGTCTCTGGAGTGTTATTACTGTTTGATTTTTTTTTCCTTTTAATAATGACTCTGACTGTGGTGCCTTTTTTTTTTTATTATTAAGAGAGTGGACAGAGCAACACTAAAGCTACAGACAACTGTCCAGACAGGAGGTAATCCCGCAAACCCTCCTAGGATGCCTGCGTCAACAGCCAAGGCCAGCATATGGAAGGTAGCCTTTCCCAAGATCATTCCTCAGCATCCTCTAGCCTGCTGGGAACCGCAAAGACACACACCATCCATAAGGCCCTGAGGACCTAATAGATGAGCAGAAGACGAGGTCAAAACCCAGAGTTAGACCGACCCTTTCTGGAAGACAAAGAGGCAGCCGCCTTATCAGTGAATTTAATGAGCACCTATTTGTGTGTGTTAACTTTGCCAAATGCAGAAATCCCTGTCTCCGGGGTGTTTATGATATATTGACGAGACAAGGTGCATACAGACCAAAATGATTTAATTACCATCTCCCCAGGCAGAGGCTCCTAGATGATCTTCCTCGGTGGAATGTCTCTTGTTCTTCCCCATTGGAGAACATCATGATTTTCCTCTTAGAAAAGAGGACCCTTTTCTACAGATATAATTGTACATTTATCGGCTTACCTGTTTCTTGTCTGTCTTCCCGTGCAGAGCTGAGCTGTAAGAACAATAAGGCGGGGGCTGTGTTCATTTTGCTGTTGCTCTATATCCAGAAGCTAACACGGTGCCTGCAACATAGTAAGTGCTCAATAAATGTTTCTTGAAGGAATGAACAAATGAATGAGTGAGTGAACAAAGGAAAGAGAAGCTTGGCTGGGGAAAGTCTCCTAGGCCAGGAGAACATGTCGCAGACCCAGCTAGAAAGGAAGCTGGTTGAAGCCCCTTTTGACAAGGATAAGCCACTTTCCTCCCCAGAAATGACTCCAAACGGTAGGTGGGTGGGTATCTCTATTCCTAGAGGGGCCTCCTAACTGAGGACCTCGTGGAAATAATAAAGGAATCCAACAAGGGTGACAGAGATGCCATTGAGAAAAGAACCACACATATTTTATTCTATATTAACACAATCATTATATAACCAGGGGTAGAATTTTGATGACAGCCACCATCCCTTCCTCCCTGAGGGGCTACACAGAGCTGTTGCCCAGTGTGGCTTGGGGAGCTGTTTCTGTTCTGGCTTGATCTAGATTTCTCTTCTCCCAGCCTCTGCTGACCTCTTTCTGAGTCTGACATGGGTCCTTAACCTACTCTGCCTGCTTGGGAATCCATTGCTTCCTTGTTTCGGGGTCTTTATTACTATTTGCAGAATATTCTCAGTCTCTGAAAATGTGATTGCTCAAATTTCACTTTAAAGACAGTCGGTATCAGCTGATATTTATAGGAGTTTTACCTCCCTCCGCTCTAGGCTGCAGAAAGCCTCCTGCCGGGAGTTGAATGATGACTATCCCTTCTTCAGTTCTGTCTATAGTAACTCCCACAGGGCGCTCAGATATGTCACATGCACTTTTGTTTTGTTTTAGCTTAGCTTTAGGTCAGGCTAGTGTTTGGCTAGAAAATGAAAGATGGGTTTTACGTCGCTTTTCTGCTAGGCTCCTAGCAAGCCACTTGTGGTTGTGCGTGTGTTACTCTTTGGGAACTTAAATCTAGGAGGACTTGGAGCTCTCAAAATAATTGGCTTTTAGCAAGTGAATTCTTTCTTTAACTTCTCTTGCAAATACACAGTATGGACCATTATGTCAATCCAATAAACTGTGAGGGTGTGGAACAATGGGGGAAAAAAAAACACTGAATTGTGTGTCTGGGGGCCAGAGTCCAGCCTCGGTTTGGGCCCCAACAAACTGTGTGGCCTTGGACTGGTGCTCATTTTTAAACTGCTATCAGCTCAAGCAAAACCTGGGTCAGAGCAGCTTTTGAAACTGGCCATGATCCACTGTTTGCAAAAAAAATTTTTTAATATCCATGCTTCAAATGGGAAAGAACTAGTAGAAAGCTTATAAGAATAGCACTGAAAACTGCTATCATCAGCAAGGAAAAGAAGTGAGGATGAGAAAAATATCCATTTTTTTTTTTCATTTCACAAAAGAATCCCGGCTTATCGTTTTCCCCCTTCTCAGCATACAGAGGCAGCCTTAAAACGTGAGTTAACCAAAGCAAACGATTCCGAGCTAATATTTTTTTTAAGATTTTATTTATTTATTTGACAGAGAGAGATCACAAGTAGGCAGAGAGGCAGGCAGAGAGAGAGAGAGGAGGAAGCAGACTCCCTGCCAAGCAGAGAACCCGATGCGGGACTTGATCCCAGGACCCTGAGATCATGACCTGAGCTGAAGGCAGCAGCTTAACCCACTGAGCCACCCAGGCGTCCTTGAGCTAATATTTTGTTGTCTTTAAAGTTATAGCGACATCAGATGATTTTATAGCCCACTGGGGCCAGAAGATTCGCTGGGAAGCAGAGTGTACCTACATGAGCAAGTTGTACTATATAAAGTGGCAAGTGATCTCAGACAATTACAGAAACCTTCCTGTCTCAGTTGGTACCCTGGAGACAGCCGATAATGCTGGCATACACTGCTAAAACTGTCAGCAATAAGACGTGAGGAAAACCCAAACCAGAACTTTTAACAAATTATGAGGTTGTGGAAAAGAGCAGAAACGTCTTGGTAATGACTTACATTAACAATACAGCTGCCTCCTCGAGCTCCCCGAGTCATAAAACACTAACAGCTAGGGGCTGAAAGGAAAGCATGTGCACGTTACAAGGAAATGAAGATCAGAGAAACGGACTTTGCATGGGGGTGTGGTGGTTGCCAAGCTAAATGCAGAAGAGCCACGGTTCCGCTGATGCGAAAAGAGTCAACCACGACACAGGGAAGGCGGCCGAGTGGGCTTATCTCATGCACAGGCCACAGTGACTAAAGGTGGTTCAGGTGGAAATCGCTGGGTTTAAACCACCAGCAGTAGTGCTGGGGGCTATAGCTCGGTCTCCTCATCCGTCAAGTATGGCCAATGGCTTCTGTAAAGAAAGCATTTTGGGGGCACCTGGATGGCTCCATGAGTTAAGGCCTCTGCCTTTGGCTCAGGTTACGATCTCAAGGTCCTGGGATCAAGCCCCACTTTGGGCTCTCTGCTCCATGGGGAGCCTCCTTCCCCCTCTCTCTCTGCCTGCCTCTCTGCCTACTTGTGATCTCTGTCAAATAAATAAATAAAATCTTAAAAAAAAAAAAAAAGCACTTTGAAGAGTGCCTCGTGACTGAACACTCTGGAAATGTTCGCTGTTACTACTCTCATTTCTACTGCCACTGCTAGGAATGAGCCTCGTCAAACCAAACCAGACTCTTTTATTCCCCCCAAAACATGGATAAAACCAGAAAGTAGTATCGGATACTGGCAAACGACTTCAAGAGTTGGTTAGGCACAAGTCTCTATGTTCCCACATTGTTGGTTTATTTGTTTTATTACTGATTTATACAACAAATATTCATCGAGCCCTGTACTGGGGCAAGGCTCCATGGCCTAGGATTCTGACAATGAATAAGATATAGTCTCTGACCCCGAAGAGCTCACAACCTGGCTGGTGGAGAGCAGACAGAGCAGACATTCTGAGGAGTGACATTTCAGGTAAGGGAGGGTACAGTGGGAGGACAGAGAAGAAGGAAGCCAGAGGGAGGAAGCCTTGATCCAGACTGTCTGGGGTATGGGAGGAGAGTGGGGGTGGGCCACAGTCAGGCGGCATTCCCTAGTGATGTCTGGACAAAAATGTGAGGTGTCACTGTTTCAGTTAGAATGGAGACGGCCAATCAGATTGAGGGTAACAGCCAGAACACCTTGAATTCCCTACCACCATTGACAAAGAACTCAAAATGTGCTTTTTAAGTCAATGCCTACCTTTGTTCTTTCTTCCAATTAATAGAATGGAATCTTTATGGGCCATGATTTTATATTATCTCCTCTTGCAAAGGAAATGCTACTTTTATTTATTATTTATTATTTTTTGAGAGAGAGGGAGAGTGAGCTTGCAAGTGGGGCAGGTGGGGGAGGAGGGGACGGGTAGAGGGAGAGAGAGAGAATCTTAAGCGGGCTCAGCACAGAGCCTGACCTGGCTCTCGATCTCACAATCTCACCACCTTGAGCCAAAATCAAGAATTGGACGCTTAGGGCACCTGGGTGGCTCAGTGGGTTAAAGCCTCTGCCTTCGGCTCAGGTCATGATCCCAGGGTCCTGGGATCGAGCCCTGCATCTGGCTCTCTGCTCAGTAGGGAGCCTGCTTCCCCTCTCTCTGCTTGCTTCTCCGCCTACTTTTAAACTGTCTGTCAAATTAAAAAAAAAAAAAAAAAGTCTTTAAAAGAGTTGGACGCTTAACTGACTAAGCACCCCATAGAGGAAACAGTACTTTTCACGCTAACAGCATACATTTATAAAGGGTAACTTGCCACCATCACACTATGTAAGGTCCGTCTGGATGCATGAAGTCCTGTGGGGCCTTGGGCTGACCAAGACTGACCACTACTAAGGTTGTACAGACTCCAGGTCCTAGGGCAGAGCTACTCCGGGCCCTGGTGTGTGCAACTGCGTTTCTGTTACACCACAGCCGGGCAGGAGGTAGATGCGATGGCTGTGGCATCCTTTGTCAGAGGGAGAGGAAAGAGGTGGGGAAAAGGAACTCACTGTGAGCAGATAGAAGGCCAATGAGGCTACAGGTGAGGTTTTGTGAGAAATCCAAGACTGCCCTGCTCAGTACGCCATTGGGGGAGCGACATAAGCCAGAGAAAGGTGCCAGTCCCTAACCTCAGAAGAAGTCCTGGACACCAAGACACAGAAATCAAGATTTTTTTTCTAATCCTGAAATTGACCACTGTTGATTTTAACATGCAGTAGGACAGAGAGACGTTTTCGAAAGCCCTGGAGAAACTGTCGGTGAAAGCGTTCACATAGGGAATGCGCTTCCTGTTGTTCAATGCAGCTGTCTTCTTGTGGAACTCCCCTTTGAAAAATGAACAACAGACTTGAGGATCTTCAAAGAACAGAGTTCTGCTCCACCCTAGCTCTGCACATCTGAAAAACGGGAAAGAACATTTTCTGTCCTTTTTATTGAGTCGTGACCCTCAAAATGCATTTCCTTAATTCAAAGAGTCCCTCTAACATTTGGTAGTTTAAACAATTGGTTTAAAATATGTGAATAACTAGGCTTCATTTGTTGGGAATCAAGACCACTTGGAGAAAAAATAGAGAAAGATGCAAAGAATGTCTGAGAATTGTGGGTATTTCATTCCTTTTAAAAACCATACTTCACTTGCTCAATGAAAAAGAAAAAAAAAAAAAACTTTTTATTTTTAAAGCTTCTTTCAAGCTGAAACTGTCTATGTCCAAGCTGTAGCCTAGAGCAAAATTTTACAGCTGAGTAACAAACCTCTTAAAACAGGGATTTATAATGGAAATGCTATCCGAGAGTTAATTACAGTGGGCTCCAGAAGGGTGTAATTTTTTTCATCAGTTCGGAGAGAATGCCAACGTGGTGTGACCATATTTATCCCAAACCTCAGACTCCATTAATTCATTCCACTGGGCTATACAGCAAAAGCCAGTGTCCAGGTCCCTCTTTTTTTTTTTTTTTTTTTTCCCACTTTATAGCCCTAGTTTGTCTAAAAGGTTTCGGAAAAAGAAAAGTTCTTTTAAGAGAGGCCAGTATCAATAACAGAGGTTTTAAATTAGGACAGCCGAAGACCAAGAACGAAGTCCTGCCTGTTCTTAAGGGAAGAAACACAAACACACTCTTACTAAAAACAAAGTTTAAAAACCTGAAACCTTAATTATCTTTAGACTTCTCTTTGGACTTTGACAGGGTAAGGTTTTCATTCCTAGGAGGTCTGTTTTCTGAAAGTGCACCTGCTGCCTTATTGATGACTAAAGGAGTTAGCCTGTGACCAAGGGGACTGGGTGACACCAGGACCAAAGAGCAGAATTAGCAGGGGGGATTTAAAAAATTAGATCTGCCTGAGTTCTAACACTAGAGATTTAGATCCAACAGCCTGGGGGTGGCCAAGAGATTGAAAAGTTCCCTTGTGGATTTTAACAGGGGGCCAAGACTCAGAATCAGAGCTCTGTCCCTTCTACAAAAAGTGGGGACCATGGACCAGCAGTGCCCGTATCATCTGGAAAGGCAGAATCTCAGGCCATGCCCTATTAGAACCGGTATTTTAGCAGGACAATTGGGGGATTTCCCCAGGGCATTAAAGTTTGGGAATCAGGGCCCTACACTACAGCTATTGCAAACAACCTGCTGATAGTCTCAGACTCAGTCTTAGAGGAGTTCCAGTATACCCACCGAAAATATGATCTGCCCGATGTTCCTTGCAATAAATACAGATAGGGAGTATTCCTTCACCCGATCAGAGTTGGAGAACAAAAGGATGGTACTGATGAGATGGGTGTCCCTAAAGCTTTCTGGGCTCTGGATCCAGGACACATGCAGAGTTGGAAAGTGGGACGACGGGAGGGGGAGGGAGACAGTGGTTGAAATGAGTGATGATTCATCCATGTTCATAATGGAGCAGCCATTAAATATTTTGAAAATCATCTCTGTTTTTCTGTTTTGGCACACCCCAGTGTGTTTCTTGTCATCACCTGAATCATGCTAGGCTCTTTCCATCAAAGGTCCTAGCCCTAGGCTCTACTTCCCCCTGGACACTCTTCTCCACATCTTTGCACAGCCAGCGACTTCTTGGCATAAATAACCCAGCTTGTCACTTGGGCAGCAAAACCCTCCTTGGCTACAAGCTAGTGTAACCACCCAGAATTTTATAACATCATCTTCCTTTTAATTCCCTCCATAGCACTTATTCCATCTTGTTTCTTGGTTTTCTTTTTTTCTAAATATTTTATTTATTTATTTGAGAGACAGAGATCACAAGGAGGCAGAGAGGCAGACAGAGAGAGGAGGAAGCAGGCTCCCTGCTGAGCAGAGAGCCCGATGCGGGGCATGATCCCAAGACCCTGGGATCACGACCTGAGCCGAAGGCAGAGGCTTTAAACCACTGAGCCACCCAGGTGCCCCTTGGTTTTCTTATTTGTTGGTTTATTCTCTCTCTCCCCTCTTTAAAATGCATTCTTCATGAGAATGGGGAACTTGTCTTAATTCAGTGCTCTGTCTGCATTCAGTCACTCATTCAACCAGTGCTGCTTGTTCACAGGCCATCTGTTATGTGCAGGGACAGTTCTAGATGCCGGGGATGGAGTACTTTTAAGAGTGCCTGCCCTAGAAGAACTGTTCAATAAATCTTGATTGTTAAACTAATCCATGCTCTTCAACAAACATTTTTAAAAGACCATTATAGGCTATTCAAAGTGCTCTGAGCTAGAGGATTACAAATGTAGATTCTAACTATAAGGAGTTCATATTCTAGTATGAACAATAAGGCAATAAGATAACCCCAGAAGCATTAAAGTAGCCTTCAGAACAAAAAGCTTTGGGAAGGACAGAGGTGAGTCAAGAATGCTACTTAGGAAAAAGTCGAGGGGAAGCAGTGTCTGGAGATCATTTTGAGAGATGACATTTCTAGAATACCCTTAAAGGGAAATCAGATAGGACCAGGCAGAGAAATGATAGAACATTCCAGTTAGAGGACAAGGCTAAGCAAGAGATGTGAAAGAAGATGAAATGAGTGAAATGGTCAAGAGGTTCATGGGGCCAGAGGGAAAGTGGCATTCAGGTAGAAAGTGAAAGAAGTGATGCCAGAAAGTCAGGTGGAGGTAAAACCCTGATAGGTGTACCACCAGCAGCATTTTAATCCGGTCTACCTTTCTGGCCAATAATTTCTCTGTATGCATTAGGGATTTTTAAATTGTTAATTCTCTTGGACTCAATATTCCCATTTTTAAGTTTTGTTTTGTTTTGTTTTGTTTTTTAAAGAAAATAAGCATATATCTGGACAGTGATTTATGTTTAAAATGTTTGTGGGTAAAGGGTTTATAAAGCTTTTCCCTATTTCCGCATGAGAATTTGACTTTCATTTACCTGGTAACCTGATGAAAGGGCGCATCAAGTATGTTGACAACTAGTCAACATGACTTATAGTAAACCTGACCATGGGCTGTGCTGAGTGGCATCTAGGCTATGGGAACTATAAATTACAGATAGGAGCCATAGCTCTGAGCTTCTCTGAGCATGTGCTCTTATAATTGGACATGTCCTTTATAAGGACACTGAAACTTGTCCCAGTGAAACTGTTGTCAGAGTTATGGTTCCCTGGGGAGGCATAAAGCTTCTAAACCAGGACAGTTCCTGTGCTTAACTCGATGTGCATTTCATCTCTTTGCACGTGAACTTCTGTGGACCACTGCAAGGAGTACCCATTTTTGCCCTTCCAGCAAGCTCTGTTCCCGTTCTACACAACTTTGAGTAGAATGTGTCATGTGTGTTCTTTGTGATGCTGAATGTTGAGAACCAAGAAGAATTCTTGATGCTAAATGTATAAACCAAAATTCTGTTTTTGTTTTTTTTTTAAGATTTTATTTATTTATTTGACAGAGAGATCACAAGCAGGCAGGCAGGCAGGCAGAGAGAGAGAGAGAGAGAGAGAGAGGAGGAAGCAGGCTCCCTGCTAAGCAGAGAGCCCAATGCAGGGCTCGATCCCAGGACCCTGGGATCATGACCTGAGCCGAAGGCAGAGGCTTTAACCCACTGAGCCACCCAGGCACCCCAAACCAGAGCTTTATAAGATCAAAATTAGGGACAAGCTAAATGCCTAACAATAGAGGAATATACTCTACTCATAGAGTATAGTTCATTCAAATAAGCAAGAATAAACTATTGGCATTACTTCAAAATAAAAAACTGCACAGGAAAGGAAATGATCAATGAAATGAAAAGGCAACCTACTGAATGGAAGAAGATATTTGCATATCACCTATCGGATAAAGGGTTATTATCCAAAATATATAAAGAACTTATACAACTCAACACTCTCAAAAATAATCCAGTTAAAAATGGATAAAATACATAAACAGCCACTTCTCCAAACATCCAGATGGCCAAAAGACACATGAAAGGATGCTCAACATCACTGATCATCATGGAAATGCAAATCAAAACTACAATGAGATAGCACCTCACCCCTGTCAGAACGGCTGAAATAAAAAACCCAAGACATGAGTGTTGGTGAGAATGTAGAGAAAAGGGAACCATTGCACACTGTTGGTGGGAATGTAAACTGGGCACCCACTGTGGAAAACAGTATGGAGGCTCCTCAAAAAGTTAAAAATAGGGATGCCTAGGCGGCTGAGTCAGTTAAGCGTCTGCCTTTGACTCAGGTCATGATCTTGAGGTCCTGGGATGGAGCCCCGAGTAGAGCTCACTGCTCAGCAGGGAGTCTGCTTCTTCCTCTCCCTCGGCCCTTGCCCCTGCTTATGCACACACATACTCTCTCTCTCTCTCTCAAATAAATAAAATATTTTTTTTAAAAGTTAAAAAAAAAAAAACTACCTCATGATCCAGTAATTGCACTACTGGGTATTTACCTAAAAAATACAAAATCACTAATTCAAAAGGGTATATGCACTCTTAAGTTTATTGCAACATTGTTTACAATAGCCAAATTATGGAAATGATCCCCGTGTCCATCACTAGATGAAGACATAAAGAAGATGTGGTATATGGAATGGAATATTACTCAGTCATAAAAAAGAGCTAAATCTTGCCATTTGCAACAACATGGATGGATCCAGAGGGTATAATGCTAGGTGAAGTAAGTCGGTCAGAGAAAGACAAAGACCACATAATTTCATTTCTTTGTGGAATTTAAGAAACAAAACAAATGAGCAAAGTAAAAAGAGAGAGAGAGAGAGAGAGAGAAAGGTAAACCAAGAAATAGGCTCTTAACTACAGAGAACACACTGATGATCACCAGAGGGGAGGTGGGTGGGGGATGGGGGAAATATGATATGGGGATTAAGGAGTGCACTTGTGATGGGCCCCAGCTGACATATGGAAGCACTGAATCCTTATATTGTACCCTCGGAACTAACACTACACTGTATGTTAACTATACTAGACTTTAAAATAAAATTTGAAAAGCAAATAGATCTACTTCATTCATAAAATGGAACATGAAGCAGCTCTAAAAGTTCATGTTTCTGAAGAATAGTATCAATGGGAAATAAATGGTCATAGTATATATTAACTTAAAAAGTATAATATGAGAAGGAATATATGGTGTGAACACGTAACACATGTTTGTATGAAACAGAAAGGAGCTCCAACCAGAGTACAGGAAGAGAATAAGGCCACATATAAAGACATCTTCCATTTTGCCATCTTTTCCCTCCTCTCTTTTCCAAGGTGCAACTAATTTTCCCAACTCAGATATTGGTGATTCATGCCATCTGGGCCATCACAGAGCTCAGTACCCTGGCCACAGTGTCCAACTTATGACCAAGGTCAACCGATCGGGGTTTCTTATGCCCCTCTCCATAGTCACTGCCTGGGCATGTGGGCTCAGGTGGTACTCGAAGGTACAAATACTGGGACAATAAACTGGAACTCTTGATTTGTTTTTGAATGAAGAGATGAGAAAACAGTTGTGGCTAGTGCCCAGGTTCCTGCCATGAGGTGGGGAACAACAGTCACCTTCCATCCCGCGGGCTGCCCAGGGAGGGACGGTCAACTTGTGTAAGAGTTAGACAATCACAATATCACAGAAATCCAGAACAAGGAGAGGATGCGACACGTGTTTGTTAAATTTAGTTCAACAACAGTACTTTTCTTTTTCTTCTCTTCTTTGAAAAAGCCTGCTAGCACCAAGGTCTCTGAGGTCTGCTGGTATGATCTGGTCTTAGGACCCAGAAAAGAAATGCTGCTCTAAGGAAATAATGGATCAGGCCATGGACCATGACTTACTTCTTTGTGCTTTGTTTCATTTACTAGATATTTTTACAGCTAAAAATTACTCTTAATATATATGTTGAACATAGCTTTTACACAATATGCATAGACATATATGTATGGCTTACAAGATGGTAACATGCAAATGGTTTCATGATTTTTCCTCTTTAGGCTTAATAATGTGCCATAAGCATCCTTCCGTGCCAGCACACAGGGCTCTATGACTCTGTCATAATCACTCTTTACTACCCTCCTGTGAACTGACGGGTACAGTCATACCTATCTTGGCCACGTGACCTCATTTCACCGCTAGGTGTCTCAGTGTTTGTCTAAGTGGGGTTAACTGACAGAGGATTTGCTATAAATGAAAGTGAAATACTGTAAGTAAAACCCTTAGCACAGTGCTCAAACAGAATGGGCTCAGTAATTGGAGTTCTATCACTATTTCTCCTATGGAATTCTTACTCCATTAATATTGTCATCAGTGGATAGCTGAGTTATTTCCGATTTCTGATTCAACAAACAAGACCGCAACACACAGTTTACCCTTGTGTGATTTTTAAAGACTAAACTCCAAAAAGCAAGACTGCTGGGCACAGTATATACCACACGCATACAAAGAGAAACGTGACAGCATACACACACATATACACAGCATATACACAGCATGACCCCAGGACTTCGGTACACAAAGACACCCTTATGAAGAAGAATATTTCAGGGGCTCAGAGGTTATCTCTTGGGAGCTGGCCAAGGGCTAGTCCTAAAGACACATTTCTTTGGCAAGTGTGGGGTCTGAACGACACAGGCCTGCTGAGTTAACCCTTTTCTGCCCCCGGGGAGATGCATGAGCCAAGACAGAGAGGTGGAAATGCACAACCCACACTTAGGGACAAGAGTGCAAACCAGTAGCATTAAAGGGAAGGAGAAGAGCGAGAGGTCAAGTGGAAAAGTAGTTTGGCCCAAACCATGAAGAGGAACCATGGAGAGGTTCAATGCACAGAAGCACGGGGATGAGGATAACACACGTGGGAGTGGTTTTAAAGATAAGCTGGAGGGAAGATTCTGGAGCCTGGGGACCCTGCCAACACCCCGTGGGACAAGATGGCCTGAAGCAGTGGGAATGGAGAGGGCCTGTGCAGGAGACTGTGAAAAGCAGCCAACTTTCAAAGTCACTGAAAATGGGGACAAAGCTGAGGGGCTAGAATCCTAGAGCCCTCTAGGATCGTAAGCCCATGTGGTTAAAAGTAACAGCCTCCCGATACCAACAGACGTGCCAGGAGAGCCTTCGGATCCATTCACCAACTGTTTATCAAGGGCCTACCAAGTGCCGAATGAACCATCATCCAAGTTTGGTTCATGAGCCCCCCTCCGTCCCCTGAGGAGCTTGTCGACAAAGCCAATTACACCCCCCAAGAGCTACCAAATTCAAGTCTCTAGTGCAGGGCTTGGAAATCTGCATTTTTTACAAGCTCCCCAGATATTCTCACCACTAAAGTTTGAGATTCTCTGTTCTCTCTGGTGCCCAGAAAGTCATTTACACTGGGAATACACTGGGAATTTAAATATATCTCAAGTTGTGAAAAGAGGGAGGAAAAAACTATAGAAACCAATAGATACAGGGTTTTTTTTTTTTTTGTTTTTGTTTTTGTTTTTCTTCCTCCTTTTTCCCAATTCAGGATGGGAGTCTCCATGGTAGGCATGGAGTAAGGCTAAAACTACGACATTTTTCTGGGTGGCTACGTGTGTGTGTGTGTGTGTGTGTGTGTGTGGCCTTTCTGTTAGGAAAGGATGGCTAAAATCTGCAGACGACGAGGATGTCCAAGTGCATGGCCCTGTGTGCGATCTGATGAGGCCGAAGCTCTTTTAACCAAGAATGACAAGGTCTTTGCCCAGCACAACCCAAGACTGCTACAAAAAATACATGACATATATTTTGGAAATGAGCACATTAAAAGATGCCTTTATATATGGAGAAAGCAGAGAATTTTATTTAAGTTTGGGCAGCCCTTTAGAACGTTCATGAACGTTTTTAAAAGCAAAGTTCCAGAGGAAGCAAACGTTGCTAGTGACAGCCCAGAGCTCAGGACATAAGCCGAATGAAATAAAAAATCCAAGGATTTTTTGTTTTTGGTTTTCTCTCCTAACCTCTTCACCTGGCTTTTGCCTCCCCCTCCCGCATCCTTCTCCTTCCCTATAGGAGTCCTTTCCCCTCCTGGCCAACAGTGGAGAAGCAGCATGTTCCAGAATACGCAGCTCTCTTAATCTAATACAGCGTTGATGGTTTCTTTCATTAAGTTTCAGCATCCTTCTGGAAATCTGGCAAATACTATGATACATGCTATCTCCGTTAAATGTATTAAAAGAACATTCAATCAGGAAATTAGTTAACTATTCTCTAAATAAATTATATTTGAGATGCTACATATAAAATATGATAATTCAGAGAGTAAATCAAATTATACATAATATTTTAATGTTCTGTTGAAGAGAGTGAACAGGGCATAAGCTTTAGGGCCAGACAGAGATCAGTTTGATTTATGGCTCTAGATTCGGGGAAGTTATTTAGATTTTCCGAATCCATTATTAGATTCTCCTCCATTACCATTGTTTCCGAGCCGGGCATTATCGGCATTTGAGGCAGGATAATCTTTTGTCCCATGAGGTGGTCCTCAGCATTTCTCACTGTGGTCCTCCTCCTTTTTCTAGCTACTAGATCCCAGGAGCATTCTCAGCTCTCACCTTGAGATACCCGAATACCGTTACAAACCTGCAAACGCCCCCCCCCCCCCCCCGGGAAGGTGGTGATGCTCCCAGCTAAAAGCAGGTGCATTAAATGAATAATAATAATGCCTCTCCAAGTTGGAAAAATTTTCCTGGCACTTTGGGGTAAACAAAGAGGTAGCTTAATCCCAGCCCGGTCCACAGGGGCTGCTGTGCAGAGCAAGCTGCTTCATCTAAACATCCCACCGGTAACACTGCAGTAGGAGTAAGACCTGAGGGTTGTAGTAAGAATGCAATGAATCATCACGCGCTAAGCACCCGGCAGCCAGGCTGGTGCAGTCAAGTCAGTCGCGTGGGTGCTGTCCAGATGGGAAAGCCAGATGTCGGAGACGAAGGACAGCGGAGGTGGCCAGGAAATCAGTTACCTTGTTTAAGACGTTTTGCAAAAACAGGGAAGTGGGAAGTAAAGAGTTACTAGACAGTGTCGAGTTGTCAGTTTCTCCCACGCCCCTCCCCTCCCTGAAAACACTGTGTGTACTTGACGCGCTCTCTTGAAGGCCTAGGGCCCGGATGGTGGGGAAAATAAGGCTGAGTTTCAGGAGGATGTAAAGGGCCACGAGGTGGCGTGAGAGGATGAGGATGCCAGCTGGGCACACAGGGACGAGAGCTCACCAGCATTCTATGCGGCTTTTCCAAACTCCAGGCTGCGCTTCCGTGTTCGCGGACCATGCCCAATGTCCCCGAGATTTTCACCTGCTCTGCACTCTATTAACACCCGGCAACAAGAGAGACGGCCAGCACTCATCAGAGCTGCTTAAACGAGATGAAGCTCAAGAAAAAGGAAACTGGAACGGATAATGTGCTAGCTAAAGGAGAGGCTGGATCTACCGGGAAGGGAAGTTATCTCCTCCCTACAACCTTCTGCTCCCGTTAGACCTTGGCCTCAGAACGCTGATATCCAACAGGGTTCAAGGACCAGTTTTATGTTTGTTTTTTTAAAGCACATTTTCGATGACTTTTTTTTTTTTTTTTTTTTAACCCTCAGTTGCCCTATCATTTTCCCTCTACATTCTTTGAGTGGCACGAGAAAAACCTTTTGTATCTGATTCATTCCAGGATCCGTTCATTTCCTAATCTCACTTTCCTTTGCCAAGAAGTATTTTCCAACACAATTATTGCCAAGTCATCCCTCACATAATCTGCCGAGGCCCTTCCCACGTTCTCTGGGATGATTCAGAAATCATAGGAGAAATGCAGTCCCTGGCTTCTAGGAGCTGGGACTTTGTCTCTTTTTGATCAACTGGTCAGTTTTGTTTGTTTGTTTGTTTTTTTAACTAAATGAAAAGTAACCCATGATACCAGAAAAATGGTAACATGATTACAGGGGTTTCGAAAATTTTTAAATAAGGGAAAAATTAAGTTTGAAGAACTATGGGGCTGCCCTAATGCTGTGTAAGAAGAGAGTGCAAAGTTTAAGACAGCCTCGGAATAGGAGCGCCTGGGTGCCTCCCTCGGTCGAGATGCTGACTCTTGATTTCCACTCAGGTCATGATCTCAGGATCATGGGACCAAGCCCCACCTCAGGCTCCTCCCTCAGCACGAGGGCTGCTTGAGGTTCTCTCTCCCTCTACCTCACTCTCTCTCTCAAATAAGTAAATAAATAAATCTTTAAAAAAAAAAAAAAAAGGACAGCTATGGACTACTAACTCTTCATAAAGGTCTTCCTAGGACAGTCCCCATTGCAAGTATTGTACAAATGCAGGGTTTTATGAGATCAGAGGCTTATCCTACTCCTCTCCTGGAGGTTAACAATGCAGTCTCGGAGGAGCCCTGAAGACATGAATTTACCTGACTTACTCGATCAGTTTCTCCCAAACCTCTTGAAGGATGGTATGCCCTTTTGTCCTAACCTTATTCCCTTATTCATATCCCATAGAACTGGTGTTCTGTAGGTCATTAAGATAAATAACAAGAATTTTGTTTGTTTGTGCTTTGGTTATTGTGACTGCTTTTCTTTTTTTCTTTTTTTCTTTTCTTTACTTTCAATCAATTAGTAAGTAAGATTTCCGCTAGATAGAAAAGCATATGTTTGAATGTCATGCCTATATGCCATTACTATGAAAGGTTCTAAGCACATACTCTGAGTACCTGATTTATCTTGTCATTGATGGGTAGCAGGCAGTTTGCAGGAAGGCCCCGGTCCACAGACGCGCTGAGGAATGACTCCATCATTCACTGGGCACTACCCTTAACCTTAGTGGAATGCATCGCGCTAGGAAGAGGACAATGGTGAATCTAAAACAAGCTTCCACGCCCACCAACATGAATCTGTGACATATGGAAACACACTATTTCTTTCTCTTGAGGAATGCTGGTCAAAGCCACTTCCTAAATCAACAATCCAATAACATTTCAAAGACAAAGTCTGGACAAAAATAGAAGCCATCTCCCTGAATTGCTAAGAACATTTCTGCAACACAAATCTCTTCTCCACAGATGTTAAGTACTTAGCAATAATAAAAAGATGGCCAAATTCTTTCCATCATTTTTTTTTTAAACCTGCACAAATGGAGTTTAGAGGCAGAGAAGAGGGGCCAGATCTCCATTCCTTGTTTTCCAGCAGACCAGCGTTCATCAAACATGCAAAGCGCAACGCCCGGTAAAACAGCAAAGGTGAGTAGCAATGCTAGCTGAATTCCAATTGAATTCAATCGTTTTTGAACAGGGATATGTCTAAGTGCTTTCTGCTGTGTTCCTTCGCCACAAAAGGTAAGAATGCCACACTAGTGTGACATTTTTTTCCAAGCAATTAATTTGCTATAATATAAATGGAACTCAAGTTCTTGGAGTAGCCCCAGTGAGAATAATTCCAGCAAATTACATTTTTGCATCAATGTCATTAAATGATGGCTAACTATCTATTATTACAGCATGAAGAGGAGAATGACACGGTGTGACCTAAACTAACAACAAATCTGGACCTGTTCCACATCTAGATTTGCCCCTTAAACGGTAGCATTCAGGACTTGTTCACAGAAAAAACCGACTCACCGAGCAACAAAATAGGTGCTTATCACCTTGCAGAATTCCTAACCTGGAGGCCAGAAATGACGGGGCCGTAGAGAGCAGTGGGGATGATGGTGATGGTTATGAAGGAGAGGAAGATGCTAAACAGGACGGTGATGGTGATGGGGTGACAGTGATGATGGGGACTCAGAGGCAGCCATCAGTGGCATCTGACTCAGTCACCATCCATGCCTGGCACTGGACTAAAGGCTCTCTATACACCCCCCCACCCACTTAATTCCCACGACCTTCTGGTGAGGTGGGCACTGCCCCTGTCTCTGCCTCACAGCTGGGGGATTTAAGGGTCACGGGGACACCTAATGCAGATCTGTTGAATACCTAATGCAGATCTGTTGAATACATGCATGGAATCAGAGGAGGTCACATGGTACTCCATCTGCCTCAGACTGATGTTTCCCTGGTTAGATTTTTACCTAGTTGCTTTGTAAAAACCTACAAATATTAAAACTCGAGAACTTGAAAATTATGCTGCCGTCTCTTACTCTTTCCCATTAGGGGAAGAGGAACCCAGATATCGTTTTTTTCTACCCTTTCAAAGGACCTATTTTCCATTCATTATCTTTTCATATCAGCCATTCTTCTCTGTATTTTCTTTTTGTTTCTCCTTTTTTAAAGGTATAATACAAATAAATGGATACAACCTATGAAGAAAAATTCACCAACCCATCTTAATAAAAACATTCCTTTTTTAAAAAAAAACTTGTATGTTGCATTTTAAAAAACAGAGTCTTGCATTGTATCAGCTTTTTACATTCATCAAGTGTTCACCCATTATTTAAGCTCTTTTTCTTTTAAATTTATGACGAGTCAGTCTTAATCCAGCATATTCTTACATTACTGCATTTTTTGTACTCTACTTGCTTTGCCAGGACTTTATTTAATTTGTGCGGGCTTATTTTCCTATTAATAACATATTTTGAATTTTAATTCACCCTTTGAGAGCATTAGAAATGTCATTTCATATGGGACCTTTAAATCTGGTAAGCATATTCTGAGTGCTATTTCCTGGGTCATCAATTAAGTACAAGTTCTTTGACATGGCTGTGGGCTGAATTTGATAGGTTCTTCAAAGTTGATGCCTAACCATGGGAAATTATCATTTAGGAGAAACCTTTTGTAACATTCATACTTCTCTAATATTATTATGAGACTTTAGTCAAATTCCTACCTCTGTAAGACTTAGGAGAAACCTTTAATCAAGTTCATGCTTTTTTAGGATTCTTATGAGACTGAAATCTATATTGTTCATTCCAGTACTTTTGTGTGTGTGTGTGTGTGTGTGTGTGTGTGTGTGTGTGTATTACATATATTGCAAATAGAACTTATACTGGTCTAGTATAACATTATTTTAACAAAGAGATGGCTGGTCATATCCAGATATTGGTATGTTTTTAGTTGGTTTAAAATAACCAATTCATTTCCATGATTTGTTCTATTCCTCCTTTCAATTCTGTCAGCTTTTGCTACACGTATTCTGGCACTTTATTGTTAGGTGTGTGTGTATATATACTTATAATTTTGTATCTTCCTGGTCTACTGACCCTTTTGTCATTGTGAAATACTCCTCTTTCTCTCCAAAAATATTTTTTTTTTGTTTTAAAGCCCATTTTGGGTGATATCATTATGATACCTATATCTTTCTTATGGCTACTGTTTGTATAATATATCTTTTCCCATCATTTATGTAAATAAATTTATATCTTTGAATCTAATTTGTGGTCTTAGTAGACAGCATATAGTTGGATCCTGCTTTTTAAATCTAGTCTGCCAAGATGTTTAAACCATTCATATTTAATGTACATGGTTGGATTTATATTTTTCTCATTTTGCTATTTGTTTTTTTTTTATATATCCTGTCTTTTTTTGTTCTATTCCTCATTTATTTTTTTTTTAAGTGTATTTTTAGTGTGGTATTCTAACTCTCTTGTTGATTTTTCTGTGATTTTACTCGAATTATTGTCTTTATGGATGCTCTAGAGTTACAATATACATTCTGACGGCAGACTAACAGTCAATTAATTGCAGTAAAATATAGAAAACTGGATCCTTTATAGCTCCGTTTCCTAACCATTTTGTGCTATTATTGTTATAAATATTACCTATATATGAATGTGTACCTATATATGCAAATATAGTAACATAATATTATGATTTTTAAATTACAGATTATGCCTTTTTAAGAAGTCATTAGAAGAAATGATAAAATATACTTACAGAGCCTTTTATATTAACCTACACATTTCATATTTCTAGTGCACTCCATTTCTTTCTGTGAATTTGAGTTCTCTTCTGGTATCACTTCCTTTCAGCCCAAATGATTTCCTGTTGTATTCTCCAAAGGCAGTTCTACTACCGATGTGTTCTCCCAGTATTTTTATTTTCTTCTTTAAATCTGAGGATGATTTTATTTCTTCTTCATTTCTGAAGGTAAGTTTTGCAGATATATAATTCTTGGTATATATATTTTTTTCTGTCATCACTTTGAGTGTATCCTTCAGCTGTTTTTTTTTTGGACTCTGTTCTTTCAGATGAGAAGTCAATCATTAAGTGCACCAGATTTCAGGTAATGATCTGTTTCTCTCTCTGCTGCTTTCCAGATTTTCTTTCTTTGGCTTTCCAGAGTTTGACCATGATGTGGCTAGGAGTGGGTAATTTTGTGTTTATATTTCATAGGATTCGTTAAGTTTCTTGGATCTGTAAAGGTAGTTTTCAAATTTGGGAAGTTTTGAACCATTATTTCAACAAACTTTTTGCTCTGCTGTTTTCTCTCTTTCTTCTCCTTTTGGGACTCCCATTACATGTATGTTGGTATTTTTGCTGTTGCCCTATAAATCTCTAATGCACACTTACTATTTCTTCAGTACCTTTTATGTGTGCTTCAGATTGGATAATTCCTATTGATCAGTCTCAGATTCTCAGATTCTTTCTCCTGCCATCCCAGATCTGCTCTTGAATCACTCTAAATTTTTCTTTTCAGGTCCTGCATTTTTTTTTTCTTATTTATTTTAATTTATTTTCAGCATAACAGTATTCATTGTTTTTGCACCACACCCAGTGCTCTATGCAATCCGTGCCCTCTCTAATACCCACCACCTGGTTCCCCCAACCTCCCACCCCCCTCCTTTAAGATCCTCGGATTGGTTTTCAGAGTCCATAGTCTCTCATGGTTCACCTCTCCTTCCAATTTTCCCCAACTCCCTTCTCCTCTCTAACTCCCCTTGTCCTCCATGCTATTTGTTATGCTCCACAAATAAGTGAAATCATATGATAATTGACTCTCTCTGCTTGACTTATTTCACTCAGCATAATCTCTTCCAGTCCCATCCATGTTGCTACAAAAATTGGGTATTCATCGTTTCTGATGGAGGCATAATACTCCATAGTGATCAGGTCCTGCATTTTTAACTTCCCAATCTCCATATGATTCTTTTTAAAAAATAATTTCTATCCACTTACTGAGATTTATTATTTGTTGATTCAGAATGTCATAATTTCCTTTGATTCTTTAAAAATAATTTCATTTAGCTACTTTGAAGTATTGGTCTACTAAATCCAACATTTGGGGAGACTCAGATAATTTCTATTGACCGCTTTCTTTCTTAGTCACACTTTCCAGTTGCCTTAACATTTTGTGTTAAACTGAACATTTTAGATAATATATTGCAGCAACTCTGGATTCTGACTCCCTCCATCAACAGTGGTGGTTTTTGATTTGTATTGTTGTTTGTTTTGTTTGTTTTGGCAAATTGACTGGGCTAACACAAATGAAATGTGTCTCCCCACGGAGTATAGCTAGTTATGTCCATGCTTGGTTTTCTTTTAATTCTTGTTTTCATTTTTAAACCTGGATTCCTAGGGGTCACCCTTGCAACTGCACAGTTCAGTGGTCAGCCAATGACTGGATTGAGGTTATTCCACTCAAACATCTTGAGCTAGTAAAGTCTCCATCCTCTGATGAATAGATCCAATGGTTTTCCAAGCATAAAGCTTCTCAGATTATCGCATGCCTTTGGTTGATTCTACAACACTTAAGTTTTTCTTTCTTTTTCCAGCTTTATAATCACTTTTTTTTTTTGGGAGGAAGATTAACCAAGCTTCTTATTTGGTCACAGCTGGAAGTCCTTGAAATCAGGATCTTGACTTTTCATCTCTGCATTCTAAGGTTTAACTCATAGTAGGCTTGCAGAAACTGTTGGCAGAGAAGTTCACTTTTTAATTTTCTTTTTTTTAAGATAGATACATTTCCTAAATATCACGTGGACAATTATTTGTTACCTCTGATTTTTCAAGCTGATGGCTACTGATTCCTTGATGACATTTGCAAGCTCCCTGAAAGTCATATGATGCATATCACAGAACTTGCTTATTGAATAAATTTATTAAATTTACTGAATAAATTTAGCCTTTTTTAAAATTTAGTCTTTCTTAGTACTCTCCCCCCTCCTGCCCAGTTTTATTGAGATGTAATTGACATATAATTGTGTACATATAGGTGTATAACATGATGATTCAATACCCACACATATTGCAAAATGATTATCTTGGTACTCTTGAACTATTTCTTCTCTTATTATAGTTGTGTTTTTTATAGTTTTACCTCTCAAAGACCAAATACAATTTTTCTTGACAATTTCTGAGTTCCCATCTTTGTTTGTTTCTCTTTGTTCACAACAATTTCCCTCAGAGAATTGATAACCTCATGCTACCTACTGTGTAAGCAGTTATACTCTAAATGAAGGAAAACTGCATGAACACCTTACAAATTGGGGGTAATAACTGAGTGTCTTTTGCTGATTACCTATTTGCAAATGAACAACCAAGTAACTATAATGAAGATAATTAGAGATATTGCATCATATATGTATTATTTTCTTTCTTTATTTTATGCAGAGTAATAAAGGTTTGACTATCTCTTATTGAAGATACTCTTATAAATAACATCCAATTTATCAGACCTCACAATTCTTTTTTTTTAAGATTTTATTTATTTATTTGACACAGAGAGAGAGGTCACAAGTAGGCAGAGCAGCAGGCAGAGATAGAGGGGGAAGCAGGCTCCCTGCTGAGCAGGGAGCCCAATGCAGGGCTCAATCCCGGGACCCTGAGATCATGACCTGAGCCAAAGGCAGAGGCTTAACCCACTGAGCCACCCAGGCACCCCCAGACCTCACAATTCTTAAAAGCCCTGTGTTGGTAACATATATATACATATATATATATACACACACTATAATTTATACCAAGTCTTTGACAACATGAGAAACAAAAAGAAGTTTCCATAAGAATTATTCATTTGAAGTAGGAATAACACAGAAGTTTATGAGGGCTCTCAGTAATAGCTTGTTTTAATTGCAACAGCTACCAAACCAACTCTACCAGGTAATTTAACCAATGACCAATTCTAAATTTTTATTATGAAAAATCTTCTTCAAAAAGATAGGCTTACCTCTTGAGAAATTCACTTCACATATGTTCTGAGTATTCACTGATAAGGCACATTAACAAATTTAGGAGGTAGCCTTGGATAGCTAAAAGCACTTATTTGTACTTTCTTACTATTGCCAGTTGTCATTCATCTATGAAAATGCAGGACATGGAATGGGAACAAAAAGATAAGTAAAATCCCTAAACACAACATTCAATCTCTTTTTCCGTAAGGGCTTTTAATAGCAATGACAAAAGAATTTGAGTTCAGTCCCATTTCTCCTCTCTACCCCATCTACCCCAAAAGACACTAATGAGAACTAGAAGTGCCAGAAGGTAGACAGAAAAACGGAAGAAGAGAAAGAACAAAGTGCCTGGAGAATACATAGAGCACCTAATGATTCCATGAATAATTTATTATAAACACTACTTTTCTAAACTTTCCATCAATCACTTTTTCATTAGTGACTGAAGGTAGAGTCAAATAGCACACCTTTAAAGTTATTATATCTTAATTTCTACAAAGTTGTACTGCAACACAGAGAAGAAGGGGGAAAAAAACCTTACAAGGCAAGTAAAGCTTAGCAAAATTTCTAAATGATCGGTTGAAGCATATCTCTCTATGTATATAGACATTTAATTTCTCTCAGAAATTTTTGTGGTTTCAGGGTATATAACTCACACACAGTCAGATTCATACCTGAGCATTTCTTAGTATTTGATGCCTGTTCTTGGGTCAAAAGACTCGATTCATTAAAGATGTCAATTTCCCCCAACTTGATATTATAGATTCAAGAAAATCCCCATCAAAATCCCAGCAAATTTTGAAGTAATTGAAAAAAACTGATTCTAAATTTCACCTGGAAATGCAAAGAAACGAGAGTTAATGAAGCAACTTCAAAAGGAAGAACAAAACTGGAGGAATGACACTACCTGATTTCTAGATTTATGATAAAGCGACAGAAGTGAAGACAGTGTAGCATGGGTGTAAGACAATTAGGTTAACGGAAGAGAACAGAGGGTCCGGAAATCAACCCACACATACACAGGTGGTTGTTTTTTTGACAAAGGTGCAAAGGCAAATCAGTGGAGAAAAAAACAGTCTTTTCATTAAGCTGTTCTGGAATAACAACTGTATGAATATCCATATGTATAATATGACCTTTTTCCATACTACACACTATATATAAGAATTAACTCAAAATGGGTCATAGGAATAAGGTGAAACCTAAGGTCCATAACATTTCTTTGCAGTGAAGTTTGAAGAAAATCTTTGTGATTCCAAAGATATAATCACAAAAAATAAATTCGCAAATTCTCCTCCTTCAAATTAAAAGCCTCTATTCTTCAATAGATACTGTTAAGGGAAAAAAAAAAGCCAAAACTGAGACAAAATATTTGCAAAGCATATATTTAATGAAGAACTTGAATCTAGAATACTTAAATAAAGAATTCTCAGGACTCAAAAATTTAAAAAGCAACTGAATAAAAAATGTACAAAAATGTATAAAAAAGATATTTAAATAGTGTTCTATATCATCTGTCACTAGACAATGACACATGAAAATTAAATTAAATTAAATGTAAATTAAAGTCACAATAATATACTTCTACACACTGACTAGGACGACTAAAATGAAAAGACTATACAATGTGTAGGCAAGACGGTGGAGGAACTGGAACTCTCGTACACCACTGATGGGAATACAAAATGGCATAAACATTTGGAAAAGAATTAGACTATTTCTTAAAAAAATAAACCTATAATTCACCTATGATTCAGCCATTTCATTCCCAGGTATTTAAATAAGAGAACAGGAAATATAAAGACTTTCACAGGAATGGTAATGGCCATTTGTTATAGCCCAAACTGGAAACAATTCATTATCCATCAACAGATAAATGGATAAACCCACTGTGATATACCCATATACGAATACTAATGATTAATACAAAGAAATGAACTCTTGACACCTAATATAGCAAGGATAGCTTTCAAACTAATTAGACTGAGAGAAAGAAGTGAAAAAAGGGTACGGCCTGCATGATTCCATTTATATAAAATTCTAGGTAAGTCAAGAGTCTCTACAGAGACAGAAAGCAGATCAGTGGTCGCCTAGGGATGCAAGGGTGGAAGGAGTGATGAGGTGGACTGCAAAGAACCATGAGAAAATGTGGGGGATTGTGGATGCCCTTATTATTGTAAGTGGTTTTATGAGTGTACAATACATAAATCTTATCAGATTGTACACTTATTTTTTCTAAAGATGTATTTGTTGAGAGAGAGAGAGAGAGAAGCATGCGGGGGTAGGGGGAGGGAGAGAGAACCTCAAGCAGACTCCCTACTGAGCATGGAGCCCAATGTGGGCCTCGATCCCAGGACCCTGGGATCATTACCTGAGCCACAATCAAGAGTCAGATGCTTAATCAACTGAGCCACCCAGGCACCCTATACTAAATACTTTAAATATATATTAAATACTATTAAATATATATATTGTATGTCAAATATACCTCAATAAATTTAAGGAAAAAAAAAAACAGCGAAATGTTACCTGTTAAAAATGTCTAAGAGATGACTGTAAAGAAAAGGCCAATAAATGAATCAAAGAAAATAAAATATAAAGTATGAGAACATGGGTTGAACAAGGACATAAATGTGAGGAAACAGAGGTTGAAGGCTAAGAAAGCAAAAGTACCAGAAGCCAAATTTTCCATGATTCTTGTCACAGCAATGAGGGTGATACATTCTTATGTAAAAACAGAAAGCAAAGTAATTTGGCTTCAATTAAAATATTTGAGGGAGGAATTTGGGTCATAGTTGTGAATGGCAAAGCTGCCAATGTTTAAAATAAAATAAAATAATCTCTGAATATTTCAAAGACTTAAGAAAGCATTATTCGTTAGTTTAGCCAGCATGGCCTCTTTTCAACCACCACGTGCTTCCTCTTCAGGACACTTGAGTGATTCAAGCGAGGACGGGGAATCTATGAGACGACCCCCTCCACACAGTGGTCTTGCTTGGAAATCCAAGAATTCTGGGTCTTGGTCCCAATTCCATTCTGGACCTGAAGTCAGCTTGAGAGGCAAATGATTGGCCTTTTCAATATCTTTCTATTTAAAAAATGGGGTGGGGGGGGGAAGAGGCCTGTGTTCTATATGGGGAGAGGCCAACTCGGGTTTTCTTTCCCTGGAGATAGTCCCTGCCCAGGTGAAGTTAGTAATTTAATGGCATCTTTGCCTTTATCACTGCTGTCCTCATAACGTAAATGTTAAGTGTCCTCTTATGCTCATTGCTTTTAGGAAGACTGCTTTTGTCTGTTGGCAAAAGGAAAGGGAGAAAGCAATCCTCCTGCACACTGACTGATGACCTGTGCATTTCCACGGCACTTAGTCACCATGGTACCTGGGTACTCAGACCCTGCGATACATTGAGAACAAGAACATCAAACCCACAGCTCTGCATGATGAGGCCGGTAGGAATTCTAGGACACGAGTCCTTTGAATCTGTTCCCTTTCTGTAAACAAGCCGAAGGCCAAAACGAATGTGGAGTGTATGGTTCCCAAGGTTTTTCAGATTGAAATTGAATAGCAAGACCTCGTCAATTCCAGCTCCCCATTTTCTCCAAGAACAGATAACCCCTTGCAGCGGGGGGCCACACCGGTGCATCAGGCCTGTCTCGGGAGACGCTCACGGCAGCAAAGTCAACCTCACGGCCATGTCTGTGGATGTGGAAGACTCGGTTCATCAGCTGAGATTTTGAAGACTATTCATTGGTATTCTCAAGCTCTTTCTACCTGGGAGCAATTCAGAATATTGAATCAGAGTATTCACGCTGTCATTTCTTATGAGACAAGAAGGGAAATTCAAAAGTCTGGCCTTGATCAAACTACAAACTCTTTTCTGAAATACTGATTTTCCATATTGAGCAGCTAGATGGGCGGCAACGTGAGACAGCAGCCCGTTGCTCAGCTAAAGGGACCCCCTGTCTTGGAAAATTGATTAGAATGACATTAAAAGTCTCTTAAAACTCTTTGGAAAATAAACCTTCTATATGGATTTTTGGCTGGATTTTGCGGGGAGAAAAATTATGTGGCAGAATGCTAATTTCAATTTGTTCACTTAGCCATCAAAAGAACCTGGTTTAAGCTGATTTGGGAGTAAGATGCAGCAAAACATTTACCTTTTAGAAACTGAATTAGTGAAATTATTTTGCAATACCTTGAGGAAATTCTCTAATATTTAAGCTCCAAGTTTATTAAATATCAAGTAGTCGGAGATTATTTTAAAAGAAGCACACATAGTAAGCAGTTACTTTAATTATAGTTAACCCCTTACTCTGCCATTTTAAACCAAAAGTTTTTCTTCACTCTTACCTATGAACTTTTTAACCTCATGAGTGGGAGCACCTACAATCTTTATGTAAAAGAACCGTGTGCACACAAGATGAACGTTAGGCACGACTCTGGCAATAAATTACTCAACAAGATCAGATGATATAGAACGTTGTCTGTTTTTTAAGGTCAAGAATCCTGTTTATTCTCAGCAAATGTAAACACAGTTTTTGCAGGAGTAACGTGTTCTAGCTCTCTTAAAAGTAAATTTACAAACTGCAAGTCACAGTCACAACCCATTTGAAAAATATGACATACACATTTTTAAAACTGGATTTTTAAAAAACTTTTTATTTATTTATTTGACGGAGATCACAAGTAGGAAGAGAGGCAGGCAGAGAGAGAGGAAGGGAAGCAGGCTACCCACCGAGCAGAGAGCCCGATACGGGGCTCGATCCCAGGACCCTGGGATCATGACCTGAGCCGAAGGCAGAGACTTTAACCCACTGAGTCACCCAGGCACCCCTAAACTGGATTTATTTTGATGAACCATTCAAATTCTCAGAATTCTAAGGTTGTACAATAAAGCATCAAAATATAAACCTCTTCTTAACTAAAACTGGGATTTTATTCAAAATTTAAAATTTTGTTTTTCCTATAAGATTTCTTGAAAAGACTACAGCTATACAATTCAGCCACAGCATACAAACTACGTAGGAGTTGTAACATAGTATAGCCTAAAGCAGGAGGAAAAAACAACCAAACCCCTGGGGCATTCCAAACCCTAGTAAATATTTTCCTGTGTTGTAGACCCCAAAATGGATTGAAACCGACTCTCCTCTATCAGCTTCCATTGTCTCTTGAGTATACATGAGTTAACCCTATTTCAAAACGGGATTTAATGTATCAAACTATCGTATTAAGCTGCCATTTATGAAGATTTCCTCCTCCTCACTGAACAGTGCTGAGAGTTCTCCATCCACAGCCCTGTGTGTCTGCAGCATATGCAGAAGGAGAAGGAGCATTAATTATAATTACCGCTAATAGCGCTGCCGAACTTGAGGCGCTAGGGCTGATGTGACAGGAGGTGACGAAGGACCATGAAGGTGAAGGGCGGTCCAGTGTTTTCTGAAGTGAGACTGCCAATTCTCAGAGCTGGTAAATGGTGCGAGAGTAAAATAAAATAAAAATAATGTAAAGTAAAACAAAACAAGTAACATAAAAGTTTGGTTAAAAAATACCTCAGAAGTATGTTTGAGAAAAACTAGGATCTGTCAGCACACAGAGTCATTTCACGTGGGTGACAGGTGAAAGACCCCTCTCCCCTTGCTAAAGGCTTGTTTAAGTAACCTGATGTCCCCAAAGCACCCCCTATCCCCTTGCTGAAGGCTTGATTGTTCCCATAGCTGGATGGCAACACATACCAGGATGTCTATTGTCTGTGATCACCCAGTCTGTCAAGAGAAAAGACAAATGAGGAATAGAGTGTACCTGGGACTTTCCAGAGTGCTGAGCCAAGGCCCACCAGAACAAACCGTTGTGTCCTTGCCTTAAACCCAGCGCCTGACAATGCTTGATTTAAGTTAACCAATCAGATCCCTGTAACCAAGCATCTGCTTCTGTAAGCTCGCTTCCCGCCACCCCAACCTTGCCCTATATAATCTGCTCCCCAACTTAGTCTGGCGCGCTCAGCCCACAAAGGCTGATGCGTCCGCAGGTGCCTGTGTAACCAATAAACCTCTTGCAACTTGCATCCGGTGGAGGCTTGGTGTCTGCTTCTTGGGTGCGGATCAAGGGTCTTTCATTTGGAGGTCCCACCGAGATCTCTTGGAATCCCACCCAAGACCCCAGCCAATCCCCACCGGGAGGTAAGCTGGCCAGCATCTGTGTCTCTGTCTCTCTGTTTGTCTGTTTTTATGTTCTTGCGCTGCAACCTTTCAGCAACTACGTAGTTGATCTGTGTTTATGGGCAGCTGGAAAAGGAGTTGACGAACTCGGACTTCTCCCCTGCCACCCCGGGGGACGCCTCGGGGGTCTGTGAGTTAGGAGGAAACCTCTGTGCTCCTCCTGACCGTCTGTGAGTCAGGAAGGATCCTCCTGACCGTCTGAATCAGTTAGCTGTTTTTGTCTCCTATGTCTAATGTCTAAATTGTCCTATTAATGTCTTTAAATGTGGTTATATGTTCCTTACACTGGTCATAAAGGTTACATTTTGTTTAAAGGGAGGGTGTCTAACCTGTTTGAATCTGAGGAATGCCTGATTGTGTGAATGTGTTTGTGTGGCTCCACCACCTTCGGCTACGGAGTCTGACTGGGCTGCACCCTGAGTCTCGCGGAGCGTCATACGGCATAACGGTCATCTACTCCATGGAGTATCCTGGTCCGTAGTTTATACGGATAGACCTTAGCTAAGACGCTCCTAAGTTCCCGCGAGGGACGCGAGCAGGACAGCATCTGAAAGGTCCCCCTCCCCTTGTCTGCAACATCGTACATATTGGGAGGGAATATAAGAGATAGGTATTAAGAGCTAAAACCAGATTCAATGAGTCAGCTAGTAAATTTCCTCCTGACATATTGGATGATAATTATGTAAATAAGCCTTCTTTTAGTAATCCCAGGTTGCTGGGCCATCCCTAGCAAAGGGGACTCTGACTTTATTTCTCTCTGCTTCTCCTAATAGATGTGGGAGCTTCTCCCTTACTCACTTCCTGTGTTGATGGCTAGAACTGGAGCCAACTGTGGTCTGACTCGAGACAGAGACTATAGGGAATATTCCCAAGCAGCTGCCGAAATTCTTTGTTTCTGGGAGGTTTCCCTGTGTTCTCTGGCCTGACTTAGACTGCCTAACCCCTCCCCCCTGGCTAATGGGAAAGCATGGCATCTGCTCCTCTGTTGGGGCTTAGGAGCTCCAAAACTGGGAATCCTTTCTCTGCCTCCTGGCAGCACTTTGTTTCTTCTGTTTCCCTCTTCTCCTATTTCTGTACCAACGTGTGTGCAGCCTGCATGACTGGCCTCTAGATCATGGACCACAGCTCCTTCTCTCTTCACTGTCAAGGAGCAAGAAGAGCACCCCCTGGACCTAACACCCCTTCACTCCAGATCTTCCCAACCATGTCTCAGGTAAACATTCAAAGTGGAGTGGGTTCAGATGGAACATAAATCAATGTTGGAACTAAGTTAAGTTTGTTGATTTAATTAAAATAAGACCTGTCTTTTAAGTTATCAGCAGTAACTGTGAAAACTTCGAAGTTTACTGAAAGTCAAATAAACTCATGTTATTTATTAAAATTTGTTAGCAAAGAAATGACTAAACTGATGGTTAATTGTCTGTCTCAAAGTTCTAAAGGGTAATTGCTGAAGTAGCTTTCAAAGTCTTTGATAATCTGAAAACTTTAAAGTTTTGCTTGGATGACAAATGGAATTAAATTGTGGACATCTAGGTCGTAACCGAACAGGATAAAATGCTAGGTCATTAATTACTGGATATAGGTTTGTGCTTTTGAATTCTTACTGCAAAGAAACTAAGAGTATTTAAATCTGTTGGTAAACTTGTTTGCCACTTAACTGATTCATAAATTTGCCACCTGAAGAATCCTGTTGTAACAGTTCACAATTGGTTAATAACTAAAGGTGTTTCTAAGAATACAAAGTTCTGCTTAATATAACTGAGACTAATAAAAATAAGAAAAACTCTGTATGTAGGAAAATAGAAAATATATAAGAAAAATTTTTAAAAAATGGGAATACATTTTGTTAAAGGTAATTTTATCCTAAATGAGATAATTGTTTAAAAGGGAATGGCTTGGGACAAAACCTGAATGCAAAGAAATCTGTAGATGGTCAAGAATGGACTAAAATTAAAATGAATGGGTTTTAAAGGTACATTACATTAATACAAAACTAAAATTCTCTGTTCAAAGGACAAAGTTTTCTTAGATTAATTGATCTCCTGTTACGAGAATGTAAATGATTTTCTCTTTGCCTGCCCAGTAAAACCAGTTTCTATGTTTTGTTTTATCAGGTATTCAACATCCCTATTATATTTAGGCATGTGCTTCAAAACTTTCTAAGATCTTAGCAAATGTTAACAAGATTTAAATTGCAAAATCTCTTTAACTCAGGCTTTTCCTTGATATATGAAGTTGCTCATAAAATACTACTGAACCAATGATAAACCTTGGATTACATTTGGGAAAATACTATAATTATTCTAGAGATTCTACGCACTTCCTAAAGTTTTAATGTTTTGAGAGATCACCGCTTGATACTGTAATTATGGAAATGTTATATATCACAAAAATAACCTGATTTCCTTGCAGCTAAATTGTAAACTCCCGTGTCTCTTTAGCTTTAACCATATCCATACTGGGTTTTTGTCATTTATAATTGTTTTAATTCTCTTGAAAAATGAGTTTTATCTTCAAGGAGATTCCTATAAAGGACTTTCAGGACAAATAGATTTTTGATCTACTTAAAAATCCTAAAACTGAAATGGGTAAGAATTTCCAAAACAGACTAAAGCCGCATTCACTAGATTTAGTAACATGGGACTAAATGAACTAAAAAAAAAAAAAAAAATTATAATGTTATATCTCTTAATGTTTTGTCTTACTTTAAACATTGCTGGTTCTCTCTGATGTTTGCTCTTCCAGACTAGGGATACTTCCTCCTAGTTATCTGTAACTTATAGAGATGTAAAAGTGCTCATTTATAAAAGAGCTCAAAGCATTCAAGAAGCTTTTCTCTCTATCTGAACCCTCTGAAACCAAAAGGTCTCAATAAGTAAGCATTCTTCCATGGCAATCAGTCATTTGCATAAGTCCAATAAGAATCTGTTCTCCTTGTAACAGGAAAGAATTGGAAACACGGGTTATTTTACCAAGGCTTTGATGGGAATGTCATATTTGAAAAGACTCGGATATGACCAGACAGTTTAAAGGAACTAAGGTTGACTTTATAAAACCTGGAGCCATAAAGCCCCTTGGGACTGTTGGCCTGATACCTTGCTTACAGAGTTCCCAGCAGCCTCATCAGGTGAGTAAAGAATGTCACTCCTTGGTAGGTGCGATCTCAGAAGAGGAATTCGCCCACTGAGAAATTCGCTCAAATCGACAGGTATTGCAGTCATGCCTGATGGCCAGTACAGGGCTTGGCTTCTGGCCCAGAGAGGCTACTAAAAGTTCAACCTAGAGATTCCTTATTAAAAGTTCCAGCAAAGCAGATGCTAAAAGATCTATTGATCACACTCATTGTTCTTGCTGAGCTTATTATGTAAATAATAGGCCAAGTTTGTTAAAACTGAACTTGTTTCACAAGTAAATTAGTCCTGATTTGGCTATCTCTGTAAATGAGGGTTATTTTAGAGAGAAAAATTCTGTTTTAATAACACACCTTTATGGATGTTAAATTCTATATTTGATTGTCTTTAAATGTTTGTTTACCTAAGCTAAACAATTTGAGGTAAACTTCAGAGAAGTTGTACAATAGCTTCTTTAGTGAATCTTATTATTTTGTGGGGATATTAGCAGACTCCACGGCACATGATTAAACAACTGGAATAATGAAATTGCCTAAAAGCCAGCATACCGCACTCTTCTCCCACTTGACAATGATCCTCTGTAATCAGGATATTGTTAAGGTTGGACCACTCAATGATCTTCTTATTGGTTTCATCCCTTAGTCATATTTATCTAGAGGCCACCTCCGTTGAGGTGCAATTGCAAACAGATGCTTTAGCAGAACCTAAAACAGCCCTCATAAAAAAGCCTCAAAGCTCACTATGGGACAGTCCCTAACTGTAATAATGTCACATCAGGTCCAGATTTGTCTTAGGAGCCAAGGCCACCAATGGATGATGGAGGCCGACTTATTAAATACTGGGCTACACTAACAGAGATGACAGAAATAAAACTTAAAATTTGTCAAACTTTAAACCTAGTTACCTGTATGCCTGAACCTGACCACTGTACTTCTTTCTCTATAGAGCAAAAATGTTCAGAGATTATTAATCTAGCTTATTCTATATGGCCAGGTTTAAGATGCCCCTGTTAAAATTACGAATGACAGTTGGTTTTCTGATGAAAATAGTTTTCATAGAAAGAAGAAAAAAAGTTAGATGTGCCATAGTGCTCACTAGCACTTTGCAATTGCCAAAGCCTAAGAATTAACATTTATACTGACTCCAAATATGCCTTCCTGGTACCACATGCCCATAGAGCTATTTGGAAGGAAAGGGGTTTTCCTGGAATCATGGGCACATTACTAAAACCATTACAACTCCTGCTAACCTCCCTAACTTAAAACAGAGATGAACACGATCTGTTTTTAAATGGTATGATCACTTAGCATCCATTTTTGTTCCATCTGCGGGACTAGGGGATGTCATGTGGCATGTAGAAGTCCTTAATAAATATACTACAAAGACACTCAATAATTCACTAAATAGCATCTCCCAGCTTAATACCGAAGTGTCACAGATACGCAAGGCAGTCCTACAAAATAGGATGGCCTTAGATGTCCTGACAGCAGCCCAGGGTAGCACATGTGCAATTATCAAGAAAGAATATTGTGTGTACATTCCAGACTATCACAAAAATGTCACAGGACTAATAAAAGATATGAATACCCAAATTAAGGCCTACAAGATCCTCCTCTCTCTCTCAGTAAATGGTTAAGTTCCTGGTTTAAAGGAGGACTATGGCCGAATCTCCTTTTCGGGCTTCTCATTCTTATCGCCTCATTAACCTTAATATGTTGCTTTGTTCCATGTTTCTCTATTTGGTGCCGAGACTCCATTGCTACAATGACTACACCACGACAGACGATCCTTGTCGCGCACAAGGACACCTCTTTACTGTCAGCGCTGGATTCAACTGCCTCCACCTTTCGAAACTCCCTTATACATTCCTACCCTGATCAATATTAACCCCAGTAGGTAGGGACAGCTCTACGCGCCTATTCAGCACGAAGAAGTTATAGAAGATGAGACCTTCCACCTTCAACCACCTTAAAAATTTAAGGGTCTTTAAAAGCTGGCGCCTTGCATCCCCCCTTCACCTGCTCCCCTCCATATGTGTAGCATTCCTCAGGCACCCCTGACTGCCATAAAATGATAAATAGTTGACTTGCTGAGATCACAATCCTGCAAGACAGGAGCCTCCCTTGGTTTGCAAATGTCCTTGAGATTACAACAAAGAAATTACCTTATCAATAGCCCAATTTTCAATCGGCCCTTGTATCTTAAATAAACTCTTACAGTTTATAAAAGATCGCTTGTCAGTAATCCGGACAATGGTACTGACACAGCAATATCAACTAATTAAACAGACCGGCTCTCAAACTGACTTACTTCATAAACAAAGCAAATGGATATAAGATTCTATCCATGATAAAGAAAAAGGGGGAATGAAAGACCCCTCTCCCCTTGCTAAAGGCTTGTTTAAGTAACCTGATGTCCCCAAAGCACCCCCTATCCCCTTGCTGAAGGCTTGATTGTTCCCATAGCTGGATGGCAACACATACCAGGATGTCTATTGTCTGTGATCACCCAGTCTGTCAAGAGAAAAGACAAATGAGGAATAGAGTGTACCTGGGACTTTCCAGAGTGCTGAGCCAAGGCCCACCAGAACAAACCGTTGTGTCCTTGCCTTAAACCCAGCGCCTGACAATGCTTGATTTAAGTTAACCAATCAGATCCCTGTAACCAAGCATCTGCTTCTGTAAGCTCGCTTCCCGCCACCCCAACCTTGCCCTATATAATCTGCTCCCCAACTTAGTCTGGCGCGCTCAGCCCACAAAGGCTGATGCGTCCGCAGGTGCCTGTGTAACCAATAAACCTCTTGCAACTTGCATCCGGTGGAGGCTTGGTGTCTGCTTCTTGGGTGCGGATCGAGGGTCTTTCAACAGGCAGGTCAGCTTTCAGGATCAGGTCCTCTGGACTGGAAAATAATGCAAAGGGAAGGGGAAGACTCTAGGTTTTCAGAGATGAACAGTCTGAGTTCCACAGACGTGGGCCGAGGGAGGAGCTGGTTGTCTCGGGTATCATGGAAAGGAGTGGAAGATGACCCTTTCTTTTCCCCCACTCCTCCACTCAAGTCAGTCCTGTCCTGAGATCTGCACCTCAAAAGTGGGCAGCTTTCTGGAGGACTTCCTTTTTGCTCTAATAAAGATTTTTATTTCTAGCACAACCACTAAACCTTGCCTGTGCTTTTCAATTAAAAGATCAAAAATTCAAAAAGAAAGAAAAAGAGAAAAGATAAAAAATTATTATGCAGTGGTATTAAAAACATAGGAAAGCAGCAAAGTATATGTGAAACTTAACTTGTCTTCTCTGTTTCTTCTGCACACCTGTTCCACATGTCCATTTCCTCTACTTTATCATGCCGTGGAAGTTCTAGCTCACCAATCAGCCAACAAAAAGAATAAAAGGCATCCGAATCAGCAAAGAAGACGTCTCTCATTCTTTGCAGATGACATGATAATTTATGGGGAAAACCCGAAAGACTTCACTCTAAAACTTCTAGAACTCATACAGGAATTCAGTAAAATGTCAGGATATAAAAGCAATGCACAGAAATCAGTTCCATTTCTATACACCAATAAGATGGAAGAAAGAGAAATTAAGGAGTCAGTCCCACTTACAATTGCACCAGAAACCATAAGATGCCTAGGAATAAATTGAACCAACGAGACAAAGTATCTGTACCCAGAAATACTGAGTACTCTGTATTTATACAGTACTCGTGAAAGAAATTGGGGAAGACACAAAAAATGGAAAAACGTTCCATGTTCATGGCTTGGAAGAACAAATATTGTGAAAATGTCTATTCTACATAGAGCAATCTACACATTTAATGGAATCCCTATGAAAATACCATCAACTTTTTTCAAAGAAATGGAACAAATAATCCTAAAATTTATATGGAACAAGAAAAGACCCAAAATAGCCAGAGAAATGTTGAAAAAGAAAACCAAAGATGACGGCATCACAATTCTACACCTCAAGCTTTATTACAAAGCTGTAATTATCAAGATAGTATGGTACGGGCACAAAAGCACACACACAGATCAATGCAAGAGAGTAGAGAGCCCAGTAATGGACTCTCAAGTCTATGGTCAACTAATCTTTGAATTAATTGAATGTCGAATAGAATAGAATAGAATAGAATAGAATAGAATGTCCAACTAATCTTTGAATTAGTTTGAATGTCCAATAGAAAAAAGACAGTCTCTTCAATAAATGATGCTGGGAAAACTGGACATCCCCATGCAGAAGAACGAAACTGGACCATTTCCTTATACCACACACAAAAATAGACTCAAAATGGATGAAAGACCTCAATGTGAGACAAAAAAAAAAATCCCTCAAAATCCTTGAGGAGAACACAGGCAGCAACCTGTTTGTCCTCAACCACAACAACTTCCTCCTAGAAACATCGCCAAAGGCAAGGGAAGCAAGGGCAAAAATGAACTATTGGGAGTTCATCGAGATCCAAAGCTTTTGCACAGCAAAGGAAGCAGTCAACAAAACCAAAAGACAACCAACAAAATGGGGAAAGACATTTTCAAATTACATATCAGATAAAGGGCTAGTTTCAAAAATCTATAAAGAACTTATTAAACTCAACACCCAAAGAACAGATATTCCGTTCAAGAAATGGACAGAGGACATGAACAGACATTTCTGCAAAAAAGACCTCCAAATGGCCAACAGACACATGAAAAAGTTCTCAACATCACTCAGGACCAGGGAAATCCAAATCAATACCACAATGAGATACCTCCTCATACCAGTCAGAATGGTTAAAATCAACGAGTCAGGAAACAATAGGTGTTGGTGAGGATGTAGAGAAGGGGGAATCCTCCTAAACTATTGGTTGGAAATCAAGCTAGTGCAGCCACTCTGGAAAACAGTATGGAGTTTCCTTGTAAAGTTGAAAGTAGAGCTACCCTATGACCCAGCAATCCCACTACTGGATATTTACCCTAATGATAGAAATGTAGTGATCTGGAGGGGCATGTGCACCCGAATGCTTATAGCAGCAAAGTCCACAATAGCCAAACTATGGAAAGAACCTAGATGTCCACCAACAGATGAGTTGATTAAGAAGATGTGGTATCGATATCTACATCTATATCTATCTATATATCTATGTAGCAATATATATATTTAGATATATCTGTATCTATATCTATATCTGCACACACACATACACATACACTTTTTTTTTCTTGGGGTCCTGGGATTGAGTCCTGCATCTGGCTCTTTGCTCAGCAAGTAGCCTGCTTCTCCTCTCTCTCTCTCTGCCTGTTTCTCTTCCTAAATGTGATCTTTCTTTGTCAAATATATAAATAAAATCTTTAAAAAAATAAATCCTTTAAAGAAACAATTAGGTTAAACTAAATCATAATTAAGTAGCTTAAATTAAATTATAATTAAATCCTAATCCAATCCTAAATCAATAAATCAGGTGTCCTTATAAGAATGGGAAGAGACACCAAGGATGGACCTGCATAGGGAAAGACCATGTGAGAACACAGCAAGAAGGTCCAGTCTCCAAGCCAGGAAGAGAAGCTTCAGGAGAAAAACAAAACCTTCTGATACCTTAATTTTGAAACTTCCATCTTCCAGAATTCTGAAAAAATAAATTTCTTTTGTTTAAGCCACCCAGTCTGGTGGCTGGCATTCTGTTAACACAATCCTAGCAACCTAATGGACATTTTGGCATTGAGAAGTAGGGAGCTGCTGTAACAAATACCTGCAAATATGGAAGTGACTTTGTGGAAGTGGGATGGGGAAAGGCTGGAAGAGTTCCAAGGTGTATGTTAGAAAAGTCTACTTTGAGGAAAGAGACTGTCAGTAGAAGTATCAACCTTTAAAGGTGATGCTCATGTGGTTTCTGATGGGAATGAAGAATGTTATCAGAAACTGGAGGAAAGGAGATCTTTGTTATAACGAGGTAAAGCACTTGGCTGAATTGTGCTTAGTGTTTTCTGGAAAACAGAACATATTTGTGATGAGCTTGAATGATTACCTGAGGATATTTCTAAGAAAAAAAAAAGTCAGGGGTGCAATCTGGATTTTTGTTACAGTTCATAGTAGAGTGCACGAGCTTAGAGATGATTTTAACAAGGAATTGTTAAATAGTTGTTAAGGAAAAAGGAATCAGACTTTGAATACTCAGAAAACTGTTAGCCCATCCACACTGAATAACACAATAAAAGCATCATCTGGAGAGAACAAGAATTGTTGGCCGGAAGAATACTTCGGTAAAGACATTATGGGTATGAATCCTGGCCAGCAAGATAGGAATGTGCAATGTTGTAATTTGAACCAGGGATCCCCTTCTGGAATTTCAGCTTTTAATTCCAAAGCTCCCAACTTTCACACTTTCTTATTCACAGAATCTACCTCTCTACCCCGTACACTAAACACACACACACACACACACACACACACACACACACACACACACACACACTACATGGGATACAAGTTTGGTACTTTCTCCATTCCCCTGTGGTACAGATTTTAAAAGACAAGACGGGAAGTTTAAGAGGAGTGATAGTACTATAAAAATCATAGTACCATACGATTTCAGTTATATGTGGAATCTGAAAAACACACAAAAACCAAACTCTTAAATATAGGGAACAAACTGGTGATTTCCAAAGGGAAAATGGGTAGGAGAATGGGAAAAACAGATAAAGGGGATAAAGAGGCAAAATATTTTCTGTTACAAAATAAATAAGTTACAGAAAATGTAAAGTACAGCATAGGGAATATGTTCAATAATACTGTAACAATGCAGTGTGGTGACAGATGGTAACTATGTTTATCATGGTAAGCATCAAGTAATGTACAGAATTATCAAGTCACTCTATTGTACACCTGAAACTAATATAACTAATATGTTATGGATACTACAGTATTTTTTCTAAAAAAATTAAAAATAAAAACAACAATACCAGTGCTATGGGTGACTGGAATGTCAAAGGGACATTTCTTAGCCTAATGAGTTTGTGTCTATAAACATAATGCGGAAATGTTTGGGATCTTGTGTTTTCTGGAGTGAGTAGAGCAGTAACTTACATTTGCTAGAAAGGTGGGATCTCCCCATCCCACTGTCAATAGAGTTTTCATATATGAGGGCCAGGTATCATTGGAAAATGCAGATATCTGAAATAACTAAAATCTGAGAAGAAACATTTTATCTGTGGTAAGCCCATTGGCAGCTTCTAAGAAAGGCATTTATTTCAGTTGAATGTTAAGAAAGCTCCAGCTGACTGGAGCAATGTGTAAAAAGACACTTGTCAGATTTTCTTTATGAAAAAAAAAAATGTGTTTTATGGGGCACCTGGGTGGCTCAGTTGCTTAAGCATTCAACTCTTGGTTTTGGCTCAGGTCATGATCTCAGGGTTGTGAGATCAAGACTTATGTGGGGCTGCCTGCTCAGCATGGGGTCTGTTTAGATTTCTGTTCCTCTCCCTCTGTCACTGCCCCTCCTCTAACTCATGCACACGCACATCCTCTCCCTTCTTCTCTAAAATAAAGGAAAATCTTCTAAAATGTGTTTTTTCATTTTTGAGATTTTGTACATCTGGATTTTCCTATAAAATTGATAATTTTAAATGTTGGGAAGTAGTTAACATTTAAGTATGTTGAAGGCAAAGAAAGGTGTCTATGCACTGAGACCCAACACCTCATTTGTAATCTCTGGCCTGCACAAAGTGATGAAGAAGAAAAGAGTAACAAGTCTCATTACACACCAGCTAAGGCTGGATAACAAAATGTTTAGTGCAGCCAGTAAGCTTGGTCACAATTAGCAGTATGGGATTGGAGGAAAGGAAATACATAGTGGTCACCAACCTGGAAGTTTTGTTATGTGGGTTTGGCAGGCAGTCAAGAGATGGAAAGAAAGCTGTATATGAAAAGAAGGACATTCATGACCCTATTGTTGGCTAGCTGAAATAGCCTGGAGGTGCACTAATTTCTCTTTCAAGGATAAGTTTATAGAGAGGATAAATAATATATAAATTAACAGAGATACCAGAATGAGACAAGTGAGGCCCCTAGGGTACAAAATTGAAGGGGGCCACTCACTTGCAGGGTTATGAAAGTTCATGGGTGAGGCTTGTGCAAACCTAGGTATGAATGTCTCCTGACATCGCGTGTTCTGGATGCATCACTTGCCTCTTCTTAGTGTTGGTTCTGGTGTTTACACTACGTCAAAAACAATTATTCTTTTCTCAGATGATATGGCTATTTTTCAGTTTGGGGAACAGCAAATCTTAGTGAAAAACAGTAATGAAAGAGTAGTGAAAAGGAAAAAAAATCTGGACACTAATGGCCCATTTTGTGATGACGAATTTGCAACCATTTGCTCCAATAAATCAAATTTTATTTTGTCTTTATAGATTTTCAATTGTACTTCCAAACTCTGATACAACTTCATTTTCTTGGTTTACATATTTATTCATTTCAAGGTATTTATTGAGTTTCTACTTAATGTGTCATTGTGCTAGGCAATTGATTATATATTGGTGAATAAAACAGAAAAGGTGACTGCCCTTTTGGAGTTGACAAGTGAGAGAGAAAAAGACATTTAATATGTATATAACTAAATTAGTAAGTACTTATTGTGGTAAGGACAATAAAAGAAACACGATGCAGGAATGCTTACTCTTTTTTAAAATTTTTTAAAAGTTTTTATTTTTTATAAACATATATTTTTATCCCCAGAGGTACAGGTCTGTGAATCACCAGGTTTACACACTTCACAGCACTCACCAAAGCACATACCCTCCCCAATGTCCATAACCCCACCCCCCTTTTACCAACCCCCCTCCCCCCAGCAACTCTCAGTTTGATTTGTGAGATTAAGAGTCACTTATGGTTTGTCTCCCTCCCAATCCCATCTTGTTTCATTGATTCTTCTCCTACCCACTTAAGCCCCGATGTTGCATCACCACTTCCTCATATCAGGGAGATCATATGATAGTTGTCTTTCTCTGCTTGACTTATTTCGCTAAGGATGATACGCTCTAGTTCCATCCATGTTGTCGCAAATGGCAAGATTTCATTTCTTTTGATGGCTGCATAGTATTCCATTGTGTATATATACCACATCTTCTTGATCCATTCATCTGTTGATGGACATCTAGGTTCTTTCCATAGTTTGGCTATTGTGAACATTGCTGCTATAAACATTCGGGTGCATGTGCCCCTTTGGATCCCTACGTTTGTATCTTTAGGGTAAATACCCAGTAGTGCAATTGCTGGGTCATAGGGCAGTTCTATTTTCAACATTTTGAGGAACCTCCATGCTGTTTTCCAGAGTGGTTGCACCAGCCTGCATTCCCATCAACAGTGTAGGAGGGTTCCTCTTTCTCCGCATCCTCGCCAGCATCTGTCATTTCCTGACTTGTTGATTTTAGCCATTCTGACTGGTGTGAGGTGATATCTCATTGTGGTTTTGATTTGTATTTCCCTGATGCCAAGTGATATGGAGCACTTTTTCATGTGTCTGTTGGCCATCTGGATGTCTTCTTTGCAGAAATGTCTGTTCATGTCCTCTGCCCATTTCTTGATTGGATTATTTGTTCTTTGGGTGTTGAGTTTGCTAAGTTCTTTATAGATTTTGGACACTAGTCCTTTATCTGATATGTCATTTGCAAATATCTTCTCCCATTCTGTCAGTTGTCTTTTGATTTTGTTAACTGTTTCCTTTGCTGTGCAAAAGCTTTTGATCTTGATGAAATCCCAATAGTTCATTTTTTCCCTTGCTTTCCTTGCCTTTGGTGGTGTTCCAAGGAAGATGTTGCTGCGGCTGAGGTCGAAGAGGTTGCTGCCTGTGTTCTCCTCAAGAATTTTGATGGATTCCTTTCTCACATTGAGGTCCTTCATCCATTTTGAGTCTATTTTTGTGTGTGGTGTAAGGAAATGGTCCAATTTCATTTTTCTGCATGTGGCTGTCCAATTTTCCCAACACCATTTATTGAAGAGGCTGTCTTTTTCCCATTGGACATTCTTTCTTGCTTTGTCGGAGATTAGTTGACCATTGAGTTGAGGGTCTATTTCTGGGCTCTCTATTCTGTTCCATTGATCTATGTGTCTGTTTTTGTGCCAGTACCATGCTGTCTTGATGATGACAGCTTTGTAATAGAGCTTGATGTCCGGAATTGTGATGCCACCAACTTTGGCTTTCTTTTTCAATATCCCTTTGGCTATTTGAGGACTTTTCTGGTTCCATATAAATTTTAGAATTATTTGTTCCATTTCTTTGAAAAAGATGGATGGTACTTTGATAGGAATTGCATTAAATGTGTAGATTGCTTTAGGTAGCATAGACATTTTCACAATATTTATTCTTCCAATCCAGGAGCATGGAACATTTTTCCATTTCTTTGTGTCTTCCTCAATTTCTTTCATGAGTACTTTATAGTTTTCTGAGTATAGATTCTGTGCCTCTTTGGTTAGGTTTATTCCTAGGTATCTTATGGTTTTGGTTGCAATTGTAAATGGGATGGACTCCTTAATTTCTCTTTCTTCTGTATTTTTGTTGGTGTAGAGAAATGCAACTGATTTCTGTGCATTGATTTTATATCCTGACACTTTACTGAATTCCTGTACAAGTTCTAGCAGTTTTGGAGTGGAGTCTTTTGGGTTTTCCACATATAGTATCATATCATCTGCGAAGAGTGATAATTTGACTTCTTCTTTGCCGATTTGGATGCCTTTAATTTCCTTTTGTTGTCTGATTGCTGAGGCTAGGACCTCTAGTACTATGTTGAATAGCAGTGGTGGTAATGGACATCCCTGCCGTGTTCCTGACCTTAGCGGAAAAGCTTTCAGTTTTTCTCCATTGAGAATGATATTTGTGGTGGGTTTTTCATAGATGGCTTTGATGATATTGAGGTATGTGCCCTCTATCCCTACACTTTGAAGAGTTTTGGTCAGGAAGGGATGCTGTACTTTGTCATATGCTTTTTCAGCATCTATTGAGAGTATCATATGGTTCTTGTTCTTTCTTTTATTGATGTGTTGTATCACATTGACTGATTTGCGGATGTTGAACCAACCTTGCAGCCCTGGAATAAATCCCACTTGGTCGTGGTGAATAATCCTTTTAATGTACTGTTGAATCCTATTGGCTAGTATTTTGGTGAGTATTTTCGCCTCGGTGTTCATCAAGGATATTGGTCCATAGTTCTCTTTTTTGATGGGATCCTTGTCTGGTTTGGGGATCAAGGTGATGCTGGCCTCATAAAATGAGTTTGGAAGTTTTCATTCCATTTCTATTTGTTTGGAACAGTTTCAGGAGAATAGGAATTAGTTCTTCTTTAAATGTTTGGTTGAATTCCCCCGGGAAGCTGTCTGGCCCTGGGCTTTTATTTGTTTGGAGATTTTTAACGACTATTTCAATCTCCTTACTGGTTATGGGTCTGTTCAGGCTTTCTATTTCTTCCTGGTTCAGTTGTGGTAATTTATATGTGTCTAGGAATGCATCCATTTCTTCCAGATTGTCAAATTTGTTGGCATAGAGTTGCTCATAGTATGTTCTTATAATAGTTTGTATTTCTTTGGTGTTAGTTGTGATCTCTCCACTTTCATTCATGATTTTATTTATTTGGGTCCTTTCTCTTTGCTTTTTGATAAGTCTGGCCAGGGGGTTATCAATCTTATTAATTCTTTCAAAGAACAAGCTCCTAGTTTCGTTGATTTGTTCTATTGTTTTTTTTTTTTTTTTTTTTATTTCATTGATTTCTGCTCTGATCTTTATGATTTCTCTTCTCCTGCTGGGCTTAGGGTTTCTTTCTTGTTCTTTCTCCAGCTCCTTTAGGTGTAGGGTTAGGTTGTGTACCTGAGACCTTTCTTGTTTCTTGAGAAAGGCTTGTACCACTATGTATTTTCCTCACAGGACTGCCTTTGTCGTGTCCCACAGATTTTGAACCGTTGTATTTTCATTATCATTTGTTTCCATGATTTTTTTCAATTCTTCTTTAGTTTCCCGGTTGACCCATTCATTCTTCAGAAGGATGCTGTTTAGTCTCCATGTATTTGGGTTTTTTCCAAACTTCCTCTTGTGGTTGAGTTCTAGCTTCAGAGCATTGTGGTCTGAAAATATGCAGGGAATGAACCCAACCTTTTGATACCGGTTGAGTCCTGATTTAGGACCGAGGATGTGATCTATTCTGGAGAATGTTCCATGTGCACTAGAGAAGAATGTGTATTCTGTTGCTTTGGGATGAAATGTTCTGAATATATCTGTGCTGTCCATCTGGTCCAGTGTGTTGTTTAAGGCCTTTATTTGCTTGTTGATCTTTTGCTTGGATGATCTGTCCATTTTAGTGAGGGGAGTGTTAAAGTCCCCTACTATTATTGTATTATTGTTGATGTGTTTCTTTGATTTTGTTATTAATTGGTTTATATAGTTGGCTGCTCCCACGTTGGGGGCATAAATATTTAAAATCGTTAGATCTTCTTGTTGGACAGGCCCTTTGAGTATGATATAGTGTCCTTCCTCATCTCTTATTATAGTCTTTGGCTTAAAATCTAATTGATCTGATATAAGGATTGCCACTCCTTCTTTCTTCTGATGTCCGTAGCACGGTAAATTCTTTTCCACCCCCTCACTTTAAATCTGGAGGTATCTTTGGGCTTAAAATGAGTTTCTTGGAGGCAACATATAGATGGGTTTTGTTTTTTTAATCCATTCTGATACCCTGTGTCTTTTGACAGGGGCATTTAGCCCATTAACATTCAGGGTAACTATTGAGAGATATGAATTTAGTGCCATTGTATTGCCTGTAAGGTGACTGTTACTGTATATTGTCTCTGTTCCTTACTGATCTACCACTTGAAGGCTCTCTCTTTGCTTAGAGGACCCCTTTCAAGATTTCCTGTAGAGCTGGTTTGGTGTTTGCAAATTCTTTCTCTTTTTTGTTTGTCCTGGAAGCTTTTAATATCTCCCTCTATTTTCAATGATAGCCTAGCTGGATATAGTATTCCTGGCTGCATGTTTTTCTCGTTTAGTGCTCTGAAAATATCATGCCAGCTCTTTCTGGACTGCCAGGTCTCTGTGGATAAGTCAGCTGCCAATCTAATATTTTTACCATTGTATGTTACAGACTTCTTTTCCCAGGCTCCTTTCAGGATTTTCTCTTTGTCACTAAGACTTGTAATTTTTACTATTAGTTGATGGGGTGTGGGCCTATTCTTATTGATTTTGAGGGGCGTTCTCTGAACCTCCTGAATTTTGATGCTCATTCCCTTTGCCATATTGGGGAAATTCTCCCCAATAATTCTCTCCAGTATACCTTCTGCTCCCCTCTCTCTTTCTTCTTCTTCTAATCCCCAATTATTCTAATGTTGTTTCGTCTTATGGTGTCACTTATCTCTCGGATTCTCCCCTCGTGGTCCAGTAGCTGTTTGTCCCTCTTTTGCTCAGCTTCTTTATTCTCTGTCATTTGGTCTTCTATATCGCTAATTCTTTCTTCTGCCTCATTTATCCTAGCACTGAGAGCCTCCATTTTTGATTGCACCTCATTAATAGCTTTTTTGATTTCAACTTGGTTAGATTTTAGTTCTTTTATTTCTCCAGAAAGGGCTTTTATATCTCTCGAGAGGGTTTCTCTAATATCTTCCATGCCTTTTTTGAGCCCAGCTAGAACCTTGAGAATTGCCATTCTGAACTCTAGGTCTGACATATTACCAATATCTGTATTGATTAGGTCCCTAGCCTTCGGTACTGCCTCTTGTTCTTTTTTTTGTGGTGAATTTTTCCGCCTTGTCATTTTGTCCAGATAAGAGTATAGGAAGGAGAAAATAAAATACTAAAAGGGTGGCAATAACCCCAGGAAAATATGCTTTAACCAAATCAGAAGAGATCCCAAATCGTGAGGGGGGAGAAAGGGGATAAAAAGAGGTTCAAAAAGAAAGAAAGGAAAAAAGAAAGAAAAAAAAATTAAAATAAAGAAAACAAATAAAGAAAAATATAAAAAGATAAATATATATATTAGATAAACTAGTTAAAAAACGTTAAAAAAGAAAAGGGTAAAAGTTAAAAAAAAGTTAGCAGAAGAAAAGAAAAAAATGAAAAAGAAAAAAATTAAATTAACTGCAAGACTAAAAAAATCACAGGGAGAAAGCCATGAGTTCCGTGCTTTGCTTTCTCCTCCTCTGGAATTCTGCTGCTCTCCTTGGTATTGAAACCGCACTCCTTGGTAGGTGAACTTGGTCTTGGCTGGATTTCTTGTTGATCTTCTGGGGGAAGGGCCTGATGTAGTTATTCTCAAGTGTCTTTGCCCCAGGTGGAATTGCACCGCCCTTACCAGGGGCCGGGCTGAGTAATCCGCTCACGTTTGCTTTCAGGAGCTTTTGTTCCCTGAGCGCTTTCCGTAGAGTTCCGGAGGACGGGAATACAAATGGCAGCCTCCTGGTCTCTGGCCTGGAGGAGCCGAGAGCCAGGGCCCCACTCCTCAGTGCGCCTTCAGAGAACAGCACCCAGTTACTCCCATCTGCCTGACCTCCGGTCACGCTCGGAGCTCACTGAGCCTGTGACCAGTTCAAGGTTACACCGAGCTGTGAGCTTACTGTCGGCTCTGCCTCTGTAGCCGGCTTTTCCATTCCAATACCTGCAAGCTCTGAGACATTCAGACACCCCCAATCCTTCTGTGATCCTGCGGGACCTGGGGCCACGCTTACCCCGCGTGGCTTCGCCCCGGTTTAGTCTCTGGAGCCATGTCCTTCAGCGGAACAGACTTTTAAAAGTCCTGATTTTGTGCTCCATTGCTCCGCAGCTTGCCGGGAGCCGGCCCCTCCCCCCGGGGTCTATCTTCCCGTCGCTTTGGATTTACTTCTCCGCCAGTCCTACCTTTCAGAAAGTGGTTGTTTTTCTGTTTCCAGAATTCTTCTCTTCTTCTCTTCGATCTGCCGATGGATTTGCAGGTGTTTGCAATCTTTAGATAAGCTATCTAGCTGATCTCCTGCTAGCTAAAGTAGTCTCAGACTGCTACTCCTCTGCCATCTTAACTCCTCCCCCCAGGAATGCTTACTCTTATTGGTTCATGTTCAGGAACACAGTCAAGGATCACCTCCAAGACCCTTGGTGATGTTGTGTGGTTGAGGAGAATTCCTGCCAGAAGTCCTAAGACATTTGAGAAAATAAATTATATAACATCTTTTCTTTCAGAAGATAAAATTAAAAGATAAAGACAAAATTGAAATAATTCATGCATGCTTTAAAAATAGGAAGATATTTTTTCAAGTGTTTAGAATAAAAACAAAACACATTTGGCCATACCACAAAGATACTACTAACAAAGTAATTTCTTTCTTTCTAGTTTTGTCTCATGCCACACTTTAGTAAAATTCATAATACTTCTTGACTACTCTTCCTCTGCTCTTGTTGTTCTTGTTTCTCTTCCTTCTCCTGTTCTTTCTTTTAATTCTTACATACTTAGGATTGATATAATTTTAATTTCTTCTCATTTAAAGCTATTCTTGGAGGGTAGCCTGGGTGGCTCAGTTGTTGAGTTTCAGCTCAGGTCTTTTACTTTTGGGTCCTGGGATCCTGCTCAGAGTTTGTCTCTGTGCTCAGCAGGGCGTCCGTTTGAATATTCTCTGCCTCTTCCCAACACGCCCCCCCCACACTCTCTCTAATACAAATTCCTTAAAAAGAGATGAAAAATAAGAAAAAACCTGAAAAAAATAAAGGCTACAAAATAAAAATACAAAGAGTGCTACTTAATGTTTTCCCTAAGCTCTGAAGCTTTGCAGCACTCTATTATCAGTAAACTTGAGAGGAGTGAGTTTTTTGTGATGGTCTTCTAGGGAAGGGATCCCTTGCCCTGATCCTCAAGTGTACTTCAACTAGCGCAGAAGCAGCTATGCTCAGCAACAGAAACAGGCCTCCATGTAAGCAGCTCTGGATTCCAGTATACGATGCTGTTTTACTCCCTGAAGGCTTGCAGTGTCAACGAGTGAGATGAGTATCACTGCACCTGGCTTTCTACCCAGGAAATGAAAATTTGCACCCCAGTCCTTCAGTGAGCCCTCACAGAAGGAAAAAACAAAAAACAAAAAAAAACAAAAAAAAAAAAACCAATCTGAACCACCCAGTCAGAACCAACTCTCCTATTTCTATGGATTCTTGTGGCACAGACCCACACCATACCTGTGGTGTGCTGGAGGTCTTGCCATGGTTCTGTTTTTTGCTGGACCCCTCTCAGGAAAGTGAACGCCCTACCATGCTGTGATTCAGAGTATAGGGCTACACATCAGAAAGCCAGGATCTAGCTTCGTGGTTTTCAGCCATTTTCCCCCAACTGATGTCTGGAAACTCTGAAGCCTTCAGACCCCACGGGTTCTTCTTGTGACCCCTAGGACCCTGAGATCATACTGTCACACCTGGGATTCCACCCAGCTTCACCACTTGAACACTTTTTAAGCCAGGAGTGTCCCCCACAGTAGTAGACTCCTAAGTGTTTCAATCATACACTTCGTTGCCGTAGGCATCTTCAGATAGGTGCCTCCCCTCTGCTGTATCCACAGCCATATCATCTGCACAACTTATTCTCACTCACGCTACTCGAGCTCTGAACCTGCCACAGGTACCACAGTGGGAGCCAGAGGTAGCTCTGAGGTGGTTCAGGATCTTCTTCTGGGGCTGCTGCTGTAGGTCCAAGAAGAGAAAAGTATCATCCCCATAACTGACTTTTTGTGTCCCTCCTAAATAAAAGAAACTTTTCCCACCATTCAGTGTTCCCTGAGTCCACGAAGCAATCCCTGCAAGGTCTCCTCTGATGGCAGGACATGCGCACAGGGATCTGAGAGTACTCACTACTCCCGGAATACCAGTCGATGGAGGCTTGCTCTGTGGGGCCTAAGCTGTTCTCTCCAAAGGTCTATATCAGAAACACCTGTTCTCCTCATCTCAGCATCTCTCTGGTTCCCCTCCTTCTGCTCCTCCCCCTCCTGCTTGTGATCTTTTCCCTCTAATAAAGAAATAAAATCCTAAAAAAAATAAATACATGATTGAGTGTAAAAGTGTACATTTAGGCCTTCAAGACCTGGCTGGAAACACCCTCCTGTGTGTTTTTCTCTGTCATCTTTCCTCTTGTGTTGATGGCATCAGAGGTGCATCACAGCCCAGGGAAGTGAAAATGCCCGTGGTGGAGGGACTCCATGTTCCTGAAAGACCACATAAAGGATTTCAGTCTCCTAATCTGAAAAGTCCCTCAGCACTGTCATGGGGGGAAATCTGTGGCAAGCTACCAAACTGGGGGAGTTACTTGATAATTTAGCATAATGTAACATACCTACAACATGTTGAAATCACCAAGTAAACTTCAATAGTTATCAGCCTAAAACCTTTAAAAATGACCAAAGAGGCACCTGGATTTCTCAGTCAGTAGGATACTTGATCTCAGGGTTAGGAGTTTGAGCCCCACATCAGGCATAGTTAATTTAAAAAACAAAAGAAAAGAAAACAAAAGGACTTACACATGGCCAAAATGAATGAGGCTCAAAGAATGGAGCTGGTCGGTATCAGGATGATCCTGTCTCCAGTTCATTCAGCCACTGGGCTCTGCCCACTCAGATGGTGCCCGTGCTTATCAGCCAACCAGGTTCTCTCTTCTACGAGCTCAGGGTCTAGAGGAGAAGATGGAGAAACAAGAAACAAAAATGTGAATGAAAAGAGCAATTGCGTGTTGTAGCTGTCCTTTTAACCATTGCCGGTTCTCTAATGTTTGCTCTTCCAGACTAAGGACACTTTTTTCTTTAGATGTCCATGACGTATAGAAATTTAAAAATATTTATTTATAAATAAAGCATTCAACTATTCTCTGAAAAAAAAAAAAAGTAAAGAAAAGAGCAATTGCTCCATAGGAAAAGAGCAAGGGACTACAACTAAGTCCTGAGCTCCACCAGGTGAGGGGTATGACAAGGCTATGCTGAGATGACATTGAGAAGTCCTGTGGTAAGAAAGGAAGGAGACAGCCCTGCATGAATCTGAGTGTATTTAGTCTTGCAGAGGGCACCATGCAGCAGAGGATTGGAGGCAGAATTTGATGTTCCCAGAGGGGAGGTTAAAAAGGAGGCCAGGGTGGACAGAGGAAGCTGAGGAAGAGAGCAGAGATGGAGGGTAGGAGGGCCACGGCCCAGGGCAGTTTGACAGTATCAGTGCCCTTCTCCCAGTGCTGTGTGAACACATTTCCCCACACTCAGTGTCTGAACCCACAAACACTGTCTCTCGGTCTCAGGGGGTCAGTAACCAGCAGTGCTCAGCTGGTTGGGGCTTTTGACAACACCAAGAGAGGACCTGCTTCACTGAGAACCTGACTCACTTAGGGGCACTGGCCAGATACAGCCCATCTCACAGGTGGACCAGGACTAGGACTGGACTCTGACAGGAACTGGAAACCCAGGGGCCCAGTTTCCCACAGGGGTTCCCTGGGATATTGGTTAGGATGGGTGCCCTGTCCTCTGACTTCTCTGCCTACCTGTCTGTCCCTAGGGCACTCTATTCCATCTTGAGCACATGGCTAGAACCATATCTTGGGGATCTTTTCCAGCCCCCAGAATTACCCAGCCTGAATATGCTGCTGGCATACCTGGGGCTTAATATGCCAGGCTCAGACCTGGAGTGCCATGTCCAGCTTCTGCTCTCACAGCTGCAACAGCTTGAGACCACAGAGCCAGAGCCGGGGGTGAGGAGGACTGGGGGTGGCTCATGTGAGCCTAAGAAGGAGACAGTGTGGGCTACAGGTTGGGCCAAGTGGAGCGAGTAGTCTCAGATCCCTGTCCCCATGGGCTTCAGTTGGGGAGACCTTCCAGGAATTGGGTCTTGAACGCAGACCACACTGAGTGGTGGGAAAAGTTTCTTTTATTACAAGGCAAAAGGGAAGTCGGTCATGCTGATGATACTTTCTTTTCTTGGAGCTACAGCACCAGCCCCAGAGCAAGGTCCTGATCCACCTCAGGAGCTCGTCCCAGAACCTGCTCTGGCACCTGCTGCATCTTTGGAGCCTGAGCTGGCCCACCCCATTGCTGCTGCTGTGGCTTACCTGTCAGGAGAAGCAGTGACAGCACTTGCCTTGTTGGGACCAGTGCAGGTGGTAGACAGGGCTCTAATTCACTCTCCTGAGATGGAAGAGCCATCAACCCCTTTGCCTGACCTGGAGGTCCAGCAGGGTCCTGCCCCTGCTCCTGGGGTTCCTGAAGAGCATAAACCACCATCTGCCTCAGTGGAGCAACCAGCCTTAAACCCTGAGCATTAGCTGGTGAAGGCTGCAGCCCCAAACAATGCCCTCCCCTCCCCTGTCATTGCTTTCTTTATATATATTTGTGTTTTGTATATAACTGTGTAATGCCTTAATAGATTTTGTTCATTAAATAAGTAGAATTTGAGTTTACATAAAGTTTTACTCACATATTTTTCAATGGGATATCGAGGTCTCATTAGGTACATTCAGAGTTTGGCACAACCACTTACTTCTACAACATTTCTATCAGAGACACCTGTGCTACTAATCACTCACTGCTCATTCCCTCACCCCAGTCCCTTAAACCACTCTTTACCTCGTCCTCGTCTTGGTTTTTCATGTGCCTGGAATCCTACAATATGGGCATCTGTGTCTGTCTGCCAATCATAAGAGTAATTCATATTTTCTAATTCTCTTATACAAATAACATTTTATTACATAGGAATGTTCCTGAAAGAACAAAGATCACAGGAAGCCTCCAAATGAACTATTTTCATTATCTCTGATAGGATTCCCTTTTACAAGGATGCCTTGAAACGCAGAAAGCACAAGAGAAATGTCTGGGTCCATGAGACACCTTTCAATTCTTTCATTTTCCTGGATAGTCTACATTTAAAGTATTCTAATGGCCATATTATAATATATTAAAATTGTATCTTAAATATCCTCATTTATTGCTAGTAAGTTAGGTAATAAGGTAAATAGTTCTTTAGGTGTTATCCAGACTATGTTTATTTAGTAAATAATGATTTAAATATGAAAAAAGGCACGTTCCTTCTACCAAGAAATAATTGCCCGTAAGACACAGTGTCCTTCTTCCCTGCCTTTCCCTGTAAGTGTAGTGTGTGTGTGTGTGTGTGTGTGTGTGTGTGTGTGTGTCAGAGTAGGTCAGGAAAGCTTCCAGGACTGAGCTCTTGTACTACCGTATGTCCCCACAGTGGACAGGCACTGTCGCTGCTGTCCCCTTGGGCATTCTCAGTGACAGCACTCAGCAGACCTTATTATTGAATAACTAAGCCATTTCCAATTATTTGATTCTCATAATGTAAGTGATAAGCATGTCTGTGCTATAAATCTCTGTTTCTTTAGGAATGATTCCTATAAACACCAATACTGAAACACACATTTTGGGGGCGGGGGCTGGCTGCTGGCTCCTCTATGCCCTCTTTATTAAGGAGAAGCATTGCTTTGAAAAGGAAGGATCCCGGGTTCTATAGATGAGAACTGAAATCATGAGGAGGACAAGCCAGCAGTGATGCCATCGGGGTATTGGTAGTGACCATAGAGCATGGAAGAGCCTGCGCACAATGCCCCTCATATGTCCTCTCCCACAGGCTTCCTTGCCTTGTGTCCTGGAACCACCTCACCCATGCCCTGTCTGGTGACACACTCCAGCCCCTCCAGTCCCTCGTGCTTCGTAACTCAGATTCTAACTAGAGCAACCATACCCTGCTCCAGGCCAGCAGAGGGGTTCAGGCCAGGCCACTCTTCTCAGCTTGATCCCTGTCCTTCCTGGCTGATCCCCATCCTTTCAGGGAAGAACCTCTAAGGACAGTGCATGTCAGTGTGTTATAGACAAGTGTTCATCCAGCTTTAGTTTTAGTGGCAACAGCAAGAACCACTTGAACTTGTGTGAGCAAGAGAGGCCTTTACAAAACACATTGGCTGCTTATGGAAGCTGTAGGATGGACAGAGCCTCAACTAGGGGCTTTGGCACTGGACACAGCTCATCAACACCCCTCAGGATCCTCTAGCTGTGACCCCCCTGACCCTTCCAACCCCAAACTTGGCATCCCTCAAGTTGAGCCTGTCTGAGAGAGGGGGCTGTGCTTCCTGCTGAAACCCCTTTTCTCCCACAAAGTCGGGTAAAGGGGTGTCCACTTGATCTGATGCTGTAATAGAGACCATCGTCAGGAATTCCTGTCTTCTCTGCCATAACATGGAGCTAACCAGGCACAGAAGGTACATCTTCAGAGAGAGGACATTTGGGGCTCTCTCTGCAGGAAGAGAGAGAAACACCAGTGAGTGGGACTCAGTGAGAAAGGAGAGCTCTGAGCACTAAGGGAAGGGCTGCCATGGGCTGGGCACTGCCATATTGGTCCATGGCACAGGCTTTGTGTCGGCTTGTAGAAAGTGGCCAGGCTTCATCCTACTAATAGGTCCAACAAAAACCAAAATGATGCCTATAACATTCTTTCAACTGTAACTACAAAAAGGTTCTGGGACCCAGGCATCCAAGGAGGCCCAAGATGCTATGTACCAATGATTACACGGTGCAGGAAAAGTGGGACAGTCGTGATGGAATTGAGAGCAGCTCATTTCCCTGATTTGGGGAGAAAGAGCCCCATCACAAGGCACCCCAATATTTGTTCCAAAAACGGGTAACAGCTGTGGGGGCTCCTGCCTGCCAGTCTCCACAATGAGGATTGTCCGTGTTCTGGACACAAGCTCTGGGTGACATCTGGTCCCAGGGCTGGCCTGGGTCTGATGGATGAGCCCCAGTGTTGTGGGATCCCATACTGGAGGGGATGAAGGCTTTCTGGAAGGACAACTGAGTCAGGGGAGCCTGGACTGGCAGGCTGGAGGGACACAGTAAGGCAGAAGCCCAGAGCCCAGGACAGCAATGTGCTCCCAGTGGGCTAATTTTAACAGGCAAAGCTAAGGATTACTCAGTATCTTTTGAGAGAATGAATCATGTCAGTCAATCCCCCTAACAATTCCATGAGGAAGGTAGAAATGCTGTCTCGGTTTGACGAAGAAGGAAACGCAGGTTTTAAGAAAACTGCCCCTTTCCATGCTCCACATTGAGTCCCAGGCAGGATTTGAACCCAGGGCTTCCAGCATTATGGGCCTGACCTCACGAGAAAGTTGCATGCAGATGCTTCAGAAGAGACTTCTCAACTCTGAGGTTACATGAGCCTTTATACCCAGGGAGAAACCTCCTCCTACCCAGACAAATGCTGGCTGGTACTGGGAGAGTCCTTAGTGCCAAGGCACAGCATCATCAGACAACAGATACGGGACAAGCCGCAGTCAGAGGTGGCACCGCCGCCCCTTGGATTCAGTGAGGTCTCCAGGCCTGTGGAGCTTTCTGCACTCTGAGTTCCAGGAGTGAGTTGTGGATGGAACACAGAGTCCAATGGCAGAGAGACAGCAGTTCTAGCCCCTGCTCAGCCTCTTTGTTGCTGGGTGACCCCAAGCAGGGCTCTGAAGCTACATACCTCTTCCCTAAATTGGAGAATGTAATGGGTACTGCTAAGTGGGATGTAGAAAGAAATGACTCCTACGGTTCCTGCCTGGTGCCTGGGAGCACGTGTGGAGCCCAGAGGGAAGGCATTCTTGTCAGTGACCAATGTACCCATGCACCTGTCCTTCCACTTGTTGATTCTGGTGTCGTCCTTAAGAAACAGATGCCAAGTCTAAGGTCAGGAATATTTCTTCTTAGGCGTTCTTCTCTGAGGTTTATAGCTTTAGCTCTTAAATTAAAATTGTGACCCATATGGGGTTCATTTTGTGTCTCCTCTGAGGGCAGGGTCCATGGACCTTCCTTCAGTCATTTATAATTTTATGTATTTGTATGTGTAAGAAGGGACTGGTCAATAGATCCACAAGAATTTGTAGAATAATATTTATTCTATCCTTGAAGAACTTCGCTGAGATTGTGAAAAGGAGGTTAACTTGTATCTTGTGTGGAGGTGGAGCAGTGTCCTTGTTAAGAGCACCCCCCCCTCTAGTGGCCACAGGAGACATTGCAGCAGTTCCCTGATGTGTGTGCAAAGCAAGCCACAGTCAATGTTGGGCATCTTCAAGGATTCAGAGAGATCCACACAGTTCTGTAAAATTCAATGTTTTGGAGGGTGTCTTCTAGGAAATCTGTGGAAAAAGTGCACTATTTCGAGAAATATATTTTTTGAGAAGCCTAGTCAGCCCTGAGTTCAGGATAGAAAGTAGGGAGAATGGTGGATGCTTCCCAAGAGGCACAGGGTGTATGGTGGGGTAGTCTGGAAGATAACTGGTCTACACCAAAGCTCCGTATATCCAGTTGAAAGATAAAAAGCCATATTTATGGATTCCTGTGCTTACATTAACCATAAATCATTTTAGAAAAATTGAAAACAATCAAACAGCATATCTGTATCCTCTTTTCCCAGTTAGATGATGTCACCTTATATTCCCAGATTATTTTTTACTTATTAGGGGAAGATGATGTCATATATTGAACCCTTAATGACTCTACAAAAATCCTTGCAGAACTAACAGATGGATTAAGTCCTAAACTTATTGACACAGATTTAATATACAAAAATGAGTTTCATCTCTATACAAGAATAACGTGCTGTCAAGAACAGAAATTAAGAAAATAGTTTGTAATTGATAATCACTCAAAAAGAATAAGATACATAGGAATTATTTTCACCCAAAGGTGAAAGACCTGCATACTGAAAACTTAAATCATTAATGAAAGAATTTGAAAAAGCCAGAATTAAGTCTGAAGACACCCCGTGCTAATGGATCCCTAGAATATATGTAATCCAAAGGTCCACAGTGTGTAAAGCAATCTAAATATTTGGTGAAAACCCCATAAAGATCTAATGGCATTTTCAGAAATAAAACTAATAATCCTACAAAGTGAATGATACCACAGAATGCCCTGAATAGACAAAGCCATCTGGGGAAAGAACAAAACTGGAGGCATTATGCTTTCAGAGCAGAAAATCCAGCAAAAAAACCCACACATATGTAGTCAATTAATTTAGAACAAAAGCTCCAAGAATATAAAATAGGGAAGCAACAGTCTCCACCAAAAGTGGCTTTGGAGGACATGGGTAGTTAGAGAGAAAGTGGTTGGGGGGAAATTGGAAGGGGAGGTGAATCATGAGAGACTATGGACTCTGAAAAACAATCTGAGGGTTTTGAAGTGGTGGTGGGGTGGGAGGTCGGGGTACCTACCAGGTGGTGGGTATTATAGAGGGCATGGGTTGCATGGAGCACTGGGTGTGGCGAAAAAATAATGATACTGTTATGCTGAAAATAAATAAATGAAAAAAAAAAAACAAAAAATATAAATAAAAATAAAATAAAATAAAATAAAATCACACACACAAAAAAAGTGGCTTTGGAAACACTGGGCTACCTCAAGTAAAGCAATGCAACTGAATGTCTATCCCACCCAATCCACAACAACAAAATCACAATGTGTCAAGGACTTCAACAAAACAGCTACACCCATGAAATACGTAGCTGAAAATTGGGCAGAATGTTATTAGCACCCCTGATTTTTTATAATAAATTCCATGAAAAAAATTTGAACACCAGATTCTGAGATCAAGAGTCAGATGATGTGCTGACTAAGCCAGCCAAGAGTCTACTAAAACAATGGGGCACAGAGGCATCAGCAGAGATCTATTCATTTATCCCCCTTAACACATTTTTTTAGAAGAATGTTTCTTGACTTCCCTCTTGACACTGATTTTTGGATTTGACATCAGAAGCAAAAGTTACAATGAAAAATAAAATGGGACTGCATCAAACTAAAAGCCTTATGTACAGCAAAGGAAATCTCCAGTCATCAACACACTGAAAATACAGCATACTGAAGAGAATAAAATACTTGCAAACGACCTAATTGTTAAAGGTCTCATATCCAAAATATTGAAGAACTCATATCATCAGGGAAATGCAAATCAAAGCCCAAAATGATGTCACCTGTCACCTGTCAGAATGACTAGTATCCAGTAGACCGAACAAGAAGGTTTGCCAAGATCTAGAGGAAAGGGAACTGTGCTCTTTTGGTGGGACTGTAAACAGGTTCTGTCGGTAGGACTGTAAGTGGGTACAGCCACTATGGAAAACAGTATCAATTTTTCTTAAAAAAAAAAAAAATTCAAAATAGGGGACCTGGCTGACACAGTCAGAAGAGTGAGAGACTCTCGATGTCAGGGTCATGAGGTTGAGCCCCACATGGGGGTAGAGAGTACTTTAAAAATGGATATAGAACAACCATATCATCCAGAAATTCCCTTACATAGTAGAATGAATCCAAGTCTTCTCTCTTCTAAAATGAAGGTGTATATGGGTGCCTGGGTGGCTCAGTCATTAAGCGTCTGCCCTCATAATCTCAAGGTCATATCGAGTCAACATTGGGTCCCCTGCTCAGTGGAGAGTCTGCTTTTCCCTCTCCCTCTCCCCCTGCTCCCCCTGCTTGTGCTCTCCCTCTCTCTCTCTCCCTTGCTGTCTCTCTCTCTCTCTCTGTGTCAAATAAATAAATAAAATCTTTTAAAAAATAAAATAAAATAAAATGAGGGCATATAGTTTTATGTGCCCCGCTGTTTCATTCCAGCACTGAGAGTCTCTGTTCCTTTGAAGTAGACTGTGAAGGGCCCTGGCCGCCAAGGCTCAGGTAAACTTCCCTTCAGAGCTCTACTCAGATTCTGACAAGTTAGCTCTCAGTCTATTCCCCCTTGTACCCACAGCTCTGCCTCCCCAGTCTTTCAAGACCCAGCCCACCATCCCCTGGGAACTTGACATAAGTTTGTGGTTTGACTGACCCAGGACTTGCTGAGTCAGCACTGCCCCAAAGCTATGTCCTGAGCTGCCCCCTATAAAACATGCCTGGGTCACAGGAACTTACTAAATACTTAGCAGAATGCTCTCACAAGCACAGGTTCCCAACCTGTATACTTGCTGATCAGGGAGCATGTCCTTGCCATTGCTGTGTCACTGTATCCAATGAGCCATAAGGTGTTCTGTGCAAGTTCCTTCCACACTTGTCCCTCAAGCAGCCAAGTCAGATGCACATGATCACCAAAATGTTTCTGGCTTTAAGTCTTCTGCTACTCATGCAGCTATTTCCTTCCTACCTCAGCAGTATCTGGAAGTGAGGACACTCTACTGAGTCTTCTGATCTTGAAACCTTAGACCCTTCATCTACCTCATGGTCTGATGTGCCTGGTGTCTTCCTTATGCTCTCAGGAATCTTTTTCTTCATAAGGTCCAGTCTTTGGCTCTGAGTGCTGGAGTCCACCAGGTAACCTTCATGATCCTTAGAGTCTCCCTGTTTATGGCTTGGGAACAATAATCTAGAGTTTATGGATTTCTAGGAGTTTTCTGGAGAGAATAAGTGATGATATATATCAGTCTAGCTGTCTCAGGTTTTGTTTTGTGGAGGGAAACATTGACGCTGACAGGGCAAACAAAGTCCATTCAAATGCAAGATATTTCATACATATACATGATCAAAAAGGAAAATCCAAACCATAATTTGTCTCATTTTATATTTATTCAAAATGATGACCTAAGTTTGTTTCCTTCAAAAGATCCACATAGGGGCGCCTGGGAGGCTCAGTGGGTTAAGCCTCTGCCTTTGGCTCAGGTCATGATCTCAGGGTTCTGGGATCGAGCCCCATATCGGGCTCTCTGCTCAGCGGGCAGCCTGCTTCCTCCTCTCTCTCTCTCTCTCTCTCTCTCTCTCTCTCTCCTCTCTCCTCTCTGCCTGCCTCTCTGCCTACTTGTGGTCTCTGTCTGTCAGATAAATAAGTAAAATCTTAAAAAAAAAAAAAAAGGTCCACATAAGCAAGCAAGAGCCTATTTTAAGTGGTCATTTTGGCAGAAATCTAGGTGGTGTTTTTCCTCTCCCATCACTGACCTTTTCTTCGTCCAACTTGCAACACATAGCCCATTCTTTCTTCCTCTTTGTAAGGAAGCCAGGTGCCCACCTTAATGCTCAATCCCTAAAGAATAGGGTCTTCTGATAATCACACAGAAACAATAGCTGGCCCAGTTGAAGAAGACAGATTACCCAAAAGGCAATTGCATTTCCACTTTTGGCAACATTATCTGAGGTGAAATGTTAGATCCCAATTGGGGAAATTTGGAGCGAATTTTCCTCAACTCTTTCCAGAGATGAATGTGGGATGTGACTGCCCCAGGGCCTGACTGCCACAGCAAGGAACACTGCTCCAGAACTCCAGACTATGAAGACTATGGCAGGATTAACTCTGAAAATGCCTGTAATCAAAAAAGAGTTTGTGAGTGATGGAAGGAGAAACAGTGAAGCATCAGTGTGGGAAATACCCACTGGATGCTAAATGTACTTGAATGCTGAGCAAGGACTGGGCCTGATGTCTTGTACCTGGCATGTGTCCCCACAGGAGGCTCTCTCAAGCAAAGACTAAAGTCATATTTGATGCCAAAATCAGGAGAAATTTACAGTCCCTTCCAGGCAATGGAGATGTGAGAGAAAGTGCTTGGGCTTTGGAACCAGGGCACCAAAACTTCAGTGCCCAGTTTCTCATCTAGTAGTCCTCAAGTCTCTGTTCCTTCACACTGCACAGAAAGACCATGATGGTGCCTTTTCTTTTCTCATGCTTGTTCAAATGCCATGAGGGAAATCTAAAGCCTGATCAGAGGTGAGGTTTATTGCTAGATGAAGTTATTACTGACTCATTAACAGAGATTCTGAAGTGTGGTTTTGTTCATTTACCACCCTGTGAACATGTTTTTCTGTGGTCATGACATTTTCCCGCAGGTTTATTGAGGTGCTACTTGGTGTACAATAAACTGAGGCCCAAGAATCACCAGGCTTCCATCAAAAGAAGGCACAGGGTCCAAGTGGATGCTCATTGCTCACAATCCTTGTCTTGACTTCTGGGCGTTACCTGTAAGACTTGCCATTGGGGAAGTGCAGTCGACATGAGTTAAAAATTTGCCATACTTGCATCTGTAGGAACTTTCACATGATGACCCCATGCCAATGCTTAAGTGGTTCTTTAGATAAACAGAAAACAGAAGGGAAATAAATAGAAAAAGAGATAAATAGAAAGAGAATGAAAACTTCTCATCTCTGTCTATGAAGCCGGCATTAACCTGGCCCTCAAACTAGGCAAAGATCCCATGAAAAAGAAGAATTTCAGACCAATATCCCAATGAATATGGACACCAAGATTCTCAACAGATCCTAGCTAATAGGATCCAACAGTACATTAAAAGGATTATCCACCATGATCAGATGAGTTTGATCTCTGGGATGCAAGGGTCGTTCAATACTTGTAAATCAGTCAATATGACAGAACAAATCAATAAGAGAAGAGAACCACATGGTCCTCTCAATTGATGAAGAAAAAGAATTTGACAAAATGCAGCATCTGTTCCTAATTAAAATGCTTCAAAGTATAGGAACAGAGGAAACATTCCTCAACTTCATCAAATCTACCTATGCAAAACACACAGCAAATATCATCCTCAATGGGAAAAACCTGACAGCCTTCCCTTTGAGATCAGGAACACGACAAGGATGTTCACTCTCACCACTCCTGTTCAACATAGTACTAGAAGTCCTAGAAACAAGAGACAGTAAAAAGAAATAAAATGTACTCAATTTGGGAAAGAAGTCAAACACTCTCTCTCTCTCTCTCTCTCTCTCTCTCTCTCTGCAGATGATGTGATACTTTATACCCCAAAGTCTCCACCCCCAAACTACCGGAACTCATATAACAATTCAGGAAAGTGGCAAGATACAAAATCAATGCACAAAAATAACTTGCTTTCTTATTCACTAACCATGAAAATACAGAAAAGGAAATTAGAGAATTGATTCCATTTACTATAGCACCAAGAACCACAAAATACCTTGGAATAAACCTAACCAACGAGGTAAAGCATCTGTACTTGAGGAATTAAAGAATACTCATGAAAGAAATTGAAAAAGATACAAAAAGTTAGAAAAGTATTCCATGCTCATGGAACAGAAGAATAAACATTGTTAAAATGTCTGTACTGCACAGAGCTTTCAATTCCATCCCGGTTCCATGGACCTTTCAATTCCATCTCGGTCAAATTTCCACCAGCATTGGGGTGCCTGGGTGGCTCAGTGGGTTAAGCCTCTGCTTTTGGTTCAGGTCATGATCTCAGGGTTCTGGGATGGAGCCCCGCATCGGACTGTCTGCTCAGCAGGGGGCCTGCTTTCCCCTTCCCCTCTGTCTGCCTCTCTGCCTACTTGTGATCTCTCTCTGTCAAATAAATAAATAAAATTAAAAAAAAAAATCAACCAGCATTGTTCAAATTGCTGGAACAAGCAATCCCAAAATTTGTATGGAACCAGAAAAGATCCCAAATTGCTAAGGAAATGTTCAAAAAGAAAAACAAATCCAGGGACATTATGTTGCTTGATTTCAAGCTTTACTACAAAGCTGTGATCACCAAGACAGCACGGTACTGGCACAAAAAAAAGACACACAGTGGAACAGAGGAGAGAGCTCAGGTATGAATGCAAAACTCTATCGTCAAATAATCTTTGACAAAACAGGAAAAAATATCCAGTGGAAAAAAGACAGACTCTTCAATAAATTGTACTGGGAAAATTGGACAGATATATATATATATATATATATATATATATATATATATATGAAGCTTGAAGCTTGACCATCCTCTTACACCATACACAAAGATAAACTCAAAATGAATAAAAGACCTCAATGTGAGGCAGGAATCTATCTAAATCCTAGAGGAGAACATAGGCAGTAAGCTCTTCGACATCATCCACAGCAACTTCTTTCAAGACATGTCTCCAAAAGCAAAGGAAATGAAAGCAAAAATGAATTTTTCGGACTTCATCAAGATCAAAAGCTTCTGCACAGCAAAGGAAACAGTCAATAAAACAAAGATATAACCCATGGAATGGGAGAAGATATTTGCAAATGACATAACAGACAAAGGGCTGTTGTCCAAGATCTATAAAGAACTCCTCAATCTCAACACCCAACACTCAAAAAAGCAGATAATCCTTTCTGATGGAGGCATAATACTCCATAGTGTATATGGACCACATCTCACTTATCCATTCGTCCGTTGAAAGGCATCTTGTTTCTTTCCATAGTTTGACGACCATGGCCATTGCTGCTATAAACATTGGGGTACAGATGGCCCTTCTTTTCACGACATCTGTATCTGTGAGGCAAATACCCAGGAGTGCAATTGCAGGGTCACAGGGAAGTTCTATTTTTTAATTTCTTGAGGAATCTCCACACTGTTCTCCAAGGAGGCTGCACCAACTTGCATTCCCACCAACAGTGTAAGAGGGTTCCCCTTTCTCCACATTCTCTCCAACACATGTTGTTTCCTGTTTTGTTAATTTTGGCCATTCTTACTGGTGTAAGGTGATATCTCAATGTGGTTTTAATTTGAATCTCCCTGAGGGCTAATGATGATGAACATTTCTTCAACGGACAAATGGATAAGGAAAATGTGGTCCATATACACTATGGAGTATTATGCCTCCATCAGAAAGGATGAATACCCAACTTTTGTAGCAACATGGATGGGACTGGGAGAGATTATGCTGAGTGAAATAAGTCAAGCAGAGAGAGTCAATTATCATATGGTTTCACTTATTTGTGGAGCATAACAAATATCATGGAGGATGAGGGGTGTTAGAGAGGAGAAAGGAGTTGGGGTAAATTGGAAGGAGAGGTGAATCATGAGAGACTATGGACTCTGAAAAACAATCTGAGGGGTTTGAAGTGGCGGGAGTGTGGGAAGTTGGGGTACCAGATAGATGGTGGGTATTATAGAGGGCACGGATTGCATGGAGCACTGGGGGTGGTGAAAAAAATAATGAATACTGTTTTTCTGAAAACAAATAAATTAAAAATATACATATAAAAATAAATAAATAAATTTGCATTCCCACCAAAAAAACAAAAAAAAAAAGCAGATAATCTCGTCAAAAAATGAGTAGACAGGAACAGACACTTCTCCAAAGAAGACATACAAATGTCTAACAGACACATGAAAAAAATGTTGATCATCATCATCATCAGGGAGATTCAAATCAAAACCACTTTGAGATACCACCTTACACCAGTTAGAATGGCCAAAATGAACAGCACAGGAAACAAGTGTTGGAGAAGATATGGAGAAAGGGGAATCATTTTCCAGGGTCCTGTCCCTCGAGCTTTCCAATTGGGGAACCCTGAGTCACACCCCACAAGTCCACCTGCCACCCAGGCAGAAACAATGCCTTTCAGAGCTATGGAAAAGCCTCAGAGTGAGAGAAACCTTTGTGACCCAACAGGGCCATATCCAAACTCTGGCGCCACGGCGGGTCAAAAGTTGGAGGCTGACGCCTGGCCACAACTCCTCCCTCAACTCTGCTCCAGGAAAGCTCCCCTGCGCTGCGGCCCCCGTGTGGGCCCCATTGTCTCCACACGTTTTCCAGATGGCCAAGACAGGGCCTAGGCAAGAAAATGCTCCAGGCCACAGGGGACAGGGCAATCCGAAGGGTTGCCCAACACCGACCAATTCTCACGAGTTTTTTTGCCCAAATCTTGATCAATTTGGGCAGAAAGCTCGTCGTGGAGAATTGGCCAGAAAACCCCCAGCAAAACTCATTTCATGTCTGCCTGGCCCGGGATCCAGAGTTGTTCTGGCTCGAACCCTGCCAGAAAGCCCTCTGTGAGTCAGGTGCAGGCGAGGCCAATGCCTCCTGCTCCTCAGCCTCCAGGGGTCCCCTCCCTGGCGCTGGCAGATGGGACCTGTCATGCCCCTAGGCCCAGGCCTGAACCCTCACCTGGTTTTTCAGTCTTCCTTTTACAGGGTCCTGTCCCTCGAGCCCTCCAATTAGGGAACCCTGGGTCCCATGCCACAAGTCCACCTGCCACCAAGACAGAAATGGTGCCTTTCAGAGCTGCGGAAAACCCTCAGAGGGAGAGAAACCTTCATGCCCCCATTGAGAGGTTATCCCCAAACGACAGTGCCACAGCAGGCTGAAAAGTTGAAAGCTGACACCTGGCCAAAACCCCTCCAACAACCCTGCTTTGGGAAAGCTCCACTGTGCCTGGATCCCAGGTGGGCTGCGTTGTCTCAGTGCATTTTCCCAATGGCTGAGACATGCACTGAGCGAGAAAGCACTCTAGGCCATGGGGGACAGGGCGGTCCAGAGAGGGCTGCCCAAATCAATTGGGCGGAAAAAACTCGTGAGGAATGGGCGGAGTTGGGTGGCCCTCTGGACCACCCTGTCCCCCATTGATTTGGGTAGAAAGCTCATGAGAATTGGCTGGTGTTGGGGCAGCAATTGGGACTGCACTGTCCCCTGAGGCCTAGAGCAATTTCTTGCTCGGTGCATGTTGCAGCCATCCAGAAAATGTGCCGAGATGACCCTGCCCACCCAAGGGACCCTACCCAGGGGAGCTTTCTAAGAGCAGAGTTAAGGGAGGGTTTGGGGCCAGGTATCAGCCTCCAACTTTTCTTCCCGGTTTGGTGTTGACTGTTGGGGATGGCCTCAGTGGGGGCATGATGTTTTCTCTTGCTCTGAGGGTTTTTGTGCAGCTCTGAAAGGCAGCGTTTCCTCTTGGTGGCAGGTGGATTCATTGGGTGTGACTCAGGTTTTCCTGAGTCACACCCAATTGGCGGTCTCGAGGAGTAGGACCCTGGAGAACGAAGACTGATAAACCGGGTGAGGGTCAGGGCCCTGGCCTAAGGACATGGCAGGCCCCATCTACCAGTGCGACCAAGGTTACCTCAGGAGGCTGAGTAGCAGGAGGTGGTGGCCTCGCCTGTGCCTGACACACTGTGGGCTTACTGGCAGGGTTCGAGCTGGGACAACTCAGGATCCTGTGCAAGGCCCAGGGGGTGGGCCCTGCAAACATGTGGCACATGAAGTGAATTTGCCACAGGTTTTTCAGCCAATTCTCACGAGCTCTCTGCCCAAATCGATATTGGTATCGATTTAGGCAGAGAGCTCGTGAGAATTGGCTGGCGTTGGGTGACTATTCAAACTGCACTGTCCCTCGTGGCCTAGAGTGCTTTCTCATTCAGTGCATGTTGCGGCCGTCTAGAAAACACGCCGAGAACACGCTGCCCACCCGAGGGCCCCTGCGCAGGGGAGCTTTCCAGGAGCACAGTTGAGGGACGGAGTGTGGCCGGGCGTCAGCCTCCGACTCTTCAGCCCAGTGTGGCACCAATGGTTGGGTATGGCCTCAGTGGGGACATGAAAGTTTCTGAGGGTATTCCACAGCTCTGAAAGGAACCATTTCCTCCTGGTTGACATGTGGACCCATGGGGTGTGACTCACTCAGGGTTCCTCAACCAGAGGGTTCGATGGACAGGACCCTGGAAAAGGAAGGCTGAAAATCTAAGTGAGGGTGAGGGCCCAGGTCCCATCTGCCTGAGCCAGGGAGGGTACCCCAGGAGGCTGAGTAGCAGGAGGCGGTGGCCTCACCAGCTCCTGACTCACTGAGGGCTTTCTCACAGGATTCAAGCTGCTGGAACTTGGGATCCCAGGCCAGGCCCAGGGGGTGGCACTGCAGACTTGTAACACATGAAGCGTGTTTGCTGGGTGTTTGCCGGCCAATTCACAGGAGCTTTCTGCCCAAATCCTTATCTCTTCACAGATGCATGATGAGAAGTAAGGTGTTTAATGACCGGACTACTACGCAGAGAAATGAGACTGCTAACCCACCATGGAGGAAATGGAGGGCATGTCTGTAGTATAAGAGATTCCTTTGATCCAGCAAGCCCTGGTATGAAAGTCTGTGAAAAACGACAGCTGCCCAATCCAGGCAGAACTACTGGTAGTCCACAAAACTCAGGAATGAAATGTTGGATCACTCCACCAGATAAAGAATCATGACCAGCTGAGGTGCTTGTTCACAGTGAATGTAATGTGGAACAAGCAGCCAAAGTAGCAGATAGAATACCAGCTATGACCATGTGACCAGTTACAGAAATAAGGGACTCTAATTCTTTTTTTCATAAGACCTTGTTCATTTGTTTCTTAGTTCAGAGTGCAAGTGGTGGGAGGGACAGAGGCAGAGGGAGAGAGAATCTCCAGTGATTCCATGCTGAGCACAGAGCCCCATGTGGTGCTCAATCTCATGACACTGACATCATGACCTGGGCCAAAACCAAGAGCTGGAAGCTTAACCAACTCAGCCACCCGGGCATTCCAGGACTCTAATTCTTATGAGAATTTCTTCCTTATTTTGTTATGAGTATTTTTGTGTTGACCCATCTGTTTTCTTCCTTCTCTTGGTCCCTTATCAGAGAACGTACAATGCACATTTGTGATGGTTAATTCTATGTGACAACTTATGTAGGTCAGAGGATCCAGATAGTTGATCAAATCCATGTCTGGATGTAACTGCAGAGGTATTTTTTAATATGTGATTTTCACTTAAATTTTGAGAAAAGCAGTTTATGCTCTATAACGTGTGTGGGCCTCATCTAATCAGTTGAAGGTCTTAAAAGAAAAGATTGAGGTCCCCAGGTGTGAAGGAGTTCTGCCTCCAGGCAGGAATCAGACTCAAACTGTCACATCAGCTTGGTCTGCCACCAATCTGCCCAATCTGCAGAGTTCAAACATGCCAGCTTTCACAGTCAGCAAATTCTTTAAAATAAATCTCTCTCTTTCTCTGTCTCTGTCCTTCTCTTTTTCTCTCTCAGTAAACACACACACATTCTACAACCCTACTACAGAAAATACTTCACATTTGTAAATAAGAAAATGATGAATAAGGAATGGAAGATGGGCATCATATTTACTCAGAAATTATTGGCATGTGCCTTGGCTATTAATTATAAAAATTCTACCTGAAGTCTCTAGTAAATTCTCAACAAGCACCTTCAAAGAAAGTATAGAAAAGGACTAGGCTATCTACCAAAACCCAGAAAAAAACCAAACACCAAAATGAAAATCCAGTAACTGCATGAAGTAGTAGGTAAAGTGATCGTAAGAATAAAATTAATCAAATAAGAAACATACACAACTGCAGCTAAGAAGGGACATATAGCCAGACAAAAAAAACATGAGCATGGGATTTGCTTCTCCTGGAGGCGATGGAGCCAGGATGCTGGGTTTCTCCAAACTCTGAGCAGGCCATTCTGGGTTTGATCCTCTGGCAGAGAGCTACCCACTGAAGAACTAGGCGTGGTTTTCTTTCCTTCAGAGAATTGATGACAGACCATCTGTCACACACTCAGCCTGAGCCTGAGCATAAAGAATAGCAGTGTCAGCCACAATTGTGATTCTTAAGAATGACTCTCACCCCCAACCTAGTGCAGTATCCTCTCACAGAGAAGAACCTGGTTAGGAAGCTCAGAAGCCAGGCGACTCACATGGAATTAACACTGGGCCAGGGCGCATGACTCTGGGGTCAGCTGTTCCGCAGACAGATTGGGAGATCTGACTAGCTTCTTGATCAGCGTTAAGAAGTGGGTCAGATTGAGCAGGGTGGAGATGTGTAACAAAGAAATAAACGTGGACACCCGTGGCTGGCTGATACTCAACTTGGATGGCTCAGTGGGTTAAGGGCCTGACTCTTGATTTCAGCTCAGGTCAGGATCTCAGGGTCAGCTGGGCTAACCAGCACTTAGCAGGGAGTTGGCTGGAGATTTTTTTTTTCTCTCTCTCTTCTCCTCCCCCCTGTTGTACTTTCTATCACTCTCTCCCAAATAAATATATAAATCTTTTTTTTCATGTTTAACAATCTTTAATTCAAATGTGAAAGTTCAATAAAAGCCATATGTAGAGCTTGGGACTTGTTCTTTTAAAAACAAGAATGGAGAAATGCAACAGAATGATCTTTCCACTTTTTCTTCAGAAACTTTCAAGGAAAGGATAGATCATAGGGCCATAAAGATCTATTTAGTCATACCCACTTTCTCTCCCCCTACCAATAGTCTTTCACCCATTCCATCATCTTAATACACATTCCCAAAGGAAGATTTACAGTTCAGCTTGTTTTTACATAACCATTTAAAAATACTTAGCACCAGCTTGCTTCCTATAATGCCAAACAAATCAAATCATGAAACTACTTCAATATGCATTTCTTCTTTTTAAAACAAGGGGATACTTGTTTGTAGAAAGCAATACTTAGCCTACAGATACATTTCCCAGAAACAGCAGGTGCCATTTGAAGGCCTAGACATGCTCATGCTTTCAAAGTGGAATACCTAGCCTAATGTGCATAGAAGCATGAATGGCTAAGTTGAAGATCAATATTATAACTATTTTTTCTATTTATTTGAAGCACAGTAAAAAAAAAATGGTACACTTTGGAAATTCAGTGGCACAAGGCACACTGCCATAACTTGAGGGACATTCTACAGTTAAAAAAAAAAAAGTAAATAAAAAGAAAAAATATTCCCGTTTGAAACACTGCATTACATAATTTTTACCTGCCCAAACAGACCATTTACAAATATTAGGTCAATAAACTGCTAACATCCATAAAAAGGTAGCTTTTTTACTAAAATGCAAGAATTTAAAAGATTGGTATCTAAACAAGAAAAGACAAAAACAAACTGGAATGAAAACCTAGGTATTACATCTAAAATCAGGGCTTTTTGTTTGGGCCTTCATACTCTTCTCTCCCTCTACCATATCCTGCTGGAGTTCCAGGCCCCATTCCTCTAGGACCCTGTCCACCCACAGGTCCCGCACCTCCCTGCCCAAAGCGCTCAATACGCATATCGCTTCCCATCATGGAACCACTCATGGTTGCTGGTGGGACTCCAGGATTAGCTTCATAATCTATGCCACCTCCACCACCTAGAGGTGGAAATTTCTGGCCTCCTGAACCATAGGGATCTCCCATGTTCATTGCTCCTCCACCACCCATTCTCATGTCTCTTTCTCTTGGATCCATGTAGCCCATCCGGCTATAACTTTCCTCTATTTGGCGTCTCATTTGTTCTTCCATTTCACGCTGACGAATCATCATCTCTTCTTCCCTTCTACGTCGTTCTTCTTCTTGCCTTAGTTGCATTTCTTTACGTTTCTGCATTTCTTGATTGTGAAGTTCTTCCATGCGTCTTAATTCTTCCTGGCGTCTCATCAGATCTTGACGCAGAAGATTTGCCTGATGCTCATGATAGGCATCTTCCATTTCACTTTCCAATTTGTCTTTTGCATCTTTCATGTTTTTTTCAACTTGTTCCCTTTGCTGCTTTTTTCCATTTCATCCAGGGATTTCCAACGCTGAGAATATTCATACTCAAATGTGCCATGTTGGGCAAAACGAGGAGGTGTTTCTCTCTCCTTTTGATACATTGGATTCTTCTGTGCAAGTTGTTCAGGAAGGCCATCTTCATCATCTAATTGTTCAAGTGGTCCCACAATGACTGGACGAGGAGTTGTTGTCAGTAAGAAAACACCTTCACTGCATCTTTCAAAGGCTTTTCCTGCTGCTGGTTTAGAAGCAAATTCAACAATGCCTTTCCCTGTAGATCTCCCACGATCATCCACAATTACAACAGCCCTTTCAATAGGACCAAATTGGCTAAAGGCTTCTTCCAACAGTTCATTGGAAACGTAAGGTGAAAGATTTTCGAACGGAGAGAGCGGCAGCGCGTGTGTGGCAAAACGAACCCGAAGCTGTCTACCTCTCATGGGTGTATCATCAAGTTCAGCTTTGGCAATTTCAGCCAATGCCCTAGATTCAACTTTAATAAACCCAAATCCTTTGCCTTTATTGATAAAAACGTCTCCTGGTTCTCCATATTTAGCGAAAAGTCTTTTGAATTCATCCTCTGTGATATCAGCAGGTAGATTCCCAACAAACAACCGACAAGGCTGAGTGTAAGTTTTCTCTCCAGGCCTCCTCAAGAGAGACAAGTTGGCTTTAAATCCCTCTGAGTCCGGAGATCTTCTCCTCGCTGCAGCCTCCTGGCCCGCCAGGCGGGGGGCCCCTGGTGGTGCTGCTGGTGGTAGGGCAGGTGGTGCTGCCGACCTCCGCGGGGCTCCCCGCCGCCTCGGTGCCCCAGGCTTGGGGTGGCCTGCCGCCAGGAGTGCTTAGGCCCGGGCCACCGCCGGGCTTCGGGCGCCTGGCATTTTGCCGCCCTTCGGGCCTCCGGGTCCTGGGCCCTGCTTAGGCCCAGGGCCTGGGCCCCCTGGGGTGGAGGGGCCCCCCGGTCTGAGGCGGGGGTGGTGGGGACCCCGCTGCTCGGCGGCGCGGTGGGGGGGGGGGGGCCCCGGGGGGGCTCCAAGATGACAGCGGGCGGCGGGGTCGGGGTGGGGCCCGGCCCCCGTAGGGGCCCCGGAGGTCGGAGGAGTGGCAGGCGGTGCCGCGCCCAAGGCCAGCGGAGCGCTGCCCACTCCGGGAAGCCGGGCCGGGTCCCTGAGGAACGACGGGCTTGGACGAGTCCTGTGGCGGCGGCGGCTGATGCGGGTGGCAGCTGAAGCGGCAGCGGCTGCTGTGGTGGCGGCTGTTGCGTCCGTGGCTGCTGCTGTTGCTGATGCGGTGGCGGGATGGGGGCTTGGGGCCACCCTGGCCAGGGCCGGGCCCCATGGGTCCGCGGTTCTGATTGAGGCCCATGCCGGGTGGGCGGGGAGCGGAAGTCGTGGAGGCCGCGGGCGGCCGCCGCCTCCTCCGCGCCGGTGGAAGCCGCCACCGCCACCGCCACGACTCGGGCACCGGTCCCGAGACGTGTCTGTGATCAAGGGGCGGTCAGAGGCAGAAGCGGAGAAGACGCTCAGGGCATGTGGAGGCCACCTTGCTTCGCACAAGATGGCGGATGACACAGGCCTTTTTTTTTTTTTTTTTTTTTTTTTTTTTTTTTTTAAAGAATGATAAGAAAGGCTGCAGGGCTAAACAAAGTGAAAGGCCAGTGAGTCATCATGGCATCTCAGATTTCAAAATGAAAATGAAGAAAGTGGAGAAAAACCCATCCTCCAAAACATGCCAAACTCCGGGGGGAAAAAAATCTGTTGCCTTTAAAAAAATGTGCCCTTGGAAAATATTTCCAAGGACATCTTCTGTTACCCGCTCATTGGGCTTCTTATGAATATTTATGGCACAGGTATGGAATGAATGCTGTTACATAGAGCATGAACATGGAAACAGGCAGAAGCCATGAACCGGGCATCAGAGAATGCATTGCTAAGGCAATTTCTGGTGCTTCAGGATTTCTTGTCAATTTGGCTGTGACTGTAATGGTATCTGTGGGGTGCTGTATACTTATGGACACGGCTCAGGGGCCAAGCCGTGGACTACAGCTTATCTTCCCAGGTCTGTTTAGAGAGAGGGCCAGAGCTCAGTATTGTTAAGTAAATTGCACATTTTTATTAAAGCAATAATCTTTGAAGAGTTTAAGTACTATTTTCCATTTCAGATGTTATGTACCACCTGAAGGGACAGTCAGCACTTAACATCATGGGAAAACTGGGGGTGACCCATGGGTTTATGTTGTTGAATAAAGGTGCAAGAACCTCTAGGAGCTTCAGAAAAGCACACATTTGCTCAAAATAATTTTTTAACTGAAACTGTATTAGGAACTAGTTTCAGTCCCTTTCTGGCTCACATTGGCCATTTTTAAAAAGGGGTAGAGGGAATGTAGCCACAGCACAGATTTATCCATTTCCACACCAGACCTGAGGAGACTCATGCTCTGCATTCTGTGTTCTCCAGAGAAGGACGAGCACCACTGTGATCCACAAAGCGTGACCACACAGCATCCCCATACTTTCATGTAACCAGTGGCGCAAGTGGAAACACAGGTGACCAGCCAGTCAGGCAAGTGACTGTAGTTGGGGTCGCTGGGGCCAGGGAGTTAGTCCGAGTCAAGTCAGCCCACGGAAGTGCTTTTATATATATATTTTATTATTGTTTATTTTTCATTTATTTATTTTCAGCATAACAGTATCATTATTTTTTCACCACACCCAGTGCTCCATACAATCCATGCCCTCTATAATACCCACCACCTGGTACCCCGACCAGTGCATTTTAAAGGAAACTTGCTGTAAATGGGGTGTAAACATTGGCAGAGAGAGGAGCCCTGTAGACTTCCTGCTCCTGCCGCCTACAAATACCAATGACTATCTCACTGTCAAGGAAGAGCCATGCATCATCTGTTTTCTTGTAAATGGCAGAATCAGAATCTACAAGTGCCTTTGTGTAACAGAACAGGTCTTATCAACTTGACATTCAGCACAATCCAATGTCCTAGTATAGTCTGCTTCAGATTCACTTCAACTTGCTTGGTCTTTTGAGGATCCAAGAAGCTAATTAGTACCATTTCATAAAAATTTCCTAATGGGGGGTCAGGGCTCAGATGATTAAGTGTCGGACTCTGTATGATCTTCAGATCCTGGGACCCAGCCCTGTGTTGGCATCCCAGCTCAGTGGGAAGTCGGCTTCTCCCTCACCCTCTGCCTGTCCCCTTGTTTGTACTCTCTGTGTCTCTCTGAGTGTGTGTCTGTCTCTCTCTCAATTGGATAAATAAAATCTTAAAAGAAAAACAAAAACAAAAAAACCCCTCCCAACATCATATCTGGGGAGGGACTGTCACTTCCTTGTCAATTAAAGATGACAATAACCCAAATTGTTGAAACTTTTGTGCATATCCCTCTCTGATCCTGGGATAATTTGGTAGGTTGTCTTCATCATGTTGATGGTTTCCTTTTCTGTGCGCCATACTTTTCAGTGCTCTGAGAACATGCACGTAAGCCCATTTTTAAAATTCAATAGCTCCTCCTGGAATATTCTGGAGTGGATGACCACCACTCACACCTCACCAGCACATATGAGAGCACCTGTGATTCTGCTCCTTCCCCAGCATCATTTTTTAGCTTAGCCAATCTGATGATTGAAACACACATTATCCTATCCTCCAATGTGTGCTGTTCACTCTGTCGATGGAAGACTCAGGTAGGAGGCAAAGTAGTTGCAACTTCACTAATCCTAGAAAGCTAAAAGGCTAGAGAGGATATGAGGCAGGAGCCTCCTCTGTGTAGTGAAAGGGACCACAAAAAATCCTTCAGGTCTCACTGAACTGGCTTTATTTACAAAAATATTTATATTGGAAGCTAAATTCCTTCTCTAGATACTAACATAAATATTAAGAAGGTTTCATTGTAACTCTGGGAGATATGCAGAACCATTTGGGAGTTCTTGTCTATTTCAGGGAATGTTCTATAATCTGGGGCTTGTGTCTCTCTCTCCGCCAGGCGTTTGGGCAGGAGGACCTCAACTGACCTTCCCGGATTTGAATAGATGACACTGAGGCACAGATCTGCTCAGTGCTACCACCTGGGCTGTTGAGTGAGCACTCCCAGGTAAAACATTTCTCAAACCTTGGCATTCATCACAGAAAAGGCAGGGTGGTCCTGTGTTCTAGAACACAGAATAAATAGATAGATAGAACACCCTGTGTTCTATCATTGGAGATTTTATTATGTATCAGGTGAAGCACAAGGGAGAGGAAAACAGGAGTGGAATCCATCTCTGTGAGCATCAGTGTCATGTAATAGTGCACTTCAGATGTCTGCCCAGCGTAAATACATGGAAACACTGCTTTTCTTACAAAAAGATACATATTACACATAAATATGTAGATCAGTGTTTATAACTAAACAACCAAAATGTTCCAAACATGAAAGCCCCATCTAAATTTCTCCAAAAGCTGCTATATATCTCAAATGTTTACTTTTCCCTATGTTTTATTTATGAAAAGCTCCTTTTTTTCCATCACTTGGCAAACTCAGGGCTTGTTAGCTTGAATATCGCTGGCCTATATTCAAACACATTTTCCCTCCTCTTCTTTGCTTTAATAAAATCCATCCCCAAGTGTGAGGCCTGGTTCTGTTTTCTGTTGCGTCACGATCACCTTGTTCCACGAGCCCTGGTGGTGGGCCAGCCAGACCCAGGCCCTGCTGCCTGGCACAGTCAGAATGCAGCCTGCTAACAGCCACAGCCCAATACCTTCATTTACTGCTGAAAATCTCCAGCCAGGAGGAATCAAATACCATCCACTGAGAATCAAAAGCCTGCATTTTCTTTTAGGTTTGAGAACCATCAGAAAGTGATCTTAGCTGGAATCAGCTTGTCATAAGAAGGGCAGTGGGGAGGTTTCAAAACTGAAAGTCTCACTGGGATCTTTAAGGTCTTGGCAGCAAAGACCCTTGTCGGGCACAAAGCATCTTACAGTCAGTTTTTCTCCTCCCTTCCTATCGGGCATTTAATTTTTGTTATGTCTGATTTTATTTCCAAAGGGGTTGTTTACATTAGAGTGTACCTTAGTGTTTAAAAGCTACAAGCTGACATTTATGAATTATATAGAAGATGTAAGGAATAAGGAAAAGAAGCCCATACACATCCCAACCATTTTAAGAAATGCGGTATCATCCACATCTTTGGAGTCGTCTGTACATCCCTCCCCCTGTCTGTCCATCAGTCCTGTTCACTATTCTCTGTGTTTACCTTATATTTTTACCAAAGTAAATGCATTGCTAAATCATATTTGATTTTGTATAGTTTCGAAACTAGAACAAATGCAACCATCCTGCACAATTTTTCTGCAAGTCGCTTTTATCTCTTCCTCAATAGCATGTCCAAGTAATGTACACTTACGATGTTTCACGGTAGTTCACTGTAACTTGAGCATGATACTGCAGAGCACATACCTTCCACTCAACAGGACTGGGTTGGTCCCTGTTTTTTTTATTACTACAAAATGGCAGGTTTTCTCTAGCTCTATCAGTAGAATAACTCTTTCAAAAGGCCTGCTCTCTTCAGCAGCTGGCCCAGGTCCTGGTGAAGCATTTTCAAAAGCGATGGCTCTAACTCACAGCCCTACCACAGTCAGAACCCATGGGCAGAGGCATGACATCATCACACAGGCAGCTTTCCGTGGTGTCAGTAGAACACTCCATACCGAAGACATTCTCAGAACTGAATCTACTTTCTAGACAGCACCGTGAATGTTGAGAAACTTGGGCTGCTGGGTAGCAGTTCGCTGCAAGCCTGGGAGAAATGTGAACTCATTTGGAAGTCCTTACCTACTTCCTCGGCTTTGTAAATTTTGAATAATCATTAATTTTATAAGTCCCTCTAGCTGAAGTTCGTGAAGATTAATTGAAATAAAACATCTTAAGATGTTTTCAAAAAGTACATGGCTAAAGAAGCACAAAAGAAGTTTGAGTTTCTTTTGTACTAGGGTGATGCAAGGAAAGAACATATTATGTGGGGAGACTGGAGCTGCACACAGAGGACAAACGTTCCTGGAATTAAACAAAATTCCAAGGACAACTCCAGATTGTTTTCTTTTTTTTTTTTTTTTCTCTTTCTTTCTTTTCAGCGTAACAGTATTCATTGTTTTTGCACCACACCCAGTGCTCCATGCAATACGTGCCTTCCCCAATACCTACCGCCTGGTTCCCCCAACCCACCCCCTGCTCCTTCAAAACCCTCAGGTTGTTTTTCAGTGTCCATAGTCTCTCATGGTTCACCTCCCCATCCAATGTCCCTCAACTCATTTCTCCTCTCCATCTCTCCATGTCCTCCATGTTATTTGTTATGCTCCACAAATAAATGAAAGCACATAATTGACTCTCTCTGCTTGACTTATTTCACTCAGCAAAATCTCTTCCAGTCCCGTCTATGTTGCTACAAAATTTGGGTATTCATCCTTTTTGATGGAGGCATCATACTCCATAGTGTATATGGACCGCATTTCCTTATTCATTCGTCCATTGAAGGGCATTTGGGTTCTTTCCATAGTTTGGCGACCGTGGCCATTGCTGCTATAAACATTGGGGTACAGATGGCCTTTCTTTTCACTCCATCTGTATCTTTGGGGTCAATGCCCAGTGGTGCAATTACAGGGTCAGAGGGAATTTCTATTTTTAATTTCTTGAACAATCTCCACACTGTTCTCCAAAGTGGCTGCACCAACTTGCATTCCCACCAACAGTGGAAGAGGGTTCCCCTTTCTCCACATTCTCCCCAACACACGTTGTTTCCTGCCTTCCTAATTTTGGCCATTCTAACTGGTGTAAGGTGGTATCTCAACAGATTTTTAAAAGCTATGAAACTGATGGAACACAACTGGAGATCTCAAGGGGAACAGGTATTCTCTGAGCTTCGCGCAGGATGAAAGGCAAATTGACAAAGGTCTGTCTAGCACGGTGAGCGGGTAGCAGTGTCAGGCCTGGGCGGGTGGAGGAGGATGACAGAACTACAGGGCTAGCGGTGGAGAGGGGAGGTGGTCCGGCTACTTGTGTCCCTTACCTGCCCTCAAGGGCCCTTTGTGACCAGACCACAGCTCTGTGATGTGGGCATGAGGCTTGTGTCTGCATGGACACACCCAGAGCTCAGTTGCCAGAGGGCAGCAGTGCGATCGGTCACTAACTCTCAGGGCTCAGTTACCTGAGGGCAGCAGTGCGATTGGACATTACTACTTTCTAGAGGGAAGAGATGGAGAATTATCTCTTCCCTCAGGAATTCCTTACTGATGGTTGGCTGAGCCCCAGTCCCACTCTCTGGGCCGTTAATGCCATCTTTGCCTTTGTGTGTGGACTGGGGCTCTTCGTCTTTTTACTTTCCTACTTCCACCCTGATCCGTCCTCACCACAAGGCAAGAAAACACAGGAAGAGCGGGAAGGTAAGGAACCCTTGGCCCAGACCCAACAGAGTGTAACTCGATCATCTTTTCTATTATTCTTTCCTTCACTTTTCCAAGTCACTGGAAAGACCCCTGAAATGGGAAAGAATAGAATGGGTATTCTCAGGAGAGAGTAGACCACCCCATCCATCCAGGATAAGCCAGACCAGGCAAGGGTTAGAGGGACATGAGGTTTTCTCCCTGAAGATCTCGGGCCGGAGTCCAGGTGTGGTGGAGGGGTTCAGGGCAGCGTCCCAAACACAGTGACTGGTGGCCAAGAACTGGAGGTTAAGAGCTGCCTCTCTAGCAGAGGTCAGGCCCCTGAGCACTGGGTCATCTGCTGCTGGGGTGGGGGTCCCAGCCTCCCCGTGTTCTCTTATCTCAGTACCAAGTGGAGCCACGGAGAAGGAGCAACAGAAGCAAAAAACATCAGACCGTGAAAGGTGCGTGTCCGCCACTCACCCCTGCGTGCCCCAGTTTACACTGTGTCCCCCGCTCTGAAGGCCCAGTCCCACTGTCTCCAGGACACCAGGGCCTGAGCCCATCCCTCAGGAAGCAGAGCCCTGGGTGGGGGTTGGGGGCTCTGAGGAGGGAGAGTGAACCCGGAGGCTTCCCAGATTGTGCACCAGAATGAAGCCCTGAGGGGCTGGAAACTGGTATTCCCTAACCAGGCGCCTCAGGGCCTGGACTGGGGGCAGGACCTCCTGCTCCCACTGTGGACAAGCTGTTCAAATCTGCTTAGATTCCTCTGGAGGCTACAGTAGTCCTTCCTCCCCCAGCAAGGTCATGAATGGGGAAGCACTTTGGAAAGACAAAGCGATCCCCATCATGAATCCTGTAGTCACCATGCGGGCATGTGGCCTTGGACAGTGCTATTTGGGGCTCCCGAGTTCAATCCCCCAAAGGTCTCCCCTAATGGGACATTGTACCCAGCCTCCCGTAAGATCCCTGGACCCTGTCTTCTGCTGTGACCTGGTCTCCTGTTTCCAGGTTTCAGAGAATTTCTGAAGAATCTAGAAGAGGTTCAAGACCTGTTCTCCTTTCTGGAAAGGTAAAGAATCTGCCCCTTCTCCCCTGGGTTGGCCTTCCTGAGTCTATGGTGTGACCCCTGGGCTGCAGGTAACAGCCTCTGGGGCTGTTTGTGGGGGCTGGGAGGAGCCATGGGGACAGACTGTGACCAAAGACTCAGGGTGAGGGACAGCAGGAGCATTGTGATGTGGGTGTGGGGCGTGGACGGCCGTGGGGACCGCTCCCAGACCCAACTGCTACAGCGGCAGCTCATGCCTCCTGTCTCCCACAGCCACCTGGAGAGGCTCTCTGACCAGGGGGGCTTTCACCAGTTCTTACATCAAGCAGCCCCTGGGCAGGTGCGCCGAGGGGTGCCAGCTGGAGCCCGTCAGCCATGCAGGGAGCCTCTGCAAGATGCTACTCCCGCTGTGGCCCCATCACCTGCCCTAACTCCACTGACGGGGTCTCCTCGGGCCTCTGGCCGCCACCCTGCCAGCAGGACCAATGACCTCAATTTCCGTTGCTTCACACTCCTCCCTGACTACTTCCTGGCTAGTAGAGCCTTTCCTCCCCCCGGATGGCTTTCCAAACCAGCCACTTGCTCTTCCCCCTTCCCCGTCATGTCTCCCTCCTTCAGAGGCCTGCCCTGGGCCTCTGACAGCCTCCTTGGCCCCAGAGCAGCCAGACTCTCCTTTGACTCTCCCTCAGTGTGACTCAAGGGCACCCATGCCGTGCCCCATCCCACAGAGCTCGGCTCCGCACACGCCTTGGTCAGCTGACAGGTCAGCTTCTCCTGTCCCAGCCATCTTGGGCCTGGGCCGCTCACACTGCCCCATTTCGGCCCTGTCCTGGTGGCAGGCAGCTGCCAATGCCTGGAACCTGTCCACCTCAACATGCTTGGAGTCCCGTCAAGCACCTCTGTCCCATGGCCCACCAGAAGCCTTGTTCTGGGGAGACCCCACACCCAGACAGGAAGAGACTAGGATCCCCCCTTCCATCAACCCAGACGTCCAGAAGCTTCTGGAGATACTCACTGCCAATAGAAAAGAACTGAGGTCTTGGAGGGAGAAGGACAAGAAAGAAAGGTCAAAATACCAGCTGACCTCTTTCGGGAGAATGTTCAAGTCCCCAGGTGACGGGCAGGACACCATGGGCCGCCCGTCCTTCTGGAGCATGAGGGGCAAAGCAAAACAGCTGCTTGGTCCTGAGAAGCCCCCACGTCCCAAGATTCCAAGGGACAATTTAGAGCAGAAATGCCTCCAGCTCTTCTGGGGTCTCCCCTTTCTGCACAGCGAGTCCCTGGTGGCCACTGTCAGGGTGACCGATCCCCCATTGGAGTTCCCGTCTGTCATATTCAATGAGCTCTCTCATGCCTTGCCACTGCAGATTCAGGGCAACGTGGTTCCACGCCTCTCCCTGACCCATGACTTACATGACCCTTCAGCCAGGCCCCAACCCTTGACCCTCAGATTGTCCCAGTCCCTGCCCCTTCCTCCATCTCAGCCCCAAACCCTCCCTCTGACTCAGCCCCAGCCCCTCCCTCTGACTCAGCCCCCAGCCCCTCCCTCTGACTCAGCCCCTTCCCCAGCCCCTCCCTCTGACTCAGCCCCTTCCCCAGCCCATCCCTCTCACTCAGCCCCAGCTCCTCCCTCTGACTCAACCCCAGCCCCTCCCTCTGGACTGGCCCCGGCCCCAGCCCCTCCCTCCCTCTGACTCAGCCCAAGCCCCTCCCTCTGACTCAACCCAAGCCCCTCCCTCTGACTCAGCCCCTGCCCCAGCCCCTCCCTCTGACTCAGCCCAAGCCCCTCCCTCTGACTCAGCCCCTTCCCCAGCCCCTCCCTCTGACTCAGCCCCAGCCCTTCCCTCTGACTCAGCCCCTGCCCCAACCCCTCCTTCTGACTCAGCCCAAGCCCCTCCTTCTGACTCAGCCCCTTCCACAGCCCCTCCCTCTGACACAGCCCCAGCCCAGACACAGCCCCCCTCTGACCTCTGCCCCCCCTCCCCCTGGACCCTCCCTCTGGACCAGCCCCGCTGCCCCAGCCCCCCCTCCCTCTGACTCAGCCCAAGCCCCTCCCTCTGACCCAACCCAAGCCCCTCCCTCTGACTCAGCCCAAGCCCCTCCCTCTGACTCAGCCCCCCTGCCCCAGCCCCTCCCTCTGACTCAGCCCAAGCCCCCCCCCCTCTGACCCAACCCAAGCCCCTCCCTCTGACTCAGCCCAAGCCCCTCCCTCTGACTCAGCCCCTGCCCCATCCCCTCCCTCTGACTCAGCCCAAGGCCCTCCCTCTGACTCAGCCCCAGCCCCTCCCTCTGACTCAGCCCCAGCCCCTTCCTCTGGATCAGTCCCATCTCAGGCCTCTAACTGAGCCCCAGACCCAGGCAGGCCTTGCACCCTCTGTCCCAGTTGGACTCTCGTCTCTGCCACCCGTGATGGGGAGGTGCCAGGTGTCTTGCCCTGTAGCCCAGAAGACACCGTCTTACACGCCAACTGCTTTTCAAAACCTGGAATATCACTTTCTGGAGAAGCAACTAGAAAGGGGCAAGGTACCCCCTGTGATGAAAAGATCTCCGCAAGTCTTTAGCCAAGGTCCTCCTGACCTTCCGCAGGGTGGCCAGGCCCCCGAGGGCCATGGGTCAGCCCCTGTCCTTCCTGGAGAATTGATCGACTCTGAGCTCTGGGAGCAACCGGATTGGCACCTTTGGAAGAGGCTCATGAAGCAAGGAAGGGGCCCGTCCTGCAGGATCCAGCTATCCCTAGAGATACAGCCTCACCAAGAGTTCCAGAAGGTGCCCCAGGCACACAGCTGGCACAGTCCCAAGGCCAAGTCTGAGTCTACAAATGGAAGCTGCCAGGCCACACAGAAGACTGGGTCCAGGTACCCAGGAAGGACCGTGCCAAGAAAAAGACTGGGCAAGGATTCAAGGTCCAGTGCAGGGAGGATCCAGAAAGATCTACACAGGGGCTCAGCGAGCTCTCCAGAGAAGGCTCCAGGAAGAAATCGTGAGGAGTCAGACACAGACATGAAGCCCTCCACAAGCAGCACAGACGGGAAGCTCCTAGAGAAGGACCTGAGAGCCCATTTAAGGAAGTTGGGGCAGTTCAGAGAGGGTCAGATGCCTTTGGATGTTCATCCTTCCAGGCTTGCTGCCCACCACTCCTCGGACCTTCCCAGAAAGCCAACCCCTCACGGGAAACCTGGAAAGCCAGCGCTTTCCAAGTGCTGGGAGCCCCCCCACAATTTTTTTCCATCCTCAGTCCATATGCTCAGCGGATGCTAGAAGCACATATCAAAAGGCTCAGGGTGAAGCACCGTTGGGGCCTCCCCCTCAAGGTTCTCAAGACAATAAACCTCTTCAAGTTAAAGAAAGGCTTCCTCCTCTCCCAGTCCTTCCCTTCCCTCTCAGCCACCTGCATATCCAAGGCTGGCTTGGGCACCAAGTTCGTGGGAAATCCTTCTCAGCCCTATCAAGGAGAGGTGATGAAAGAGTCTTACCCCACTTGGGGGGGTCCCCTCGGTGTTCCCCAGCCTACGTGTGAGGAAATCCAGCAGGCTCTGGAAGGGACCTCACCTCAGGGTGGCCCTCTAGCTGGAGAGGGGCCCAGGTCACCTTCTCGGACCTTCACATACAGCTTTGTGGGCAGAATCTGGCACAGTGAGACTGTCTCTAGGACTCTTATGAACAGCAGCTTGGAGTCAAGTCCAAGTCCAGCAATGGCCACAAAGGAGCTAAGGAGGGTGAATGGGGGGTCGGGCCTCACGGGACATGACCATGCTAGAGCTCAACTTAGAGCACCAGAATCTGAGTGCCAAAGTGCCCGGGGAGGTGGGGGACTTCAAGGAGGCCCCTGCCTGGGGAGTCACCTTAGAACCCCGTGTGCTGGCCAACAACCAAGGCCTCCGTGGCAAGCTGAGAAGATCAGGGTCTGCAGAGAAAAGTGACAGTCCCTTGCAACGTACAAAGTTGGTCACCCGAGACCTCGAAGAGCTACGCCTTGAGGCACGGCGCAGGGGATCGGAGCCCCAGAATTTGATGGAGTCAGAGAACCGGCTTCGTGATGCCACCCCCACCGTGTGCCTACAAGACTGTGAAACTGGGGTCCTCCTTCAAGACTGTGAGACGGAGAGTCTCCTTCAAGACTGTCAGTCCAACATGTTCCTCGCTGCTGACATCTTGGCTTCTCAGGGATCTCCAGAGCAGGTCCAGTGAAGACACATCTACTTCTGAGGTGCTGCATGGCCAAAGATCCCGTGGCCAGAGCCCCCACAGGCAGCCAGGACCCCTGGGACTGGAGCACCAATGTAAGAGCCTGAGCAGTTCATGTGTCCCCCCCCGTGGAGATAGAGAGCTCCACGAGGTCCCCCTCGAGAGAGCCCGCCAACGAGTGGTCAGAAATGAAGCTCCTCCAGATCAGTGAGGTGAGACATCCAGTCCAGAGCAAGGAGTCAGGAGAGGCCTCGGGAAGCAAGGCCTGTGAGATCTTGCTGAAGAAAGCGGAGGCGCCTCCGGAAAACTACTTCAGGAGAAGGATGACACACTTGCTCCAGTGGTTCTTTCCCAGTAAAGGCAGAGGACTGGAAGATTCCCTTCAAAAGGGAAAGTCTTCATCATCCCAGGGCCGGGGACAAGTCATGGGCAGGTCAGCCATGGACAGGGCTTCTGCCGAGGCTCAGATGGTCGTGAGGGCTGTGGAGCAAATCCTAGAGGAGAAAATGTTGCCCAACCAGGGACTCAGGGTCCCTAAGGTTGACTGGTGCAAAAAGGATCTCCAAGCTTCAGCAGACCCCAATGTCTGCTATCACAGGGTTCTCTCCTACCAAGAGCAGAGGAGAGTCATGAGGGAGACAGCCAGTCCACAGGGCACCCCCAGGGGCCACAACTATGCCAACAAGACCGAGTGGATCGGGTGGCCCTTCCCCACCAGGGTGCCAGAGTGCCCGAGCAGACCCTGCCAGAACGGGTCCCTGGTAGGGGGCCCTTCAGGCCGCACCCTACAGGCCCACTGCCCCAGGCGCTGCCTCCTTAAAAAAGACAGTTCACCTGGCCAGCCACTGTGTGCTTCTCACGCCTTTCCTGGAAGAACAACTTTCCCCCAAGAAAAAACGCAGACAGTGGAGAGAAAAACTTTTTGTTCTCACATTAGTACATCATCTATGGGCTAATGGCGTCTTCATGCCACAGTTACTTTGCTTCCCCAAAATAAATGTGATTTCTTTTTTTCCCCCTCAAGAGTGGTGCTGGCCTCTGTGTGTGTCCTGCTGCGGTGGGAGGGAAGGATCAGGGTCTGCTCTCCCCGAGGACCTGCTTTGGTTTCCAGAATGAATGGGGCCTTGGAGGATGGTTTATCTCGGGGTCCACCCCCGCCCCCTTCCTCCCTCTCCTTCAGTTTCCATGACAAGGTGAACAAGACCCAGACCAGGACCTCTCCTGCTTTCCATCCACCTGGAGCTCGTGTGGCTTTAGGGAGGGTTTGCGAGGCAGAAATCCCGCGGAGGCTTTAGGAAGACGGAATCCTAGGTCAGAGTGGGGCCCGCAGTTGGGAGACACAAGACTGGCCTTGAGGGCAGAGGTGAGAAATCCTGTCCCACTCCCCGCAGTCTCCTGTGGGGAGTAGAGGAGGGCCACCCCCGGAGCCTTCTCACCCCAGGGAATCCCGTCTTAGCTCCCTCAGCCCCTCTTCTCACACTCAGATCCACAAGGGACAAGCTCGAACCCGGTACTGAGGGTGTGTGGGGCGTGCCACAGAGATCCCCAGGGTCCCACCTGCCCAGGCCCAGGGCACTGAAGGGGCCTGCCCACCAGCACCCCCTTCCCCTCTTGGGGGATTGAGGGAGTGTGGCTGTGGGCAGGGGCCCCTGTACTTAGGGTGGGATGCCAGGAAGGAGGCCAAGTGACAGAGTGTGCCCATGCCTGATGTGACGACTGAAGATCCTTGGTGTCCCACTGCCACCTATGGGTCCAGAGGGGAGAAGTTAGAGGCCCTGGGGCTGTCCCCGCAGGGTCTGTGCCCCACTCCAGCTGCCAATCCCAGGGGTGAGGGGGTGGGGGTAGTAGGGTGGGGGTTGTACAGAAGCCACCTGAGCTCCCACACAGACGGCCAGGTGCCCAGAGGCAGCAAAGCCTTCAGGCAGAGAAGTGAATTTCTGCACAATTTGATAAGCTTGTAGGACTGGGGTCCCCAGACGGACTTGTGGTCTGTGACCTTTACGTACACCTGTAGCTCCCAGGGGACTGGTGGGGACTCAGAGGCCAAGGGACTGGCCTGGCTCCTGGTCTTGGTTACCCCAGAGCCTGGAGGGGCAGGAGGCCCTCAGATGAGGCTTCTCCCGTCCCCGGCTGGAAGGGATGTGTCCAGAAGGAGGGTGGAGTCTAGGAGGGCGCCCCCTGCATGTCCCGCGCCCAGCCCAACATTGTCCTCCAGGGTCCCCCACACATCGCTCTGATGGGAGACCCACACAGAGACCCAACACAGAGACAGTGCACAGAGAGCTCTAACAGAGACCTCTGACAGACACCCACACAGAGACTCCACAGAGAACCCTCAGCACGACGCTACACAGAGATCTCTGCCAGAGACTCACAAGGGCAGGGGCTAAGTTTCTGCTTATCATGATACCATTACTTATGATCATGCATGTTGTAGACTGCAAGGCCTTCTCAGAAACACCCAGAGACCGAGCCCATCCCATACTGAGAGATACCCAGCAGCTGTTGCTGTTGGACTGTGACAAACACCATGGCAGGGGCCAGGAATGCCCTGGTGTGAACAGGGGAGTGGGGAGGGCACCCTGAGGGCAGGCATCCCGCACGCCGACTCCTATGATGGGGATCTCCCCCGGAAGCTTGTGTGCACACAACTATGGACCATGCCTCTCCCCGTGACAGAGGAGCTTTGCTACGCATCCTCGCAGTCCATTTCCAATGGTGTTTGGCCACTTATGTAATGGAAGACCATCGGTTTCCAAAATTTCATGAAATTTACATTAACTGAAAATTTTGTTTTCTAGACTCTATCTATTGGGAGGGGAGGGGCAGAGGGGGAGGAGTAGAGGAGGGAGGGAGAAGGACAAGCAAATTCCACACTGAGCGGTGAGCCTGGGCCCACCGGTTCTCAGGACCTGAGATCCTGACCTGAGTTCAAACCGAGACTTGGTGCCTTAACTGACTGAGCCAGCTGGTGCTCCTGAGATTCTTGAACTAACTTTTGAAGTACGCAAGAGAGGAGAAAATGCGTTACCAAAGTATTCACAAAATGCTAATGATGGTGATGTTCTGTGCTTGTGGAGGGTTTCCTCCTCATGAAGCCCTGACTCAGGACCTTGGCTCAGAGCACCTCGCTCACAACCCTAACCCCCTCCTCTAACCCCTCCCCTAACCTCTCTTCCAACCACTTGTCTAACCCCTCCTCTAGCCACTCCCCTAACCACTCCCGCCTTCCCATGAATCAATCCATGTAACTGATGAAGAGCAGGAAAGTTTGTTGCTGTTGTCTGCTTTGTAAAGCAAGGTTGCTTGTTGCCACCTCTCTTCTGGATTATTTCACAGACATTAGACGAAGCTTTAGAAGAAAGTTCTCCCTCATCTAGGAGAGTGGGTCTTCCCACGTTTTATCACAAACTTTTCCTACAAACATCTCAGAAATGCCAATATAATACATAGTATTTTCTACAGATGAACAAAAGCAAAGATTTATCTCATTCATGTAAATGCTAAGAAAGCAAGACAGCGAATTAGTGATTGAAGCCTCACACCTGAGGCTTAAGCAGACGAGCAGAGACCTGCAATCGATCAGCTACAGAATAGGACGAAACACGTAAGCGACCTCGACTTTGCAATCACGGGGAAAACTAGGATGTAGGATTTGAAAAGTCCTAGAAATGGTCACTGCCTTTCAAAACATCCCCCCTATTCTTCCCCACAGAGTCCAAGAGGCCGGCAAGGCCTCAAACTTTTGATTTACCATGAGTCATAAAAGCTTTTCAATCTGGAGAGGTCCCTTTCTGAAATGGAAACACCCTTTTGTGGCATTCTTTTAAGTCAGGTTCTTTCCTTCATTTCTTCATCCAAATGTATTGGTTGAACAGGGTAGACATGGAGCCTGGAAGAGGACCCCCCATCAGTCTCTCTGCTGGCTTGAACCACACAGAGAGACAACTAAAGAAAAGGGCTCACCTGTGATGAGATCTGTTTCTAGGACACTAAATGTGATTTTTTCCATAAGCAGGATCTCAAGAAATCCATGCGTTGACCCTGTGTGTTAAGGTTAATCAGGCTGTTTTTTATGGAAAGAAAGAAAAACAGAGGTTGCGGTCTGGAAAGTTTCTTGGCCAAGGGGTCATCCCCCGAGAGGCCTGCCCCTGAGACTGAGGGTGGGAGGTTTCTGGAACAATGTCCCCCACACTAGGGCATGTGCTGGGAGGAATCCACTTACTGACAGGAGGTTTTATCTACACATACTCCTTGGTTTTCCTACCAAATAGGACTGCTGAGTCATGGAATCACAAAGTAGGAATTCTCAGGGGAAACACCAAGAAACAAACATCAAGACTAGGGTGCTGAGTGACTGTCTGTCTTGGGTCAATCCTTCATCGGTCTCATGCCTTCAAACTACCCTTTGTCTCATGCCACAGCTACCCATGTCAGCATGTGGAGGGTTTGGACAGATGGGCTTAGTTAGAAGCCCTACAAACCCTGACTAAAAGAAAGACCCCATGGCAAGATTTCACCAATGCCCAGGAGTTTAAAGGACAGCAGAGAGAGCCAAGATTCCACATCAGAAGAAGCCAGGGACATCTAGAGGAGAAAGGTACAGCTTAGCCCCTCACAGGCCTGCTTCACATGGAAAGAAAGGCAGAAAATTCTGGCACTCCTTCCTGTGAGCATTGAATGACCATCCTTCCTTCATTCAAAACTTACCACCCCCCTAAAACAAACAAACAAACAAACAAACAAACAAACAAACGTAACATGTGAAAAGGCTGAGCCAGGGACAGTGGTTTCTACCCCAACTATTCCTGAGTTAGTATTATGGTCTTACAATACCTCACTTTTATTGTTTAACTGTCTCTGCTCTGAATACATTTCAGAGAAAATTCTGAAGTAAGCATTCAAGTGAAGCCATAAAAATGTTCTGTACTATGATCAAGTGGGCATTTTAACGACTTATAATTTCGCTTCTAATGTAGGAAACGCTCCATACCTCCCAAACTAAGCTTGTTAGGGGTCAGACAGATTCATGAATGTGTGCAGTCTCTATTAGATTTCTGTCCTGGGTTGTTTTTCTTCTAAATGTTTATAGCTGCTTAAGCAGTGATTTAGAAAAAAATACTTTGACTACTTTTTTTTCATTCTATGAACCCACCTCAAGTATTGTGGAAATATTAAAAGATATAATTCTCTCATTCCATTCTCATGCCTCGAAGCCTTTAGTTTGTGTTTTTGAGAACACTTGCACTGAACGTGATGTAAGTGTGCTTGCGTGTCCTGATACAAGGGTGGTGTTTTACATTAAATGCCTGTTTCTCGAAGGTTCACTTCAGCCCAGAGGAGCTGCTGACATGTTCTGTTGCTTTTGTGGGGATTCTGCCTGTCTCATCCCTGGGCTTACTGCCCTGCTCTGTGCCACCAACAGTTTACCAAACTGCTGGGGGTCTGTGTTCTGGGATCCTGGCTTCTCAGCTGGACCCACTGGGAGAGACCTGGAGACCACATGATCTGCCCACAGAGTCCTACCATGGCCCAGGGTAGTAACAGGGAAGATCAAGGGCTGTGAGAATGCTTAGCACTGCTTCGCCTGGGCTCCCTGCCCCCTCTCGCCAGGGCAGCACCCCACCTCAGCCCCTGGCCACCCACTCCCAGGACGCAGTGGTGGCTGCTACAAACTAGGGTTGTAAAAGCCTTCTGCCCACATGTGGCATACATGTCATCTTAGTGAAGCAGTGACAAACCAGGGAAGAAAACAGTATCTGTTAATTAGCTCTAATGCAGAGTTCGACTATCCTGCAGTGTCCGTGCCTACATCTTTGACTCTTCATGGACTTCCACTCTTTCCATGCAAAACCGAAGGGACAGTGATGCCCTGTCTAGCCCCCACCATGGAGGAGGGAAGGGGTGCTTGTGATTTATAGACTAAGAGGAAGGCACAGGAATCCCATGGGCAATGATTTGTGGAGCCAGGCCAGGTTGGAAGAAGTAAAAGGAGGAATGAAAAAAGAAAGGTGCAGTGTCCTTTTCTTTCAGAGAGTAACAGATGAACAGCGTCTGAAAGGTGGCCAGGAGCTGGGGTCCAGGGCCCCTGAGCCTCAGCAGAACGCACAAATCTCAGTTCCACATCACCATTAATGAACTGAAATGTCTCCTCTCTGTCAGTTTCAGGTGATGAAAGACTGTTTATATATTTTGGAACTGTCCCAGGCAGTACCAGAGTCTTGGTTCTCTTACCTGAGAAGGAAAGTAAGGTTGAAAATGAGAATACAGGTTGAAGACTGATCATAAATTGTTAGCATTTCCTCTCTCCCTGATGACTCAACATCGCCAGGCAGAGGCTGTGAGCCCCCTCCTGGGCCCACCAGGGTGGTCAGGCTGGCTCCCGTCATAAGGTCCCCATCATACCTTCCCCTATCTGTGACCCAGGGACTCCAAACATAACAGTGAAATCCCCTCAAGTCTTTGTGGCCATCCAAACCTGAAATACAGGGACCTGCCCAGGGGTTCTCAGTGATTCAGGTCTGCACCTGCTGGATACGGTCACCTCCTGGACCCGCCTGCCATGCGGCCACCAGCAAGGAGTGCCGGTTGTGCCTCCTGCCCTAGCACCTGTGAGCATAACAAGTCCGGTCATTTCTTAGCTTTCCTGTGCGTGACTTCCACAACCACGTTGGAATGTTCCTTAAAGACCCCACAAGGGGGACTAACCTCGCCCACTCACAACAGAGTGGTATTGGCAGAAAACAGAATCTTCATTACAAACACATGTGGTCTGGGAAAGCTAAGCGACTTACTAAACCTGCATCTAGAAGGTGTCCTGCATCCTAGATGCCTGATGAACTCAGAGAGCCCGTTTTGTGCACAGTGGATCACAACAGCTCAGTTCCTCTTCGCCCCAAATCCTTGCTTCCCTGCTCATGACTGACCCTGTTCTCATGACCATCAGCGGGGCTTGTGACTAGTCAATTCTGATTGTGTAAAATACACTAGAAGGAGGACCTTGCGTGAGAAATGATTGAGACAGGAGAAGTCATACTTCTGCCACACTCTCTTAAAATACCAAGAAAAACTCTTAAAAACTTGAATCAGAAGATGTCAGGATACCTAGCACAGGAGGCTATGCAGCTCTGTCTGAGCGGGCCAGTCCCTCAGATCACTCACCATCTACGACTGATTTTAAAAAGACAGTGTGTACTAAGTAAACGTAATTTAACTTATATAATTTTGGAATGCTTTACAAAAAGGACAGAGTTCCTGATGTTATCTTTTTATAATTAAGAAAAGAGTTAGTTTGACCTTTGCTCCATATGTATTCAAGTGTGTTATTTAAGCCTCATTTTACTAAATGAGATGAACCATAAAGCTATGGGATATTGTAGCATGAGCAATTCAGAAGTTCTGAATACAGCTGAAAGTCTAACCCATGCAGAGAGGCTCTAAGGGCAGGGGACCTGGAACAATGTGCTTGTAGATGTCACCATAGGCTTATGTCATACACGACTTTTCAGTCTTATAATGAATTAGTTTTTTGAATTCAAAATTATTCTGTAGAAGCTGTCATAGCTGTCCTTGCTCTCCACATCACTTTGGTGATTGGGCACTAGGAATCCTGTAAAACATTTTACACCAGACCTGCCCGGCCACCAGTGATAAACCTACAATATGCTCTATATACAAAGAATCATTTAAAAGGTTTTTTAGGAGCTGGGATTCTATGAGATGACAGCTGCTTTCACCTGAAAATGCAGTAAATACGTTCCTTACAAGATTCCAATGACTGATGGGTGAGAAAACATACCGAACACCAAGTGCAAGGGGCCGGAGCCAGGCTCTCAGGGTTGCGGGCCAGGAACCAGCACCACCAGATCGGGAGCCCCAGAGCCTGGGGTCCACAGCGAAATGCAGTAGGTGCACTGGTCTGAAGTCAGGGAGTGCTCCCTGGAGGAGGAGGCAGTGGATGCAGGGTTTCCACAGCACAGAGTTTAGACGGAGGCCACCAGAGCAGGGACGACGTGGGCAGGGCACACAGGCAGGAAAGAAACCGAGCTGGAAGGAGGACACTGGGGGCTGGCAGGCTGCCCCCAGGACACGGGAGGATGTTTAGGACACGGGCTGGCCAGGGGACGAGCCTGCAAACCAGGTAAGGACATTGCACTGTGAGGGGTACTGAGTGTCTGAGCCAGGAAGGGTGACATGGTCCCTAGGCAAGGGGAACCCAGGGAGGCTTCCAGGTGCAGACCGGCACCTGCTCCAGTGGGATGATCCAGCAGGGCCTGGAGTGGGGGAGGGGAGTGGGGCTGCTGTGAACCTGGGCTGGGAATCTATCTTTACAGACTGTATCTGAAATGGAGCTAATTAGTGATCAGGATTGAATGAAATGGAGTGAGACCAGTTCTTGGAAAGTTGCAAGGTGGTTTGCCTCCTGGTGGCCAGCCTGGCTTTTGTCGTTGTTTGGTTTCCCTTCTTTTCCAACCAACTGCCATGAAGTAAGCGTCTGGCAGAGTTCCAGTGACTAGCTGGTCAAGACCTGAGCTGAGATCACGTCAGACACTTAACCTACTGAGCCACCCAGGCAATGCAGGTTGTGAATGATTTTTTTAAAAACCTCTTCTCTTTAAGGTGGTGAAGTTCATTTTGGGCTGCTATGTAATGAAGCCACATGACCACTAGGTGGAGGTGTTCTACAGCGCAGAGCACACTGCCCTTCTGCAAAGACTTCATTATTTTTTTTTTAATTTTTAATATTTTTTATTTTTTATAAACATATATTTTTATCCCAGGGGTACAGGTCTGTGAATCACCAGGTTTACACACTTCACAGCACTCACCAAAGCACATACCCTCCCCAATGTCCATAATCCCACACCCTTCTCCCAAACCCCCTCCCCCCAGCAACCCTCAGTTTGTTTTGTGAGATTAAGAGTCACTTATGTTTTGTCTCCCTCCCAATCTCATCTTCTTTCATTTATTCTTCTCGTACCCACTTAAGCCCCCATGTTGCATCACCACTTCCTCATATCAGGGAGATCATATGATAGTTGTCTTTCTCCGCTTGACTTATTTCGCTAAGCATGATACGCTCTAGTTCCATCCATGTTGTCGCAAATGGCAAGATTACATTTCTTTTGATGGCTGCATAGTATTCCATTGTCTATATATACCACATCTTCATGATCCATTCATCTGTTGATGGACATCTAGGTTCTTTCCATAGTTTGGCTATTGTGAACATTGCTGCTATAAACATTCGAGTACACGTGCCCCTTTGGATACGTTTGTATCTTTAGGGTAAATACCCAATAGTGCAATTGCTGGGTCATAGGGCAGTTCTATTTTCAACATTTTGAGGAACCTCCATGCTGTTTTCCAGAGAGGTTGCACCAGCTTGCATTCCCACCAAAAGTGTAGGAGGGTTCCCCTTTCACCGCATCCTCTCCAGCATCTGTCATTTCCTGACTTGTTGATTTTAGCCATTCTGACTGGTGTGAGGTGATATCGCATTGTGGTTTTGATTTGTATTTCCCTGATGCCCAGTGATATGGAGCACTTTTTCATGTGTCTGTTGGCCATCTGGATGTCTTCTTTGCAGAAATGTCTGCTCATGTCCTCTGCCCATTTCTTGATTGGATTATTTGTTCTTTGGGTGTTGAGTTTGCTAAGTTCTTTATAGATTCTGGACACTAGTCCTTTACCTGATATGTCGTTTGCAAATATCATTCTGTCAGTTGTCTTTTGATTTTGTTAACTGTTTCCTTTGCTGTGCAAAAGCTTTTGATCTTGATGAAATCCCAATAGTTCATTTTTGCCCTTGCTTCCCTTGCCTTTGGCGTTGTTCCTAGGAAGATGTTGCTGCGGCTGAGGTCGAAGAGGTTGCTGCCTGTGTTCTCCTCAAGGATTTTGATGGATTCCTTTCACACATTGAGGTCCTTCATCCATTTTGAGTCTATTTTCGTGTGTGGTGTAAGGAAATGGTCCAATTTCATTTTTCTGCATGTGGCTGTCCAATTTTCCCAGCACCACTTATTGAAGAGGCTGTTTTTTTTCCATTGGACATTCTTTCCTGCTTTGTCGAAGATTAGTTGACCATAGAGTTGAGGGTCTATTTCTGGGCTCTCTATTCTGTTCCATTGATCTATGGGTCTGTTTTTGTGCCAGTACCATGCTGTCTTGATGATGACAGCTTTGTAATAGATTGAAGTCCGGAATTGTGATGCCACCAACGTTGGCTTTCTTTTTCAATATCCCTTTGGCTATTCGAGGTCTTTTCTGGTTCCATATAAATTTTAGAATTATTTGTTCCATTTCTTTGAAAAAGATGGATGGTACTTTGATAGGAATTGCATTAAATATGTAGATTGCTTTAGGTAGCATAGACATTTTCACAATATTTATTCTTCCAATCCAGGAGCATGGAACATTTTTCCATTTCTTTGTGTCTTCCTCAATTTCTTTCATGAGTACTTTATAGTTTTCTGAGTATAGATTCTGTGTCTCTTTGGTTAGGTTTATTCCTAGGTATCTTATGGTTTTGGGTGCAATTGTAAATGGGATTGACTCCTTAATTTCCCTTTCTTCTGTCTTGCTGTTGGTATAGAGAAATGCAACTGATTTCTTTGCATTGATTTTATATCCTGACACTTTACTGAATTCCTGTATAAGTTCTAGCAGTTTTGGAGTGGAGTCTTTTGGGTTTTCCACATATAGTATCATATCATCTGCGAAGAGTGATAATTTGACTTCTTTGCTGATTTGGATGCCTTTAATTTCCTTTTGTTGTCTGATTGCTGAGGCTAAGACTTCTAGTACTATGTTGAATAGCATTGGTGATAATGGACATCCCTGCCGTGTTCCTGACCTTAGCGGAAAAGCTTTCAGTTTTTCTCCATTGAGAATGATATTTGTGGTGGGTTTTTCATAGATGGCTTTGATGATATTGAGGTATGTGCCCTCTATCCCTACACTTTGAAGAGTTTTGATCAGGAAGGGATGCTGTACTTTGTCATATGCTTTTTCAGCATCTATTGAGAGTATCATATGGTTCTTGTTCTTTCTTTTATTGATGTGTTGTTGTATCACATTGACTGATTTGCGGATGTTGAACAACCTTGCAGCCCTGGAATAAATCCCACTTGGTCCTGGTGAATAATCCTTTTAATGTACTGTTGAATCCTATTGGCTAGTATTTTGTTGAGTATTTTCGCATCTGTGTTCATCAAGGATATTGGTCTATAGCTCGCTTTTTTGGTGGGATCCTTGTCTGGTTTTGGGATCAAGGTGATGCTGGCCTCATAAAATGAGTTTGGAAGTTTTCCTTCCATTTCTATTTTTTGGAACAGTTTCAGGAGAATAGGAATTAGTTCTTCTTTAAATGTTTGGTTGAATTCCCCCAGGAAGCTGTCTGGCCCTGGGCTTTTGTTTGTTTGGAGATTTTAAATGACTGTTTCAATCTCCTTACTGGTTATGGGTGTGTTCAGGCTTTCTATTTCTTCCTGGTTCAGTTGTGGTAGTTTATACGTTTCTAGGAATGCATCCATTTCTTCCAGATTGTCAAATTTATTGCCATAGAGTTGCTCATAGTATGTTCTTATAATAGTTTGTATTTCTTTGGTGTTAGTTGTGATCTCTCCTCTTTCATTCATGATTTTATTTATTTGGGTCCTTTCTCTTTTCTTTTTGAAAAGTTGGGCCAGGGGTTTATCAATTTTATTAATTCTTTCAAAGAACCAGCTCTTACTTTCCTTGATTTGTTCTATTGTTTTTTTGGTTTCTATTTCAATGATTTCTGCTCTGATCTTTATGATTTCTCTTCTCCTGCTGTGCTTAGGGTTTCTTTCTTGTTCTTTCTCCAGCTCCTTTAGGTGTAGGGTTAGATTGTGTACCTGAGACCTTTCTTGTTTCTTGAGAAAGGCTTGTACCGCTATATATTTTCCTCTCAGGACTGCCTTTGTTCTGTCCCACAGATTTTGAACCGTTGTATTTTCATTATCATTTGTTTCCATGATTTTTTTCAATTCTTCTTTAATTTCCCGGTTGACACATTCATTCTTTAGGAAGATGCTGTTTAGTCTCCATGTATTTTGGTTCTTTTCAAACTTCCTTTTGTGGTTGAGTTCTATCTTTAGAGCATTGTGGTCTGAAAATATGCAGGGAATGATCCCAATCTTTTGATACTGGTTGAGTCCTGATTTAGGACCGAGGATGTGATCTATTCTGGAGAATGTTCCATGTGCACTAGAGAAGAATGTGTATTCTGTTGCTTTGGGATGAAATGTTCTGAATATATCTGTGATGTCCATCTGGTCCAGTGTGTCGTTTAAGGCCTTTATTTCCTTGCTGATCTTTTGCTTGGATGATCTGTCCATTTCAGTGAGGGGAGTGTTAAAGTCCCCTACTATTATTGTATTATTGTTGATGTGTTTCTTTGATTTTGTTATTAATTGGTTTATATAGTTGGCTGCTCCCACGTTGGGGGCATAAATATTTAAAATTGTTAAATCTTCTTGTTGGACAGGCCCTTTGAGTATGATATAGTGTCCTTCCTCATCTCTTATTATAGTCTTTGGCTTAAAATCTAATTGATCTGATATGAGGATTGCCACTCCTGCTTACTTCTGATGTCCATTAGCATGGTAAATTCTTTTCCACCCCCTCACTTTAAATCTGGAGGTGTCTTCGGGCTTAAAATGAGTTTCTTGGAGGTAACATATAGATGGGTTTTGTTTTTTTATCCATTCTGATACCCTGTGTCTTTTGACAGGGGCATTTAGCCCATTAACATTCAGGGTAACTATTGAGAGATATGAATTTAGTGCCTTTGTATTGCCTGTAAGGTGACTGTTACTGTATAGGGTCTCTGTTCCTTTCTGATCTACCACTTGTAGGCTCTCTCTTTGCTTAGAGGACCCCTTTCAAGATTTCCTGTAGAGCTGGTTTGGTGTTTGCAAATTCTTTCAGTTGTTGTTTGTCCTGGAAGCTTTTAATCTCTCCTTCTATTTTCAATGATAGCCTAGCTGGATATAGTATTCTGGGCTGCATGTTTTTCTCATTTAGTGCTCTGAAAATATCATGCCAGCTCTTTCTGGCCTGCCAGGTCTCTGTGGACAAGTTAGCTGCCAATCTAATATTTTTACCATTGTATGTTACAGACTTCTTTTCCTGGGCTGCTTTCAGGATTTTCTCTTTGTCACTGAGATTGTAAATTTTACTATTAGGTGACGGGGTGTGGGCCTATTTTTATTGATTTTGAGGGGCGTTCTCTGAACCTCTTGAATTTTGATGCTAGCTCCCTTTGCCATATTGGGGATATTCTCCCCAAATAATTCTCTCTAGTATACCTTCTGCACCCCTCTCTCTTTCTTCTTCTTCTGGAATCCCACTTCATTATTTTAAAAGATTTTATTTTGACGGGGTGGGGGACTTCTCCTGTCTCAATCATTTCTCACGCAAGGTCCTCCTTCTAGTGTATTTTACACAATCAGAATTGACTAGTCACAAGCCCCGCTGATGGTCATGAGAACAGGGTCAGTCATGAGCAGGGAAGCAAGGATTTGGGGCGAAGAGGAACTGAGCTGTTGTGATCCACTGTGCACAAAACGGGCTCTCTGAGTTCATCAGGCATCTAGGATGCAGGACACCTTCTAGATGCAGGTTTAGTAAGTCGCTTAGCTTTCCCAGACCACATGTGTTTGTAATGAAGATTCTGTTTTCTGCCAATACCACTCTGTTGTGAGTGGGCGAGGTTAGTCCCCCTTGTGGGGTCTTTAAGGAACATTCCAACGTGGTTGTGGAAGTCACGCACAGGAAAGCTAAGAAATGACCGGACTTGTTATGCTCACAGGTGCTAGGGCAGGAGGCACAACCGGCACTCCTTGCTGGTGGCCGCATGGCAGGCGGGTCCAGGAGGTGACCGTATCCAGCAGGTGCAGACCTGAATCACTGAGAACCCCTGGGCAGGTCCCTGTATTTCAGGTTTGGATGGCCACAAAGACTTGAGGGGATTTCACTGTTATGTTTGGAGTCCCTGGGTCACAGATAGGGGAAGGTATGATGGGGACCTTATGACGGGAGCCAGCCTGACCACCCTGGTGGGCCCAGGAGGGGGCTCACAGCCTCTGCCTGGCGATGTTGAGTCATCAGGGAGAGAGGAAATGCTAACAATTTATGATCAGTCTTCAACCTGTATTCTCATTTTCAACCTTACTTTCCTTCTCAGGTAAGAGAACCAAGACTCTGGTACTGCCTGGGACAGTTCCAAAATATATAAACAGTCTTTCATCACCTGAAACTGACAGAGAGGAGACATTTCAGTTCATTAATGGTGATGTGGAACTGAGATTTGTGCGTTCTGCTGAGGCTCAGGGGCCCTGGACCCCAGCTCCTGGCCACCTTTCAGACGCTGTTCATCTGTTACTCTCTGAAAGAAAAGGACACTGCACCTTTCTGTTTTCATTCCTCCTTTTACTTCTTCCAACCTGGCCTGGCTCCACAAATCATTGCCCATGGGATTCCTGTGCCTTCCTCTTAGTCTATAAATCACAAGCACCCCTTCCCTCCTCCATGGTGGGGGCTAGACAGGGCATCACTGTCCCTTCGGTTTTGCATGGAAAGAGTGGAAGTCCATGAAGAGTCAAAGATGTAGGCACGGACACTGCAGGATAGTCGAACTCTGCATTAGAGCTAATTAACAGATACTGTTTTCTTCCCTGGTTTGTCACACTGCTTCACTAAGATGACATGTATGCCACATGTGGGCAGAAGCTTTTACAACCCTAGTTTGTAGCAGCCACCACTGCGTCCTGGGAGTGGGTGGCCAGGGGCTGAGGTGGGGTGCTGCCCTGGCGAGAGGGGGCAGGGAGCCCAGGCGAAGCAGTGCTAAGCATTCTCACAGCCCTTGATCTTCCCTGTTACTACCCTGGGCCATGGTAGGACTCTGTGGGCAGATCATGTGGTCTCCAGGTCTCTCCCAGTGGGTCCAGCTGAGAAGCCAGGATCCCAGAACACAGACCCCCAGCAGTTTGGTAAACTGTTGGTGGCACAGAGCAGGGCAGTAAGCCCAGGGATGAGACAGGCAGAATCCCCACAAAAGCAACAGAACATGTCAGCAGCTCCTCTGGGCTGAAGTGAACCTTCGAGAAACAGGCATTTAATGTAAAACACCACCCTTGTATCAGGACACGCAAGCACACTTACATCACGTTCAGTGCAAGTGTTCTCAAAAACACAAACTAAAGGCTTCGAGGCATGAGAATGGAATGAGAGAATTATATCTTTTAATATTTCCACAATACTTGAGGTGGGTTCATAGAATGAAAAAAAAGTAGTCAAAGTATTTTTTTCTAAATCACTGCTTAAGCAGCTATAAACATTTAGAAGAAAAACAACCCAGGACAGAAATCTAATAGAGACTGCACACATTCATGAATCTGTCTGACCCCTAACAAGCTTAGTTTGGGAGGTATGGAGCGTTTCCTACATTAGAAGCGAAATTATAAGTCGTTAAAATGCCCACTTGATCATAGTACAGAACATTTTTATGGCTTCACTTGAATGCTTACTTCAGAATTTTCTCTGAAATGTATTCAGAGCAGAGACAGTTAAACAATAAAAGTGAGGTATTGTAAGACCATAATACTAACTCAGGAATAGTTGGGGTAGAAAAACCACTGTCCCTGGCTCAGCCTTTTCACATGTTACGTTTGTTTGTTTGTTTGTTTGTTTGTTTTTTTTAGGGGGGTGGGTAAAGTTTTGAATGAAGGAAGGATGGTCATTCAATGCTCACAGGAAGGAGTGCCAGAATTTTCTGCCTTTCTTTCCATGTGAAGCAGGCCTGTGAGGGGCTAAGCTGTACCTTTCTCCTCTAGATGTCCCTGGCTTCTTCTGATGTGGAATCTTGGCTCTCTCTGCTGTCCTTTAAACTCCTGGGCATTGGTGAAATCTTGCCATGGGGTCTTTCTTTTAGTCAGGGTTTGTAGGGCTTCTAACTAAGCCCATCTGTCCAAACCCTCCACATGCTGACATGGGTAGCTGTGGCATGAGACAAAGGGTAGTTTGAAGGCATGAGACCGATGAAGGATTGACCCAAGACAGACAGTCACTCAGCACCCTAGTCTTGATGTTTGTTTCTTGGTGTTTCCCCTGAGAATTCCTACTTTGTGATTCCATGACTCAGCAGTCCTATTTGGTAGGAAAACCAAGGAGTATGTGTAGATAAAACCTCCTGTCAGTAAGTGGATTCCTCCCAGCACATGCCCTAGTGTGGGGGACATTGTTCCAGAAACCTCCCACCCTCAGTCTCAGGGGCAGGCCTCTCGGGGGATGACCCCTTGGCCAAGAAACTTTCCAGACCGCAACCTCTGTTTTTTTCTTTCTTTCCATAAAAAACAGCCTGATTAACCTTAACACACAGGGTCAACGCATGGATTTCTTGAGATCCTGCTTATGGAAAAAATCACATTTAGTGTCCTAGAAACAGATCTCATCACAGGTGAGCCCTTTTCTTTAGTTGTCTCTCTGTGTGGTTCAAGCCAGCAGAGAGACTGATGGGGGGTCCTCTTCCAGGCTCCATGTCTACCCTGTTCAACCAATACATTTGGATGAAGAAATGAAGGAAAGAACCTGACTTAAAAGAATGCCACAAAAGGGTGTTTCCATTTCAGAAAGGGACCTCTCCAGATTGAAAAGCTTTTATGACTCATGGTAAATCAAAAGTTTGAGGCCTTGCCGGCCTCTTGGACTCTGTGGGGAAGAATAGGGGGGATGTTTTGAAAGGCAGTGACCATTTCTAGGACTTTCAAATCCTACATCCTAGTTTTCCCCGTGATTGCAAAGTCGAGGTCGCTTACGTGTTTCGTCCTATTCTGTAGCTGATCGATTGCAGGTCTCTGCTCGTCTGCTTAAGCCTCAGGTGTGAGGCTTCAATCACTAATTCGCTGTCTTGCTTTCTTAGCATTTTACATGAATGAGATAAATCTTTGCTTTTGTTCATCTGTAGAAAATACTATGTATTATATTGGCATTTCTGAGATGTTTGTAGGAAAAGTTTGTGATAAAACGTGGGAAGACCCACTCTCCTAGATGAGGGAGAACTTTCTTCTAAAGCTTCGTCTAATGTCTGTGAAATAATCCAGAAGAGAGGTGGCAACAAGCAACCTTGCTTTACAAAGCAGACAACAGCAACAAACTTTCCTGCTCTTCATCAGTTACATGGATTGATTCATGGGAAGGCGGGAGTGGTTAGGGGAGTGGCTAGAGGAGGGGTTAGACAAGTGGTTGGAAGAGAGGTTAGGGGAGGGGTTAGAGGAGGGGGTTAGGGTTGTGAGCGAGGTGCTCTGAGCCAAGGTCCTGAGTCAGGGCTTCATGAGGAGGAAACCCTCCACAAGCACAGAACATCACCATCATTAGCATTTTGTGAATACTTTGTTAACGCATTTTCTCCTCTCTTGCGTACTTCAAAAGTTAGTTCAAGAATCTCAGGAGCACCAGCTGGCTCAGTCAGTTAAGGCACCAAGTCTCGGTTTGAACTCAGGTCAGGATCTCAGGTCCTGAGAACCGGTGGGCCCAGGCTCACCGCTCAGTGTGGAATTTGCTTGTCCTTCTCCCTCCCTCCTCTACTCCTCCCCCTCTGCCCCTCCCCTCCCAATAGATAGAGTCTAGAAAACAAAATTTTCAGTTAATGTAAATTTCATGAAATTTTGGAAACCGATGGTCTTCCATTACATAAGTGGCCAAACACCATTGGAAATGGACTGCGAGGATGCGTAGCAAAGCTCCTCTGTCACGGGGAGAGGCATGGTCCATAGTTGTGTGCACACAAGCTTCCGGGGGAGATCCCCATCATAGGAGTCGGCGTGCGGGATGCCTGCCCTCAGGGTGCCCTCCCCACTCCCCTGTTCACACCAGGGCATTCCTGGCCCCTGCCATGGTGTTTGTCACAGTCCAACAGCAACAGCTGCTGGGTATCTCTCAGTATGGGATGGGCTCGGTCTCTGGGTGTTTCTGAGAAGGCCTTGCAGTCTACAACATGCATGATCATAAGTAATGGTATCATGATAAGCAGAAACTTAGCCCCTGCCCTTGTGAGTCTCTGGCAGAGATCTCTGTGTAGCGTCGTGCTGAGGGTTCTCTGTGGAGTCTCTGTGTGGGTGTCTGTCAGAGGTCTCTGTTAGAGCTCTCTGTGCACTGTCTCTGTGTTGGGTCTCTGTGTGGGTCTCCCATCAGAGCGATGTGTGGGGGGACCCTGGAGGACAATGTTGGGCTGGGCGCGGGACATGCAGGGGGCGCCCTCCTAGAGACTCCACCCTCCTTCTGGACACATCCCTTCCAGCCGGGGACGGGAGAAGCCTCATCTGAGGGCCTCCTGCCCCTCCAGGCTCTGGGGTAACCAAGACCAGGAGCCAGGCCAGTCCCTTGGCCTCTGAGTCCCCACCAGTCCCCTGGGAGCTACAGGTGTACGTAAAGGGTCACAGACCACAAGTCCGTCTGGGGACCCCAGTCCTACAAGCTTATCAAATTGTGCAGAAATTCACTTCTCTGCCTGAAGGCTTTGCTGCCTCTGGGCACCTGGCCGTCTGTGTGGGAGCTCAGGTGGCTTCTGTACAACCCCCACCCCTACTACCCCCCCCCCCCCCCCCTGGGATTGGCAGCTGGAGTGGGGCACAGACCCTGCGGGGACAGCCCCAGGGCCTCTAACTTCTCCCCTCTGGACCCATAGGTGGCAGTGGGACACCAAGGATCTTCAGTCGTCACATCAGGCATGGGCACACTCTGTCACTTGGCCTCCTTCCTGGCATCCCACCCTAAGTACAGGGGCCCCTGCCCACAGCCACACTCCCTCAATCCCCCAAGAGGGGAAGGGGGTGCTGGTGGGCAGGCCCCTTCAGTGCCCTGGGCCTGGGCAGGTGGGACCCTGGGGATCTCTGTGGCACGCCCCACACACCCTCAGTACCGGGTTCGAGCTTGTCCCTTGTGGATCTGAGTGTGAGAAGAGGGGCTGAGGGAGCTAAGACGGGATTCCCTGGGGTGAGAAGGCTCCGGGGGTGGCCCTCCTCTACTCCCCACAGGAGACTGCGGGGAGTGGGACAGGATTTCTCACCTCTGCCCTCAAGGCCAGTCTTGTGTCTCCCAACTGCGGGCCCCACTCTGACCTAGGATTCCGTCTTCCTAAAGCCTCCGCGGGATTTCTGCCTCGCAAACCCTCCCTAAAGCCACACGAGCTCCAGGTGGATGGAAAGCAGGAGAGGTCCTGGTCTGGGTCTTGTTCACCTTGTCATGGAAACTGAAGGAGAGGGAGGAAGGGGGCAGGGGTGGACCCCGAGATAAACCATCCTCCAAGGCCCCATTCATTCTGGAAACCAAAGCAGGTCCTCGGGGAGAGCAGACCCTGATCCTTCCCTCCCACCGCAGCAGGACACACACAGAGGCCAGCACCACTCTTGAGGGGGAAAAAAAAAAATCACATTTATTTTGGGGAAGCAAAGTAACTGTGGCATGAAGACGCCATTAGCCCATAGATGATGTACTAATGTGAGAACAAAAAGTTTTTCTCTCCACTGTCTGCGTTTTTTCTTGGGGGAAAGTTGTTCTTCCAGGAAAGGCGTGAGAAGCACACAGTGGCTGGCCAGGTGAACTGTCTTTTTTAAGGAGGCAGCGCCTGGGGCAGTGGGCCTGTAGGGTGCGGCCTGAAGGGCCCCCTACCAGGGACCCGTTCTGGCAGGGTCTGCTCGGGCACTCTGGCACCCTGGTGGGGAAGGGCCACCCGATCCACTCGGTCTTGTTGGCATAGTTGTGGCCCCTGGGGGTGCCCTGTGGACTGGCTGTCTCCCTCATGACTCTCCTCTGCTCTTGGTAGGAGAGAACCCTGTGATAGCAGACATTGGGGTCTGCTGAAGCCTGGAGATCCTTTTTGCACCAGTCAACCTTCGGGACCCTGAGTCCCTGGTTGGGCAACATTTTCTCCTCTAGGATTTGCTCCACAGCCCTCACGACCACCTGAGCCTCGGCAGAAGCCCTGTCCATGGCTGACCTGCCCATGACTTGTCCCCGGCCCTGGGATGATGAAGACTTGCCCTTTTGAAGGGAATCTTCCAGTCCTCTGCCTTTACTGGGAAAGAACCACTGAAGCAAGTGCGTCATCCTTCTCCTGAAGTAGTTTTCCGGAGGCGCCTCCTCTTTCTTCAGCAAGATCTCACAGGCCTTGCTTCCCGAGGCCTCTCCTGACTCCTTGCTCTGGACTGGATGTCTCACCTCACTGATCTGGAGGAGCTTCATTTCTGACCACTCCTTGGCGGGCTCTCTCGAGGGGGACCTCGTGGAGCTCTCTATCTCCACGGGGGGGACACATGACCTGCTCAGGCTCTTACATTGGTGCTCCAGTCCCAGGGGTCCTGGCTGCCTGTGGGGGCTCTGGCCACGGGATCTTTGGCCATGCAGCACCTCAGAAGTAGATGTGTCTTCACTGGACCTGCTCTGGAAGCTAGACAGAGATCCCTGAGAAGCCAAGATGTCAGCAGCAAGGAACATGTTGGACTGACAGTCTTGAAGGAGACTCTCCGTCTCACAGTCTTGAAGGAGGACCCCAGTTTCACAGTCTTGTAGGCACACGGTGGGGGTGGCATCACGAAGCCGGTTCTCTGACTCCATCAAATTCTGGGGCTCCGATCCCCTGCGCCGTGCCTCAAGGCGTAGCTCTTCGAGGTCTCGGGTGACCAACTTTGTACGTTGCAAGGGACTGTCACTTTTCTCTGCAGACCCTGATCTTCTCAGCTTGCCACGGAGGCCCTTGGTTGTTGGCCAGCACACGGGGTTCTAAGGTGACTCCCCAGGCAGGGGCCTCCTTGAAGTCCCCCACCTCCCCGGGCACTTTGGCACTCAGATTCTGGTGCTCTAAGTTGAGCTCTAGCATGGTCATGTCCCGTGAGGCCCGACCCCCATTCACCCTCCTTAGCTCCTTTGTGGCCATTGCTGGACTTGGACTTGACTCCAAGCTGCTGTTCATAAGAGTCCTAGAGACAGTCTCACTGTGCCAGATTCTGCCCACAAAGCTGTATGTGAAGGTCCGAGAAGGTGACCTGGGCCCCTCTCCAGCTAGAGGGCCACCCTGAGGTGAGGTCCCTTCCAGAGCCTGCTGGATTTCCTCACACGTAGGCTGGGGAACACCGAGGGGACCCCCCCAAGTGGGGTAAGACTCTTTCATCACCTCTCCTTGATAGGGCTGAGAAGGATTTCCCACGAACTTGGTGCCCAAGCCAGCCTTGGATATGCAGGTGGCTGAGAGGGAAGGGAAGGACTGGGAGAGGAGGAAGCCTTTCTTTAACTTGAAGAGGTTTATTGTCTTGAGAACCTTGAGGGGGAGGCCCCAACGGTGCTTCACCCTGAGCCTTTTGATATGTGCTTCTAGCATCCGCTGAGCATATGGACTGAGGATGGAAAAATTGTGGGGGGGCTCCCAGCACTTGGAAAGCGCTGGCTTTCCAGGTTTCCCGTGAGGGGTTGGCTTTCTGGGAAGGTCCGAGGAGTGGTGGGCAGCAAGCCTGGAAGGATGAACATCCAAAGGCATCTGACCCTCTCTGAACTGCCCCAACTTCCTTAAATGGGCTCTCAGGTCCTTCTCTAGGAGCTTCCCGTCTGTGCTGCTTGTGGAGGGCTTCATGTCTGTGTCTGACTCCTCACGATTTCTTCCTGGAGCCTTCTCTGGAGAGCTCGCTGAGCCCCTGTGTAGATCTTTCTGGATCCTCCCTGCACTGGACCTTGAATCCTTGCCCAGTCTTTTTCTTGGCACGGTCCTTCCTGGGTACCTGGACCCAGTCTTCTGTGTGGCCTGGCAGCTTCCATTTGTAGACTCAGACTTGGCCTGGGGACTGTGCCAGCTGTGTGCCTGGGGCACCTTCTGGAACTCTTGGTGAGGCTGTATCTCTAGGGATAGCTGGATCCTGCAGGACGGGCCCCTTCCTTGCTTCATGAGCCTCTTCCAAAGGTGCCAATCCGGTTGCTCCCAGAGCTCAGAGTCGATCAATTCTCCAGGAAGGACAGGGGCTGACCCATGGCCCTCGGGGGCCTGGCCACCCTGCGGAAGGTCAGGAGGACCTTGGCTAAAGACTTGCGGAGATCTTTTCATCACAGGGGGTACCTTGCCCCTTTCTAGTTGCTTCTCCAGAAAGTGATATTCCAGGTTTTGAAAAGCAGTTGGCGTGTAAGACGGTGTCTTCTGGGCTACAGGGCAAGACACCTGGCACCTCCCCATCACGGGTGGCAGAGACGAGAGTCCAACTGGGACAGAGGGTGCAAGGCCTGCCTGGGTCTGGGGCTCAGTTAGAGGCCTGAGATGGGACTGATCCAGAGGAAGGGGCTGGGGCTGAGTCAGAGGGAGGGGCTGGGGCTGAGTCAGAGGGAGGGCCTTGGGCTGAGTCAGAGGGAGGGGATGGGGCAGGGGCTGAGTCAGAGGGAGGGGCTTGGGCTGAGTCAGAGGGAGGGGCTTGGGTTGGGTCAGAGGGAGGGGCTTGGGCTGAGTCAGAGGGAGGGGGGGGGGGGCTGAGTCAGAGGGAGGGGCTTGGGCTCAGAGTCAGAGGGAGGGGCTTGGGTTGGGGGTCAGAGGGAGGGGCTTGGGCTGAGTCAGAGGGAGGGGCTTGGGTTGGGTCAGAGGGAGGGGCTTGGGCTGAGTCAGAGGGAGGGGCTGGGGCAGTGGCTGGTCCAGAGGGAGGGGCTGGGGCTGTGTCAGAGGGAGGAGCTGGGGCTGTGTCAGAGGGAGGGGCTGTGGAAGGGGCTGAGTCAGAAGGAGGGGCTTGGGCTGAGTCAGAAGGAGGGGTTGGGGCAGGGGCTGAGTCAGAGGGAAGGGCTGGGGCTGAGTCAGAGGGAGGGGCTGGGGAAGGGGCTGAGTCAGAGGGAGGGGCTTGGGCTGAGTCAGAGGGAGGGGCTGGGGCAGGGGCTGAGTCAGAGGGAGGGGCTTGGGTTGAGTCAGAGGGAGGGGCTTGGGCTGAGTCAGAGGGAGGGGCTGGGGCCGGGGCCAGTCCAGAGGGAGGGGCTGGGGTTGAGTCAGAGGGAGGAGCTGGGGCTGAGTGAGAGGGATGGGCTGGGGAAGGGGCTGAGTCAGAGGGAGGGGCTGGGGAAGGGGCTGAGTCAGAGGGAGGGGCTGGGGCTGAGTCAGAGGGAGGGGCTGGGGCTGAGTCAGAGGGAGGGTTTGGGGCTGAGATGGAGGAAGGGGCAGGGACTGGGACAATCTGAGGGTCAAGGGTTGGGGCCTGGCTGAAGGGTCATGTAAGTCATGGGTCAGGGAGAGGCGTGGAACCACGTTGCCCTGAATCTGCAGTGGCAAGGCATGAGAGAGCTCATTGAATATGACAGACGGGAACTCCAATGGGGGATCGGTCACCCTGACAGTGGCCACCAGGGACTCGCTGTGCAGAAAGGGGAGACCCCAGAAGAGCTGGAGGCATTTCTGCTCTAAATTGTCCCTTGGAATCTTGGGACGTGGGGGCTTCTCAGGACCAAGCAGCTGTTTTGCTTTGCCCCTCATGCTCCAGAAGGACGGGCGGCCCATGGTGTCCTGCCCGTCACCTGGGGACTTGAACATTCTCCCGAAAGAGGTCAGCTGGTATTTTGACCTTTCTTTCTTGTCCTTCTCCCTCCAAGACCTCAGTTCTTTTCTATTGGCAGTGAGTATCTCCAGAAGCTTCTGGACGTCTGGGTTGATGGAAGGGGGGATCCTAGTCTCTTCCTGTCTGGGTGTGGGGGGTCTCCCCAGAACAAGGCTTCTGGTGGGCCATGGGACAGAGGTGCTTGACGGGACTCCAAGCATGTTGAGGTGGACAGGTTCCAGGCATTGGCAGCTGCCTGCCACCAGGACAGGGCCGAAATGGGGCAGTGTGAGCGGCCCAGGCCCAAGATGGCTGGGACAGGAGAAGCTGACCTGTCAGCTGACCAAGGCGTGTGCGGAGCCGAGCTCTGTGGGATGGGGCACGGCATGGGTGCCCTTGAGTCACACTGAGGGAGAGTCAAAGGAGAGTCTGGCTGCTCTGGGGCCAAGGAGGCTGTCAGAGGCCCAGGGCAGGCCTCTGAAGGAGGGAGACATGACGGGGAAGGGGGAAGAGCAAGTGGCTGGTTTGGAAAGCCATCCGGGGGGAGGAAAGGCTCTACTAGCCAGGAAGTAGTCAGGGAGGAGTGTGAAGCAACGGAAATTGAGGTCATTGGTCCTGCTGGCAGGGTGGCGGCCAGAGGCCGAGGAGACCCCGTCAGTGGAGTTAGGGCAGGTGATGGGGCCACAGCGGGAGTAGCATCTTGCAGAGGCTCCCTGCATGGCTGACGGGCTCCAGCTGGCACCCCTCGGCGCACCTGCCCAGGGGCTGCTTGATGTAAGAACTGGTGAAAGCCCCCCTGGTCAGAGAGCCTCTCCAGGTGGCTGTGGGAGACAGGAGGCATGAGCTGCCGCTGTAGCAGTTGGGTCTGGGAGCGGTCCCCACGGCCGTCCACGCCCCACACCCACATCACAATGCTCCTGCTGTCCCTCACCCTGAGTCTTTGGTCACAGTCTGTCCCCATGGCTCCTCCCAGCCCCCACAAACAGCCCCAGAGGCTGTTACCTGCAGCCCAGGGGTCACACCATAGACTCAGGAAGGCCAACCCAGGGGAGAAGGGGCAGATTCTTTACCTTTCCAGAAAGGAGAACAGGTCTTGAACCTCTTCTAGATTCTTCAGAAATTCTCTGAAACCTGGAAACAGGAGACCAGGTCACAGCAGAAGACAGGGTCCAGGGATCTTACGGGAGGCTGGGTACAATGTCCCATTAGGGGAGACCTTTGGGGGATTGAACTCGGGAGCCCCAAATAGCACTGTCCAAGGCCACATGCCCGCATGGTGACTACAGGATTCATGATGGGGATCGCTTTGTCTTTCCAAAGTGCTTCCCCATTCATGACCTTGCTGGGGGAGGAAGGACTACTGTAGCCTCCAGAGGAATCTAAGCAGATTTGAACAGCTTGTCCACAGTGGGAGCAGGAGGTCCTGCCCCCAGTCCAGGCCCTGAGGCGCCTGGTTAGGGAATACCAGTTTCCAGCCCCTCAGGGCTTCATTCTGGTGCACAATCTGGGAAGCCTCCGGGTTCACTCTCCCTCCTCAGAGCCCCCAACCCCCACCCAGGGCTCTGCTTCCTGAGGGATGGGCTCAGGCCCTGGTGTCCTGGAGACAGTGGGACTGGGCCTTCAGAGCGGGGGGACACAGTGTAACTGGGGCACGCAGGGGTGAATGGCGGACACGCACCTTTCACGGTCTGATGTTTTTTGCTTCTGTTGCTCCTTCTCCGTGGCTCCACTTGGTACTGAGATAAGAGAACACGGGGAGGCTGGGACCCCCACCCCAGCAGCAGATGACCCAGTGCTCAGGGGCCTGACCTCTGCTAGAGAGGCAGCTCTTAACCTCCAGTTCTTGGCCACCAGTCACTGTGTTTGGGACGCTGCCCTGAACCCCTCCACCACACCTGGACTCCGGCCCGAGATCTTCAGGGAGAAAACCTCATGTCCCTCTAACCCTTGCCTGGTCTGGCTTATCCTGGATGGATGGGGTGGTCTACTCTCTCTCCTGAGAATACCCATTCTATTCTTTCCCATTTCAGGGGTCTTTCCAGTGACTTGGAAAAGTGGAAAGAATAATAGAAAAGATGATCGAGTTACACTCTGTTGGGTCTGGGCCAAGGGTTCCTTACCTTCCCGCTCTTCCTGTGTTTCTTGCCTTGTGGTGAGGACGGATCAGGGTGGAAGTAGGAAAGTAAAAAGACGAAGAGCCCCAGTCCACACACAAAGGCAAAGATGGCATTAACGGCCCAGAGAGTGGGACTGGGGCTCAGCCAACCATCAGTAAGGAATTCCTGAGGGAAGAGATAATTCTCCATCTCTTCCCTCTAGAAAGTAGTAATGTCCAATCGCACTGCTGCCCTCAGGTAACTGAGCCCTGAGAGTTAGTGACCGATCGCACTGCTGCCCTCTGGCAACTGAGCTCTGGGTGTGTCCATGCAGACACAAGCCTCATGCCCACATCACAGAGCTGTGGTCTGGTCACAAAGGGCCCTTGAGGGCAGGTAAGGGACACAAGTAGCCGGACCACCTCCCCTCTCCACCGCTAGCCCTGTAGTTCTGTCATCCCTCCACCCGCCCAGGCCTGACACTGCTACCCGCTCACCGTGCTAGACAGACCTTTGTCAATTTGCCTTTCATCCTGCGCGAAGCTCAGAGAATACCTGTTCCCCTTGAGATCTCCAGTTGTGTTCCATCAGTTTCATAGCTTTTAAAAATCTGTTGAGATACCACCTTACACCAGTTAGAATGGCCAAAATTAGGAAGGCAGGAAACAACGTGTGTTGGGGAGAATGTGGAGAAAGGGGAACCCTCTTCCACTGTTGGTGGGAATGCAAGTTGGTGCAGCCACTTTGGAGAACAGTGTGGAGATTGTTCAAGAAATTAAAAATAGAAATTCCCTCTGACCCTGTAATTGCACCACTGGGCATTGACCCCAAAGATACAGATGGAGTGAAAAGAAAGGCCATCTGTACCCCAATGTTTATAGCAGCAATGGCCACGGTCGCCAAACTATGGAAAGAACCCAAATGCCCTTCAATGGACGAATGAATAAGGAAATGCGGTCCATATACACTATGGAGTATGATGCCTCCATCAAAAAGGATGAATACCCAAATTTTGTAGCAACATAGACGGGACTGGAAGAGATTTTGCTGAGTGAAATAAGTCAAGCAGAGAGAGTCAATTATGTGCTTTCATTTATTTGTGGAGCATAACAAATAACATGGAGGACATGGAGAGATGGAGAGGAGAAATGAGTTGAGGGACATTGGATGGGGAGGTGAACCATGAGAGACTATGGACACTGAAAAACAACCTGAGGGTTTTGAAGGAGCAGGGGGGGGGGGGGGTTGGGGGAACCAGGCGGTAGGTATTGGGGAAGGCACGTATTGCATGGAGCACTGGGTGTGGTGCAAAAACAATGAATACTGTTACGCTGAAAAGAAAGAAAGAGAAAAAAAAAAAAAAAAAAAAAACAATCTGGAGTTGTCCTTGGAATTTTGTTTAATTCCAGGAACGTTTGTCCTCTGTGTGCAGCTCCAGTCTCCCCACATAATATGTTCTTTCCTTGCATCACCCTAGTACAAAAGAAACTCAAACTTCTTTTGTGCTTCTTTAGCCATGTACTTTTTGAAAACATCTTAAGATGTTTTATTTCAATTAATCTTCACGAACTTCAGCTAGAGGGACTTATAAAATTAATGATTATTCAAAATTTACAAAGCCGAGGAAGTAGGTAAGGACTTCCAAATGAGTTCACATTTCTCCCAGGCTTGCAGCGAACTGCTACCCAGCAGCCCCCAGTTTCTCAACATTCACGGTGCTGTCTAGAAAGTAGATTCAGTTCTGAGAATGTCTTCGGTATGGAGTGTTCTACTGACACCACGGAAAGCTGCCTGTGTGATGATGTCATGCCTCTGCCCATGGGTTCTGACTGTGGTAGGGCTGTGAGTTAGAGCCATCGCTTTTGAAAATGCTTCACCAGGACCTGGGCCAGGCTGAAGAGAGCAGGCCTTTTGAAAGAGTTATTCTACTGATAGAGCTAGAGAAAACCTGCCATTTTGTAGTAATAAAAAACAGGGACCAACCCAGTCCTGTTGAGTGGAAGGTATGTGCTCTGCAGTATCATGCTCAAGTTACAGTGAACTACCGTGAAACATCGTAAGTGTACATTACTTGGACATGCTATTGAGGAAGAGATAAAAGCGACTTGCAGAAAAATTGTGCAGGATGGTTGCATTTGTTCTAGTTTCGAAACTATACAAAATCAAATATGATTTAGCAATGCATTTACTTTGGTAAAAATATAAGGTAAACACAGAGAATAGTGAACAGGACTGATGGACAGACAGGGGGAGGGATGTACAGACGACTCCAAAGATGTGGATGATACCGCATTTCTTAAAATGGTTGGGATGTGTATGGGCTTCTTTTCCTTATTCCTTACATCTTCTATATAATTCATAAATGTCAGCTTGTAGCTTTTAAACACTAAGGTACACTCTAATGTAAACAACCCCTTTGGAAATAAAATCAGACATAACAAAAATTAAATGCCCGATAGGAAGGGAGGAGAAAAAAACTGACTGTAAGATGCTTTGTGCCCGACAAGGGTCTTTGCTGCCAAGACCTTAAAGATCCCAGTGAGACTTTCAGTTTTGAAACCTCCCCACTGCCCTTCTTATGACAAGCTGATTCCAGCTAAGATCACTTTCTGATGGTTCTCAAACCTAAAAGAAAATGCAGGCTTTTGATTCTCAGTGGATGGTATTTGATTCCTCCTGGCTGGAGATTTTCAGCAGTAAATGAAGGTATTGGGCTGTGGCTGTTAGCAAGCTGCATTCTGACTGTGCCAGGCAGCAGGGCCTGGGTCTGGCTGGCCCACCACCAGGGCTCGTGGAACAAGGTGATCGTGACGCAACAGAAAACAGAACCAGGCCTCACACTTGGGGATGGATTTTATTAAAGCAAAGAAGAGGAGGGAAAATGTGTTTGAATATAGGCCAGCGATATTCAAGCTAACAAGCCCTGAGTTTGCCAAGTGATGGAAAAAAAGGAGCTTTTCATAAATAAAACATAGGGAAAAGTAAACATTTGAGATATATAGCAGCTTTTGGAGAAATTTAGATGGGGCTTTCATGTTTGGAACATTTTGGTTGTTTAGTTATAAACACTGATCTACATATTTATGTGTAATATGTATCTTTTTGTAAGAAAAGCAGTGTTTCCATGTATTTACGCTGGGCAGACATCTGAAGTGCACTATTACATGACACTGATGCTCACAGAGATGGATTCCACTCCTGTTTTCCTCTCCCTTGTGCTTCACCTGATACATAATAAAATCTCCAATGATAGAACACAGGGTGTTCTATCTATCTATTTATTCTGTGTTCTAGAACACAGGACCACCCTGCCTTTTCTGTGATGAATGCCAAGGTTTGAGAAATGTTTTACCTGGGAGTGCTCACTCAACAGCCCAGGTGGTAGCACTGAGCAGATCTGTGCCTCAGTGTCATCTATTCAAATCCGGGAAGGTCAGTTGAGGTCCTCCTGCCCAAACGCTGGGCGGAGAGACACAAGCCCCAGATTATAGAACATTCCCTGAAATAGACAAGAACTCCCAAATGGTTCTGCATATCTCCCAGAGTTACAATGAAACCTTCTTAATATTTATGTTAGTATCTAGAGAAGGAATTTAGCTTCCAATATAAATATTTTTGTAAATAAAGCCAGTTCAGTGAGACCTGAAGGATTTTTGTGGTCCCTTTCACTACACAGAGGAGGCTCCTGCCTCATATCCTCTCTAGCCTTTTAGCTTTCTAGGATTAGTGAAGTTGCAACTACTTTGCCTCCTACCTGAGTCTTCCATCGACAGAGTGAACAGCACACATTGGAGGATAGGATAATGTGTTTCAATCATCAGATTGGCTAAGCTAAAAATGATGCTGGGGAAGGAGCAGAATCACAGGTGCTCTCATATGTGCTGGTGAGGTGTGAGTGGTGGTCATCCACTCCAGAATATTCCAGGAGGAGCTATTGAATTTTAAAAAATGGGCTTACGTGCATGTTCTCAGAGCACTGAAAAGTATGGCGCACAGAAAAGGAAACCCATCAACATGATGAAGACAACCTACCAAATTATCCCAGGATCAGAGAGGGATATGCACAAAAGTTTCAACAATTTGGGTTATTGTCATCTTTAATTGACAAGGAAGTGACAGTCCCTCCCCAGATATGATGTTGGGAGGGGTTTTTTTGTTTTTGTTTTTTTTTTTAAGATTTTATTTATCCAATTGAGAGAGAGACAGACACACACTCAGAGAGACACAGAGAGTACAAACAAGGGGACAGGCAGAGGGTGAGGGAGAAGCCGACTTCCCACTGAGCTGGGATGCCAACACAGGGCTGGGTCCCAGGATCTGAAGATCATACAGAGTCCGACACTTAATCATCTGAGCCCTGACCCCCCATTAGGAAATTTTTATGAAATGGTACTAATTAGCTTCTTGGATCCTCAAAAGACCAAGCAAGTTGAAGTGAATCTGAAGCAGACTATACTAGGACATTGGATTGTGCTGAATGTCAAGTTGATAAGACCTGTTCTGTTACACAAAGGCACTTGTAGATTCTGATTCTGCCATTTACAAGAAAACAGATGATGCATGGCTCTTCCTTGACAGTGAGATAGTCATTGGTATTTGTAGGCGGCAGGAGCAGGAAGTCTACAGGGCTCCTCTCTCTGCCAATGTTTACACACACCCCATTACAGCAAGTTTCCTTTAAAATGCACTGGTCGGGGTACCAGGTGGTGGGTATTATAGAGGGCATGGATTGTATGGAGCACTGGGTGTGGTGAAAAAATAATGATACTGTTATGCTGAAAATAAATAAATGAAAAATAAACAATAATAAAATATATATATAAAAGCACTTCCGTGGGCTGACTTGACTCGGACTAACTCCCTGGCCCCAGCGACCCCAACTACAGTCACTTGCCTGACTGGCTGGTCACCTGTGTTTCCACTTGCGCCACTGGTTACATGAAAGTATGGGGATGCTGTGTGGTCACGCTTTGTGGATCACAGTGGTGCTCGTCCTTCTCTGGAGAACACAGAATGCAGAGCATGAGTCTCCTCAGGTCTGGTGTGGAAATGGATAAATCTGTGCTGTGGCTACATTCCCTCTACCCCTTTTTAAAAATGGCCAATGTGAGCCAGAAAGGGACTGAAACTAGTTCCTAATACAGTTTCAGTTAAAAAATTATTTTGAGCAAATGTGTGCTTTTCTGAAGCTCCTAGAGGTTCTTGCACCTTTATTCAACAACATAAACCCATGGGTCACCCCCAGTTTTCCCATGATGTTAAGTGCTGACTGTCCCTTCAGGTGGTACATAACATCTGAAATGGAAAATAGTACTTAAACTCTTCAAAGATTATTGCTTTAATAAAAATGTGCAATTTACTTAACAATACTGAGCTCTGGCCCTCTCTCTAAACAGACCTGGGAAGATAAGCTGTAGTCCACGGCTTGGCCCCTGAGCCGTGTCCATAAGTATACAGCACCCCACAGATACCATTACAGTCACAGCCAAATTGACAAGAAATCCTGAAGCACCAGAAATCGCCTTAGCAATGCATTCTCTGATGCCCGGTTCATGGCTTCTGCCTGTTTCCATGTTCATGCTCTATGTAACAGCATTCATTCCATACCTGTGCCATAAATATTCATAAGAAGCCCAATGAGCGGGTAACAGAAGATGTCCTTGGAAATATTTTCCAAGGGCACATTTTTTTAAAGGCAACAGATTTTTTTCCCCCCGGAGTTTGGCATGTTTTGGAGGATGGGTTTTTCTCCACTTTCTTCATTTTCATTTTGAAATCTGAGATGCCATGATGACTCACTGGCCTTTCACTTTGTTTAGCCCTGCAGCCTTTCTTATCATTCTTTAAAAAAAAAAAAAAAAAAAAGGCCTGTGTCATCCGCCATCTTGTGCGAAGCAAGGTGGCCTCCACGTGCCCTGAGCGTCTTCTCCGCTTCTGCCTCTCGACCGCCCCTTGATCACAGACACGTCTCGGGACCGGTGCCTGAGTCGTGGCGGTGGCGGTGGCGGCTTCCACCGGCGCGGAGGAGGCGGCGGCCCCCGGCGGCCTCCACGACTTCCGCTCCCCGCCGCCGGGCATGGGCCTCAATCAGAACCGCGGACCCATGGGGCCCGGCCCTGGCCAGGGTGGCCCCAAGCCCCCATCCCGCCACCGCATCAGCAACAGCAGCAGCCACGGACGCAACAGCCGCCACCACAGCAGCCGCTGCCGCTTCAGCTGCCACCGCATCAGCCGCCGCCGCCACAGGACTCGTCCAAGCCCGTCGTTCCTCAGGGACCCGGCCCGGCTCCCGGAGTGGGCAGCGCTCCGCTGGCCTTGGGCGCGGCACCGCCTGCCACTCCTCCGACCTCCGGGGCCCCTACGGGGCCGGGCCCCACCCCGACCCCGCCTCCCGCTGTCATCTTGGAGCCCCCCCGGGGCGCCCCCTCCCGCGCCGCCGAGCAGCGGGGTCCCCACCACCCCGCCTCAGACCGGGGGCCCAGGCCCCGGGCCTAAGCAGGGCCCAGGACCCGGAGGCCCGAAGGGCGGCAAAATGCCAGGCGCCCGAAGCCCGGGTCACCCGGGCCCAAGCACTCCTGGCGGCCACGGCCACCCCAAGCCACCGCACCGAGGCGGCGGGGAGCCCCGCGGAGGTCGGCAGCACCACCTGCCCTACCACCAGCAGCACCACCAGGGCCCCCCGCCTGGCGGGCCAGGAGGCTGCAGCGAGGAGAAGATCTCGGACTCAGAGGGATTTAAAGCCAACTTGTCTCTCTTGAGGAGGCCTGGAGAGAAAACTTACACTCAGCCTTGTCGGTTGTTTGTTGGGAATCTACCTGCTGATATCACAGAGGATGAATTCAAAAGACTTTTTGCTAAATATGGAGAACCAGGAGACGTTTTTATCAATAAAGGCAAAGGATTTGGGTTTATTAAACTTGAATCTAGGGCATTGGCTGAAATTGCCAAAGCTGAACTTGATGATACACCCATGAGAGGTAGACAGCTTCGGGTTCGTTTTGCCACACACGCTGCCGCTCTCTCCGTTCGAAATCTTTCACCTTACGTTTCCAATGAACTGTTGGAAGAAGCCTTTAGCCAATTTGGTCCTATTGAAAGGGCTGTTGTAATTGTGGATGATCGTGGGAGATCTACAGGGAAAGGCATTGTTGAATTTGCTTCTAAACCAGCAGCAGGAAAAGCCTTTGAAAGATGCAGTGAAGGTGTTTTCTTACTGACAACAACTCCTCGTCCAGTCATTGTGGGACCACTTGAACAATTAGATGATGAAGATGGCCTTCCTGAACAACTTGCACAGAAGAATCCAATGTATCAAAAGGAGAGAGAAACACCTCCTCGTTTTGCCCAACATGGCACATTTGAGTATGAATATTCTCAGCGTTGGAAATCCCTGGATGAAATGGAAAAACAGCAAAGGGAACAAGTTGAAAAAAACATGAAAGATGCAAAAGACAAATTGGAAAGTGAAATGGAAGATGCCTATCATGAGCATCAGGCAAATCTTCTGCGTCAAGATCTGATGAGACGCCAGGAAGAATTAAGACGCATGGAAGAACTTCACAATCAAGAAATGCAGAAACGTAAAGAAATGCAACTAAGGCAAGAAGAAGAACGACGTAGAAGGGAAGAAGAGATGATGATTCGTCAGCGTGAAATGGAAGAACAAATGAGACGCCAAATAGAGGAAAGTTATAGCCGGATGGGCTACATGGATCCAAGAGAAAGAGACATGAGAATGGGTGGTGGAGGAGCAATGAACATGGGAGATCCCTATGGTTCAGGAGGCCAGAAATTTCCACCTCTAGGTGGTGGAGGTGGCATAGGTTATGAAGCTAATCCTGGAGTCCCACCAGCAACCATGAGTGGTTCCATGATGGGAAGCGATATGCGTATTGAGCGCTTTGGGCAGGGAGGTGCGGGACCTGTGGGTGGACAGGGTCCTAGAGGAATGGGGCCTGGAACTCCAGCAGGATATGGTAGAGGGAGAGAAGAGTATGAAGGCCCAAACAAAAAGCCCCGATTTTAGATGTAATACCTAGGTTTTCATTCCAGTTTGTTTTTGTCTTTTCTTGTTTAGATACCAATCTCTTAAATTCTTGCATTTTAGTAAAAAAGCTACCTTTTTATGGATGTTAGCAGTTTATTGACCTAATATTTGTAAATGGTCTGTTTGGGCAGGTAAAATTATGTAATGCAGTGTTTCAAACGGGAATATTTTTTCTTTTTATTTACTTTTTTTTTTTTTTTAACTGTATAATGTCCCTCAAGTTATGGCAGTGTGCCTTGTGCCACTGAATTTCCAAAGTGTACCATTTTTTTTTTACTGTGCTTCAAATAAATAGAAAAAATAGTTATAATATTGATCTTCAACTTAGCCATTCATGCTTCTATGCACATTAGGCTAGGTATTCCACTTTGAAAGCATGAGCGTGTCTAGGCCTTCAAATGGCACCTGCCGTTTCTGGGAAATGTATCTGTAGGCTAAGTATTGCTTTCTACAAACAAGTATCCCCTTGTTTTAAAAAGAAGAAATGCATATTGAAGTAGTTTCATGATTTGATTTGTTTGGCATTATAGGAAGCAAGCTGGTGCTAAGTATTTTTAAATGGTTATGTAAGCAAGCTGAACTGTAAATCTTCCTTCGGGAATGTGTATTAAGATGATGGAATGGGTGAAAGACTATTGGTAGGGAGAGAAAGTGGGTATGACTAAATGGATCTTTATGGCCCTATGATCTATCCTTTCCTTGAAAGTTTCTGAAGAAAAAGTGGAAAGATCATTCTGTTGCATTTCTCCATTCTTGTTTTTAAAAGAACAAGTCCCAAGCTCTACATATGGCTTTTATTGAACTTTCACATTTGAATTAAAGATTGTTAAACATGAAAAAAAAAGATTTATATATTTATTTGGGAGAGAGTGATAGAAAGTACAACAGGGGGGAGGAGAAGAGAGAGAGAGAAAAAAAAAAAAATCTCCAGCCAACTCCCTGCTAAGTGCTGGTTAGCCCAGCTGACCCTGAGATCCTGACCTGAGCTGAAATCAAGAGTCAGGCCCTTAACCCACTGAGCCATCCAAGTTGAGTATCAGCCAGCCACGGGTGTCCACGTTTATTTCTTTGTTACGCATCTCCATCCTGCTCAATCTGACCCACTTCTTAACGCCGATCAAGAAGCTAGTCAGATCTCCCAATCTGTCTGCGGAACAGCTGACCCCAGAGCCATGCGCCCTGGCCCAGTGTTAATTCCATGTGAGTCGCCTGGCTTCCGAGCTTCCTAACCAGGTTCTTCTCTGTGAGAGGATACTGCACTAGGTTGGGGGTGAGAGTCATTCTTAAGAATCACAATTGTGGCTGACACTGCTATTCTTTATGCTCAGGCTCAGGCTGAGTGTGTGACAGATGGTCTGTCATCAATTCTCTGAAGGAAAGAAAGCCACGCCTAGTTCTTCAGTGGGTAGCTCTCTGCCAGAGGATCAAACCCAGAATGGCCTGCTCAGAGTTTGGAGAAACCCAGCATCCTGGCTCCATTGCCTCCAGGAGAAGCAAATCCCATGCTCATGTTTTGTTGATGTCTGGCTATATGTCCCTTCTTAGCTGCAGTTGTGTATGTTTCTTATTTGATTAATTTTATTCTTACGATCACTTTACCTACTACTTCATGCAGTTACTGGATTTTCATTTTGGTGTTTGGTTTTTTTCTGGGTTTTGGTAGATAGCCTAGTCCTTTTCTATACTTTCTTTGAAGGTGCTTGTTGAGAATTTACTAGAGACTTCAGGTAGAATTTTTATAATTAATAGCCAAGGCACATGCCAATAATTTCTGAGTAAATATGATGCCCATCTTCCATTCCTTATTCATCATTTTCTTATTTACAAATGTGAAGTATTTTCTGTAGTAGGGTTGTAGAATGTGTGTGTGTTTACTGAGAGAGAAAAAGAGAAGGACAGAGACAGAGAAAGAGAGAGATTTATTTTAAAGAATTTGCTGACTGTGAAAGCTGGCATGTTTGAACTCTGCAGATTGGGCAGATTGGTGGCAGACCAAGCTGATGTGACAGTTTGAGTCTGATCCCTGCCTGGAGGCAGAACTCCTTCACACCTGGGGACCTCAATCTTTTCTTTTAAGACCTTCAACTGATTAGATGAGGCCCACACACGTTATAGAGCATAATCTGCTTTTCTCAAAATTTAAGTGAAAATCACATATTAAAAAATACCTCTGCAGTTACATCCAGACATGGATTTGATCAACTATCTGGATCCTCTGACCTACATAAGTTGTCACATAGAATTAACCATCACAAATGTGCATTGTACGTTCTCTGATAAGGGACCAAGAGAAGGAAGAAAACAGATGGGTCAACACAAAAATACTCATAACAAAATAAGGAAGAAATTCTCATAAGAATTAGAGTCCTGGAATGCCCGGGTGGCTGAGTTGGTTAAGCTTCCAACTCTTGGTTTTGGCCCAGGTCATGATGTCAGTGTCATGAGATTGAGCACCACATGGGGCTCTGTGCTCAGCATGGAATCGCTGGAGATTCTCTCTCCCTCTGCCTCTGTCCCTCCCACCACTTGCACTCTGAACTAAGAAACAAATGAACAAAGTCTTATGAAAAAAAGAATTAGAGTCCTTATTTCTGTAACTGGTCACATGGTCATAGCTGGTATTCTATCTGCTACTTTGGCTGCTCGTTCTACATTACATTCACTGTGAACAAGCACCTCAGCTGGACATGATTCTTTATCTGGTGGAGTGATCCAACATTTCATTCCTGAGTTTTGTGGACTACCAGTAGTTCTGCCTGGATTGGGCAGCTGTCGTTTTTCACAGACTTTCATACCAGGGCTTGCTGGATCAAAGGAATCTCTTATACTACAGACATGCCCTCCATTTCCTCCACGGTGGATTAGCAGTCTCATTTCTCTCATGCATAGTCCGGTCATTAAAAACACCTTACTTCTCATCATGCATCTGTGAAGAGATAAGGATTTGGGCAGAAAGCTCCTGTGAATTGGCCGGCAAACACCCCCTTAGCAAACACGCTTCATGTGTTACAAGTCTGCAGTGCCACCCCCTGGGCCTGGCCTGGGATCCCAAGTTCCAGCAGCTTGAATCCTGTGAGAAAGCCCTCAGTGAGTCAGGAGCTGGTGAGGCCACCGCCTTCTGCTACTCAGCCTCCTGGGGTACCCTCCCTGGCTCAGGCAGATGGGACCTGGGCCCTCACCCTCACTTAGATTTTCAGCCTTCCTTTTCCAGGGTCCTGTCCATCGAACCCTCTGGTTGAGGAACCCTGAGTCACACCCCATGGGTCCACATGTCAACCAGGAGGAAATGGTTCCTTTCAGAGCTGCGGAATACCCTCAGAAACTTTCATGTCCCCACTGAGGCCATCCCCAACCATTGGTGCCACACTGGGCTGAAGAGTCGGAGGCTGACGCCCGGCCACACTCCGTCCTTCAACTGTGCTCCTGGAAAGCTCACCTGCGCAGGGGCCCTCGGGTGGGCAGCGTGTTCTCGTCGTGTTTTCTAGACGGCCGCAACATGCACTGAGCGAGAAAGCACTCTAGGCCACGAGGGACAGTGCAGTTTGAATAGTCACCCAACGCCAGCCAATTCTCACGAGCTCTCTGCCTAAATCGATACCGATATCGATTTGGGCAGAAAGCGCATGAGAATTGGCTGAAAAACCTGTGGCAAATTCACTTCATGTGCCACATGTTTGCAGGGCCATCCCCTGGGCCTTGCACAGGATCCTGAGTTGTCCCGGCTCGAACCCTGCCAGTAAGCCCACAGTGTGTCAGGCACAGGCGAGGCCACCACCTCCTGCTACTCAGCCTCCTGAGGTAACCTTGGTCGCACTGGTAGATGGGGCCTGCCATGTCCTTAGGCCAGGGCCCTGACCCTCACCCGGTTTATCAGTCTTCATTCTCCAGGGTCCTACTCCTCGAGACCGCCAATTGGGTGTGACTCAGGTTTTCCTGAGTCACACCCAATGAATCCACCTGCCACCAAGAGGAAACGCTGCCTTTCAGAGCTGCACAAAAACCCTCAGAGCAAGAGAAAACATCATGCCCCCACTGAGGCCATCCCCAACAGTCAACACCAAACCGGGAAGAAAAGTTGGAGGCTGATACCTGGCCCCAAACCCTCCCTTAACTCTGCTCTTAGAAAGCTCCCCTGGGCAGGGTCCCTTGGGTGGGCAGGGTCATCTCGGCACATTTTCTGGATGGCTGCAACATGCACTGAGCAAGAAATTGCTCTAGGCCTCAGGGGACAGTGCAGTCCCAATTGCTGCCCAACACCAGCCAATTCTCATGAGCTTTCTACCCAAATCAATGGGGGACAGGGTGGTCCAGAGGGCCACCCAACACCGCCCAATCCTCACGAGTTTTCCGCCCAATTGATTTGGGCAGCCCTCTGGACCGCCCTGTCCCCCGTGGCCTAGAGTGCTTTCTCGCTCAGTGCATGTCTCAGCCATTGGGAAAATGCACTGAGACAACGCAGCCCACCTGGGATCCAGGCACAGTGGAGCTTTCCCAAAGCAGGGTTGTTGGAGGGGTTTTGGCCAGGTGTCAGCTTTCAACTTTTCAGCCTGCTGTGGCACTGTCGTTTGGGGATAACCTCAGTGGGGGCATGAAGGTTTCTCTCCCTCTGAGGGTTTTCTGCAGCTCTGAAAGGCACCATTTCTGTCTTGGTGGCAGGTGGACTTGTGGCATGGGACTCAGGGTTCCCTAATTGGAGGGCTCGAGGGACAGGACCCTGTAAAAGGAAGACTGAAAAACCAGGTGAGGGTTCAGGCCTGGGCCTAGGGGCATGGCAGGTCCCATCTGCCAGCGCCAGGGAGGGGACCCCTGGAGGCTGAGGAGCAGGAGGCATTGGCCTCACCTGCACCTGACTCACAGAGGGCTTTCTGGCAGGGTTCGAGCCAGGACAACTCTGGATCCCGGGCCAGGCAGACATGAAATGAGTTTTCTGGGGGTTTTCTGGCCAATTCTCCACGAGCTTTCTGCCCAAATTGATCAAGATTTGGGCATAAAACTCATGAGAATTGGTCGGTGTTGGGCAACCCTTCGGATTGCCCTGTCCCCTGTGGCCTGGAGCATTTTCTTGCCTAGGCCCTGTCTCGGCCATCTGGAAAACGTGTGGAGACAATGGGGCCCACACGGGGGCCGCAGCGCAGGGGAGCTTTCCTGGAGCAGAGTTGAGGGAGGAGTTGTGGCCAGGCGTCAGCCTCCAACTTTTGACCCGCCGTGGCGCCAGAGTTTGGATATGGCCCTGTTGGGTCACAAAGGTTTCTCTCACTCTGAGGCTTTTCCATAGCTTTGAAAGGCATTGTTTCTGCCTGGGTGGCAGGTGGACTTGTGGGGTGTGACTCAGGGTTGCCCAATTGGAAAGCTCGAGGGACAGGACCCTGGAAAATGATTCCCCTTTCTCCATATCTTCTCCAACACTTGTTTCCTGTGCTGTTCATTTTGGCCATTCTAACTGGTGTAAGGTGGTATCTCAAAGTGGTTTTGATTTGAATCTCCCTGATGATGATGATGATCAACATTTTTTCATGTGTCTGTTAGCCATTTGTATGTCTTCTTTGGAGAATTGTCTGTTCCTGTCTACTCATTTTTTGACGAGATTATCTGCTTTTTTTTTTTTTTTTTTGGTGGGAATGCAAATTTATTTATTTATTTTTTATATGTATATTTTTAATTTATTTGTTTTCAGAAAAACAGTATTCATTATTTTTTTCACCACACCCAGTGCTCCATGCAATCCGTGCCCTCTATAATACCCACCATCTATCTGGTACCCCAACTTCCCACACTCCCGCCACTTCAAACCCCTCAGATTGTTTTTCAGAGTCCATAGTCTCTCATGATTCACCTCCCCTTCCAATTTACCCCAACTCCTTTCTCCTCTCTAACACCCCTCATCCTCCATGATATTTGTTATGCTCCACAAATAAGTGAAACCATATGATAATTGACTCTCTCTGCTTGACTTATTTCACTCAGCATAATCTCTCCCAGTCCCATCCATGTTGCTACAAAAGTTGGGTATTCATCCTTTCTGATGGAGGCATAATACTCCATAGTGTATATGGACCACATTTTCCTTATCCATTTGTCCGTTGAAGAAATGTTCATCATCATTAGCCCTCAGGGAGATTCAAATTAAAACCACATTGAGATATCACCTTACACCAGTAAGAATGGCCAAAATTAACAAAACAGGAAACAACATGTGTTGGAGAGAATGTGGATAAAGGGGAACCCTCTTACACTGTTGGTGGGAATGCAAGTTGGTGCAGCCTCCTTGGAGAACAGTGTGGAGATTCCTCAAGAAATTAAAAAATAGAACTTCCCTGTGACCCTGCAATTGCACTCCTGGGTATTTGCCTCACAGATACAGATGTCGTGAAAAGAAGGGCCATCTGTACCCCAATGTTTATAGCAGCAATGGCCATGGTCATCAAACTATGGAAAGAAACAGGATGCCTTTCAACGGACGAATGGATAAGTGAGATGTGGTTCATATACACTATGGAGTATTATGCCTCCATCAGAAAGGATTATCTGCTTTTTTGAGTGTTGAGTGTTGAGATTGAGTAGTTCCTTATAGATCTTGGACAACAGCCCTTTGTCTGTTATGTCATTTGCATATATCTTCTCCCATTCCATGGGATATATCTTTGTTTTATTGACTGTTTCCTTTGCTGTGCAGAAGCTTTTGATCTTGATGAAGTCCGAAAAATTCATTTTTGCTTTCATTTCCTTTGCATTTGGAGACATGTCTTGAAAGAAGTTGCTGTGGATGATGTCGAAGAGCTTACTGCCTATGTTCTCCTCTAGGATTTAGATAGATTCCTGCCTCACATTGAGGTCTTTTATTCATTTTGAGTTTATCTTTGTGTATGGTGTAAGAGTATGGTCAAGCTTCATTCTTCTATATATATATATATATACAGCTGTCCAATTTTCCCAGTACAATTTATTGAAGAGTCTGTCTTTTTTCCACTGGATATTTTTTCCTGTTTTGTCAAAGATTATTTGACGATAGAGTTTTGCATTCATACCTGAGCTCTCTCCTCTGTTCCACTGTGTGTCTGTTTTTGTGCCAGTACCATGCTGTCTTGGTGATCACAGCTTTGTAGTAAAGCTTGAAATCAAGCAACATAATGTCCCTGGATTTGTTTTTCTTTTTGAACATTTCCTTAGCAATTTGGGATCTTTTCTGGTTCCATACAAATTTTGGGATTGCTTGTTCCAGCAATTTGAACAATGCTGGTCGATTTTTTTTTTAAATTTTATTTATTTATTTGACAGAGAGAGATCACAAGTAGGCAGAGAGGCAGACAGAGGGGAAGGGGAAAGCAGGCCCCCTGCTGAGCAGACAGTCCGATGCGGGGCTCGATCCCAGAACCCTGAGATCATGACCTGAACCAAAAGCAGAGGCTTAACCCACTGAGCCACCCAGGCACCCCAATGCTGGTGGAAATTTGACCGAGATGGAATTGAAAGGTCCATGGAACCGGGATGGAATTGAAAGCTCTGTGCAGTACAGACATTTTAACAATGTTTATTCTTCTGTTCCATGAGCATGGAATACTTTTCTAACTTTTTGTATCTTTTTCAATTTCTTTCATGAGTATTCTTTAGTTCCTCAAGTACAGATGCTTTACCTCGTTGGTTAGGTTTATTCCAAGGTATTTTGTGGTTCTTGGTGCTATAGTAAATGGAATCAATTCTCTAATTTCCTTTTCTGTATTTTCATGGTTAGTGAATAAGAAAGCAAGTTATTTTTGTGCATTGATTTTGTATCTTGCCACTTTCCTGAATTGTTATATGAGTTCCGGTAGTTTGGGGGTTCGAGACTTTGGGGTATAAAGTATCACATCATCTGCAGAGAGAGAGAGAGAGAGAGAGAGAGAGACTTCTTTTTCCCAAATTGAGTACGTTTTATTTCTTTTTACTGTCTCTTGTTTCTAGGATTTCTAGTACTATGTTGAACAGGAGTGGTGAGAGTGAACATCCTTGTCGTGTTCCTGATCTCAAAGGGAAGGCTGTCAGGTTTTTCCCATTGAGGATGATATTTGCTCTGGGTTTTGCATAGATAGATTTGATGAAGTTGAGGAATGTTCCCTCTGTTCCTATACTTTGAAGCATTTTAATTAGGAACAGATGCTGTATTTTGTCAAATTCTTTTTCTTCATCAATTGAGAGGACCATGTGGTTCTCTTCTCTTATTGATTTGTTCTGTCATATTGACTGATTTACAAGTATTGAACGACCCTTGCATCCCAGAGATCAAACTCATCTGATCATGGTGGATAATCCTTTTAATGTACTGTTGGATCCTATTAGCTAGGATCTGTTGAGAATCTTGGTGTCCATATTCATTGGGATATTGGTCTGAAATTCTTCTTTTTCATGGGATCTTTGCCTAGTTTGAGGGCCAGGTTAATGCCGGCTTCATAGACAGAGATGAGAAGTTTTCATTCTCTTTCTATTTATCTCTTTTTCTATTTATTTCCCTTCTGTTTTCTGTTTATCTAAAGAACCACTTAAGCATTGGCATGGGGTCATCATGTGAAAGTTCCTACAGATGCTAGTATGCCAAATTTTTAACTCATGTTGACTGCACTTCCCCAATGGCAAGTCTTACAGGTAACGCCCAGAAGTCAAGACAAGGATTGTGAGCAATGAGCATCCACTTGGACCCTGTGCCTTCTTTTGATGGAAGCCTCGTGATTCTTGGGCCTCAGTTTATTGTACACCAAGTAGCACCTCAATAAACCTGGGGGAAAATGTCATGACAACAGAAAAACATGTTCACAGGGTGGTAAATGAACAAAACCACACTTCAGAATCTCTGTTAATGAGTCAGTAATAACTTCATCTAGCAATAAACCTCACCTCTGATCAGGCTTTAGATTTCCCTCATGGCATTTGAACAAGCATGAGAAAAGAAAAGGCACCATCATGGTCTTTCTGTGCAGTGTGAAGGAACAGAGACTTGAGGACTACTAGATGAGAAACTGGGCACTGAAGTTTTGGTGCCCTGGTTCCAAAGCCCAAGCACTTTCTCTCACATCTCCATTGCCTGGAAGGGACTGTAAATTTCTCCTGATTTTGGCATCAAATATGACTTTAGTCTTTGCTTGAGAGAGCCTCCTGTGGGGACACATGCCAGGTACAAGACATCAGGCCCAGTCCTTGCTCAGCATTCAAGTACATTTAGCATCCAGTGGGTATTTCCCACACTGATGCTTCACTGTTTCTCCTTCCATCACTCACAAACTCTTTTTTGATTACAGGCATTTTCAGAGTTAATCCTCCCATAGTCTTCATAGTCTGGAGTTCTGGAGCAGTGTTCCTTGCTGTGGCAGTCAGGCCCTGGGGCAGTCACATCCCACATTCATCTCTGGAAAGAGTTGAGGAAAATTCGCTCCAAATTTCCCCAATTGGGATCTAACATTTCACCTCAGATAATGTTGCCAAAAGTGGAAATGCAGTTGCCTTTTGGGTAATCTGTCTTCTTCAACTGGGCCAGCTATGGTTTCTGTGTGATTATCAGAAGACCCTATTCTTTAGGGATTGAGCATTAAGGTGGTCACCTGGCTTCCTTACAAAGAGGAAGAAAGAATGGGCTATGTGTTGCAAGTTGGACGAAGAAAAGGTCAGTGATGGGAGAGGAAAAACACCACCTAGATTTCTGCCAAAATGACCACTTAAAATAGGCTCTTGCTTGCTTATGTGGACCTTTTTTTTTTTTTTTTAAGATTTTACTTATTTATCTGACAGACAGAGACCACAAGTAGGCAGAGAGGCAGGCGGAGAGAGAGAGAGAGAGAGAGAGAGGAGGAAGCAGGCTGCCCGCTGAGCAGAGAGCCCGATATGGGGCTCGATCCCAGAACCCTGAGATCATGACCTGAGCCAAAGGCAGAGGCTTAACCCACTGAGCCTCCCAGGCGCCCCTATGTGGATCTTTTGAAGGAAACAAACTTAGGTCATCATTTTGAATAAATATAAAATGAGACAAATTATGGTTTGGATTTTCCTTTTTGATCATGTATATGTATGAAATATCTTGCATTTGAATGGACTTTGTTTGCCCTGTCAGCGTCAATGTTTCCCTCCACAAAACAAAACCTGAGACAGCTAGACTGATATATATCACTTATTCTCTCCAGAAACTCCTAGAAATCCATAAACTCTAGATTATTGTTCCCAAGCCATAAACAGGGAGACTCTAAGGATCATGAAGGTTACCTGGTGGACTCCATGGGTTAATGCAGCACTCAGAGCCAAAGACTGGACCTTATGAAGAAAAAGATTCCTGAGAGCATAAGGAAGACACCAGGCACATCAGACCATGAGGTAGATGAAGGGTCTAAGGTTTCAAGATCAGAAGACTCAGTAGAGTGTCCTCACTTCCAGATACTGCTGAGGTAGGAAGGAAATAGCTGCATGAGTAGCAGAAGACTTAAAGCCAGAAACATTTTGGTGATCATGTGCATCTGACTTGGCTGCTTGAGGGACAAGTGTGGAAGGAACTTGCACAGAACACCTTATGGCTCATTGGATACAGTGACACAGCAATGGCAAGGACATGCTCCCTGATCAGCAAGTATACAGGTTGGGAACCTATGCTTGTGAGAGCATTCTGCTAAGTATTTAGTAAGTTCCTGTGACCCAGGCATGTTTATAGGGGGCAGCTCAGGACATAGCTTTGGGGCAGTGCTGACTCAGCAAGTCCTGGGTCAGTCAAACCACAAACTTATGTCAAGTTCCCAGGGGATGGTGGGCTGGGTCTTGAAAGACTGGGGAGGCAGAGCTGTGGGTACAAGGGGGAATAGACTGAGAGCTAACTTGTCAGAATCTGAGTAGAGCTCTGAAGGGAAGTTTACCTGAGCCTTGGCGGCCAGGGCCCTTCACAGTCTACTTCAAAGGAACAGAGACTCTCAGTGCTGGAATGAAACAGCGGGGCACATAAAACTATATGCCCTCATTTTATTTTATTTTATTTTTTAAAAGATTTTATTTATTTATTTGACACAGAGAGAGAGAGAGAGACAGCAAGGGAGAGAGAGAGAGGGAGAGCACAAGCAGGGGGAGTGGGAGAGGGAAAAGCAGACTCTCCACTGAGCAGGACCCAATGATTATGACTTGAGCTGAGGGCAGACGCTTAATGACTGAGCCACCCAGGCACCCATATACACCTTCATTTTAGAAGAGAGAAGACTTGGATTCATTCTACTATGTAAGGGAATTTCTGGATGATATGGTTGTTCTATATCCATTTTTAAAGTACTCTCTACCCCCATGTGGGGCTCAACCTCATGACCCTGACATCGAGAGTCTCTCACTCTTCTGACTGTGTCAGCCAGGTGCCCCTATTTTGAATTTTTTTTTTTTTTAAGAAAAATTGATACTGTTTTCCATAGTGGCTGTACCCACTTACAGTCCTACCGACAGAACCTGTTTACAGTCCCACCAAAAGAGCACAGTTCCCTTTCCTCTAGATCTTGGCAAACCTTCTTGTTCGGTCTACTGGATACTAGTCATTCTGACAGGTGACAGGTGACATCATTTTGGGCTTTGATTTGCATTTCCCTGATGATATGAGTTCTTCAATATTTTGGATATGAGACCTTTAACAATTAGGTCGTTTGCAAGTATTTTATTCTCTTCAGTATGCTGTATTTTCAGTGTGTTGATGACTGGAGATTTCCTTTGCTGTACATAAGGCTTTTAGTTTGATGCAGTCCCATTTTATTTTTCATTGTAACTTTTGCTTCTGATGTCAAATCCAAAAATCAGTGTCAAGAGGGAAGTCAAGAAACATTCTTCTAAAAAAATGTGTTAAGGGGGATAAATGAATAGATCTCTGCTGATGCCTCTGTGCCCCATTGTTTTAGTAGACTCTTGGCTGGCTTAGTTAGCACATCATCTGACTCTTGATCTCAGAATCTGGTGTTCAAATTTTTTTCATGGAATTTATTATAAAAAATCAGGGGTGCTAATAACATTCTGCCCAATTTTCAGCTACGTATTTCATGGGTGTAGCTGTTTTGTTGAAGTCCTTGACACATTGTGATTTTGTTGTTGTGGATTGGGTGGGATAGACATTCAGTTGCATTGCTTTACTTGAGGTAGCCCAGTGTTTCCAAAGCCACTTTTTTTGTGTGTGTGATTTTATTTTATTTTATTTTTTATTTATTTATATTTTTTGTTTTTTTTTTTCATTTATTTATTTTCAGCATAACAGTATCATTATTTTTTCGCCACACCCAGTGCTCCATGCAACCCATGCCCTCTATAATACCCACCACCTGGTACCCCGACCTCCCACCCCACCACCACTTCAAAACCCTCAGATTGTTTTTCAGAGTCCATAGTCTCTCATGATTCACCTCCCCTTCCAATTTCCCCCAACCCACTTCTCTCTAACTACCCATGTCCTCCAAAGCCACTTTTGGTGGAGACTGTTGCTTCCCTATTTTATATTCTTGGAGCTTTTGTTCTAAATTAATTGACTACATATGTGTGGGTTTTTTTGCTGGATTTTCTGCTCTGAAAGCATAATGCCTCCAGTTTTGTTCTTTCCCCAGATGGCTTTGTCTATTCAGGGCATTCTGTGGTATCATTCACTTTGTAGGATTATTAGTTTTATTTCTGAAAATGCCATTAGATCTTTATGGGGTTTTCACCAAATATTTAGATTGCTTTACACACTGTGGACCTTTGGATTACATATATTCTAGGGATCCATTAGCACGGGGTGTCTTCAGACTTAATTCTGGCTTTTTCAAATTCTTTCATTAATGATTTAAGTTTTCAGTATGCAGGTCTTTCACCTTTGGGTGAAAATAATTCCTATGTATCTTATTCTTTTTGAGTGATTATCAATTACAAACTATTTTCTTAATTTCTGTTCTTGACAGCACGTTATTCTTGTATAGAGATGAAACTCATTTTTGTATATTAAATCTGTGTCAATAAGTTTAGGACTTAATCCAATCTGTTAGTTCTGCAAGGATTTTTGTAGAGTCATTAAGGGTTCAATATATGACATCATCTTCCCCTAATAAGTAAAAAATAATCTGGGAATATAAGGTGACATCATCTAACTGGGAAAAGAGGATACAGATATGCTGTTTGATTGTTTTCAATTTTTCTAAAATGATTTATGGTTAATGTAAGCACAGGAATCCATAAATATGGCTTTTTATCTTTCAACTGGATATACGGAGCTTTGGTGTAGACCAGTTATCTTCCAGACTACCCCACCATACACCCTGTGCCTCTTGGGAAGCATCCACCATTCTCCCTACTTTCTATCCTGAACTCAGGGCTGACTAGGCTTCTCAAAAAATATTTCTCGAAATAGTGCACTTTTTCCACAGATTTCCTAGAAGACACCCTCCAAAACATTGAATTTTACAGAACTGTGTGGATCTCTCTGAATCCTTGAAGATGCCCAACATTGACTGTGGCTTGCTTTGCACACACATCAGGGAACTGCTGCAATGTCTCCTGTGGCCACTAGAGGGGGGGTGCTGCTCTTAACAAGGACACTGCTCCACCTCCACACAAGATACAAGTTAACCTCCTTTTCACAATCTCAGCGAAGTTCTTCAAGGATAGAATAAATATTATTCTACAAATTCTTGTGGATCTATTGACCAGTCCCTTCTTACACATACAAATACATAAAATTATAAATGACTGAAGGAAGGTCCATGGACCCTGCCCTCAGAGGAGACACAAAATGAACCCCATATGGGTCACAATTTTAATTTAAGAGCTAAAGCTATAAACCTCAGAGAAGAACGCCTAAGAAGAAATATTCCTGACCTTAGACTTGGCATCTGTTTCTTAAGGACGACACCAGAATCAACAAGTGGAAGGACAGGTGCATGGGTACATTGGTCACTGACAAGAATGCCTTCCCTCTGGGCTCCACACGTGCTCCCAGGCACCAGGCAGGAACCGTAGGAGTCATTTCTTTCTACATCCACTTAGCAGTACCCATTACATTCTCCAATTTAGGGAAGAGGTATGTAGCTTCAGAGCCCTGCTTGGGGTCACCCAGCAACAAAGAGGCTGAGCAGGGGCTAGAACTGCTGTCTCTCTGCCATTGGACTCTGTGTTCCATCCACAACTCACTCCTGGAACTCAGAGTGCAGAAAGCTCCACAGGCCTGGAGACCTCACTGAATCCAAGGGGCGGCGGTGCCACCTCTGACTGCGGCTTGTCCCGTATCTGTTGTCTGATGATGCTGTGCCTTGGCACTAAGGACTCTCCCAGTACCAGCCAGCATTTGTCTGGGTAGGAGGAGGTTTCTCCCTGGGTATAAAGGCTCATGTAACCTCAGAGTTGAGAAGTCTCTTCTGAAGCATCTGCATGCAACTTTCTCGTGAGGTCAGGCCCATAATGCTGGAAGCCCTGGGTTCAAATCCTGCCTGGGACTCAATGTGGAGCATGGAAAGGGGCAGTTTCTTAAAACCTGCGTTTCCTTCTTCGTCAAACCGAGACAGCATTTCTACCTTCCTCATGGAATTGTTAGGGGGATTGACTGACATGATTCATTCTCTCAAAAGATACTGAGTAATCCTTAGCTTTGCCTGTTAAAATTAGCCCACTGGGAGCACATTGCTGTCCTGGGCTCTGGGCTTCTGCCTTACTGTGTCCCTCCAGCCTGCCAGTCCAGGCTCCCCTGACTCAGTTGTCCTTCCAGAAAGCCTTCATCCCCTCCAGTATGGGATCCCACAACACTGGGGCTCATCCATCAGACCCAGGCCAGCCCTGGGACCAGATGTCACCCAGAGCTTGTGTCCAGAACACGGACAATCCTCATTGTGGAGACTGGCAGGCAGGAGCCCCCACAGCTGTTACCCGTTTTTGGAACAAATATTGGGGTGCCTTGTGATGGGGCTCTTTCTCCCCAAATCAGGGAAATGAGCTGCTCTCAATTCCATCACGACTGTCCCGCTTTTCCTGCACCGTGTAATCATGGTACATAGCATCTTGGGCCTCCTTGGATGCCTGGGTCCCAGAACCTTTTTGTAGTTACAGTTGAAAGAATGTTATAGGCATCATTTTGGTTTTTGTTGGACCTATTAGTAGGATGAAGCCTGGCCACTTTCTACAAGCCGACACAAAGCCTGTGCCATGGACCAATATGGCAGTGCCCAGCCCATGGCAGCCCTTCCCTTAGTGCTCAGAGCTCTCCTTTCTCACTGAGTCCCACTCACTGGTGTTTCTCTCTCTTCCTGCAGAGAGAGCCCCAAATGTCCTCTCTCTGAAGATGTACCTTCTGTGCCTGGTTAGCTCCATGTTATGGCAGAGAAGACAGGAATTCCTGACGATGGTCTCTATTACAGCATCAGATCAAGTGGACACCCCTTTACCCGACTTTGTGGGAGAAAAGGGGTTTCAGCAGGAAGCACAGCCCCCTCTCTCAGACAGGCTCAACTTGAGGGATGCCAAGTTTGGGGTTGGAAGGGTCAGGGGGTCACAGCTAGAGGATCCTGAGGGGTGTTGATGAGCTGTGTCCAGTGCCAAAGCCCCTAGTTGAGGCTCTGTCCATCCTACAGCTTCCATAAGCAGCCAATGTGTTTTGTAAAGGCCTCTCTTGCTCACACAAGTTCAAGTGGTTCTTGCTGTTGCCACTAAAACTAAAGCTGGATGAACACTTGTCTATAACACACTGACATGCACTGTCCTTAGAGGTTCTTCCCTGAAAGGATGGGGATCAGCCAGGAAGGACAGGGATCAAGCTGAGAAGAGTGGCCTGGCCTGAACCCCTCTGCTGGCCTGGAGCAGGGTATGGTTGCTCTAGTTAGAATCTGAGTTACGAAGCACGAGGGACTGGAGGGGCTGGAGTGTGTCACCAGACAGGGCATGGGTGAGGTGGTTCCAGGACACAAGGCAAGGAAGCCTGTGGGAGAGGACATATGAGGGGCATTGTGCGCAGGCTCTTCCATGCTCTATGGTCACTACCAATACCCCGATGGCATCACTGCTGGCTTGTCCTCCTCATGATTTCAGTTCTCATCTATAGAACCCGGGATCCTTCCTTTTCAAAGCAATGCTTCTCCTTAATAAAGAGGGCATAGAGGAGCCAGCAGCCAGCCCCCGCCCCCCCAAATGTGTGTTTTCAGTATTGGTGTTTATAGGAATCATTCCTAAAGAAACAGAGATTTATAGCACAGACATGCTTATCACTTACATTATGAGAATCAAATAATTGGAAATGGCTTAGTTATTCAATAATAAGGTCTGCTGAGTGCTGTCACTGAGAATGCCCAAGGGGACAGCAGCGACAGTGCCTGTCCACTGTGGGGACATACGGTAGTACAAGAGCTCAGTCCTGGAAGCTTTCCTGACCTACTCTGACACACACACACACACACACACACACACACACACACACACACTACACTTACAGGGAAAGGCAGGGAAGAAGGACACTGTGTCTTACGGGCAATTATTTCTTGGTAGAAGGAACGTGCCTTTTTTCATATTTAAATCATTATTTACTAAATAAACATAGTCTGGATAACACCTAAAGAACTATTTACCTTATTACCTAACTTACTAGCAATAAATGAGGATATTTAAGATACAATTTTAATATATTATAATATGGCCATTAGAATACTTTAAATGTAGACTATCCAGGAAAATGAAAGAATTGAAAGGTGTCTCATGGACCCAGACATTTCTCTTGTGCTTTCTGCGTTTCAAGGCATCCTTGTAAAAGGGAATCCTATCAGAGATAATGAAAATAGTTCATTTGGAGGCTTCCTGTGATCTTTGTTCTTTCAGGAACATTCCTATGTAATAAAATGTTATTTGTATAAGAGAATTAGAAAATATGAATTACTCTTATGATTGGCAGACAGACACAGATGCCCATATTGTAGGATTCCAGGCACATGAAAAACCAAGACGAGGTAAAGAGTGGTTTAAGGGACTGGGGTGAGGGAATGAGCAGTGAGTGATTAGTAGCACAGGTGTCTCTGATAGAAATGTTGTAGAAGTAAGTGGTTGTGCCAAACTCTGAATGTACCTAATGAGACCTCGATATCCCATTGAAAAATATGTGAGTAAAACTTTATGTAAACTCAAATTCTACTTATTTAATGAACAAAATCTATTAAGGCATTACACAGTTATATACAAAACACAAATATTATAAAGAAAGCAATGACAGGGGAGGGGAGGGCATTGTTTGGGGCTGCAGCCTTCACCAGCTAATGCTCAGGGTTTAAGGCTGGTTGCTCCACTGAGGCAGATGGTGGTTTATGCTCTTCAGGAACCCCAGGAGCAGGGGCAGGACCCTGCTGGACCTCCAGGTCAGGCAAAGGGGTTGATGGCTCTTCCATCTCAGGAGAGTGAATTAGAGCCCTGTCTACCACCTGCACTGGTCCCAACAAGGCAAGTGCTGTCACTGCTTCTCCTGACAGGTAAGCCACAGCAGCAGCAATGGGGTGGGCCAGCTCAGGCTCCAAAGATGCAGCAGGTGCCAGAGCAGGTTCTGGGACGAGCTCCTGAGGTGGATCAGGACCTTGCTCTGGGGCTGGTGCTGTAGCTCCAAGAAAAGAAAGTATCATCAGCATGACCGACTTCCCTTTTGCCTTGTAATAAAAGAAACTTTTCCCCCACCACTCAGTGTGGTCTGCGTTCAAGACCCAATTCCTGGAAGGTCTCCCCAACTGAAGCCCATGGGGACAGGGATCTGAGACTACTCGCTCCACTTGGCCCAACCTGTAGCCCACACTGTCTCCTTCTTAGGCTCACATGAGCCACCCCCAGTCCTCCTCACCCCCCCGGCTCTGGCTCTGTGGTCTCAAGCTGTTGCAGCTGTGAGAGCAGAAGCTGGACATGGCACTCCAGGTCTGAGCCTGGCATATTAAGCCCCAGGTATGCCAGCAGCATATTCAGGCTGGGTAATTCTGGGGGCTGGAAAAGATCCCCAAGATATGGTTCTAGCCATGTGCTCAAGATGGAATAGAGTGCCCTAGGGACAGACAGGTAGGCAGAGAAGTCAGAGGACAGGGCACCCATCCTAACCAATATCCCAGGGAACCCCTGTGGGAAACTGGGCCCCTGGGTTTCCAGTTCCTGTCAGAGTCCAGTCCTAGTCCTGGTCCACCTGTGAGATGGGCTGTATCTGGCCAGTGCCCCTAAGTGAGTCAGGTTCTCAGTGAAGCAGGTCCTCTCTTGGTGTTGTCAAAAGCCCCAACCAGCTGAGCACTGCTGGTTACTGACCCCCTGAGACCGAGAGACAGTGTTTGTGGGTTCAGACACTGAGTGTGGGGAAATGTGTTCACACAGCACTGGGAGAAGGGCACTGATACTGTCAAACTGCCCTGGGCCGTGGCCCTCCTACCCTCCATCTCTGCTCTCTTCCTCAGCTTCCTCTGTCCACCCTGGCCTCCTTTTTAACCTCCCCTCTGGGAACATCAAATTCTGCCTCCAATCCTCTGCTGCATGGTGCCCTCTGCAAGACTAAATACACTCAGATTCATGCAGGGCTGTCTCCTTCCTTTCTTACCACAGGACTTCTCAATGTCATCTCAGCATAGCCTTGTCATACCCCTCACCTGGTGGAGCTCAGGACTTAGTTGTAGTCCCTTGCTCTTTTCCTATGGAGCAATTGCTCTTTTCTTTACTTTTTTTTTTTTTCAGAGAATAGTTGAATGCTTTATTTATAAATAAATATTTTTAAATTTCTATACGTCATGGACATCTAAAGAAAAAAGTGTCCTTAGTCTGGAAGAGCAAACATTAGAGAACCGGCAATGGTTAAAAGGACAGCTACAACACGCAATTGCTCTTTTCATTCACATTTTTGTTTCTTGTTTCTCCATCTTCTCCTCTAGACCCTGAGCTCGTAGAAGGAGAACCTGGTTGGCTGATAAGCACGGGCACCATCTGAGTGGGCAGAGCCCAGTGGCTGAATGAACTGGAGACAGGATCATCCTGATACCGACCAGCTCCATTCTTTGAGCCTCATTCATTTTGGCCATGTGTAAGTCCTTTTGTTTTCTTTTCTTTTGTTTTTTAAATTAACTATGCCTGATGTGGGGCTCAAACTCCTAACCCTGAGATCAAGTATCCTACTGACTGAGAAATCCAGGTGCCTCTTTGGTCATTTTTAAAGGTTTTAGGCTGATAACTATTGAAGTTTACTTGGTGATTTCAACATGTTGTAGGTATGTTACATTATGCTAAATTATCAAGTAACTCCCCCAGTTTGGTAGCTTGCCACAGATTTCCCCCCATGACAGTGCTGAGGGACTTTTCAGATTAGGAGACTGAAATCCTTTATGTGGTCTTTCAGGAACATGGAGTCCCTCCACCACGGGCATTTTCACTTCCCTGGGCTGTGATGCACCTCTGATGCCATCAACACAAGAGGAAAGATGACAGAGAAAAAAAAACACACAGGAGGGTGTTTCCAGCCAGGTCTTGAAGGCCTAAATGTACACTTTTACACTCAATCATGTATTTATTTTTTTTTTAGATTTTATTTCTTTATTAGAGGGAAAAGATCACAAGCAGGAGGGGGAGGAGCAGAAGGAGGGGGGGAACCAGAGAGATGCTGAGATGAGGAGAACAGGTGTTTCTGATATAGACCTTTGGAGAGAACAGCTTAGGCCCCACAGAGCAAGCCTCCATCGACTGGTATTCCGGGAGTAGTGAGTACTCTCAGATCCCTGTGCGCATGTCCTGCCATCAGAGGAGACCTTGCAGGGATTGCTTCGTGGACTCAGGGAACACTGAATGGTGGGAAAAGTTTCTTTTTTATTTAGGAGGGACACAAAAAGTCAGTTATGGGGATGATACTTTTCTCTTCTTGGACCTACAGCAGCAGCCCCAGAAGAAGATCCTGAACCACCTCAGAGCTACCTCTGGCTCCCACTGTGGTACCTGTGGCAGGTTCAGAGCTCGAGTAGCGTGGGTGTGAATAAGTTGTGCAGATGATATGGCTGTGGATACAGCAGAGGGGAGGCACCTATCTGAAGATGCCTACGGCAACGAAGTGTATGATTGAAACACTTAGGAGTCTACTACTGTGGGGGACACTCCTGGCTTAAAAAGTGTTCAAGTGGTGAAGCTGGGTGGAATCCCAGGTGTGACAGTATGATCTCAGGGTCCTAGGGGTCACAAGAAGAACCCGTGGGGTCTGAAGGCTTCAGAGTTTCCAGACATCAGTTGGGGGAAAATGGCTGAAAACCACGAAGCTAGATCCTGGCTTTCTGATGTGTAGCCCTATACTCTGAATCACAGCATGGTAGGGCGTTCACTTTCCTGAGAGGGGTCCAGCAAAAAACAGAACCATGGCAAGACCTCCAGCACACCACAGGTATGGTGTGGGTCTGTGCCACAAGAATCCATAGAAATAGGAGTTGGTTCTGACTGGGTGGTTCAGATTGGTTTTTTTGTTTTGTTTTTTGTTTTTTGTTTTTTCCTTCTGTGAGGGCTCACTGAAGGACTGGGGTGCAAATTTTCATTTCCTGGGTAGAAAGCCAGGTGCAGTGATACTCATCTCACTCGTTGACACTGCAAGCCTTCAGGGAGTAAAACAGCATCGTATACTGGAATCCAGAGCTGCTTACATGGAGGCCTGTTTCTGTTGCTGAGCATAGCTGCTTCTGCGCTAGTTGAAGTACACTTGAGGATCAGGGCAAGGGATCCCTTCCCTAGAAGACCATCACAAAAAACTCACTCCTCTCAAGTTTACTGATAATAGAGTGCTGCAAAGCTTCAGAGCTTAGGGAAAACATTAAGTAGCACTCTTTGTATTTTTATTTTGTAGCCTTTATTTTTTTCAGGTTTTTCTTATTTTTCATCTCTTTTTAAGGAATTTGTATTAGAGAGAGTGTGGGGGGGGCGTGTTGGGAAGAGGCAGAGAATATTCAAACGGACGCCCTGCTGAGCACAGAGACAAACTCTGAGCAGGATCCCAGGACCCAAAAGTAAAAGACCTGAGCTGAAACTCAACAACTGAGCCACCCAGGCTACCCTCCAAGAATAGCTTTAAATGAGAAGAAATTAAAATTATATCAATCCTAAGTATGTAAGAATTAAAAGAAAGAACAGGAGAAGGAAGAGAAACAAGAACAACAAGAGCAGAGGAAGAGTAGTCAAGAAGTATTATGAATTTTACTAAAGTGTGGCATGAGACAAAACTAGAAAGAAAGAAATTACTTTGTTAGTAGTATCTTTGTGGTATGGCCAAATGTGTTTTGTTTTTATTCTAAACACTTGAAAAAATATCTTCCTATTTTTAAAGCATGCATGAATTATTTCAATTTTGTCTTTATCTTTTAATTTTATCTTCTGAAAGAAAAGATGTTATATAATTTATTTTCTCAAATGTCTTAGGACTTCTGGCAGGAATTCTCCTCAACCACACAACATCACCAAGGGTCTTGGAGGTGATCCTTGACTGTGTTCCTGAACATGAACCAATAAGAGTAAGCATTCCTGGGGGGAGGAGTTAAGATGGCAGAGGAGTAGCAGTCTGAGACTACTTTAGCTAGCAGGAGATCAGCTAGATAGCTTATCTAAAGATTGCAAACACCTGCAAATCCATCGGCAGATCGAAGAGAAGAAGAGAAGAATTCTGGAAACAGAAAAACAACCACTTTCTGAAAGGTAGGACTGGCGGAGAAGTAAATCCAAAGCGACGGGAAGATAGACCCCGGGGGGAGGGGCCGGCTCCCGGCAAGCTGCGGAGCAATGGAGCACAAAATCAGGACTTTTAAAAGTCTGTTCCGCTGAAGGACATGGCTCCAGAGACTAAACCGGGGCGAAGCCACGCGGGGTAAGCGTGGCCCCAGGTCCCGCAGGATCACAGAAGGATTGGGGGTGTCTGAATGTCTCAGAGCTTGCAGGTATTGGAATGGAAAAGCCGGCTACAGAGGCAGAGCCGACAGTAAGCTCACAGCTCGGTGTAACCTTGAACTGGTCACAGGCTCAGTGAGCTCCGAGCGTGACCGGAGGTCAGGCAGATGGGAGTAACTGGGTGCTGTTCTCTGAAGGCGCACTGAGGAGTGGGGCCCTGGCTCTCGGCTCCTCCAGGCCAGAGACCAGGAGGCTGCCATTTGTATTCCCGTCCTCCGGAACTCTACGGAAAGCGCTCAGGGAACAAAAGCTCCTGAAAGCAAACGTGAGCGGATTACTCAGCCCGGCCCCTGGTAAGGGCGGTGCAATTCCACCTGGGGCAAAGACACTTGAGAATAACTACATCAGGCCCTTCCCCCAGAAGATCAACAAGAAATCCAGCCAAGACCAAGTTCACCTACCAAGGAGTGCGGTTTCAATACCAAGGAGAGCAGCAGAATTCCAGAGGAGGAGAAAGCAAAGCACGGAACTCATGGCTTTCTCCCTGTGATTTTTTTAGTCTTGCAGTTAATTTAATTTTTTTCTTTTTCATTTTTTTCTTTTCTTCTGCTAACTTTTTTTTAACTTTTACCCTTTTCTTTTTTAACGTTTTTTAACTAGTTTATCTAATATATATATTTATCTTTTTATATTTTTCTTTATTCGTTTTCTTTATTTTAATTTTTTTTTTTCTTTTTTTTTTTTTTTCTTTCTTTTTTTTTTCTTTCTTTTTATCCCCTTTCTCCCCCCTCACCCCCCTCACGATTTGGGATCTCTTCTGATTTGGTTAAAGCATATTTTCCTGGGGTTATTGCCACCCTTTTAGTATTTTATTTTCTCCTTCCTATACTCTTATCTGGACAAAATGACAAGGCGGAAAAATTCACCACAAAAAAAAAAACAAGAGGCAGTACCGAAGGCTAGGGACCTAATCAATACAGATATTGGTAATATGTCAGACCTAGAGTTCAGAATGGCAATTCTCAAGGTTCTAGCTGGGCTCAAAAAAGGCATGGAAGATATTAGAGAAACCCTCTCGAGAGATATAAAAGCCCTTTCTGGAGAAATAAAAGAACTAAAATCTAACCAAGTTGAAATCAAAAAAGCTATTAATGAGGTGCAATCAAAAATGGAGGCTCTCAGTGCTAGGATAAATGAGGCAGAAGAAAGAATTAGCGATATAGAAGACCAAATGACAGAGAATAAAGAAGCTGAGCAAAAGAGGGACAAACAGCTACTGGACCACGAGGGGAGAATCCGAGAGATAAGTGACACCATAAGACGAAACAACATTAGAATAATTGGGATTACAGAAGAAGAAAGAGAGAGGGGAGCAGAAGGTATACTGGAGAGAATTATTGGGGAGAATTTCCCCAATATGGCAAAGGGAATGAGCATCAAAATTCAGGAGGTTCAGAGAACGCCCCTCAAAATCAATAAGAATAGGCCCACACCCCATCAACTAATAGTAAAAATTACAAGTCTTAGTGACAAAGAGAAAATCCTGAAAGGAGCCTGGGAAAAGAAGTCTGTAACATACAATGGTAAAAATATTAGATTGGCAGCTGACTTATCCACAGAGACCTGGCAGTCCAGAAAGAGCTGGCATGATATTTTCAGAGCACTAAACGAGAAAAACATGCAGCCAGGAATACTATATCCAGCTAGGCTATCATTGAAAATAGAGGGAGATATTAAAAGCTTCCAGGACAAACAAAAAGAGAAAGAATTTGCAAACACCAAACCAGCTCTACAGGAAATCTTGAAAGGGGTCCTCTAAGCAAAGAGAGAGCCTTCAAGTGGTAGATCAGTAAGGAACAGAGACAATATACAGTAACAGTCACCTTACAGGCAATACAATGGCACTAAATTCATATCTCTCAATAGTTACCCTGAATGTTAATGGGCTAAATGCCCCTGTCAAAAGACACAGGGTATCAGAATGGATTAAAAAAACAAAACCCATCTATATGTTGCCTCCAAGAAACTCATTTTAAGCCCAAAGATACCTCCAGATTTAAAGTGAGGGGGTGGAAAAGAATTTACCGTGCTACGGACATCAGAAGAAAGAAGGAGTGGCAATCCTTATATCAGATCAATTAGATTTTAAGCCAAAGACTATAATAAGAGATGAGGAAGGACACTATATCATACTCAAAGGGCCTGTCCAACAAGAAGATCTAACGATTTTAAATATTTATGCCCCCAACGTGGGAGCAGCCAACTATATAAACCAATTAATAACAAAATCAAAGAAACACATCAACAATAATACAATAATAGTAGGGGACTTTAACACTCCCCTCACTAAAATGGACAGATCATCCAAGCAAAAGATCAACAAGCAAATAAAGGCCTTAAACAACACACTGGACCAGATGGACAGCACAGATATATTCAGAACATTTCATCCCAAAGCAACAGAATACACATTCTTCTCTAGTGCACATGGAACATTCTCCAGAATAGATCACATCCTCGGTCCTAAATCAGGACTCAACCGGTATCAAAAGGTTGGGTTCATTCCCTGCATATTTTCAGACCACAATGCTCTGAAGCTAGAACTCAACCACAAGAGGAAGTTTGGAAAAAACCCAAATACATGGAGACTAAACAGCATCCTTCTGAAGAATGAATGGGTCAACCGGGAAACTAAAGAAGAATTGAAAAAAATCATGGAAACAAATGATAATGAAAATACAACGGTTCAAAATCTGTGGGACACGACAAAGGCAGTCCTGTGAGGAAAATACATAGTGGTACAAGCCTTTCTCAAGAAACAAGAAAGGTCTCAGGTACACAACCTAACCCTACACCTAAAGGAGCTGGAGAAAGAACAAGAAAGAAACCCTAAGCCCAGCAGGAGAAGAGAAATCATAAAGATCAGAGCAGAAATCAATGAAATAAAAACAAAAAAAAAAAAAAATAGAACAAATCAACGAAACTAGGAGCTTGTTCTTTGAAAGAATTAATAAGATTGATAACCCCCTGGCCAGACTTATCAAAAAGCAAAGAGAAAGGACCCAAATAAATAAAATCATGAATGAAAGTGGAGAGATCACAACTAACACACCAAGAAATACAAACTATTATAAGAACATACTATGAGCAACTCTATGCCAACAAATTTGACAATCTGGAAGAAATGGATGCATTCCTAGACACATATAAATTACCACAACTGAACCAGGAAGAAATAGAAAGCCTGAACAGACCCATAACCAGTAAGGAGATTGAAATAGTCGTTAAAAATCTCCAAACAAATAAAAGCCCAGGGCCAGACAGCTTCCCGGGGGAATTCAACCAAACATTTAAAGAAGAACTAATTCCTATTCTCCTGAAACTGTTCCAAACAAATAGAAATGGAATGAAAACTTCCAAACTCATTTTATGAGGCCAGCATCACCTTGATCCCCAAACCAGACAAGGATCCCATCAAAAAAGAGAACTATGGACCAATATCCTTGATGAACACCGAGGCGAAAATACTCACCAAAATACTAGCCAATAGGATTCAACAGTACATTAAAAGGATTATTCACCACGACCAAGTGGGATTTATTCCAGGGCTGCAAGGTTGGTTCAACATCCGCAAATCAGTCAATGTGATACAACACATCAATAAAAGAAAGAACAAGAACCATATGATACTCTCAATAGATGCTGAAAAAGCATATGACAAAGTACAGCATCCCTTCCTGACCAAAACTCTTCAAAGTGTAGGGATAGAGGGCACATACCTCAATATCATCAAAGCCATCTATGAAAAACCCACCACAAATATCATTCTCAATGGAGAAAAACTGAAAGCTTTTCCGCTAAGGTCAGGAACACGGCAGGGATGTCCATTACCACCACTGCTATTCAACATAGTACTAGAGGTCCTAGCCTCAGCAATCAGACAACAAAAGGAAATTAAAGGCATCCAAATCGGCAAAGAAGAAGTCAAATTATCACTCTTCGCAGATGATATGATACTATATGTGGAAAACCCAAAAGACTCCACTCCAAAACTGCTAGAACTTGTACAGGAATTCAGTAAAGTGTCAGGATATAAAATCAATGCACAGAAATCAGTTGCATTTCTCTACACCAACAAAAATACAGAAGAAAGAGAAATTAAGGAGTCCATCCCATTTACAATTGCAACCAAAACCATAAGATACCTAGGAATAAACCTAACCAAAGAGGCACAGAATCTATACTCAGAAAACTATAAAGTACTCATGAAAGAAATTGAGGAAGACACAAAGAAATGGAAAAATGTTCCATGCTCCTGGATTGGAAGAATAAATATTGTGAAAATGTCTATGCTACCTAAAGCAATCTACACATTTAATGCAATTCCTATCAAAGTACCATCCATCTTTTTCAAAGAAATGGAACAAATAATTCTAAAATTTATATGGAACCAGAAAAGTCCTCAAATAGCCAAAGGGATATTGAAAAAGAAAGCCAAAGTTGGTGGCATCACAATTCCGGACATCAAGCTCTATTACAAAGCTGTCATCATCAAGACAGCATGGTACTGGCACAAAAAAACAGACACATAGATCAATGGAACAGAATAGAGAGCCCAGAAATAGACCCTCAACTCAATGGTCAACTAATCTCCGACAAAGCAAGCAAGAATGAATGTCCAATGGGAAAAAGACAGCCTCTTCAATAAATGGTGTTGGGAAAATTGGACAGCCACATGCAGAAAAAAATGAAATTGGACCATTTCCTTACACCACACACAAAAAATAGACTCAAAATGGATGAAGGACCTCAATGTGAGAAAGGAATCCATCAAAATTCTTGAGGAGAACACAGGCAGCAACCTCTTCGACCTCAGCCGCAGCAACATCTTCCTTGGAACACCACCAAAGGCAAGGAAAGCAAGGGAAAAAAAATGAACTATTGGGATTTCATCAAGATCAAAAGCTTTTGCACAGCAAAGGAAACAGTTAACAAAATCAAAAGACAACTGACAGAATGGGAGAAGATATTTGCAAATGACATATCAGATAAAGGACTAGTGTCCAAAATCTATAAAGAACTTAGCAAACTCAACACCCAAAGAACAAATAATCCAATCAAGAAATGGGCAGAGGACATGAACAGACATTTCTGCAAAGAAGACATCCAGATGGCCAACAGACACATGAAAAAGTGCTCCATATCACTTGGCATCAGGGAAATACAAATCAAAACCACAATGAGATATCACCTCACACCAGTCAGAATGGCTAAAATCAACAAGTCAGGAAATGACAGATGCTGGCGAGGATGCGGAGAAAGAGGAACCCTCCTACACTGTTGATGGGAATGCAGGCTGGTGCAACCACTCTGGAAAACAGCATGGAGGTTCCTCAAAATGTTGAAAATAGAACTGCCCTATGACCCAGCAATTGCACTACTGGGGTATTTACCCTAAAGATACAAACGTAGGGATCCAAAGGGGCACATGCACCCGAATGTTTATAGCAGCAATGTTCACAATAGCCAAACTATGGAAAGAACCTAGATGTCCATCAACAGATGAATGGATCAAGAAGATGTGGTATATATACACAATGGAATACTATGCAGCCATCAAAAGAAATGAAATCTTGCCATTTGCGACAACATGGATGGAACTAGAGCGTATCATGCTTAGCGAAATAAGTCAAGCAGAGAAAGACAACTATCATATGATCTCCCTGATATGAGGAAGTGGTGATGCAACATCGGGGCTTAAGTGGGTAGGAGAAGAATCAATGAAACAAGATGGGATTGGGAGGGAGACAAACCATAAGTGACTCTTAATCTCATAAATCAAACTGAGGGTTGCTGGGGGGAGGGGGGTTGGTAAAAGGGGGGTGGGGTTATGGACATTGGGGAGGGTATGTGCTTTGGTGAGTGCTGTGAAGTGTGTAAACCTGGTGATTCACAGACTTGTACCTCTGGGGATAAAAATATATGTTTATAAAAAATAAAAAATTTAAAAAAGAGTAAGCATTCCTGCATCGTGTTTCTTTTATTTTCCTTACCACAATAAGTACTTACTAATTTAGTTATATACATATTAAATGTCTTTTTCTCTCTCACTTGTCAACTCCAAAAGGGCAGTCACCTTTTCTGTTTTATTCACCAATATATAATCAATTGCCTAGCACAATGACACATTAAGTAGAAACTCAGTAAATATCTTGAAATGAATAAATATGTAAACCAAGAAAATGAAGTTGTATCAGAGTTTGGAAGTACAATTGAAAATCTATAAAGACAAAATAAAATTTGATTTATTGGAGCAAATGGTTGCAAATTTGTCATCACAAAATGGGCCATTAGTGTCCAGATTTTTTTCCTTTTCACTACTCTTTCATTACTGTTTTTCACTAAGATTTGCTGTTCCCCAAACTGAAAAATAGCCATATCATCTGAGAAAAGAATAATTGTTTTTGACGTAGTGTAAACACCAGAACCAACACTAAGAAGAGGCAAGTGATGCATCCAGAACACGCGATGTCAGGGGACATTCATACCTAGGTTTGCACAAGCCTCACCCATGAACTTTCATAACCCTGCAAGTGAGTGGTCCCCTTCAATTTTGTACCCTAGGGGCCTCACTTGTCTCATTCTGGCATCTCTGTTAATTTATATATTATTTATTCTCTCTATAAACTTATCCTTGAATGAGAAATTAGTGCACCTCCAGGCTATTTCAGCTAGCCAACAATAGGGTCATGAATGTCCTTCTTTTCATACACAGCTTTCTTTCCATCTCTTGACTGCCTGCCAAACCCACATAACAAAACTTCCAGGTTGGTGACCACTATGTATTTCCTTTCCTCCAATCCCATACTGCTAATTGTGACCAAGCTTACTGGCTGCACTAAACATTTTGTTATCCAGCCTTAGCTGGTGTGTAATGAGACTTGTTACTCTTTTCTTCTTCATCACTTTGTGCAGGCCAGAGATTACAAATGAGGTGTTGGGTCTCAGTGCATAGACACCTTTCTTTGCCTTCAACATACTTAAATGTTAACTACTTCCCAACATTTAAAATTATCAATTTTATAGGAAAATCCAGATGTACAAAATCTCAAAAATGAAAAAACACATTTTAGAAGATTTTCCTTTATTTTAGAGAAGAAGGGAGAGGATGTGCGTGTGCATGAGTTAGAGGAGGGGGGGCAGTGACAGAGGGAGAGGAACAGAAATCTAAACAGACCCCATGCTGAGCAGGCAGCCCCACATAAGTCTTGATCTCACAACCCTGAGATCATGACCTGAGCCAAAACCAAGAGTTGAATGCTTAAGCAACTGAGCCACCCAGGTGCCCCATAAAACACATTTTTTTTTTTCATAAAGAAAATCTGACAAGTGTCTTTTTACACATTGCTCCAGTCAGCTGGAGCTTTCTTAACATTCAACTGAAATAAATGCCTTTCTTAGAAGCTGCCAATGGGCTTACCACAGATAAAATGTTTCTTCTCAGATTTTAGTTATTTCAGATATCTGCATTTTCCAATGATACCTGGCCCTCATATATGAAAACTCTATTGACAGTGGGATGGGGAGATCCCACCTTTCTAGCAAATGTAAGTTACTGCTCTACTCACTCCAGAAAACACAAGATCCCAAACATTTCCGCATTATGTTTATAGACACAAACTCATTAGGCTAAGAAATGTCCCTTTGACATTCCAGTCACCCATAGCACTGGTATTGTTGTTTTTATTTTTAATTTTTTTAGAAAAAATACTGTAGTATCCATAACATATTAGTTATATTAGTTTCAGGTGTACAATAGAGTGACTTGATAATTCTGTACATTACTTGATGCTTACCATGATAAACATAGTTACCATCTGTCACCACACTGCATTGTTACAGTATTATTGAACATATTCCCTATGCTGTACTTTACATTTTCTGTAACTTATTTATTTTGTAACAGAAAATATTTTGCCTCTTTATCCCCTTTATCTGTTTTTTTTTTTCCCATTCTCCTACCCATTTTCCCTTTGGAAATCACCAGTTTGTTCCCTATATTTAAGAGTTTGGTTTTTGTGTGTTTTTTTCAGATTCCACATATAACTGAAATCGTATGGTACTATGATTTTTATAGTACTATCACTCCTCTTAAACTTCCCGTCTTGTCTTTTAAAATCTGTACCACAGGGGAATGGAGAAAGTACCAAACTTGTATCCCATGTAGTGTGTGTGTGTGTGTGTGTGTGTGTGTGTGTGTGTGTGTGTGTGTGTTTAGTGTACGGGGTAGAGAGGTAGATTCTGTGAATAAGAAAGTGTGAAAGTTGGGAGCTTTGGAATTAAAAGCTGAAATTCCAGAAGGGGATCCCTGGTTCAAATTACAACATTGCACATTCCTATCTTGCTGGCCAGGATTCATACCCATAATGTCTTTACCGAAGTATTCTTCCGGCCAACAATTCTTGTTCTCTCCAGATGATGCTTTTATTGTGTTATTCAGTGTGGATGGGCTAACAGTTTTCTGAGTATTCAAAGTCTGATTCCTTTTTCCTTAACAACTATTTAACAATTCCTTGTTAAAATCATCTCTAAGCTCGTGCACTCTACTATGAACTGTAACAAAAATCCAGATTGCACCCCTGACTTTTTTTTTTTTCTTAGAAATCTCCTCAGGTAATCATTCAAGCTCATCACAAATATGTTCTGTTTTCCAGAAAACACTAAGCACAATTCAACCAAGTGCTTTACCTCGTTATAACAAAGATCTCCTTTCCTCCAGTTTCTGATAACATTCTTCATTCCCATCAGAAACCACATGAGCATCACCTTTAAAGGTTGATACTTCTACTGACAGTCTCTTTCCTCAAAGTAGACTTTTCTAACATACACCTTGGAACTCTTCCAGCCTTTCCCCATCCCACTTCCACAAAGTCACTTCCATATTTGCAGGTATTTGTTACAGCAGCTCCCTACTTCTCAATGCCAAAATGTCCATTAGGTTGCTAGGATTGTGTTAACAGAATGCCAGCCACCAGACTGGGTGGCTTAAACAAAAGAAATTTATTTTTTCAGAATTCTGGAAGATGGAAGTTTCAAAATTAAGGTATCAGAAGGTTTTGTTTCTCCTGAAGCTTCTCTTCCTGGCTTGGAGACTGGACCTTCTTGCTGTGTTCTCACATGGTCTTTCCCTATGCAGGTCCATCCTTGGTGTCTCTTCCCATTCTTATAAGGACACCTGATTTATTGATTTAGGATTGGATTAGGATTTAATTATAATTTAATTTAAGCTACTTAATTATGATTTAGTTTAACCTAATTGTTTCTTTAAAGGATTTATGTTTTTAAAGATTTTATTTATATATTTGACAAAGAAAGATCACATTTAGGAAGAGAAACAGGCAGAGAGAGAGGAGAAGCAGGCTACTTGCTGAGCAAAGAGCCAGATGCAGGACTCAATCCCAGGACCCCAAGAAAAAAAAAGTGTATGTGTATGTGTGTGTGCAGATATAGATATAGATACAGATATATCTAAATATATATATTGCTACATAGATATAGATAGATATAGATGTAGATATCGATACCACATCTTCTTAATCAACTCATCTGTTGGTGGACATCTAGGTTCTTTCCATAGTTTGGCTATTGTGGACTTTGCTGCTATAAGCATTCGGGTGCACATGCCCCTCCAGATCACTACATTTCTATCATTAGGGTAAATATCCAGTAGTGGGATTGCTGGGTCATAGGGTAGCTCTACTTTCAACTTTACAAGGAAACTCCATACTGTTTTCCAGAGTGGCTGCACTAGCTTGATTTCCAACCAATAGTTTAGGAGGATTCCCCCTTCTCTACATCCTCACCAACACCTATTGTTTCCTGACTCGTTGATTTTAACCATTCTGACTGGTATGAGGAGGTATCTCATTGTGGTATTGATTTGGATTTCCCTGGTCCTGAGTGATGTTGAGAACTTTTTCATGTGTCTGTTGGCCATTTGGAGGTCTTTTTTGCAGAAATGTCTGTTCATGTCCTCTGTCCATTTCTTGAACGGAATATCTGTTCTTTGGGTGTTGAGTTTAATAAGTTCTTTATAGATTTTTGAAACTAGCCCTTTATCTGATATGTAATTTGAAAATGTCTTTCCCCATTTTGTTGGTTGTCTTTTGGTTTTGTTGACTGCTTCCTTTGCTGTGCAAAAGCTTTGGATCTCGATGAACTCCCAATAGTTCATTTTTGCCCTTGCTTCCCTTGCCTTTGGCGATGTTTCTAGGAGGAAGTTGTTGTGGTTGAGGACAAACAGGTTGCTGCCTGTGTTCTCCTCAAGGATTTTGAGGGATTTTTTTTTTGTCTCACATTGAGGTCTTTCATCCATTTTGAGTCTATTTTTGTGTGTGGTATAAGGAAATGGTCCAGTTTCGTTCTTCTGCATGGGGATGTCCAGTTTTCCCAGCATCATTTATTGAAGAGACTGTCTTTTTTCTATTGGACATTCAAACTAATTCAAAGATTAGTTGGACATTCTATTCTATTCTATTCTATTGTATTCGACATTCAATTAATTCAAAGATTAGTTGACCATAGACTTGAGAGTCCATTACTGGGCTCTCTACTCTCTTGCATTGATCTGTGTGTGTGCTTTTGTGCCCGTACCATACTATCTTGATAATTACAGCTTTGTAATAAAGCTTGAGGTGTAGAATTGTGATGCCGTCATCTTTGGTTTTCTTTTTCAACATTTCTCTGGCTATTTTGGGTCTTTTCTTGTTCCATATAAATTTTAGGATTATTTGTTCCATTTCTTTGAAAAAAGTTGATGGTATTTTCATAGGGATTCCATTAAATGTGTAGATTGCTCTATGTAGAATAGACATTTTCACAATATTTGTTCTTCCAAGCCATGAACATGGAACGTTTTTTTTTTTTTTTTTTGTGTCTTCCCCAATTTCTTTCACGAGTACTGTATAAATACAGAGTACTCAGTATTTCTGGGTACAGATACTTTGTCTCGTTGGTTCAATTTATTCCTAGGCATCTTATGGTTTCTGGTGCAATTGTAAGTGGGACTGACTCCTTAATTTCTCTTTCTTCCATCTTATTGGTGTATATAGAAATGGAACTGATTTCTGTGCATTGCTTTTATATCCTGACATTTTACTGAATTCCTGTATGAGTTCTAGAAGTTTTAGAGTGAAGTCTTTCGGGTTTTCCCCATAAAATTATCATGTCATCTGCAAAGAATGAGAGACGTCTTCTTTGCTGATTCGGATGCCTTTTATTCTTTTTGTTGGCTGATTGGTGAGCTAGAACTTCCACGGCATGATAAAGTAGAGGAAATGGACATGTGGAACAGGTGTGCAGAAGAAACAGAGAAGACAAGTTAAGTTTCACATATACTTTGCTGCTTTCCTATGTTTTTAATACCACTGCATAATAATTTTTTTATCTTTTCTCTTTTTTTTCTTTTTTTTTGAATTTTTGATCTTTTAATTGAAAAGCACAGGCAAGGTTTAGTGGTTGTGCTAGAAATAAAAATCTTTATTAGAGCAAAAAGGAAGTCCTCCAGAAAGCTGCCCACTTTTGAGGTGCAGATCTCAGGACAGGACTGACTTGAGTGGAGGAGTGGGGGAAAAGAAAGGGTCATCTTCCACTCCTTTCCATGATACCCGAGACAACCAGCTCCTCCCTCGGCCCACGTCTGTGGAACTCAGACTGTTCATCTCTGAAAACCTAGAGTCTTCCCCTTCCCTTTGCATTATTTTCCAGTCCAGAGGACCTGATCCTGAAAGCTGACCTGCCTGTTGAAAGACCCTCGATCCGCACCCAAGAAGCAGACACCAAGCCTCCACCGGATGCAAGTTGCAAGAGGTTTATTGGTTACACAGGCACCTGCGGACGCATCAGCCTTTGTGGGCTGAGCGCGCCAGACTAAGTTGGGGAGCAGATTATATAGGGCAAGGTTGGGGTGGCGGGAAGCGAGCTTACAGAAGCAGATGCTTGGTTACAGGGATCTGATTGGTTAACTTAAATCAAGCATTGTCAGGCGCTGGGTTTAAGGCAAGGACACAACGGTTTGTTCTGGTGGGCCTTGGCTCAGCACTCTGGAAAGTCCCAGGTACACTCTATTCCTCATTTGTCTTTTCTCTTGACAGACTGGGTGATCACAGACAATAGACATCCTGGTATGTGTTGCCATCCAGCTATGGGAACAATCAAGCCTTCAGCAAGGGGATAGGGGGTGCTTTGGGGACATCAGGTTACTTAAACAAGCCTTTAGCAAGGGGAGAGGGGTCTTTCATTCCCCCTTTTTCTTTATCATGGATAGAATCTTATATCCATTTGCTTTGTTTATGAAGTAAGTCAGTTTGAGAGCCGGTCTGTTTAATTAGTTGATATTGCTGTGTCAGTACCATTGTCCGGATTACTGACAAGCGATCTTTTATAAACTGTAAGAGTTTATTTAAGATACAAGGGCCGATTGAAAATTGGGCTATTGATAAGGTAATTTCTTTGTTGTAATCTCAAGGACATTTGCAAACCAAGGGAGGCTCCTGTCTTGCAGGATTGTGATCTCAGCAAGTCAACTATTTATCATTTTATGGCAGTCAGGGGTGCCTGAGGAATGCTACACATATGGAGGGGAGCAGGTGAAGGGGGGATGCAAGGCGCCAGCTTTTAAAGACCCTTAAATTTTTAAGGTGGTTGAAGGTGGAAGGTCTCATCTTCTATAACTTCTTCGTGCTGAATAGGCGCGTAGAGCTGTCCCTACCTACTGGGGTTAATATTGATCAGGGTAGGAATGTATAAGGGAGTTTCGAAAGGTGGAGGCAGTTGAATCCAGCGCTGACAGTAAAGAGGTGTCCTTGTGCGCGACAAGGATCGTCTGTCGTGGTGTAGTCATTGTAGCAATGGAGTCTCGGCACCAAATAGAGAAACATGGAACAAAGCAACATATTAAGGTTAATGAGGCGATAAGAATGAGAAGCCCGAAAAGGAGATTCGGCCATAGTCCTCCTTTAAACCAGGAACTTAACCATTTACTGAGAGAGAGAGGAGGATCTTGTAGGCCTTAATTTGGGTATTCATATCTTTTATTAGTCCTGTGACATTTTTGTGATAGTCTGGAATGTACACACAATATTCTTTCTTGATAATTGCACATGTGCTACCCTGGGCTGCTGTCAGGACATCTAAGGCCATCCTATTTTGTAGGACTGCCTTGCGTATCTGTGACACTTCGGTATTAAGCTGGGAGATGCTATTTAGTGAATTATTGAGTGTCTTTGTAGTATATTTATTAAGGACTTCTACATGCCACATGACATCCCCTAGTCCCGCAGATGGAACAAAAATGGATGCTAAGTGATCATACCATTTAAAAACAGATCGTGTTCATCTCTGTTTTAAGTTAGGGAGGTTAGCAGGAGTTGTAATGGTTTTAGTAATGTGCCCATGATTCCAGGAAAATCCCCTTTCCTTCCAAATAGCTCTATGGGCATGTGGTACCAGGAAGGCATATTTGGAGTCAGTATAAATGTTAATTCTTAGGCTTTGGCAATTGCAAAGTGCTAGTGAGCACTATGGCACATCTAACTTTTTTTCTTCTTTCTATGAAAACTATTTTCATCAGAAAACCAACTGTCATTCGTAATTTTAACAGGGGCATCTTAAACCTGGCCATATAGAATAAGCTAGATTAATAATCTCTGAACATTTTTGCTCTATAGAGAAAGAAGTACAGTGGTCAGGTTCAGGCATACAGGTAACTAGGTTTAAAGTTTGACAAATTTTAAGTTTTATTTCTGTCATCTCTGTTAGTGTAGCCCAGTATTTAATAAGTCGGCCTCCATCATCCATTGGTGGCCTTGGCTCCTAAGACAAATCTGGACCTGATGTGACATTATTACAGTTAGGGACTGTCCCATAGTGAGCTTTGAGGCTTTTTTTATGAGGGCTGTTTTAGGTTTTGCTAAAGCATCTGTTTGCAATTGCACCTCAACGGAGGTGGCCTCTAGATAAATATGACTAAGGGATGAAACCAATAAGAAGATCATTGAGTGGTCCAACCTTAACAATATCCTGATTACAGAGGATCATTGTCAAGTGGGAGAAGAGTGCGGTATGCTGGCTTTTAGGCAATTTCATTATTCCAGTTGTTTAATCATGTGCCGTGGAGTCTGCTAATATCCCCACAAAATAATAAGATTCACTAAAGAAGCTATTGTACAACTTCTCTGAAGTTTACCTCAAATTGTTTAGCTTAGGTAAACAAACATTTAAAGACAATCAAATATAGAATTTAACATCCATAAAGGTGTGTTATTAAAACAGAATTTTTCTCTCTAAAATAACCCTCATTTACAGAGATAGCCAAATCAGGACTAATTTACTTGTGAAACAAGTTCAGTTTTAACAAACTTGGCCTATTATTTACATAAGCTCAGCAAGAACAATGAGTGTGATCAATAGATCTTTTAGCATCTGCTTTGCTGGAACTTTTAATAAGGAATCTCTAGGTTGAACTTTTAGTAGCCTCTCTGGGCCAGAAGCCAAGCCCTGTACTGGCCATCAGGCATGACTGCAATACCTGTCGATTTGAGCGAATTTCTCAGTGGGCGAATTCCTCTTCTGAGATCGCACCTACCAAGGAGTGACATTCTTTACTCACCTGATGAGGCTGCTGGGAACTCTGTAAGCAAGGTATCAGGCCAACAGTCCCAAGGGGCTTTATGGCTCCAGGTTTTATAAAGTCAACCTTAGTTCCTTTAAACTGTCTGGTCATATCCGAGTCTTTTCAAATATGACATTCCCATCAAAGCCTTGGTAAAATAACCCGTGTTTCCAATTCTTTCCTGTTACAAGGAGAACAGATTCTTATTGGACTTATGCAAATGACTGATTGCCATGGAAGAATGCTTACTTATTGAGACCTTTTGGTTTCAGAGGGTTCAGATAGAGAGAAAAGCTTGAATGCTTTGAGCTCTTTTATAAATGAGCACTTTTACATCTCTATAAGTTACAGATAACTAGGAGGAAGTATCCCTAGTCTGGAAGAGCAAACATCAGAGAGAACCAGCAATGTTTAAAGTAAGACAAAACATTAAGAGATATAACATTATAATTTTTTTTTTTTTTTTTTAGTTCATTTAGTCCCATGTTACTAAATCTAGTGAATGCGGCTTTAGTCTGTTTTGGAAATTCTTACCCATTTCAGTTTTAGGATTTTTAAGTAGATCAAAAATCTATTTGTCCTGAAAGTCCTTTATAGGAATCTCCTTGAAGATAAAACTCATTTTTCAAGAGAATTAAAACAATTATAAATGACAAAAACCCAGTATGGATATGGTTAAAGCTAAAGAGACACGGGAGTTTACAATTTAGCTGCAAGGAAATCAGGTTATTTTTGTGATATATAACATTTCCATAATTGATCTCTCAAAACATTAAAACTTTAGGAAGTGCGTAGAATCTCTAGAATAATTATAGTATTTTCCCAAATGTAATCCAAGGTTTATCATTGGTTCAGTAGTATTTTATGAGCAACTTCATATATCAAGGAAAAGCCTGAGTTAAAGAGATTTTGCAATTTAAATCTTGTTAACATTTGCTAAGATCTTAGAAAGTTTTGAAGCACATGCCTAAATATAATAGGGATGTTGAACACCTGATAAAACAAAACATAGAACCTGGTTTTTCTGGGCAGGCAAAGAGAAAATCATTTACATTCTCGTAACAGGAGATCAATTAATCTAAGAAAACTTTGTCCTTTGAACAGAGAATTTTAGTTTTGTATTAATGTAATGTACCTTTAAAACCCATTCATTTTAATTTTAGTCCATTCTTGACCATCTACAGATTTCTTTGCATTCAGGTTTTGTCCCAAGCCATTCCCTTTTAAACAATTATCTCATTTAGGATAAAATTACCTTTAACAAAATGTATTCCCATTTTTTTAAAATTTGTCTTATATATTTCCTATTTTCCTACATACAGAGTTTTCCTTATTTTTATTAGTCTCAGTTATATTAAGCAGAACTTTGTATTCTTAGAAACACCTTTAGTTATTAACCAATTGTGAACTGTTACAACAGGATTCTTCAGGTGGCAAATTTATGAATCAGTTAAGTGGCAAACAAGTTTACCAACAGATTTAAATACTCTTAGTTTCTTTGCAGTAAGAATTCAAAAGCACAAACCTATATCCAGTAATTAATGACCTAGCATTTTATCCTGTTCGGTTACGACCTAGATGTCCACAATTTAATTCCATTTGTCATCCAAGCAAAACTTTAAAGTTTTCAGATTATCAAAGACTTTGAAAGCTACTTCAGCAATTACCCTTTAGAACTTTGAGACAGACAATTAACCATCAGTTTAGTCATTTCTTTGCTAACAAATTTTAATAAATAACATGAGTTTATTTGACTTTCAGTAAACTTCGAAGTTTCACAGTTACTGCTGATAACTTAAAAGACAGGTCTTATTTTAATTAAATCAACAAACTTAACTTAGTTCCAACATTGATTTATGTTCCATCTGAACCCACTCCACTTTGAATGTTTACCTGAGACATGGTTGGGAAGATCTGGAGTGAAGGGGTGTTAGGTCCAGGGGGTGCTCTTCTTGCTCCTTGACAGTGAAGAGAGAAGGAGCTGTGGTCCATGATCTAGAGGCCAGTCATGCAGGCTGCACACACGTTGGTACAGAAATAGGAGAAGAGGGAAACAGAAGAAACAAAGTGCTGCCAGGAGGCAGAGAAAGGATTCCCAGTTTTGGAGCTCCTAAGCCCCAACAGAGGAGCAGATGCCATGCTTTCCCATTAGCCAGGGGGGAGGGGTTAGGCAGTCTAAGTCAGGCCAGAGAACACAGGGAAACCTCCCAGAAACAAAGAATTTCGGCAGCTGCTTGGGAATATTCCCTATAGTCTCTGTCTCGAGTCAGACCAACCCCAGTTGGCTCCAGTTCTAGCCATCAACACAGGAAGTGAGTAAGGGAGAAGCTCCCACATCTATTAGGAGAAGCAGAGAGAAATAAAGTCAGAGTCCCCTTTGCTAGGGATGGCCCAGCAACCTGGGATTACTAAAAGAAGGCTTATTTACATAATTATCATCCAATATGTCAGGAGGAAATTTACTAGCTGACTCATTGAATCTGGTTTTAGCTCTTAATACCTATCTCTTATATTCCCTCCCAATATGTACGATGTTGCAGACAAGGGGAGGGGGACCTTTCAGATGCTGTCCTGCTCGCGTCCCTCGCGGGAACTTAGGAGCGTCTTAGCTAAGGTCTATCCGTATAAACTACGGACCAGGATACTCCATGGAGTAGATGACCGTTATGCCGTATGACGCTCCGCGAGACTCAGGGTGCAGCCCAGTCAGACTCCGTAGCCGAAGGTGGTGGAGCCACACAAACACATTCACACAATCAGGCATTCCTCAGATTCAAACAGGTTAGACACCCTCCCTTTAAACAAAATGTAACCTTTATGACCAGTGTAAGGAACATATAACCACATTTAAAGACATTAATAGGACAATTTAGACATTAGACATAGGAGACAAAAACAGCTAACTGATTCAGACGGTCAGGAGGATCCTTCCTGACTCACAGACGGTCAGGAGGAGCACAGAGGTTTCCTCCTAACTCACAGACCCCCGAGGCGTCCCCCGGGGTGGCAGGGGAGAAGTCCGAGTTCGTCAACTCCTTTTCCAGCTGCCCATAAACACAGATCAACTACGTAGTTGCTGAAAGGTTGCAGCGCAAGAACATAAAAACAGACAAACAGAGAGACAGAGACACAGATGCTGGCCAGCTTACCTCCCGGTGGGGATTGGCTGGGGTCTTGGGTGGGATTCCAAGAGATCTCGGTGGGACCTCCAAATGAAAGACCCTTGATCCGCACCCAAGAAGCAGACACCAAGCCTCCACCGGATGCAAGTTGCAAGAGGTTTATTGGTTACACAGGCACCTGCGGACGCATCAGCCTTTGTGGGGGCTGAGCGCGCCAGACTAAGTTGGGGAGCAGATTATATAGGGCAAGGTTGGGGTGGCGGGAAGCGAGCTTACAGAAGCAGATGCTTGGTTACAGGGATCTGATTGGTTAACTTAAATCAAGCATTGTCAGGCGCTGGGTTTAAGGCAAGGACACAACGGTTTGTTCTGGTGGGCCTTGGCTCAGCACTCTGGAAAGTCCCAGGTACACTCTATTCCTCATTTGTCTTTTCTCTTGACAGACTGGGTGATCACAGACAATAGACATCCTGGTATGTGTTGCCATCCAGCTATGGGAACAATCAAGCCTTCAGCAAGGGGATAGGGGGTGCTTTGGGGACATCAGGTTACTTAAACAAGCCTTTAGCAAGGGGAGAGGGGTCTTTCACCTGTCACCCACGTGAAATGACTCTGTGTGCTGACAGATCCTAGTTTTTCTCAAACATACTTCTGAGGTATTTTTTAACCAAACTTTTATGTTACTTGTTTTGTTTTACTTTACATTATTTTTATTTTATTTTACTCTCGCACCATTTACCAGCTCTGAGAATTGGCAGTCTCACTTCAGAAAACACTGGACCGCCCTTCACCTTCATGGTCCTTCGTCACCTCCTGTCACATCAGCCCTAGCGCCTCAAGTTCGGCAGCGCTATTAGCGGTAATTATAATTAATGCTCCTTCTCCTTCTGCATATGCTGCAGACACACAGGGCTGTGGATGGAGAACTCTCAGCACTGTTCAGTGAGGAGGAGGAAATCTTCATAAATGGCAGCTTAATACGATAGTTTGATACATTAAATCCCGTTTTGAAATAGGGTTAACTCATGTATACTCAAGAGACAATGGAAGCTGATAGAGGAGAGTCGGTTTCAATCCATTTTGGGGTCTACAACACAGGAAAATATTTACTAGGGTTTGGAATGCCCCAGGGGTTTGGTTGTTTTTTCCTCCTGCTTTAGGCTATACTATGTTACAACTCCTACGTAGTTTGTATGCTGTGGCTGAATTGTGTAGCTGTAGTCTTTCAAGAAATCTTATAGGAAAAACAAAATTTTAAATTTTGAATAAAATCCCAGTTTTAGTTAAGAAGAGGTTTATATTTTGATGCTTTATTGTACAACCTTAGAATTCTGAGAATTTGAATGGTTCATCAAAATAAATCCAGTTTAGGGGTGCCTGGGTGACTCAGTGGGTTAAAGTCTCTGCCTTCGGCTCAGGTCATGATCCCAGGGTCCTGGGATCGAGCCCCGTATCGGGCTCTCTGCTCGGTGGGTAGCCTGCTTCCCTTCCTCTCTCTCTGCCTGCCTCTCTTCCTACTTGTGATCTCCGTCAAATAAATAAATAAAAAGTTTTTTAAAAAATCCAGTTTTAAAAATGTGTATGTCATATTTTTCAAATGGGTTGTGACTGTGACTTGCAGTTTGTAAATTTACTTTTAAGAGAGCTAGAACACGTTACTCCTGCAAAAACTGTGTTTACATTTGCTGAGAATAAACAGGATTCTTGACCTTAAAAAACAGACAACGTTCTATATCATCTGATCTTGTTGAGTAATTTATTGCCAGAGTCGTGCCTAACGTTCATCTTGTGTGCACACGGTTCTTTTACATAAAGATTGTAGGTGCTCCCACTCATGAGGTTAAAAAGTTCATAGGTAAGAGTGAAGAAAAACTTTTGGTTTAAAATGGCAGAGTAAGGGGTTAACTATAATTAAAGTAACTGCTTACTATGTGTGCTTCTTTTAAAATAATCTCCGACTACTTGATATTTAATAAACTTGGAGCTTAAATATTAGAGAATTTCCTCAAGGTATTGCAAAATAATTTCACTAATTCAGTTTCTAAAAGGTAAATGTTTTGCTGCATCTTACTCCCAAATCAGCTTAAACCAGGTTCTTTTGATGGCTAAGTGAACAAATTGAAATTAGCATTCTGCCACATAATTTTCTCCCCGCAAAATCCAGCCAAAAATCCATATAGAAGGTTTATTTTCCAAAGAGTTTTAAGAGACTTTTAATGTCATTCTAATCAATTTTCCAAGACAGGGGGTCCCTTTAGCTGAGCAACGGGCTGCTGTCTCACGTTGCCGCCCATCTAGCTGCTCAATATGGAAAATCAGTATTTCAGAAAAGAGTTTGTAGTTTGATCAAGGCCAGACTTTTGAATTTCCCTTCTTGTCTCATAAGAAATGACAGCGTGAATACTCTGATTCAATATTCTGAATTGCTCCCAGGTAGAAAGAGCTTGAGAATACCAATGAATAGTCTTCAAAATCTCAGCTGATGAACCGAGTCTTCCACATCCACAGACATGGCCGTGAGGTTGACTTTGCTGCCGTGAGCGTCTCCCGAGACAGGCCTGATGCACCGGTGTGGCCCCCCGCTGCAAGGGGTTATCTGTTCTTGGAGAAAATGGGGAGCTGGAATTGACGAGGTCTTGCTATTCAATTTCAATCTGAAAAACCTTGGGAACCATACACTCCACATTCGTTTTGGCCTTCGGCTTGTTTACAGAAAGGGAACAGATTCAAAGGACTCGTGTCCTAGAATTCCTACCGGCCTCATCATGCAGAGCTGTGGGTTTGATGTTCTTGTTCTCAATGTATCGCAGGGTCTGAGTACCCAGGTACCATGGTGACTAAGTGCCGTGGAAATGCACAGGTCATCAGTCAGTGTGCAGGAGGATTGCTTTCTCCCTTTCCTTTTGCCAACAGACAAAAGCAGTCTTCCTAAAAGCAATGAGCATAAGAGGACACTTAACATTTACGTTATGAGGACAGCAGTGATAAAGGCAAAGATGCCATTAAATTACTAACTTCACCTGGGCAGGGACTATCTCCAGGGAAAGAAAACCCGAGTTGGCCTCTCCCCATATAGAACACAGGCCTCTTCCCCCCCCCACCCCATTTTTTAAATAGAAAGATATTGAAAAGGCCAATCATTTGCCTCTCAAGCTGACTTCAGGTCCAGAATGGAATTGGGACCAAGACCCAGAATTCTTGGATTTCCAAGCAAGACCACTGTGTGGAGGGGGTCGTCTCATAGATTCCCCGTCCTCGCTTGAATCACTCAAGTGTCCTGAAGAGGAAGCACGTGGTGGTTGAAAAGAGGCCATGCTGGCTAAACTAACGAATAATGCTTTCTTAAGTCTTTGAAATATTCAGAGATTATTTTATTTTATTTTAAACATTGGCAGCTTTGCCATTCACAACTATGACCCAAATTCCTCCCTCAAATATTTTAATTGAAGCCAAATTACTTTGCTTTCTGTTTTTACATAAGAATGTATCACCCTCATTGCTGTGACAAGAATCATGGAAAATTTGGCTTCTGGTACTTTTGCTTTCTTAGCCTTCAACCTCTGTTTCCTCACATTTATGTCCTTGTTCAACCCATGTTCTCATACTTTATATTTTATTTTCTTTGATTCATTTATTGGCCTTTTCTTTACAGTCATCTCTTAGACATTTTTAACAGGTAACATTTCGCTGTTTTTTTTTTTCCTTAAATTTATTGAGGTATATTTGACATACAATATATATATTTAATAGTATTTAATATATATTTAAAGTATTTAGTATAGGGTGCCTGGGTGGCTCAGTTGATTAAGCATCTGACTCTTGATTGTGGCTCAGGTAATGATCCCAGGGTCCTGGGATCGAGGCCCACATTGGGCTCCATGCTCAGTAGGGAGTCTGCTTGAGGTTCTCTCCCTCTCCCCCTACCCCCGCATGCTTTCTCTCTCTCTCTCAACAAATACATCTTTAGAAAAAATAAGTGTACAATCTGATAAGATTTATGTATTGTACACTCATAAAACCACTTACAATAATAAGGGCATCCACAATCCCCCACATTTTCTCATGGTTCTTTGCAGTCCACCTCATCACTCCTTCCACCCTTGCATCCCTAGGCGACCACTGATCTGCTTTCTGTCTCTGTAGAGACTCTTGACTTACCTAGAATTTTATATAAATGGAATCATGCAGGCCGTACCCTTTTTTCACTTCTTTCTCTCAGTCTAATTAGTTTGAAAGCTATCCTTGCTATATTAGGTGTCAAGAGTTCATTTCTTTGTATTAATCATTAGTATTCGTATATGGGTATATCACAGTGGGTTTATCCATTTATCTGTTGATGGATAATGAATTGTTTCCAGTTTGGGCTATAACAAATGGCCATTACCATTCCTGTGAAAGTCTTTATATTTCCTGTTCTCTTATTTAAATACCTGGGAATGAAATGGCTGAATCATAGGTGAATTATAGGTTTATTTTTTTAAGAAATAGTCTAATTCTTTTCCAAATGTTTATGCCATTTTGTATTCCCATCAGTGGTGTACGAGAGTTCCAGTTCCTCCACCGTCTTGCCTACACATTGTATAGTCTTTTCATTTTAGTCGTCCTAGTCAGTGTGTAGAAGTATATTATTGTGACTTTAATTTACATTTAATTTAATTTAATTTTCATGTGTCATTGTCTAGTGACAGATGATATAGAACACTATTTAAATATCTTTTTTATACATTTTTGTACATTTTTTATTCAGTTGCTTTTTAAATTTTTGAGTCCTGAGAATTCTTTATTTAAGTATTCTAGATTCAAGTTCTTCATTAAATATATGCTTTGCAAATATTTTGTCTCAGTTTTGGCTTTTTTTTTTTTCCTTAACAGTATCTATTGAAGAATAGAGGCTTTTAATTTGAAGGAGGAGAATTTGCGAATTTATTTTTTGTGATTATATCTTTGGAATCACAAAGATTTTCTTCAAACTTCACTGCAAAGAAATGTTATGGACCTTAGGTTTCACCTTATTCCTATGACCCATTTTGAGTTAATTCTTATATATAGTGTGTAGTATGGAAAAAGGTCATATTATACATATGGATATTCATACAGTTGTTATTCCAGAACAGCTTAATGAAAAGACTGTTTTTTTCTCCACTGATTTGCCTTTGCACCTTTGTCAAAAAAACAACCACCTGTGTATGTGTGGGTTGATTTCCGGACCCTCTGTTCTCTTCCGTTAACCTAATTGTCTTACACCCATGCTACACTGTCTTCACTTCTGTCGCTTTATCATAAATCTAGAAATCAGGTAGTGTCATTCCTCCAGTTTTGTTCTTCCTTTTGAAGTTGCTTCATTAACTCTCGTTTCTTTGCATTTCCAGGTGAAATTTAGAATCAGTTTTTTCAATTACTTCAAAATTTGCTGGGATTTTGATGGGGATTTTCTTGAATCTATAATATCAAGTTGGGGGAAATTGACATCTTTAATGAATCGAGTCTTTTGACCCAAGAACAGGCATCAAATACTAAGAAATGCTCAGGTATGAATCTGACTGTGTGTGAGTTATATACCCTGAAACCACAAAAATTTCTGAGAGAAATTAAATGTCTATATACATAGAGAGATATGCTTCAACCGATCATTTAGAAATTTTGCTAAGCTTTACTTGCCTTGTAAGGTTTTTTTCCCCCTTCTTCTCTGTGTTGCAGTACAACTTTGTAGAAATTAAGATATAATAACTTTAAAGGTGTGCTATTTGACTCTACCTTCAGTCACTAATGAAAAAGTGATTGATGGAAAGTTTAGAAAAGTAGTGTTTATAATAAATTATTCATGGAATCATTAGGTGCTCTATGTATTCTCCAGGCACTTTGTTCTTTCTCTTCTTCCGTTTTTCTGTCTACCTTCTGGCACTTCTAGTTCTCATTAGTGTCTTTTTGGGGTAGATGGGGTAGAGAGGAGAAATGGGACTGAACTCAAATTCTTTTGTCATTGCTATTAAAAGCCCTTACGGAAAAAGAGATTGAATGTTGTGTTTAGGGATTTTACTTATCTTTTTTGTTCCCATTCCATGTCCTGCATTTTCATAGATGAATGACAACTGGCAATAGTAAGAAAGTACAAATAAGTGCTTTTAGCTATCCAAGGCTACCTCCTAAATTTGTTAATGTGCCTTATCAGTGAATACTCAGAACATATGTGAAGTGAATTTCTCAAGAGGTAAGCCTATCTTTTTGAAGAAGATTTTTCATAATAAAAATTTAGAATTGGTCATTGGTTAAATTACCTGGTAGAGTTGGTTTGGTAGCTGTTGCAATTAAAACAAGCTATTACTGAGAGCCCTCATAAACTTCTGTGTTATTCCTACTTCAAATGAATAATTCTTATGGAAACTTCTTTTTGTTTCTCATGTTGTCAAAGACTTGGTATAAATTATAGTGTGTGTATATATATATATATATATATATATATATATGTTACCAACACAGGGCTTTTAAGAATTGTGAGGTCTGGGGGTGCCTGGGTGGCTCAGTGGGTTAAGCCTCTGCCTTTGGCTCAGGTCATGATCTCAGGGTCCCGGGATTGAGCCCTGCATTGGGCTCCCTGCTCAGCAGGGAGCCTGCTTCCCCCTCTATCTCTGCCTGCTGCTCTGCCTACTTGTGACCTCTCTCTCTGTGTCAAATAAATAAATAAAATCTTAAAAAAAAAGAATTGTGAGGTCTGATAAATTGGATGTTATTTATAAGAGTATCTTCAATAAGAGGTAGTCAAACCTATATTACTCTGCATAAAATAAAGAAAGAAAATAATACATATATGATGCAATATCTCTAATTATCTTCATTATAGTTACTTGGTTGTTCATTTGCAAATAGGTAATCAGCAAAAGACACTCAGTTATTACCCCCAATTTGTAAGGTGTTCATGCAGTTTTCCTTCATTTAGAGTATAACTGCTTACACAGTAGGTAGCATGAGGTTATCAATTCTCTGAGGGAAATTGTTGTGAACAAAGAGAAACAAACAAAGATGGGAACCCAGAAATTGTCAAGAAAAATTGTATTTGGTCTTTGAGAGGTAAAACTATAAAAAACACAACTATAATAAGAGAAGAAATAGTTCAAGAGTACCAAGATAATCATTTTGCAATATGTGTGGGTATTGAATCATCATGTTATACACCTATATGTACACAATTATATGTCAATTACATCTCAATAAAACTGGGCAGGAGGGGGGAGAGTACTAAGAAAGACTAAATTTTAAAAAAGGCTAAATTTATTCAGTAAATTTAATAAATTTATTCAATAAGCAAGTTCTGTGATATGCATCATATGACTTTCAGGGAGCTTGCAAATGTCATCAAGGAATCAGTAGCCATCAGCTTGAAAAATCAGAGGTAACAAATAATTGTCCACGTGATATTTAGGAAATGTATCTATCTTAAAAAAAAGAAAATTAAAAAGTGAACTTCTCTGCCAACAGTTTCTGCAAGCCTACTATGAGTTAAACCTTAGAATGCAGAGATGAAAAGTCAAGATCCTGATTTCAAGGACTTCCAGCTGTGACCAAATAAGAAGCTTGGTTAATCTTCCTCCCAAAAAAAGTGATTATAAAGCTGGAAAAAGAAAGAAAAACTTAAGTGTTGTAGAATCAACCAAAGGCATGCGATAATCTGAGAAGCTTTATGCTTGGAAAACCATTGGATCTATTCATCAGAGGATGGAGACTTTACTAGCTCAAGATGTTTGAGTGGAATAACCTCAATCCAGTCATTGGCTGACCACTGAACTGTGCAGTTGCAAGGGTGACCCCTAGGAATCCAGGTTTAAAAATGAAAACAAGAATTAAAAGAAAACCAAGCATGGACATAACTAGCTATACTCCGTGGGGAGACACATTTCATTTGTGTTAGCCCAGTCAATTTGCCAAACAAACAAAACAAACAACAATACAAATCAAAAACCACCACTGTTGATGGAGGGAGTCAGAATCCAGAGTTGCTGCAATATATTATCTAAAATGTTCAGTTTAACACAAAATGTTAAGGCAACTGGAAAGTGTGACTAAGAAAGAAAGCGGTCAATAGAAATTATCTGAGTCTCCCCAAATGTTGGATTTAGTAGACCAATACTTCAAAGTAGCTAAATGAAATTATTTTTAAAGAATCAAAGGAAATTATGACATTCTGAATCAACAAATAATAAATCTCAGTAAGTGGATAGAAATTATTTTTTAAAAAGAATCATATGGAGATTGGGAAGTTAAAAATGCAGGACCTGATCACTATGGAGTATTATGCCTCCATCAGAAACGATGAATACCCAATTTTTGTAGCAACATGGATGGGACTGGAAGAGATTATGCTGAGTGAAATAAGTCAAGCAGAGAGAGTCAATTATCATATGATTTCACTTATTTGTGGAGCATAACAAATAGCATGGAGGACAAGGGGAGTTAGAGAGGAGAAGGGAGTTGGGGAAAATTGGAAGGAGAGGTGAACCATGAGAGACTATGGACTCTGAAAACCAATCCGAGGATCTTAAAGGAGGGGGGTGGGAGGTTGGGGGAACCAGGTGGTGGGTATTAGAGAGGGCACGGATTGCATAGAGCACTGGGTGTGGTGCAAAACAATGAATACTGTTATGCTGAAAATAAATTAAAATAAATAAGAAAAAAAAATGCAGGACCTGAAAAGAAAAATTTAGAGTGATTCAAGAGCAGATCTGGGATGGCAGGAGAAAGAATCTGAGAATCTGAGACTGATCAATAGGAATTATCCAATCTGAAGCACACATAAAAGGTACTGAAGAAATAGTAAGTGTGCATTAGAGATTTATAGGGCAACAGCAAAAATACCAACATACATGTAATGGGAGTCCCAAAAGGAGAAGAAAGAGAGAAAACAGCAGAGCAAAAAGTTTGTTGAAATAATGGTTCAAAACTTCCCAAATTTGAAAACTACCTTTACAGATCCAAGAAACTTAACGAATCCTATGAAATATAAACACAAAATTACCCACTCCTAGCCACATCATGGTCAAACTCTGGAAAGCCAAAGAAAGAAAATCTGGAAAGCAGCAAGAGAGAAACAGATCATTACCTGAAATCTGGTGCACTTAATGATTGACTTCTCATCTGAAAGAACAGAGTCCAAAAAACAGCTGAAGGATACACTCAAAGTGATGACAGAAAAAAATATATATACCAAGAATTATATATCTGCAAAACTTACCTTCAGAAATGAAGAAGAAATAAAATCATCCTCAGATTTAAAGAAGAAAATAAAAATACTGGGAGAACACATCGGTAGTAGAACTGCCTTTGGAGAATACAACAGGAAATCATTTGGGCTGAAAGGAAGTGATACCAGAAGAGAACTCAAATTCACAGAAAGAAATGGAGTGCACTAGAAATATGAAATGTGTAGGTTAATATAAAAGGCTCTGTAAGTATATTTTATCATTTCTTCTAATGACTTCTTAAAAAGGCATAATCTGTAATTTAAAAATCATAATATTATGTTACTATATTTGCATATATAGGTACACATTCATATATAGGTAATATTTATAACAATAATAGCACAAAATGGTTAGGAAACGGAGCTATAAAGGATCCAGTTTTCTATATTTTACTGCAATTAATTGACTGTTAGTCTGCCGTCAGAATGTATATTGTAACTCTAGAGCATCCATAAAGACAATAATTCGAGTAAAATCACAGAAAAATCAACAAGAGAGTTAGAATACCACACTAAAAATACACTTAACCAAAAATAAATGAGGAATAGAACAAAAAAAAGACAGGATATATATAAAAAACAAATAGCAAAATGAGAAAAATATAAATCCAACCATGTACATTAAATATGAATGGTTTAAACATCTTGGCAGACTAGATTTAAAAAGCAGGATCCAACTATATGCTGTCTACTAAGACCACAAATTAGATTCAAAGATATAAATTTATTTACATAAATGATGGGAAAAGATATATTATACAAACAGTAGCCATAAGAAAGATATAGGTATCATAATGATATCACCCAAAATGGGCTTTAAAACAAAAAAAAAATATTTTTGGAGAGAAAGAGGAGTATTTCACAATGACAAAAGGGTCAGTAGACCAGGAAGATACAAAATTATAAGTATATATACACACACACCTAACAATAAAGTGCCAGAATACGTGTAGCAAAAGCTGACAGAATTGAAAGGAGGAATAGAACAAATCATGGAAATGAATTGGTTATTTTAAACCAACTAAAAACATACCAATATCTGGATATGACCAGCCATCTCTTTGTTAAAATAATGTTATACTAGACCAGTATAAGTTCTATTTGCAATATATGTAATACACACACACACACACACACACACACACACACACACACAAAAGTACTGGAATGAACAATATAGATTTCAGTCTCATAAGAATCCTAAAAAAGCATGAACTTGATTAAAGGTTTCTCCTAAGTCTTACAGAGGTAGGAATTTGACTAAAGTCTCATAATAATATTAGAGAAGTATGAATGTTACAAAAGGTTTCTCCTAAATGATAATTTCCCATGGTTAGGCATCAACTTTGAAGAACCTATCAAATTCAGCCCACAGCCATGTCAAGAACTTGTACTTAATTGATGACCCAGGAAATAGCACTCAGAATATGCTTACCAGATTTAAAGGTCCCATATGAAATGACATTTCTAATGCTCTCAAAGGGTGAATTAAAATTCAAAATATGTTATTAATAGGAAAATAAGCCCGCACAAATTAAATAAAGTCCTGGCAAAGCAAGTAGAGTACAAAAAATGCAGTAATGTAAGAATATGCTGGATTAAGACTGACTCGTCATAAATTTAAAAGAAAAAGAGCTTAAATAATGGGTGAACACTTGATGAATGTAAAAAGCTGATACAATGCAAGACTCTGTTTTTTAAAATGCAACATACAAGTTTTTTTTTAAAAAAGGAATGTTTTTATTAAGATGGGTTGGTGAATTTTTCTTCATAGGTTGTATCCATTTATTTGTATTATACCTTTAAAAAAGGAGAAACAAAAAGAAAATACAGAGAAGAATGGCTGATATGAAAAGATAATGAATGGAAAATAGGTCCTTTGAAAGGGTAGAAAAAAACGATATCTGGGTTCCTCTTCCCCTAATGGGAAAGAGTAAGAGACGGCAGCATAATTTTCAAGTTCTCGAGTTTTAATATTTGTAGGTTTTTACAAAGCAACTAGGTAAAAATCTAACCAGGGAAACATCAGTTCTGAGGCGGGTGGATGGGTACCATGTGACCATCCTCTGATTCCATGCATGTATTCAAACAGATCTGCATTAGGTATTCAACAGATCTGCATTAGGTGTCCCCCGTGACCCTAAAATCCCCCAGCTGTGAGGGCAGAGACAGGGGCAGTGCCCACCTCACCAGAAGGTCGTGGGAATTAAGTGGGTGGTGGAGGGGTGTATAGAGAGCCTTTAAGTCCAGTGCCATGCATGGATGGTGACCTGAGGTCAGATGCCACTGATGGCTGCCTCTGAGTCCCATCATCACTGTCACCCCCATCACCATCACCGTCCTGTTTAGCATCTTCCTCTCCTTCATAACCATCACCATCATCCCCACTTGCTCTCTACGGCCCGTCCATTCTGGCCTCCAGGTTAGGAATTCTGCAAGGGTGATAAGCACCTATTTTGTTTGCTCGGTGAGTCGTTTTTTTCTGTGAACAAGTCCTGAATGCTACCGTTTTAGGGGCAAATCTAGATGTGGGAACAGGTCAAGATTTGTTTGTTAGTTTTAGGTCACACCACGCGTCGTCATTCTCCTCTTCATGCTTGTAATAATAGATAGTTTATGCCATCAATTTGAATTGATTATTGACCTGCAAAAATGTAATTTGCTGGCATTATTCGCACTGGGGCCTCAATGGGGTACTCCAAGAACTTGTTGTTCCCTTTATCTTATAGCAAATAATTGCTTGGAAAAAAAAAGTCACACTAGTTTGTGTTGGAATTCTTACCTTTGGTGGCGAAGGCGGAACACAGCAGAAAGCACTTAGACATCTCCCTGTTCAAAAACGATTGAATTCAATTGGAATTTCAGCTAGCATTGCTATCAGCAATTTGCTGTTTTCCGGCTTTGCGCTTTGCCAAGTCCGTTTTGCGAACGCTGGTTCTGCTGGGGACACACCCCGGCTGGAGCGCCTTGGCCCTCTTCTCTGCCTCTCCACCGCCATTTGTGCCGGGTTTACACACACT